>NC_136059.1:274638459-276025590 GCF_964261635.1 Lissotriton helveticus
CGGGCGGATTGCCTCCGCCAGGGTGGCGGTGGCCACCGCCACCCAGGTGGAGGCACTCCGCCCGGCAACCACTCTCGTTTTCCCCTTCCGCCTGATTAGGATGGCGGAGGGGACAATGGCGGACGGAAATACCGTCCGCCGCTTTATCGCCGCGGTCGCCTTGCGACCGCGGCGGTAATAGATTAATATGGTGGCGGAGTCCAATGGACACCGCCAGCCATATTATGATGGCGAAATGTGTGGGCCTTTCCGCGGCGGCAATGCCGCCACGGAAAGGCATGCGGACATTGCTGCGGGGGCCCCCTGCAGGGCCCCCAGGTTGGCGCCACTGTCGGGGGGCACATGGGGGGTACCTAAGGTACCCCCCCACATTTGCATATGCAAAGCGGCAGGCACAGCACGGTGCCTGCCGCTTTGCATATGCAAATGCGTAAAAGCATTTTTTGCATTGTGGCGGGCGGTGCAGAGTGCACCGCCCGTCACAATGGTAAAACTACAGGATGTGCCCGCCACTGTGGCGGGCACATCCTAATTCCCCCCACGGGACCCCCGCCCTTATGGCGGGCGGTCCCGTTCTCCGATAGGGTGGCGGGCGGACAATGTCCGCCCGTCATCCTAATGGGGCCCATAATGTTTAAAATAATATTTCCAATTTTTAATAACAATTTATTTGTAACAAAGTTATATATGCAATTTTTTTTTACATATACATTATTTGCTAAATGTATTTATAAATCATCAAATATTATTTAAAGTATCACATAACAGTTGAATAATTATTTCAAAGTAATGAATATTTATGAAATAATTTTATACAATTTAAATAATTATTTACACTTAATATAATACTCTGTGTATTTTTTTAAGTGTTGGAATATAGAAATTAAAGAGGATTTTGCTTTATACAGGGACTACTTTTTAACCGCGTAATGTTACTTAGGCTTATTTGGTGCTTCAACAGATCGCGGTTGGATGCTGCTTCGCGTTAGAGAGGGTAAGTTTGTTTTAATAGTTTTTTACAAGTTAATGAAGTTATTGTTAGTGTATGTGTGTTGTGTTTAGGTTTATGTAGGTAGAGTTACTAAGAGAAGATTGTGTGTTCGGTGTTAGGTAGAGTGTACGATATTTGATTTTTACCGCGTTTTTGTTGTAGGTGTGTGAGGTGAGGTAATATGTTTAAATGTTACTAAGATAATATGTTTGATGTACAAATATGTGTATTTATATATGTATGGGTGTTTTTGTGTGGGTGGGTATGTATTTTATTTTTTCTAGGTTATCGTCGCGTTTCGCTGTTTTGGAGGACTTCCTTCTTTTTTGATCAGAGCTGTGTGACGAGTATTATATACTCTTATTTTTGCACACAAATTTTTGGGATTTCAAGTTTTCCTGGAGCGTTTTTTTTCTGCATTACTGTTTTTCGGGTTTTCTATCGTATCTCGTGTCTATTAAAGTGGAAAGGAGTCGCTATGGATTTGCTTGTATTTTTGCATTTTTTTTTGGGCTTCCATGGATTGTATGGGTTTTTGCAATGGTGTCGTATGGATTGCTTGGAATTGGATTATGTTTGAATCTGCAACAGAAATTTAAGTATTTTCAGAACATTTAATGGGTGGGGAAACTGTTTTAAATTTTGCTTTACTTACGTTGTATGTAACATTTTGTAAATACATTATCTAAATACATTTTATATATGTTAATATTATGTATTTGATAATTTAATTGCAAATTGTTACATGTTATAATCAAGGATTTTAGGAAAAAAATGCTTAATTTAACGTGTATAGTTATGTAATGTTTTAAAGAATTGTTTTTGCTATCATTGATAGATATTCTAGTCCTTTGCTAGTTGGATAGAGGGTAACTTGACTTTGGAGTGTGTTATACATTTTTTTAGTTTCTTTGGTGAGTTTAGGTCCGATCAAAGTTACTGATTGCTCCATTCGGAGCTCCTGGTAACTCTGTTCTTTTTGTAAGGATTGTATTAATTTGTGAAGGGTAGGCGTTCCTCGGCCTGTAGTTGCTTGGAAGGCATTGTGCCATCCTTCAACTGCATTGTTTGTTTTTGCTTCCATATTTAGTGTGCTAAGGTAGACATTCCACCAAGCTATTTGGTATTTGGGTTGTCTTCCATGGCCTGATCTGTGTAGCCTTCCTACCCATGTGTCTTCGAAGTAGTCAAGCATAGGGCTTAGTTTATCTTCGTTTCTTTTATAGTAGGGGCTGTCTATTAATAAGTTATAGTGCTCAGTTACATCTGTTAGTGGAACATAGGCTAGGGCGATGAGTTTTTTGATTTGATAAGCAAATGTGCTATCAGTGGCGTATTGGATACTCAAGGTTGATTTTTGTAGATGACGCCAGATACATTGATTAAAGTGGTAATAGCAACCTTGTATTGCTGTGTGTGGGTATGTTTTAAGGATGCTGTTTATCATTGCTTTTTCAAAGTCAATGATAATTTTTTGTGGAAAATAGTTGTTAGTATGTTGAATGACTTCAGTTAGTATTTCTTGATAGGTAGCTTGCTGTTTGTTTGGTAGAAGGGCATAAAGGAATGGAATATTTGCATTTTGGAAATGACCATGGATGGTGTATAATTGATAAAAAGGTTTGGGGCATACAGAAAAAGTACCGTACATCATCCAAGTTTGGCATTGGGTAAGTTTAGTCATGTTGTTTGCTGTGGCAAACAGTATAATTCTTTTATCTTTTGATTTGTTGTCATAGAGTATAACATTTTCTTTATTGTGAGTTACAGAGAGTTCAGGGGGAATTTGAACTTCTTCTAAAGTTTTTGGTGTGGGAGGAGTAGTGCATGTTGCTCTTTTTTGTCTAGCTACAGTTCTTTTAAGGGATTCGATAGATGGTAATTGGCTAGAAGCATGTTGGGGAAGTACACTTAAATGGTGTTTCAGAATAGCAGTTGTTGGTTGATCAGTTCTAGTACTAGCTTCTTTAAGGGAATCTAGCATTTGTCTAATCTCTATTTCTGTTACATTGGGTGGGTGATTATGTTCTTTAGTATAAGTAACAGTAGTTTCCTGAGTTATAGCTCTACCATAACATTTGTTGGCATAATATTTCGTACACTTCCAAAACACTTTCAAATCTTTTTGTTTCTCTTGAGTGTAGACATATCCCATGTAACAAAGAAGCATTTTCCCTTTTTGTGAATAAATGAATTTAGCTCCTTCAGTCATGATTGTATTGTAGTGGTAGGAGGTAATTAAAAGAGAAGGTCATTACATTTTTAGAAAAAATAATGTTCTAATCACATTATACAGTTTAATATATTTTTATTTTACCTGTAAATCTTTTGATGATTTCAAGTCGTTATTTCCAGGTGTTGATGTTCTTCAAACTGTTATTTTCTGTGTATATCTTTTTGTACCTGTGGCAGTTGAGAAAATGTGTACAAATATTTTATTACTATTTATGATATTTTGATAGACGTTTTTAGCTACTTTCTATTTAGTTACCTATCTATTAAATGTCGAATTTACATTTCTAATATATACTTACTTATTTATATGTAACTTTTGATGTCCAGGTGTTGTGTAGGTCTTCTGTTTTTTCTTTTTGTCTGTAGGATGAGTGGTAAAAAAAAATACATATATTTGAGGTATTTGGCTTTTAAACATAGGTGTGAGGTTTGAGAGTTACATTTTCGCTGACTAATAATGTAGTAGTACTTACTTTAGATATGTGTAGCTCTCTTTCTGTTGAAGTCAATCAGTTTTCTTTCTGAAATCCTGCAGAGTTTCGTCTTCCTTTAGTTAGGAGATGCATCCTGCATTTTTAGTTTGCTGTGATCTCGTTTATATAGTATTAGTTTCATTGTTTCAGAAATAGGATTGGTTGTTTAAATTGATAGTCTGTTTTTATTTGTGGATTTGAATTTTTTTCTCTGTTATGCTAATTGCTTTCCTTATATGGGTGACGCCAATTAACGTTTATTGAATGTGTAAGGCCTTATTTAGTATAGGTAATGTTATCTTGATATTTGTAAAGTGGAGGAATATATATAATTAGCTGTAAGAAATGTGTAGTGGTTCGAAACATTGTTTATGTATTATAAAATGTATGTTTGTATTTATTGTGTGTTGTAAATGTTAGGAAAATATATAATATATTTTATCTATTTATATTAACAATATCTGAATAATTATGATTAGTATGACTCAATTTATAAATAATAAAGTCATTTATTCTAGGATGTATTAATGGCGATATTTTTAAAAATCGATCAATTTGCTATCTATATTTTTGTATTCGATATTTTGACAGTTTTTATATAAATATGCAATAATCGATGTTTTAGAAATCGATAATGTTGTTAGTCGATATTGTTGTAGTCGTTGTTTTTAGTAGTCGATATTGTGGAATCGATATTTTTGAGGTTTGTTGTTTAAGTATAGTCAATCGATAATTTTGTTTTCGATAATTAGTCATCGATATTTTGTCCAGTCGATATTCGGTCTGTCGAGGTTATGTCAGTGATCCGCCTACATTACAGGTCTACAAAGTTAGTCGGGAACCAAAAGAGTTCTGTCATTCTTTATTTACACGACACAATGGGGTCCCGCATGGTACATAATGAATTTGAGAACTGAACAAATTTCTTATAGGGTTGTAAGCAAGGGTATTAGATTATGGCCACACAAAAATTGATCAGATGCTATTTTCCCTCTACGGTGGTTAAAGTTTTCTGAGCCATGCCATTATTTTGAAGTAACCGCATGGCAACAGATAGTGCACAACGAAATTCCATGAACAATAAAAAAAAAATGCATAATAAGAAACATAGATAAAATAGGATGATTCTGAGGGACTATGTTGTATCTAAAGTCAGCAGCTATTAAAAGTCAAAAATATGATGATATTCATTCTCTAAAATTCAACTATTCTGTAAAGCAACCTTTTCTGAATTCTGATGCGATACAGTTGATTGTATGGGCAAACTAATTTTATTGTGCGCTCTAGGTGTGCTTTGAAATGCAATTGCATAGTTTAGAGAGCTATTTATCTAGTGCAAGTAGAACATACTGCAGATTTACAAGCAGAGATGTGGAGAGCAGCCAGTGCCCTAGAAGCAATGTTCTGAAAATGAATGTGTTTCACCTCTCGGTTGATGTTCTCAGTCTGGTCAGGTTGGTAGTGACTGAAAGTCATTACAGCTTGACAGCAGTTTGATGGCCTAAGTGAAATGAGTTGGTTGTCTCATTCCAGTTAATCTAAACTGCCTGCCCAACCAACCTCTTAAGCAGAATGTCACAGTTATCAGCCAGTCTCTGCCAGCATCTCAACCTGATTTATATACCAGTTAGTATGCGTTTGCTCTTAGACACTAAAGGAAAGAGCTAAACTATTTCCCAAAGGCTTGTTTCTTTTCTGTGATTGTAAATATTTAGGTCATGAAAATATTGATTGCTAACTTAGACATCACTTTATCATTGCAATGTGTTTGAGCATAAACTTTAAAAATGTGCATTGGTAGTAATTGCTTTTCGATTGCCAAGTCATGTACTAGAGAGTAACGAGTGTAATTTTTCTTTTGTACATATACACACATGTATTTTGGGCTATGTTTTGTTGTGTTACATTCCTTTCCATTGAGTTACACTGCCTTATGTTGCTTTACATAATGAGAATGTATAATATGGTACACCTTTTACTATAATACACGTTCGATTATGTGATTATGTGAGTTGGTATGTTTGAATGTATGCTGTTTCTTCATCTGGCTTGTTTTGAAAAATTGATAGCCAGTGAAGGGGAATGGAGTTATTTTCCTATTGAAAATAGTGATATTGTCTGTTATCTCAGTTCTGTTTAGTTATTTTTTACAAAATGAAGGGGCATATTTACAAGCTAATTGCGCGGTGCTGCAAGCCATCTTGCTGCACAGATCTACGTCATTAGGAAAGTGCAGGGATGCATTGTATTTACAACAAAATGACACTTCCCTGTGCTTTCCTCTATGATGGCTCACAATAGGCTGCCTAGTGTCAACGCAAGCACCCTTTCACAATAGTGCACCATGTGTACCTTCCTGCACAAAAACAATGATTGATAACGTTTTCCTCCTTCTATGTGTGCTGCAGAATGCACCACACATAGAAAGAAATATGAGGAGACATAAAAGTATTTCTCCTTGTTGCCCCCCTTTTATGACTCCTCTGGGGAGGCGTTAGAATCTGACACATTCCCAGGTTTACAAAACCTTGTATATCTGGGAATGTGCCAGAATAAATGGGTGTTGAGTGGGAACACCCACAGCAACATCCACGTACCTCCCCTTTCAAGGTGAGTGATGCATGAAAGGGGGGCCATATTTACAAGGCTATGAAAAGCCAAATAAGGTTGCTTTGCGTGGCCTTGTAAATATAGACCAGCACAAAAAAAGTGACATTCTGGAGGCGCTTGTAAATATGCCCCAACTTTTCGCAACTGCTGTCTGATTCTGTATGTAGCTCTAAGATGGAACTGGTAGTGTTTTTTTAGTTTGTCCAGATACAGCAGAAGGATGAGGCACAAAGGCTTGAACTGGTCTGATTGTGAATCTGGTGTAATGTAGAAACTTCATCAACGATATTTACCAATCGTAGACAGATCATCATTGCCAAACAAGCTGAAAGTAACGAAAGTAAATTTTGGCCTAGTTTCTGAAATCGTTTCTCCAGTGATAGGTTGTAAAAGGAAGTGGTTGTGCACGATCCTACTTCATTTCTTCAGATTTGGCAGCCATAGACTTGAGGCATTACCACTTAGAAGACATCAATGGCTAAGGATAAGTCAGGTGGGAATAGCGTGCAGCTACATGTTGGTAGTGTAAATCTATGAAAGTAGTCTGCTATTATTGGTTAGTAGTTGCACGTTGATGCTGTTTGTTGGACTTGGTCCTTTTTGGCTAAAGTTCCTTAAACATGTTGCCTTCCTCCTAGATGTTGTCCTGACATTGTGTTGCTGACTTAGATGCTTTGGGCACTTTGCCACTCAGATCATGGTCAAAGTGCAAGTGCTCCCTATAAAAAGTGTTATGTTAATTGGTTGTCCATAATTGGTATGTTTGTCCACTAGTAAAGTCCCTAGTTAAGTGCACTATGTGTGCGAGGGCTGGTAATGCAAATGCTACTAGTGGGCCTGCAGCGCTAATTGTGCCACCCACACAAGTAGTCCTAAAAAGAGATCTTAGGCCTGCCACTGCAGTGCCT
This sequence comes from Lissotriton helveticus, assembly GCF_964261635.1. NCBI lineage: Eukaryota > Metazoa > Chordata > Amphibia > Caudata > Salamandridae > Lissotriton > Lissotriton helveticus. Next base: position 274,645,677 of record NC_136059.1, read on the forward strand.
GTGTACAGTTTGTTAACTGCCTTGTTGTCCTGACAAGTGCACTCACTTGCAAGGCCTTACCCTTCTCTTTTTATGCACATCAGACACCCCTATAGTAGGCCCAATGTACCCCAAAGCAGGGTGCAGTGTATGTAAAAGTAGGACATGTACTGAGGTGTGTATCATGTCCTGCCTGTGAAATACTGCTAAATTTGTTTTTCACTGTTGCAAGGCCATCTTGCCCCTAGGACAGAATGGGGAATGCTATGTCACATGTTTCCCGTATATCTTCCCATAGGAATAAGATGGAGAGAGGGAGTTTGATGTGCCTGAAATGAGAATTTAATAACACATCTTTTTGTGAAGATGTTTTTTTAATTGTGTGTTTAGAGACCACGCTTTTAAAAGTGGCTGGTTCCTTGTCTTAAACCGTCATGTGTGCCTCTGCCTGGTCGTGTATTGACTGTCTGGGTTTGGATGTGACAGGGTCTGGGGAGTGTCCTGACACCAGAGAGAAGCAGGTGAGATAGCAACAGGCTGGCCTGCATTTGATGTGGGGGGAGGAGTAGCCCATTGGATGTGAAGAGGGCTCTGTTGCTGCCACCAAAAGGATGGCTCCACCTCCTGCGGAGAATCTTGGGCCCAGGTCCTCACTATCAAAGGAAGAGGGGTGTGGACTGGAAGGAAGTCACCCAGGTCTGGTTTAGACCGGGCTAGGAGCCCCCTGAACACAAAGTCTTCAAAGGCATTTAGGTGTATAAATGTGAGAGCCGAAACCCGTGAACTCAAGACTGAACTCAAACCTGAAAAAGGATTGAAACTACTTTGTGATCAAGAGGAACCTCTGCCAAGGAAGAACAGCTGAAGAGACTGAAGAGAAGGACTGCTATTGCTGTGTGTTTTGTGGCTGGCCTGCAGTTTGATGATTTGACTAAGGAGAGGACAAGGGACTTTGCTGTATGCTGTGTCCCCCTGCTTGAAAGGACTTTGTTTTGTGATGTGTCCTAAAGTAACTTGTCTCCAAGGGCCCGAGAGGAGCTGGCTCCCTGTTGTGGAAACTCAGGAAACATAAAAGTTTCCAAGTGTGTCTCAGCGACCCTGTGTGCGTGTGCTTTTTGCAGCCCGCGACATAGAGACCTTCACGAGCACCATGATCGGTGTTAAACTGTGAGGTTCCGTGACGATTTTAACCCGTGTTTTTAGCATTGTCGCAAATATATAATTTTGGTATCAGTGAACCGCAAATGATCCATTTAGTATATCCTGGTGTTTTCGCTATGCTACGAGCAAGAGCACTCCTGTTACAAACACATTTCTGTTCTACCCATGGCATCCATTTTAGATTACGGAAGCCATTTTGTATTCCTTGCCCTCACATAGTCAATGGACACGCAATGACCTCTTTCAATTAAGGACACGTAGGCTTTAGCAGGCAATTCACCTTACTAGTGACATGTGCACCATAGGCAAACAACGCTGTGACAGCATGACTCAGCAAGAGCTGCCTCCCCAGCCTGAGGCCAGTCCTGCTATACTGGTTCTTGTGTCCGTTGGCCTGATCATGATTAGGCGGCCGAAGCTGGTAACCTTGCCCATTTACGACCCACAAACATCTCTTATCCTGCTTTTCTATCTTCTACACCTGGCTCTACTCCTTTCCTTCTGGGTCTTTATTAGGGGGAGGTAACGAAATTTACGATGAGGCGGTCCGGGTCTTGAATGGAAAGTTGACATGGGATTATGATGGAATAGTGGGAACCCCTCGTTCGTAATGTTTTGACATCAGATATTGTTGACGATTCCTGTGCAACGCCAAATATTTATTGTTTAAGATACAAAGGTTTTGGAATGTGCTAACATGTAAAGAATTTGCCTGAAGCCCAATATTCAGTATATAAGGAGCAACCCTCTTTGTACAAGTTGAACAGGCTCCTAGATACTGCCCATGTGTAGTTTCTGTGACTTCTGTGTCCCTGCAGTAATAAACCTTTGGTCTTTGACGCCACCATCGAGAAACCCGCGTTTCTGTTTGTTTGTGCACCGAGGCAGGTAGAACTCCGGGGTCTTCGGGTGTTATCCCTGACACCTCTGGACGGAACCAAAAAGTCCAGAACTCCAATTGGCGCCCAACGTGGGGCGACGTCATTCGGTACCGGTCCAAAAGCCTGAAGAGTTCGAGAAGCTTCGTGTGAAGATTCCAGAGGGAGGCGCCCCACTTCATCGATCCCGGCATATCGCAAAAGTGGCCCGACGTTCTCTTCCACGAGGGTTTCCGTTCGGATGGCTACAGTGGTTCGTTGCCTTGACCGTCGCCCTGTCTTGGACCCGAGGTGCAGTCCTTAGTACGGCGAGACGTGACGGGTTTCTCCTTGGTGACGTCTTCAGTGCCTCAGTTAAGTATTAAGTGGTTGCTAGTTGGTTACTTCGTAAGGGTTGCTCCTGTTTGGATAATCCTTTTAGTTTTTGGTTTGGTTTGGTTTCGTAAGATTATCACTGGTTGTTCTGGTTAAGATAATCATTTGGTTTAGTTTGGGTATCGATACATTTGTTCGCTTTGGTAGGCCTAAGTTCTTGGTTCGAGTGCGCACCTTTTTGTTTGTGTTTTGTCTGTTTTGTGTTCCAGATTATAAAATGGTAAGTCGGAAAAATTGTATGTTGTCCTGTTTTAGTTGCAACAGTGATTCCCAGTTGGAGGACTCGTGTTCGGTTCCTCCGATTGGAACTCCCCTTTATGATCTATATTGCAAATTTGGTGTGGGCCCTATCTCTTATAACGAGGTATGGATCCACTATACAGAGAAAGATGGTGTCCTTAGTTGGCCACTGCATGGTAGTTTCGAACCTCAAGTTCTTGATAACTTAGAAACGAAATTGTTCAAGAAGAAAGCCCGGCCGGCAATGTTTGATTCTTTCCGTTATTGGCGAAAAGAATCTAAACAGAGAGAAATAAAAAAGTTGAAGAAAGAACAGAAAGAGCAAGAGTTGACTTTAGAACAGTCTGCTGAGCAGATCCAACTCAACGAGTCTGAGAAGGCGATGGAGGTGGCCAATAGAGAGCGTAATTTAGCGATAGATAAGTGCTATCCTGCTTTGCCATCGAGTACAGCTAAGATAGTAGAGGACCCTGAAAAGGATCCCCTGTTGTCTTACTTGTTACGATCACCCCCACCGTATGCACAGGGTGCTACGGCTCCACCTATACCGAATGTTCAATTACCGGTTGCTGGACAACCTGGTGTTCCTGCTCCTCTGAATCAAGTTCCTGTACCTCCTGTGGTCAATATTAATGTTCCTTCGACACCCCCTCTACCAGGGTTGCCGGCTTCTTTACCTATACCTGTATCGCTCACAGGCTATTTTGCCCGCTACTCCTACTGTTCCTGTTCTATCTGTTCCAACTGCTACTCTATTTACTGCTTCTGCTAATATTATGACTCCGCTTTCTGTTCGTCGGAGAATCACTGATTCTGTCTCTAATATTCTATCTCCCTTCTATAAAACTCTGATTAAGACTCCTACCTCTGACTCTGTGCAGAGACGTAGTCAGCTTCCTAGCACTGAAGAACGGGGAATATTAGATTCCACTGCTCTTAGATGGGTTTCGAAAGTTGGAAGATATAATGTACAAGATGTATTAGATACATTTATGCAATGGAACGAACCGACACAACGATATGTGTTCGATGTAATGTGCTTCCTTCTACGTGAGGAATTGGAAGAGGATGACTCTGAATCAAATAGGGAAGAATTAATTAATGTTCAGAAAGAGTTTGCTGCAGGTATGATAGTTGGTCAAAATATAAAAGAAGCGATGGAACTGATTTTGAGTTATAGGAATGACCCATCCCTTCGTTTACCGAGGGAGTTAGAGAAACGTAGTACGAAACAAAATCGTCAATACCCAATGAGGGAGGTTCCACCAATTTGGCGTGAAGCTGTGCAAGCTAATGTAAACCTTGGTATTGCAGCTGCTCCAGCCCAATTCCAGAGAGTATGGATACATATTCCATGGAAGCGAGCTGAAGTATTAGCAGTGAAACAGGCCTTGCCAGATCCGCGTAAAAATCCTGCAGGATACTACAAAGAGTTGGCTCAGACAGTTGACGCTTGTGTATTGAATCTAGCTGACATAGATCTGCTATTTGGTAATGTAGTACCGCAACCAATTTGGGCTAAGATTCGTAAAGAGAATCATCCAGTTGCCCTAGGTGGTGATTGGGCAGCTATAATTGCAGCGGATGGTCAACAAATAGGTGGTTCTAAACCTGAACCCTTAATTGCTAATTTGCCTGGTAGAATAATCGATTTAATGAAAACCCTGATGCCTGCATTACGCGTTAACTGGGACAAATTGTCCGCGTGCAAACAGAAGAAAGACGAAAGCGTCTCCGACTTTTTCACAAGATTCGAGGAGACTTTCGTAGATCATAGTGGTCAGGATATGAGCACAGAAGGAGGCCAGAGATTATTTGTTGATAAATTTGTGCACAATTTGTTGCCAGAACTTAGTGGTAAATTAAAGAATTCTGAAAGTGCATGGGCTGTCTCTACGACTGCGCAAATACTTGCGACTGCCCAGTACTATGAAAATAGGGATAAAGAGGAGAAAGAAAAATCAGATAAAAAGACGAAAGATTTAAAAACTAAAGTTCTTTTACAGCAAGCATATCCGCCTCGCACGAATAATTCTCATACACAGCAAGGGTCATATCAAAGGACGGAGTATAATTCTCAGAGGCCACAGTACCAATGGAATCAGTGTGCTTATTGCAAAATGGAAGGCCATTATAAGACTGAGTGTCCAGTCTTAGCGCAAAATAATGCTGCGACAGCTCAGAGAGGTCGTGGTAGTTCTATACAAAACTCTAGAGGTCGAGGACGAGGTGCTATGCCTCCACAGGCAAATGATCGCCCTTCTAATCATTTCGATCAGCGAAATGGACAATCTGCCCAACAAAATAGGTCTCAACAATATCATGTTGAAGACTACTATGAAGCTAGTGAGGAAGTTCAGCCAAGAGAGTACTAGGACAGCCATGGACAAAGAGAGGGAGTAGTATCAGTTCCAGTAGATCAGAGTGGGCCTTATGTCGCAGTAGCAACATCAGGTATAGTCGAACCGTTTCTGTTGGATACTGGTGCAGCAAAAAGTTCTATCATACATGCGAAACTCCCTGGCGCACCTTTGTCTGGCTCAACAAACGTTTCAGTAGGTTTTTCAGGCGCCCCTGTTCACAACCCTGTTTCTGGTCCTTTGTCTATTTCTGTTGGACCCTGCCACTTGAAAGCTCCCCTGATTTTGACGACAGGTTGTAATGAAAATCTGCTTGGTTTAGACTTATTAAAACGCCTGTACGCGACATTGTACTGTTCTCCGGCAGGAGTACAGCTTACGTTAGGTAAAAGAATAATTTCTCCGATGTACTTGTCGATGGATGCGCTCCCACCAGAGCTGCGTTCTCTCCCTAATACTCTTTGGGCGACTGGTCCTAATGATGTAGGTCTTTTACAAATTCCACCCTATGTAGTAACTTTGAAAGCAAATGCCAAACTTCCACGAATACCACAATACGAGATCTCGAGTGAAGGTGAGCGTGCGCTCCTACTGATAGTACAAGATCTGATCAAGAAAGACGTTGTAGAAGAAACTAGAGGTAATGTCTGTAATAGTCCTGTACTGCCTATTCTGAAACGAACTGACCCAACAAAACCTCCAGTATATAGGTTTGTAATTGATCTTAGAGAGGTTAATAAAATTGTGATTCCACAGTTTCCTGTGGTTCCAGACATTACTGCATTGTTAACGTTGATTCCTGCTACAGCAACATGGTTTTCGGTTATCGACTTGAAAAATGCCTTTTTCAGCATTCCGATAGCCGAGGAAAGCAGAGATATCTTCGGTTTCTTTTTAGGAGGACGAAGCTTCAGGTTTAAACGTGCTGCACAAGGTTATTGTGAAAGCCCATCCATTTACAGTCAAGCATTAAAAAGCCAGTTAGACTCCTTTGTACTTCCTCCTGGTTCTGCTTTAGTACAATATGTCGATGATCTTCTAGTGGCTGCCGATGACAAGGGAACTTGCAAAACAGCTACAATTTCTTTATTGCATCATTTGTCAAATTTGAATCACAAGGTGTCACCTTCAAAAATGCAATACTGTTGCCAAGAAGTGACCTACCTAGGTCATCTCTTGTCAAAGGAGGGAAGGAAGTTGACCCCAGAGAGAATAAAAGCAATTACACAGATGAATGTTCCTAGCACGCAGAGAGAAGTACGTGCCTTTTTAGGTATTACCTCATATTGTAGGCAATGGATCCCAAATTTTTCTCTTTTGGCGAAACCGTTGGTAGCTTTGACTGGGAAAAATGTTCCGAGTCCAGTGCCATGGTCTGCCGAATGTCAGGAGAGTTTTTCTGAGTTACGAAATGCACTGTGTTCAGCTCCTGTGTTGGGTACACCCGATTACAGTAAGCCATTCACGCTCTATGTCCATGAGAGAGAAGGTTGTGCGTTGAGTGTTTTGACACAGAAATTTGGTGATAAACAACGCCCTTGTGCGTATTTTTCATCAACGTTAGATCCGGTAGCTAGAGCGTTGCCTAGTTGCTTGAGAGCTACAGCCGCAGCTGCAGCCTCCATTCGACAATCTGCTGGTTTAGTAATGAACAACATGCTAGTGGTTATGGTTCCTCATGCTGTGGATACACTCATGAACCGAACCAAGACGCAGCACCTTACCAGTGCTAGATTATCAGGTTACGAACTGACATTGCTAGCGAGTCATATTCAGATCAAAAGATGCAATGTATTGAATCCAGCAACATTGTTGCCGACTAGTCAAGAGTCGAGTGATTCCGAACCACACGACTGTTGTTTCAGAACTGAGGAAGAAACAAAAGGACGAATTGATTTAAAAGACACTCCGTTATCAGATCCAGATGGCACGTTGTATGATGATGGGTCTTGCTTCAAATTGGAGAATGGTGATGTGACTGCTGCCTATGCAGTAACGACTTTGAGTACGATTGTGGAGACTGCAAGAGTGAGTCAGAATTCTGCCCAGGCTGCAGAATTGATCGCGCTAACAAGAGCGTGCGTTTTAGCTAAGGGAAAGAGAGTGAATGTGTTCACAGATAGCCAGTACGCGTTCGGCGTGGCCCATAGTTTTGGCCGTTTGTGGAAAGAGAGAGGTTTCATTACGTCCCATGGGACTAAGATCCAACATGGTCAGCTAGTTAATGACTTGTTGGAATCTCTAACCTTGCCGACTGAAGTTGCGATTGTGAAATGCAGTGCTCATAAAGCAATCACGGATGATGTTGGTCGTGGGAATGCTTTTGCTGATGAGACTGCAAAACAGACAGCTAGAAATATGATGAGTAGAATGCATGTTGCAACGTCTGCAAGATGGATTTCTGAGTCTGGAATGTGTGAGGACACAGTGGAAAGCGTGAAAGAAATTCAGAAAGAGGCGACTGAGGAGGAAAAGCTTGCATGGAAAGAGAGCACGGGTAAATTGGACTCGAGTGGGTGTTGGATTGACTTGTCGGAACAACAGCGTTGGATGTTGCCTGATGCGTATGTGCTTGCAGTAGTAACGATGGCACATGGAGCAGCGCACATCAGTTCTAAAGGGATTTGTAAGATGTTGGCTCCAGTTTGGAAGAATGATGGGATTAGTAAGTGTGCAGAGAGAGTGGTGAGAAATTGTATGGTATGCTTGATGCATAATCCTGGCAAGGGAATCCCCACACCTGCAGGTCACTTCGCTCCTCCTTCCTGCCCCTTTGAAGTGATTCAGTTAGACTTCATTCATATGGATCGTTGCAACAATCTAAAGTACGTCCTAGTGGTAGTTTGTGCGTTCTCTAGATGGATCGAAGCATACCCACTGAAGGACAATACTGCTTTGTCCACTGCCAAAATCCTTCTTAAAGAATACTTCCCCAGATTCGGAATGCCACGGATTGTATGGTCAGATAATGGAAGTGAGTTCGTAGGGAAAGTTATGCAGAGTGTGTGTGCCGGCCTAGGGATTAGACAAAAGTTTCACAGTGCGAATCATCCCCAGTCCGCGGGTTTAGTTGAGGGTTACAATGGCACCCTTAAACTGAAACTTGCTAAGATACAAGCATCCACGGGTTTGCCCTGGCCAGATGCACTGCCTTTGGCTTTGTTATCAACAAGAGCAACTGTACATTCTAGAGTAGGGCTTAGTCCATATGAAATAATTTTTGGTCGTCCTGCAAATGTTTGGGGGGTACCTAGACCGAAAGAATTTAAGCAGCTGGAATACCCAATGTTAATTGATTACCTTTTCGACTTGACTGCTAAATTGAGCCTTATTCACCAACAGGTTTTCGATGCATTGCCAAAGCCACCGGAGAGTCCAGGTCATCAGCTGAAACCTGGGGATCAAGTAGTCATTAGAAATTTTGCAAGAACGAAAAATCTTCAGCCCAGATTCGTTGGCCCCTTCCAAGTCTTATTGGCGACGAGAACTGCTATTCGTGTGGCCGGACGGAAGAATTGGATCCACACGACACACGTCAAACGTGTGCCTCTGACACTTCCTTACGACAACTGGGTAAAGAAAGGAATCAGTGCCTCTGATGCAGAACAAATACCCAGTTTCATCCCTTTCAGTGATGCAGAACTGATCACTGATACATCAAACTCTGACTCTCCTCCTGAAACTGCTCTTTTGAACCCTGAACATTTGCCATCTGCACCAAAAGAACATTTGTCATCTGCAAACGTGAACATTGCAACGTCGACTGAAAATACATTGTTTCCAGATCAGACAGCTCCTGCAAAACTGAGATATAATCTGCGATCTCGCAATATGGACAAATAAAGCAGGAAACTGCCTATTTTCACATTTGAATTTTTTGATACCTTGCCTCCAGCCAGGAAGTTTGCTATTGTTTTGTTGTTTTAAAATTGCCTTGCCGTCTGGGTAGCCGTAGGGTCGTGGCTGTGTGCCTAGTTGAATCTGCGGGGGTCAGACACAAGGTCGATCTTTCTGTTAGTTCTGGGAACTCCCAGGGCTGATAGAGGCATTTTCATCTACGTACACATCATCGGTGGTCACGAGCGGATTGTAGAAGATGGAGCTTCCTGAGCTGCAACGAAAGAATGTAATTTATGTTCGCAGAAATAGACTGTACAGAATACTTCACAGCAAATGCTTTCTAATGCAATGTGCAGTTACGTTTTTAATTGTTTTGATAACGTTGGTGGGTGGAATCATCTTTGGTGTGCATTTGATTTTTATGCCGGTAACTACAGTACCTCCCCTTGATCCTACTACTTCTACGGTTTCTTCTATGCATTCTTTTCACTCGTTTCCTGAACACGAACAAGCTCGATGCTCAGAATTTATTAACAATACATTTGTACAGCTCTTGCATCAACACCAACTGGTAGTTAATACTACAGACTGCTGGGTGTGTGGCTTGATACCTCACACTATGGATAAAGGCATTCCCTATCTAGTCTTGCCTTTTAGCTATAATGGATCATTCCAGGCCTTTCAGACCATTTTTTCCTATGCCCTTGAGACCTATCCTCCGCGTCCACCACGGTCTACTAAATACAACTCAGCCAACAAAGCTTTAGTCCAGGGAATTATTGACATGATTAAAGACGTCAATAATACTCCATCTTACCCTAAAGATGAATTACGGGTGTATTTGAGTTGGAACTCTACAGAGTATCGCCTTAGTTTGGGAGAAAGCAAGCGTAAAAGCTCCACTTCAGTCTGGGTCGTGCCTCACCGAGGTCAGGTCTGTTTGCAAGGAAATGGGAGAAATCTGAGAGCTCAGCTAGGGAGGAGTGAGTGCGTAGAGACTTACGTATTTCCGTCTAACTTCTCCCCTGCCTTCCTTACTGCTAGGGGTACTTACTTCATCTGTCAAGACAGAGCGTATACATGGCTGCCTGCTGACTTCTCAGGTTCATGTTATATTGCTCGACTGTTACCTCCGACATACACTGCTTCTTCAGATTATCACAAGACCAGAGTAGCAAGAGGTGTCTTCAGCAAGGAAGATACCGCTGGTCAGGAAGCTGGAGACTTCTTCAAAGGTTTCCTTCCGTTTTGGGGGCCTATGGCCAATAGTAGAAATCTACGTCAACTAACACGGGTAGTTGAATCTACTATTACAGAAACTGCTGGTGCCCTTAGTAACTTAACAGCTGAGCTTCAGGCGGATCGTCTCATGATGTTACAGAACCGAATGGTTCTAGACGTAATACTTGCAGATCGAGGTGGGGTATGCAGAATGATCCAATCGAGCTGCTGTGTTTTTATTCCCAATAATGCTCCAACCGTCTATGAAGCAATCTCTAAACTACACAAGATTTCCGACTCTATACACGTAGACAAGGGAAACTGGTCCTTTATGGAGTGGTTTTGGACTCTGGTATCAGCGTGGGGATGGAAGGTTCTGATGGTCATTGGTGTCATCCTAGTATTTCTGTTCTCGTGCTGCCTTATTATCCAATGTGGTCCCGCTTTGTGTAGTCTCTGTGCTGCAACCTGTTTCAGAAAACCACCTGCATTTGGAGAGAAGGTACGAGACAAGATGATGATGCAACAACATGTCACTGACCTAATGAGCATAGAGTTAGACTCTGACATAGACTGAGTAATTGCCTATGTAAGGGCAAAAGGAGGGTCTGAGGTTCCGTGACGATTTTAACCCGTGTTTTTAACACTGTCGCAAATATATAATTTTGGTATCAGTGAACCGCAAATGATCCATTTAGTATATCCTGGTGTTTTCGCTATGCTACGAGCAAGAGCACTCCTGTTACAAACACATTTCTGTTCTACCCATGGCATCCATTTTAGATTACGGAAGCCATTTTGTATTCCTTGCCCTCACATAGTCAATGGACACGCAATGACCTCTTTCAATTAAGGACACGTAGGCTTTAGCAGGCAATTCACCTTACTAGTGACATGTGCACCATAGGCAAACAACGCTGTGACAGCATGACTCAGCAAGAGCTGCCTCCCCAGCCGGAGGCCAGTCCTGCTATACTGGTTCTTGTGTCCGTTGGCCTGATCATGATTAGGCGGCCGAAGCTGGTAACCTTGCCCATTTACGACCCACAAACATCTCTTATCCTGCTTTTCTATCTTCTACACCTGGCTCTACTCCTTTCCTTCTGGGTCTTTATTAGGGGGAGGTAACGAAATTTACGATGAGGCGGTCCGGGTCTTGAATGGAAAGTTGACATGGGATTATGATGGAATAGTGGGAACCCCTCGTTCGTAATGTTTTGACATCAGATATTGTTGACGATTCCTGTGCAACGCCAAATATTTATTGTTTAAGATACAAAGGTTTTGGAATGTGCTAACATGTAAAGAATTTGCCTGAAGCCCAATATTCAGTATATAAGGAGCAACCCTCTTTGTACAAGTTGAACAGGCTCCTAGATACTGCCCATGTGTAGTTTCTGTGACTTCTGTGTCCCTGCAGTAATAAACCTTTGGTCTTTGACGCCACCATCGAGAAACCCGTGTTTCTGTTTGTTTGTGCACCGAGGCAGGTAGAACTCCGGGGTCTTCGGGTGTTATCCCTGACACCTCTGGACGGAACCAAAAAGTCCAGAACTCCAACTGCATGATTACTTGCTTTTACGATCCACAATAATAGGTGCACTAGGACTGCCTTATTACTTGCTTTTACGATCCTTAATAATACGTGCACTACAAACTGCCTTATTGCGTGCTTTTACAATCCGCATTAATACGCACACTACGAACTGCCTTAGTACTTGTTTTTATGATCCGCATTAGTACTTGCATTACGAACTGCATTATTACTTGCATTAAGGACTGTCTTATTTCTACATTACAAACTGCATAATGAACTGCATAGCAATGCATTAGGACTGCATTAGATCATCATGAACTGCTCAATAATACTGCAAGAACCTACAAGTGATTGTTGGCCTAATAAAAGTCCCAGTGAAATATTACGAATACGCTTATGCTGGATATTTCTTCTTGATAAAGATACTGCTATTTTCCCCAATCAGTGTGGTGTCTATTTGTGGTGTTATCACTGCGTTACTGGGAGTGTGGTTGCAAATACTTTACACATTGCTTTGAAGATAAGCCTGGCTGCTCATGCCAAGCTACCGGAGGGTGAGCAGGGGTTTTCTAAGAGTGTGTCCCTCCTTTCCCTGACTAGAAGCAAGGGTCCCTATTTGGACTAAGGTACCTACCTCAGCCAACTAGAGACCCCCAGCACTGTTCCTATGGCATTTTAGTGAGTGTTGATCTCTGTTTGTGCACACATGAGTTCTTATATATTACATTTTTATTTGCTGACATCATCAGGTTTATTATTTTTTTTCTAAAGGATCAGTAGTTATTAGCTTAACAATTTTGTGGAAAACGGCTTCATACATAATGTTAATAATGCAGTTGCGATGGAAATCATGTAAATTTGTTTAGCCCAATATCTTTAATGTTATTCGGAGGAATTATGCCAGGAATAGGAAAATATGTAGGTCTTGATGTGTGTGTGTGCCTTTTATTGTTGTAAATGTACTTCAAATGATTATTGAAATGATGCATTTGTAATCACAGGATAGATAGAAAATATATTGACAATACAGCAAGCACTACACTCAAAAATGACAAAATCAGAGCACTGCACAACCTGCCTTTAATCTAATTGCAAAACAGTATTTTTCTATTTCCAGATGTCCCTTGAGAAGAGTGCTGTTTCATAAAACTATGCTTTTTAGCAGTATTTCTTGTTTATAAAAAAGACTATACTTGGGTTTGGCAACAATTGAGACAGAGATTAATTCTACTGGGCTTTTGTAACAAATTGTTACTGAAATGTTTGCTGTATGAGGAGAAAATAAAACAACAGATTCAGTCCATTAACTTTATGGTACAACTGTGACCTACGAAATCAAATAGAAGCAGAAATCCCTGCAGGGAAATATTCACTCACTCACATCCTGGCACAAATAAATTATCAGAGAGCAATTGGGTGGAGGGAATTAAGCCCATTGCTGCATTGCAAGAGCATGTCCAAGATTGGTAAAACAACATGACATATTTTGTATAATTTATTCTGAAAACCTGGTTGGCTAAATCAGCAGTGTTTAAACAGAGTCATTTAAACTGTGCAGGGAAGAAGATTTAATTAAATAGGATGAAATAATTTGTGTCAGTAGGTCCATGCCCTGTAGCGCCGAGCTCAGATTGCGCTCTGGAGCACGGTAGGCGTCATTAAAATTCAACAGATTGCAGGAAGGCCAGGGGGTCCAAGGTCTTCCTGTGTAACTAAAGCTCTGGCGGGGTACAGAGGCCCTGGGCTATTAGCAAAAGGAAAAGAAACCTGTGTGCGCCTAAGCAGCAGATACGAGCCTGCACATTTTGCAAGATATGTGTGGATTGAATCTCTTTGTCTGTGTGTACCTTATTGCTGTTTAAAGAACACCAAAGTAAAATATGCAACTATCTTAACATGGTATTTAAATCATGCCTATATTTTCAGAATTGCAGGACTATTTCAGTCCTCTTTAGAAGATCTACTCATTGATAGGTTCCTGTGGATAGCTAAAGTCAATTATCCATACCTCCACCAATTGAATGTGGAAGAGAAATTTTAATTTTTCCTGTTTTCATTTTTGATTAGGGTCTGTACAGGAACGTCTGTCTTTCAGTATCTGAAGCTGCAAATCTGATAATTAGGTTGGCCAAGCGTGTTTTCTACACGTCATAGAGACTGGCCCACTTAGGTAGTAGTTTTACCTTTGGAAACCCTACTGAGGTAGCCCTACAAAACAAAGACATAATTAACCTCTTCCATGCTCATTACGAGCTGAGCTCGTCATGAGGCACGGCGCTTCGGTGCTCATGACGATCTGAGCTCGTCATGAGCCGGGGAACGCTCACACATGGAGAAAATTCCCCTGCTATGCTGAGCGTTCCACGGAAACGGGTGTGGTCATGACGAGCTGAGCTCGTCATGAGCACAAGAGCGCCATGCGTCATGACGAGCTGAGCCCCCCCCCCCCCGCCCCCGAGCACAGCGGGGAAAATTACCCCCACACGGAAGGGGTTATGATTCCAAGTTTACAACTGGAATAGATTTCAACATATATGAATTGAAGTTTCCATCAACTAAATTTCTTCAGGTCCCAAAAATAAAATACAAAGGTGTATTCCCATGTTGTTAAAACAGGGGAAAGATCCATCAATGAACCACTGACAAATATGTAAGTAACACTGTTATTGCAGAAACTCGAAAGTTACTATAATGTACATGTTTGACTTCTTACCATTTTGTAAAAAAAAAATCCGCTTTCAAAGCATAACTTGCAAGTGACTTATTTAAAGTCAGATTTCGGTCTAAAGGTCAAAAAAAGACACGGCCTGCTAGGTTTTCACTGCCGCTTTGAAGTGTCATAGATCTGCTTGCCACCCCTTTTTCGCCTTTTTTTTCAACCCCAAATGTGGTCATAGTAAGCTCAAGCCGTGGTTGACAGTGAGTTTTTGACATTATGCACTTGTTCAATTTGTTTGCCTGAGTACTTTGTGTACCCTGAAAACGAAATATGACTCATTACGAGTTGCCTGGAGAGCTAAGGTGAGGGAGGAGAGGGGGTTGGATACTACTCCTGGCAACTACAAGTTTTCCAGTCGAGCCTGGAATTATTGGGTCCTCAAATGCCAGATCCCAGAATTAAGGACCCAAAAACACCAGAGCCATCTGCAGAGATGTGAGGGCCGCAGGCCACTGCTGCGCCCAGCCGTGCCTCTCTGCATTCTTCATTATGGGTGGTGGGGGATCAAAATAGGCTCCCCCCAGCTAAAGAAAAAAGTAATTGGCCCTCCTGACTTCCCTTCCACATTTCACTGCACCAACCCCAGGGCAAAAGAAAAAGCTTCTAAAACATAACCCCTCCCCCGCCTCAAGCACGTGGTAAATATCTGCAGATGTGTGCACATTATTTCCCCTGGTATTACTGGGCCTGCGAGCTATTTCACATTCCAGGCTAAAAAAAACCTCAGAATCCTTGTTAACTCAGGCACCTGCAGGGGAACTCATAATAACAATCTTGGTGGCTTCCATTTAGTCAATATGTTTTGGGGTAAATCACATACATTAAGCCGCCTCTCATTGCCCAGAGGTGCACAATGTCAGAAATCTATGTCCATTGATTGGAAAAGTCCACACAAACTGATTTGCTTCCTCCAGCATTGTAAAGAGATTCAGTTGAGACAGTCCCAACAGTGGAGCGATTTCAATATCGATAATATTAAGAGTCATTGAAAAGTCAAACCTGAGCGACAGTATTCCATTACCATCCAACCACCATTTTTTCATGAAATTTCATGAAGTATCATGGAAGTTTTGCAAAACTATGCTTTCATTGCGAAGTGAGGTTCACCAGTATCTTTGGATGACTTTTTTAATCAAATGCATACTTTTCATACAAAAGTCACAAGACTTACTAGCAGGAGATCTATTCTAGCACCACATTTCTAACAGCAACGCATTTTCTCTGCAAACCAGTCTTCCACTTACAAAACAGCTGTGAAAATCATAATGCAAAATTTAAAGAAATTTCACAAATGTTGTGTAATGTGAAAATTGGGAATTTTATGTATTTCACTGGCGTACTTTAAAGTTGACCTAAGCCTGATCTAAAAGTCAGCTCTTGACAAATGTGCATCAATAATGATCTGGTCAAGGGAAAACTGAAACATGAGTATGTAAAGTAAATATCTAGTTATTTGAAAAGCAATGATGTATTTGAAATATACTGGGGCCTACATTGCAGCAGTTGATCCTCCATACTTCATCAAAGGTATATTCATGATGTAAAATGTATTTTCAATGAAATTTTCAGACAGTATTGTTTTTATTTATTAAATATGTACGGAAGTCATCTCAACAGAAAATCACCTAAATCATCATCTGAACCAAACTAAACTTCTTCAAAGATCTGAAATAGAGCATAACTAAAACTCTACTTTGAGGAAGTTCTCACAGGATATGAGAGGAAGAGAAGGCAAATACATGCATTAAGTTCACTAATCACAATTCCACAACATGCATGTCTAGTGGCTCCACATGTTTTAAATTGCAGCATGTGGAAGCGTCCAGAGATGATTTTAATCAATCTCTTGGATTGAGCTAGGTCTAGCATTCGAGAGTCCTGTGAGAATGATACCTCACCACTATATTTGCTTAAACTTCTCTCGGGTAAATCTCATATTAAGCATTCATGCAATTTGTTAAACTGCTATGGTGAAACATCAGCTATGCTAGCATTTTAAAAATCACATTGATACGTTGCTTATTAGTGTCTGGATACCCTCACAGGTGATTAGCCGAGCTCTACAAATTCACATAACATAACATATGCAATATGTGATCCAGAATTGAGAAACAACAAATATATGTGTATTATTTGCTCAATTAGTAGCAGTTAGGGTCATAAAATGTTTGTGAATCTGACTCCTACTCTTCAAGAAATAGAGGGAATAACAGTGAACTCTACACGGTGACTTACATTTTGCATCAATGTGACTTCTATTTCCTGCCAAGAGGAGAATGTCACATTTTATGCAGTGATGTTCACACTATGAAGAATTATATAGCAAAGCATATGCCTTCTCTTGCACATAATGTCATGTTGCTGTATAAGCAGAATTCAATGAACAGAAAACTAGAGAGCTCGAGAGCTAGATAGACAGACAGACGGATATATAGATAGATAGATAGATAGATAGTTAGATAGCTAAATAGATGGACAGACAGACAGACAGACAGACAGACAGACAGACAGACAGACAGACAGACAGACAGACAGACAGACAGACAGACAGACAGACAGACAGACAGACAGACAGACAGACAGACAGACAGACAGATAGATAGATAGATAGATAGATAGATAGATAGATAGATAGATAGATAGATAGATAGATAGATAGATAGATAGATAGATAGATAGATAGATAGATTGATTCTTCAATCGGTCTGCCAAACTCACATTTGCCTTTCACACATGGCGACAATAATGAAATTGCCACAGGCAACCCACTCTAGACATGTCTGAAAAGCCATGTCTTGCGTATCTTATGGAAGACTGATTTTGAGCCTTCCTGTCTGAGATTCAGAGGCAAAGTATTCCACAGTTTTGAAGCCAGATTGCTAAAAGATTGATCTCCTATCCATGCTCTTTTCACACTGGACAAACGTAAGTGCAGCTTCTGTAGACACAAGACTACTGCTCGGTCGATAAGGTTTGAATGCAGATATCTGGAGCTTTTATCATTCAAAAATGTTCTGACAAAAGCACATGGGTTTGAAAGACACTTTAATTCTCAGCGGGAGCTAATGAAGTTAAGAGCTGTACCCATGGACAAGTGACTAGGGATGTTCAATAGCAACGTTGCTGCCACATTCTGCACTCTTTGAAGCTTCCTTAATCTGCCTTTGGGTGTCTCCGAGATAGAGTGCATTACGATAGTCCAGTCTGGATATGACCAGTGCCTGGACTACTGTTTTTCTTGCAACTTCTGGAACAAGACCCATAATCTCATTCAGCATTTTCAAAACGCCTAAACAATATCCGCCAAGACTGGTTATCTAACTATCAAATGACAGATAAGTATCAAACCAGATACCAAGATTTTTTCCTTCCTGCTTCGAAATCTTTACTGGTCCTAGAGCATCTGGCCACCAAGCGGTGGACGAGATAGATGGTTCTTTCCCTAAGATCAGGACCTCGGTTTTGCCAGTAATAAGCTTGATACAGCTGTGATCAATCCACTCTGCCAATCCAACCAGGCAAGATCTGAATGGGGGCGACTCCCTTGTACTGCAACAAGGTGATAATAAGTTGCGTGTCCAACCAGTGGCGGCTGGTGACATTTGAAAGTGATAGGGTGTAAAACAATTGTCGTACTTCACTACAGCGAGCGAGCCTGACCCACCTACGGAGGAAAACTTTGGAAAAAAGAGTGGGCACATGGTGCATTTTCAAGCAAATTTGAGAGTGCAATCCAACTATTCGGACTCCTGCCTCATATTCGCCATTACTACTGACGCCCTACACCAAAACACGGACAGACCACACCCACCCTACAGTAGGATAAGGCCTTCCGCTACTACCAGACACTACACACGGACCAATCCCACGCACTACATCACAACGATGGCGGACACTACAACTACGCCTGAACTCTGTAGTTAAAACTTCTCCCTTGTTCTCGCCCTGTTTCTCTCCTGCATTCTCCCTCGCTTGCTCATTTTCTATTGTTCCCCCTCTCCCACCTTTTTCCTTCTTCTGTTATGTGTGATATCCCCAGTG
Organism: Lissotriton helveticus; assembly: GCF_964261635.1. Lineage (NCBI taxonomy): Eukaryota > Metazoa > Chordata > Amphibia > Caudata > Salamandridae > Lissotriton > Lissotriton helveticus. The sequence continues at coordinate 274,664,028 of NC_136059.1, forward strand.
TGATCCCACTCGGATGTTATGTCTGCTTCTTTCCCAGAGGACAACTCCGGACTCAGCAGAAATACAACAAATCCCACAGTGACATCAGTGACCCATGACCCTGATGAACAAGCAGTCCTAGAACTTATATACGAACCTACCTCTGCAGTAAACATTAGGAACAAGCCCAGCATCAGCAAGTGCACAATAACGGCTGCAGCCAAATAGGTGTCTGGCATCTGTCTGATCAGCAACACAGGCCCATGTACTCAGTAGTCCACATTTAAGGCGCCCAGAGGAAGGGAACTGAAATATATCAAATCCAATACACATACCGACAACAGTGCCTCAAAGACACATGAGCAGCACAGACGCCTCAAAACACAACCATCGCCTCAGAGCAATTGAGCAAATGCCAGCGGCCTGGGTACTAATGAAATACATCATCATTTTAGTATGAAGGGCTGAGCCAGAGAGCAGGCTCTGCTACTTACGGAGTATGATGTGCACTCAGCAGAAACGGAGGGCACTGCGGCCTTTCACTCTGTGTTCCTTGCACCTGGCGGCATCTGTGTGTATGTGTCTCACAGGACAGTGATTATCACAACTGGCCAACGTCATGTTTGATAGGCTACTTTTGTGGCAGGCGTATGTGGGCACTTTGCCCAATTGTCCTAATCATAGTTGTACATTTCTCCATACATTTATATCATTCATCCGTAAAAAATATATATTGAATCTTAGCTTACTCCGTATCATTTTCTTTGGTGCAAAGCAGTACTTTTTCTGATTGACGTGACATTTAGTGTCCTTTATTTCCCGCAGATTGTCGCTAATTCGTGGGGAAAGTCTTGGGGTGAAAATGGCCATTTCAGAATTATACGTGGAGAAAATGAGTGTGGAATTGAAACAATGATCATTGGAGCCTAGTGTCATCTCTTGGGCTTGAAATGAACGAGAAATATGTTTTGAAAATGTGCCCATGTTTCAAAACACCGGAAACTACTACTAACCAAATATGTTTGTTTTTTTTACTTGATGTGGGTGGCAAGTTCGCACTGAGTTACAAATGGGGGTGGGGTCGCACACTACTCACACACCGGCGGTGTCGCCCCTAAGGACTCTGGTCAATGTAGTAAAGTGTTTGCGATGCATCATCTTTCGATCTTCTGCTATCTTCGCTGTCTTCGCCATCCCTGGACACGTGTTTCGGGGTATCACCCCTCGTCAGCAGGGATAGGCCGTGTACTGGGGTTGCCGATGGCTGCCAATATCTGCCAGGTATAGTACCACTCAGGCGCGTAGGTGCGGGATCCCAGGCTCGTCAGCCCACTGCCCACCCCCATTTGTAAGTTAGCACTGAGGCCTCGGGCCAGCCCACATATTGGAGGACAGGCTCAAGATTTACACGTTGCTAAAGCTGTAAAAATGCAATATAGAAAGCTCCCCTGCGTGGAGAAAACACGTTTTAAAACCAAGCCTGCTTGAGTCACCTAGGGCAGCACGGTCCTACTCCACAATAAAGCTTATTGCAGACCTCAAAGGTTTAAAATAAGCAATGGATTAGTTTACATTCCTAATCAGTCACGACCGGCATGACGGGCGGGTGTGGGGAGGGAGGTGGAAATGGGGTCATCGTGGGGGATGTGGGGGTGGGGGAGGGGTTTGTTGAATAAAAAAAAAACTTAACTTACTGTCCTGTGCCGCTGCCATCTCAGCTTCTGGATGGGTCCACCGTCCAACTCCCGCTCCCGTCGTTCTGCCTTTTCCAATCCTGAATCCTGCATCGTCATCGGACAGGAAAGTTAGCCTCCCTCCCTCCCCTCCGCCAATCACAATGCTGCAATGGCAAAGTTTCAGCAAACAAAGAAGAGGTATCTTCTTAACGTAACTGTATGTAGTATTCGTCTTGAAAAATACACTACACTGAAGGCCTGCTTTCTCCAAAAAACACTGGGGTGCCCTCAGTTGGGCATAGGTAGAGGGCACCTGGCAGTCTGTGCACAATCATCTGATTGAATGCTTTTAGCTGATATAAGTGGCTGGTGCTGTATAATGGTGAGGTACATAGAAGTAGGTGTGTTGAAAAATTGAAAATTGACATTTCAAAAATACAAGACTAGAGCAAAATAAACAAATATGATTCCAAATAACTTAATAAAAGACAGCAACTTTCTGGGTTTCCTAATTCCTAAGAGCAACCAACTGTTCGGCTGATAGGCTCTCCCGACTAGTATTCCTGTGCTCTGCTTTAGAGTACATGTGCTATAATATGATTTAAAATTTTTCTTTGGTCAACTCTTTTCATTTCCTTGTAAGTTGATGAGCGCTCCATTTAACGTTATTATTTTTCCTGTTTTTATTTTACTTCACGCATCTTGATCAGTTATCAGTTTATCTTCTTATTATAATTACCAGGGTTATTTCACACATTTTGGTAATTTCTATTTTATTTTCTAGTACTCACCCCGATTGATCTAGCTGGAGGCTGCATTTTATTTTGACATCCTTTTGTTGGAAACAGACATTGCCTGACTTTTGTAGACTCCACCGTGGTTCTATCCTTAGCCACTGACAATGCAGGATATTCAAGTTGGCTTTACTTTACTCTGCCAGTTAAATCAATTATTAAAACAGTGGCTTTTTTCTCAATAATCTTACCAGTCTCTGTTTTGGTCATCAACCATGGTTTTTGTGTGCTGTGCCCCCAGATCAAACAAGTACCAAGATACCCTTGTAGGTGACTGCACAATGTACACAATCTTGGGTATTGTAGCCTGAACTCTAAGATTGTTGCCTGCAGATATTTTCTGGCATTTGAAACAAATATTTAAGGCACAGGTACTCATAAACACAATCCCAGGGGCCATAAAATGTGGTCTCTGATATGACTGAGGGCTGTGTGCCATCTTGATGCCAGCAGGGTAGTAGTTAATGGTTTGAGTGGATGGGCGGTTGGCGGTAAGGTTGGTGTTGGGGTAGCAAAGCATTTAAATCCAGGGACTAAATTGCATAATGTGAAACATGAATGAATTCCATCTTCCGTTCTTATCCATATTGTGTGATCCTAAGCAAATGTATTGCCCTTGAAATACATCATGACTTCAGGTTGTGCGCTGTAGAAAAACATTTACTGTGTTTGATTTAATAAACTGGAATGTTGTTCATGTAAGACCACCCAAGGAGTCTACATAACAACTGACTTGATCTCAGTTCTCAATTGGCATCATTGTCAGGGTGGGAGGGGGGGGGGGGTGGATTGAATGGGGGAACATCCTTTACAACGCAACTTTTACCACGCAGTGCCTTTACGATGCAACTATTACAACGCATGTCATTACAACACATTGTGCTGGGGGGCGCTCTAGGATAGGGAATAGGTTTAATTTACTATCCAACACCTTCCCTACTATCCACGGGGACTGGAGTTGGAATAGTAAATTTAACTATTCACTAACCAGCACCCCTTAGCGCTATGCGTTGTAACAGCATGCGTTGTAAAAACTGCGATGTAAAGGCATGCGTGGTAAAAGCATGCGTTGTAATGTCATACATCCGATTGAATGTTTCTACATCCATTTTTTTAACTATCTCTTTAAAAACAAAATCTCAATGTACTCATATAATCTGATGTGCTAAGGTGAAACAGTTCTGCGTGTTAATGAGATACGCTTTTCGAATTTTGAAGAGACTTTATCATAGCATCCCTAGTTACTTCCTTTATTTAACTTAAGTCAACCATTAAATAAAAGCTTGCCCATTTTTTTCCCACATCTTTTTAATATTAGTGCTAAGTGTACTAAAAAGCAACGGAGTGCTGCTGCTGACCTGAAGGCAGCCCGGGGCCATACTTTGAGTCTCTCTGATTTAAGATGACCTTTCAGCAATGCCGTACTACTGGAAAAAGAAACACAATTCTAAGGCAAATACATTCAGAAGGTTTGCAACGTGATGGCACAGTACACAGCCTACACACATTTGCAGCATGTTACAACGTAATCCTAGTTTTGCAGAACTAATGCAATATATGTTCATAATGATTGCAAATACGTTTCTGAAAACAGGCAGGTTCTGCTGACAAAGTAACACACCAGTTAAGGGTGGTAGTTCATTTTTCCCAGTAACTATGCCAGTGAAAGTATTGAAATAAGTTTTAGCTCATAATATTACAACACTAAAAAGTGTTACAAATGTTAAAATATATATTTTAACTAAGTAACTGGAGTGACTGATTATAATTGCCGTATGGATTTAGGGGTGAGCAAAGCTGTGATTATTGCATTACATGTTATCAGGTATTTTGAGACTTATGTGCACAGTGGAGTGGCTGCTGGGAGAGTGCACCACTTATCAGTCGTTTATTCCCTTTACCTCTGCGTTCTTTGCTCTTTGAAGAGGTACCTGCCAGCCAACTACACTTTAGCAAGTGACATTAAGGATGGCATTCTGAGAGTTTGACTTTTGTGATGGAGGTGATGTCTTGAGAAAGCTGGCCTCTCTCTCGCCTAATGGAAAATCACCACAGGTCCACAAAATAATGCAGCTCAACCTTTGTTCAACTACAATTTAAAGAGAGAACACTGTGTCCATTTACCATCAAACCAGATATTACATTATAGCCTCACACTCTGCTGCAAGTTGAAACAGGCCAAATTATCAGGAAAAATGGCAATTAATTTGTTCCCCAATCTTGGCTAAGTTAAAAGTTAACCTGCCACCAAGATCAGGGTCAGTCAGTACAGTGCGGCAGAGACATGTCTTTTATGAAATAGGGGAATGATGAGGACATTTTATCACCTGTAAACTTTTGCAAACTTTCCCTGTTTTCAGAAAGACTGCAAAAATAGATTCAACATAGCACATGCCTAATATCAATGCAGCGGCCACCAATACGATTTCATTTGTCCATTGTTTATTCAAAATTCAAATTCAAAATGGCGGACGAGGGTTGTTATGCGCAGTTTGCAAACTTTCCCTGTTTTGACATTTGTAGTGGGTGCGAATTTGCCCCTGTTTCCTTTCCCTCTGCAAAGTGTTTCACTGTGTGCAATTGTGGATGCTCGGATATCTGCAACGTAAAGCTATGCAGAATCGTTCTTCTTAAATTCACATGACTTTCTATGCACAATGCTATTATGGAAGAAAAGAACAGTACTTGCTTTCTCCGAAGAACATCCCTGAAGTGCAATCTTTAATATTCAACACAGATGTATGTGCTGTGACTTGTCTTGGTTACTATGCGTCCTCCCCAGTGTTCCAAGTCCCTGCTGCTCAGTCAGTGAGTAAGGTCGTTGGATGGTTGGAATTCGAACTGTGTTTGTGCTTGGTTGAGTGGTTAGTTGGAGTGAGAAGGGCTGAGCAGGATGCTGCTCCTTGTGGGGATTTACCCGATTTACCTGTAACCTGATCTGAACCTACTAAACCTACATATTTAAAAACCTACAAGACCACATCTTTGATTGTAACAGTATGGAACATCATTTCTCACAAATACCTGGGGCCTCATTTATGAGGTTTTGCCGTAGGGAAGCACAGCAGGCCTTTTCTGTACAAAAATAATCACAAGAGGTTTTTCCTCTTTCTACATGTGCTGCAGAATGCAGCACACATAGAAAAAGGAAAAATCAGGAGAAATAAAGATATTTCTCCCCGGTGCACCTTCCTTACGCCTCCCCTGGGGAGGCGTAAGCTGTTGGCACTGCCTCAGATTTACGATTTCTCGTAAATCTGGGGCAGTGTCAAAAGGCCATGGATGTTGCAGGGAACGCCCCCAGCAACACCCATTGCACGCCCCTTTGACGCAGAACACTGCGTTAAAGGGACTGATATTCATCAGGCAGCATTAAGCCAAAAAAAGTGGCTTAGTGCTGCCTGATAAATATCACGCAGGCTTCTGCGCCACGGAACGTCACAAAAAGTGACGTTACAATGGCGCAAGGGGCCTCATAAATGAGGCCCCTGATTTTTAAGCAGATGTTCGTCTGCATAGCTCCCCTAACTTATGATCATTTTTGTCCATAGTTTATTCAAAATGGCAGGCGAGGGTTGTCATGCACAGGCATGACCCATTGTACGGTAGATGTTATTACGTCGTAATGAACAGTGTATAAAGGCAGATAAAACTAATGGCTACAAAAAGCATGTAACTTTTAAATGCTAATCGTGGAACATTTTCCAGACAGACACTCTGCTATGTTAAGGCATCCAACACCACCTCCACAGGTATAAAGGGAGAGCTGATATAATTTATAAACAGAAATGTTGTCCATCTGACATTTTCTTAGTTCTTAATTGCCGTCTCTTTTGTTTATTAGTTATGCAAGTAGAGGAAGGTTTTTTTTTAAAATAAGTAATGCTTAGGATCAATTAGAGTGAATATTACAGGTCAACAGAGGGAGAGGATGTAGCCTTACAGCTAGAGCGGTCGACCTCGATGATAGGGAACTGGTTCGATTCTCAGCAACAACTCTCAACATCCTGTGATTCTGGGCAAATCTCTTAATCTCCCTGTGCCTAACAAAAATTAATTTGTCCATGTGTAATGAAACTGCTGCTTGTGTAAAGCGCTCTGATACCTGATATCTGCGTGTCTATTCCACGCTATTCAAAACTCTAAGAAAAAAAAGCTAAATTAACTTCAAGCAGCATTATTCGTTATTATATAATCAAAACAATATTTTTCAGAGATACATTTTTTAGGTTTTATTTGTGCACCACTGACGTTTTACAAGTTTGTGTACTAATTGCATCTAACATCGAGACATTTGTATAGATGTCTGTTCTTTCATAAGTTTTACATTTTTACAAAGCAATCGTCAACTTAAGTATAGAAATGAGGGCGGCACTTTGGAACTTGTTCAAGCTTGTTGCAGCCTCCCGCCTTAACTTGCACATTTCTCAATTTCCTACCACTATTAACATGAAGAAGGAATATTAGTTTGAGGAACATGTGTGTATGTTGGTTAAGCCTAGTGAAAGGTTGGGCTTGTTGCTTCTGCTTAGGCAGGGGTGCAAGAGTCAACTGCTATCAGTGCCATGCTCCCTGGAAATTGATTTAACTGCAGACTAATGCTTGTTGTTCATTGGCTTTGATGACCCACATGGGAAGAGGGAGTTGGCCTTGCTGGCGTCAGCATGCCTGTGGCCATTACATATGTGGCTAATGGGCAATTCCAAGAAAAGGCATTAAAGTTCACCCTTGCAAGGAATTTGAAAAGGATCACATTTCCAACTCTGCCATGTCCCTATCGACCATCAACAAACATAGCTTCTTTCTGTGTTCATGGATGGGGCCTGCAATACAGGCAAGCGTGCATGTGCTCCCTGTCTGCATTGGATCTACCTCAGAGAGAGTCCTATGTCGGATCGCATGTAGTGAAAGCAAAGGAGTGAATTTGTGCATATGTATCCCACTGTATGTAAAGGATGCCCTCAAATATGTATCTGCAACTTGACCTGGCCAAAATGTAAGCATAAATCTTACAGAGGACTGTAGTTTGCCCAAATGCATTACATTGTCAGCATTTGTACTTTTGAGTCATGAATTACTCAAATGCAAAATTTACTTGAGAAAGAAAATACTTTGTGGATACAAACCCTCACATCTTACCAAATAATAAATCACATCCACACAGTTTTCCTTTGGGATGTATTCGCCTTTCAGAAATAGTTCATGCTAAACACAAGAAGGGGTAGTTAGGTGTAACCGTGGGGTGGCGGCGGGCTGGAAAATCAGGCAAGGAGGCCGGATATAGTGGGCAATGGCGTTTCTTTTTATTGCACACTTGGAGTCAATGAGACATGGGAAAACAATAGAAATAAGGCCAGGTTCTGCTGGATGGCGTCTTGATCTTCTCCGGGTTCTTTGTGGGGTGTAGGGTCTTCGGGGAGGTCGGAAGCTGGGGTGGTCCTCGGAGGTATCGGAGGAAAGAAAACAAAAGGAGCCGTTAGTCCTACTGGACTTGCTGTAGTAAAATCCGTAACCAACACCGGGAGTAAAGTGGAGGGATTCGAAAGAACGACCGTGAGGGAGGGAAGGCGGGACGGAATCGGGATGGAAGGGGCGGAGAGGAAAGTAAAGAGTGTCCTGTGAGGGTTCGTGACGGGGTACTCTTTTTACACAGTGCTGTACAAGTGGTGACGTGCTGTACAAGGATATTACAGTGATGGCCAGGCCAAGTGATGTTAAAGAGAATCTAATATATACAGAGCACCTAATGTGCTACAGAGGGGGTTTCGCTAGTACTCACACGCTCTTCCGAAACTCTCCGGTGAGTTGCGGCTGCTCTTCAGCCACCTCCTCTGGACTCCACCAGTCCTCGCTCCACTCGTCTTCTCCTTAGTTCGCCTGCTCTACGTCCGCTCCGGTCCGAGTCTCCTGCCACGAGATCGCTGCTCCGACGACGTCTCTGCCTCTGCTTCCGCCTTTTCCTTGGTCCGGGGCCGGAACTGAGGCGGGTCTTCCGGGGTCATGGGGTTGTGTTTCCGGGAAAAGGCCGCTCTGGATTGGTTCCTGAAAGAAAGAGAGGGGAGGGTTGCTGGTTGTCATGGTCGTATCCAGGGACGCCTCTGTGTTGGTTGCCTGAAAGGGTGAGCGTCCGAGAACAGGAGGTCCGGGCGGGGTCAGGGACGGCACTTCATCACATTAGGTTACTGCTTTGGAGGAGGAATGAGGAATCTTCCCAGAAGACTGAGTATCTCAAAAACCAGGTACAGTAAGATCTATTCTCAAAGGCATTTATGAGTATATAAAGCAGTAGTTTTGTAGCCCTACTTCACAACTAATAAATACTATTATAAATGTGCCCATATTTAACCTGCATTGTTTAGGCAACAAGGGTCTGTGATGAAGTTTCAATCCGTGAATATCTTTTAATTGTGCATGGACTACTTTTATAAAGAATATTCGATTAGAATAGCAACATTCAATTAAACACCAAAATCCAAATCAATGATTCATTAGGAGGATATTAAAATGTTTCCATCTGGTAGGGGCTGGAAAATATCCCAAGTCTCAGAATTTCAATAGGTCTTGAAACGCCTTCAAATTGTTGAATGCTAAGAATTTCACCATCCCATTCAATCACTCCCGTGTCTGGTTGCAGGTTCCGCTAGTGTTCAGATGAGTCTGTGATTGAATTTCCTCAAACGTCAGCTCTTCTTCCTCTGTGTCCTATGATGCCCTCTTCTTTTCTCTAAAGCATTGTGGCAATCATCTTGCATAGCTCATTTGCTTTTAATTGGCCATGTAGTGTTGAGGAATTATATCTGTATAAAGTACAGTATTTAAAAAAAACAGTTCGCAAAGTTTTGAGCATCGAATGAAAATTGTGTAATAGGATGGTTTAACAAGCTATTATGAAACCAGAAAATGTGCATTTGTGTAATATTTTTATATAATAAATGGCATACAAATGAAGACTGGCATGTATCTTGCAATTAATCTGAATGTAACGGCAACAAATGAAGACTGGCACGTACCTTGCAATTAATCTGAACGTAACGGCAAAAAATGAAGACTGCCACGTACCTTGCAATTAATCTGAACGTAACGGCAAAAAATGAAGACTGGCACGTACCTTGCAATTAATCTGAACGTACCTTGGAATTAATCAGAAACGGCCTTTTCCTTGCAAACAGTTGCTTTCTATTTTATATATAACAAATGCAACAGTTGGTTTTTATTTTACATATCTTACCATTGACTGCTTGTGTCAAGCTATCAAGGGGTGAGGAGGGGTTATCTTGGGTGTGTAACTTCCTGACCCTGACTAGAATAACCCCTTCCGTGCGGGGCTGTTTCCCCCGCTGTGCTGGGGGCAGGGGCGCGTACAGCACCCTGGTGCTCATGACGAGGTCAGCTTGTCATGAGCTACGGCGCTCCGGTGCTCATGACGAGCTGAGCTCGTCATGGCCACATCCGTTCCCATGGAACGTTCAGCAAAGCAGGGGAATCAGCCCAGCGTGCGAACGTTCCACGGAACGGGAGCAGTCATGACGAGCTCAGCTCGTCATGAGCACCGGAGCGCCGTAGCTCATGACGAGTTGACCTTGTCATGAGCACCCAAGGTGCTAGTGCCCTTTCTTGGACAGTGTGCAAACCCCTGCCATCTAGAGAACCTCATTTCTAACACGTGTATTCAAACTAGCGTTTGGTACATACTGTTTTGGTAACAATTTGGGGAGGATTGCTGTCTCTTTTGCTAAAATTAAAGGGAAGAGACAAGTAAGTACTACAAACTACGCGGTTATTATCAGCTGTAAGTGGGTCATTGTGCAGAACTTTCCATTCTAATGTATTTATTTTTCAATTGGAGGGATGTCCATTTTATATAGAGCATGTGCTCCATTTTGCACTTATTCTGTCCCGACTTCGTTATGGCAACATCCTCTTTCTGTGGGTTGACTTAAAGCCTCTTTGAGCCATCTGCAGGTTGGGAAGAAAGCAGCCTCTAGGCTTATCTACAGGCTCTGTGTTATCGCTACAAAGCAAGGCTAAATGTTGCCCCCACCACATTATCGGACTGATAAAACTGCATCAGCAGGCTCGCCATCTGCATTCCAGCAACCTCTCCCTGTGCACTGTTCTCAGGTCAAATTAACCAGCACGGGAGGCCACTCTTTTGCGTTCCTCAGCCCTAAGATCTGTGACACTCTATCGGAACACCTGAGATCCTGCACTTCGCCGACCACCTTTCGGAGACAATTAAAGACTTGGCTGTTCTGGACTAGCTGGACCTGTAGAACTTTACATGTTGATATAAAAGCACCAGGAAACCTGAGTGGGTAGCTGCCCCTTTATATAAGCTTCTTAACATACCATAACATGAGCTTCCCGCAGTTAAGATTCTGATAGAGTGCTTAATTTGTAAAAAAAAAATAAAAAATAATGTCTGGGCCCTTGTTAGGAGACCTCTTCAACTCACACCACCTATAGCCCCTCCCTGCACTGCCAATGACAGTCCATACATAACTAGTATCACTGATAGAAATGGGGTTTTTGGAATGTCAGAGGTATGCACCCTGTCCAAGCAGGGTGCATACTAGTCAAGGTAAGCTAGATACTCACTAAAGATAACCTGTTCTCGCCCTCTGGTAGCTTGGCACAGAGCAGTAAGACACATCTAAAGAGACAATGTGTAAATTATTAGTGCAACACACACACAGTAACACAATGAGAACACCACAAAAATACTCCACACAGGTTAAAAAACCCATAATATATCTTTAAGAGGAAAACAAGACTAAAACAACAAATTTCCAATAAGTAGAACCAGAGCTATGAGTTTTTTTAGATTAAATCAAAATATAGTGCTTATAGTCATACAGTGCCAACCGGGCATATCTGGTCACGCTAGACGGGTTAAATCCAAAGTACAGGCCAATGGAGATGGAGTACAGGCAGAATACAGGACTCATACAGGTCCCACTTAGAAAGTACCTTGGATGGAGGAAGCGTCAACGTTAAACCCTCAATGCAAGGAGCAGAGGACACAATGCGTCTTCATCGATCCCTTGGATGGAGACGATGCATCAGTTCTGATCCATGCAGTCAGCGAGACTTCATCAACAAACCGCTTTGCAATGCAGGCGGTGGATCATCGTTGAGCCATGCAGTCCGTTGTCATTGAGCCCTGCAGTCCATCGAAGTGATGTCGTTGTGTATCAACTGCATCTGCTTTAAAACAGATGTGTAGGTTCTGATCAGGGCAAAAGTAGATGATGCACGGATTCTGCTGGGTCAGCACATAAAAGTCACTTTCAAAGGCTCAGTAATGGATTGACACCACTTGGCAAGGCACGACTCATAGATTGCAAAGTTCAGGTGCTGTTGCGGGGTTGTAGGAAGTCTTTAATGGCCATAGACTGCAGAACAGGGGGGCAAGTCAGAAAGCCCATGTAGTCACTCTGGGTTTCAGTGACGTGGTTCCCGTCCTTTCCTCAGCTGGGCAGAGGGTAGCAAGCAGCAGGCAACAGGTAGCACATCAGGGCAGAAAAGCAGTTCTTCTAGAGCAGCAGTCCAGCAGAGTGGCAGTCTTTGTAACAGCACAACAGTTCTTCTTCCCTGCAGAGTTTTTCACAAGTCCACTAGTGTACTGCTTTAGTGGGAGCAGAGATCCAGTGCTTATACCCAGTTGTGCCTTTGAAGAAGGGGTGACTTCAAATAAGAGTGTTTGAAATGCACAAAGTTCCTTTCTTCCCAGCCCTGGCTCCAGACTATCAGTAGAGGGTAATCAGCCCTTTGAGTGGGACAGGATACTACCTATTCAGGGGCAAGTGTCAGCTCCGCCCTCCCTTTCTGCTCAGGAAGGGCCATCAGAATGCAGATAAGTTCTCAGACACACCAATCCTTCCTGTGTTTGTGGCTGTTTAGAGGGAATGCAAAACGTTAAGCTGTCACCCACCTCAGATGAGTATTGGAGACAGGTCGCAGGCACACAGAGCAGTAAGAGCAGAGAAATATCCACTTTCTTAAATTGAAGGGTGTGGCCAGCCTGCTACACTGCCTGCTGGACTCAGACACGCACACCTATAAATGATATACAATTGTTTACTAAACTCAACAATAACATAATCAGACTTTCATTCTCTTTCTAAAATTGGCATTTCTAAAAGAGTAATAGTAAATACAACTGTACTAGTGAAGAGGATTTATCATTACCATTACAATGATATAAAACATTATACAGCTACTCCTTTCAAATCAGGAATTACAGCTTAAAAGTGTATTAAGGAATTCCCAATGTTACCTATGAGAGACTTTTGGCTCACAAAATTAATGTGGGTGCTTGTCACTACCATGATATGCAAAACTTAAAAGTACATGTTCTACCTTTTACTTACACAGCACCCTGCTACATGGGCTGCCTAGGGCCTACCTTACGGGTGGCTTATGTGCAGTAAAAGGAGAGTTTAAAGCCTGGCAAAGGGATTTAAATACCAAGTCGAATTGGTTTGAAAAGTTACTTGTGTGAGTGGCACAATCAGTGCTGAAGGGCCACTAGTAGCATTTAATTTGCTGGCTCTAGGTATGTGATACACCACTTTACAAGGAACTTACAAGTAAAATAAATATGACATAAGTGTTTAAACCAATACCATGTTTAGAGAAGAGAGCACATGCACTTAAGCACTGGTTAGCAGTGGTAAAGTGCTCAGAGTCCTAACACCAACAAAAAGATTGTCCGTAAAAGAAGAAGGGCCATTTCACAACACTCACACTCCTTCAAGTGTGACAGTTCAGACTATTCCAGACCACAAAGCTATTAGAGTGGCTTGCATGGTGGGTATTAGTCATTTCTAATGTGTATTGAATTTATAAACAACTGTCGTTGTGATCATCTCTAAATAAAATAAACAGTGCCCCCATGTGGCAGACTGTCATAGTTGCCGGTGTTGGCAACTGCCTGTGCCAAGCACTGAAACCACTGGCTCCAATTAAGCACAGTTCTGATACCTATAAACACACTCATAGTGGTACAGTTCTACAGATCCCATTGTTACATTAGAGCAAATTTACCTGTCATCTCAACTTATCTCCAAAGCTGCCTGAACTTAATATGTCCATGGATTAACTGTATTGGTTAAGCAGCAACAATGAAAGCTGAAAAAATCAAGCGCATAAGGATGATTTTGTGGAAATTTTAACTTACATTGTTCTGTGATGCGATAAGAATGAAGCATGTTTAAAAGAAATAGGTAAATAATGTAGATGGGTATGCTGGTCGCTGCAATATTTGCTCTAGTGCACTAACATGTAACCAATCTAAGGAGCTCTGAGGACCAAAGAGGTAGTATACTGGAATGACATCTTGACGAATGTGCGACCCCAGGGTCCATCCCCCTCTGAGTATCCACGGCACAAAAACAATTCCATACTGTAAATACTTACAAAGAATGATAAGAAAAATCATAGGTTATGTACTCTCTCACGAGTACAACATGTCTAAGTGTGCATGTGGACACCTATTAGGAGTGACACATTACTGCTATTAGACATTTTGGTCTTGGAGAAAGCCGTTCTGACCCAGTGGCACCTTTATAGATGGCTGAAACATGCAGAGATAGAATGTGGGAGATCATCACTATCTCTTATTGTCTCCATCTATGTTTTTAATCTTACCTAAGGCTCTCCCTAATAAATATTACCTTAAGTGTTGTGAGACCTGTAGGTCAAAAATAGACTATTTTGATCCCTGTGAAACAAAAAAAAACTGCTCAGCTGTAACTCAGGCATCATAGCACACCCAGATGGAAACCCTATGATGAAGCATGCCACTAACTAGTGTTAGTGGGTGAGGATTATTTTAAGAACCTAAAGGGTTTCACAACTCAGGCCAGTGCGGGGTATCACAGGATTTAAAGCTTTTGTAGCAGGCTCCCTTCCATTTGTTTGTTATATTCGATAGGGAAGAAAAGCAAGCCTTTAATCACTCTTTTGTTTAGGGTGGGCGACAAATTCCTCTCCGCCATTGGAGTTAGCTGAAACTTGGCCACTCCACATGGAGCCCGGTGTTCTGAAAAACCCAGCGTAGGGGCACATAGCAGAGTTTTCTTGCTCGCACGGCTTGCCAAAATTACGTTGCCGATGATGAACGAGAAAAATCATATGCTAGACCACCTCCAGGCGAGATTCCTCAAAGTGGGCGGTTGCACCAGGTTACAAACTGCTTGTGTTGAGAAACCTGCAGTTTGTGTTGATGAAGCTTCTACTTGAGTAGATCATCTACTCAAGCAGTGGAAAGAAGCAGTGACATCTTGCTCTGCACATGCTACTGTTTGTACTGTTTAGATCATGGGACAAACTGCCAGCACTAAAAGCCACACGAGCAGTGCGACTTACCACACTCCACCACTTGCAAAACTCCACAGAGCATAGCAGAGTTTTTCAGCACTTCACGGAGTTCCACATAGCAGAACTCTGCAAACTCTGGCCAACCCTATTTTTTGTTATTCAAACATGCAACCAATCCTTCAAAAGTATAAAATATTTAAAAGCTTTGTTCATGAGTCTATTCAGCGTTTAAACTCTTTTAACTACTTCAAATTCTCTTATTTCAATATGTGTAAATTATAATATATTTCCATTTCTACAGACTAAAATATTAAACTTTATTTAAATAATTAAAATTGAGTTCTGTTTTAAGGATTCAATGTCCTGCGAACACTACATTTAATACTTCGGCCAAATACAAGTATTGTATGTTTTGGCAAACACAATTATAAAACCACTGTTATTTTATAAGCTATCTTCAATACGGGTTCTGTAATGGAGACTAAAGGTACTGTGTTATGTGTGACCAGAGACCCCACAGAGACTCAAACTCATATTGTTCACTATCTGCATAGCCAACCTAATATTTCACATCACAAGGTTGCTACAAAATGTGTGGTGAACCTATCTTACAATTATCAAATCATTGACATTATTTTTTGTCCTCATTCGCCACCAATCTCGCTTCACTACGCACTGGTGATCTCTGTACCAAACTAAGCAAGCTGGGAGAGAGTGGGCAAATAGGTATAAAAGCCCACCTACAGGTACCAGAGGCCTATTTGGATGCCAGTGATGGATCAACTGAGAAAGCTCTTTTACCAAGCTCCAAGAGCTATGGGGCCCTTACCGTAAAGTAAAACACACGGCATGGCCGGAGAGTATTGAGGTATCATCATAGGACTCAGGGAAAAAAAACACACACTTCCTGGGCCTAATCGGAGTAGTAACAAATCCCAGAATGCCAGCTTCTTCTTGCTGCAAGATCTAACAAGATCAAGCTTAGAGACCGCTACAGCTGATGACAACCAGTCTGAGAAGATGGGAGGGGATGGATCCGTCAACCTTTTGTAGATTTCTCTCCTGGCCAACAAGATAAGATAAAAAAGCAATGATCTAGAATGCCCTGTTACTTCATCTGAAGGTCCGAAAATGATCAGGGACAAGTCGATATGAATTGAACAACTCAAGACCCTTGTCAAAAAAACAACTAACTTCATCCCCAAAAATCTCCAGAGCGGGGCATTATTTAAACATGTGGATGTCCGAAGCTGAGGCCAACCCACATTTCTTGCAATAGACCGGAGGACCAGAAGAGATTTTATAAAGCTTGAGTGGAGAGAAGTAGACCCGATGACAGGTGGTGTCTCTTTTACCATGCAGGTTTTACCGTCTCGTATAAAAGCTTACACGAGCTCTGCCAAAGGTGATCCCAATTCGGTGCAGGTAAGGAACACCCCCAGAGTTCCTCCGTGAGCTTACATTCACCATGTACGGAGTCTGCGATGGCTTGATACCAACATGAGACCTCCCTTCTCCCACATGGCGTAGACACCAACTGATGTGCCAAAAAAGTGCCTTCCCCCACAAAGTTCCTATGATCTAGCTTAGATTGGGCCCAGCTTTTCAACTGGAGATATTTGAACCTGGAGAGACCCTCACCGACTTTATCTTTATGTTGATTCCATGAAATGAGGATGCCGTTGGGAGCCAAATCCCCCCAAACCACTAGACCAGCATCTCTCAAAGGTATTGCCAGCCTATCCCTTAAACAATCCAGAGTACCAGGAGGATCCCACAAAGGTGACAGGCTGGAAAAGTAGCTGAGTGTTGTTGCTCCCCTAAGTTTTGCCCAGGTTTTTGAAAACCCTTGTAGGACCTTCAGCTTGATCTTTTTGAGAAATTTCGGGTCCCCAAATTTAAACCTGAACCCCTCCTCAGCTAAGCTAGCACGTCTCAGCATAGCTAGAAATATAGCCCCTGCACCTGTGTTAACCAGCAGTTTCAACAACATACGCGCATGGTAAGCTGGAAAGCCCAGGCATAGAGCTGAAAATCCGGCAAGGAGAGGCCACCCTTCTCTCTCCTCTGCCTCAACTTTTTCCAGGCTATTCTTGGTGATTTGTATGCCGAGGCAAATGAGTTTATATCTCGCTGGAGTTTATCAATCGCAGATTTTTCAGAGTGTAAGGGGATACAGTTAAAAAGAAAGGTGACCTTGGGGAGTATTGACATCCTAATTAGGTTGACCCTGCCTAGGATGGATAATGGAAGTAGGGCCCAAGATTTCAACAGCCTCCGACACTCCTTGGCCACCCCAGCTAAGTTGGACTCGGCAATCTTGGTGATGTCCCGAACTACATTAATCCCTAAGTATCTTATTTTAGGGTTGATCTGATACTGGTGCTGGTGCTGGTGCTGGTGCAATGTCCCCTCGAGATTCCACGCCATAATCTTAGTTTTAGCAGCATTGATCTCATATCCTGAGACCAGACCGAACTCCTGTGCCTGACTTATTACTGCAGAGAAGGCTGTTAACAAATTGTCTAACATGATTAAAATATCGTCAGCGTACAAGGCGACCTTCCTCTCCAACTCTCCAAATTTAAATGGCTGAATATTAGGGTCGTCCCATAGCCATTGAGCAAAGGGCTTGATGTATAAATCAAAAAGGAGAGGGGAGAGTGGGCAACCCTGTCTTGTCCCCCCCTGAAATTTTAAAGGGCTCCATGGTGTTCCTATTCACAAAAAGTCCATCCGTTGGATTCTGATAGATCAGCTGCACCGATCGAATGAAACTTGGCCATACATTGAATTTCTCAAGGACTTTGGTCAAATATGTTCAGTTCACCCTATCAAACGCTTTAGTGGCGTTTAGGGTCATTGCTGTTAAAGGAAGGGAGTATGCAGGTGCCACATCAATGGCCCCTTTGAGATCGTATGTAAGATCTGATAACTGCCATCCCCTGACAAAGCCCTTCTGGTCTACATGAAGAATATCACCTACCACACGTCCCAACCTAGCTGCCAAGATTGAAGCGAAGATCTTTTAATCCGCATTCAAAAGCGAAATTTGCCTATATGACCCACAGTAGGAAGGGACTTTCCCGGGTTTCAAAATCAAGATAATTGTGGCGTCATTGCACGAAGCTGGGAGCGCTAACCCTCTTGTAGGATATGGTTAAAGAGCAATGTCATGGTCGGGGCAATCTTGTCACTCACTGCTCGATAGATCTCCGCTGGGAGCCCGTCGGGACCAGCAGCTTTCCCATTCTTACAGGACAATATGGCTTCCCTGACCTCCGCTTGGGTAATTTCCTGGTCTAACTGTTGCTGCTGTTCAGGGTTTAGGGAGGGAAGGGAGATATCCTCGAGCCAGCTCTGGACATTAGAGTTCACCACCCTTTTGTCCTCACAATAGATGTTTTAAAAAAAGGTTTGAAAGGCATCGCCTATTTCCTCATCGGTGGAAAGAGTGGTGTCTCCCCTAACAATTTCTTTAATGTGATCCCTTACCCATGCGAGGAGTTTCCCAGCCCCTTCTCCGAACTCGAAATGGGCAATCTTACTAGCTTCCCATCTTCGAGTAAGCCTGGTGTGCAGGACACACTCCAAGTGACCCTTTAGGTTATCATACTTGCCTGGCGCTCTTGTTTGATTAAAGGGGAGACTTGGCTGATTAGGTTAACCTCCGCTACCTTGAGCTTGGCTTCTAACAATGAAACCTCGTCTTTATATTTTTTGGTTCCTAAAGCTTGACCTACTTGTGATTTGACCCCGCAGGTAGGCTTTTAAAGAGTCCCAAACTACTGCTGTAGGAGCCGAATCCACATTAACCCCCCAAAAAAAACTATTTCCTGAGATAAGAAGGAAGTCTCCTCTTGCTCCAGTAAAAGGGTACGGTCGAAAGACCATGACCTGGTAAGACTAAGTTTTGGCGGCTCTAACCCCAGCAAAATACCGAAGTGATCCGAGAGATATGAAGCCAGGTAAGAGATCTCTTTTACTCTTCCTCTTAGTGTCTGACTAATCAATATATAGTCTATTCTAGATGTATGCCAATGCTTAAAGTTTCTGAACGAGGCTCCTATCTGCTGACCTGATTTTTACCTCCATAAATCTGAGAGGGCAAAATGCTTCATGGCATCTAATAAAAATTCTCGTGATTTAGATGGGACCCTGGCTCTGTTATTAGGTGTCTTATCAAGTAGGGGATTCAAAACAATATTGAAATCGCCGGCTAGTACTACTGGGTCTGGTATATGGACCAAGTGGAGAAAGATAGTCTTCAAAAAAGAATGGTCGTCCTGATGTGGCCCGTAATAGCCAACCAGGGTGAGCTGGAACCCCATAATAACAACTTTCACAATGATTCACCTATCAGCTAACTGGAACAGGATACATGGCCAGGCCGATTTCTTAAAAAGAATTAAAACCCCTCTAATGTTAGGAGTCTGGTTGATGCAGGCATATGGTCCTACCCGTTTTTTATTTTTTAAAAGGGCTGTGACCACCTCATTCTGAAGATGAGTTTCCTAGAGGACAATGACCTGTACAGGGGAGTCCCCAAGGTACTTTAAAATCTTATCTCTCCTTGGTCTTGTACGCAGACCATTGACATTCCAGGACAAGAGCTGGAAAACACTCATAGTGGATCAAACCAGTACAACCACAGGGACCAGCACCAGCACCAAAGACCAACCCTACAACTGGCAGAGCTCCCTAGAAATTCCATGATTGCTCTAAAAGATGAGATTGGTACTGTTAAAAAAAGGAGAATGAGGCAATTTTTATTGAATTATTAACTTTGTAACACCTCCCAACCTCCCACCCGTGCCCCCACCCGCCCCCCGTGGAGAACCCCTACCCTATAAATCATTGACTTTTTTATACAAATGTAAAAATAATTTTATTTTGCTACATTCACCAATTAACAGCAATCAGTGGGTACTGCATACAGTGTTGTACAGCCATTTCCACTGTGCAAAATCAGAAAACTTGTATTTATTTCCAATTGTATTCCATTCAGTATCCTCAAAATGTATGAAGATTGTGAAGGGACATCCAGCATGTGTTTCATTGTGAGGGGTCCACAACTGTGTGACATCAGTAAAAACACACCAAACAAACAAATCAAATAATTAAATTAGAAATATAATACACCAACCACTTATGTTTCATTATGAAAAATCATGCTATAATTGTTGATCCATTTTGTCACATTTACATAAATATTTCATTTGGAGAAAAAAAATTCACACATATTTCAAATATGTATTGCTTGTATCAATGTCGGATTCCACACTTGCTCTCTCCTGTTCTTAAGAGAGCAACAGTAGAATCTTGAATTATTTGTACCTTACCGAGAAGATGAAAATGTATATTTAGTTCAACTGTTTTAATGCTGCTAAAGCCTCATGTGTGTTTTACAGAATAATATTTTTTATTATTTTTCACTGAAGGCAGGTATTTCAAGAATATGTTGTAATATTCTCATCAAGGAATAGCACTAGACCAGTCTAAGATTATCCAGTCAAAAGATGTAGCATTTTCTACTTAATCAGCACAACTACCGAAAATTACTATAATTGAATTGTCGATGGAGTAATGAGGGAACTTCTACTTATACATATATATTCATAACATTTATCTTAACGTATCATGGGAATACAATCAAATGTTCAATTAAAGAGGGCTCAAGTAACTAACAATGAATACCATGCACTTAGAAGCTCCACTTAAATCTTTATGGATCACGTTAATATGTTTCTGATAAAACGCCCTATTATGAAATTACATTTCTAGATCAGTGTCTTAATATTTAATAACATTTCAATGTATTATTAATGGTAGTGTATACTTCAATAAAAAATAAAAGAAAAGACTCTAAATATTCTTCTGGTTACAACCTAAATTGGAAAAATATACTGTTTTTGTTTCTATAAGGCACTGCTCTGGCCCTGGGGTCCCTGGGCCCAGGCACAGGGAGTTAGCTAGTATGGAGTGTGGGGCACTGCAGACTGTCAGTGTCCAGTAAGCTAAATGCCACCTGGAGAGTGGAACATGTGGCAGAAGGATAGCAAGGCAAGCCAGAGCAGAGCAGCCATCACCATTGTCAGCACTTGAGTAAGAGCCCCTCGCGAGTTGTGGTTCTAACCAATAAATGTGTTGTGACCTTGGGGACAGAATCCACACACACTGCAGTCGTTCTTTTGCTGGGAATGCTTGCAAATACTTGAACCACAAAGGCAAAGACATTACATTTGGGGACCCTCAGCAGCCAGATAAAAGGCTTAGATGCAGACTAAAGAGATCAAGACAAAACCCCATGTGAGGGTTCTTGAAAATTGTATATTAGTTTGCAGCCAAGGAGAGTCAGGCCATTTCAAACTTTTGGTCTTGTGTATCAAAGGGCCCTTAAGATTCACCTACTACAATTTTGAGATATGGAACATAAAGTCCAATGAGGGAGGGCGATTTCAAGCACTCCCAGAGCTGTGGCATTAATTTAGAGATTCTTGGTTTCATGGGCCCTCAAATCTAAGTTCTTGGTGGTTACTAGGCAGCTTACTTCAGATGTATGATGGAACCCCGCATGCACTTCTCACGCATGCCATAACTTCACAGGCAATACCCAGACTGCGACCTTACCACGTGCTCCTTTACTACGCAAGTTCTTACATCAACTTGCTTTAGGTTGCCGCTGGACTCTGGAATAGTATAAATTACTATTCCAACTCCAGTCAGTGTATCAGTAAGGAAGGTGTTGCATTTAAAATCCAACACCAGCCCAACAACCCACTCCTCAAGCAATTTGTTGTAACTATTTGCGTGGTAAAGGAACACTTGGTAACATAACAGTCGGGTAGTGACTGCGGAGTAAAGACAGGTCGTGGTTCTGCCTGCAGGGTAAAGGATGTTTTCCGCTTAGTTCAATGGTTAAAATAAGAGTTGTAATCAAACTTCAGTGTTTTGTACTACTTGCTCTTGACAGGTTGTGAAAGCCCATAAGAATGGCATGTTAAAAGTGAAAGTCAAAATACAAGCATATTTACAACACCATCCTAAAAATGTTTCATATTGCTGAAATTTTTATATTCAAGGGCTTCTATATACTATTGATTATAAGGTAACACCCCTGACAAAACCAGTAGGCCTGGTTTTTATTTGTGCATATTACATGCTTGCCTAGGCAAATATCCAAGATTTTATTTTTAGGGGCCAAGGGCTGGGGACACACAAACCTTTTAAAGTAACTCCAGTATGGTGGATTTAATCTGCATTTAAGGAGTTAAAGTTGATAGGGACTTTTTCTTATTGTGAACTCTTGTAGTTTGTACCACCCTTTAGAGGATATCCCTAAATTATTTCCATTGGCAATCCTGTACTTATTTGTAACTTTATAAGTAGTATTTAGTTTTGTGCGCACTAAATAATTTTCCTTTTTAAAAGTAAATGCACTGACTGACTATTGCATTCAGTGCGGTTTTGATGTTGTGGAGTTATAATTCTCTAGCCTGCCTGGCTCACTCACTACCCTGAGTGCCCAGTGCTACACTCAATTCATGGAAAGAAATTTCATTTTTTGCATGCAGGAGAATTGTTTAGTAAGAAAATGTCCCCCTGCAATACTTTTTCTGTGAAAACAAGTTTCCTATTGGCATCTCACAAGATATTTTTATGCGAAGTGCGTGATCATGTCAATATAGTCACACAAAATACCTATAAATGGAACTTAATGTTAAAAACATAATTTAATAACATTTTAATATACTTTTGTAAACTTTTGCGAATCAAAATGATGCGATTTTGTTCATTCCTACCTAAAAGAGGTAATTGATTCCTAATTCGGGGGTATGATGCACAGGGGCCTTAGAAGAAACAAAAATCCTAGGATTTACAATTAACGACCAGTAACTTCTGTATTCCATGGGCCCTTCCATCAATCTATTCATCTAGCTATCGATCTATCCTTCTATCTGTCTGTCTGTCTGTCTGTCTATCTATCGTGCGAAATTGGGTTATTGGTTGAGGGGCGTGGAACCCTACTCAAGCAACAACCACAATACTTGTCCAGGTAAGCCACAAAAGTCAATAGATTAATCTGTGCCTAACCCTCTGGTAGCTTGACACGACAGCAGTCAGGCTTAATTTAGAGGCAATGTGTTAAGTATGTATGCAGCACACAAACAATAATAAAGTGAAAACATCATACACAAAACAATTCACACTAATTTAGAAAAAAAGAGTATCATTTAATAAATTGACACCAAAATGACAACAATCCAATCATTAGAATCAGAGATGTGGCATTTGAAAGATTTAAGGTAGGTAGAGCGTCTAAAAGCACAAAGCTCAGCTTGCAGTTATTGGTCGTGCGAAACCAGTTAAAAGTCATAAGTTCAGGCCAACCGTGATGGATCATGGGCTAGATACAGTGACCAAGTAAGGCCTACTAAGAGAGCGACCTTCTTAACGTCTGGTGCAAAGAGTCCAGTTTTTGGTGGAGGAGGCTGTGAGGAGAAGGGAGAATGTTGTGAATGGTCATTACTGTAGTGCGAAGAGCAGGCCCGGCATCGTGGACAGTTGTCGCTGTAGCGCAAAGATCCTGTCAGGCATCACGGGTGGTCCCTGTGGGAGATTCGCATTGAAGATCACTGCAGGCTGTTGATGCTGTAGCGTGAAGTTGCAGGTCATCTTGGTGGTTACTGTAGCAAGAAGAGTAGGGTTAACCAGAGCTTTGTGCTGGCAGTTAGCCTCAGCTGCAAGATATCAGCATGAGCAGGCCTGTTCGTGGTCGCAAAGAGCCCCAAAGATTTCTCCTTTGTATTTAGAGTGTACTCTGATGCCAACCAAGATCTGGAAGGTGCCTCCTAGGGATCAGGGAACTCACTCTTGCAGAGGCCTGCAGGCTCAGGCAGGTTCAGATTCAGGTCCAGGCAGGTCCAGTTGCTGTAGGTCAGTTGGACAGTTGCATGGAGAATTCTGGAGTTATGTTCCTGTCGCTCTGAACTGGAGGTAAGTAAGGTGACCCTTGCATGCACTTCAGGTAGCCGGGGAAGAAGGGAGCAGGTACAGTCTTCCTTCCTCGATAGCAAGGCAGGCCTCAGGCAGCAGGGCAGTCATTCTTCTGTAGTATTCACATGTCCAGGAGTGTACTGAAGAGCTGATCTAAGGGTCCCATATTTATACCTCCTGTCACCTTTAAAGTGGAAGAAACCTCTAGATTTCCCCTTCAAATGGTTCTGGAATACCGTTCCTTCCCCTGCACTGGTTCCAGGATGTCTGAAGTCACAAAAGACTATTGTGAAGTTCTATGCAAGTGTGCTGAATCAGCTCCTTTGAAGTGTCAGTGTGGTAGGTGACAGCTCCGC
The DNA here is from genome assembly GCF_964261635.1 of Lissotriton helveticus. NCBI lineage: Eukaryota > Metazoa > Chordata > Amphibia > Caudata > Salamandridae > Lissotriton > Lissotriton helveticus. The sequence goes on from NC_136059.1 coordinate 274,688,154, forward strand.
TCCTCCAGGGCCCATCCTGCCACCACCCAGTCCCTCTCTGCGATACTGTCTGGGAGGAATACACAAAGGCCAACTACACCTAGCCATGTGACCTAGGCACAGGCTGCAGGTACCAAATGGTTAGGACAAGAAAATGCTAACTTTCTTAAAGTGGCATTTTCAGAATTGAAATCTGACTTTATCATTCAAGGCTGTTTTAAACTACAATTCGTTGGATACCAAGCATGACATTTTTACCTGTTCCCAAGCAAAGGTTATCACTTATTACATGTAATAAGGTAAACAAGGACATTTAAAACGTAAAGATACATGTCAGACTTCTTAACATCATAGCACCCTGCCCTATGGACTGTTTAGGGCCTACCTTAGGGGTGACTCATATGTATTAAAAAAGGGTGTTTTAGAAAAAAAAGTAGTATTTTGCTAAGTCGAAATGGCAGTTTAAAATTGCTCACAGGCCTCAATGGCTATCCTGAGACTTATTTTAAAAGGACTGCTTAAATGGGTGGCACAAATAGTGCTGCAAGCCTACTAGTAGCATTTCATTTACAGGCTCTTAGTACACGTATTACTACTTTACAAGGGACCTATAAGTATATTAAATGTACCAATTGGGTGAAAGCCAATTTTACCATGTTTAAAAGAGAGAGCACAAACATGTTAGCACTGATTTGCAGTGGTAAAGCGCATAGAGTCCCAAAAGTCTACAAAATTAGATCTAGAGAACAGGAGTTGTGAAGGCAAAAGCTTCGGGGTGACCAGGCTGAGAGGTCCAAGCCCAACTCTTTGCATCCATGTCTTTGTTTTTTTTGCTGAAAGATAAGTAGTTGGGTAAGACTGATCCAGAGCTAGGGTGCCATTATGGAGAGCACCCAGGCTTCTCTCCTTTCCCAGTGAAAGTGAGGAACACGGTGCTGATAACTAGAGGTAAGGCAAAGTGAAGGATAACAAATGACCAGCTTGAACAGAGCAATTGACGACACAGAGCGCAAGCATGTACCTGAAAGGGGCAGCTCGCTCAAAAATATGGGCACTAGAAGGGGGTTTGATGCTAAAATGGTGAATAATAGAGTTTGCCTGCAAGTTATGTTGGTAAGCGAAAATAGAAGGCAATGGAAGAATCAAAGACACTGACTCTCTTTTAAAGAATCTGCTTAGGAAACTTTAGTTCAATGTCATAGATGAAAAGGGAAATTAAAAAGATCCCTGCAATGAATATGCAGAAGGTAACCATCTGTGCTATATATTATGGATGTGAGTGGTGCCTGCGTGGCATGGAAACTTTAAAAAAGTATTATTCACATCAAGGAAGGAGAGAGCGAGGATGTGACAGGCACTCACAATTCTATTTATGCTCAGCTCTGCAAGTAATGATCTTGATTCCGAGTAAGGTAATGAGGTTCAAGCTGTCGACTGCCTCTGCATCCTAATGCACCCAGGACACTGGGCAGCTTGTTAACAGACAGTACACTTAATTTGTGGAATTTTGCAGCTCGTAGTTATGAATACAAGAAAGGAAAGCTTCGCCTTCTCCGTGGAGGTCAGCTGACATGCAGCTTCTTGGCTTTAAGCGTGCAACTGCATCCATTTCATATAAAATCACTCCTGGCCATCGAGTGTGTCTTCTATCAACGAAGACAAACTCTGGTTGGTGATGGGTAATGTAATATACTGTTCCACAGATGAAAGTACATTCTCCTAGACTGTTTTTTGTTTTCTGCGGGGAAATATTTTTTCTATAAAGTTAAATTTTTTTCTAGCTCCCCCCACCCACACCCACCCCACACCCACCCCTATTTCCCCGGAAACAGCGTGCTGCTCTCCCTCCATCCCCACCCTGAAAATACATTCAACTATTTTGCCTCTGAAGGAGTAAATCTAGGAATGTTTTCCTGAGAGACACAATATGTTCAAAATGTGGTATGTTTACACAGGCCTTTAGGTTTATATGTGTTTACCAACTTTAACAGATGAACCCATGAGAAAGAAGTTTTGATGATCTGGTCCTACGGTAATCCAGATTTAGGCGCAAATTGGGCATTTTCACCTGAATCGGTAGTCCACCTGGTGCCTGAAAATTATGCCTTTTCTTTGAGGGATTTTGCAGGGGGGTGAACGGGGTGGGGGGGGAAGCTGCCAAAAATTGAGGAGTAAAAATATGTACATTTTGATTTTTTGCACCTCGGAGATAGGGAAAACATACCTTATTACCATTATCAAGTCAGCCTCATTCTGAATTCAGAATGATGTGTAAATACCAACCACACTGTTTTGTGATTCATCAGGTGTGCTACATACTCTTCTGAAGTCCCACACTGGTAATAACCATTTTAATAGTGATTGATATAATAAACAACTGCTACTGCGTGCAACTATAAATTAGACAAACAGCATCTCCATGAGGCTTAAGTACCGGTGTTGACAATTAAGTACTGATGCCAGCGAACCGGAAACCACCAGCTCAAATGAAGCACTGGTAATTTGCCTCACATTGTTCAAATAACTTTCAGAGCTTCTGATATTCAACTGCGAAAAAGTTTAGGGATTAAACTAGTATATGTCAACATTATTCCTAAAACTAAAAAATCCCTTGACAATGTGAGAATGTGTTTGTTTTTCAACAAAGAACATGTAGACATTTGCCTGTATGTGCCTTGATAATTGTTGGATAACTTTACTTCCTTTGAAGCAATTAATGGATACACAGCAGCATGTTTTTTACATAAACCTTTGCTTTGTATAAACCTTTCAGCAGCGGGTGGTATACTATACACTTGAATATTATTCACGATATTGACCTCGGGAGGATGAAAGCCTGAATATCCACTTCAAATACGTCTTAGATATTTCATATTGCAGAAACTGTGACCCAAGCACCATGCAAACATATATTTTGGGCTGCAGAATCATCTGGAATCTGACTATAAAGCGGGTTGAGTGGAACAAGAGGTGGAAACAAGTGAGTGGGGCTTGCCAGAATGGACGGCACACAGCTTTCTAACTATTCACAATTTGAAATCCAGGCTGATAACCTAATTTGAACATGGTGACATATTTGGTTGAGTGTTAAAACAGCAATTTGAGTCCGAATTTCTGGATTACAAATTCAGCGTTTCAGGTATCAGACCTCATCATCATTTGCCTGCAACTCACCACCTATATGTTGCACCAGCTGGTGCTAAAACGGAGGGGATTATTTATGACACTCTTACGACACTTTTGCGCCACCGTTGCATCATTTTTTGTGACGCAGCGGCAGCGTAAACAATTCGCCAAGTTGCACGATATTTACAAGGTGACGCATCTAGGCAGATGCATCACCTTGTAATGCCCATGCGCCACATTATATCTGTGTCCGGTATAATGCAGGGTGGGCATTCTAATGCAACAAAGCCTAGTAGGAGTGGTGCAGTGAAATCTATCTAATCTTACGTCTGTCTCATAGCAGGCTAAGGGTGACGCAGTGCTGTGTGTGCGGGCTTGCCTCGTGCATTGCCTGGAGTTGCATAATACTTGTAACACAACACCACCAATGCGTGACTTTTGCGGCAACAGATACGTCAGTATTCCTGCCGCATCTGTCACTACTTGCGAAATGGAACGCTATACAGTAAATATGGCGCATCCATCGTGTCGCAAGGAGGGCTTAGTAAAAACTGTTGCATCCCTGTTTTCACACTGGGATGCAACAGTTTTCATAAATAAACCCCCACAAATGTATCTCTCAAGCATGACACAGTGTCTTCTGGTGACTCGTGGATTTGAGCAAATCTACAAAAATCACCAAAACTGAATAAGCCGAACGAAAGTGATCACAATTTGTGAATGAGTTATTAGCATGTGTGGTTCCTTCCTCGCAGCCTTCCTTCTGGTGAAAGAGTCACGAACTGTAGCAATTAAAAAGCATGAGAAGGCATGAGCTGAACAGCCTGACAATGAAAACGTAAGCAACAGCAGGCCTCCGAGTCCTTCCTGGCTTGTGGGCTAATCGGCAGTGATGTGTAAAGCCAGGCTCGACAATTACAGGCCTCTCATTAGTGGAAAACACTGTGCAACTAGGCGGAATGATGCGTTGATTGATGCTCACTTATGAGCTTGGGTCTGGCCCCATCATCTCGATGGTCAGTGATCGATATCATGACAAGAAAGCACTCCACATTATTAGCTTTTGCCATGCTATATAACCTGACCATGAGTTTCTGTACACACAAAGCACATTTTCCACCACATTCATATCCCAAATCAAAATACAGAACTGAAAGGAGCTCTGTACTTTGTTACATGAGACCCTTGTTTGTATGGGAAGGTTATGTCAACTTCCTCGTCCATATTTAAAACAACACTAACAAGTGCAGCCCTTTTCCTCTCTGATGCAATTGGATGTTATTCTGAATGTTCACAACTTTCCAAAACACATTTCCTTATAGATTTTTGATATTTTACTTACTCACACTGTACACAGGCCTCAGAGTAATGCCAATGAAACTTGTTTGATAATGCAGATGCAATTCATCACACATTTATCTATGTTGGGCAAGGCACCCTACTGCCTAGAGTAGATTCCACAAGAGGCCATCATCACTACAAACTCTACACTGGGTGCTAGTGGATATATATTTCTGGCGGACAACCTGGTACAATTCCCTACACCATAATATTCCCCCATTTCATTACAATGTGGAGGTTCCAATTCCTCCATAAATTGTAGGATTTTGTATTAACACCCGATTCTAAATCAGATCATGTGTCAAAGGTAGAAATATAGCAAACCCACCTGTCCACAGCCCAGAGTGGTCTATGATATAACTTAAGCTATTACATCTTCCTAAGAGCTAGGCCAATAATTTTAGCAGAAATGCTGTAGTTTATTGGCCAATGATTTATTTGCAAGTTTGATTAACTAAGAATCAAGGTATTTGTATTATAAATAGTTTTTGAGCTAAAATGATAATTCAACTTTAGCGTAAATTGAGAATATTGTAAAGATGTTTGTACTGCATTTAATTCATTGTAGTGTTCTAGCATGTTTTAAAGCCTATGATAAACAGAGAGTAGAAGGGGCAAGGACTATCAAAGAAATGCTAGAAGCAAAGGGCCTGATTTAGAGTTAGTAGGACAGGTAGTCTGTCACAAATGTGTTGGATAGTCCGTGCTCATTATTACAAGCAGATTACAACTAGGGGTGGACCGAACTCAACTAGTTTTATTTTGCAGAATTCTGTGGAGTTACCTAAAAACTCTGTGAGATTGCACAGAGTTCCACAAGTGGCAGAATTCTGGTCTGTCATGCTGCTCACGCTGATTTTTAGCACTGGGAGCTTGTCCCATGCTGTAAAATCAGTGAAAACAACACCATGCGGTGCATCAGAGGATGCTACTTGTTTCTGCCGCTAGAGTGTTTCCAGTGCGAGTGGCAACTTTCTCAACATGAGCGGTAGCAACCAGCTGCAACTGCCCACTTCGAGAAAGCTCACGGGAGGCCGTCTAGCGCTCGTTTTTTTCACTCACCACCTAACGTTGGCGAACGTAATTATCCTTTGAACTGCATTGAGATAATTATTTAGGTATTATGTGGTTATTGTTTTGTATTATGCAACCTAAATGAAGAAAGGAAACAATGTAACAGGGACTTGAAGAGAACTGGACGGACAATTGGCCCCTGTGGCAATGTGATTTTCCCCTCTGTTTCTTCACTATGGCATATACTTACCAATAGTCTGTGAACATTCCGTGGCCCCTAAGAATATTCATGTCAAGGAATTACTTATGATAGGGTAAACATAGACATCATCACCGCTCATCCCGTCTCAATAAAATAGCGATATTTAGGTATGCCGATACAAAGTATGAGAAAATCTTTTGTCAGTCGGGATGATCTGTTGTCTACCACCAGTAATAACATTACTATCTTGTTAGGTTCAATGAAAGTTTTCAGTAATTGATACCTGAACTCAGCAACACCTGGTAGCTGTGGCACAGAACAGGCGGGCTTAACAAACAAAATTGTGTAAAGCATTTACAAATTACAAGACAGTTAAAAATCCAATTAGGGAAAACTGGATATATTATTTTTTATAACGATTTAAGGTGGAAAATTACAAAGAAAAAATAAATTGCCAATGCAATTCAATGGTCGTTGTACACTGGGAACAAGGTGAAAATTCAGACTGACCACAATGGAGCCCAAGTTGGATATACCAAGTGGATTGGTCCCGGTGAAATTCTAGAAGTCAAAAAGCTTGAAAAAGCATTTAGGTCTCAAAGGTCAAGAAGAAAGGTTTTCAAAAGTTTCCGAAAAAATTTCTGGTGAGAAATCAACCACATGAGTACACTTTTAAGGTCCCCACAACCTAAGGGGAAAGTACTTAGAGACTATCAGAATGTCAAAAAAAGTCCAGTCCATGTGGCCGCTTGAAGTTTGTTGTGTCCCTGTAGCCAGAACGGAGGTCAACCACCTGACCACTGGAGTCTACTACTTTGTTCTGAGTATAATGATAGCAGGTCTAGCTCCACCTCTTAGGTGGCAGAGAGCAGATCTAGTCATCTTCTGGTCTTCTGCAGGTCTAGAAAGTATTCTAAGGAAAGCCGAGGTAGAGTCAAGCTTTGTATGGTTCACTAGCCTGTTGATGCTGGACCACCTAAGACCCTCATAATCCCTCTCTGGCCAGTGGAGTAAATGTTCCCAGATTCTGGCCTACCTACCATTTCAGTAGATCCTGTTTACTTTACTGCAAACATGCCCAAATGTAATGTGTCAAGCGAAAACAAAGATGGCCAAAGCCTTCAACAACACTAGATTTGGGCTCTGGAGACATGTGGTGTGAAGGGGATTGGACAATGGAAGGCACCAGTGTCCTCCACAATTGACTCTAAACTCCAGTTTGAAGCAGGTCCCGTACCCACAACACACCAGGAGACAGAGGTCTGACAGGACAAAAGCCGGGTCCTTCACAACCAGAGAAGGGACATACAAGAATTGTCTTGGAATCCCTTTTGCTTCCTTTGAACAACACAGATGTTTTACATGTACCTCAGAAAGACCTGTAATACAAGTTTTAACACTGAAGTGTGAACAGGATGGGCACAGTGCCCATACTTCTGCTGAGCTCAAAGAACTCATCCCTGCCTATTATGGTCGAGCTGTCAAACATAATGACCTATTATAAAGCTCCTGAGAGGGATTTCATACCTTTTTCAGCCCAAGTACAGGTTGGCAAAAGCTGTAGAGGTAATGTAAATCAGCTTCAAGCAATTTCAGGCAGAGAAAAGTAACTTTTCAATGTTATTTTCCTTACTATGTATTACAAATCCGACTTCGCTATTGAGTTGGTTCTTTAATAACTAATAATAATTGTTGTTTCATTATCTTCTAGCTTGTCTCATTCCTAAAATACAGTATTTTAATGTGTACTCTTATTTTCCATAGAAGATAGGTAGGCCTGCCACAGGGAAAATCCCTTTTAGGACCTTGTCAACATTAATTTTCTGCATGTCTCAATTTAAATTCCGTGCACCCTAGTTTGTAAACTACAAGGCCCACATATGGGTTACTTTGTAATATTTAGAATGAAGCCTTTACTTGTCCAATTTGTTTTGTTTTAGCAGGAGGTCGCACTATTGGGTTAAGCTTCACGAGAATGGCTACAATAGTAGTTCTGAAGCCATGTTTAACTTGTCACAATAGTGGATAGTGTAATAGGTGTTGCATTTCACAGGCAACATTTAAACCTCCATGATATGAGTGAATTTTCTTCATCATATGCTTTGGCCTTAAATGAGAGTTAAGTTTACTAATCAGACAATTCTGTATTTTCAAGGGGTCAGAGCAAGTGTACTATACACCTATGCCCCAGTATAGATAGTCTAAAAAACAGCTGTTAAAATCAGCATAAAATTGGGATGTCCATGTAAAAGAGGTCTTTTCTCACACATAGTTAATGTCATGTAATATTAGTTATTGACACCAGTATTTCTGTCATCTAGAAAGCAGACCACATGTGCCCCTTGGTCTTTGCAATTTGTTAAAGTCCTTGGATCCTTTGTGAAAGCCATAGCAGAATATTTTCTCTTCTTTGCTGCACTGGGCTGATCCCATGGGGAATAAATTCATCATTCATAAGAGTTGTTTCTTTATATTATATATTTAGTTTTTCTTAAAGTCTTTTCCTTTCTTTTTGTAGAGTGTTACCTTGAATACATTAAATATTTTCATGGTCCTCTAACTCCAGTTATGACCCATGACATACTGTGACTCTCTTCAATGGGCTATCCATGCGTATACCTTGCTTATGTATGGCTTTTAATTTCACTTTCACAAAATTACCTCTTTCAATTCATATCAGCTTTTCCTTTTCTGAGTGTTATAGCTGTCATCATTCTGTTTGATTTTTTATTATTGCTTTTCAGCTGTCCCGTTTACTTTTGTTAACATTTTTATTCATCTAGGGCCTCATTTATGAGAAATGACGCATCGCTGCGTGAAAGCAGCGATGCGTCACTTCTCAGTGCGCACTCCTTGCGACATACCTGATGCGTCATATTTAATGTATGACGCATCATGTCGCAAGCAGTTACAGATATGTCAGTATTTCTGACGTATCTGTAAGCGCAAAAATGACGCATTGCTGGAGTGTGTCACAAAAGTGACGCAACTCCAGCAATGCGTCCTTTCACATGGGGCAAGCCCCATGTGAAAGGGCCTGCGTCAGTCTTACGCCTGCTGTGAGGCAGGCGCAAGATTTTGACGCAAAGGCGTTCTAGAAGTGACGCAGTGAAATCTCATAGATTTCACTGCGTCACTTCTACGAAGCTTTTTGCGGGGGAACGCCCCCCCTACATACATTATACCTGACACAGGTATAATGTAGCGCAGGGGTTTACAAAGTGACGCATCTGCTTAGATGCGTCACTTTGTAAATAGTGCGCAACAGGAGGCATGTTTTACGCTGCCAATGCGTCACAAAAAGTGACGCATCGGAAGCGCAAAACTGACGCAAGGCCTCATAAATGAGGCCCCATGTATTCAAACTATTGTGGTTCTGTCCTTCCACGATGTCAAAGGATGAAAGAGCAGTGGTCTCATTAATAGTAAGAAGAAATGATCGTTATATGTAAGATCTATTGCTGTTTTCACATTCATGTTATGTAGGGAATTGGGATTCTGGTCGAGGAGAGTGAATCCCTACTCAAGTATCAGTCACAATTGTTGTCTGGGTGAAATACGAGCAACCCCCAAATTAACTTGTGCATAACCCTCTGGTAGCTTGGCACAAAACAGTCAGGCTGAACTTAGAGGCAACGTGTAAAGTCACAAGGGACAAAGTCACAAGTCGAGGCCAACCATAAAGTAGTACAGGCGGTATACAGGGACCCAGTTAAGCCCACTGAACAAAGTACCTTAAATCCTGGCGGCGGAGCATTGGGAGATCCCAAGTTGAGAATGCGTCGTGCAGTAGTGTTCTGAAGAATCTGCCGGGCTGTGATGTGGAATCGTGCATAGTCATCCAGGATTCCATCAAGGAGGGGCTTGCGTTGTGAAATCCTGTGTCGAAGATGAGTTGCACACCGGTGGTTCCAAAGAAAGTGGTTGCAAAGTCCTGCATTGTCTTCGAGACTGCTGTTGACAAGGGGTTTGCGATGCGAAGGACTGCATTATGGATGCATCCCACAGCAGCAGTTCTATAGAGAAGACTGTGAGCTGTGATGGATGTCCAGTGGCAGGGTAAATGTTGCCCTGTAGCGGTTCTAAAGCGGGGCCACAAGGAGATGCTTCATGCTGCATTGGTACTGCCCACAGGACCATAGCTGGGCTGGAGAAACACTTCAGGCACATTTCCAAGGGTCCGGGAGACTGAGGGGGCACCATTTGGCTGGTGATAGTCAAAGCAAATAGAATCCAGGTGCTGGGTTCAAGGTGTTTAGACCCTTTCCAGTCCCTGAGGCTTTGATTAGGATGCCAATCAACCAGCCCTTGAATCACTCTGGTTGTCCTTGGTTCAAGATACAGGCCTAGTCCTTTCACTCAGGCAGTAGAACAACAGGGCAACAGAGTAGCAGTCCTTTTTTAAAAGCAGCACAGCAGTGTTTCTGAGACCTCCACTGGTCCAGAGTTGTACTGAAGAAGTGGGTCTGAGTGTCCATTATTTGTATTTGTATTATTTGTGGTGCCCACTTGAAGTTGGATAATGTCCTGGATGTTTCCACTCCCAGCAGTGCTTGGAAGTTCCTACCTCCCTGAGTTGGCCCAGGTTGTCTGGGGGTCACAAAAGACTAATGGCAAACCCATTGTGAGTGTGCTAAGGCAGAGGCTTTGTGATAGGTGACAGCTTCTCCTCTATCTAGTCAGAGATGGACATCCTGCCAACACATATTTCCCCTTTGTCTCACTGTCTGGGAGCAATACACAGAGACCACATGCCAGCTGCACCTAGTCAAGTGGCCCAGGATACATGCTACATCCACCAATGGTTAGGGCAATAAAATGTTGACTTTATAACAGTGACATTTTCAGAATAGTGACTTAAAGTGTGACTTTACCATTTAAGAGCAGTTTAAATTACAATTCTTTAGAAACCAAAATCAATATTCCCACTTGCTCCCAATTGAAGTTTAGCACTTATTAAATGTAAGAAGGTAACCCAATGTTATCCAGTGGGAGATGTGGGCCTTGCTGTAGCAAAAAATGTATAAAGGTTTTAACTACCTGGACATGTAAAACGTAAAAGTACATGCTCAACTTTGTAAAATGCACTGTAACCTGCCCTATGGATTGTTTAGGGCCTACTGAAAGGGTGACATATGTATCAAAAAGGAAGGCTTAGACCTGGGAAAAGGTTGTTTTGCTAGGTTGAATTGACGATTTAAAACTGCACACCCAGGCTGCAATGACAGACCTGAGACATGTTTAAAAATGCTACTTAAGTGAGTGGCATAATTAGTGCTGCAGGCCCACTATTAGCATTTAATTTACTGGTACTGGGTACAGAATGTATTACTCTACTAGGGACTTACAAGTAAAGTGTGCAGAGTCCTGAAAGCCAACAAAAACATTTGAAGGAGGGTGAAAACAAAAAGGTTGGAGATGATCCTGCAGAATGGGCCAAGTCCTAAAGGTTGTAAGCATTATCCATGTGTATGGGACTTTTTACCATTTGGTTCATAGGCTCATCCAGCTCATTACTCAGAGGGTACTTTGTTGTTTTTGTTTGTGTTTAGTGTCATTGATTTATGCAAATTGCATTTAATTGTCGTGACTATATTTTATAGTACTCCTTTCCTACTACACACCTCCTCCAAGAATGCAATTGCATTTATTTTTATTTCCCTTAGAAATGTTACCTCCATTCGTTCGGTTTTGCATTCTACCATTACTACTGCATCCTGTGTGGCGATGAGTACAATTACCCGACCCTATAAACCCAGACCCACTGTCCGCCATGTCCCTTCTACTGCCTTAAGTGGTGTAAAAGGTGCATTTCGTTAATGAGCCTCTTGTCACTTTGTTCCCATTCCATACAATGTTCCATCCAGACTGCAAAGTACATATATGACCACCAATAGTTTTCTTTAATTCTTATTGTTGGTGTTCTTCGGAAAAACTTCTCAATTCATTCAGCCATCCTTCCAAAACCTGTATTTAATGGATGTTATTTTATGGACTTTAAGAATGATCACGTTAAGTCAACATCTGAATCAAAATCTATCTATCTATCTATCTATCTATCTATCTATCTATCTATCTATCTATCTATCTATCTATCTATCTATCTATCTATCTATCTATCATCTATCTATCTATCTATCTATCTATCTATCTATCCATCCATCCATCCATCCATTCAACCATCCATCCATCCACCCACCCTGCCAGCCAGCCGTCCGTCCATTTGTTTGTCTGTCCACCTGTTCTTTGTAACATGGTCAGCGACTAGCTGCCGCCTCCCCCCCAATCCGGCACCCAACACCCAGGAACGTGGACACGAGACGTGTTTTACTTTTTGGAAGGCGGGCGCTAGTCGCCCGGCCGTATTTATTAAAGTATGAAATTAAAAAAGGTTTTAATTGCATAATCAACAATGAATACAAAAATCAGCAGGACATTCAGTTATACAATTGTTATCAACAAGTTTGAGAGCCTGACCTTAACAAAACTCTAATACAAGTTGTTCCTAGCTTAAACTAAACATCCTACACTTGATTTTTGTACATTTCTGGCCATATGGCAGGGTCACTACCGGTGTCAGGTCCTACAAGCTGCGCCTCCCCCTTAGAAGTGCGCATGCGCAGTGTTACCCCGGGAGTTGCCCGGTCTACGCCTTAAACTCCATTTACCCACTAAAGGAGGGCCCTTACTCTGCGCCGGTGGCGTCATGAGTCCACGCGCGCGGGGTGGCTACCAGCCTAAGGAAAGCGTGAACTACTCCTACCCGCGCTCCTTTGCATATTACCTTGCCCCTGGAGTACTGGGAGTGGCCCGCAGGCCCCTCCCCCCGGGCGGGAACCTCCATAGGATGATGCCCGCCCCCTCAGACCTCAAATATGTGCTCACCGATAATGACCTTACCGCATGCCCCATACCTAATAAATACGACGACCTATGGAAAAAATTCTAAAGGACAACTACACTGGCTAATAAATAACAGTATCCACGCATAGCTAAAGGGGAAAAAAGGCCTAACGACACATGGCATAAAATTACAATTCGGTTCACTCATGTTACTCAAAATCACAATATCAACGTATAGCTACTAAGGGAAAAAAGGCCTAAAGACACATATCTTCAAATACAGTTCACTTCACACATCACTTTTCTACAAAGGGAAAAAAGTCCTAATAACAGATCACAAAATACAACAACAGCCTACTCTCTCCCGCGGTCCATACCTTTGAAACTTACCATTAAACCGGACATATCGTTGCTTAAACTTTGTACCAAGGGATGGTGGGTGGGAAACAAAGAAGCCCCGAACGCGGGGCACAACGTTCAGCGAGGGAGCGTCCAGGGACAAGGGGGTCTCCTGGGCGCTCCCTACCTCTTATTCCCGAGGGGCCAGGTGGCCCCTCCTATCGCCCGCCCCCCCCGACCCGGAACCACTCCATTGAATCCGGGTCAGGAGGGGCGCCGGCCAATCGGCGGTGGGCCGCGCCCCCAGGGCACGCCCCCACCGTCGAAGGACCCGAGGAGAAAGGGGGTGAGACGGTCGCCGCGCCGCCATGCGTGCGGGGGGGCCGAGGGCCCCCCCTTTTCACATGGTCAGCGACTAGCTGCCGCCTCCCCCCCAATCCGGCACCCAACACCCAGGAACGTGGACACGAGACGTGTTTTACTTTTTGGAAGGCGGGCGCTAGTCGCCCGGCCGTATTTATTAAAGTATGAAATTAAAAAAGGTTTTAATTGCATAATCAACAATGAATACAAAAATCAGCAGGACATTCAGTTATACAATTGTTATCAACAAGTTTGAGAGCCTGACCTTAACAAAACTCTAATACAAGTTGTTCCTAGCTTAAACTAAACATCCTACACTTGATTTTTGTACATTTCTGGCCATATGGCAGGGTCACTACCGGTGTCAGGTCCTACAAGCTGCGCCTCCCCCTTAGAAGTGCGCATGCGCAGTGTTACCCCGGGAGTTGCCCGGTCTACGCCTTAAACTCCATTTACCCACTAAAGGAGGGCCCTTACTCTGCGCCGGTGGCGTCATGAGTCCACGCGCGCGGGGTGGCTACCAGCCTAAGGAAAGCGTGAACTACTCCTACCCGCGCTCCTTTGCATATTACCTTGCCCCTGGAGTACTGGGAGTGGCCCGCAGGCCCCTCCCCCCGGGCGGGAACCTCCATAGGATGATGCCCGCCCCCTCAGACCTCAAATATGTGCTCACCGATAATGACCTTACCGCCACAGGCCAGTATTGTTAACAGACGATCTGGCCTCCCCCTCTAGCCCCTGCCTAAGGACACACTCCTCCTATCCCAGCCCTCTAGCCAAGCCCAGATATTGTCAGACCATAGGACATTACCCTCTTCTGTCAAATGAACCCCGTCCTTCAAGTAATACTTGTGACCCCAGATGCACCCATGAGGTATTGACTGTAACACGGGGGTTCGAAACAACCTATCCAACCGTGTGTTGATCCTCTTTACCGAGTGATTCAACGCCCTGACCGAATGACCCCCCCGCCACTGAAGTCGAGGTATTAGTTGTGACCATACTAGTGTGCACCCGGGGCAGGTCCTAGCTATCCAACCCGCTGTTGAGATAATCTCCTCAATCAAGATGCGCCTGCCCAGTGTTGCCAAATCGTTCTCCCCAAGGTGAAGTATCACCACTGACGGTGGAGACTGCTGGCGTGCTAACAGCCCCTGGAAGAATCCCCTAAACTCGTGAAGACACAACCCTCCTCTGCCAAAGAACGTGATATTCAACCCTAGTTGTGCCGCCCTTTCCTTCTTGTCACCTGACAGGAAGACACATTCCGCTCGCTTCACATATGAATGACCGACAATCCAGACATTGTTCTTTGTTGTTTCCTGTTCGCCGCTCCGTGCCGATGAATATTGGCGGTGCCCGACGACAAATTCCTCCCCTGCGTAACAGGTCTGAGAAACTGTAAGAGAGCGGAAAGAGACCAAGCGTGAGTGACAAGTAATCATAGCATGTCAATCCGAACATAACGTTTATAGCAGTCTGACGACCACCTCCCAATTGTCTTCACTCTTTCCACTGGGAGGCCCCCCGCCACCGCCTCAGTTGCTGCCCCAATCCTGAAGGAATGAGATCCAAAATCTCTAGGATCAAGACCCGCTTTTGTAACCCCTATTTCGAACACTCTCCTGAATTGATACCTGGTCAAGGGGCTCCCGTCGGCGTGACAGAGCAACGCCCTGCCTGCTGAACCGACCAATAGTCCCATGAGCGATTCTACGTGCCTCACCGGGCCGCACGGGTTGGCGGGGGCCCGTTGCAGAACTATGGTGTGACCCCTAGCTTCTTGATCGGTCTTTGATTTCTGGATAATCACCCACATGGTGTCACCCCTTATCGTCACCCCAGCCTTCTGCAAGCCACCTAGTATGTCAGACTTGGATCCTGCCACAAGTTCACTAATTCTCAGTGCCCCATAAAATGCCAGGGAGAATGCCGCCCTAAAAAGAAGCACTTCCCACTCCGAGTTACAAACAATCTCCAGCATGCCCAGTAAGGCTGTTAGCCGGGCCAACCCCATGGGCTTCCTCTTATCCTTCTGGTGTCCCTGAATACGGCGCCATCCCCTTAAAGCCTTGCGTATCATAAAGGTATTAGTGGGATCCCGGAAGCCCCTAGCTTGAGCGAAGAATGACACTGCTGCCCTATGTCTGGTTGCCGCTGCCACTGAGCGCCCCTCTTTGTGCATCCATTCTAAATAGGCTGCAAACCCATCCTCCTTCGCCCAAAGCACTTCCCATTGTGGCCCCAAGAAAGAACAATAAGACAGAAACGCCCCTTCGTAAGCCGTCTTGGTCCTGGGGGCTAGGCTAGCGACCACGAGGTCCTGTAATCTGGGGCACCAATCTGCCAAAGTACTGCTGGGAAGTGCGCTGGCGAGGGGTCTGCTGTGGGGAGATGTTCCCTGAAAACCTGCATTTTGAAGCGAGAAAGGGAGTCAGCAGCATTGTTTAAAACACCAGGGACATGTTTGGCTCTAAAATTAGCATTCAGTTTAAGGCACCGCAGAACAATTTCTTTGATCAGACGAAGTATGAAAGGACACCGCGCCCCCTGCTGATTGATACATTCCACCACTGTCATGTTATCTGACCAAAACACCACTGATTGGTTACATAGGTGTTCGGGCCAAACCATCAGTGCCACCCATATTGGAAAAAGTTCCAGGAAGCCAATGTTGCTGAGCAAACCCCATGTGTTCCATTCTTCTGGCCATTGTTGAGCGACCCACCTATTCCCTAGGATGGCACCAAAGCCCACACTACCGGCCGCATCAGTCCATAGTCCCAACTCCGCCGATGTCGTGAGCGGGCCGGGCCAGACCACCCTACCGTTAAAATCCTCCAGGAATGCCATCCAAATAAGCATATCCTGGCGAATTTCAGACGATAGGCGCGTGCGGTGGTGCTTTTCCCTCAGCCCCCTCATCGCGTGCGCGATGGAGCGAGAGAAGGGGCGAGCCATTGGGATGATTCTTAGTGCGAAATTCAGTTGCCCTACCACCTCCTGTAATTGCTGCAAAGTGACCTTCTCCTTCCGGAGGCATAACTGTAGCGATGTCTTGAATTTGCACACCTTGTCCTTAGGTAGTCTAAAACATCTCTCCATTGAGTCAATCTCGATGCCC
This sequence comes from Lissotriton helveticus, assembly GCF_964261635.1. NCBI lineage: Eukaryota > Metazoa > Chordata > Amphibia > Caudata > Salamandridae > Lissotriton > Lissotriton helveticus. The sequence goes on from NC_136059.1 coordinate 274,704,485, forward strand.
AGAAATTCCAAGCAGGTGGTCGGGCCCACCGTCTTCCCAGGCGCAAGCGGGACCCCAAAAGCCCGCATGAGCACGCAAAATTCCTGCAATGCCAGTGCGCACTCCTGAGAACCCGCTGTACCGAGGAAGAGGAAATCATCTAAGTAATGCATGACCCTTTGATGGCCCGTCACTTGTCTCATGGCCCATTCAAGAAATGAACTAAACATCTCAAAGTAGGCGCAAGAAATAGAACAACCCATAGGCATGCATTTGTCCATGTAGAACCTATCCCTAAAGGTGAAACCTAAAAGATGCTGGTCCGCCGGGTGGACTGGGAGGAGGCGGAAGGCGGATTCTATGTCTGATTTCGCCATCAGCGCCCCGGGTCCAGTGGCCTGCAATAAGGTAACAGCCTGATCAAAAGAGGCGTACTTAACACTACAGATACCTTCGTCGATGGCATCATTCAGTGACGCCCCCTTTGGCGCTGACAGGTTATGAATCAATCTGAATTGCCCCTTCTCTTTCTTGGGGACAACTCCCAGTGGGGAACACACAAAATTGGGTACTGGCACTGCAGGAAAAGGGCCAGTTATCCTGCCTAAGGAAAGCTCCTTGTCAATTTTGGCGGCCACAACAGCCGGATTGTGTTTGACTGATAATTGATTTCTACAGTGCGCACTGCCTGTGTATCCCCCGGCCGGGATCCTAAAACCTTTAGAAAAACCCTCCTGGAGTAGGGTGGCCGCTTTGTGGTCAGGGTATCTGTTCAACAATGGAATCATTGCCACCACATCCACTGGAGTGGGGGGGCGTAACCTGTCTGACCTATAGTGGCTTTCCCCTACCCCTCTGTCCTGTGTTACCTTGCTTGGACCTACAGGTAGTTTCTGGATGAGAGGGGTGCCCACAGGAGGAACATGCATGCCTAAACTTACACGCGGCCCTTGTGCAGGTACGCCTATTAAAATCCCAGCACACCCCTTTCTTCTCTGGCCCACCTGCCCTAAATTTCCCAGGTATTTCACTCGTTTGGGGGGGCCGAAAGGGCTGCTGCGGTCTAGTGAACACCTTGACCGCACCGAACTGAGGGGGAGGTGCAGTGTCAGAGAACTGTTTGTGCCAAGCCATGGAATCTACCGAGTCCCATGGCAACGATCTATTGAATTCCAATGCCTTCCTAAAATTGACATCATAACCCTTCCATGCTTCCCCAGAATACTGTTGACTCCACCCCACAATCCTGCTCGAGTAGCAAGCCAGTGCAGCCTGCAGATCTGGAGGACGCTCAGCCTTAATTGCAGTGAAAACAGCCCATGCTTGCATCCAATTATTGAGATTTTCCTCAACCCTGAATCTAGAACACTGCGCCCTCCATTCACTTGGGAGCATCCACTCTTTCAGTGCTTTTGCCTGCTCCATTTCCCTATTATCCAACAATAAAGAATAAATGTACACGTATTTATCAGCCCAAATCATTTCTTTCACAGCTAATGACACATGCTGAGCTAGATTTTCGCTCCTGGAAGGTATCACACCGTCCCCCAAGAGCGGCAATGCCACTTCCTTACCAAGTGCGGGCACCGGGGGCGGCTGCCCTTTAACTCCGTCCAGCTGGGGAACACTTGGACCTGCAAGGGGAGAAGAAATTGGCAATGCAACACTGTCGGCGACCGGTGCCGATCTGATTTTTTCTACAAACCTTGCCGCCTCTGCCGCATGGTCTGCAGAATTCGGGAAGGCTCCCCCTTTTTGTAGCCATGGCATCATGGCCGTTAACTGAGATACCAATTCGGGTGGCATCGAATCTACATTACCCCCCGGGACAACAGGTACCACTGGGGTTAAGGCCGGTGGTCCTGGCACAGGTGGCAGGGCGGGCGCCGGGTGAGGCCAGCCTGTCCCCGGGGTTGTGGGCACCGGTGCGGGAGCAGACCCAGCGTCTACTGGTTGACCTGCCGGCACCGGCACCACAGGGGCAATGGGTGTAGGCACATGCGGGGGCGGGACCACCGCGGGCGGTGCGGCGGGTACCGGATCTACTGGGCCTGGGGTGGGGACCGCCTCCTTGGGTCTTTTGGACCTAGGTTTCCCTTGCGGAGTGACAAATTCACCTCTTGGCACTGGTGCCACCCTCTTGCGGATCGGTCTCCCGGACGGGCCCGGTGCCTCACTCTCTCTGTCATCCAACCGAGCTTCCCGCTCCTTAATTTCTCCTAGCTGTTGCTTAATGTCGCTCATCTCCCGCATCATAGCCCGCATCATAGCCTCCATGTTGGAACCCCTTTTCCACCCCTTGGGCCTGGCATGACGCTTACCCCAAACAACACCCGCTGCCTACTCTCTTAGTTCCGAACAGGTCAACTGTGTGTACCTTGCAGATGGAGGGTCACCAGGGGGCTTTCAGCACCATGCAACGGCGACCGCAACACCAGCGGCTTGTCCGCTTATGTAAGGGGTGAGTAAACCTAATGTAGACCCACCCGGCGGCCACCAGGAGCGATGAGTGCTAGCCCCCCGTACCCCTCTTACCGACCAGTCCCGTGCACCCGCCGGCGGTGAAGATCTGCGGTCACTGCCCCACCGCGTCGTGTGCCCTGTCTGCGAGGGAAATGTGCCAATAATGCAGTTAAGGTTGCCTGGAATTGAAACAACAATTAATACCGTGTAATAAAGCAAGACAGCGTTTTTTGGTCCAGTCGCTTAATAATTCGTACCACACTGCAATTATATCTGCCCAATTCACAATATCCCTCCTAAACCAGACCAGGCAAATACTGCCCCTGTAACTGCATTATACTGTACACTTTGTGTAATGATATAAACCAACAATCACTCAGTTACTAAGATCCCCCACTTTTCCCCACAATAAACACTTGTTTTCAATCATGAACCATATCAACTGTGCAAATCTTACATGGGGTCTCCCATCCAGGTGCTACCCTGGTGGACCCTGCTTTACTTTGTTTATGCGCCAGTGAGAATGCGCGAGACTGCGCGCTCAAACAATTGTCTAATCCCCAGAAACACACAGCTGTCTCTTGTTATACGTAATGCCACCGATGCGCGTGAATGCGCGCCAAATAATGAAGGAAGCAAGCTTCTTTTTTCCTTGTGTAAGCGCGAGCGTGAATGCGCGCCAAATCGGGACAGGAAGCAAGGTCTTTGTTAAATTAAGCGCGAGCGTGAATGCGCGCCAGGAAAGGAAAGGAAGCAAGGTCTTTGTTAGATTGGCCACAGAGTGCCACAGAGTGCGAGGCAATTGCCCGCTCCCGATCCCCCTTCCCCAACCGGCGCGCTTGTCCAGACAGCGCCTTAATCCCTGCTACCCCCGTCCCCCCGCAATACCTCAAAGGCCTCTACCACGGGCCGCACCACGCTTCCTTGGCCGATCCCTGCGGCTGCGGCGCGGCTCCTCACCCGCTTCGGCAGTCCGATCCGTCCAGCTCAACCTGCGAGATGCACCTCGTCTCGTCCCCCACGCTAAAAGAAAAGCGAAAATCAATGAAACGCCGCGTTCTCCGCCCGAATGACGCAGCTGGCCCAACACGGCGACTCCGGCGATTCGTGTTCGGCAATCCCGCTCTGCTCCACGCTCTTCTCCGCACACCTGAAAAACAAACAAGAGAAATTACTAAAAACAAAGAAGCCCCGAACGCGGGGCACAACGTTCAGCGAGGGAGCGTCCAGGGACAAGGGGGTCTCCTGGGCGCTCCCTACCTCTTATTCCCGAGGGGCCGGGTGGCCCCTCCTATCGCCCGCCCCCCCCGACCCGGAACCACTCCATTGAATCCGGGTCAGGAGGGGCGCCGGCCAATCGGCGGTGGGCCGCGCCCCCAGGGCACGCCCCCACCGTCGAAGGACCCGAGGAGAAAGGGGGTGAGACGGTCGCCGCGCCGCCATGCGTGCGGGGGGGCCGAGGGCCCCCCCTTTTCAGTCTTCCATCTGTTTAGCTGCCTACCTGTCTTCTGTCTGTCTGCCTGGCCGCTGAAATCCATACACCGACCTGCCTGTCTTACTGTTTACTTTTCTTTATGCCCATCTAAGAAACATATATATTTCTTTGTTCCTAAAAACTTTGTGACTTTTAGTCTGCTAACATGTATTTACTTCATCAGGGGCTGTATTGTGGATCGTGGATTTGTGCATCTGAGTGGCTGAAAGGTCTTCAATTTCATGTCCTGCTTTTGCATTTTAAATGTGTAAACTTAGATGGGAAATCTTAAGCATTCCCCGAAACCCTGTATTTGTCCAGCAGTCTTGCAATCTCTTATTCTGTATATCTGTACTAGTCTGTCTGCCATTCTGATTATCAATACTTTAAAATCATTCTTCACTTTCTTTCTTCCTCTAGTTCTCTCTAGCTCCCTCTGGTTTCTCTACAACTGTCCCTGCCTGAATATTTCACATATACCTATTACCACCCCACTCTTTCCTTTCAACCGCTGTAGAACACAAAACACGAAATTCCAGTGATGTATGTTCTTTGTATCTCAAAGGAAACCGTACGCCTGTCAGTAAACTAGGGTCTGTGTAATGAGACACACTGAGATAAGGTCAAACCTAAAATACACACCAGAGTGGAAAATCCAAAATTGCATAGCATAACTCTTTTGAATGTAACTGATAAAGAAATTCGGCTATGAAAGGGATTCTATTTCTCTGACCAAAAGACATGATTTTAACCGCTTCTGCCCGTCATATATCATAGTGAAACGTCCTTTTAAAAGAGCTGCGACATAAAACTCCAGGAAAGTGCCCATTAGGCCTCCATTTATGACCTCTGCGCGCGCCTCTGACAGTCAATTTGGGTTCAGGAGAATCTGGTTAAAAGATATGACACTGCGGCTCAGCCTTTTGGGCCTGTGTAATGAAAGTGCAAGATTTGGATCTTCCTGGTGGCTGTCCGCCCACGCGCCCCGATAAGGGCAGAGAGAATCTCGCGCGGCATTATCTCGCGAGAGACAGGCTAATCCGGGGAATGAAGTTCGTTACATTTAAAGGCGCAGATGTGAGAGCGCTCGGAATAAACCGGCAGCACGGAGGCGTGTACTTGGCATGCAAGGAAAGGGAGAGAAGCTGCAGCCTTAAGTGGATATGAGCTCGTTTTCTTTGACAGCTCTGAACCTCAAGGCGAGTGTAAAGGTTAACCTTACTCATGTATTTAACGAGAATGGCTAATTTTACAAGAAACTGCTGTGTGACTTTCATGTCGTTTGAACGTATCTTCTGCTTTGCAGATTATGCAACTAGGTACGTCAGCGCTAATGTAAATTTCTTCTGATATCAGGGCTTTCACTACTGCGAATTTATTTTTTACACTCGGCAAATGTAACACTCAATTCCTGCAGCATTTACCTACGGGTAAAGTGCCATAGCCCTGAAATGGTATCATGGAGGGCAGTATTGTTTGGCCCTCATTAGGTAGGGGCCTAGTCAGAGTCGGGTTAGTGCGGTTGGCGCCGGATGCGACAATCATTTTGTGAGCCCCCACATTCCATGAACGCCTCCTTGGATTCTCTCACTTCCATGGGGCAAAAGTGTCTCTCATCTCTCCAATCATAAGCAATTGGTAAAAACAGCGCCCTCCCACCCCCACTTGAGGTCGGTGCCCTCTCCACAGGTCTGCGCCCAGTTCGAACCAGTGGCACTGCCCTAAAGCCGGCCCTGGGCCTAGCCAAAGGGATTTAGGATTATGTAGTTGTTCTCCTGTAGGCCCTATTAAATGTGCTCTTACTCACCTTTGTGAATTGGCTCCAAAACATCTTAAATGGGAAAAATCAGGGAATATTCACATGGTCGCCGACTGGCTGCCGCCCCCCTCCCTCGAACTCACCACGCCAAACCCAGGACACAGGCTCATGAAACATGGTTAACTTTTGGAAAGCAGGGGGTCACGAAACCCCCCGGCCGTATTCATTAAGATATAAGATCATAAACATTTTTAATTGCATGATAAACGTTTAATACAAAAATCATCAAGACATTAGATACAATGTTGTCAACAAATGTAAAAGCCTAACCTTAACAAAGACTCTAATACATTTTTGTTTCCTGACCGAATCTAACATCCTCATCTAGATTTTTGTATATTACATTTCTGGCCATATGGCAAGGTCGCTAACCGGTGTCAGGTCCTACAAGCTGCGCCTTACCTAGAGATGTGCGCATGCGTAGCCAGGCCCGTTAAATTACCCGGTCCACGCCGTGAACTCCATTTACCCACTAAAGGAGGGCCCTTACTCTGCGCCATCCGATGACGTCATGAGTATGCGCGCGCGGGGTGGCTACCAGCCAAAGGAAAGCGTGACTACTCCAACCCGCGACCCTTTGAAGCACCAATTACCTTGCCCCTGAAGTTCTAGGAGGTGCCAATGGCCCCTCCCCCTGGGCGGGAACCTCCCTGGGATGATGCCCGCCCCCTCAGACCTTAAAAATTAGCTGCTCACCGGTCATGACCTTACCGCATGCCCCACACCTAATAAATACGACGACCTATGGGAAAAAATTCTAATGAACACCTACTCTCTGCTAAAATACATCACGCATCAACGTATCTACCAAAGGAAAAAAGGGGCCTAGACACCGTTGGAACAGCAAAACATAATTCAACACGTAACTACCAAAGGAAAAAAGGGGGCCTAGACACAATTGTAACAGCACAACATATTTCAACACTTCTCAGAACATCATAACCTATCAATTTACACCTGAACCAAACTTATTACCGCTAAGTCATTTTTGTTCCAGGGATGGTGGGAGGGAAAACAAGAGGCCCCCGAGCGTGGGGCACGACCAGCTGTGTGGGAGCGTCCAGGAACAAGAGGGTCTCCTGGACGCTCCCTGCCTCTATATTCCTGAGGGGCGTGAGGGGAGGCGGCTACGCCCCCCACCCGGCCCCTCCTGCGGCCCGCCCCCCTGACCGGGAAGTCCTAGAATGATATCCGGGTCAGGGAGGGCGCCACCCAATCGTTGATGAGGCGCGCCCGGAAGGGCACGCCCCACCAACGAGAGACCTGGAGAAGGGGGCGGTCGCCGCGCCGCCATGCGGGCGGTGGGGCCAAGGGACCCCCCTTTTCACATGGTCGCCGACTGGCTGCCGCCCCCCTCCCTCGAACTCACCACGCCAAACCCAGGACACAGGCTCATGAAACATGCTTAACTTTTGGAAGGCAGGGGGTCACGAAACCCCCCGGCCGTATTTATTAAGATATAAGATCATAAAAAATTTTAATTGCATGATAAACGTTTTATACAAAAATCATCAAGACATTAGATACAATGTTGTCAACAAATGTAAAAGCCTAACCTTAACAAAGACTCTAATACATTTTTGTTTCCTGACCGAATCTAACATCCTCATCTAGATTACATTTCTGGCCATATGGCAAGGTCGCTAACCGGTGTCAGGTCCTACAAGCTGCGCCTTACCTAGAGATGTGCGCATGCGTAGCCAGGCCCGTTAAATTACCCGGTCCACGCCGTGAACTCCATTTACCCACTAAAGGAGGGCCCTTACTCTGCGCCATCCGATGACGTCATGAGTATGCGCGCGCTGGGTGGCTACCAGCCAAAGGAAAGCGTGACTACTCCAACCCGCGACCCTTTGAAGCACCAATTACCTTGCCCCTGAAGTTCTAGGAGATGCCAATGGCCCCTCCCCCTGGGCGGGAACCTCCCTGGGATGATGCCCGCCCCCTCAGACCTTAAAAATTAGCTGCTCACCGGTCATGACCTTACCGCCACAGGCCAGCATTGTTAACCGACGATCTGGCCTCCCCCTGTTTTGACCTACTCTAGAAAGTTCTCACTTAGCAAAACCCTCCAACCATGCCCAGACGTTATCAGACCACAGGACGTTCCCTTCTTCAGTCAAGTGGACCCCATCACCCAGATAGAATTGTGCGCCCCAGAAACACCCATGTGGGATCGTCTGCAACCGGGGGGCTCGGAATAATTTGTCCAACTGTGTGTTGATCCTCTTTACCGAGTGATTCAACGCCCTGACCGAGTCCCCCCCTCGCCACTGCCACCGAGGGATAAGTTGAGACCATACTACTGTGCAACCCGGGCAGGTCCTGGAGACCCACCCCGCAGTGCAGATGATCTCATCAATGAGTATTCGCCTCCCCAGTTTGGCCAAGTCATTCTCCCCTAGGTGAAGTATCACCACTGACGGGGGGTCGGGCTGCTGAGCTAAGAGTCCCTGAAAGAAGTTCCTGAACTGACCAAGGCACAGACCCCCCTCCCGAAGAATGAGATGTCTAACCCCTTCAGTGCCGCCCTTTTCTTACGATCAGCTGAAAGAAAGACATTTTGCACCCGCCTTACATAAGAGTGGCCCACAATCCAGATCTTCCTTGTCCCGCGTCCCGCTTGCTGCCTGTGCTGTGACGTTGTAGCTCCTCGACTTCCGGCGGTGAGTTCCTCCCCTCCGTCACAGGTTTGAGAAACTGCAAGAACCAGAAAACATACACAGCGTGAGACTCATCTTGTCATAACATGTCAATCCGTACATATCGTTTATAACAATCAGATGACCATCTCCCAATCTTCTTCACGCTCTCAGCCGAGAGACCACCTAAGGCTGCTTCAGTTGCTGCCCCTATCCGAAAGGAGTGCATGCCAAATTCCTTGGGATCCAACCCTGCCTGTCTAACCGTCAGCTCCAGGACCCGCCTAAACTGGTATCTAGTCAACGGCGTCCCATCGGTATGACACAACAGTGCCCCCCCCGCCGCACCCTCCCGCTGCCTGCGGAACACCTCCACATGAGAAACCGGGCAACAGGGGTTGTTCGCGGCCCGGTGGAGCACTATGGTGTGACCCCGAGATTCCTGATCTGTTTTTGACCTCTGGATTGTCACCCACATGGTATCTTCCTTAATCCTAACACTAGACAGTTGTAGGCCGCCCAACTTATCCCCTTTTGACCCTGCCACCAATTCGTCAATTCTTAGGGCCCCATAGAAAGCAAGGGAAAAAGCTGCTTTGAACAGATGTATCTCCCATTCTGAACTACACACCCCCTGCAGTGCCAGTAATAAGGCTGTCAGTCGCGCCACTCATATAGGCTTTCTCGTATCTGGAGTGTGGCCCTGCAACCGGCGCCATCCCCTCATGGCCTTGCGCACCATAAAATTATTGGTGGGGTCCCGCATGCCCTTAGCCTGCGCAAAGAAGGAGATCGCCGCCCTATGTCTGGTTGCGGCTGCCACTGATCTCCCTTCCCTGTGCATCCATTCCAAATAATCCGCAAAGCTGTCCTCCTGTGCCCACCTGACCTCCCAATCCTGTCCTAAGAAAGTGCGGTAAGACAAAAACGCCCCTTCGTAAGCTGTCTTGGTCCTGGGGGCTAGGCTAGCAACCACGAGGTCCTGTAATCTGGGGCACCAATCTGCCAGAGTACTGCCGGGAATTGTGCTGGCGAGGGGTCTGCTGCAGGAAGATGTTCCCTGAAAACCTGCATTTTAAAGCGAGAAAGGGAGTCAGCTGCATTGTTAAGGACGCCTGGGACATGTTTAGCCCTGAAGAGTACATTCCATTTTAGGCACTGAAGCACAATCTCTTTTATCAGGCGCAGGATGAACGGACAGCGAGCCCCCTGTTGGTTTATGCATTCGAACACTGTCATGTTATCCGACCAGAACACCACTGATTGGTTACATAGATGTTCTGGCCAGACCTTCAATGCGACCCATACTGAAAAAAGTTCCAGGAAGCCAATGTTGGCGGTCAAGCCCCATCTTTTCCATTCCTCAGGCCAACGTTGGGCTACCCACTTGTTCCCTAGAATGGCGCCAAAGCCCACACTACCAGCAGCGTCTGTCCACAAACCCAATTCTGCTGATGTAGCGGGAGGACCTGACCACACTACCCTGCCATTAAAGTCCTCCAGAAATGCCATCCATATATGCATATCCTGGCGAACCTCAGCTGACAGCCTAGTGCGGTGGTGTTTCTCCCGTAGTCCTTTCATAGCCTGGGCAATAGAGCGCGAGAATGGGCACGCCATTGGGATGACCCGCAGTGCAAAATTCAATTGCCCCACCACTTCCTGCAGCTGCTGCAGGGAGACCTTGTTTTTACATAGGCATTGACGCAGAGCTGTTCTGAACTTAGACACCTTGTCCTTGGGCAACCTGAAGCATCCCTGTATTGAGTCAATCTCAATGCCCAGGAATTCCAGACAAGTAGCCGGTCCAACCGTCTTCCCGGGCGCCAGTGGAACCCCAAAAGCCCGCATGAGCACGCAAAATTCCTGCAATGCCCAAGCACACTCCTGAGAATCCGCCGCGCCTAGGAACAGGAAATCATCCAAGTAATGCATAACCTGTTGATGGCCCGTCGCCTGTCTCATGACCCATTCTAGGAATTAGATAAATGTCTCAAAATAGGCGCATGATATGGAACAGCCCATGGGCATGCATTTGTCCATGTAAAACTTGCCCTCAAAGGTGAAACCTAAAAGGTGGTGATCCCTTGGGTGCACAGGGAGGAGACGGAACGCGGATTCTATGTCAGATTTAGCCATCAATGCCCCTGGTCCCAGGGCACGCAATAATGCAACCGCCTGGTCAAAAGAGGCATATTTTACGCTACAAATCCTTTCGTCAATCGCATCGTTCAATGATGCCCCTCTTGGCGCAGACAGGTTGTGGATTAGTCTAAATTCACCCTTCTCTTTTTTAGGTACTACCCCAAGCGGTGAACACACAAAATTAGGGACAGGCACATCCTGGAAGGGGCCAGCTATCCTGCCTAACGCCAATTCCTTGGTAATCTTGGCGGACACTACCGTTGGATTGTGTTTCACTGACAATTGGTTCCTGCAATTACCGGCACCTGTGTACCCGACCGCCGGGATCCTAAAACCTTGTGAAAACCCCTCCTGAAGTAGGGTGGCCGCTGCGTGGTCAGGGTATCTATTTAACCAAGGGATCAATGCTAACACATCTATTGGTGTGGGGGGGCCCGGCTCGTCTAAGTTACTCTGGCTTCCCCCTTCCCCTGTGCCCATGGTTGCCTGGCTTGGACCTGCAGGTTGTCTCGGGGTGTGACGGGTGTCCACAGATTGCGCATGCATGCCTAAATCTACAGGTGCCCTGGGGTCTTGTGCATGTGCGCTTATTAAAATCCCAGCATACCCCTCTCCTTTCAGTCCCCACCCCCTTACTCTTCCCCGGGACCTCGTTCCCCTGGGCTGACCGAAAGGGCTGTTGGGGCCTTGCAGAGAACACCTTGACTGTACTGATGGTCTGAGATGGGGCCGTGTCACCTGAGAACTGCTTATGTCAGGACATAGAGTCCACCTTGTCCTACGCTAGTGATGCGTCAAATTCCTTGGCCTTCCTGAAATTAACATCATACTCCTTCCACGCATCCCCAGTGTATTGATCACTCCACCCCACAATCCTGCTCAGGTAGCAAGCCATTGCAGCCTGCACATTTGGGGGGCGTTCTGCCGTGATGGCCGAAAGGACAGCAAAGGCCCTGATCCAATTCTTCAGAGTCTCCTCCACCCTAAACCTGGAGCATTGTGCCCTCCATTCACTAGGGTGCATCCACTCCTTCAGTACCTTAGCCTGTTCCATTTCCCTATTGTCTAATAATAAAGAGAAAATGTATACATATGTTCCTGCCCAAATCATTTCTTTCACTTCCTTGGACACATGTTGGCCCAAGTTTTCACTTCTTGTTGGCACTAGGCCGTCCCCCAAAAGCGGCAGGGACACTTCCTTACCATTCACGGGCACTTGGGCCGATAAAGCACTATCACCACTTGCCTGGGCGGGACAGGAACCTGTAAGGGAAGAAGATGATGGACCCGCACTACTGTCAACAGCCGTTGCAGCCTTAATCTTTTCTACCAACTTTTCCGCTTCTGCTACATGATCAGATGAATCAAAGGACACACCCCCCTTTCGCAACCACGGCAGCAATTCTGCTATCCGAGATACCAATTCAGAAGGAACTGAGTCTGGAGTACCTGCTGGGCCCGCAGGCACCACTGGGGGCACGACCGGCGGCGCAGGAGCAATGGGCAAGGGTGCGGGCGTGACTGGGGTTGGTACCACAGGCGAGGGAGCAGGCCCCACAGGTGGGAGCGCCGGCGGAATGGCTGGAGCCGGTGCCACGGGCGCTGGGATCACAGGCGTAGGTGTAATAGGTACCGGGACTACCGGCTCAGGGGCAGGGGCAGCATACCTAGGCTTCTTGGCCTTGGACCTCTTTGGTGAGGTAACAAATTCCCCCCTTGGCAAGGGGGGCGCCCTCTGGCGAACAGGCCTACCCGATGGGCCAGGGGAATCCTCAAACCTCTCATTCATCCGAGCCTCCAATTCATCAATCTTCCCCAACCGTTTGTTAATTTCGCCCATTTCCCGCATCATGGCACGCATCATCACCTCCATCTGAGACCCTCCTTTACCACCCCTTGGTCCTGGCATGTTAACAACCGCTACACTGCTAGTGACACAATCGGGCGTGCTTGTCTGTACCTTTACTAGATGGAGGATCTCCAGGGGGCTTTCAGCACCATGCAACGGCAACCGCAACACCACCGGCTTATGTAAGGGGTGAGTAAACCTAATGTAGATCCACCCGGTGGCCACCAGGAGCTATGAAATGCTAGCCCCCCGCTCTCCTCTTACCGATCAAATCCTGCGCACTTCAACAGCCGGTACTGTGACCACGTCCCCTGTTCACTCCTCTGGGCCTGCTTTGCACGAGATGCCAATCTACCACATAAAATTGCCTGTAATAGAACAAATTATTAATCTCTGGGTCAACCTTTTATTTTATGCAATAAAATAAACAGTTTTAATGAAAGGGGGCACCAAATTCGATCAATCACTGGTGCAGGTAAATAGTTCTGTCTCATGGCAGCTCACACAATCCTTAATCTCTGGTTCACCCCCACCACAGATCATTTCTCCTTTATTTAATAAATAAACAACAGTTGAGGCCTTAATTTCCTCTTGTAATTAACAGCACCAAATTCCAGCAGTCACTGGTGCAGGTCTCCCATCCAGGAGCTACCCTGGCCGACCCTGCTTCACCTCCCCTCTCACTCGCGTTGATTCCTACTCAACAGGACCTCGTGTTATTACTCTTGCTGGCGGGAGGCGCTTGAAGGGCAGGATACACGGAGCAGCCTACAAGTGCGCTAAATTAATTGCCGCTCGCTTTCTTTTTACCGGGAGGCGCTGAAACAATGAACCGCTCTATGCGAGGCGGATGCGCATATAAGTCACACCGTTATCCGCCCAAAACCTCGTCACACGACCCTGGAAGACCGCGACCCGGCTTCCGGCCCACACCCCAACCCGGCAAATACCTTCGCTCCGCGAAAATTAAAACCGATCAATTCCTGACCCAACGCTCGATTTCTTGCTCCCTGGACCCGCCGGCACAGTCGACTCCGTCCTTCCGCCGACCTGTATATAAACAACAAAACAAAATCTTGCTCCCTGGACCCGCCGGCACAATCGACTCCGTCCTTCCGCCGACCTGTATGTAAACGAAACAAAGAAAATGAAAAACAAGAGGCCCCCGAGCGCGGGGCACGACCAGCTGTGTGGGAGCGTCCAGGAACAAGAGGGTCTCCTGGACGCTCCCTGCCTCTATATTCCTGAGGGGCGCGAGGGGAGGCAGCTATGCCCCCCACCCGGCCCCTCCTGCGGCCCGCCCCCCTGACCCGGAAGTCCTAGAATGACATCCGGGTCAGGGAGGGCGCCACCCAATCGGTGATGAGGCGCGCCCGGAAGGGCACGCCCCACCACCGAGAGACCTGGAGAAGGGGGCGGTCGCCGCGCCGCCATGCGGGCGGGGGGGGCAAGGGCCCCCCCTTTTCATTCACAGTTAGTACACGTAGGAAGGCCTGTGCGCAATTTTTGCTCTTTTACAAATAAAGATTTTGATGTTTTGGTGTGGATTCACAAAGGCATGTAAAAGTTAAGTACTTCTGTAGGAATACTTCCCATACTCATAAATACTTTTGTGAATAGGCCTCACCATGTTCAAAAGTCATGAGCTTGCTTGCTCTGTTCTCTCTTCTAGGCTGTTTCCACCTTGCACTCTGCAGCAGCGTCTGGTAGAGGATTTTGTGATCTCCATGAGTTACTATGTGGCACAAAGGCAATCGTTAATTTGTAAAAAAGAATAAGTGCTGGGGCTCTCGTCAGGTGGCAGCATGCACCAGCCCATTTCTCCTGTTAGCACCGCCTAAAACAGAACCGTAATGGCCAGAGCTGCCAACATCGGAGCTGGGGAACCAGGTTCGAGCGTGGGCTCAACATTCTGTGATTCTGGATAAATCACTTAATCTCCCCGTAAATGAAAATGTCCTTAAACTGGTGCACATGAAAAGCGCTGGTGTTGAATATTAAGTGCTACTGCTGAGCACCCGAAACCACTGGCTCAAATTAAGCACTGCACACAGGGAGACATGGCAGGTCTGCCTTGGTCTCTTCATCATTGTAAATGCTTCAGTAGCTCTCTACCTCTGCTTGTCAATAGACTACATGGCAACTGCACTACACGTATAGGCGTAGGTAAAGGGGTGTCTTCGGGGCTTCTCCACTGATCCTTTTCCTTTTCCAAGGCTATGGTTAAACATACTATCCAAATGAAGAAAATAGATTATAGTAAATGAGTCCACATAATATCATTTAGCAACACATTTCCCATGATCCACGGTCCTTCACAATGCTACCGTCAACTGTAAGGGATTCTTAGTGGTTTTCTTGGCTATTGTACTTCATGCACTATGGATACTGAAAGTAAAATAGACACATTTAACATGTGTGCGTCATCATTTGCTTTATTCACTGAATGGCGGGTTCGAGCTTGTAGCACGCTACTCCAATCAGCTGCAAAATATTTAGGATTTGGCACATTGACATTTCTTGAGAGCAATTCTCAAAAGACTGAAGGGATATGTCGGAGACATATGCATGGAATGTATACATTGTGTACATTCCACAATTCACCATATGAAAACATATAGTACATAAGGTAACAAGTGTGTAACTTCATGAGTTTGGAAAAAATGCACATGGTGCCCTGATGGAACAAAATATGCAGGAATAGTGATAATTGAGAGCTGCATGGTAGAAGTGATGTGCCTTAATAAAATCACAAATTAATTGTTTAATTTCTGTATTGTGCATTGCCACCACGTTTTGGGGGGAAACCACTTGTTTAGGCAGTGCTCAGAATCACTCGAAGGGGTGCTCTGGTGGATAGTTGGATTGGTGTATATTGCAGATCTGAAAACTGGCATTTGGTAACTGGTCTCCATTTTATGAAGCCTTTGTCCCACTGAGGAATACTATCTGACAAAGAAACAGGGATTGAATGTAAGTGACAAAATAAGGAGAGAGGGAGAGTGTTAAAAGGAGCGGGAAAGTGGAAGGCTGTGCTGAGACAGAGCCGAAAAGAAATTGATGGTACAGTGAAAAGGAGATTGGGAGGAGAGGGACAAGGGTGAAAGAGATTGGGAGATACAGAAAAGGGTAGATAGGCTAGTCAGGGACTAGTGGGCTAGTGAGGGAGGCAAAGAATGGAATGTAACAGAGCAGTAATGTAAGGAAATATGCCCCTAGAAGACAGTAGAAAGAGACAGAGACAATGGGAGGTGATGATAAACTCAGAGGCGCGGCTATGGGGACACCGGGACAATGGGAGCCATGGAGCGAGGTGCTGTTTTGGTAGTGTTTGCTTTTCTCGCTGCCCAGGTGATGTAGTATATAAGGGTCGGGGAATGTGCAAGATGTTTTGATTAAGGGTATGTCAGTCTGTGGTTACCCCATGCATCCATGTCATACTTATTGACACAGCTCTGATCATCTTGCCAAATCTTCTGACTTCTCCAACAGTGCACTGATCCAGTCCAGTTTCTCTTGTCCACAATGATTTAGTTTTACCTTGCTGCTCTTGTAGAATTTAAAAACTGTGCCTCTTGGCACTGTGTTCAATTGATCATTCATGCCCTGTTTCATCTCTCTGTGTCTTCCTTACTTCCCTCCCTTAAATCCAACATCTTACCTAACGACACAAATTAATTCACATCAGTTTATCTCTATGTTTTAAGATTCTGTACTGTATCCGTTTAGTATTCTCATGAGCATATATATATAAAAAGTGATACGTTTTGTAAAATGTGTTATTCAGTGTCTTGAAGAGAAGATAGTCAAATGTATTGTCTACCTTATGTTTTATTTATCGTTTCCTTTCCAACCACAGCATCTTTTATTAAATATATATAAGTATGAAGTGTGTTATTTTGTTGCTTGCATACTGCTGGCATCACTGAAAGAAGAAAGACATAGATTTAGCATCCTCTTCTGTAAACAAATCGAGGCTACTATGGAAGGAAACACACCTGCATCTCAGTAGAAAACCCAGGATGCAATCTATCAAATATGCTGTATTTCATTTTTTTAATTCATGTATTTTTACATACCTTTTTGTCGATTATTTAAATACCACCACATTGCACAGTGAAATCAAAGTCTGGAATTAATTAGTAACAATTCATTTAAAATTAAAGATTTTATTTATTTGTTAAGGATATTTGTATGGCATGGACCAAACCACAAGACCAATGTACAAACAGAAGCTAAACAAGACTGGAGAGTACACTTCGTGAAGAGAATGTAAGAAAGGGAGAACCAAAGTTAGACATGCAGGTGCATTCGCAACAGATGGATTTTACGTGTTTTCAGAAAGATAACATGGTTGTGCTGAATCTTTGTTTATCTGGTGGGTGGTTACAGACTCTCTGGGGACATTTTTTGAAAACATTCATGAGTGCGGGAGTAGTACTTCAAGAGAATTCTCTTAAATGCTCCTAAATGCTTTCTTGAATCCACCCTGAAACATCTAACTCCTGATAATAAAGGTTCAAATGGGACACAGTCTTTTCGAATTGCACTGTTAATAAATATTCCCAGACTAATTCCATTTATTTGTCATTTTAGATGTTTTGGGGGCAATTAACAAAAAATAAAAGAGTATGTAAGAGTACTTACTGCAGGAGTACTAGTTTACTTTCTCCAAAATGGCTTTGTGAATATGTCTCTCAGTGTTCGACAAGACAAGGTCTGATTAACTTGAGATTTTCTGGTAGAGTAAACACGATTCACCTCCAGTATCTCTTTGTGCTCTTGTGAATTGTAGTTTGTGATTGAGGTAGCTTAGGGTGGAGGGCTGTGTGAATGGCTGGTGCCATTCGATTGGTGATACCCATGATGGCATGACTACCAACCGTAATTTGCAATCAATAATTTATGTCAAACTGACACGTGAAATGAATGGCTGCAGTGAGTTTGAATCAAATACCACTTTC
The DNA here is from genome assembly GCF_964261635.1 of Lissotriton helveticus. Lineage (NCBI taxonomy): Eukaryota > Metazoa > Chordata > Amphibia > Caudata > Salamandridae > Lissotriton > Lissotriton helveticus. The sequence goes on from NC_136059.1 coordinate 274,721,820, forward strand.
AACCTTTTACAGAACTCAGAGATAGAGTATTGTAACTGTAATTGCATTTATATAGCACTTACTACCCCTGATGAGGCATCAATGCCCTTTTATTCGGTGAGTAGCACGCTACTCCAGAACCCAAAGAGGATTAGTGGTGAATTAGTATAGCGAGATATGAAATGAATTTGAACAGTGGACATGTGAGTTTGTTTTTTGGATTGAAAAAGGATAGTGGAGTGATAGAGGAGGGAAGGGTTTGCATTTATGTAACACTTGCTGCCCCTGATGAGGTGTTGAAGCACTTTTCAGCGGGTAGCATGCTACTCTGGAACTCAAGCAGGATTAGTTGGAGATTAAGCACTGCAAAAGCGGACACAAAATGCTGCTCAGTTTGATTTTATGCAGTTTCAACCTTCGGCCTAGTTATTGACAAAAATATCTCAATTCCATTGAAATGTTTTTATTGCATTTTTGAAGGATATTGCACTTAGTGGTGTGCTGTAAGCATTATAGTAAGCCATCTCTAGACAGTTTTGATAGATCATGATCATCCAGAAAGAAAATATTAATAGGAGGCTTCTGTTCTCTACTTGTCTTGTTTGTTCTACCAAGTCCAAGAGATGCCCTATTTCCTGCGGCTTAATACTCCAATGGTATTGGACATGGCAGAAATATTGTCATGTAGTAAACCAAACGCACATTTAAAAATCAGTGTGCTTTCTTTTGGGTTACAGAGAATATCTGGGCTTTTAAGTGGGTCACTTGATTGGCTGAAGTCTGCAATCTAACAACAAATTAAGAGCATTTCCTCAATATCACATGCTGTTGATTGGTTCTCCTTTCGATAGGGGTTTGTCGGAATAGTGAAATCTCTGAATATCCGCATTTTGCGCCCCAAAGAAGCAGTCACTGTATTGGGTAGAATGGTGCTTTTTTCTCATGAGATTTAACCTACATTGAAGTTAATCTGATTTATTTTACATGGGCAGGGGTAATTTGTGCCTGCTATGCATCTATTTCACCAGTAGTCACAACTGGATCTATAAAAATAAAATGTCAACCTAACCTATTTTATTGTGACTTGTCAATATACATTCTCTCGTAAAGTTAAGGGACTGTCTGTGAAACCTTCGAATAATTTCATTATTAAATAAACTGGTGGTGTCTGCTAAAATATATACAAGTGTTCAAATAGTGTGAACTGTAAATCTACAAAACAACTTAATATGAATCCAACATGTGGTACTTAAACTAAACATATGCATAACCCTAATGACACCCTTATACATGTTTTGCTAAAAAACTTTCAGTTTTCAAATGAAATAAGTGTTTAGTAATATTGTAATCACCTAGTAGCAGGGATTAGCGTAATCTGTTTTAGCCTGCCCGCAAATAGGAGAACTCAGCCACCTTGGTACCTTCAATACTATTAAGCAAATATGAAAGTTGACTACAAAAATGGTAATCTGAACCTTAAAACAGTAAAAATATTAAAAGTGGTAAACATGTTTAAAATGAACTAGATGTAATCAAGTCACTGATTTTCCAGTGTAGTCAATGGAACTTAGAATCTGTGGTTTATTTCTTTGAATTGAAGACATACCCAGTTTCGCACCGTCTCCATGATTCAGATGTGTCCTGGATATTTACATACAGAGGCGGGAATACTCTCCAGAGAAACTTTGTGAATATATGTAGATTTGTATTTTTTTGTTTCAGAGACTTTCTAAAATATACAAAACATTGCAAATTTGACATTTACATTTTTTTTTAAAGATCTTACACCTCAAATTTTATTTGGAAACATAATACTACAGTTTTAACATATTATTTCAACTAAAATAATTTAATCTAAATTAGTCAACTACTTCACATAAAAGTCGTTTTAGAAAAGCTACCAAGGGGGTGAGCAGGGGTTATTTTAGGAGTGTACCCCCTTACCCTGACTAGATGCAAGGGTCCCTATTTATCACAGGTACCTACCTATGCCAACTAGAGACCCCCAAATCTAACACCAACAATAAAGACGACTACAAGCCACAGAATAGCAATGTTATGTCAAGCATTTCTTTGTAATTAAAACATAAAGTAAGCAAAATGAGCTAGAATCTAAGCCATGAGCACTGAGACTCCCAAGAAGTAGTACCACGAGGATCATAGAATAGAATGTTAATAAATTACGGATATGGTCTGAATTTAATTTAGCCAAAGCATTAAAAGCAAACATTGCTACTGGCATCTGAACAATTTTTGTTACCTTTTCTGGTCTCTTGGAACCGCTCAAAAGACTCTTCAATGAACCTGCCCCAGAGTATGAGCGGTGATTGACAACTGAGGTGACCATGCTCAACCCCTGCTGTCACTCACTGGAGCGGCCGTGTGAAGGGATCTATAGATGAGTCCAGAGCTTTGATGATAAGGGGTGTGACAGTGACAAGCACTCTTTCCTAGAACTGTTTTTTTGCTAAAAACTCGAAATCCCCAATCCTGGGCGGATCTGTTTTAATTGCTCCAAATGCCTGGAGTTGAGATATGGTAAAGAGGCTATTAGCTTTTTGGTAATAAAGAACCGCCTCCTGATGGTTAAATGACTGCTGGCTCTGTCAGTCAAATCACGTGGTGAACACGAAGATCTGACACCATCAAACAGACATGTATGCTCGTGGGAGGGTCGCCTAAGTTAAGAAGGTGGATGACCGTTTGGTACCTAATATGTAAGCTACGATGACCGTTTGGTGCCTAATATGTGTGATACGAATAAATGTAAAAATCTAGGGGTATACTTGCAAGGGGACTGCACAACTGGAACGTAATTTTTCGACTTTCCGATGGTGCAATGCCCTGCACAATATTGACAAAGTGGTGTTAAGCCACCTTGTGAATATGAAACACTTACTACGCAGATATCTGCATGAAAGAGGTGTTGCTGTTTGGCGTTCCACCACAACCACCATTGCTTTTTGATTCTGCCTCAGAATTACAAGGATGTCTAAATCTGAGGCAGCGCAAAAAACTAATGCCATGGAAAAGCAGGCATTTGATTGGTGCAGCGAGGAGAAATATTTTCATTTCTTCTTGTGCTATATTGTGCAGCACACATGGAAAGAGCAAATCACCTTTAAAGATTGTGTAGGTGCAGGAAGGTGTCCCTTCTAGCACATAACCAACCATTCCCTAAGGGATGATTAAGTGCAATGCAGGCACCCCTGTACTATGGTGAAAGGGTGTCTGTGTTGGCGCTAGGCAGCAATTTTTAGCACCTGTGCAAATGATAACATAGGGGTGCGCCATATTCTTGTGAATTCAGCACATCCCTACGTTTTGTAAATGGCATGGCACTGGAAAATTTACAGCAGCGCTACACTGTGCCTTTTCCTTGTGAATATAACCTTTGCTTTGGTCCTTGAGCGTTAAATGTGTCAGACCTGTTTTGAATATATTAAAACAGCTTGAGCGTGCTGACCTATTGATCAGGCCACTCATAGTCCAAGTGCGCTGGCTACACTCAGAGCAATACAGAGTGGTAAGGTAGCTGAAAAATATATGTGGTTATCATATTTGTATTGGTTGCATCCATGCGCCCCGGTAGAGCACAAGAATACATTTAAATGGCATCCAATAATCATTGTAAGCCATTTAACTAGAGTTGGGCTTGAAATTGCCGAGTGGGCTCTGAGCAGATCCATTTCCTAGTCCTAATTAATAATGGCAATTTGTGAAGAGCTCTGTATGTTTTCTGCTGGGAAAATATGCTTGTGGATACTGATTGAAGACCAGCCCGGAGCCGCGTGCACAAAGCGAGTGCGCATCAACAGCTCGCATACGGCGGGCCTTAAGAGTCAAACAAGCCATATGTTTGCGTACAGATCTGCCAACAGTGACTCCATCGCACTTCAAATGCTCTCAAGGAGTTGTGACATATTTCTTTGCTCCCTCATAAATGTTGCTGTTCCAACTTTGATATTAATTGTAAACCGAGTTCCCCTGTGTATTTTATCACAGCGCTTCTCCGGCAATTGTTTGATGTTATAGAAATGAGACATAGATGAATTCATGCTGGTAGAGTAATTCTCCGCTTTAGATTCTAAGACAAATGAAAAGACCTGTGGGGACTTTCATCTCTCCCTTTTGTTAGCCCCCTACAGAAATACTAGGAAGCTGCGGTTGTAAGCGACCACAGTGCATTGTATGAAGACAAGGTATCAGAAAGACACGAGTTCTGTAGATATATTGTATTGCACATACAGCCGAGTAGATTCGTAATATAATAAGCATGCTTTTCACTGATAAAGCAAATGTAAGGTGCATTTTATAAGAGTTTGTATAGTGCCCAGCACGCGGCTGAGAATACGATTGGTTCTATTTGCATAGTAGATAACTGAATGGGACAGGATCAATAGAAAAGGGCTATGGACGGACTAGCCACAATTAAGGCTCAATGCCCCCTGCTAGAAGGTGTAGTAGTGGTTCACTACTTTTGCAAAGGACATGTAGCACTGTTCACTAATTATGAGCCCAAGCAGAAGTTGAATACACTCTCACTGAACTAGAAAACAGGCAAACAAAAGCACTTAGTGGTAGAATTCTAAGCATTATGATTGGACAAATCTCAGCTTTGCATATGGGGCACTAAAGTATTTGTATCCATTGCAGGTAAAAGGCAACAAAAGAAAACCCAGGGAGCATAGCTTATTGGACAGGCTCAAACAAATAAGCAAACATTTGGGCTGGCCACCAGCCTTCTGGATTTATCAATGCTTGTTTTGTCTTGTTTTTTTCAAATCTGTAGTGTTGGGGAAGCTGCTAGGCATTCATCTTTCAAAATAAACATTAGCTAAAAGCAAAAATATTATTTTGGTGTCAAAAGGCACACACTGCCATAGTAGTTCAAGGGGCTGAACATAATTATTTTGTGAGATAGGACAATGCTTTCACTCACATTGAAATCAACCAAGCATTGGAGTGGGCTGGTCCATTGCCCAATGCTACCTGGTGTAGTGTGTGAACAAAAAGTGTGAAGGGCTCAATAACAGACCAATGCTTAAAGAGGGCTGCTTGAAAACTACTGTAAGAAATATTATAAATATGAATCTATAATTTTAAAAAATCAAGAGGTCTCGGCTAAAGTCAGATCTGTAAATCAGTGGGTGGAAACTAACTGATGCAAAGAAGCACAGAAAAGGGGGACCGTCTGAAAGAGCATACATTTGGGAGAACAGGGAGGGAAAAAAACAACAAAGGATAATGTCAAGTAAGCATAATCTGAGATGTGATCAATAGTTAGGCAAGAATAGGTCGCAGAAAGAGAATGCTGAACGAAGTGAAGGTGGTGACAGACTGAGCCTGAATAAAGCTCTCGAGATCAAACATTGAATGAATGAATCAGTGAAATAGTTTTATAGAGCGCGCAATACCCTAAGGTGTCTTAGCGCTGAAGAAGATCAAAACAAGAGGGTATACCTTTGGCATTGATCAGTTACCATTTGTAAAAATAGCCAGGTCAATGTGTGGCATGATTGAAATAGGTTAATACAGATACATAGAAAAATTCAGACTTTAGAAAGATAGAAAGTAGAATGACATATCTAATTTAGTGTGTAACTGAATGACGGAAGAGGCAATGTAACTCCAATGTTCAGCAGTGATAGACAAATAAAAAGTGATTAAAGAGCAGTCAAATAGATGTAATTGTAACTCCCATTAGCATCCTTCTAATCTTACTGGCATTCCCTTTTTCTCCCTCGTGCGTTATGTTTTCAACTCAACTTCCTTTCTGTTTCTGCACAGTACCCCTCCTTTAATGCCATATCACTTCTCTTATTTTTGTAGACTCACTTGTGTATGCAATTTGACGTCCTTCACCAAGTTCCCCCACCTCACTATACTTTCATCCTCTTTCTTGATTTCATTCCTCCAGCTGTTCTCTCCATTCAATTGGTGTCAAGTCGTAGCTAGAAAGGAGCAGCTTCTGAAACCTGTTATATATCCATTTCAGCTGGTAAATAAGGGCATGAAAAGCAAGTGTGATAACATTAGGAAGATGTAGGAAATCGGTTTGTTGGTTGACTGGGATGGTGAGTGCAGGTCAAGCAGCGACCACAATCCTTGTAAGGGTAAGGCACACGCAAAGCCCAAATTAACCTGTGCTCAACCTCCTGATAGCGTGGCACAAAGCAGTAAGGCTTAACTTAGGGGCAATGCGTGAAACACTTCAAACAGTAACACAGTGAAAACACACCACAAAAGTAGCCCACAACAGAATTAGAAAAATAGAGTAGTTTTTAGTAAACAGAACAAGACCAAATTGGCAAAAATCCAATTAGTAGAACTAGGGATACAGAATTTTAAAGATTTTAGGGAAAATAGCTCCAAAAGGCATAAATCGTCAAATGTGGATATCTGGTCATGCTGGACCAGAACAAAGTCGCAAGTTCAGCCTAACTGCAAGGGTCTACAGGCTGGCTACGGGGACCTCGTTAGGCCTACTGAAAGGAGTACATTAAATCCTGGTTTGCGGAGCATTGCGTAGATCAGAGTTGAAGTTGCAACCTGCCGCAGAAGCGATTAATCAGTTCCGAGATACAGCGAGGCTCGGGTGTGAAGCCTTGTTGCATTGACGTTAGGAATCCCTTTGGTGGGGCTAGTGAAGCAAAGTCCGGTATCAGGGGATGCGGTGTCCAGTAGTAGGGATGCATCGATTCTTAAGAGCTGTGAATCTGCAATTTGAAGTCAGCTGTTATCGTCGAGGCTGCCGTCATCGAAATATGCAAGGGCCTACACCGAGGATCCGTTGCACAGTGGCGATTCTGAAAGTGATGAGGGATGGGGCAGCAATGTGAGTCATTTGTTACAGGTCCAATCCATGCATCAGCAGCAATGTGTTAGCTTTCCTGGTGGTTGCACCACGCTGCATGGGAAATGCATCTGTTCCGCTGGATCCACAGGGGCTGGTAAAGCACCTTAGGTCCACTTCCAAGGGTCCAGCACTGCGATTGCACCACTTGGCAGGGTAGACACAGATGAAACAGTCCAGGTACAGATGCAAGGTTGTTGGAAGCCTGTTATGTCCCTGAGCCTTTAGATCAGGAGGCCAGCCAACTAGCCCTTGGAGTCACTGTGGTTTAAGAGCTGCAGGTCCAGTCCTTGCACCAATTTGGGAGGGCATAAGGCAACAAGTCAACAAGTCAATACAGCAAAGCAGAAGTCCAGCAGAGTACAGTCCAGCAGAGTGGCAGCCCTTTAGCAGTACAGCAGTGTATCCACAGGTCCGGAAGTATACTGAAGAGTTAGTGTCTAGGTCTTATACTCAGGGAAGTTTATGGAGGTTTCTCTTTGAAGTCCCCAAGCATCCTGCCTTCACTGCCCTGGCTGCAGACTAACTAAAGGGGCTATACAGTGCTTTGTGTGGAGACAGGGCACAGTCTATTCAGGTGCTGATGAAAGGTTGTTCGAAGCCTGTTATGTCCCTGAGGCGTCAGATCAGGTGGCCAGCCAACTAGCCCTTGGAGTCACTCTGGTTCAAGAGGTGCATGTCCAGTCCTTCTCACCCAGTCAATAGGGCATAAGGCAGCAGGTCAATACAGCAAAGCAGAAGTCCAGCAGAGAACAGTCAAGCAGAGTGCCAGTCCGTCAGCAGTACAGCAGTGTATCCACAGAGTTAGTGTCTCAGGTCCAGTATCTATACTCAGGTAAGTTTCTGGAGGTTTCTCTTTGAAGTCCCCAAGCATCCTGCCTTCCCTGCCCTGACTGCAGACTAAATACAGAGGCTATGAAGTGATTTGTGTGGAGGCAGGGCACAGTCTATTCAGGTGTAAGTGGGGCTGTACTCAGCTCCTCCTGCTCATCCTGCCAGTGATGGCCCATCCAGGCACATCTAAGCTCTCTGTAGTGTGTGGCTTTCTAGAAGGAGTACACAAAGCCGAACTGTCAGCTACACCCAGTCAGGCGACCAAAGACAGGCTACAGCCACTAAATGGATAAGGCAGAAACATGTCAACCTTCTGAAAGTGGCATTCTCAGAATTGCAGTTTAAAATCTGACTTCACCATAAGTTAGGATTTTAAATTGTAATTCCATAGGCACCAAAGTTAAACTAGTTATCTCTCCCCATTTGGAAATTACACTTATAAAAGGTAATAAGGCATCTCCACTGTTAGCCTATAGGAGTGATATGCCTTACAGTAATGAGAAACAAATGTTTGATTGATTGAATGTAAGAGTTTTTCACTACCAGGGCATGTAAAACTTAAAAGTACTTGCCCTATTTTTTAATTAAAAGCACCCTGTCTCTGGGCTGTGTGGGGCCTACCCCAGGGTTGCCTTATATGTATTAAAATGGTAGTTTTGGGCCTGGTAAAAGGACACAAATGCTCTACAATGGCAGGCTGGAGGTTTGAGGGGCTAACTAAGTGGGTGGCACAATCAATGCTGAAGGCCCACTAGTTGCATTTAATTTACAGGCCCTGGGCACATGCGGAGCCAGTTTACCAGAGACTTACATATAAATTACATATGCCAGTAGGGTATAAGCCAATGTGACCATGCACTTAAGCCCTGGGTAGCCTTGGTAAAGTGCACAGTGTCATAAAGCCAGCGTACACAAATTCAGTACAATATAGGAGGAGGATTCCAAAAGGTTTGGGCATGACTCTGCAGAGAGGGCCAGGCCAACACAAAAGCTGCAGGAGTAGGTAACAGGGGGTAGGGATCCGAATCTCATACATTTTTTCATAGAATAGTAAAAAAAGAGTTATATCAACAAATATGGAAACCTGTTTGTTTTGTTGCCAAATCAGTTTTCTCAAACAGATGAAACCATCAACAAAATTGTTGCTGGTGGTGAGGCAAAACCATGTTCTGGAGGTTTGATGCCTGATCACAAAAAGTGCTCCTGGAGAAATAGGATGAATTTGGTATTACAAAATAGCTAAAATATAATGCATCCCCTTGTATAATATCCAATGTCAGTGCACACAATGTATGTTCAAGCTGTGTTTTCTGGGTGTTAGATGAATTGTATTGTGGTGTGGCCTCTGCTGTATATCACAATATATTGTAAAGAAGTATTGTCCTGCAAAAATATGATTGCTAGAATATAAATTGCCACTTTAGCATCAAGGTAAATTTCATGTATTGAAGAACATGGACTCAGTAAATATTTTTAAAGGACAAATAATAAATAGTAGTAATATGAGAGAACATTGCGGTCTTTTTAATTGAGAGAATGTTGATACCTTTGTATCTGCATAATATTATAGAGGCACTCAATAGGCCTAAATCCCTTAAGGCCTTCAAGAGTGGGGTGGGGTGGAGTGAAGAGTGCTGTGTTCTATCCTTGAGGTGTTGTGCTGTTACAGCCCCCTCAGAGAGCAGTATTGGAGAGGAACAAAGGGTTTATGAGTCCGATCTGAGGTGTCCATGACAGAGACACTACCAGTCCAACAGTGCTGGTTTAGCTTGCGCTCTTGCTCCTGCAAAGAAAACAGCACATTCTTTTTATAGTGGTGGATTCAGCCTTGCTTTGTGGTGGGTTCTGCATCAGTACAAAATGGGCTGTGTGAGATGTCTCACGATTTGATGCACACAACAAGCTTTTCTAAAAGCCAATAGGCCTCACCCATGAGCTCTATATGCTTTGGCAATGTTTTATAACCATACTGTACATGTTAGAACTGGGGGTCTATAGTTGGCAGAGGTAGGTACCACTGTCCAAATAGGGACCCTTGCTTCTAGTCAGGGTAAGGAGGAAACCCTCTGAGATAACTCCTGCTCACCCCCTTGGTTGCTTGGCACGACCAGTCAAGGCTTATCAAAGGCAATGTGTAAAGTATTTGTACCAACACTCACAGTAACACAGTGAAAACACCACAAACTGGCTCCACAACAGTTTAGAAAAATAAAGGTATTTTAATCTAAACTACACAAGACACTACACAAGACCAAAACAACAGAAATCCAACATACACAGTTCAAGATTATGGTTTCAAAAGAGTTCTTAAAGTTGCGATAAAATAATCCACAGTTGCGTGAAAAGTTCACAGTTGCATCACGTTTAGGCAACAGTACCTTTAAATGCGACAAAGTTCCAAAACAGAAGATGGTGCAGTGGAAAACAAGCGATGCGTCACTCCTGAGACCCTGGGGAGGGGATGCGACAACCCTGCTGGATGCAGCCGGCGTGTTGCGGTGACTCCGATCTGTATGTGGAGGGAGGCGATACCTTGTATGGATTCCGGTGTGGAGGTTCCATAGTGAAAAAGCTCACAAAGGCACGATGCAATGATATTTGGGAGCTGCGACGATCTTCGGGGCGACGAGGCGCGGTCCAGCGGTGATCTTCCGCTCGCAGCACCTCGATGGCTATGCGATGATATTTGCAGCGACGTGATGCGGTCCACAAGCAAGCGGTACAACGATCTCACCCAGTCATGACAGGCTCTGCGACGATGCTCGCAGCAATGGTAATCTTCTCGCACCGGACTGGTGCATCCTGCAAACGAAGGATGCGACGACTCTGGCAGCGGCAACAGGCGCTGCAACGATCTCGGCCTTCGTAGCGGCAGGAATTTCCTCGCACTGACGGGTATGCGCTCCGCAAGCGAGCGATGCGATAACATTTGCAGAAACTCTTGAAAATCTTGGTTTCCAGCTTCCCAACACCGGTACAACTTCCAGAGGCACCACAACTGGCCCAAGCACTCTAGGAAGGACAGAACTCTCTCAGCAGAGTTCAGGGAAGCCGGGGGTGAAGTCCTTTTGTTCCTGGGACTTCTTAACAGGGAGCCAACTCTTCTCAGGCACTTGGAGATTCCTTTAAGCAAGGGGACACAGCACAAAGCAAAGTCCTTCCCCTCTCCTTGGCAGCAAAGCAATAGCAGGTCAGTCCAGCAGAGTAACAGCAGCACAGTCTTCCTTCTTCAGTTTCAGCTTTCTCCTTGGCAGAGGTTCCTTCTTGATTCCAGGATGATCTAATCTTCTGTAGTCAGGGGTTCTGTACTTATACCCCTAAAAGTCTGGATCCCTTTGTGCAGGAGAGCTCTGAGTCAGTTCTGAGTGTTCCTTGAGCACTTTGTTTTCCTGGCCTCTCCTTTCCTTTCAGGGAGACGGGCAGGGTCGTTAACCGCCCAACAGGAGGTGGAGCCAGCCTTGTGGCAGGCAGGCACAACCCTATTCAGGCCCAGGTGCTTTGCACTCCCACCACTCAAGATGCAGATGCAGTCATTCAGCCTAGGGCTGACTCAGCCCGCCTCCTGGGGGCACCCAGCCTCTGTCACTCTCAAACCAGACAGTCAATTCACAAACAGGCCAAGGCACACAGAAAGGTCAGACAAGAGAACAGATAATTTCTAAAAGTGCTGTTCTCGAACACAGGATTTAAAAACATCCTTTCCTAAAAAATGTGTTTTTAAATTCTGAGTTTGGGATACCAAACTTTTATGTCCTATCTTGCTCCTATGGGAAGATATGCTGGTAGCCACTGTAGCCAGCATTCCCCGTGATAGCCTAAGGGACAAGATAGCCTTACAATAGGGAAAAACGAAAATGGCTGTAATTCACTACCAGAGCATGTTACCTTGACTAGTACATGCTCTACCTTTCACATACACTGCACCCTGCCCAAGGGGGTACCTTGGGCCTTACATAGGGGTGACCAATGTGTACAGAAAGGGAAGGGTTAGGCCTGGCCAATGGGGACACTGACCAGGAGGACATGGCAGTTCACAGACTGCACACAGGCACTGCGGTGGCAGACCTGAGACACCATTTTAGGGCTACTCATGTGGGTGGCACAATCAGTGCTTCAGGCCCACTAGTAGCTTTTGTTATCACCAGCCCTAGCACACTCAGTGCACTTTACTAGGGACTTCTTGGTGACACAAATATGCCGATCATGGATAACCAATCATAAAAACAATTTACACAGGGAGCGCTTGCACTTTGACACTGAACAGCAGTGGCAAAGTGTCCAAAGCATCTAAACCAGCAAAAATGAAATCCAGCACAGCATCAAAAATACAGGAGGTAGAGGCAAAAAGATAGGGGAAACCATGCCAAGGATGCCAGGTCTAACAGTACAGCTAAAAGATGTTACAAAAAATACTAGGACACAGTCAAACCTAGGTGCATTTTATTCTAGCCTGCATTAGCTCTGGCTCTGACTTAGCTCTTTTATTTATGTTTTTTACTTTAAGCTGTGTGCTCCCTAGGCAACATTGAGAAAGAGCATAAGATAGGAGAGAAGGGGGCTGGGAGTATACAGCAATGGAGATTAGGCTGGTGGCTAGCAGACACATAATGTAAGGTTGCTTTGTGGTGTTTGGGGGAAGCATACAGAGATCAAAGGGTGGCTGGTAGGGTCTGGGTAAGCACACAGTAAATAGAGAGTGGGCAGCAGTGGCTGCAGGCAAGCACAAGGACAAGAAAATGGACAATAGAGGGTGGGTAGGTGGACTGGAGACAAGCACATGGCAAGCACACAGACAAGAGAGGGTGGGTGCGAGGTGTTAGGGAAAGCACATGGACAGTGGAGAGTTGGGGGACTGGGCAAGCACACAGACAATTGAGGGAGGGAGGGTGGAATGGACTGTGGGAGGAGCATGGAGAAGGAAGAAGAACATGAGGAAGATAGCAGTAAAACACATGAACTCTCTTGGAGTGTTTAAACAAAAATAAAAAAATGTAGTGCCTGAAAACAGAGCAGTGAGCATACACAGTAATGCGTCCATGCTCCAGGGGATGAACAAACACACAAAGAATAAGAAACGAGTAAATGAGAGTGACAACAAAGCCTACCAATGGTAAGCAATGGCCCCCTGATAGGCCACTGTAAGATAACAAAGGGTCTTGCAAGAGACAGTACATGCACTTTCTTAGGCAGGACCTAAAAGTGAAAAGACAATTCATGTTTTGTAGGACTATACGTGAGAAAAATAAGTAAGACCAAATTCATGGTAGTAAGATGATTATGACTTGAAGATGCATGTGAGGATGAAGGTTAGCAGAAGAGGGGGTTACAGCGGAAGCCACAGTTGATAAGGGCGATACTGTAGAAATAGGATAAGAAGTGTGGATATGTATATATACATGAGGTGGAACAAACCGCATGATCGTGCATTTGAAAATATAATATATTTTCATTATTAAAGCTTTGAAGATCTAGATGCATGTACATAAAAATCACAAAGAACACAAAGCTGAATAAAAACGTTCATGCATTTTCCCACTAAGAATATAGATTAATAGAGATTTTAAAAATCCAGTACTCCTGGACTACATGGAAGTGCTATTGTTTTAAAATCAATACCTGCAAAATGTTTAAAAGCACTGTATGTCTAAAACAGAAAGCAAATATGCCTACATTGATTCATTAAAAAGAGAGGGCCCTCTAGCAATACATGTTCTACAGAGTGTGTGACCAGCAAACGTAATATCCCCAAACCATCTCTCCAACCAATTTTAAACTTTAATTTCTCATCTCAGTTTGAAATCAGGTAGGAATGGCAAGTAATCAACAGCAGGTCTACTCACTGGCAAAGCCATCAAACGAGAAGGGACAGAAAAGGACGTATAAACCAGGCCATGCACTTTAGAGAAACCCACATTCCTGCAGACACAAATGTATTCCTAGATTGTACATTAGCACTAAGCTTATGTTGTTTACTGTTATGAGGCTGCTTCAATTATCATATATCAGTAGATGGTGCAGATACCGTAGCTGCTGTGTTTTCTCTATCCCTAGGGTCAATGTTTCCTTACAGATTTCTAACCAGGCCGAGAAAAATTATTTGACAAGCCTGCTCACTGAGTCCACTTATTGAATACGTAAATGTTCCAATTCGTAATACTATTGTGAAAAAATTTACACTGCGTGATCCTTTTTGATAGAACACAATGTTATGGCCCTAGAATCTGCTAAAGAATTCGTTCAACAGATCCCTATCTCCACTTTTACAGCTTGGACAGAAAAAAAATGCTTACCAAAGGATATAGAAAGTTCCACAATTAATTATATATGATAACTAATTGTCAACAAATAAATATTGTTTTAGTTCTAAAGCATTACAATCAGAAGACGTCAGAAATTGCACTAATTTGCTGAAAATGGAAATCGTTCCCCTATAAGACAGCCTCCAAACATTTACACAAATTTCGCAATGTTTCTCTTATTTAGGTGTCCCCAGATGGTGTCAGAACATTTTAGCAGTCAATTTAGGGAGATTTGCAATCCTATCTCAGTCACTATTTCAACACCAATAAAACAAAAGATAAATATGTTTTCACACTAAACTTTCATTTTATTGAAATAGGTCTTCTTCTAGTCTGTGGACTTAAGTAAAGGAATTTTACCAAATCGATGCATACACCATTAGTAATACAAATCTTCTTCCTCAAATGTTAAATAACAACTGCAGAAAACATAGGAACTGACAGGTATGTTTTATTTATGCAAGAGTTCAAACTTCAGTATGTAAGATTTTCAAATACTAGCACAAAGGTAGTTCTAAAATGTGGAGGAGTTCGGTTGGGATAACAACAGACAGGAGATGTCTGCATATTTGGGAGTTTGAAGGATAGCAATCAGTTAAGTGAGACCAGTCATGTTTAGGATTAAAAGTCCTTTCGATAAGTTCCAGTAAATAACAAATACTATGTTTATACATTAAAATGTATTTATTATTTATTTTAATTATAAAGCATGGATATATGCCTACATTGTGCCAATAGAAATTGAAAACCATACATTCACTTACAGGTTATAGCCCAAAGACAACCACATACTTGTAAGTTTCAGAACGGTAAGATGATTCGCGTTCAATTGAATTGGACATGTATTATTCTTTAAGAAATGGAATACTTGAACCCTAAAAGTCAGACCTTCTGTCCCAGCTGCACAGAGGGGTCATACCTGAAATGCACATGGACCGAATAAACAGAGATTCTGAGGAAAGAAATAGTATGGAAATGTTCTGGCTAAGAAGTCTGAATGTCTGTCCTGGTGAGCCTGGTGCATAACATAAAAAGATGCAAGTGTCAAGAACTGAAACATATTCAATCAGTTGAGCCGTGAGACCATTGAAGCCTTGTAATATTAGTGGTAGTTGTGAGACGCTGAAGCTGGTACATCATGGACTGATGAAAGCTTTGCAAATTCCAAACCAATGGACTAATTCCATTGTACTAGTGGTTCTTTGTCGGAATATTGAAGATAAAATATTGACCTGCAAAAATCAGAATATAATGAAGGTAAGTACATATAAATTAGCATAGTACAGCTGTACTTACCTACATATATTTCCCCTCATTATATTCAGGTAATTGATATTATGAATATGACAATTTGGCAGGTCATAATCCTGGCACTAATCCTAGGTTGTCTACCAGAAGGTATTTTGCTTCTGTGAGTAAAAATAGCATACACCTTATGATTCTAAACAGTAAATGACACAACTTCATGAGAGGTTCTGCATAGGAGGGAATCAAAGTTCTGGACTGAGCAGGAGCCCAAATTTGTAACTACTTGGACAGGCTGTAGACAATCACCCCATCATTCATATCTAACCAGTGATTTAGCAATACATGTATCACAACCGCTGTGTTACTCTGATTCAATTTTAAGAAACTGAGTTTCATCCACTAAGCTGCAAGACGTGAGATGACCACGGAATTGAAACTGTATGTCATCTACACAGCTGGAAAATCAGAGCCTGAAGCATGATTGATCATAGCTCACCGGATGCAAATGCAATAGATGGTAAGTAAATGGTAGATATGTGGGATGGGAAACAACGTGTACCCAAAAACTTTTTCCCCGCAGGGAATGACAACGACCGTATTGTAATTCCGCATACCATTACTCCACAAGTCGGAACAACGACTTGCGGAGGGGGGAGAAGGTGTTGAATTTAAAATCCAACACCGTCCCTACCGTCCGCACAGACTGGAGTTGGAATAGCAAATTATACTATTCCAACATCCAGGCCCCCCCCTCGCAAGTCGTTGTTACGACTTGCGGGGTCATGTTATGCGGAATTACAACACGGTCGTTGTAACAACTGCGTTGTGATTCCCTGCGGGGAAAAAGACTGCGTGATAATGAGGTATATTCATGTGGGACTACTCAGGGGTGGTACATTTAGCAGAACTATAGGGGCTCAACACCACCTGCTGGACAAGAATGAAGAAATTGAGTTTAGGACTTTGAACTGTCTTTCAAACGTAAAAGGGGTGTCAGGATCCAGTGGCCCATTTTGTTTAAGACAACTGGAAGGTGTAAGATTTTATTGTAGAGACACATCCCTTGTCTCCTACCTGATTCAATTCATTAGTGAGAGCCAATGAGATACATTTAGCATCACTGAATTGTCTAAAATACGTTTGCAACTGAATTAAGAAAGCCTTACACTCAATGAAGATTTGAATTGTTAGATGGCTACAGATTCCTCCACTGTGACCAGGTGGGTCAAGTCAGAATGTTGATGTTATCCAGATAAAAAGGGTCAAGCGAGCTTCTCCTAAGGGGTCTAAAAGTGTTTCTTGAGAGAAACTGCCCTGAGCTAAAGTGGGGTGCAGATCATTGAGCAATTGAATAACAAGGTGAACCATACCCAGGTGTAAATATCATATGGGTAACTCATGCCACATTTCCTAATAGTAACAACAATAGAATTACAAAGCTGCAAAGCTCTGAACCACTGCTGGAAAACCGGAGGAGTTTTAGGAAGATGTTGTCTGTACCAAGCAGCATTATTAGCAGGGGCAAATATTTGACTAGAGTGGTGAATGTCATTTTTAGTTACAAAGTGATTATTGTCATATTACAAAGGAGTGATAACAGTAGCATCTAGATAATGTGTTCCCTTGAAGATCTGAACAACTTACTCATGTATGTCAAGAGCACTGTGTATTCTTGACAAGAGCAGCAACATTTTGCTACAGGAACTAATTATATTTTCTGTGCCAAGTAAGGAGAGGGGCAGTCTGCCTTCTGGCAGGAGGTGCACTATCTTAACCCATATTACACAGCATAAGCTTCTCTGCCAGTATTCAGTCAAGAATGACATATTGCCTCTATGTCAAGTGATTGCTAACTGTTTTTTTATTTGAAAACAGTAATCCAAAGAATTTGTATTTCAGTTGTTGAACAGTGTGGAAAGGGTGTCTACTTCCAAATCGTTTTTCAGGCAAGGGGTAAAGAGGTCAAGTGAGAATGAATGGTGCCCATACCAAGTTTGTTCTGCAATCTCTGCATTACGCAATAACATTCCTCCCACTTGCATTGACCAGGCTCAACCATAGCAATATCAATATTTATTCCATGATGGTCTGTCTGATGTAGTTATGATGTATTAAAAGTTGAGACCTAATGAAAAGCCAAATCTGTGTGGCTTTATTACACCCTGTTGGTTCAGCCACAGTAGTGACATTGTTCCTTGTAAAGCCCTGGTGAAGAGGTGGGGAACAAGCTTCACCCCAAAAATGAACTCTCACTGCAGGGGTGGCTCCTCCACGTGGGTGGAGGAGCGTAGCCCCACTGCTTTCTCGCAGTGCGAGAAGCAGAAACATAAAATGATATTATAAACACCATTTTATGTTCTGCTTCTCGCACTCCGAGAAAGTAGAAGGCAGGGTTTGGTTGGCCGGTCCTCCTCCACGGGAGGAGTGGCTTGCCCACTGTTGGGGCGTTGACTGTTTGGTCTGCCCTATGGCAGCATTTTCTCCATGCATTTTCTCCATGTAGGCTGAATGCAGCCTACATGGAGAAAATGGCCTCCCCATAGACGCCATGTGGTCGGTGTCCCAGCCAATCACAACGCTCCCATTGCAGTGTTGTGATTGGCTGAGGAGAGAGAAGGGAGGCTGCCTGCTTCCTGTCAGGAGCAGAGAAGCATTGACGATGCAGGACCAGACCGGGCAGCTAAGGTAAATTCTTTTTTTCATTTAAATTAAAACTCCCTCCCCGCACCCACGAGATATGCCTGCCACAACTGTCTCACAGCACAAGGAACTCAGATGTCCCTGCTACAGGTCATAAAGAAATATGCTAGTGCAGAGCAATGTTTCCAGAATAGCCAAGAAGGTGGTGTGATAATAAGCATCTTGGGAGAGATTTGGCACTTCACAACCAAATAAAGAAAATACAGTTTTAGACAGTGAAAGCAGCTGGTCTTTAATAGAAATGCTTCGTTATCACTGCCAATGAATCTCCTGTCCCCTCCTAAGCAAGGTCCAAGTAAAATGATGTATTGTATAGGGGCAGCTAGATAGTTGACCCACCTAGTAATGAGCAGGTGATCTAAAGTCACTCCAGTGGACAAACTATCCGAAAAATGAAAAATAATAAAAATTAGAAGGTAATCTATGTGCATCAGCATGAAAGAGAATTCAGGTACATATTGTACCTATACAATTCCATTTATGTCTTGTTAAATCTGTCCTGTAGATCATAGCATTCTGAAATCATGGAACTTCTTACAAAATTAAATACATACCCTTTTGACGAGTTTTGTGTAGGCTGGCCTATATAAGAGCACTAACATCATTATGAATTTGGGCATCAACGGAACACGTACCACATCTCCATCAAAATTATGCACAAAAAAAGGTCGGCAGTCTGCATGAAAAATTTCTCATTCTTTAAAAAAAAAAAGTTGTGTTCTCAAATGCCAAATAAGGGAGCTCTGTCATGGCTTCAAAGTTCTCAGTAGTTCTAAGCAGTACAGAAAACTGCATTTCCCTTAGGAGGTTGTTATTCAATATAACTGATTTTAACGTCAGTCTTAAGTTTCTCATTGTTTATATATAGTTGCCAAATCTTTCTCCTATTCTCTACATTTTTTTTGCTAGCAATTCCGTAAAGTGTTGTAAGGCAGCAACCTCAAGTTGAAGCCAAATTACTTACAGAAGATGTGAAAACTGCTTCTTTCTGCAGCTTCCAAATTTTTATTTTGCCTTTTGCCTGGAAAACTGAAAATGTTAGCACTGATTGTATGCTTTTCCAAAGTTAAGCAAGAGCCAACCTCTTTAAACTTTATTTACAAATCTTTTTTGTATCAATTAATTAACATTATTATAGTATAAAAGCAACAACAATTTTTAACTTCAGTGAGGATCATTAAACTAAAATGATTGTCCCTTCAATGAAATGACCAATTAAAATAACAACTGAGGGACAGATTTACAAGCCCCTTGCGCCGCCATAACATCACTTTTTTGACGCAATAGTGGCACAAACAATCCAGCTAATTTACAATGTGATGCATCTATGGAGATGCGTAACATTGTAAAGCCATGCGTCACATTATACCTGCGTCAGGTATAATGTATGCAGTGTGGGCGTTCCCATGCACAAATCCATGTAGAACTGATGCAGTGAAATTTACATTTCACTGTGTCACTCTACCCCTTCACTGTGTCAAACTCCCTACGCCTGCTCAGACCAAGCATAAGGAATGACGCAGGGCATTTTGAATGTGACTCATCTATCTGTTGTGGTGCATTGCTGGAGCTGCGTCTCTTTCATGAGCAACTCCAGCAATGTGTCACTTTGGGGCCCACAGATGTGTCATGTGACGCATCTGTTCAACCTTGCGCCATGGAGCACTGTATAATAAATACAGCGCATCCATGGTGATGCAAGGACATTTGGCGCTGGAGCATCTATGCAGATGCGTCAGTTCCTTGTTAAATCTGCTCCTATATCTTAACAGGTTGTAAGGAAATGAAGGATTTAAAAAATATGTATATTTTCACGTGAAAAATAAACAAGACCTAACGTGTGCTGGTATTCCCTGATGCGTGGGTTAAGTGACAAAAATGCAGCAAAAAAGGAAAGGAATCTGTTGAAAGTGAGCCCAGGCCATGTTAAATCAGAATGTTATATTTTGAGGATTGACAACTTTGTTTTCTCTGGAGAATTGTAATTGCTTGTAGTCCAGTATGAGGTTGTTGGAGCTCATCAGCATAATTCTTGGAGAGTTGCCTGAAAAGGTGAGATTACTTTTGTGTTTGCAGATTGGATTAAGTGATTAAGCTGCCCTGTTAGATGACCCACACACTGCTGCATTTGAACAACTGCAGATAGGATTTTTGTCTCTTTTTCTATTAATATAGACTTTTTTTGTATTACTTTCCACCAATTAAAGAGTATTTTAGGTCTAGTCTTCGACATAGCCGTGGCTGTCTTGCCAGGCTATTGTTATTTAAATAAATCATACAAAATATGCATATGTACAGAGGTCTTTGGATTAGAGTACTGCTCCCATTTTTTTTCTATTAAATTGTCATTCATTCGTGCTTGCCCTTCAAAATGAAAATGTATATACAGGATTGCAAACTGGCCTGTGTTTTTTTTCTCAATATTGTTGAAACGCTTTATTATTTCAACCCTTTTCTTTCATAGTCATATCTATTTTAGGGGCATAAAACTATATATACATTGAGAGCTTAGTAGCGAAATCACTTGCTGATCTGCCAGGAAACCCCCTGAAAACATTGTCATACTTGTCAGCAGGATTCTTTGATGCCTGGTGATCCATGCTAGGTATGTCATTGTCAGTAGAGTTTCGCTCCTCTCAAACAAAACGGAAAGAGTAAACACCTTCAAAGCACAACAAACCGCCAATTTATGTTGCTTTCATCTGACACGATTATTGAACTCAGAAACAGACAGGATTCTTGACATGCATACACAAAAGCAACAGCATGTCAAAGGTTGGTGGATTTTAAATGCTAACAGAGCTGTATATCTATCAGCTCTGCTGACACCCCCAGTCCAATACAGTGTAACATATTCCCTAAGCATCTTTCCTATATCTTCTGTCACATGGACCATATTGTGTACAATTTGCATTGGTGCAAAATGAAGCAATGTACTGTTTTGAGAAATTCCATCTGCAAGTACCCCTCCACCCCCTTGGTTTTGCTTCCTGGAACTATATGTATTACTAAGATGGCCTCCCCCGCAGCGTTCTCCATCTACGTGGCCTCCAATTGAAGTCCAGATCACGCTTCTGTTCACCTAGCATGAACTGGAATCGGGTCACCGGCCTGACACTGACACCAGGAGGTGATGTATAGTGATAGCTGGCACACTGTAATGTGACTGTAGGAGCACAGACTACCCTGTCCTACTCTATAAGTGCATGGTTATTCAGCAGTAGAAAAGGTTAGTAAACCCAGCAATCCAAAGAATATTTCTTTGCAATGGAAAGTGACATTCAGCTATGCAAAGTCGCAATGATGATGGGTGTTGTTAAATGTTGATTGTGCTGTGTTGAGGGCTTTCAAATCAAGTTCCCCTGAGGGTTATCTAGACTTCAACTGTCGGATATATAACTTTCACCCTTAAAGTCCAAAAACATTATTCTCACAAGAAACCATTGTGCTCATGTAATCCAGTTTAACGCCACAGCGTGCCTCTTACGTATCACGTTGGGACTATATTTTGAGTTTTACGTATTCATCAAACACTTCCATTGCGGAAGATCATGGCGTGTAAGTTCTCATGTCTAATAGTTCACACAAATGAAACACTGGGAGGCCCCTGAAGTATTTCCAAATGTACACAGAGCATTAATAGAGAGAAACAGCGTACAGGGATGCTGCATTTTTAATGAAAACGACTTTACTGTAAGTGTACAAATATGGCCTCCAACCATATCAGTAGAAAAGCAGTCATTTGAAAGGATGCCAGTCGACTGCGGGTCGAGGGGGAGGGATTACTGCTCTAACGTACCAGTGGCATATGAGCAGCAAATAAATAATATTTCAATTAGTAAATTTAATAGATTATGCTCTGGCTCCCAGTGAATAAAATATACCCAATTTAAGCTAACGAAGTAAGAAGATATGACGGCATTGACAAGGTGGCGTTCATGCGGCGTTCCAGCCCTGCTCGACCTTGCAGTGATGTGCCTGTCACTGAACTCCTGAACACTCACCTTCACGGCAGAGTAAAACAATTACTAACCAACCTGACATAAGGTTGTGGGCGAGAAAAGAATACGTGTCACTAGAATGACAGCCCCATTTTGTAAAGGTTATATCCCATGAACTGCTATACTCTAACTGTTGGTTACTTGTGACTCGTCATCAATCAATGTGACTCTTGTTCCATTTCTGCTCTCCTTATATTTATCCATCTCAGATAGGGAGTTGAAAAAATCTTTTGTTTAAATGGTGTCCTACAAATACATTGACCCCATTCTGCGTGTGGCCATACTACCTGCTATTGCGTCAACTGCACCGCTACTTCAGTTGGCATGCTGAACCATATCACTCTGGCTTTTAAGGGAGGAATACATTAGGTAGGTTATATTCAATTTAACAAACCTTTGATTAAATTAGGATAACAGTTTGATTTAATTAAATGTATGGTTGGATTTAGGGTTAGTTTTTGAATAAGGCTAAGGTCGCTTTTAATTTAAATGTACGCAACTACAGTACATTTAAGTTAGAGTTGTAATTAGAGTTAATATAGAGTTAATATTAATTTTCTGAAACAAACTGTACCAGTCATATGTGATAAAATGAGAACTACTATACTATTGGTTTGTGACCTTAAAAAAGTAGTTGTCCTTCGACTTACACAGCTACCAATTTTAACCAAAAAACAGTTCCAGTCTACATTAAAGGAATTCTCATGTAATTTGCCCACATTATCTTGAATGCCTCCTTGGCTTTAGAGCTCTTCTCCTGAAAAGAACCACTTGTGATCTTCTCAATATGTAAACAAATTGCCAGGAATTGCTCTTAAGTCATGTCCCTCTGCTTACCTATTTACATGCATACTGTTTGTTCTCTTTGAGGCTTTGGGTACAGATGCATTTCAGGAAGTCTGTTCATAAATTTGAGGATCATTTGCACTCTTTGCGCAGGTATTTGAAGAAGGTGTCAAAAGGCAGCAACTAAAGTATGCCTCACGCTTGACAATTGTAGTTGGGTTAGGTAACAACACACACATCTTATAATGCACAAAACTAAAATCATGTTATGGAACCTACTTCTGCTCCTGAGCCTTTGTGAATATCAACGCTAATCAGAGATATGAATATAAGAAATTGAATACAGAGTTTAAGCAGAACGGTTGAAAAGTATAAGGTTTAAAATAAGGATAAAAGTGGACAAACATTAATGGAATTTAACACATTGGATTCATATAAGCTTTGTGGCTGTGCAGCTTGATCGAATCTGGTTGGCTCCCCCGTGGTTTGGATTAATGCAACGCAAGGGGCGAAGCGTGGAGCAAGTTTGCACGCAAATAAAGTCGGGAATGGAGTAAACTGAATAACATTTGTAAAAAGAGGTGTGCATCTCTCACCCCCACTTTAACTCATTTTAAAAGTCCTTTAAGGACACCTGTACTTTTTAAGTTTTATGTCCGAGCCAACACCCGCAATGCATCAATGGTAGTGAATATTTACGGTGGACCATGACTTAGGCAGGATTTTGGGCAGACCACAGCGGGCCCTGGACAGGTACACCAAAAGGATTGGTTCCAGTGAAAGTCGTGAAGTCAAAAAAGATCGAAAGTGCATCTAAGTCTCATTTCAAAATGGGACTCTGTCGCTTTTAAAAAAGGAAAATCTTTTAATTTTCTTCAAGGTCCCAATGCGGAATAGGACGTTGTCACTTTTTGTGAAGAAAATCCTCCCTGTGATGGGCCACTGCTGACATTATAGCTGCTACCATGGAACCAACGACTTGATACATGAGGCAGGCTAGTTCTGCTAGAGCTCTGGAGATTTCACACCCAAAATTCTTTAATTCCGAATACAGACTGGGACTTAGTTGTTTTTCCTGAGGTGCAGGGACCTCTGAGGGGGATCAAGCTGAAATTCAATCAGTTGCTGTGGAAATAGCAGTCAAGTACTATTTTGAGCTGAACCTTTGAAGGGAAAGTTTGCAACAGTATCCAGATTTTCTTTTAGTGTCGACACAACCACAGGACTTCACTTCTAAGGTCCAGGACCTCAGGGGTAGGCACATAGAGTCTCTCAGGATCTCAGGTCGATAGCAACAGCAAAGTCCAGTTCAAGTGGAGTGGACACCGGTCAGCTAGGCATTTCAGGGAAAACAACTCTTGCAGCTTTTTGTGTCCCTATAGCCACACAGGAGGTCAGTTGACTGACCTTGAGGTCCACTTCTTTGTCATAGGTAGAAAAGGAAGTATATCCCATTCCTCAGGACTACTTGCAGGTCACAGACAGTAGGCCCAGTCCTCTTCTTCTTCCTCAAGTCCAATAAGTGCTCTAAAGAAAGTTTATTTGTGTGTCACATTTATGCCAGACTCCTTATAGTGGGTATGGGTGATCACTGGGCACTCCCTAAAAAATTAGGAAATGTTTCCTAGAGGCACCCCTACCCATCTTTTCAGTAGTTCTTGTTTTTCCTACTGTAAACAATCCTACAGTGCCACTCATCTGTGTGACCTCCCAAAGGTGTAACCAGAGTCATGAGCAGTTCCATCCCATGTGTCCACTTAAAACCATTTCTGTGGGTAGCTTTACTCCCAGTGGGTGTGGTGACTAGGGGGAAACGGTTGCTTCCTCCTGGTCTCCCCTTACATTTACTTGTGAAAGGGCAAGGGCCCTATCAAGTTCCTGATGTTCACATTTCTACCCTAACGGGTCTACCTGCAAGGGGAAGAAAAACACCTTTCCACAGCCAGAACCTTTTCTCTGCTCTTGGAGCAGTTTTAACTGCTCTTTCAGACTTCATCCAGACAGTACAGGCTGGGCAAATGTTATGCAAATTAGCCTCCAGCAGCTTCGGGCAGAATAAAAGTAACATTCTAAAAGTTACTTTTCAAATATAATTAATTATGTTCAACTTTGCCATTAGATTAGATTAGATTTTTATTACATATAAAAGTAATTATTTGGATAGAGCCTGTACCAGGGCGAGGTCAACAGTTATGGATTAAGTGAATAATCTATTAATATTATATATAACTATCAGGTTGCAGCCTGACCAGTGGCAACAGTATTTTGGGCTTAGTTACTCGGGGAAAAATATCATTTCTTAGGTCACACATGTTCCACACTTAAATATTATGCACCCTACCTTATGGGCAGCAATGTGTGCCTTTGGATGACTTACTTAAATCGTAAAATCAGGCTTTGCTACCTTTCAAAAGAGTGATTTGAAAATGCATGGCCAGCAAAGGTCAAGCTATTGCTATCAGGCTACTCAGGGTTGACCGTAACCATATTTTCACTGCTACTGTAATGGATGGTACAATAAATGATGCGGTCCAAAGTTTGAATTTAACTTTCCATGTCAGGGGGTCTATTCCTACACCTTCTACAATGCCCTTATAGGAAAGTTAATTGTGCCAATCAGATCTAAGCCAGTGTCAACACTTTTAAAGAAGAAGCACAGGCATTGTACTCCTGTTTAGCAGGGGAAATATTCACAGAGTTCTAATGCAAGAAAAACTGATAGGGCAAGAAATTGGAAGAATATCATGCAGAAAGAAGGTCCTTTCCTACACACAAAAATGACATTATTAGTTATGAGACATTCGATCTGCAGCAAATTCTGCCAAATCCTCACTGTGGCCTTCTGATTAATGGAAAGGAATTATGTGTTGGAATGATGCATGATGGATCCCAAGTTTGCACACAGGCTCCTAAGCAACAGGATAGACTGTCCTTAACTAATGCTGCTGACTTACAAGGAGATGGTTGTATAAATGTTAACATAACTGACAGTCCAGTGGCACTTAGCTAATACATAGCAGTATGCACTGTACTTTGGGTTTAAATTTAAACTGTTTCTCAGAGCAGATTGGGATGTGGCAAGTTGGTGAGTGAGCCAATGGCGTAACAAAAAGTGAGGGGGCCTCTCTGTACGGTACTTAGGGGGGCCCCCTCTGGGCTCAATCAGGAGCTCTCCGGCCAGAGTGCAGGGCCTATGGGGCCCTTTGGAGCTAGGGCCCCCCCTGCACCGCGTGGGCTGCGGGGGCCTGTGTTAGGCCCCTGGAGTGAGCCCATTGCAGAGATTCTGATGGAGCGAGATTTGGAAATAATTTTATTTCAACTCGTGAAGTCACACTTCCATAATGAAAATAACTCTATTAATGTTTGGTGCTGTGTTTATATTAATTCAACCTAGTTTAAAGTTGCATTTCATGAAAAGAACACGCGGGACACTAACATGTGTACTCATAAACGTGCATTATTGTTGCATCTTTTTGTTCGTGCAAATTAATAAATTAATTTTGTCCTTTTGTCATGTTATAACTAATTGCGGCTGTTTTTTTTAAAGTAGCATGTGCTTGTTTTGCTTTCCTTGTCTATGTAGCGTCACTCTATTTTCTATAGGTGCATAAAGAATTTCGATGGATTTAAAGAAGACTGGTAGATATAATGCTGCTTTATTTGTTTGCTTTGGCTAGGTAATTTAGACTAATGGGTTAATCATTAGTAATTGCTGGGTGGCAACAGAACGAATAATATTTCTTACATTAATTATTCTTTTGTGTTTGTTTATATATTAGTGGACGTTAAATTGACTGCTTTGGGCCTAGTTTACTCGAGTTTGCAAATAATTTCTGCACGGAGCAAGAGAGAGTCCTTTCAAAGAAAGATTTCCTTTCGGTGGCAACATTTGGAAAGCGTGGTGTGTTTCTAGCTGTCTCCTACTCGGACAAGGCCAAGGCCAGGAACCGGCAGGAGGAACATTTGATAACTTTGCATCTGAGGAAACGAATGACATGATGACAAATTTTATGCAAGAAAATGTTGCAATCTGAGGAAGCCTCGGAGCTCAAATGCTAGAGACAATGGACTCTAAGAAAGTGACGGAACTGATGTTTTGAGAATGAGGTGACATGTCACTTGTCACTTGTGAACCAATGGGACTCCGACTTTTGCAGAAAAGAATTACTTTTACTTAGATTAGTTAGTGTAGTAAGGTATAAAAACCCATTCCCCGTGGAAGGGTTGTTGCTTGCTCGCTGCTGCTTTTGCTGACTTTTGGAAGAGGGTGTCGTGCTGACGGACTTTACTTGGAGCATGTAAGAACCCTCAAAGACTTTACTTTATTTCCATTTATTTAGCTTAGTTAGGGACTTAGGGTCTGAAAAATGCTAAACTGATAAATACATTTGCAATAATAATTTTGAAACTTATAATGTTTTTATTTGCAATAATTCTAATAAAAATGCTTTAATAAAAATTACATTTACGAAATTATAATAAATAGCTAATAAAATCTTACTTTTGAAAACAAGCTGGTCTTGATATTTCATGGGTTCAGGTTATCATTAGCTAGATTCCATCGCCATAAGTGGCTTAATAAATAGTTAGGTTTATTGAAATGATGATATCCATTTACCGCGGTTGTATATAAATGTATATAAATTGTGAATAGGTTAATTAGGCCACTTGGTTCAGTTGGTCATAATATGTCATGTTTGATTAATGGGCCTTTGTGTTTAATTAGTGATAAATAGTATAAGTTGTAGAGTTGGGTAACGTAATTTATGACATATTTTCTATAGGCCGCTGGATCAATTACCTTGGTAGCAGAATTTGATGGTTGCTATGGTAACCAACATATACGGTAGTTACATAGGATCGATGTCTAACATATGTTGAGTCCGTTTTCGTGCTATATGTAAGGTTTTTTCCAGCAGCGTGAAAATTCCTTGTTGTACCGGTACAAATTAGTGTGATGAGAAGGTAGTCACACAGCACATTTGATCTGTTTCAGAGTAGTGGTATCGCCGTGTATCACAAGTGTTGTCGCCGTGCAACACAAGTTAGGGTTAGGAGTAAGTGTTGTATAGTGAGGATTATCTAAGAAATTTGAGCAGCATGAGTATAGGGACAATGAGCCCGCTCTAAAACTCACTGTGATAAGAGTAATAGTATATATTCAAGCTTGAGTGAAGGGTAAGTTAACGCCGGTGTATGATTATCTATAAACAGGTGAGAGTCCTGTAGGGATAACATACTAAATATCTATAAACAGGTGAGAGTCCTGTAGGGATAACGTCGTTTATTTTACTAACGGTACATGATATCTATAAACAGGTGAGAGTCCTGTACGGATTTCATGTGTGTTTGAATAGGGATACTTTCCGTTTGAAAGTGCGTAATTGTTTTGTAATAGTGTTCAAGTTAAACTTTGAATTGTCACTTGGAAGTGCTTTCTGAGGGAAATGAGTTCATTATTACTTGTTTGAAGGGTAAAGTAAAAAAATTACTTTATCTGCAAATGTATATTCTGTGAGAATAGCGTCATCTATTCCACGTATAGAATTCTTGTATGATTGAAATTCTATCACTTATTAGAGAAACAGACAGATGAGTCTTTCTTGTGATTGTTGAATTAATTTTTCATTGAAAAAGCGTTCTTAAAATGGCGCTGCGAAAAGTTTTTGTAAAGGAGGGGTGAGCGCTAAGAGTGAGACACGAGAAACCGCAGCAGCTATGTACGTCACACGGTTTGCGCAGTGATTGGGCAGTATACGTCACAGGCTGTGTTCTGATTAGTTCTCGTAACTCTGACGTGCTGTAAGCTGATTGGTACTTTGAGAAAGAACAATTTCTATTCGTTGAGCAAGGTAGTGACGTAGCTCAACTCTGATTGGCTTGTTGGTGTGTTTCGCGCACGGATTGGCTAGTGTTTCGGAACATCCAGGAAATATTTTACGATCATTTCCTTCAATTGGATTGATTTGAAAAATGAGTTATTATTTTAAACATGTTGAGAAAAAGCCTTCAATGCTTCAAAGGTTTAGAAATTTTATTTCACCTGACAAGAAAATAAAAACGCGAGGTGGTAAATTGCTTCATAAATACAAAACACCTGCAGCGTATATGGAAGGTGAATATGGATATCATACTCTCTTGTGGTTTGATGTCTGGAAGCATTACACAAAAGACGACGGTGTTTTGACTTGGCCAGAAGATGGTTCATTTAATATAAAAATTTTAAGAAATTTGAGAGACAAAATGAATGCTCTTAATCCGAAACCAAGACCTACTCAATTTGAAGCTTTAGTTGAATGGGAAGATGAGATGTTTCAACTTCAAAGAGAAGCGAGTGGTATTAAAAGACCTCCGAAAATACCAAGCTATAGACGAGAGACACATGAAGATAGAATGAGAATGTGGAGACCGGGAGACATGTGTGATGGTCTCTATTTAATTAGAGAAATGGTTTTGGGATCTCCTGGTGAAAAAAGATCTGAAAAGAAAAATAATGTAGTCATAGAAAGTGAATCTGAAGATGCAGTTTTAGAAGAAATTTTTACTTCTAATAAAAGAAATGAACCTTTGAGACCTCCTCGATCATGGTCTACTCCGATGGTTTCTACTGAAACCACACCAAGTGCTCCTCCTATTAATGAATCTCCAAAATTGTACCCTAATAATTCAGAATCTTTTGAAACTCCAGAAAAATCAGAAACTGGAACAAATGCTGATGTTTACATTGGGGGTAAACATTTTTCGTTAATTCCAAAAGAAAGGGAAGCCCCTAAAAATTTAATGAGAAAAATTAGGGATGAAGAAGTTGTAAATACTTCAGAATATTTACGATCAGAGGAAGAATTAATTCGACAAATAACTAAAGGTATGGAAGCTGTAACTGTTCCAGTAACTATTGGTCCTGTTCAGCCTGTTTTTGAACAAAAGGAAAATAACAGGACAAGTTTAACGATTCCTTTAAATGCAGAAGTTCAAAAGGTTGCTGAAAAATTTTATTCAGATTTATCTGAAATTAATCATGAGAAAAGGAAAATGACTGATTTAACTTTTAATAAAGGTTCTTTTAATAAATCTCCAATGGGTGCAGAATCTGATACTGAGACTTCTGAAAGAAGAGGGTCAAATTCAAAACTTGATGTTGCTAAATTAAAAGCAAATTTAGAAGAATTAATAATTGGTACAATTGGTTCTGACAGTCTAAAATTTTGTCGTGATGATGAATTATTGTTCATCTGCAAGAGTATTCAATGGAAAACAAAGAATAAATATGATCAGTTGGAGGAACTGGCAGCAGAACTCGAAATTGATTTAAGCAGACAAAAGAATTTTGGAAAACATTATAGATTAGATTTTACAGAAAAAGATATTGAGAATTTGAATTCAATTGGAAGAATAATGCACATAAAAGACTTAATTGTTTACATCAAAAAGCTTGGTGAATTGAGTAAATGGAGAGTGAAGTGGACTAGAAAGAAGGAGGATGAAAAATTAGAGAACTTATCAAAACAATTTCCAATGAGAGAAATTGCTGGTGGAGGTTATGTTCATGTTCCTTGGTCAAGACAGGATATTTTACTTTTCACTAATGATTTTCCAAGATTGAGAGAAAAGCCTGTTGAATGGTATCGACAAGTAGACAGGTTTATAAAAGTTTCAAAAGTTCTGTGGATTGATTTGGATGGATTTTTTGATATCGTTGTTCCGTCAGATCTTTGGACAGAATGTAAAATTGCAATAAGTTGGCCAAAAGAGGAACCGGAGCGAATTAAAGAAACTGGTGCTCCAGCTCCAATAGTGATGGATTTTTACGGAAAGGTGATTTATTGATTAAAACAAAAGATTGCTCCAAAGGAAGTAGACTGGGTTAAAATAGATCGAACTAATCAGGAACCTAAAGAATCAGTTCATTCATTTTATGAAAGGTTACTATTAGTTTTCAAACAATACAGTGGCTATGAAAAATTAGACGAAAAGGATATGAGCCATTTTATTTACAGATTTGTTTATGGTCTTAGACCTGAAGTTGGGGAAATAATTAGAAATAATATTGTCGGATGGCAATCACTTTCAGTTGACGACATTTTGAGAAAGGCAAAATACTGTAGTGATGAGTTAGAGGTTAAACAAAAGAAGTTAAAGGAGAAAGCGATGTGGGCACAAGTGAAAGTGGCTGAGCAACAAATTGCTAGTCTTGAAAATAAAAATGGAAATTTTATTCAGAATCAGAATATGAATCAGGGTCAAGGAAAATTCAAATTTAATAATAATAAAAGATATAATGCTAAAATGGATGATTTAAAACAGAAATTGCCTTGTTTTAATTGTGGCGAGATTGGACACTGGAAGAGTGAGTGTAAAAACCCACCCAGAAAATTTAAAAATCCATTGTTAAACCCACAGATGCAGAACGATGTTGATCTGCAGCAACAGCTACGTTTGCAGCGTAAACTGAATGACCTGAGTCTTCAGCGACAGCTACAAAATCAATTAATTCAACAGCAGAATCAAATTCCACAGCCTCCTTTCCCTAATTCTGGGGGAAGTCAAAAATATAATCCAGGTGTGGGATTTGAAGGAGATGATCAGATAATAAGGACTCAAAAACAAATTGGGAAAAATGCTTCAGGACAGTTTTTGTTAACAGAGAATCAAGGAAGTGATTCTGATGATTACTTCTGACGGTGCCCGAGAGAGGGGGAAGAGTGTGTAATTGGAGCCACTCTTGAGGTTGACCTGTCTTGTCCATTTGTAAATGGAAAAGTTAATGATGTAGACATAACTTTTCTAGTGGACACTGGTGCTACCCGTTCTACTGTTAGATCAGTGGAAATTGAAAACCTACCTCTCTCTGGGGAAACCATCCAAGTAGTCGGAGTAAGTAATCAACAAATTAAAACTGACTTAACAGATCCAGTACAAGTTGAAATTGGAAATTTTAAAGACAAACATAGATTTGTGGTTTGTAATAGCAGTCCAGTGAATTTATTAGGGAGAGATATATTGTGTAAGATGAATTGCAGAATATATTGTTCTCCTGATGGAGTAGAATTACAAACAATGGAGGAAGATGGTTTGTATAGAATGACAATGATGTTAGTAGAAACAGAAGAATCAAAATTGTTTCCTGCTTTTGAAAGGGAAAACCTACCTATAGAATTAAAAGAGACAGTCAAAAATGAGATTTGGGATTTGACTGGAAATGAGATGGGTCTGATGAAACATATTGATCCAGTCAAAATTGCAT
This sequence comes from Lissotriton helveticus, assembly GCF_964261635.1. Lineage (NCBI taxonomy): Eukaryota > Metazoa > Chordata > Amphibia > Caudata > Salamandridae > Lissotriton > Lissotriton helveticus. Next base: position 274,753,767 of record NC_136059.1, read on the forward strand.
TGAAACAGGGAATAGAATTTCCAAACATTCCTCAGTATAAAATGAAAGCAGAAACTATAGAGGGTATTATTCCAGTGATTGAAAAATTCATTAAACAAGGTGTTTTAAAAGAAATTGAGAGTAGCCCTTGTAATTCACCGATTATGGGAATTAAAAAATCAAATGGAACATATAGAATTGTTCAGGATCTAAGAAAGATTAATCAAATTGTGATTCCATGTTGTCCTGTTGTTCCAAATCCAGCAGTCATTTTATATCAGATTCCACATGATGCTGAGTGGTATACTGTCATTGATCTTTGCAATGCATTCTTTACTGTTCCTTTACATCCAGAGAGTCAGGAAATTTTTGCTTTCAGGTTCCAAAATAGGACCCTCGCATGGTGTAGAATCCCTCAAGGGTATACAGAGAGTCCTTCTATTTTTAATGAATTGTTGAAGAGATGTTTAGAAGATCTAAATCTACCTGGCAGGTCGACATTAGTGCAATATATTGACGATCTGCTAATTGCAGCAAAATCGAGAGAAAATTGTGTAACAGACACAATTGTACTTTTAAATCATCTAGCAGATGAAGGACATAAAGTGTCTCCTGCAAAATTGCAGTTTTGTAAACAAAAAGTGAAATACCTTGGACATAGAATTGCAAAGGGAATAAGACAGGTAACAATTGAAAGAATTAAAATGATTCAAGCAATGCAACCTCCAAGAACTCAAAGACAGGTTAGAATGTTTCTAGGAATGGTTGGTTACTGTCGACAATGGATAAGTGGATTCTCAGTAATCGCGAAACCACTACAGAAATTAACTAAATCTGGTGTAAAAGATTCAATTATTCTAAATGAATCTGAGTTGGACGCTTTTGAAAATTTAAAGAGAAGCTTATGTGAGGCTCCAGCTCTAGGCATGCCAAATTATGAAAAAGATTTTGAATTATATTGCAGTGAAAGAGAAGGATGTGCATTGTATGTACTAATTCAAAGACATGGGAATCTGAGAAAACCCATTGCATACTTTTCAGCAGTTCTTGATCCTGTTGCTAAAGCTTTACCAGGTTGCTTAAAAGCAGTTGCAGCAACTAGTGTCAGTTTAGAGCTAAGTGAAGGAATCATAATGGGGTTTCCTGTAAAAGTCTAGGTTCCCCATTCAGTTGAAATACTCCTGACAAGGAGTAAGACACAACATCTAACTAGTAACAGATTGACAAAATATGAGAAAATAATTTTAGGAGCAGATAATGTTTCTATTGCAAGATGTGTGAATTTGAATCCTTCTACTTTATTGCCTGATTCTGAAATTATTGATGAAATTGATGTGGAGCATGAATGCTTGGATGTTATGGAATACTGTACCAAGCCAAGGCAAGATATTAAAGACGAACCTTTGCCTGAATCAGATTTTGTCTACTTTGTAGATGGCTCCTGTTTAAGATCAGAGGGAGGTATTTTAAAGGCAGCATATTCAGTCTGTACAGTTGCAGATGTTGAAGAAGCATCATGTCTTGAAGGAATTCGTTCAGCACAGGTTGCTGAATTGATTGCTTTAATTCGTGCTTGTGAAATATCAAAAGATTTAAGAGTTACCATAATAACTGATAGCCAGTATGGATACGGAGTTGTGCATGATTATGGACAGCTCTGGTCTCAGAGAGGCTATTTAACTTCAGCAGGATCTCTAATTAAAAATGCAGTATTCATTAGAAGATTAATAGATGGCATTCAATTACCAAAAGAAATTGCTGTCGTAAAATGCGCAGCTCACAAAAAGGGTGAGGATTATATCACCAAAGGCAATGCTTATGCAGATGAGACAGCTAAGTATTGTGCAAGAAATGGTTGTGCATATAATCGGGAAAGGAGTAAAGAAAGTGATTCGAATTCATTGATGCTAACAACAGTGGTTGAAACATGGCAAGAAATCAGAGATTTACAAAATAAAGCTGATGATGAGGAGAAAAACACATGGTTAAAGGCAGAATGTAGACCACGAGATGAAGATGGAGTTTGGACTTACAAAGATGGCAGAGTAGTTTTACCTAATTGTATGATTGCTGACATGGCCAGATTGTATCATGGCCCTGATCACATTGGAAGGGATTCTATGATCAGACTTTTTAAAGAGACATGGTTTAATACCAAGTTCAGAACAATTGCAGAATCTCTTTGTCAGAGGTGTTTAACTTGCCAACAAATGAACCCAAACAGAAAATCAGTTGTAGGTACAGGAATCATAGGTCGGGTGGGTGGCCCTTTTACCAGATTACAAATGGATTTCATTGAAATGCCTTTACACAATTGTTTAAAATATGTTTTGGTGATTGTGTGTTTGTTTTCAAGATGGGTGGAGGCATTTCCAACGCGTCATTGTGATTCGATTACAGTGGCAAAATTTCTTCTTCGAGAAATTATCCCAAGATACGGTTTCCCTGTTACTATTGAGAGTGATGGAGGGGGACATTTTGATAATAAACTTTTGAAATTGATCTGTGAAGCCTTGCATATTGAGCAGAAAATACACTGTGCATACAGACCAGAGGCATCTGGAGTAGTTGAACAGATTAATGGAACAATCAAAAACAGGATTGGAAAAATGTGTCTTGATAAAGGTATGAAGTGGACAGATGCTCTTCCACTTGTTTTAATGTCTTTAAGAAGCATTCCTGATAAAAAGACAGGTCTGAGTCCTCATGAAATTCTTATGGGCAGAGTCATGAGACAAGCTTTTGTACCAGTAGGGAAATTGTTGAGCATTAATGACAGTGCTATTTTGGAATATTGCAAGAGACTATCTGACGTAGTTACTTCTGTGTCTAATCAGGTGGGAACTGAAGTACAATCAGATGACAAAGTACAGACACATGATCTGAGACCTGGAGATTGGGTTAGAACTAAAGTACATCGAAGAAGAAATTGTCTAGTTCCAAGGTGGCAAAAAGCTAGACAAATAATTCTAGTAACAACAAATGCAGTAAAATGTAAAGGATTGAAAAGGTGGATACATCCAAGCCACACGATTCCAATTTCTACTCCTGAAAACTCTGATGAAGAGAGTGATTCTACAGATGATTCTGATTCTGAAGTAGAAAGTGAAAGAAATCCAGATTCTGAAGATCGACAGAGAGGTCGACATCTGGAAAATCTGCAAGTGAATAAAGACTTGAACAGAAAAGATTTGGAACTCATTGAAATAGACTCTGAAAGTGATGAAGATCTGTTAAAAAGAATTTCAGCAGAAGAGTCTGTTAAGAAAGTGAATGGAGTAGAGACTATTGAAAATTTTGAAGACAGAGAAGCTGAATCAATTGAAATTTCTGACCAGGAGTGTATCGAAAAGCAGAAAATAAGCTCTGGAAGGAGGAACAAGAAACCAGAAACTGGGAAGTTGGAGGTAATTGAAGAAGAGGAGGAAGTCGAATTACCAAGTACCAGTGATGGAAGACAGAGTATAGTTCCTAACAGAGTGAAACTGCCGATTAGAAAAGTTCCTGAGTCAAGAATAGAAATTTCTGATAGTGATTCTGGAGAAAGTGATGTTGATGATCAAGAAGGAAGAGTGAGAAAAACATCTTGGAAGACTGAAACAAATATAGTAGAACCGAAAAGAAAGATCTTGAGAAAAGGAGAATCATGGCCAAGTGAAAATGGAGGATTGAGAGTCAGGTTAATTAAAAAGTCAAAGGAGCAAGTGAACGAAATTACTAGTCAAAAAGATCCTGAAAAGAAAGTTGAAAAAGGGAGGAAAATAGAAGTAGTGACTAGAAAAACAAAAAGAATTTTGAGACCTAATCAGAAATATAAATCTCCTGAGTGGACTTATCTGATTATTCCTCCTGTTATTGAAATTAACAGCAGTAGTCAGGAAGAGGTTGAGGAAATTAGTGACAATGATTGAAGTACTAAAATAAAATTTTTGGGTTTTGTTTATGGCAAAAGGCTGAAGAAATTGTGTTAGGTGACACAAGGTCGAAGAAAAGTTGTTTAGTTGGAAATTTACTTGTGACAGTATGTCGAAGAAAAGTTGTTAGAGGATATAAAAAAAAAGATTTAAAAAAAAGGGGAATATATATTTAGTCTGAAATTTAGATAATTTTTAAAATGTTGTTTTCTTTTTATTACCTTTTTGAGATAAGATTTTCCAAAGATGCCTTATGTTATGGAACGGAGTACTTCAAGGTGTTCCATTTTCAAGAAATGCTGTAAGATGACTTTGGTGTGTGTGCTCATGTTAATTCTGCTCTGGTTAGTATTGGCTGTTGTCATTCCTTTTGAAATTAGTAAAGACTTATATAAAGTTAACATGACAAGCAAAGCTTCAGTTAGTCAAGACAAACATAGTGCAACAGATATAGCTAGCAAAGTAATCGATCACAAACCTGAAATTCATCAGGATAAATCTGTTAGTGATTTTTCAAGCAATTCATTCTCAAGGCTTTTGGGAGAATATGTTAAGGTAATGAGTGTCAAAGATTGCTACGTCTGTGTAAAATTACCTGCTTCTGTTTCTGAGGGAGTGACATACAATATGCTTCCTCTCACATATGGGATAACTTGTAGTGTGTTAGCTAGCTTATTTTACCAGACTGGTCGCTTAGAATATTACAATTCAAATTTTGATGAAATTTTTGCAAATTTAAAAATTGAGAGTGCTTTGAATAAACATAAAAAAGCTAAACAGATGAGGGAATTCTTTTTAGTCACTAACAAACTTACTTATGAGTATGCTTACAAGAATAATTTAACTTGCAAATTAAGAGCCGAAGAAAAGTCTTTCCTGAATCTTGTTGAGGAGAGAAGAGCAATTTATAAGAGAAATGAAATAGTCAAACAGACTAAATCTAAATTCTGGCAAAAAGAGGATGAGAAGCTTAATGGCAAGACTTTTGATAATGTTGCAATACACATAGACAAACCAATTAGTGGTAAGCTTTGCATTAGAAGAGATAATACACTTTTTGATAATTATTTTGTAGGTGCTAGTAATTGTGAAGACACTTATCAAATCATGGGAGGTTGGGGATTCAAAGGCGGCAAAGATCCAATTTTTCCTGGGATTTACTTTATTTGTGGTGATAAGGCTTATTATAACCTTCCAGATCATTGGTATGGAACATGTTTTGTTGGACTAGTTTTCCCAAAGATTTTTCATGTTAACAGGAATGAAGAAGGAGTGTTTAAAATTAATAATCATATAAATAGATATAAAAGAGAAAGTTTTACAGAAATTTTGGGAGATATATTTGAAGCAGTAATACCTTTAGTAGGTATAACCTTGAATGCAGGAAGGATCAGAAAATTATCCACAATTGTTGACAGATTGTCAACTAACACAGCAGATGGTTTCCAATTAGTGAATGTTGAGGTCATTGCAATTAGATCTATGGTGATGCAAGATCGCCTTGCGTTAGACATACTCCTGGCAAAAGAGGGAGGAGTCTGTGGTATTTTACATGTTCAGCACTGCTGTACTTATATCCCTGATGAAAGTAAGAATATTGAGATGTATATCAAAAACATTACAGAAATGCATTCAGAAATAGTTCCTTTAGAAGAGGATGATTTTTCAGAGTGACTTACAAAGAGATTCCAGGCTATTAAAACCTGGTTTCAAGAAATTGGTTGGTTCAGTTATTTGTCAAGATTTTAACACCTTTGTTTGTAATAATATTTATAGTAGTTTTGACAAAAATTAGTTGCATGTTACACAAGAGAAAGAAACACATGAAGGAAAAGAAACGAATTTATAAGATCAAAAAGGAACAGGAGAAGGAAATTGAGTTACAAGAGTTACGTAGGCCTCAATATGATAGTTGCAAAGATTTCGCAGAGACAAATTTTTAGAAAATACTAATACAAATGAATTCGAACCATTTTTCGGTAGTCAAAATTTAACTAAATTTTGGGTGTGGTGTGGTGATTTGTTAATCACCAGATGAGGAAGCTGATGGAGCGAGATTTGGAAATAATTTTATTTCAACTCGTGAAGTCACACTTCCATAATGAAAATAACTCTATTAATGTTTGGTGCTGTGTTTATATTAATTCAACCTAGTTTAAAGTTGCATTTCATGAAAAGAACACGCGGGACACTAACATGTGTACTCATAAACGTGCATTATTGTTGCATCTTTTTGTTCGTGCAAATTAATAAATTAATTTTGTCCTTTTGTCATGTTATAACTAATTGCGGCTGTTTTTTTTAAAGTAGCATGTGCTTGTTTTGCTTTCCTTGTCTATGTAGCGTCACTCTATTTTCTATAGGTGCATAAAGAATTTCGATGGATTTAAAGAAGACTGGTAGATATAATGCTGCTTTATTTGTTTGCTTTGGCTAGGTAATTTAGACTAATGGGTTAATCATTAGTAATTGCTGGGTGGCAACAGAACGAATAATATTTCTTACATTAATTATTCTTTTGTGTTTGTTTATATATTAGTGGACGTTAAATTGACTGCTTTGGGCCTAGTTTACTCGAGTTTGCAAATAATTTCTGCACGGAGCAAGAGAGAGTCCTTTCAAAGAAAGATTTCCTTTCGGTGGCAACATTTGGAAAGCGTGGTGTGTTTCTAGCTGTCTCCTTCTCGGACAAGGCCAAGGCCAGGAACCGGCAGGAGGAACATTTGATAACTTTGCATCCGAGGAAACGAATGACATGATGACAAATTTTATGCAAGAAAATGTTGCAATCTGAGGAAGCCTCGGAGCTCAAATGCTAGAGACAATGGACTCTAAAAAAGTGACGGAACTGATGTTTTGAGAATGAGGTGACATGTCACTTGTCACTTGTGAACCAATGGGACTCCGACTTTTGCAGAAAAGAATTACTTTTACTTAGATTAGTTGGTGTAGTAAATGTATTGCGACTTATATAGCGCACGTATCACCTGAAGGTATCAAGGCGCTTGCTTAGGGAACCCGTCCTGGTATTCCCCTGTGAGATACCCCAGCAGGGTATCCACAAGGTGAAAGCCAGGCATCCCGCCGCAAGGGGCCATAGTGGAGATTAAGCAAGCTATTGCCCAGAGTCGCAGAGTGTGACCCCGTGAGTCGAGTAGGCACCGGAGCGAGAATTGTCGAGTCCGTGGAATTTTGAGCCCGAGACCCGCCAAGGCGGGGAATCGAACCCTGGTCCACAGCTGATCTCAGCTTCCGGGTCTGCCGCCTCTAACCACTGAGCCACGCTTCTCCACTGGAAGGGTTGTTGCTTGCTCGCTGCTGCTTTTGCTGACTTTTGGAAGAGGGTGTCGTGCTGACGGACTTTACTTGGAGCATGTAAGAACCCTCAAAGACTTTACTTTATTTCCATTTATTTAGCTTAGTTAGGGACTTAGGGTCTGAAAAATGCTAAACTGATAAATACATTTGCAATAATAATTTTGAAACTTATAATATTTTTATTTGCAATAATTCTAATAAAAATGCTTTAATAAAAATTACATTTACGAAATTATAATAAATAGCTAATAAAATCTTACTTTTGAAAACAAGCTGGTCTTGATATTTCATGGGTTCAGGTTATCATTAGCTAGATTCCATCGCCATAAGTGGCTTAATAAATAGTTAGGTTTATTGAAATGATGATATCCATTTACCGCGGTTGTATATAAATGTATATAAATTGTGAATAGGTTAATTAGGCCACTTGGTTGAGTTGGTCATAATATGTCATGTTTGATTAATGGGCCTTTGTGTTTAATTAGTGATAAATAGTATAAGTTGTAGAGTTGGGTAACCTAAATTATGACATATTTTCTATAGGCCGCTGGATCAATTCCATTTGATCTTTTTGATTGCTCCCAAGTCATTTATTTAGATGCAGTCAGCAGATGTCATTAGAAGCTGAACTCTTCAAAATATCTGGAAGCAATAGCTGTAAACACTTCAGTTACCTCTTTAACAAAATCATTCAATCATAATGAAAATAAGACTGCTTTGGAGCCATCAGTTTTACTGGGACACTGAAACCGTAGCTGCTGCTGTGACTCCAGGATGTTTAAGGTTCATTGTCAGACTAGTTACAGTCAAGTCCTTCAAAGAGTGAGCATGAGGTTTATACCAAACCCTCATGCAACGGCATGGAGAGCACGTTAAGCACTTTCGATTTAGACCCGATCCGTAAATAGGGGATATTTTCTGATTCTGTTGCAAATAGAAATTTGTGCAGTGATTGGAATTCAGAACGTTGTTGCAAATGCTGCACAACTATAATGTTTCCTTGCCAAATCCCAGAAAGATAAACCTGCTGAAAATTATTGGGGAAAAAGTGCATTACTCATATGGAATCGAAATATATCCTCATTTTACCCAGAATCAGCGATATTTACTACATCTGGCAAATACATCACCCTGGGGAAATGTGCTTCACCAAACTCGGAATCTGGGCCTCAATTTTAAGTTGCTTTGGACTTTCAAGAAGCTATACAATCCTTTTTTCATTTCTCTGAGTGAATCAGCCCTTAAGTGCCTTTTAGATTTTACCTGCACAGCGCTTGCACTGTGCTTGTGAAATCTATTTACCGTAAAAGGGACTTACATACCGCCTTCTCTTCTTATTGGTCGGTGTACTTGCCACTTAAATTTTCTTCCATTTTATTGGTTGTAGCGTTTTCTCCCTTCTGTGTTTCTCTTATCAGTTTCACAAAGCCCAATTACTCATTCCCATCCTCTTTGGAGGTTGGAACTGTATTTTCTTTTGGTTAAGGCTACACAGCATGCATTTAGAGTGTGCATCTGTTTTGTTGTTCCTATCATCCAGTCTGCACGCAATTATTTTATTCACTTCTGCACATGCACTGAGATCGCATGTGTTTGTTGTGTCTCTCCTACAGACCTGTACTCCTCCCACTCGTGATAAAAGTTTCTCTGGTTTTATTCAGGACTCCTCATGTGGTTCAGAGACCTCCTTTGCTGACATCGCCCCCTTAGTTTGTAATATGATATCTACATGACGTGTTCCGGGAAGAAGACAGTGAGGGGGCCAAACGCTGCTAAATATTCAATTTTTCATCACATGCTCTATCTCCTTATATTCTTCCACTGTCCGCAGTGGACTCAGGGCTAGATGTATCAAAGGGTTTTGCCCATTCTGTGTCTATGGGGAAATGTGTTGATACATATGGCCCTCAGTCTCTTGTCTCCCTGTCTCTACATTCATCACATGCTGTGTCTCTTTATCCTCTTCCTCTGTCCAAGTGGGCTCGGCCTCTCGTCTCCCTATCTCCTCCTTTCATCACATTCTCTGTCTCCTTATACTCTTCCTCTGTTCATAGCAGGCTGTCTCTTGTCCCCCTGTGCCTCCTTTCATCACATGCTCTGTCTATTCTTCACGTCCCTCTGTCCATAGCAGGCTCTGAGTCTCGTCTCCTCATCCTGTTTATCTGTTCTTCACAACTACACTATCTTTTCGAGCCATGTCCATCCACTCCTCACAGGGTCTGTCATTACTGACTGTATAGCACTTAGATAACTAGAGCTATACTTTTGACACTGTATCACTACACACATTGTAGCACAGGGTGGGTGTGTCTCCGGCTATGGCTATGGATAATGGCAGCAGGGGCACCTTGTTGTAGGACCTACTACTAGTCCTTAATTTGTGCCGGTGTTTACTAGTGCCTAGGACCAGCATGTATATCTTAAACACCAGCTCTAACTTATGACAGTTCACCACATGGTGGAGCTGTCTACTTTTGAACAGAGCTCATAAAAAAGAAAAAGGGTTCAGTATACTTTAAAAAGTAATGAAACCACATGGTCAAGCCATTCCTACTGCGTGAGGTGACCTGGAAATATCTCTGGCCCTGACACAAATTAAGCTCTGCCTACCACACAGATTGGCTGGTGGTTAGTCCTATGAATAGAGACTGGAGACCAGGGACAAACAGGACTGCAGTTCTGGAGATGAGATAAGAAAACAGAGAGGGAAAGAGTTGAGTGTATGGACGTGTTATCACCGCCAAGGCGCGGAGCGCTGTTTAAGTCTGCCATTGTGTGCTCTATAAATACATAGATTTATCTCCTCTAACTGCTCACTGAAGCCATAGATGCGGTGCAGGGGATTGGAGCAATCATAGGCTGGAGTGTGCAACAGGCCTACGGGTACCGAGAGAGCCGTTTGAAAGGCAGATGAAGAAACGAGTGAAACCAAATCACATCAGAGCTTATTAGAACACAGGGACCCATTAAAGACTGAAAAGAAAACAGCTAGAAAGAAAAATACTCCCGCCTGTGTGTTACTACAATTCATTTCTCATCTTAGCGCCAGAGGAATAAGAAATCTGAAAATGTGATTCAAAATCGACTTGTGTCATCCATAGGTGCTGAGTCTCAAGAGATGTGCTTTGGTAAATACTTAAATGTCCTTAATTCTCCTCAAGACTTTTAATTCTGATAGAAATAAATGAAGAATCTATTGGGCTTTTGCATTTTGCTAATGTTTCCACACTTGTATGCTGACATGTGCACAAAACCATTCACACAAAGACATTCTGATATTTATCTATTTTTGCAATTTTATATAGCGCTGACATGGCCCGAAGTCATCAGAGCGCTTTACAACAGTAGCATGATACAAAGGTACTGCAAGATATAGTTACAATAATTAAGTTCAGACATTTAGATCAGTAACTTCTACCAGGACAAATGTAGCCATTGGATAAGGGACGTACGCGCTTCAAGCATTGATTAAGATGGTGGGGACACACAATGGAGGTAGTCTGTCTCTTGGATAGAGTACTTAGATATGGTCAAGGGTGACTAATCCAGGTGTCTGTCAAATAGAAGGAGATAGAGGTCCTTTTTGAAGGTGGTTATGCATGTTGTTAGGTGAACAGAGGGAGGTAAGGAGGGCCAGATTCTTGTCCCACTTCCAAAGAATTACTGTCTCATGTACTGTTCGCGACTGAAGGTGGAGGGTTCCAGGAGCAGGGAATGCGCATTTTTGGAAACAATATTTGATCCAAAGATTTTCAGTTTCTTAAGTAGATAGGAGGGTGATGAGGAGTGCCGCGCTCTGTGGGTAATGCAGGTGGTTTGAAATTGGGCCCAAGCTTCAATGCGAAGCTATTGCAGGGTTAGCAGCTTGTAGTGTTGCTCTCAGTAGGCCTAAATGAACTTTGGGAATTCCTGAGTGAAGGGCAATTATGAAATCTAGTCTGGTGAGAACGAGCAGCTGCACTACTATTTTGAGGTCTCGTTCAAGGATCAATTGTCTGACGCCCCCACAGCTGCCTGTGTTGGTGTTGTGTGCTTTTGGCCATGGCTTTGATGTGGCTGTGGAGGTTGTCAATGATTGTCACTGGTGATGCCAAGGAATTTAGCACTCTGGACAATGGCAGGGATGCAATCCAGAGCGGAAAAGTTGCCCATCCATTCCTGTACTGGCATTTTTGCTTTCAGAGGTGAGATCAAAAGAAATTCAGTTTTAGTTGGGTTGAGCTTTAGATTCCTACTAGAGGTGGACATGCCATTGAAGGCTCGAGCCAGATAGCTTTTTCTGGGCCACCTTGAGGTCTTCTTGAACCCTTGAGCCCAAAACGAGCAGAGCCTCAATGTGGTTTCTGCCTGCCACCCACACTCTCATCTCATGTGCCATGAATTAAAAACAAGGCCTTACAATTTGATGTAAAACAGGAGACACGGAGATATCCATCGGGTGGCTGGATTTAACAATGTGAAACCAGAAAACCTAGGATTCCCCACTTGAACAAACCATGTGTTCATTGGCAAATATATTTTTTTCACTGTGCCTCACTTTTCTTCATTATTATATTGAAATACATGAATCAGGGTGTGCCTTCTGCAGGATATGTTTGATTTAAAAGTCAATAAGGTTGCTTCATGTAAAATAAGAATGTAGTCCTCATATGGCGGTACAAAAGGGGGTGGGCACAAGACTACTGACGTGCATCTTAGTTCACTAGTGGCATTGTCATGAGCGAGGGGGACGTGAATGTTTGTATGTTCATGTATGCAAACTATCTCTTGTAATAAAAGCCTCTTAAAGTAGTGATATCATTTGATTTACTGAGGTGAAACGCTTCTGTATGCTAAATAAATATTTTTTATAAAAAATTTGAAGAGACTTTGTCTTACTTTTATATGATGTTTGTTGCCCGATTTTCATGTCAATCCTTTTCATGGTTTGCAGAACCATTGCTCTGAGCTGGCTCAGCACTCTGAAATGTGTTCGCTCACTCACCTCTAGTTCTTACTTATACATTCAAAAACAAATACGGATCAATTCAACAAACTGTTTAGGAGTGCAGCATTGGAATGGCAGGGATGCTTGTTTATGTACTCTTGCAAGCCTTTGTGAAAAGGCCTCTGAAATTCCCAACTCTTTACTAGTTTAAGTACAAAGAGGTCACAGTTATTTTTGTGAATGAATATTTCCATGTTATATGTTTTTAGGACAATTCACAAAGGTGTGTAGGAGTATCTAAAAGAGTAATATCGGAGTATTATATTACTACTACAAAAATGCCTTTGTGATGTTCCCGTAGAGAATCTCTTGCTCGTACACACGATAACAGACGTGTACATGAGCTCGCAGATGAGCATGCCGATACTGAGAAACACAAATATGGAACAATCAATACATATACAAAGCAGTGTACAGCACATCTTGCACCCTCATAGGATGCTGCATATGTTCATGAGGTGTACTGTGTGCACACACACACACAAACCCACTCACCTGCAAAGCTCACTATGCCTCAATCAAGTTACCAATTTTTCCTTTCTGGTGAAAAGCATATCCATTTAATTTTTTTATTCCACCTTTGAATTCGAATCTGCCCAAATCTTTACAGTTAGATCCTATTGTTGAGGGAGTGTAGGTGGAAAGAGTGGTCCTAGAATACGTTGTAAGAGCTAGTTTGTCAATGGATCTGTACCACCAAAATAAACCAAAGCTACACTGAACTTACACTTAATGACCAGGCTAATCACAGTGTGGCAACCGGCTTCTGCCGCATAAGGCTCCTTAGCAAAAATGTTCCTTTTATCCCCCTGCCAGCACGTAAGCAGGTCGCACTAGCCCTGGTCTTTCCCAGATTGGACTATTGTGGCTCCCTTTATCTTGATTCCAATATCAGCACAAAACACAAATTGCAGGTAGTTCATATGCACTTGCCAGAATCATTATTGATATTCCCCAGTGCAAAATAGCTGCTGTGAGACTGGGTGCCTAACACTGGCTGTCCATCAGAAGGGGCATTACGCTTAAAGCCGTCTGTACGGTGTATGAGGCCCTTTTTCCCCCCAGCCCAGTGGGGGTTGAAGATATGTTTCACTGGCATGCTCCAGGTAGAAATCTTCGCTCTGCATACAGTAACCTGCTCACTATGCCAAGCACCGAAAGAAGAGATGTGGAGATAATTCGATTGCCGCAAGTAGACTCTGGAACTCTCTTCTGCAATCCCTGATGGCTATCCCAGAGCTGCTGCCTTTTAGAAAGTCACACAAAACCTGGCTCTATACTCAGTGGGCAGCATTCTCTTTTATTGTTAGTTTTTATATATGAGTTAATTCTGGACAGTCGACTAGAGCGCCTTGATGCCCCCGGGCAAATGTTGTACTGTATAACAACTAAAATCAAATCCTAATCAATATCTAAATGCACTCATTTAGCTAGTTTTGCATTGGACCACATTATCTACATGCTCAGTTTAATGGTTTGTAAATGCATAGTCTCTGACCGTCTCTTCAGACATTCAATGTTCCATTATAGGGCCCTATTCCGAGTTGCCCGGTACTGTTGACTAGAGCGCCAACAAGGTTATCTGCCCAAAATAGTATGACAGCACATGCAATTGTTTTTACTGTATTCCTATCCTGAAAAATGTTTCAAGTGGTTCATAGAAATAACTAAATGAGCAAATGTGCCAGTGCATAATTTGTAATAAAATAAGTGCCAGGGCCCTGGTCAGTAGACCACTGCAGCTTCACCACGTATTCACCCTGCCGGGACAGCCAATGATGGTACAAACGCAACTACTAACAGTCACACCTCTGGAAGTGTGACAATTCAGACTATTCCAGGCCCCCCAAGCAATAAGAATGCCTTGGGCAGCAGCTATTAGTAATTAGAATTAATAAACAACTGTTGTTCTACTCATCTCTAATTTAGACAAACAACATCACCATGTTGTAGACTGTCATAAGTGCTGCTGTTGACAATTAAGTCCGTGTGCCGAGCACCGGAAACCACTGGCTCAAATTTAGCACTGCTTTGTGATGACTTGTGTTACCAGATTCTGAAGGAGTAACCTTAAATGTTCTAGAAATGCCACAGAAATATGAATCAATGGTGCCTGTGATGGGTCTATGAAAGGCACAGGCAGCCACTATGCCACATCCTTGCCTGCATACGAAATTGAGAGACCAGTTTATTTGTGTAACTTGAGAAATGTACTGCTTAGAAATGGTAATACTCAGTGGATAACACCACAGGGTTGGACCACTTTACAGAATGTGGGGCAATATGCAGATTTTTCAATGTACACACCCCAGCTGAGCCCTAAGAGCTTAATTAGATTGTGGTAGGGAATATCAAAGCCAAAGTGTTGATGAGTAGTAATACTATGAATAGAATATTGAGGAACAAAATATCGAAGAGGTAAGTGCACAGAGGGAGGTCTAGATTTACCACTCATTACTCTGTACCTTGAAGATCTAAATGTCACCAAGGTACATGTATGTATATGTGGAGTTAGGTATAGAAAATCTATGCAAATTTACCTTTAGATACCTTTAGATATTTTGTCCCTTGATGTTCTGATCACAGTATTGTCAACTATCAGAGTTGTGTGGTGAATTGGTGTTATGATACCTCAATTGAAGATACTACGCATGCGGGGAGTAATCATCAATTGTGGGTCTACCTCCCAATTTTAAGTATGTGCACCAATTAGTGCACATTTCCCCTTATTTTGATTACTTTCCCATGGATGTATTCCATATGCTTTACATTAGCGAAATGTATCCAAGGGAACTCCCCAAAGAATTGTGATCCAGCTACAGATTGCACTTTTGAAAGACCAGACAGATATTGTTTGTAAGAAAGTTTTTTTTAACAAACAGATTAAGCACTGAACTGTTGTAATAAGGATTATTGTTGCTGTCTGTATTCATTTTTTTTTTAGATAGACTGGAACAACTAGGATGAGGATGTCTATTAATGTGATGGTTAATTCAAATGCGATTAGATGATGTACATATTGTATACAACATAGTTTTTTTAAGGTGTAGCATATTGTAGTTTGTTTTCATCTGTGTATTTTTGAATATTGACATATGTGAATTTTGGTGACTACAATGAAAACGCATAGCACTTTTAATAAGGAGACAAGGCAATATTTAGTTATATTCATTATTGATGTATAGATATGTTTGGTGTACCCTTACTGGGTTATAGGAATATAAGTGGGTTACACATACATTTTATCTGCACGGGGGGGATTCTTGTCTTCGATATACTCTACCCCATACCTTTTGGTTTGAAAGGGTGACTCTTAGCCTGAAGTCTGTGCCAGGATAGGCCAAATATGGGTGCCAGAAGGGCCATCTCTGACATCAGCAATCCTTTCAAAAATTGATTGACACTAAGTGTGAGGGTCACTGTGGTTTGGGCACAGTTCAATGTCTTGTTTGCCCAGCATTGTGGTGTTTACTAAATTATTTGCTATCCATGACTTGAATGTGGTGAGCTGATGAGTTATTGATATAGCACATGCTACCATTGTTGGGTGTGCCATGATGTTATAAATAACACATATTTCTCCTTCCTGCCTACTTGAATGGTGCTAAATGTAGCGACATCAGCAGAAGGGAGAGTTAGTTTATCCCTGCCAAGGCGCAAACAGGTGCAGCGCAGGGATTATGTGAACCGCAAGCGTTTAACTCACTGAGCTATATGAGTTCTATATTTACCAACTGCATCAGTTTGTTCCATGGCGTTTAACCCATGTTCTGCACACTGCTTTTTTTCTCATGCGATAATATCAGTGAAATTGGCTGTCAGCACGTCTGACCCATGTACACTGCGAACACGCTCCGAACTGGAGCACGAGGCATTTTTGGATGCTTCTGTAAGTAGGTGTGCACCAGAGTGACTGATGGAATGCTGAGTGAAAGCTGAAAGCAATTCGCCGGGGAACGTCAGTCCCTTGAGCCCATTCTCCGCAGCTGATAATACTAAATTTGAAGTCAGACATAGCACCGCATCAAATATTCATGTCAGGCATAGCTGCTGACGGCTGCTAGTGATATATATCGGGTGTAAGGCAAAGCATGTTTAACAATGCTGCGGTGCTCCGGAAGGAGGCCCTTGTCGAATGCTGCATAACTAAGAGGCTACATTCAACTCCCAAAGTGATGGGACAGAACACCCTCAAATGCTGCACACCAATGGGGAATAACATGCCTCAGCCGTCCAAGGGCATCAGTAAAATAAACCTCACTCGCCTGATTCACAAATACATGATCTCGTGTTAGCTCATCTCACGAGTGGCATCTCGGTTTAGTTTAGAAGTAAAATCGAGGCTTTGTGTGTGTTAACCCGCAATTAGCCTGTTCGAGTAATGTTACTCAAGTGCGATGTAGTATTACGTGGGGAGTAATTCTGTTCCAATGGGTGCAAAGTGGTAGTTCCAGAGTGGGGGATGCCCTGGAAAGTTTGGGAAAGATGTGTATGTGATAGTTAATAAAAACGCCATTACAAAATTAAAGAATAGAAACATACTGGAGCCATAACAACAGTCAATAAAATACATTAAAGCAATACAAATGAACACTATAGATCAAGGATTGAATATACACTGAGCAAATGTCGCAATGTATGAAGGCCTCTGCAATCAGTTGTTATAGTAAGTACCTCAAACAGGGCAGATGTTCCACCCACCCTGAAAGATCCTAAAATAACGTGTTGTTTGACTCAGGGCAGGCGGGGTTCTCCTTGGCCAATGCATTGAGAACTGTGTCCATGCATTTTGAGAGTCTACCTGTTAGCCTGCCATCGGACACTTGAAAACAATACAGTATGGTGCCTCAGAGTATGTCCTTGTGTTCAGGTCCAGATAAGGGCGCCTTAAGAGTTTCTTCCACTCACAAAGAAAAGCTGCGCAAGTGCAAAGATTATGCGCAAATGACTCCTCGGCTAAGACCAAGAAGAAAAGTGTGTGCATGTTCACAGCCCACACCTATCTTGAAAATGATCTGAAAATACTGCGCAATGATTGGGATTTGTTGTGCAAAAATGCTAAGGTTCTGTGACGTGGAGGTTTTGTTCCATAGATTTGTAACACAGAAGTGGAGGACCAGGGTCCATATCGTGAGCAGTTGCGCTGGCACAGAGCGGAGTCGCCCAGATGTTTTGGGGTTTGCACTGTCTAACTAGCTTGCGTACTACTAAATTGATCCCAGGTAACAGAAAACTAGATAGCACAGCTTGGAAACAGGAAGGGGTAACCTCTGCTCATTGTTTCTGATTTGTAACATACCACATGCTAATGCACATGCTCACCCAGAAGGGTATCCCAGTGCTGAAACGAAATATTTTAGTTACCCATCTCAATTGTACTCATTTTATCGACCTTGGAAAGATGAAAGGCAAAGTGGTCCCATTGGGACATAGACATTAGACAATGAGGTCAAATAGGGATCTCTGAAGTGGAAGTGTTAGTCCACTGAGCCTGCTGACCTGGCCTTTCAGAATAGTGTTTTCAAAGCTCTGGAACCGCCGGGCATGTCAACTGAGTTCAGTGGTACTGGCATAAGATGTTGCCCATACCTGCATGAACTGTTTTGAGACGTGTCACCATTTGGTAAAGAGGTCCTTGATGCAGCTACTGCCTTTGTTATGAATAAAGATGTTGACTTAATATACTTCTGTTTTTTATTGACCACTGGGCTACCGGTTAATTGCACATTCTCTAGCTATTTCGTTTTCCTGGCTCACTTCCTAAGGACTGAGGTGGTTGGATTCTCCTTATGGTTAATTCTTTCTGAACTGAAAACCACACTGTGGTAAGGGCAGTAGATGGCAAATGCCGGAAGCTGGCTTGTGCATATATTGATATAGCAGGTCCCCTTTCAGCACCTGTGTGTGCCCGCACCCCCTTCAGAAGACCCTAATGAGAAATGGGCTCACTGTACCATGTACTGGCAGTAGGCCAGATTGCTAAAGCTCTTTTGGTATTGACATGGTGATAGGTGAACAATAAAACATGACTAATTCAGGTGATAATATTTAGATCCATTAGATACCTTGTTGTCTAGAGTAAGTAGTATACTTTAAATCCATCTTGCAAAAAAATTATGGGATTTTCCAATATTCACCATAGTGAAAGATGGGGTCCGACATCTGTATTTCCATTAAAAATAGCATGCTTTTGTGGTCTTCAGCATGCTTTATATAGCATGCTTTGTATCATGTGAGTGAGCTGAATCATCTCCCACAGAGCCTGTATAATGCTGGTGTCAGGAGGAAAGGGTGTATGTCCAGCGTGAAGGCTGCCATTATCGAGCATCAAGGGTGTTCCACAGGTTAGGGCCCAGCACTCCTTTGGAACAACTCCCATGTTTCAGCCAATTCGAGTGGGCTCGAGGAATTAGACACATGAATGCCTATCAAAGGCTAACCATGGAGGACTATGGTTGGGCTAGCTTTGTAGGCGTGCCGGGTCTTTGTTTGGGTTCGTATTCTGTATAGTACCATGTGTCATAAATTTAATCATGAACTTCAGTGGAAGCCTGTGAAGTCATTTCAGAGCTGGGTTAAGATGGTCAGACCTTTGTTGGCTTAAGCTCAACCTCAACCAGAATTTGGAGGCTATTAAGTATGTTTATGGGATTCATTGGAAGACCTAAGTAAATGTTATTGCAATAGTATATTCACTTAATGAGTTCACATGTTGATTGATACATTGTGTGAGACATATAAAGAAAAAGGAGAATTTCCTGAAACGTTCAAAGTTGCCTTTTAACCCTTAACCACAGCGTTGATTGGATGTGCCAATAAGAGATTTAAATCATAGGCAATGGAAATTATATTATTTTTTTTAGAGGTTGAATGAAGGTGGCCGTAAACATAATTTGGGGGCATATTAGCAAGAACCTCGTTAAAATTATCGCTGTTTTAGTGGCAGGAAACTGCAGCTAAAACGGCGATAATAGGCTTGCTAATATGTGTTATAGAATTCTAATAGAAGCCCAGGTTAGATGTCCTGCACATAATTTTAACGAGGTTCTTGCTAATATGCCCCTTAGTCACATAAATATTTCTTCCATTCAGTATTCGATGTGATGTTTGATTGTATCAGAGTTATTTTCGAAAAGTATGTGAAATTGTGTGTCATTCACACACTTCTTGAAGCTGATAAAATGGGAACATATAGGATTCCCAAACCAATTCTTCAGTCTATTTAGACGATTAACATAGTCTGAAGTACTGTAAACCAACGGCTGCCCTTGTCAACTCATGTTGGGAGCTCCTATCTGAAGCCAACCAGAGTCTATTATGCTCCTCTTTCAATCAGGATTCTCATTTTCAAACTCATTAAATGCACGTAAAAGTTTGTGAAAAGATTTGCAGCGCTCATAACTCAAATGAGGTGTGTGTTCAACATCTGCCATTCCTCAGTTGAGTCGGCTTTGGCCCCACTACCCAATATAAGGTATTTATAAGAATTTAGTGCATTCAAACCTACCTGACAACTTCTGCCCTCTACTACCGCTTAGCTAGAGATTCTAGGGGATAATGACCACTTGGCCACAACTTGACTATCAAATAAAACAGTCCCTGAAGCAATTCATTGCTTCAAGTCTGAATGTGTGGATACTGGCCATATTATGTTTCATTAGATACCACTTCTGTGAATTATTTACTTATCTTTATTATTAACAGCAGATCTTTGGATAGGAAAAAAGCTGGCCTATTCACCTTCCTGTCCAGATGACATTGTTGAACCAGCAAGATTTCTGTGCCTTCATGGGGTGACAGCTTCCCACAATATTACTGTGAATTAACCTGCTTATCGGCCACTCTACCTCGAAAATAATAAAAACACCATGGCTTCCTTCTGTTTGCAATTTGACACAAAGGATGCCGCTGTTGGCCTGATAGCTAGCCTTATGCTGCTAACAATTTGTGAGTTTGATGCGCCACTGCTTAGATAGCTAATCCTCATGTAAAGCACTCTGATACCTCCGGGTCTAGCCAGCGCTATATAAAACTCTGCAAATAAATAAATAAATCACATCTGGCGACGAGAAGCAACATGTAAGCATTTTCTGGGCTTTTATGCAAATTAACTAGCGAGTAGGCCGCTGGACAGATAGCTAAATGCATGTGGTGAGTGAGGTGGGAGTGTGAATGAGTAAGGAGGGCGCAGAAGGTTGGTGGGAGCAAGCATGGAGAGAGCACACAGCTATGCTTAAAGTTATTATTTTTTTGCTGAGCGGGGGGCCCCTCTGCTCATTGTCTCTGCCTAAAGGGATAAACAATGGTTTATTCTGATTGCTTGGGCGATTGGCCCTTTGGCCATTCTATAAATTGAAACTAAAAGCCGGAGCCGTCCTCGGTGTTCTGCTAATCTTATTGGGCACGCACTGACAAGTAAACAATGCATTTAAAGAACGTCATCTTCCCCCTGTGGGATTCTGATTATTACTGAGTTGTTGAATACTTAATGAGGAAGGATGTTGCGGGCCCTAAGGTATGGCCTCTTAATGATAAGAGTTTTTTTTTTATTAAATGAACTTTAATTACTTCATAATTAGTCCCTCTATAGGCAGTGACGGGGATGCAGATAGGCCTCTTCACATGCTTGAGGCCAACTCGGGTTGTGTGCTCTTTCCTGATTAGAAACCTGAAGTAGAAACAAGGAGCACAGTTTGGGGCAATTAACAGAAGAAGACTCCTTTTGGACCAGGGGCAGTGGAAGAGGAAATGTGTGCAATGGTTTATTTAGGATTGTTGTTCCTCATGAAAACAGCCCATCATCGAGGCACATTGTTGAGAAACAATCTCAGTAATTTTTTCAGTCAACGAATAATGTTCATTGTGAAGCTGCATACCACTACTAGTGTTTTCAAAGTTCCTACATTACCTAACCATGTGGACAGTTGTGAACAATGCAGTCTATCTTATAAAAGCCTTGAAGAATAATTAAAAGTGTGCCTCTATTGTTTGAGATAATTTCTATAGCTGTGGACACTGTTAATGATGTTGGGAAATTAGCTTCTCCTGCCTCTCCTCTCGCTGTACATAATGTGATATTTTTATACTTTGACAATTAGGGGCCTGTTCACAAAGGCAGTTTGTCGCAAGTAATAAAATAGTGCTCATGTAAAAAATAGTGCTCCTTTACATACTCTTACATGCCGTTGTGAATTGGTCTCAAAACATGTACATTGGGAGCAAAATGGGAATATTCCAGGAATATTCGTGTTGTTGGCACAAATAAAAGGGAGAATGGCCTCTTTGCACTTTAGCTAATGCAGAGTTGGGTGGTTCAAGATCGATTCACCAAGGCGTGTGAGAGTATTTCACCCCTTCGCTGCGGCGGCAAATCCGCCGCAGCGCTAGGGGGGATGGGGGGCCGAGCGGCGCTCGCATGCTCGTGACGGAGCCGCTCCGTCACGAGCCGCGGTTGAGCTGTGCTCATGACGGAGTGGTTCCGTCATGACCGCGCCCGCTCAATGGAACGTCCATAGCAGGCGCGGAATTCACGCCGCGCAGGCGCGCCGAGCGGGCCATGACGGAACCGGTCCGTCATGAGCACGGCTCAACCGAGGCTCATGACGGAGCGGCTCCGTCATGAGCATGGAACTGGTTAGAATAGTACTCCTGTAAACGTACTTCCTGTACGAACAATTTTTTTGTGAATTTGCCTCGAAATCCTTATTTTGTGTCTCTTTCTGAGGTCGACGTATGCAAGAACTGAGGGGCACAGCGTGTCCATACTTTTTAAATTGGCAAAAACTGTTCCCCGACATCATGTAACAAGGCAAACGACCCAGGATGGTTCATTCCGACATTGCATTAGCCTCGGCTGAAGTGGAAGGGAGGGGGTCTCTTGTGCACTGAAGCTGAGGGAGAGCCAGGCAGATGAACAAGAAACAAGCCTTTTTGGCAGGCTTCCAGCTGCGTGAAGCAAATGTAAATGCGCCTATTTGATAAATCTGTAAATGTAAAGGCTGCTTGGAAGCCAATATTGGCTTTCATTGATGGAGTCACTTGAAGCTTTGTGATGACAACAAAGAAATACTATTTTTTAAGAGCCATTGTACCAGCTGAGCTGCAGAGTGGGTGTTTAAAATGGACAGCTATAAAAAATATTTGCCTTGGGTACAGTGTGCCTATTAGTCAGATCTATATTTTGGAAGCACTTTTT
The DNA here is from genome assembly GCF_964261635.1 of Lissotriton helveticus. Taxonomy (NCBI): domain Eukaryota; kingdom Metazoa; phylum Chordata; class Amphibia; order Caudata; family Salamandridae; genus Lissotriton; species Lissotriton helveticus. Next base: position 274,776,160 of record NC_136059.1, read on the forward strand.
TATTTTAATGCAAAATCTTTTTGTGCACTTTAAGGCAGCCTATCTTATATTGTGTGAAATGCACTTTTAACATAATAATATACATATTCACTGTTGTGTTTTTTTATCTCAGGTTTAGACCTGTTAACACTAAAAACACAAAAGCCGCTAATCCCCACTGCATCAACCAGAATTCTATTCTGTGGCTCTCTGGTTACATAAACAGATATCTGCAGTGATTGAGTTAACCATTTGAGGTTTATTTTTCATTTAGGATGAGTGTCGTTTCATAAGCAGTTACCTGAAGATGAGAGACCAACAAAATAGTCCGGAATATTTTGGCCACATCTTCAATCCTGCCCACCATGCTCACTGACCCCACCCTACGCAGTTAGGATCATAGTTCAGATAGTTTTTTTAATGCGCTTCGCCAGCTGGTCCCTATATAATTTGCAGTGGCTGCCGTTAATTTTAGGAGGGCGGGAGAGGACGAAACACCCACATTCACACTCACTCAAACCCATGCATTCACACACACACACACGCGCACACACACATCCATTCACAACACTAATTACCAAATATTCAAACATACATGCACACATAAACCAAACATTTAAAAAAAAGAATCACACTTAACTGCAGCTCTGTCTCATAGGTCCCCGGAGGGTTGGGACTGCTGCCTTCCCCCATTGGCTGACTTTAGTCAATGAGGGAAGGCAGCAGTCCCAACCTTGTCCCAGAGTGGGGTGGGGTCAGTGAGACAGCTGACCCCACCCCACTCTGTGACAAAGTGTCCCTGATTAACACTCGGCTTTGGGCACTTCAGGGCATAAAACTGAAACGCCCATGTTTGAGGCAGTTAGTGACACTTCCCTCCGCCATAAGGGGGAGGGTCCTTGAGGTATTTTGCCGAGCTGAGGAGGTCACGCTCACAGAAGCTGTGACTTCCTCAGTCCAGCAAAGTTTAGCTCAGGCAGCAAGGAGTCTGCACATTTAGTGCATATCTAACTCCTGGCTGCCTGACCTGAAAAAGAAGAGTGTCTGTCAGGCTGTCCTTTGCACAGCCTGAAAGACGCTGTTCTTGAGGGGCAAAAGGTGAGGTGGTGTGGCCCCTCAGCCCCTTCGAATGGGCCATGGTATATATATATATATATATATATATATACTTATATATATATATATATATATATATATATATATATATATATATATATATATATATAAATACTTATATATATATATATATATATAAATATATATATATATATATATATATAAAAATATATATATATATATATATATATATATATATATATATATATATATATATATATATGTATATATATATATATTCACTGAAAAAACCATAGGTTATAGACCATATATAGTTAGGAATTAGCATTTACAAAACCTTGAAAATTCACTGAAAAAACCATAGGTTATAGACCATATATAGTTAGGAATTAGCATTTAAAAAACCTTATTTTACTCACACAAAACCATTGAAATTCCATATATAGTTAGTTGCACTAACTATATATCGCGCACCTGCAATCCACTGCTGATCATGTCACATATTACATCATTCATGACATGGTCAGTGACATCACTGATGACATCACTGATGACATCTCAAATGACATCACTGATGACATCACTGATGACATCTCAAATGACATCACTGTTGACATCACTGATGACAACATCCAGTGAATGTATGTTTCTGTAAAGTTAAAATATATCTTACATATTGAAGAATGAGTGGATGTATAAGTGTCTGGATGAAGGATTTAGTAGGTGCGTGACTGACTGTATGAGTGAGTGATTAAATGTGTCTCACTGAATGCATGGGTTAGTGACTAAACTGTCTTAATTTGTGCATCATTATGTCTGTTGTTCTGTAAACTGCTGCATGTGTTGATCATTAGCTATACGAGAGGCTATATGTGTTATTAATTGCTTGCCCAAGTATTTCTATGGGAGATTGAGTTTGTGTGGGGGTGGCTGGAAGGTGTGTGACTCTATGCATAGATGTGTGAACAGTTTATTCACTAGGTGTATGAGTTCAAGAGTGCATGTGGAAACAGCTACATGGGCAGTTGACTGTGTGCATGAGTGTATTGATGAGTGAATGGATATCTCAATGCTACATGTCATAGTAAGTACATATGTAAAACACAGTACATGTGAGAGTTGGCATATATAAATAACTGTGCATGAGAGCCACCGAATGAGTGAGTGGTTGTATCGATCATTGTGAACTTGTATCAGGGATTGTATAAGAGAGTAAATATGTGTTAGTATATGTTTCAATAAGTAAGGTGTGTTTAACTGTATAGTTGAAGAAATGGAGATGAGATTGTTTCTTTGCATGACTGACTGGGTGTGTGAGTAACTCCATGGATGAGTGGAAGTGTGTGAGTGTCTGTATACACTGAGTGTATCTAAGGTTATATTAGAGTCTGAAGAGGTTTATCGTATTAGCACAAGAATGATGTCAAATGAGATGTAATCAGTGATGTCATCAGTGATGTCATTTGAGATGTCATCAGTGATGTCATCAGTGATGTCACTGACCATGTCATGAATGATGTAATATGTGACATGATCAGCAGTGGATTGCAGGTGCGCGATATATAGTTAGTGCAACTAACTATATATGGAATTTCAATGGTTTTGTGTGAGTAAAATAAGGTTTTTTAAATGCTAATTCCTAACTATATATGGTCTATAACCTATGGTTTTTTCAGTGAATTTTCAAGGTTTTGTAAATGCTAATTCCTAACTATATATGGTCTATAACCTATGGTTTTTTCAGTGAATTTCAATGGTTTTTTAATAGCAAATATCATAAGCTGTCGAATGTCAAGTACGTGGTAAGTGAAAACATTTTCGTGTTTATGCACACTGATCTGCTTTGAATGGTGCCCCCCCCCCTCATTTCTATTAAGAGTACTCTCTCTTTGCAGATAGTGAAAGGTAGTTAACGCAGGTCTTTGCCCCCATTGTAATCCGTCGTGCCTGCTTCTCTCTCCATTTGATTGATTGTTATCCAAGTATTTACTGTTTTAGAATTAGTTCTCTTTGGTTCATTCTCTATTTACAAACAAACACAGAGTCGCAATACTCTGTTTAGTCTTTGCAGATAACGAAAAATCGTGTAAAAAAAAAAGAAAAGGAATCGAGCAAAATCAGTAGGCCACTAATGGGATCTCTTTTTGACCTCGCTAAAATAGAAACATTAGGAACAACCCCTCATGACAAATACAAAACTAGTGAGATGAACTGAACTCCACACAATGATGGCTGCAAAACAGCTCGGCTCCGCCACCCACCCCGCCCAAAATAACGATAAAGAACGGCTGCCATGATTGGTTGCGGAATGACCACGACAGAGCTACGAAATGGTGCTGCTCTCATGCTAACCCCAGCTTCAGTCTGAAACATCCAGAAACACTGTAGACTACCAATTCGATCAGTTCCGGTAGCGCCCCAATGTAACCCGGTAGAGAAGAACTAGCTCTCCCCTCTTTGACTGATGGTTCTTGTTGCCTGTCCCTTCTGTTGTCATTTAACAGAACTATTTAGCCTGCTGAAAGGGGTTGTGTTCCGACCGCTGGTTGGTGGAGACATTTTGACTATATTCTGTACATGCGTTGTCGCGTAATGCGTCATATGACGCGCCGCGTTAGCGCATCCGGAAGTCATCCGGGGCGCGCAGCGCGTAACGTAAGCATAACAAGTCATGTGACTTGTTAATAAAACTTTTCATTGGTTCATTTTACTTTTCTTATTGTAATGATGAAAGGCTTGGTCATATGACCTAAAAATTACGCTTTTCATTACTTCCGAACATTATTTTTTCTTAAATATATGTTATAATGTTCCAGGCTAATGTACTTTCCCGGAAATTTTACAACTGTCCTGCAAGTAAAATATATTCTTTTTTCGAGAAAAAGAGCGTTTCTTCGTCCCATGACGGAGCCGTTGAGCAAAAGAGGGTCGACCTGCTGTCTTAGTCGCCGATACGCCTGAATATGAGATTCTTATCGATCACTTTATGTTGCAGGAATAGAAAACACAACAGCCCTTGACCATTTATCTTTACTGCGTTCCTTCGTATTATACCTTTTACCCTTCATGTAATTGGTCTGCTTTATTTCACTTGCCTTTTAATGATTCTAAAACAGTCACTATTATTAAAAACTTTACCAATGTATATACTACTACCATGTTTTCTTTTAAAAACCTTTATTGAGAAAATTTCATTATACAAATACGAGCCTATAACCACGTGGGCCTGCCACAGAGCAAACTGTAATCGTATATGATGAATAGACATTTACACTGTAGAGGAACGTAACGGGCGGGCCATTAGGTTGCAAGAACTAAGGTGTCTAACAGTTACGGAATCGGTGGACGTACATTTTATAATTAAAATACGACAGGGCCAGTTACAATAAAATTATCTAGATATACATTTGCGGGCAAGTACCATGGGTGACGTTAATTCGAACTTTCAACAGTACAGTAATCAATAACACATCAGAACTTAATATCAATAGGGATGTCGAAATATTCAATCAATTCTCGTCCCCGCCCGCCATGTGCTTCAAAACTGCATACGTATCTCGTGATTTCAAGGTTCTGCAACCAGTACACAACAAGGAGTTACGAGTCCCATTTATTCTGGCGCCATTTTGGGCGAGGACGGGCAGGTCCAGGATATAGTCAAAATGTCTCTACCAACCATCGACTATGATGATGTTCATATGCTGTATTTATTAGAGTAACACTCATCTGTCCACATGAAATTAATTTGCCACAATCTAAACATGTCATTTTAATCTTTCCAAAGTTCTTCTAAATATTTGGGGCCGTTTCCCTTGCCTCTGAAGCTCTCAGTGCCACTTCTTTGATGAATGTACTAGCAGGTCAGGGGTTCTCCTCCAAATCTCTCTTTTATGCAGCACTATAATTAATTGGTGCCACCTCTCCATATGACGATGCATGGTATAGTTACCACAACTATATTTTTTTTCGGTTCCTCTGGAGAGTTCATCGTGGCAGATGAAGTGTGTAACGTACCGGGCATTTACCTTTTTTTGCATGTACAGGAAAGGAAAAAAAAATCGAGCGTCCGAGTTCTAAGGTGTCCCAGGGCCATTTTGGTGGACCAGGCCCAAATCCAAAGAACAGCTATCTCACAGGCTAATGGGGCGACCCACGCCGAGTTTCAGCATTGTAGGATGACCACACAAGTACAGCAACTTGCTAGACATCACCTCGGTGCCATCCGGATCTCGGCGCCCCACTGCAGATGAAGTGCCTCTCAACTATGAAACCACCACGGTGACATCCGGATCTTGGCGCGTTGTGCTGCCTTCGGCCTATTCGCACATCGGTCCGCTACTGACGCCATCTCACAGGCTAATGGGGCGACCCACGCCGAGTTTTAGCATTGTAGGATGACCACACCAGTACAGCAACTTGCTAGACATCACCTCGGTGCCATCCGGATCTCGGCGCCCCACTGCAGATGAAGTGCCTCTCAACTATGAAACCACCACGGTGACATCCGGATCTTGGCGCGTTGTGCTGCCTTCGGCCTATTCGCACATCGGTCCGCTACTGACGCCATCTCACAGGCTAATGGGGCGACCCACGCCGAGTTTCAGCATTGTAGGATGACCACACCAGTACAGCAACTTGCTAGACATCACCTCGGTGCCATCCGGATCTCGGCGCCCCACTGCAGATGAAGTGCCTCTCAACTATGAAACCACCACGGTGACATCCGGATCTTGGCGCGTTGTGCTGCCTTCGGCCTATTCGCACATCGGTCCGCTACTGACGCCATCTCACAGGCTAATGGGGCGACCCACGCCGAGTTTCAGCATTGTAGGATGACCACACCAACTTGCTAGACATCACCTCAGTGCCATCCGAATCTTGGCATCTCAACGCCTAGTGGTATCTTCCATACAAAAAATATTGTTACGCTGCCTTTGGCCCCATTCGCACATCAGTCCGCAACTTAGACATCACCTCGGTGCCATCCGGATCTTGGCATCTCAGCGCCTTGTGGTGTCAGTCAGAAAATATTGTTGTGCTGCCTTCGGCCTATTCGCACATCGGTCCGCTACTGACGCCATCTCACAGGCCAACGGGGCGCCCCACGCCGACTTTCAGCATTGTAGGATGGCCACACCAGTGCGGCAACTTGCTACACACCACCTCGGTGCCATCCGGATCTTGGCATCTCAGCGCCTTGTGGTGTCTTCTACTCCGGAAATATAGTAGAAAATATTGTTGCGCTGCCTTTGGCCCCATTCACACATCAGTCCGCTACTGACACCATCTCACAGGCCAACGGGGCGCCCCACGCCGACTTTCAACATTGTAGGATGGCCACAGAAGTGCGACAACTTACTAGACACCACCTCGGTGCCATCCGGATCTTGGCGCGTTGTGCTGCCTTCGGCCTATTCGCACATCGGTCCGCTACTGACGCAAACTCACAGGCCAACGGGGCGCCCCACGCCGACTTTCAGCATTGTAGGATGGCCACACCAGTGCGGCAACTTGCTACACACCACCTCGGTGCCATCCGGATCTTGGCGCGTAGTGAAGCTGCAGCAGCTGCAAATAAGCTTCAGACAGTGTTACAACCGCTGCTCAGAACTCTCAACTATGACACCACCTCGGTGCCATCCGGATCTTGGCGCGTTGTATTGCCTTCGGCCTATTCGCACATCGGTCCGCTACTGACGCCGCCTCACGTGCCAACGTATTTTCTCCGCATTTTATACCCTATGCCGCATAACAGGTCATGTGACTTGTTTATAAAACTTTTCATTGGTTCATTTTACTTTTGGTTTCCTAATGATGGAAGGCTTGATCATATGACCTAAAAACAACACTTTTCATTGGATGAAAACTTTTTTTTTTCCCCAAACGATGAAAGCCCCACCTTGTTTCTGGATGTTTCAGACTAAACTGGCGTCACCATGAGAGCACCACCATCTCGTAGCTCCGTCGTGGTCATTCCGCGAGCAATCATGGCAGCCGCTCCCCACCAGAAGCCTGCAGGAGTCGGGCCCCCAAAACTTTTGATGAATTCTCAAGGCGGAGGGGACGCTTTCGAGAATGGGGTCCAAGACCTAGCAGACAAGCGTCCGATTTCCAAGGTGTCCCAGGGCCATTTCAGTGGACCACGCCCAAAAAGGAAAGAGCCTGCCGCCATTTTGAGAGTCCTGTGGCAGCCGCCTATCGCTGCACCGCAAGAGTGGGCGCAACTCAGCTGAATGGCGGATTTTGACACAGTGGACCAAAAGCGGACGGAATGGCAACTGAAACGGTAAAGGGGCGCCCCACTAAAACAGATGAGACTCCACCTGGAGAGGCCCGTTCACGCCGCCTCCCCCGGGGCGCTCCACGCCGTTATTCGGAGCAGCATTGTAGGATACCAAAACCAGTGCGGCAACTTACTGGACATCACCTTGGTGCCATCGTTCTGCTGCCTTGGAACTATTCGCACAACAGTTTGCTACTGATGACCCACCCCCCGCGACGCCCCACGCCGTTATTTGCTGGGTGGCAACTTACTAGACATCACTTTCGTGTCATCTAGATTTCGGCGCGTTCTGCTGCCTTGGAACTATTCGCACAACAGTTTGCTACTGATGACCCACCCCCCGCGACGCCCCACGCCGGAAATCTGGACGTTGTGCTGCGTTGGGACTATTCGCACAGCCGACCGCTACTTCGTTGTTTTTCTCTAAAAATGTTTATATGTTATTACTATTTTTGTTTTCTTGTATATATTTATAAATTATTAAAGTTTTATAATCTTACTACTTTGTCGGAGTGCTATATATTTTTAATGTGACACATAATTGTAAAAACTTTGATGTACAAAGAGTCATCCCTGGAATCTTCCGCTTCACGCTCGGTCCCCTCCCCAATCACAATACAGGATGGTTTTCAGATAATAGCAACGCTTCTGCTGTGACGGATCTCATCGAGTGTGGGCCTTGATCTACTATAACTCCTTTGAAGAGGGGTGATTCTTTACAGCTGTGGCCATAAACTACATCTGCAGGGCTAGCTGATAGCCTAGGACCGGCCTGGACAATCGGACACAGAGGAAAAGGAGTGTCAGAGGGTGCGGTAGTGAATAGGGCGAAAGGGAGGTGTCGGGCGGGCACAGGGTGTGATTCTCAGGGAAGAGCAGCGCAGATGGGGGGAGGTTTATTACCCATGCATAAGACAGAGAGCGGGGGTGACCACTGCCTGGGTGAGATGCTTGCGAGGGTGGGGAGCCATGCTAAGGATCGACAGCGTGCACAGAGTGGGTCTGGTCAAGGCATCTAAAATGGCTGCCGTGCACGACAAAAGTGTGGCATTTGAAAAAAGACAAGATGGCGCACACAATGTTTTTCAACAATTCCTGATTTCCTTCGAATCGAACGTTAACAGACGTTGGGGCATATTACCAAAGTTAAGCGATATTTATCCCTAACGATGCATTGCAAAGATTTTTTTACCGTCAGAAATTATCGCAGATAAACCTTGCTATTATCAAGGTTTATCGCAAATACGATAAAAAACGAGCGCAATGCATTAATATCGCTGAAAACTCCGCGATATTCATGCATTACCGAGCTAATGCTCTTAGCCATGTTATCCACCTCCCATTGGATAACATGGCTAAGAACTGCTCAGGGCAGCTGTTACTTTTTGGAGATATTCGCGCTTATCTCGAATATTTCCAAAAGTTGATAATAGGAGATAGCGATGTTAGCGACTGTTTCCAGTCGCTAACATCTTGGCATGCCCACTTTGCATGTCATTAGTGATAAATATCACTCACATGCAAAGTGGGACCCAAGATGGTCGCTATCTCCTACTAGCCGTCGCTAACTGGTGTTAGCAACAGCTAGGTAATACAGATATAATTTTATCTCCGCGAAGCGGAGCGCTGTTACAGATATATATCTTGTTTTTGAACGTTAATTTCTCAAAATGCACTGAAGCACATATATTGAGACATAGCAAAGGCACATCGGGCTACCAGTCCCTAATATTTTACCAAGTTTCGTGCAAATCCATTCAGCCGTTCGATTATTATTATTATTTTATTTTTTTGCCCCGCGGGGCCCTTTTAAAACCTCCACATCAAACCTAGGGGGTCAGCGAGGATCTACTATGCCCCCTTATGGTCATCAGCCGTTCGATTATTATTATTATTTTTTTTTTTTGCCCCGCGGGGCCCTTTTAAAACCTCCACATCAAACCTAGGGGGTCAGCGAGGATCTACTATGCCCCCTTATGGTCATTTGCCCCTTCGCTTTGGCCTCCTCTTGTCTCTCGATCCTACCGAGAGACAAGATGGCGGCCGCTACGTACTGTTTGGAATGTTTACAGACACCGGAGAGCCAATCAGCTTCGCTTCGCAAAGCTCCGTAACGCGAAAAGTACGCGAAGCGGTGCGCTGTTACAGATATATATCTTTTTTTGAACGTTAATTTCTCAAAATCCACTGAAGCACATATATTGAGACCTAGCAAAGGCACATCGGGCTACCAGTCCCTACAATTTTGCCAAGTTTCGTGCAAATCCATTCAGCCGTTCGATTATTATTATTATTATTTTTTTTTGCCCCGCGGGGCCCTTTTAAAACCTCCACATCAAACCTAGGGGGTCAGCGAGGATCTACTATGCCCCCTTATAGTTATTTCCCCCTTTGTTTTGACCTCCTCTTGTCTCTCGATCCTACCGAGAGACAAGATGGCGGCCGCTACGGACTGTTTGGAATGTTGACAGACGCCGGAGAACCAATCAGCTTCGCTTCACAAAGCTCCGTTGCGCGAAAAGTCCGCGAACCAGTGCGCTGCCCGGTCCGCTGTTACAGATATATATCTTTTTTTAAACGTTAATTTCTCAAAATCCACTGGAGCACATATATTGAGACCTACAAAAGGCACATCGGGCTACCAGTCCCTACAATTTTGCCAAGTTTCGTGCAAATCCATTCAGCCGTTCGGGCTAAAAGTGAGGCCAACCGCCCTATGGAAAACTCAATGTTAAAAACACGTTTTGGGACCCCCCTTTTTTCTCGGCCCCAACTGGACGAACCCCCCCCCAAATTTTCAAGGGCTGCTCAGAAACAAAATGTGCCATTTTCCTGAAAATTTCAGCCAATTCCGTCCACAAACCCCAAAGTTATTAGACATAGAATTTTCAAAAAACCCATAGAGAAAAAATCCTAACTATATATACCTACTGGCGACCGCCAGTAGGTAATATATATATATATATATATATATATATATATATATATATATATATATATATATATATTATGTAAACTCACCCTGTGTAACCTACTCTGTCACAGTTTTAGATCTGACTCACACTATAAAGGTGTTTCCATCTGAACAAATAAACATATATTTTAGAGGGCTTCAAATTGCCCAATTTGAAGCCCTTTAAAATATATGTTTATTTGTTCAGATGTAAACACCTTTATAGTGTGAGTCAGATCTAAAACTGTGACAGAGTAGGTATGCGCTAAATGTGCAGACTCCTTGCTGCCTGAGCTAAACTTTGCTGGACTGAGGAAGTCACAGCTCCTGTGACCTCAATGTTTTAGCAGAATATAACAACAATATGGGTAATAACATATTCTTAAACTAGTGTGGATTGTGAGGGATGGGATTTACCATATCAGTCTGTAAAGCAATTGCTCGCCAAGGGTGGCTGGTCCATTAGGCCGCTTGAAAGTAGCTTCGCAAATTTGCTTTTTTCACTAATGTCACCTGCGTTAAAAAATGGCAGTAAAGCAGATCCCGATTGTCACTTTTCTGAAACAATTGAGATGTTATCAGTTTCTCTTTGGTGAAACCTTGGAAAGATGGGCTGATTATCACAGAGGCACAGATGTCCTACTCATGTGATGGAGATGCGGATAAGGCAAGTTATCCTTCAATGACCTAGGAAATGCATTTTTTGACATAAAAGATTAAACAACATCACAACAAATGTATTTTAATAGAATACAAACCAAGGTAGACCTTCATGGAACCTCAGCACTTCTTTTACTGTTCAATTGAATGTGCTAAAGTGAAACTGAAGGTACCAAGTGCATATTGGTGATGCGACTCCCTATTTAATTAAAGAAATGCAACATGAGTCCAAAAAACCATTCATCACCAATTGTTTAAATCATTTTTGGATTTGAATTTACAAGCACGTCATTAGAGATATTGCTTTAAGAATGCTGCATGTACTTTAACACTGAAAAGATCCAAATACAATTTCTATATCAGCACTTCCCCATCTGACCTCCAACGTGTGTGCTGGTTGTCCATGAATGAAACATTAAAGGTGTCATCAAGATTCATTGACAGGAGACTAACCGAGGCCATCTTTTACCCTCACCAAAAACTACAGAGTTGGTCTGCAAATGGAGTGTTGTGGGATATAGACTTACCTCCCATCTTTGGTGTATTTCATTTCAAACACAGCACATCCTTTTCACTACGCTCAAATTGTTAGACCTGACCAATTTTGCAGTTTTTCTCCCCCCATCTGGTTGTTTATACATCAGGTTGACGGTTATAAATAATACATCATTTTATTACACTACGGCAGAAATGGAGTTTAGAACTGGGAATTTGCATTGGAAAAAGATATTCACGAGAGAGTGAGGTTGCACGAAGCGTGGTTGAACAATGTATATATTCGATCCAGAGAGGACATTTTGTTGGAGAATTATGGTAAAAATGATTCCACACCATTTGGATGTAAACATGTGCATGGGGTATGTATAAGTGACTATATTGTACTATATTCAAAGTTTGTAAAAAAATGGGGGCAGTTCATGGCAATGGAAGCACTGGCACGGCGTAGCGTTCATCCACTCTCTCCTCTACTGTGAGCCTCTTTGGCTGATATGCAGGGATTCCCAGCCCCTCAGATCCCTTCTAGGAAGTCAATCCTGACCAGTGAGTTTCCAAACTGGCCGCCCTAGCCTCTTGCATTGTTTTCTATTGTCCCTGTTTTTCATCCACACCAAATACCAGTACCCTCAGAAGCACCCCGCTGATGGCCAGTAAGATGCGGCTGCTAAGGTGTTGCATGGCTGGGCGGTTTTGAATATAAGAAAAAAGAAATCACATACGTGATCTTGCCTTCTCCGCATCTCTACCACGTTGATTAAATGTCTTCCAGGAACCAGGAAGCTCCCAGGCTCCCCACAGCCAATCACAACGCTGCAGCGTTGTGATTGGTAAGCACGCAGGCTCCCTTGAGCCAAACACAACAATGAAATGCAGCATTGTGATTGGTCTGAGTGCTCTGGTTCAGTGCTCAGCCAGGGAATGAGGGCCTGGGCATGTTTGCCCTGCAGGCTGTAATGCAGCCTGCAGGGAGAACATGCAAAGTGTGCATGAATGTTTGGCCAGCCTGAGACGGCCAATCAACCATTCATGTGCACTTTACAGAGTGCACAACCACTTCTACTCCCTGATCTCAGGAGAGCAACCCCCCGCCCTGCCTTAGCCTGACCATATGAAAAATAAAATGGTTATAACTGCATTTATTATGATTTTATTTTTTCGTTGGGGCAATGCTCCTCCACCTTAGCGGAGCCACTGGCCACAAGCTTTCCTGGCTCTTACCACATTATCTGCTAGTGATGCATAGGTGTGCCCCCTCCTTTCCATTTCCTGCTCTGAATCCCCCATCCTGGGACTTTGTGGAGCAGGAAATGATATGAGCTGGTTGTGCATACCTAGTCAGATGAAAAGAGAAAGCGGCGGCTGCTGCACAAAGCTGATAGTTCCCCATTTTTACCAATTGCATGATCACAGGTCTTACATTTTCCCACACACAAGGAGGTGTATTGTATTGTGTCCTCTAAGTAGCTCCCACAGCTGCGGGTCAGCCTCGGCAGTGTCCTGGAAATTGGATTGTCACAGAGAGGTGCCAATATATTATTGAGTCAGTCGTTCCAGCTAGTAGTGCTGTAGGGACTAGTGTTATAGGGCCAGCAATGGCAACTGTGATGCATCCCAACACTTTGTATGTTCTTGTCTGCTCCATGCTGCTTTGAGGATGTGACAAATTTCTGTCGCAGAGCAGGTCACTTTTAAAAAGGATGTTACTCCTCTATTTATTTAGATCTCAGTTTTGACAAAAGCTAACACCAATAAAATAATACCCTAAATGTAATTTAGCACGAACCATCAAATCTGTAATCAGTTTTTAATAGCTACTTCATTTGTTTTACATTTGAAACATGCATTATTGTCTATCTAAAACAAAAGCCGACATCTACAGAGAGATGCATACTTTATCTGAGGCCCTTTTGACGCACTCCACATTTCTGTCAGAGCCAGTTTAGTGAGACGCTTCCTGGAAGATATTTCTGCTTAAAGTACAAAGAAAACACGCACACAGCAGTCAGTACTCAGGAGAAACGACAGGAGATCACTCTGTAAATAATTGTTAACAAATAGGCCAACATGGACCAGCCACACAACAGATTGGGAGTCTCTGCTGCCCTACAAAGCTTCTGGAGATAGTTGTAGAAAAAAGCACTAAATTACCTTTAAAGTGATTTAGGCTCAATTGATACAGTACATTAAAAAGAGGTACCTTCTTTCTGAAGTTTTAGGAGCCTGCAACGTTTTCTAAGGCACTGTCTACCAGGAGAGCTATGATCCCTTATATACAAACATTTTTTGTGGACGTTTCCAAAATTATGAAAGAATTCATATTTGGGGGAGGGGATATGGTCTCACGACTAGACTGCCGACTTTGGAGCTGGGAAACCAAGGTTCAAGCCTCGTGGTCGACTCCACATCCTGTGATTCTGGGCCACTCACTTAATCTCCTCGTGCCTACCAAAAAACATGAATGTGTCCTTGTGTAATGTAATTGGTGCTCATGTAAAGTTCTCCAATACCTTTGGGTCGAGTTCACGCTATATAGATCTGCAAAACAAAAAAAAACCCTTTAATTGTTTAATATTCTTGTCATGTAGACCTGCTCACTAAAGATAAAACAATGTTTCTTTTGTATGTATAAATACCCCACGCAATAATTTAATCTAATGAAAACTTAATGATTCACACTAAGGCAAATATATTAAATAAAGAAAATAAGGAAATAAAGCACAAATCGTCTTCGTTTGAAAGATATAAATCCGAAAAGCTTTTGCTATCAAACATGCCCAACGGAAGCCAGCAATGCATCAAGTGTATACACCAGGCAATGTGAACCCACTGTCTTTAGAGAAACTGGTGGGCTGGGAGATGTCAGTTACCTGAGTGATTCAACCTCTCTCTCCACACTGATGTTTCTGGCTCAAAAATGTATAGGATGTGAGTCAGGCAGTAATACCAGAATTTAAATCTTCATGCTTGTTATGAAAAAATGATTTATTTCTTGTTGGTGCTTGAAGACTAGCCCTATAGGCTTATGTTTTCATGAAGTAAGATGTCCATGTTCCTTACAACTAGCCCACAGTCCTTCTAGCAGCACAACAGTTAACAGGGGTGCTGTGAAGTGGTCAGAAACACAGCTTCTGCTGACACTCCAGGACTGGAATCTGGGATACTGGGATCAGGACTTTGTGTGCAAGGATGGAGACAGAGGTGGGGTGACTATCACAATGTTCTTTTAACAAGCAGCAACTATTCTAGTCAAATAGACAAGAAAGATTTTCTCAGTAAGTTTCAGGCAGGCTCTGAAAGGGAATGAGGGCTGATCAAGGAAGACCTGGAATGCCATTGCCAGGTGAAAACAGTTCTCAATCGTGAGTCTCATAATTTGTTAAATTGTGATGTAGCTGCCTGTCCCATAGGCTATCATTGAAGCTACAGTGTAAAAATGTACATGTGTGTCTTTCCATTAGGACAAGATAGAGAAATTGAGTTTAGTCTCTCTGAACACAGAATTCAATAACACAACTTTAAGTGAAGGTGTTTTTTAAATTGTGTGTTTGAAAATGGCACTTTTAGAAAGTGCTCAAAAATCAAGAAACCTCTAGCTGACCATTTGTGGGCTGCTAACTTTTAGGCAGACTCAGACCAAATTCACTTGTCAGTTGGTTTATTACATTTAATTATTAATTTTAAATAATTTCATTTTATGAATCCTCGAGACATAAGTCAGATACACATAACGTTCACATTACATCAAACCAAACAAGAGTGAGACATAGTGACAAATAACAAATAGCAATACATTAAAATAATTTCCAGTCCAAAAACACAAAATAAAAAACAGGTAAGCCATGAATCAAATTTTCAAGAAAGACGTAGGTTAGCACTCAACGGGGGTCAAAAGTATTCCAGGTAACAAAGGGTTACAGCATTCAATACATATATTTCCCTAAGTTGCTACACATATTCCTATTTAAATTCTTCCCTGATGGTAAAAAAAGTGCCAACACGTTTCAAAATTCACTCTATTTACGTGGACTCTCTTCAGGGCTGTGACTGGATTCTCAAATAGATCTAGGGCATCCCTCCAAGGAAATGGAAGATTGTTATTGGGTTGTGATCTTGAAGAACAAGATTCCTTTAATTCCAACAGTCACCACTTCTTCAGTTTATCGTTATGGCTAACGTGACTTGTGGTGCCAGTATGTTTATAAACTTGCTGTTTAGAATTACTAATGGCAGTAGGTGCTCGCCGTGGCAGGTATGAAGGGATCTTAATCGCTCCTGTTCGTAATCATAGCTTCTGAATTACTGTATTTTTACAAACATCTCTTAGTCATTTTTTCCGCAATCCGTGGGTTCTCTGTAATCTTACTTTTAGAAACTGGGCATTTTCTTGCTTTAGCTTTTTGTGTGCCTCTGCCTGTTTGTGTATTCACTGTCTAGTTTTGGAGTGACAGGAGCTGGGTATGTGCATTCATTCTAGACAGTCAAAAGGGGGGTTGAGGTTGGTCCTGCCTTGCCTGGGAGACTCATAGCCAGGCTGAATTGACCTAGTCTAAATTTAGACTGGTGGGAGGGGGTTTCACTAGCACCTGAATAGGCTGTGTCTCCTTAGCAGAATGCATTCTCCACTTCCTGCAGTCAAGCTGGACCAAGGAGGCCAGGACGGGGTTGAACTTTGATCAGAGACCCTTGCCACAAAGAGAACAATGGGAAAATGGGGTATAAGGTAGTGACCTAAAGCCCCAAGACTTTAGATTACTTGTGGATCCAAGATAACCCTGCCAAGAAGATGAGCTGAAGAGCTGTGTGAGGAGCGCTGCTTTTTCTTTGTGACGGTGGGTTAGCCTGTATTTGCTGCTTCTGTCTGTGGCAGAGGAAAAGGACTGACTCTTTTTGCCCTGCTGTGGTATACTGCTTATGAAGAATCACCATGGCCTTGTGTGTGCTTGCCTCCTGATGGAAGTATCAAGAAGACAAAAGACTTCACAACATTCTTGCTGTGTCCCAAAGTAAACCTGCCTGTTAGGAGAGCTTGAGAACTGTGTGAGGAGCGCTGCCTTCTGTTTTGGCCTGCAGTTGCTGGCTTGTCTAGGGCAGACGAAGGGTTGGAACTGCAGTGTGCAGAGCCTAATCTCTGATTACAGTGGAGCAAGCACCAAGGAGTGCCCAAGCATAGCATTGGAACCAGCACCGTGGTGAGGTCTCCAGCAGTGCCTGGCAAAGCCCATGCAAGCTGCAGAGGGTCCAGGAGGGGTAGAAAGGGGAAGTCTCGCCGACCATGGCACCGCTCAGTATGGGATCCAGCTGGTGCTGCCGCACCAGCTGCACCGGGATGACGTGCTGTGCACCAGCAAAGGAGTGGGGCCGCGTCAGCTCCTCCGCCACCCTCCCCCACTGCAGAATCTCATTGGAGATTTCCTTCTTTAGAGGCCACGCTCGCTGTGGTCAACGGGCGGGTGGCCTGATAACCAGCAAGAGCAGCATTGCACCAAAATGGTGGGCTCAAGGGGTCAGTGGCTCCAAGTTGCTAAAACGTGGTAATTCGGGTATTTTCGCTCACTACTCATTGTGCTTGATGATGGTGATAAATGTTATTTTTCTCCTTTGGAAAACAGTATAATAAGTGTTCTTTGTGAAGGCCCTTCCTATTATATGCATTTGAAGCAATTTTATGATATAAGCAACATAAAAGTGTTTACTACAATGCTACGTAATGAGTATGAGAATTGCCTAGCTGGCAAACAGATTGTGCTTTATGTGATTGTGATGTATGTGTTTTATACACAATATAGGAGATATTTTCATATAACCTTGATAGAGTCTCTATTGTGGTGTAGGTAGTGTGTCACTGGTGTGTGTGTGTTGTGCAAACGCTTTACACGTTGCCTCTGGGTGAAGCCTGACTGCTCTGGGTCTGGGACTTATCTTGGGTCTGTAACACCCTTACCCTGACTGGAGTGGTGGGTTCTGCCTGGCTTAGGTGCTACCTACCCTAGACAACCTGAAACCCCATTTCTAACAGTACTCGATACTGCAATCCATCTACCCTCAACAATAGCCAGACAGGTTTCTTCTGACATGATTTCAAAACTAATGTGGCTGTATATTCGAACCTTTCAGGCCAAATTACCTGCAAAATTCAAATGTATATAAAATTCCACTGCCAGCTTTACTAGCAGACAAAATGTGAATTAATTTAAATGTATACTTATGAGAGATGAGTGCTACAAGAAAGGATTTTATTGGAGAGGATAAATGTTAAATATATATGACACACTTAGGAAACATTTATCTATTTCAAGTATTGCTGTAGCACAGACCTAGCTGTAAGGACAATGGAGCAATTTGAATCAAACTGAGGATAATATCGTCCTCCACTATTCCGCCCCTGAGTCAAAATACAGGATGATGCTCATTTCCACTGTTACCTTACAATTGTTTAGTAATTCACATTTGCATATACTCCGCTGTCAGCCTGAAGAGCTAACAGATCGTCATCTAATTTGTCTAGTAGTTGAGCAACATTTGCAGAAGAAAGACACACCATTTTAACAGAACAAAGGAAACTAAGGTGACCCAAGCGAGTTCATACTTTCCAATAAAACATAGTCCCATTGTATATGGTGAAATGTTGGCCTCCTTAATGAAGGGCATGTATATAGTTTTTTTTCTCTAGTACCTAGAAAAGATACATATCTGCACACAAAGGTCGATCTAAACCTGATTATTTCCACAAGTATTGAGTGAACACGAAAACTTAATAGTTAGCTGGGAAAGTACAAATTTACTAAATCTTTGACTCTTCTCTTAGACTAAACTTTGAGGGGCATATTATCAAGGACGGGCGATACATTATCGCCGCTTTTATCGGCAGGAAACTGCCGATAAAGTGTTGATAATGGGCTTGATAATATGCTCTATGAATTCCTATCGAAGCCCATGTTAGATGTCTTCAGATCTAACATGGGTTTCGATAGGAATTCATTGAGCATATTATCAAGCCCATTATTGCCGCTTTATCGGCAGTTTCCTGCCGATAAATGCGGCGATAATGTATCGCCCGTCCTTGATAGTATGCCCCTGAGTCTCTCCACTGCCATACTATTTAAGAAGGTACTGGTGTATGCTCATATAGTGGTAAATTGATTAGGCACACATTCAAATGAGGATCTAAAATAAGCAGCTAACCTTTTCTGTGCCTTTAATTGAGTTTTCTCCTTTTGGACTTGCAGGGCCATTGCGTTTCCTTTCCCAGACTGAGTCAGTCACAGCCTTCTTGGGGGACACAGCTTTGCTGAAATGTGAAGTGGTCGGAGAACCGATGCCCACTGTGTCCTGGCAGAAGGACCAGGAGGATATGATCTTCAGCCCAGATGACACGCGATTGGTTGTCTTGCCCTCTGGAGCATTACAAATCAGCAGAATTCAGGCAGGAGACAGTGGGAGCTATCGATGTCTGGCAAAAAATCCTGGCAGTGCAAGGACTGGAAATGAAGCTGAGGTTCGGATTTTGTCAGGTAATATTTGGTTAACGAAGCTAAATATGTGCCTATCTCTTTAAAAGCCATTGTTCATTCACATGTGTTTCCTTTTTAGATTGTGTTACTGAAAAGATGGGTGGCAAAAATGAAAAATATTATTATTATTATTTATATTATTATAAAATAATTATTTGAGCAAAATATTTGATACTAGCTACCACTTTTTTTAGCACTCTTTTAATTTGAATACTTCCTCGATTTCAGTTGACATGAAAAGTTAATATTCGCCAACTTTTTTTCATTTTGCAATTTGTAATTTATATGCTATGGTATGGCACATGGCTGGAAAATATCGCTGAATAAAAAAGACGCATGTTAACTATTTCATTAGCGATGTTCGAAATATTTTGAACATCGCAGCAATTTTGGTGGACAATATATATGGTTATCACCAGCATAAACAATAGAGCATGTCTATGCAGCGCCATTTTTTCAACTCAGCGGCGGCTAAATCAGTGCTCCACCTTGCTCCATATTTACAAACTGACACATTTGGCCCAGTGCGCCAGTTTGTAAAGGTCTGTGTCACATTACACCTTCATCAGGTAAAATGTATACCAGGTAGGCGTTCCCACGATAAAAGCCACGTAGAACTGACATAGAGAAATTTACAGCTTTTCACTCTGTCAAAATCCCTTCACCTTCTCAAACCAGGCATAAGGATTGATGCAGGTCTTTTAACATGGAACTCCCCTTTGTGTTCTGACGCATTGCTGGAGTTACATCAGTCTTATGACCGATTCCAGTAATGCATTACTTTAGGGCCAAAAGATGCATCAGATTTTTTAATGGATCCGTGAATTCTTGCACCATGGAGCACTGTATTGTAAATACAGTGCATACATAGCGTCATTAGGAAATTTGGTCAGGCGCAAGAAATCTGATGCATCTGTTCTTGTAAATATGCCCCCATGTTCCATCAGGCCAGTATTGCACATTTCTGACACTCACAAAAGGCTACGAGAGAAACTTAGATGGTCAGTGGGAGAGGAGAGATATTACAGTTTCAGGTCCTGATCTTTACTAGATATGCTTTCAAGGCTCTGTATAACATAATATTCCAGTAAGCGAGTTTCTGGATATTGTTCCCTCTCTGAAGTATTTCTGGGAGGTTATAAAATTGCCACCATGTTGTTAATAATTATTAGGTTGTCTAGCTTTAAAAAAAATTTTTTTTACTGAGTTTTATATAGCGCGAACTTGACCTGAATCGGGTATCAGAGCGCTTTACATAGCACCAGTTGCATTACATGAGGACACATTCATTTTTGGTAGGCACGGGGAGAATTAAGTGATTTGCCCAGATTCACAGGACGTTCAGCGTCATTGTTGAGACTTGAACCCAGTTCCCCAGATTCAAGGTTGACCACCCTAGCCATTAGGCCAACTCCTCTCCCCTCCTCTTTTAGTGACAATGGCAATTTAACAGGCACAGGTGCTGCACTATCCACGATTTTTAAGATTCCATATTCAAGGTATGATGGTATGACCAAAATATATGTTCACTCTTATGATTAGGTTTGGTCAAAATGTTGCTCATATGCTGCACCTACGTTTTCACAGACAATATACATAAGAGGGTCACTGCATGAGGAAAGTGACATTTCTTGTATACCTGGGCTTTCTTGTCTGACGTTTCAGTGGAAATGTGCACAAAGTTTGATAATCAGGGTTGGGAATTACTAAACCTTCACTAGTGTCCTGTGCAAATAAAAGTGATTAACCCACCATTTTCCTTTCGTCTTGACTTTGAAGCCGAAGGAATAAAGAGTAATTTTTTCTGTGGAGGAAGAGGATAACCCTCGACTCCCAGCATCCGTTATCCTTATTTGTGTTGTTGTGGAGGTTGCGTTGTATTTCAGATTGTTAGAGAGATGGCAGTAGTGTGTGCTTCATGTATCCCCAGAAGAGCACAACCAGAGAATTGAGAGGTGGGAATAGATCCTAAATCAATTAATAGATGTACGTGTAAGAGAACCTGGCAGAGGTCATAGTTGAACCTGTGCTCCTCCTGTAGGTGACAGGTTGACAGCCTGTGCCAACAGGTGTTCAAGTATGTCTTAGAACTGGACACTCTGTGAACTAATTCATATATAGGCGTTCCTTACAAGATGACGACAGAAAAAGTCCCTAGTTGTAGAAGTGTCTTCTTCAAATGCTCAAGAAGGTAGTCCATGTGGAAGAAAGACAGGCATTTCATAGAGGCTGACATAACCCCACAAAAATGTACTCTGCCGTGGTTCATCATCAAGCTTTTTGGATGCAAGTCAATGTAAGGTTGGAAGTAAAGGACTGGGTATCTCAGAGAGTATAACTTGGACTTGCTACCATTGTGTCCCGAGGTTGTGCTGTAGATACACACCCAATCTGTGACAATTAGCCAGAGCTAGGTTTAAAATAGATTCGACAAATTACGGGAAATATTGTTGAACTCTCTCAGGACACTGTTCGGCTAAACGAAAAAGCAGACGGTATTGAATTCAGATTTGTGCTAATAAAAAATGAATGTACGTTTCATACCAAGGGATGTGTCTGAATCTAAAAATACATTAATTGAATTAAACTGAACAATGTGTAAAATGTGTTCCTTTGAGCAGATGGGGGACAATCATAGATAGAAACACTTTTTTTGCATCACAAAGCTAACTGATAATTTCATATATACTGCCATGCTACCAGTATGTGAATTTATTAGATGGATGAATAATGTACAATATTAAAGTAAAATGTTTTTCCACCCGCAGGGAGCTGTACTGGTAAATACAAACAGTGAAAGGACACACAAAGGGCGCACAGTTCCATCTAAGGTCGAGTAGGCACCCTACATACGTGCATTCTGCTTCAGTTTGCAATGCAGGAAACACATTTTGAGACATGCTGCCACATTTCCAAAGACGTTCTTACTTAAATTGCCATCTGTGGGGTCATGCTGTTTTTCCGCACTCTGATGCAAGGGAGAATGCTGACAAAAATGACAGTGCGCTGAGCAGCGGCTTCTTTTAGATCAATACATAAAAGAACATTTCGTGATGTTCACATAATGTGCATAAATGGCCGACAACAGGGCAGTTTTCTTTTTATGATAATGGGACTGAAAAGTATAGAAGAGAAATGAAAGGTTGCTGTTGTTGCTGGGGAAACTGTATTGTCACTACACGTTATTCAACTGGCCTTGTTTATGGGAAACAAGCCGTCGAACAGTTTTTTCAATGAACAATGAATGCATAGCTTATTTAGTTATTTAGTTTCAGAGCTGGGCTTTATGGATCGCGTGTAGAAGAAATGGAAATATATGTGAACAGGCACTGCCATTCACAGACAGACAGAAAGATAGATAGACAGACAGACAGATACATACATAGATAGACAGACAGACAGACAGATAGACAGACAGACAGACAGACAGACAGGCAGGCAGGTAGGTAGGTAGGTAGAGAGACAGAGAGACAGAGAGAGAGTGGGGAGTGGGATAGATAGATAGAATAGATAGATAGAATAGATAGATAGATTAGATAGATAGATAGATAGATAGATAGATAGATAGATAGATAGATAGATAGATAGATAGATAGATAGATAGATAGATAGATAGATAGATAGATAGATAGATAGATAGATAGATAGATAGATAGATAGATAGATAGATAGATAGAGAGAGAGAGAGAGAGAGAGAGGTAGATAGATAGATAGATAGATAGATAGATAGATAGATAGATAGATAGATAGATAGATAGTTAGATAGATAGATAGATAGATAGATAGATAGATAGATAGATAGATAGATAGATAGATAGATAGATAGATAATGGCTGTTCACAGTTTACAAAATATAGTAACCACAGATTTCTTCATTTCTTCAACAAACACAAAACAGAATTCGATGCTGGAAAATATTATGCAAATATAAACACATCGTCTCACGGATTACACAGTGTCAGCGCATAAAAACCTGATTACATCTTACTGTGCTACTATAAACATAAATCTTCATTTATCAGAACAAAACAACCCCCACTCGCAACGCCATTGCAAAAGGCAAATAAATCTCCACTAGGGTCTTAATATCCATATCTGATGTTCTATCAAGGGAGAAGTGCAGCGGCAAAACTCGGAGCGAGAGGGGGGCACCAGCCAGCCTGCCTCCACACTTACAAAGTATTCAGTTATTTCCTATACTGACCTGGAAAAATCATGTGCACACACGCAAACACACATACACAGGCGAAATCCACTATTCATACACTGCTTGCTGTTGAAACAGTGTGCCAAAATGTTTTTGTTCCAGCCTAGAGTAAATGTAAAAAGACCTTGGGGCATATTATCAAGAATGGCGTTAAAAATTATTGCCGGTTTATCGACAGAAAACTGCAGCTAAAACGGCGATAATGTGCTTGATAATAAGCCCTTGTGAATTCCCATAGAAGCCCATGTTCTGGTGTGAACATGGGCTTCTATTGGAATTCTCCAGGGCATATTATCAAGCCCATTATCGCCGTGCTAGCGGCAGTTTTCTGCAGCTAAACTGGCGATAATTTTAACCCGTTGGCCGCGGGGCTAATTCCCCATGCTGTGCTGGGGGGGCACGCACAGAGCCCCAGTGCTCGTGACAAACTCAGCTTGTCATGAGCCACGGTGGCCGTGTGCTCATGACGAGCTGGTTATGAGATGCCACATAGTTCTCTCATTAATTCCAAGGACGCTATCAGCCAGTCACAGTGGTGGGGAGAACCAGTTTTGCTCCTGCCAGGTGGGAGGAGAGCTCCTGTGAATAAGGGATGGGCTATCGAGGTAACTGGACTGATTGGCAATACTCTCCATCTCACCTCATCCTTATTCAATTATGAGCAATTCTGCCAGAAACTCGTGATCATCCTCCGCCCATCAGTGGCATAAGAAAACCTTAGTGACCCCCTTTCAAGTAATGGTGAGGGAGGCCCCCTACAATGCTAATTCCTCACGGTCCCCAGAGACTCTGTAGAAAATACTTCACTTTTGCCACCTGCATCCATATGACATCAGCAGGACTTTCCATGATACGTTTAGCGTCAAAGAGAAAAAAGTTATCCTTATGGAATGAGCATCTCCTACATGCAGGCACCCTGAAAACCAAGTTCAGTTCATAGTTGTTATTATAATATTATTCATATTTTTACTTAAAAAGTGTAACTTTAGGGGCTAAGGTAATGTTCCCCTCACTGAGGCCTAAATACTGGAGTAGGTTTGTAAGGGATGTGCAGATGCAAATCAAATCTAGTCACTAAAAGGTATTTTGGCATAGCAAGTTAATCTACCATACATTTTTAGAGCTCCGATTCTATTAAACTGACAGTTCAGTTCCCCTTTCCTTTTAATACCTAATTTTGAGTGCCCAGTTGTAGAACCAGTTTATCCATGACTTAGTGTGTGTTACCCCTAAGCTAATTTCTAGGGATACCAATGATAGTCTGGCTAGTGGTAACTTAAACATCGCAAATAATAAAATAGAGAACATAATGCAGATTTATATAATGGCCGTCGCAGACATGGGTATTATGGGTAATTGCTGTTTCGGGTAATAGACAGGGCCACTGGAATTATGCCATTTTCAGACTGGGTCATTTTCCACATTATTTAGCATTTGCTACATAACTCAGAATCTGCTGCATAAGCTACAGATTTTGACTTCTAACTCAAACAGTTAAAAAGTTGCTATAATCTAAGTGACATATGTTGCTGTTCAGTAGAAGGCCCTGTTGCTTTTTGCTATATTTTTATGTTAAACTGGTACAAATTTAGTAAACCTTTTGCCCAGGTAGGTGTTAACTTGTTAGAAAATTACAAAATTACAAAATAATATTATCACAAAATGTGACACATTATGTCACATAATTTGCCTTTTCTTGACACATAATTTGGTCCTTCCTTGCTGCATAAATTCAATGGCCCTGGTAAAAAAAATTAAATAGCTTTTTTAGGGGTTCACATTCAGTGTATGAGATGTGGTCACCATTTCAATGCATCTCCTTGTTTTAAAATTAATCCGGTGTCCCTACAGCGCTCCTCTCCTTTATTGCATATGCAGATGACACCATGCCTACATTTAACTATGTAAAACAGGACTACCAATTTTAAGTCAGCTTAGGTGTGACATTTCATTGTTTACAGCAGCAATTGTGTGACATTTTTAGGCCTTGCATGTGACACTCTGACTAACACCTTAGGGAAAACATTTTCTTTGACCCTAGCAGATAGTTTTTATGCGCACGTCGCAGGAATTTTCCCTGATGCACGTTCAAGGACCCTTTAAGGGTAACTTATCCTAATTGTGTCAGGAATTTTACTTAGCAATTCAAATTGACTTCATTTGTACCTCTCACAATATCATGACTCCCCTTTAAGCAATAAATCCCATAGGATCTCCTGCCACTATCATCAACTACCCACTATAATCGTGTGCTCAGTCCCGTTCCTCCCAGTCTGTTAGATGCTTCCTTGGTATCACTGACTGCCTAGTTATACATGAGGAAAGGATTTTATTTTGAAAACTGAAATAACCAATGCTGCTGTACGTTCCTGCTATGGGAGCTACCAGTATGAAAGCGCAAATGGACTTTGTGGAAACAATGGAGGATAAGACTTCCATGCTCCATATTTGTACTAGAAATTATAAATTAGACCTTAGACAAGACCTCGCAATTTTCCATTTCAGCTATGAGTAGTTAAAGCATTACATTCTGGTGCTTGTAGTCCATCTATAATGAGAAAAGCAAAAAATAACAAGAGCCAGGTTTACAAATCAGATGCATCTGACAAGAGAGAAGTTGAGTTCCCTGGTTCAGAATCCTGCAACCTAATGTGGTTATTTTACAATTAAATGTAATGATTTTTTTAAATGTAATGCAGTGGTTTTACTTTAGTTAAAAAAATAATCATGAAGCACTTGTAAATATTTCAGTAAAGCTGGTCAATTTCATTTTTCAGTACTGCACTTTTATTGGTATATATTTGTTAGTTATTTTTAAACTATATGTAGTGTATATTGCTTTTAACTTTGCCATGGTACATTGTTCAAAGTTATTCAAAGCATGACAGAGCGAAAAAAGAACTCTGGGTTTCCATAAGAGCATCTAATGGCAACACCGTGAAATCACCTACATTGACTAGCATTTAGTGTCTTGGCCTTATATGTTTTCCCCTTTACAGTACATAGTGTAAAATGCTAATATAAGAAGAAAACCCTTTGCAATATTTTCTACAGTAGTCCTAATTACCCTTGACTGATAACTTAAGTAAACAAAGACATAAAGGCAGTGTTAAAATGAATACAGATTATTTCATATAATGTTTTACTTAACGATTGTGTGTATGCCTTTGTAGAATCTTAAAATGTGAAGAGCGGGCTGGCATTTTTCTCTGGGAAAGATGGCAAGCCTACTTCTACTTCAGTAAGTTCTGTGCTGCCTCTGTATTCTAAACCGTGCAGTGCTCTGTGGAGGACACACTCTCTCAGGGGCCCACCACCCAAGCTGGTAAGGTACCTGGCTGGCTTGGACTGAAAAGAAACAAATACGTTATTTTGGGTAAACATTGTTTACCACGAAGTTTTTACAACGCGGTACCTTTAGCACGCATCCCTTACAACGCAAGTCGTTACCACGACTTGCGCTGGAGGGCGGTAAAGGATTAAAAATAGTACATTTACTATCCAAACACCTTCCCTAGGGTCCACGGGGACTGGTGTTAGAATAGTAAATTATACTATTCGAAATCCACGCCCCCCAACGCAAGTCGTGGTAACGACTTGCGTTGTAAGGGATGCGTGGTAAAGGGATGCATTGTGATGGTACGCGTTGTACCGTCATACATCCGTTATTTTGTTTCTTTTCAGTACTGTACCAGCGAGGTGTCAGCTCAGAACAGGCCACACACTGCAGCTCCTTTAGAGAGACACACTACACAGACATGTTGAAGACCAGAAGAGCAGAACCCCCATACAGTGGGGGCTGTGTGGTGTTCATTACAGCCCTTTCACGTACCTGGATACATCAATGCTCACTCAAAAATATAAAATACTGAGTCAAATCCCTAAGAGATCTATCTTGCTGACCTTGCCCAACAACTACAGTGTTCAAAGCAATAAGATTGTTGCTCATGTATGACCTTCCTCTAACCCACAATGTACTGGGTCTATATTGACAATACCACCCACAATCTAGATTATGTACCACGTAACTTATTTATATTATGCAACTCCACTGCCTGCATTATGCGTTACCACATTCATCAAAATAACTTTCCAGTTACCAACTATTGTGAGCAATGTGGCACAGAGAATATCAGCAATATATTATCCAATCTCAATGTATCTAATCACCAATTTGAGTTGTTGCATTCTAGTTCATGACCTCGTACATCATTGAAAAAGTTATTCTCAAATGTAATTCATTAACCCTTAGACAGATAAGAGAATGATCAAAGTAGTGCCATGGTGTCCTTCGAAACAAATATTATGCCCAGGTTTATGTGAATGACTAAGAATTGGATTGACTCACATTCTTTTTAATGCAATGATTACATATTTTCTTCCTTCCACAATACTGAGACAATCGAATATTAGGCAATGATAAGGAATCACATATAAAGGTAATCCATATCTTTGCACCAATAAATTATGACATTAAGCTAAAAAATATTTGCTCATTTTTGCAATATTAAGCTTTATGAATGTCTTTGACATGTGTAATAGTTTGTGTACATATCTCAGTGAGACAAAAAATGTTCTTCTGGCCGTCTATATAATTACTATATAAAGTAAAAATAGCCTGCTTCTTCACAGGGCTCTACTTTAAAATTTGGACTACAAAAATGAAGTCTACAAAATGAACAATATGAAAGAAATATTGTCCTCTACCTTATGCTGTAGGAGTAAGCCTAAATCCAATTAAAGTCTCGTCCTACATCTTGCTAGGTAGTAAATTACTAGTTTGGCTCAGGCTTCAATACAAATATTGCAACTGCTTTATGGTATAGTTGTAGAATCTTCGCTCCAAATGGGCATACTCCAGCCTTATACTGACTTTAGGATGGAAATATATCCTGTCATACTTTCTGGTCTAAAGTGCAGAAACCTGTTTGCGATACCCAGTCTCACATGAGGCTTTGCTTTCAAGCAATCATTTCAGAGCAACACATCCTACTTTATCTGTGTACAGGATACTGTTAGGAGAATAAAACCCCTGTTTTGAGCACCATACATAAACTCATTGTGTGAGTGTTAGATCTGGGGGTCTCTAAGTGGCAGAGGTGGGTACCAATGTCCAAATAGGGACCCTTGCTTATAATCAGGGTAAGGGGGATACACTCCTTTCGTAGCTTGGCACGAGCAGACAGGTTTATCAAAGGCAATGTGTAAAGTATTTGTACCAACACTCACAGTAACACAGTGAAAACACCACAAATAGACTCCACACCAGTTTAGAAAAAGAAAGTTATTTAATCTAAACTACACAAGAGCACAATGACAAAAATCCAACTTACACAGATCAAGAATATGATTTTAAAAGAGTTCTAGGGTTTGGGTCAAAATATCCCACAGTTGCGTCACGTTTAGCCATAAGTACCTTTAGATGCGACAAAAGTTCTAACTGGAAGCTGCAGTGTTCAAAACAAGTGATGCGTCACTCCTGAGACCCTGGGGAGGTGATGCAACAGCCCCGCTGCACGCAGCGGGCGTGTTGCGACGAATCCGGTCTGTGAGGGGAGGGAGGCAATACCTTGTATAGATTCCGGTGCGCAGGTTTGGTAGGAGGCGTCTCGCAAAGGCACGATGCGGCGATCTTCGGGACGGCGACGATCTCAGGTGCGGCGGCGATGCGCAGCATCGATCTTCTCCTCTGCGGCCCCTCGATGTGATGGCTCTGCGATGATGTTCGTAGCGACGTGATGCGGTCCTCAAGCAAGCGGTGCGGCGATCTCACCCATCGACGACAGGCTCTGCCACGATATTTGCAGCGACAGAAATCTTCCCGCACCGGGCCGATGCGTTCCGCAAGCAAAGGATGCGTCGGCTCTTGCAGTAGCAACAGGCTCTGCGACGATCTCGATCTTCACGACGGGAATTTCCTTGCACTGTCTGGGATGCGCTCTGTCTTTGTTTCTCCTTGTCCAGCTCCCCAAACAACAGGCACAACTTACAGAGGCCCCACAATTGGATCAAGCACTCAGGAAGGGTAGAACTCTGTCAGCAAAGTTCAGGGGGAAGCTGGGATTGAAGCCCTTTTGTTCCTGGGACTTCTTAACAGGAGGCCAGCTCTCCTCAGGCCCTTGGAGAACTCTTCAAGCAAAGGGACACAGCACACACCAAAGTCCTTCCCCTCTCCTTGGCAGGAAAGCAACTGCAGGTCAGTCCACAAGCACACAGCAGGACCGTCCTTCCTCTTCAGTCTTCCAGCTTTCTCTTTGGCAGAGGTTCCTTCTTGATTCCAGGATGATCTAATTTTCTGTAGTCTGGGTCGCCCTTTTATACTAGTTGTTCCTTTGTTCTGTAGAGGGAGAGAGGCCTTTTCATGGTCAAAACCAGTTCAGGTCAGTTCCTGCGCACTTTGCTTTTCTGTCTTCTCCTTTCAGAGAGAGGGGCAGGGTCGTCAGCCGCCCAGCAGGAGGTGGAGCCAGCATTGTGGAAGGCAGGCACAGCCCTATTCAGGCCCAGGTGCTATCCCCTCCCACCACTCAAGATGCAGATGCAGTCATTCAACCTAGGGCTGACTCATCCAACCTCCTGGGGGCTCCCCAGCTCCTGTCACTCACAAACCAGACAGTCAATTCACAAACAGGCCAATGCACACAGAAAGGTCAGACAATAGAACAGCCACTTTCTAAAAGTGGTGTTCTCAAACACATGATTTAAAACCTATCCTTCCTAAAAGATGTGTTATTAATTTCTGAGTTCAGGGATTCCAGACTTTAATTTTCTATCTTGCTCCTATGGGAAGATATGCAGGTAAACAGTATACTCAGCATTTCCCCATTATAGCCTATGGGCAAGATAGCCCTCTCAATAGTGAAAAACGAAAATGGCTGTAATTCACTACCAGAGCATGTCACACACACCAGTGCATGCTCTACCTTTCATATACACTGCACTCCGCCCAGGGGGGCACCTAGGACCTTCTATAGGGGTGTCCAATGTGTTCAGAAAGGGAAGGCTTAGGCCTGGCCAGTGTGGACACTGGACAGGGCAGCATGGCAGTTTGTAACTGCACACAGGCACTGCGGTGGCAGGCATGAGACACCATTTTAGGGCTACTCATGTGGGTGGCACAATCAGTGCTGCAGGCCCACCAGTAGTATTTGAATCACCAGCCCCGGCACACTCAGTGCACTTTACTAGGGACTTCTTGATAATACAAATATGCCAATCAGGGATAACCAATTATAATAACAATTTACTTAGGGAGCACTTGCACTTTGACACTGATTAGCAGTGGCAAAGTGCCCAGAGCATCTAAATCAGCAAAAACAAGATCCAGCACAGCGTCACAAATACAGGAGGTAGAGGCAAAAAGTCTGGGGAAACCACGCCAAAGATGCCAGGTCTAACAGGGAGCCACAGCACTGGGACAGTTTTCAGCTTTATACAATTTCTTGATCTACCTAAAAACCCTTTAATATTTAAACTAGCTGGTCTGATTCCCAAAAAT
The DNA here is from genome assembly GCF_964261635.1 of Lissotriton helveticus. Lineage (NCBI taxonomy): Eukaryota > Metazoa > Chordata > Amphibia > Caudata > Salamandridae > Lissotriton > Lissotriton helveticus. Next base: position 274,806,823 of record NC_136059.1, read on the forward strand.
ACATCTACTCTCATATGTTTACCTCAAGTTTGGAGTAAGTAGGCAATCATTGTTTTGCAAAAAAAGTTACATGAGTACTCCTGGGAAACAAACAGTTTTGGCTTTCCAAGTGTACTGACATTTGTAAGCCTCTACTATACATGGTCAACATTTAGACATGAATAAAACTTGGGGAATGTGCATTTGCCCTTGTTTTTTTCTTTTTCTATAATCCTCATGTAGCCCTCCCTTGTCCAGCACTCCCAAAACATTTTGGGAGTGATCCCGCCCCATAACTACCATGAATATATATTTACTCCAGCTGTTTACAGGAGCATTCTATCCTGTAACCAGGGTGTGAATAATACTTAGAAAAGTTTGTTAATGTCTAAAAATACATTAGTTTGTGCATATTCATTAACATTTGCCTACATTGCCTTTTGAAGACATTCCTAACCTGTATTACCCACTCTCTGTTGCTGGGATAGGCGTTGCTCTTATATACTGTTTTTTGTATGATTGCCTCGGTGCTGCCTACGATTGCGGACCTTGAGGTCCAAAACGTTACGCTATTTTTCTTATTTTTTTTATTTTATGTAAAACACTCTGATTCCTTCAAGTCTAGCTAGAGCTATATAAAATATAATTATAATACCTCATACTATTATAATAGAGAAAGTGAGTACATTCATTTCTGACTATAAATTTGATCTTTGTGAATAGGGAACATAAATTTGCATTTATGTGTTCAAATAATCCCACAGTACTCTTTGGTCTCCCACTGCAAGCCCAGAACAAATACTACCATGGAAGAAACCCCAATTAAGCAGCCATATTCTCAACTTAGTCATTTTTAAGAAATTGTTTGATGATACACTCCTTTCTCTAGTGAGTACTAGTCAGCACATCCTCTAACTTATTACAGTTAGAGAGGACACACTATTCTCCCCTTAAATACAACTTCTAAGGAGATCGAATAAACAGAAAATACCTGTGAGTAGTGACATCTCTCCACAACCAGAGTGGAATCTGCTGCTTCCAGTTTTCATCCACTTAATAGCACACTAAAGTTGTGATGTATCGCAGCTGGCATACTAATATGCAAAAACGTTTGGGAAATCAAGCTGGAATGTTTCTAGAGTGAATTTTGCTAGTGCACTTTCCTACAACTATTGGTTGGTGGGTGGTACCATAGTAGATCCATGAGCACTGCCCTGTAATCAGGGCTGCTGCAATTATGTTCATCTGTGTTTACTAAATTTACGCAGAAAGAAAGGGTAAATTATGTGGCATAATTTGTATGTACCGTGGCAGTGTTGCTTTGTTGTCTGCTCATTTTGACATCCTTGATGTAGACTGGATACTTTCATCTCATTAGTATTGGAGTAACAAGTAAAAACACTTATGAACAACTAAAATGTATGGGTGCAGGGAATCCCTCCAATCTCACACCCCAAAAGTCATCTCAATAATGCACCCATGGGTGAGTGAATTAGAGGGAGTATTACTGCTCGGTTTTATGAGGCAATGTGCAGCAAGAGAAGGCACAAAACATCATATAAAAAAACAAGTCAATTAAGGAAGGACAGACTCAATAAAACTCAATAGGTGAGTTCTTGGGTGGAATTAGAACATTTTAAAGTATTTATTACAAATATTTTAAAGTATAATATAAGGATTGTAAAGTGCAGATGCATAACATCATTGCTATTAAGGCAGTAGAGAATAACAGAAAGTTTCATATGAGCAGCAAAATCAATAATAAATCAGATAGCATCGCTAGTAGCATTGGAAAGATCTCCCAGAGTTGTGGCTCAACCCACTTTGAGGGTTTATATAGGAATTCTTCTCGTAGACTATAATAGAAACTTCAGATTCATCATGGTGTGAATTACAATGTCAGCAAATTATAGCAAAGAAATTAGAAGCGTCATGTTGCCTTAGCACTTAAGCCCTGCCCCACTACATGAATATTGATTCAGCCCCCTCGATGCCAGAAGTGACCTATTAGCATGTGCAATGTGCCTGCCACTGTGTGACATTAGGCGAGGTGCTTCTGTTAGTAACTTTTGATCAGTGAGATCTACAAACAATATTTTTGTCAAAACTTTCAATTATGTAGCAGATGGGGGAATAAGTGGTACATAGGTTTGCAGAAAGTGCCATAACTGCATAATCTCATACTTTCAATGATCTTAAGTATGTCTTCCATTGCATTAATCGATCTTTTAAGCTTCTTCAGTAATACCAGTGATATCTGAGCTCTCTCAATGTAGAGCAAATACTTTGCATCCGTTTGTCTATTAAGTGCTCATCAATAAGCCTGATAGGAGGGCATTAACCCTGAATCAGCTTTCAAAGTAACTGTGTTATTTTGGTAAATTATGGAGAAAAGCTTTGGCAAAGTCAATTGGTTTCACTTTTGGATCTATTGGCTACGCCAATGCTTCTAACCATGATGTACAACTGGGCTGAAGATTCAAGTTTCCCCAATTTGGAGCTTCTCCAAAGCAGCAAAATCTTATACAGCAGCCTTGTGGAGCCTTATCGGCCTAGAGGAATCTGAGCTCTGAAAAAGAGACTAAGTTCAAAGACAGAAATCTTGACTGGTTGAAGGCACAAAAACTGTGGCTGGCAAAAACAGTACTCTGGGCATGAAATTTGAATTTGTCACACCCTGAGCTTCCCCCGCCATAAACGGACTCACCGGGCTCTGTCCAACAACTATCGAACATCATGGAGCCTCTTTGGATGCATCCTGATGCTTTCCTGCTTAAGGATTTTGACTACCAGAAAAAAGACTAAGGGTTAGATCTATGAAAATCCGACTTGCGATTTCCAAATATCAAATTTTAGTGAATTACAGTTTGGAATTTTCAAATTGGCATATACGTACTCTGGGCACCTTCGATTGTGACTTTCAAATGAGTTGCTTCCCAAATTCAGAAATCAGCATTTCGATTACCAAATATGTAGCAAATTGGATATGCGGTTGCAAATAGCGACCACATTGAAGAAATAGGGAATCTGCTTCCTTGTTCATGGAGATGACCCTTGAAACAGAAAGTGCAGGATCCCAGCAGCCAAGAAGAGAGGCATAGAGAGGCTGGTGAGCTGCAGAGCACAGGCATTGAACTGAGAAGAGAAGGAGGCACGGGGGAGGAAGTGACATTTAAAGTTCTCAGAGCAGGAGTTTGAAATACTCACTGAGGAGTGTTTTAGCAACCACAACCACTTGTTTGGCCAGGAATCTATGACTGTCCTGAGACACAGAAGTGCAACATATGGAAGGAGATGCAGCAGAAGATGAATGGTGTAGGTGTGGCGCAGCGCTCTGTAGAAAAGATTCGCAAGAGGTGGTATGACCTCCATACATGCATGAAGGAAAAGGTCACAACACACACAAGCGAGTCCTGTGCCAGAGTAGGTGGACCCTCAACTGCACCCCAACCCACCACACTGGAGGCAATGGTAGAGACCACCCTGGAGCTAGAGGTTGTTCATGGGTTTGCCAAACTGGACACGTCTGCGCCTGTACCATCGCAAAGTAAGTGCCAAACTTTAATAATGGTAACATTTCTGACCTTGAAACTGGGTTACACCATGCATGTAAAAGAAACTTAAACAGACATGTCAGTATGTGATTACTCATGGTGCATAAGGGACTCATAGTCATGGATAAACACAGTGGAGTCAGTGTCAGACATTATTTGAATTAATGTGTACAACCATAGAGAATGTGTTCCTCACATATTGTATTTAATGGTATTTCCATTATCCAATTAAATGCACCTGTATTTCCATTATCCAATTAAATGCAACTATGGAAGACATTGAAGGACAGATAGATGAAGGTGAAGAACAGGCACAAATGGTGGAAGAAGAAGCAGTAGTGCTGTGGAGTCTGCCCACAACACCTCCACAAATCCAGTATTGTCTTTCTCCCCACAACCACCATCATTAGAGGCTGAGGATGCCATACAGCGTCCACTCCAACCCTGCAGCTAGTCATTTAAATGTTAAATGTTAAATGTCGTATACTTGTAAAGCGCACAGATTTGGTCCCAACAGCAGCGCTCCACTGTGCATGCATGTAGATGCCGTCCCACTTCGCAGGCTTCAAGTTCGGCAGAACAAACAAATTAAAATGGTCAACAAAAAATAGCAGACAATGTAATAGTCCATTACTGTGGGGGTTCAACACAGTGGCCAATCAGTTGGCAGACAATTAGTCCAGGATGGACATAAAAATGGACAGACTGACATGTGACTGAAACTATGCACTAAGACGTCAGGGAATAGGAGCACTCAATGGCTCAGAGAGAGGAGCAGTGACGTGCACTTGGATGCCATGACCAGGTCAATTGGAAGGCTCGCACAGGCCACCACTGCTAGCGTACTGTGACACTACTGATGGAAATGGGCCCCCTCAGTGGGGATGTGTCGAGGGGCCTCGGCCAGATCACGGCTGCAGTGGAGGCAATCCAAACTGTGCAAACTGCTAGTGGTGTGGGTGCAGAGGCTCCTGATAGTGAGTTGTACAGCGTCAGCAGCATCTCTGCCACAGATGCACGTGTGCTGAGACACAACATGGTGGCACATCAAATACCGGATACAGTCAGAAGAAATAATTATGGGGCCCTAATCAGAGAGTTGCTATATATGTTTTTTCATTTGTTGTTAGTGCTGTAACCGATGTACATGTTGACTTCATGGTGTCAAAATTCAGGAGAATGACAGTTTTTCTGATAACTGTTTAGTAACATCTGACATTACAGTTATCCTTACTTTGAGCAATCAATCAAGTGTGGTGCCATTTTGTTACAGTATTGTGGATAAGAACCTGTCTTACCTTAAGATGTAATGTGTAGCAATGTGGTCCATGTGCCTTCACCCCTCCACTGCTCTGCTCTCCTCTGTTAGCTGTTAAAAAGATCGGCCAGGATCCTCCTCCTCTTAATCAGATTCAGACACCGCAATGTGTAGGCCTCTCCTGCAAGCAATATTGTAAAGGATGTCACACATTGCTGCAATCTTACAAGTGGTTTCTGGTATTTATTGTAAGGCAGCACCACTCTTATGGAGGCAGCAAAAACGTGATTTGAGTAGTCCAAATGGCCACTCGATCACAATTCTGGTGCGACGATATGCTGTGTTGTATCGCCATTCATTTTGGGTGGAGAGAAAAGGGTAGGGTGTGAGTATCTAGGCACATAGGGAATATGCACTATCACCTGAAAAACATATATTAATGTGAGACAACATACATATTGTGAGAACTAAGCATTTATACATCAGCATTTACATTCATTGTCATACCGAAAAAGTACCCTTTATCAAATTCCCCACTTCCCAGTCGTCTGTATATTCCGCTGTGTTTAAACATGAAGCTGTCATGGGTGCTCCTTGGATATTGTGAGACAATGTCAGTTATTATATTGTTTGCATTGCAAACCATTTGTATATTAAGTAAATGCATATTTTTCCTGTTCCTAAAAAGATATTCAAGTTGTGATGGAGGACATATGGGTACATGTGTCCCGTCTATAAAGCCTTTGGCCTGTGGAAAATCTGCAATCCTGTAGAATTGAAATTTGGTAATACGCATTTCCTCATCATTCATGAGCATGTATATGTAGCAGTGGATGTTGAGAAACATGGCATTGAGGAATGAACGGAAGAAATGGGAAAGTGCACTTTGTGACACTCCACCTGCAACAACTACCACGTCCTGGTAACTGCCAGTGGCTAATAGGTGAAATGAGCACAACACCTGTACATGGGTGGAGCGGAATTGCTGTGCAAAGTACTGCTTTCTAGGTGTGGCTTTAAAAGGGCAATTAACTCCAAAATAACGGTGTTACTCAGCCTGTGTTTGTCATATATATCTTCCTTTGTTTGGTCAAAAATAGTCAGCCTGTTTCTGAATATCCTCTCTTGTCTCCGCCTAATCCTGTGCTGAGCAGCCATTATGAGCATCCTACTTGCTATCACATAAAAAGCAGCCATTGTGGACAGACATGCGTGTTCTGGGCCTACTTTTATAGTGTGCACACAGCTACCACCTGATTTGAATTTGTGGTACGTTGCATGTGCAAATGGGTCAAATTGTGACTAATTGATATTTGTGACTGACTCAAACATCCAGTTTGAGACTCGCTATTTGCGATTTCCTACATCTGAATTGCTATCTCCGTTTGCAAAAATACTGGTTTGCAAACCGTTTGCTTTGCTATTTTTGCTTTGCAAATGACTTTTGTACATGGCGAAATGCCGTTTTTCCATTCGCAAACCACTTTGCAACCATTTTGCAAGTCGCTGTTCTTTTGTACATATATATCCTAAGTCCCAAAGTGAAACCTCCGCTGGGGCAATTTTGGATGGTGTAGCCAACCCGAAGTTCACCACAGTTGGACTGAAAGTGCGACCAGGTTGTAATCTACCACGATCATTGACTACTATTGGCCGTTTGAGATTTTTGGCATTATTTCACTTACACATTAAAAAATTCACATCAGGTTTAAATTACTGAAACCTTTAGCTGGACCTAACAAGAGAGTGATCTTATTACTTGTGGTGGACTACCATTCATTCCAACTAATAATTCACTTTCTCACCGAGAGCTAAACCAAAAAAAAAGTAGCGGTTGAAAACGGAGCAGTGGAAGGGCACACACAATTAAAGGGTCCATGCTCCAGGGAGGGACAAACCCAAGAAGAGAAAGCAAAGTCAACGTGCGCTAACAAATTAGACGCAAGCAAAGGGTGACAATTAAGGCAATCAAATATAAGAAATGTTGGGCTTTAAGCCCACTCTAAGGCAACAAAGTCTATCAACAGACCGTGCAGAGTTTTTGAAGTTACTCTTGTTCATGAAATAGTTCACTTCAGTTCCTTAATTTGGTTTTTTAATGTATGTTAATCGAGTCTTTGCAACTGAGTAAAATGCAATTGTGAAATGTGTCCCCATGATATATAGAATTAGTGAAATTACAAGGAATTTGGTAGCGACCTAATACCAGTGACTAACATCTTCTATGCAATTATAAAGGTTCTTTTGTGGTTGCTGCTTTCTGGCAAGTTTCCAAATCGGGGATTTTCTCCTCTACTGAATGAAATAAATTCAGTTTTCGGCGATAAAGCTGGATATTTCGGATAGTACTAAAGATGTTCTTTGCACTGGCAGCCACAGGTCAGAACAAAGACTCGAGGTAATGATGCTCATGTAATCTGTTTCTTTGAACATATGACAGAATAAAGAGCAAAGTTCTTTATACTCAACTTTTGTAGGAAATACTTGTTTCTCAGGACTGAAATTTTCAGATCTCGAGCAATTGGTCACCCAGCACATTTGATATGAGGAGAGAGTGGGTTTATTTCTATTAAGTTAGATTCAATCGGAAAAAGGAACTTTTATGTCGTCGAGGCAATTAAAATAAATGCCAAGCCATTGAAGTTCAGAAGATTACTTATGCTTTCCAGTCCTTCAGTTAAATATTTTATTCGGTTTTATTAGCTCTGTAGCTTTCAAAGTGAAACGTACAGCTACTAAAAATACAACTAATATTTGTGCACAGATAAGATGGAAGATGTCTGTGCAGCTGTGAAATGGAGTTAAGCAGCGGAATAATAATAATTCCTTTGGAGCTGAAGAGTATAAATTAATCACCCTCTATCGGAGCTTGTTAGGCCAGTGTGGCTCAACCACCATGCTATTTTTGAGCTTTCATTTTGTAGCATTGAAAAGATAGAACTATTTCTCACACTTCAGAAGAGTCTGAAGTGAATGCATTGGTCATTGATGGAGCACAGAAACAGGCTAGTTTCCTATTAAGCAGGGCAGGACTGGCTGTAGTGGGCACTGGGCGTTTCCCTGGTGGGCTGCCAGTGTGGGGGCCGTTTTTATTACTGGGAGCCGGTTTTGCAGCATAGATACAGCATCGACCCACAGCAACAAAAGCAGCACAAAGATTTCCGCTAACAACCCCCAGCCACCGTCGGGTAGTGAGCTCTTTATCAGGGCCGGTTTCAGTTCCCAGTCCGGCCCTGCTATGTGGTTGCTTATAACACAATGGAAAAATATTCTGAAGTCTCAGATGTTGAGAGACCCAAGACCATTGATTCCACTACGGCATAATCTCAATATGCTTTATGTAGAAATACTGTGCACAAGGGATCAGCGAGATAAAGCTCCCTGTTTACAGCTGCAGGTATCTGAAGGGGGAGCATCCTTTCTGTCGGAGCTGGAATAACACTGTGCAAACACAGTGCCGGCAATAGAACAAACGTGACATTAACACGCATTCGTTCAGCACGAAAATCGTAACAACGACTTGCTTTTAGAGGGGCGCATTGGTGGAATGACACATAATATCATTTGGAGAGTCAGAATTCTTCAAACTGGAGGGAATTGGCAGTAATAGCGAGAGCTCTCCAGCACTTTCCTTTCATTCTGGTAAATTCTTCAGTAATGGTCAGGACAGATAATCAAGTAGCCACGTCCTACATCATCAGACGAGGCACTAGGGCTCCATCTCTCCTCCTTTTGACCAATGAGATATTTACCTTGACAGAAACCAATCCGTTGTTCTATAGGGTGATTTACATACCAGGGAGAGAGAAGCTCCAGGTGGACAGCCTCAGTTGGAATCTTCCCTCCTCACTGGATTTCCATCTCGTTGTGGAAGCATTCCAATATGTAAACGGTCATAAGGATCCTCAGACGATGGATCTATGTGCTTCTTAACAAACTCCCTTCTTCCTCGCTTCTATTCTCAGATAGCATACAGTAAAGATTAGTGGGCGATGCCTTGACAGTCCCATGATCTCATGAATTTTTTTATTGTGTTCCTTCCCATTCCCCTGCTGCAGAAGCTGCTTCAGAGGATTTGACGGTAGTCAAAGGAGGTGACCCTAACTGATTCCTTTTAGCTGAGATGTCCATGGTTCCCTTTTCTAATACAGTCAGCAGTTCTTCTCCATCTGCCATTGCCTCTTAATCCCAGTCCTCTTTGCTTCCCAGCGTTAACTCACAAGCAGTTCTGTCAGTTGATGTTGTCAGCTTGGGGGTTGAGATTTCTGGGTTGTAGCACCTAGGTTGTTTGAGGGAGGTGGCATTTGATAGCCAAATGGCTAAAACACCCTCTACTCTGAAATGTCATGCAAAGCATTGGGTGCATTTTGCATCCTGGTGCAAGAAATCCAATATAGATCCTTTTCCTGGAGATCGTTTTAAAATTCTAGATTTCTTACGATAGGGTTTTTCTATGGGGTTTTACCATTCCACTTAAGTTGCTCAGTGGGTGGCAATTCTGTCTCGCAGGGCTCTGCCAACTGACCTATCGATCATTTTGTCACTGGCCCGTAAATCTTTGAGATTGTTTAGACTGCAAACACCTGGGGTTGACTGTTCAATTACTTCTTGGGATTTACCATTGGTTTTGGAAGGGCTTCAAAGGGAACATTGGGACCTATGGACTAGGCTGACATTTCATGGGTTTCTTTAAAACTGCTTTTTTGATTGCCATTGCTTCTGCAAGGAGGTTATGAGAACTCACATCTTTGGTAATTTCCTATCTTAGGTTTTTTCCTGACAGGGTGGTACTCACTGTTAGTTTTTCCGGTCTCAGACAATATTCCCTCTGCCCTTGATGTGAGTAGAACCTTGCTAATATACTCGGACAAGACTAAAGAGATCAGAAAATCTGAGGCCCTTTTTGTCTCCTATGGTTCTGCCAATAAGGTAAGAAAGATGCTATTGTTACAGTCAGCAGATGGGTTAAGCAAGTGTTAGAAATGAGGTTTTGGGTTGGCTAGGGTATGCACCCAAGCCAGGCAGAACCCACCACTATATTCAAGGCAAGGGAATTACACACTGAAGATTACCCCTGTTTACCCCCTTGGTAGTTTGGCAGAGCAGTCAAACATATCCCAGAGGCAATGTGTAAAGCGTTTGTGGAACACACTCACACAGCAGGGACACACTAGGCACACCTCAAAAGAAACTCCACACAAGGTTATATATAAATAGCCTTTGAATTAGCCATAAAAATACATTGGAACACAATCATGTATATATACTGTGCCACCAGGCACGTGTCATGACTTTACAGGGATTACATAAATCATTAGGCCAATTGGGCCACTGTCATAACATCATCACAAATAGGGACCAGTAACTACTGGTAAAATTCCAATTTGCACAACCTGGTATGCATACATCCAGTAAGCAATGCACCTTAGTAAACACTTGCAGTAGAACACATATCATAAACCTCGTGTCAACAGGGGGCATGTCGCCACAGATATCAACTTCAGTGCATAATCAGCAGTGCACTATAAATTGCTTATCAGAGTGCAGACATCAATAAAATCACCATTACAGCACATAACGTGCAGTATCCCTGCATACCTTCCTGGTAGGCTTCTGGGCCACCTGCCCGCCTACAACCGGAAATGCCGTAATCCTGAGCGGTTCCTCCCCACTTGGGGATTACTAACACTACTCCTCTTACTCAGTGAAGAGTGGGGGGCATCCGTTGAGACTTACCCCTAGTTACCAAAAACACTGCAATGCCCCCGGACAGCATGTAGGCCTGCAGCTGCCCTCAACCATGTGGTGCAGCTGCGATAGGCCCAGAAACGCATCAGATTCGGGCAGGGAATCTGGGACATCCGTCCCACTCCAAGATGCTATGAAGATGGCATCGGAACAGGAGTGCTCTTGATGAGCTCCTGAGGGTTGGGATCACTACCTAGTGAAAATACCGGTATTACCCTGCAATCCAACCCGCAACATTATCCCCCTGCAATGCCTCTCCATTGCCCTAAAGTCATGCATGCGTGATTTAGAGTTGGTCCATTGGAGGCCAAGGAATATCATTACTAAGACAGACAGTACTAAGATAGATGCCAGGCTGGAGCTGGACAAAGAAGCTCCCAGGGTCGGGATCATTAACATTTAAATATCCCGCCGATACCCTGACATCTACCAACGTTTGTAATCAGCAACGCTACTAGAAAGGAACATAAATCTCTCTCTCGCAAGTAATTCTCATTTCTCCTTGGATGCAGCAGGAGTTCCCTTGATGACCAACTCGTCCCCCAGGCGACTATGAATCCCTGCTTGTGATGAGTGCTTCGGCACAGGAAGCATTGCTATCAAGTGCGTATCATCCCTACAGTATTTCTGGGCTTCCCTGTAACTCCAGGATGGGTGATACCAATTTGATCTATGACGATGCCACCCATACTGAAACCTTGAGCATTGTTCACACCACGGAACCGGATCAACAGGGCCCATGCCCGGGGAAACTATGATGGAACTTTCGATGGACTTTTGACGATGCCCCCTGGGTGGATACCAAAATTGTTTGTAATTACCTCAGTGCAAGAGCAACCCTGGCCGATGCCCTGTGGAGCTGTCATATGCAGCTAATGAGGAGTCTGGCTCTGGTTTCACCCCCTCGGCCGTCACCTACCCAGCCGGTCACCTGACATTGTTCAGCTTGTTTCCCCGCTGTGTTTACTTCCCTCCCCTCCTCCTCCCTCCATGATTCTTTGACTTAATTGATATAACTATGTAACCTGTACCTCGCTGATCCTCTGAAACCTTGAACATTGTACACATCATGGAGCCGGATCAAAAGGGCCTTCACCCCGTGAAACTTTGATGGAACTTTCGATGAACTTTTGACTATGCCCCCTGGGCGGATACCAAAACTGTTTGCACTTACCTTGGCGCATGAGCACCCTTGGCCGATGCCCGGTGGAGCTGTCATATGCAGCTATAGAGGAGTCTGGCCCTGGTTTCACCCCCTCAGCCGATCATGTGACCTTGTTTTCATTGTTTACCCATTGTGTTTCCTTCCCTCCCCCTCCTCCTCCCTCCGTGATTCTTTGATTTAATTGATGTAACCATGTAACCTGTAACTCGCTGATCCTCTTGTAAAGTGTTCTGCTACCTCTGGGTCTAGCCAGCGCGATATACAACCTTACAAATAAATAAAGAGTGGTAGTACCTTCCCTAGCCCAAACAGGTGGCAGGTCAGCACTTTCTGCAGTCCAGTTCCATGGTGGTTCCTCTTGGTCTCATGTAGTGTCTTCTGCTCTAAGCTAGCTCCAAAAACATGGGGTCACAGCCCCAGTAATTATAGAGCATATGTACTTGTTCTTTCCTGGCACAGGGCTCTGAGCCCAATACAAACCAGTTCTGGTGGGCACTTAAAAATCTTCTTACAGTGAACAACACTCCCCATTGTAAGTGAAAGCCCTGGCCCCAGACACACCACAGGGGGCGGAGCCATCATGGTGGAAAGCAGGCACAGCCCTATTCAGGTGCAGGTGCTACTCCTCCCACCATTCCAAGACTAGGCATATTCAGCCGAGAGCTGACTCATCCAGACTCTCTGGAGCCACTGCACCTCCCCAGCACCAGTTACGCCAAGGCCAGACCGTGAATACACAACAGGCAGGCACAAAGACACAAAGCACACAAAAATGTCTATTTCTAAAAGTGGCATTTTTAAAATAGTGATGATAAATCCACAAACACCAATATGCAGCATTTATCACCACTATTCCAAACATACCAAACTTGATCACGCTACCCCTCTCGTGTCAGGAATTACCACTTAAGCACATATCAGGGAATCCCCAATGCATTCCTATGAGGGGGCAGCCTCACAGCAGTGAGAAACCATATAGGCTGTTTGTTACTACCAGGACATGCCATACAGTTAAGGCACATGTCCTACCTTTTACCTAGACCACACCCTGCCCATAGGGCCTACCTTAGGGGTGACTGATATGTAGTAAAAGGGGAGTCACAGACGTGGCAACCACTTTATGTGCCACGCCACAGTGGCAGTAAACTGAAAGCGCAGGCCTGAGACAGGTTTGAAAGGCTACTTTGGTGGGTGGCGCAAGCTCTTCTGTCATATTGTGAATTCGCAATTGTTTTCTCACGTTTTTGTTAATTTTGGAGACTCAATGTTGAAAACAGGAATGAAGTAATTTGAGTACATGATTGTTGAACAGCATATAATTGTATCTGCCTTTATTGACTTTGGTATATCCTGCATGGTAAGTACTAGACAAGGAGCACCATACATGGGGGTAATGAGCCTTTCACTTACCGGTAACCTTCATTACCCATAGGATAGTCATCCTTGTCCCAGTAAATTTCCATCCTCCTTCCCATTGCCTGTGGCACAATTTTATCAGCTTGGTTATGAACAGGAAGCAAGTGGAGTGGGAGGGATTATTGTTGTACACATCATGCTTGTTTGTCCTTTTGTGATTGCCGTGTACAAGCTATTCCTGTGGGAGGTGGGGTGATCTTGATGGTTAGTACTTGAAGGAGGAGGATCATTCTATGAGTAATAAAGATTACCAGCATGTAAAATGTTCATTTCTGCCAGTCATTCACCTGGCTTCATTTCTTTCTAATAAGTGGATTCTCTCAGCTGTAACATTCTGTAAGGTTTTCGAATATTGATGCACCCTAGTAAAATGTCTAAGTGTACATCATATTATATTTCTTACCCCATCATTGCAAAACAGTTTCACCTATTTGTCTAGTGTCCCACCGAATAGCATTCCATGTACAAACCCCTCCCCAAAGATTGCCGCTAAAATTGTTTCTCTTCATCCACCCTAGAACTCTATCCATCCTGTGGGCAACATTTCTTAGAAGGTGGTATCCCATCACTGAGGACCCCGCTCTTTATCAGTTAAAGAACACTGGTAGTGCTTAGTGATGTACTCCAATGGCAGTAAAATTCTCCTCTGGCGCACACTGATGGGTTAACACCCATCTGCGTGGAACTCATTTGTGGGAGAAATGCATGAAAAGGAGTACTGCTCCATTCTACTGACAGAGGACTTTTATCATATGTTACAACAATGTTGGAGGATACAGCAGGCTATATTTTAGGTGGTGTGTCCAGAGTCCAATAACTGGTCTCCGTGAGAACCCACTATTGCCTCTTGTCAAATGTGGGGTGGCTATCTATGTGCTCCACTCCCCTATTTATTGCAAGTTTATAATACCCCTACCCACTTCTGCTTGATAACCTGTTAATTGTCCTGGACTGTCAAGGTAGTGAGGATACATTTGAACAGACAGCCCATTTCACTGCCGGGCCCTTTAGAGAAGAAAATATTTGTGTAATTATGTTCCTTGAAGTTGTTTCTACTGGGCAGTTTTTTCACTCTAAAATAGTCTGTGCATTTGAAGGCTTTTTTACCCATCTTATTCTAGAAGGATTGAGCTGCTGTCATCATGTTCTTAAATCAACAAGAAAATGTCTCTATAAGTGACTATACATGGTCTATGAGCATCAATACCAAGCCAATCTTAAACAAGCTTCTTGATGAAAGGTATCACTCATTGCAAGGAGCAAGGTGGATATTGTGGTTGAGCTGTTAACATTTTTGGCCAAAAAAATGCCCTACCTCTCAAAGTAGCACAACTTGGACTTGGAGCCCTGTGTTTAATAGATGAGCATAGACATTCTGTCTGAAAATGTGGATAAGTTACATAAATGTCACCAGATAATGTGATTACAAATGCTTTTGTATAACAACATTTTTGAGAGTCCACTGCTCGAGGCTCAATGTAAAATGATAGGCGATGGCTCAGCAAGTGTCTCACAAATGCTTAGACTCAGCTGAGGTGTAGTATGAAACACTGTAAAAACACAAATTACCATCAGCATGGATGCTGCACTTACAATGGAGCCATTGGTTGTCCTCCACCTCTGATGCCTGTTTATTCAATGGTGACAGCTACCCTGCAAATTGAATGTCGTTGTCAGCATGATGCTTATGGGCCTTTAACGCGACAACAGATGCGTAGGTACATGCTCGAGTTCTCCTCACACTCAATTACAGCTGAACACCTGTATTGGCTCATCTGAATGGCCATTTAACAGTGTGAACACTTGAGGTTCATCTCATTCACGAAAGATGCATATGGTGTGCCGAGTTTAAAAAAACAGAGCTGAATAGTTCTAATTGCTGTCGTTGCCTGACAGTGGTCACTTCAATGAGACAAAAAAAAAATACCTGGACTTTAATTGCATGTTGTGGATGTTTTTATACCTGATCTTACTATTTAGAAATAGAGGCAGAAAAATAGACATCTCTGAAATATACAGAAATTCATGGTATCTTCTGACTTTATGCTCTTCTGCAAATTAAGCACTCTATTTTCTTTTATTATTTTATTATTTTATTAAAGCAATGGTTACAGCCCAAGTTGTATCAGAGGCTCACAGTTCTCAACTATCTTGAAGGTGTATAAAAATACAATTTAACTCAAAATGTGATTATCAGTGCAGGTACACTTCCGACTAACAAGTGCTATGCTCAAAATATTTTTATTTTATTTTAAATGTTTTATATAGCGCTGGCTAGACCCGGAGGTATCAGAGCGCTTTACATGAGCATCAGATCATAGTTACAGGCTACATCGTTACAAAGGTTACACAGTTATTAGAGCATGGCAACATAGTTACTTGTAAGGTTAATATAAACAGTAAGCACAAATACATAAGGGGAAAAGCAGGCAAGGGGAAAGATTCAGGGGACGGGGAAGGAGCTGGGGAAGTAGACAGGTAATGAAGGCGGGAAAGAGGAGGGGAGGGTGAAGGACACTGCATGTAAAGAGGAGGGGAAGGGCGACGGGGACACAAACCGGTAGATGAGTCAAAACAACGTCCAAAGTCCAGTAAGCTGTGATCCCAGGAGAAGTGGTTTCACTTCCCTATATCTGTTGCGGGAGGCTCCCTTTACGAAGGGACTCTCTCAGAGGGGTCTCTGAGACTCCAAGGCCTACATACTGGATCCTTCCCCAAAAAGGGGAGAGGGACTGATTAGGCAAGGGGTGCCATACCATACCTCAGCTGTGAGTGGCTCCCTTGGTGCAGTGGACTCTCTCAGCGTGTACGCTGAGACTCCAGAGTATAAATATTGGATCTTTCCCCCACAAGGGGAGAAGGAGTGCTTAGTCAAAGGGCACAAAGGACAGGGGGCTAGGCAGACTAGCAGGAAAGGTGAGAGATTCAGGGGAGAGTGGATAGGAGCTAGGAGCTAGGGAGGTAGACAAAGAGAGAAAGAGTACTAAATGGGAACAATTTTAATTAATGAGTTATTATATAGTGCTGGCTAGACCCGATGGAATCAGAGCACTTTACATGAGGGACAATAATGTTGCAATTTACATCAGTTAAAAGTAACATAAGTATCAAGAAAAGCATTTAAAGAACATAGGGGACAAGGTGAATGGAGCAAGGAAGGGTAGGGGGTATGGGGATAGGGTAAAGGGGTAAGAGGAAGATAGGACGTAGAGATGAGGGGAAAATCTGCCCAAGGTCCAGCTGGATAGGTGACCTGCAGCGAGGGGGAGTCCACAACCCATCTCCTCTTTAGGTATATGGTAGCTCCACCGGGCATCAGCCAAATCGCTAGGTCTCCACAGTCTGGGGAAAGTTCCACAGGTTCCAAGTCATGATGTGTAGGCAGTTTAGCGGATAGGTTCAAGGTCTGGTCTATGTCCAATGGAAGTAAAACAATGTGTAGGGGGCCACTATGGAAGCCATCTTGGGGTCAGGCAGGGGACTGTACTGTACACTGGTACACTGGTGGCTATCCTAAGGTCAGGCATCAGGCAGTTAAAGTCAATATCCAGGACAGCGGTTGCCAGAAAATAACATATCCAGCGTGCACACACCATCACACGCACTGACATGCACAGGCACACACCAATGTGAGCACACACTCTCATATGCGCACTGACGCACACAGACAAGCACATAGACAGAAACATCCAAGAACACAAGCACACATAAAATCCCATGTTCTAATACAAAAACACCCAAATACATGCACACGCAAACACCAACACATGCACAGACATGCACAAGCACACACAAATACGCTCACACTCTCATACATGCAGACACACACAAACACACAAACACACATACAGAAACATGCTCCAGAAAAAAAATACCCAAGGACGTACACACAAATACATGCACACACACCATCATACGCACAGACATGCACAAGCACACAACAAATAAGGCGCACAAACAGAAACATCCACACGCACACGCACACATACAATCCCATGCTCTAATACAAAAACACTCAAATACAAGCACACACCATCACACGCACAGACATAAGCACACATACAGAAACATCTGCACGCACAAACACAAGCACACATAGAACCACATGCTCTAATACAAAAACACCCAAATGCATGTCCACACCATCACACGCACAGACATATACAAGCACACACAAATGTGAACATAGTCTTTCATACACGCACAGGCGCACACACATACGTGTCCGCACACACCACCTCATACACGCACAGAAGCACACACAAAAACACTCCCATGACACATTTCTCCAGGACTGCCGCAGCATTGATGGCACACTAAGACAGAGTCAGCGGTACCGATGTCCTTAGCGCGCCGCCAACTTAGGACCAAGCAGTCGCCCTACATTTTAGCGCAGTTGGGTGGGTTCCTCATAAGAGAGCAGTGGGTGCACACTGATGGTCGCGATGTTGCTCCCTGGTCCGTCCAGATGCCACCAGGTCCCAGGAGCTCGCAGGGTGGTCAGCGGCGCCTATGTCCTAAGTGCCGGGTGTACATCTCACAGTGGAGCAGGGAGCGCTTCTGACGCTCGTGCTGGAGACTGGCTCACCTCGGGTGCGAGAGCTGGCGTGGGGAAACCCAGGTCTTGGGAACGTCGTCCTCCTCGGATCTGGTGATCAGGTCCAATCGTCAGCCACCATCTTAGCCTGCGGCCCGAGAGCCTCCCACGGTCGGGCCGAGGACACTCCCGTGAGTGAAAAGTCAAGTAATCTTTACTTTGCTGGAGACCATAGCTCGAAAGATCCTTTGTTCCAATCTGTAACACCCATGCTTTGATTTCTTTACGACTGTGAATCGCGGCCACGGCAGGAGGATGCACAAGCTTGGCACAGGGGTACAGAAAAGAATGGCCTGCGCTGTCTACAATCTCTCCGCTTCTCCGTCCATGATGGGCCCACAGTAGCCAATAAAGAACATCAGCCAAAACAATAACAACTAGCAGCGCCCTCCCGGGCAGTAGAATCGGGGAAGGCACAATTGACAACAATTGCCAGATGTTAATTTGATGAAATATTCAGTCCTTGGTTTACACAGTCTTGGAGGGAGGGATTGCCACAGCAAAGGTAGGTATGCAGGAGTGGAGTATGTAGGTTATCAAGTTTCAGCAAATGGAGTCATCACCACCTATAAGACAAAGTGTTGGAAGACTGATGGGAGTTGAATGTTCAAATGTGATGTAATGTAGGAGAAACTTAGGGGGGATATTTATTTAGCATTGCCCCAGTTATTAGGAGATATTGGGGTTTATTTACTAGCCCCTTGTGCCACCGGTACGTCACTTTTTTTTCCCTTATTAAATGGGACGCACCAGCAGCGCAAGGGGCTTGTAAGTAAGCCCCACTGTTCTGTAAACCTGTAACAGTTCTTTAGTCTCTTCCAGGGTTGAGATAAAAAATAGTGGGTGTTCACTCAGTTGGTGCCCCGTACACTTGGTGCCACCATAGCACCCGAACAATGATGTACTATCAACTTCACCTTCATAACCGGCACGTTCCCCGACAACTGGACATGCCCCTCCTCAAGAAGCCTCAGACCCGATGGACCTCAAGAACTACAGACTCATCTCTCTACTCCCCTTCACAGCCATAGTCTCAGAGAAGATCGCCAACATCCAGCTCATGAACTTCATAGAATCCAACTCGATCCTCAACACCTCCCAATCTGGATTCCGCAGCAGCCACAACACCAAGACTGCCCTTCTAGCTGGTGGCCCTCATCCTACTAGACCTCTCAGCAGCCATCAACACCGTCTCCCACCGCACACTAACCGCCAGCCTCCACAACGCCGACATACAGGGAACTGCCCTAGACTGGATCCACTCTGTCCTCAACGGCTGAACCCAAAGAAGCAGACTCCTGATCTTCCTCTTCGAGCCCACAGAGATCAGCTGCGGAGTAGCCCAAGGATCTTCGCTCAGCCCCATGCTCTACAACATCTACATGGCCCCCCTTGCTACCATCGTCAACACGGACTCAGCATAGTACCCTAGGTAGACGACACCCAGCTTATCCTCTCCCTCATCAAGGAACCCGACAACACCAGACACAGCTTACATGAAGGAATAAAAGACGTCACATTCTGGATGAGCAGCAGCTGCCTGAAGCTCAACTCAGAGAAAACGGAAGTCCTCATCCTCAGATGCACCCATTCCGCATGGGACAACACCTGGTGGCCCACCACCCTGGGCAACCCTCCCACAACCACGGACCTCGCCCGCATCCTCTGCATCATACTCGACTACTCCCTCACCATGAGCCGACAGATCAACGCCGTTTCTTCAAAATCCTTCAATACCCTCTGCAAGACCTTGAAATGGATCCCCCCTGAATCCAGAAAATCTGTCACCCATGCACTCATAGCCAGCAGACTGGACTACGGGAGCACCCTCTATGCTAGGATCAACAACTCTCTCTCCCTCAAACTCCAGACCATCCAGATCACCGCAGCCAGACTCATCCACGGCATCCCACAAGACCTCATCACCCAGTACCTGCGAGACCTCCACTGGCTCCCCATCGATAAGAGAGTGACCTTCAAGCTGCTCACTCACGCCTATAAATCCCTACACAACTCCAGACCCCATTACCTCAATGAAAGGATCTCCTTCTATGCACCCAAGAGAAACCTCCGCTCTGCTAACCATGCCCTGGCCGAAATCCAACGCACCCACAGAGCCAGCTACAACGAGGCCAAGACCTGGAACAAACTCCCCCTCAGCATCAGATGAACCCCCACTCTGCAAGCATTCAGGAAGAGCCTCAAGACCTGGCTCTTTGGATGAGACGGAACTGCACAAACCCCCCCACTTTCCCCAGCACTTTGAGACCCTCACGGGAGAGTAGTGCACTTCACAAATCCCTGATTGATTGGTTGATTGATTGAAATAGGGTAGCCAGACTTTGTAGTAGACCTCCATCTAATAATTAATTCTGTGTTGTTTGTTTTGTATGTGCTCCTATTATACATTTAACCCATCCATTATTTAGTGTGTGTGTTGTGGAGATGTCCAGTAATACATTATGCATACCTTAGCTACTACTGCTGAGATGGAGAATTACCATCTCCACTGGGGAGTGGCTATTATGATGTCTGTTGTTTCACATAACAATGCCAATTTAACCAACGGAGCAATGCTGATGTTGCTAACATTGAACATGGACCTTGGTACAGAGGACCAATAATAACTGAAAGATGGGCATTTCCGTAGTAAGTGAGGAAGAGTGCCTTTGTGTGGGAACCATCTCCAACATAGTGCATCATGGGTGAGATAAACTCTGTTGTGCTTGGAGAGGGGTCTAGTACCAGTCCATGACATTTTAAAGAAAATGACCCCAAGTCTGGATCCTGAAAGGCTTCTTTCACGCTGTTAGAGAAAATCTGACCATTCACTTTCAGTGGAGTCAAATTGAACGTTCTACTGTCTTCGTTGCCATAGTGTATTTAGTTGCTAATTGGAGACTATGATTTGTATGTTGGTTTCATATAGCCATTGTATAAAGCTACATTGTTGGTCCATGTCTGAATATATGCCAATATTGGGGAGGTGAAAAGTACATTTGGTTCCGGACCAGTCTTTTCCATAAATAGTGAAAACCTTGTGTTGCCAGTATTCTGCAGGATTCAGATTATTATCATTGTGTACTTCCTGTAATAATTTGATCTAGTCCCCCATCATCATGTTTTCGCCTCGAAGCAAACCCATTAAAGTCCACATGTGCAATCTATACCAACTATTAAGAGACCAGCATCACTAAAACTGGGGCTGAGGTGTGGCTCAGTTGTTCTATTTTCCGTTTTTATCAATGTTTTCCATGCCAAAACAGTGTTTCAAATTATAGGTTTAAGTGTGAGGTGGTCTGGGGATTCATTAGGTAAGTTATCTGTACACAAGACAAGTCTATTCTATTTGGGCCTTTAATGGGAACTTATTGTGCTCTTAATCATGGAAGTTCTGTCAGCCTTCCACTCAATATTTCCCAGAAATAGACTGGAGCTCCCCCCTTCATAACACTGGTTGGTCAGATTACAATAAAATCGACCAGCAACATATATTCAAAGCATTTCATGTTATTTTTTTGAGCTAAAGAGCGTACTATATTTCAGATTTTTTTTTCAATTGAGATTTTTTTCGAATGAGTTATGAGATATCTCCTTAGGGGACAATAGTGATAGAGTGTACTTTCTTTGTGAATAGTCAGGTATGCGGTGCAAACCAACTAGGTGAGAGAAACTATGGGTATCAGTGTATGCAAATCATTTCTTGAAGAAAATCATGTAATGGAACACATGAGGAGGGCACATGCATTGAACCAGCAAGAAATGTATTCCAGCACATATTGAGAAGGTAAAAGCAATATCTGAAATTTGTTGTTAAGCACACTACCATGCCTACCTATATATATCCAAATTAAAGGGGAAATTATATGTGGGCGCTGGTACACTTCTGCTGCTCTTTTTCTATTGATGGTCTGCTCTAAACTAGCAAAGAGGGGGCAGAGGATAAATTAACTGTCGGTAATTTAATCTGTCATTGACCAACAAGAAAAAAATCACACTTTCCATACATATAAAAAACAGTAGTACTACAGGCAATGAATTCCCCGGGTGACACTGTGGGAGCCACAAATGATTGAATGTGGAATCATTTGTCGCTCCCACTGTGTGTGTGTGTCACCCTGTGAATTCATTCCAAGTGGTACTATTGTTTCTCATACGTATGTGAAGTGTAATTTTTGAAGTGTGATTTTTTTTTCTGATGTTTGAGTATGTGTGATGCCAATACATATCATCCAACCAAACTCAATCTCCATTACTCCTTGAAGTGCTGCTCACTTCCATATGACCCCTAAACATCCCCAAATAGGTACCTTCATTGAGGACACTTGAAAGCACTCCAGCGTTTGCTCATATTCCTAGTAAATGTAAATGCATAATGAGCATAAATTAAAAAAAACATAAACGTATAAGATCCAGCTATGGTCCGTGCAGGTAACAGCGGTGAGGTGGTGGGGCCACGTGCGGGGGGGATTTCGAGGGACAATGCCGAGGGAAAATGAATTATTTATTTAATTTTCTCTCATCATATTCCCTTGAAATCCCCCCACACGACCCCACCGATGTTACCTGCATGGACCGCGGCTGATAACACCGCACTGTTTTGTAACATAAATGTTCCAGTATTTGATAAGGAACATGCCAACTTATACCAAAGGTGTAGTGCATTAAGCAGCATATTAGATTTAACCAACCACTGTCTTTTTAGCAGCACAGAAGCATGTCATTTTCTCTAACTAACTGCTCACAGCTGCCATGAGTGTACCCAGTGAGGCTGGTATACTGTACTGATGCATATGCAGTGATATCACATGAAACGTCCAGCAGAATTTACACTTTTTCACACCTCTAACCCTATGTAAAAACAACCTCGTTGTACTTGTTTCAGCAGTTCAACAGTTCTATTACACTGGCAAAAGAGCCAAAACATGTCTGTTTCAGCACATTTATGTTAGTAACTCCCTTTTTAAAATGGAGGCTATAGTTTTTTTCTGTGTCTCACTCTCTTGCGCTTATGCAGACCTTTCGGTGAACACAGCATTCAATCTTTACAGGGCAGGTTCATTCTTGGGTACTGGCTAATTGGAACATCTGACTTTAGGGCTCATCCATGTGTTGTGCAAGCCTTCTTTGAAGCTGTAGCAATCATTTGGATTCTTCATGTCCATTTGGACTGCCATTCGCAACTCAAAATATTAGGTTAAACTACAGAATAGATTTATTAAAAATAAGTCTAGGTGGGCAAAAATGTATGCAAGTTGTGTTTTAACCCCATCGCCGCAGGGCTCATTCCCCCGCCGTGCAGAGGGGATGGGGGCCGCGCGCGGCGCCGCGGTGCTGATGACGAGCTCAGCTCGTCATGCAGCACGGTGGCGCTCTGCTGATGGGCCCCGCCCGCTCAATGGAACGCCCAGCACAGCGGGGGAATTATCCCCGCGGAGGCCATGACGAGCTCAGCTCGTCATCAGCACAGCGCCACCGTGCTGCCTGATAAGCTGAGCTCGTCATCAGCGTGGAAGAGGTTAATAGAAAGCAAAGCTTTATTCACAATAATATATAGATTGTGTTTTAGCAATGATAATAGAAAATAGAATAAAATGCTGTAAATACTGCTTCCAGAGTCCTATGCAACCCTTTTATGTACTTCTTTGTTTATTTATTTATTTCATATATTATAATGCCTGGAAAGTTCCTTGGGCGCACTTAAGACTAGCTTATGATAACTTACTATATACATTTGGTTAGTAAATGCTTTTGGAAGAGGTAGCATATCTGGTGGCAGAAGAAAGGGTGTGTATAGAACTAGTATGGAGGTAGAGGCATGATGAATCCAAATCCTCTTGAACATGCTGCCAGTTATTAAGGACATAGAAGAAGCCTTTGGATGAAAGCCATTGATACCTTTGACATATATGTCGGTGTCTCGCTTTTCAGTGTTGTTAATGTTCATGGTTCAAGTCAGAGGGCAATGCCCTGTTCTCAAAATGTGATGCTCTATGTTATAACAAGTTTTGTTCCTAGTTAGTTCTCAAATAGAACATTTTGAACCTGCCTTGGCCCATTTTGCTGACTGGGTTCCAGATAGAAAACACTAAAAATATGATTATGTTCCAAGGTTTTATAATTAAGCTTATCCAACTCACTAATGCAGTCAAGCTACTTGATATGTGATCTTTCCTGAAGAATTAGGAGGTAGAAGATGGTTGAAAGTCAGTTACCACAGAACGTGTCAAAGTTAATTTTGCACTTTGAAAAATGATTTACCCATATTAATATTTTTGCATATTTTGTGAGTAAATCTACACACAAGAGCTGGGAGCAGGCTGAGTGTGAATGTTCAAGGGCTAGAATAAATGATGAGTTTGTGAACACCGTTAATTTTCCTGGGTTCTGGATAGTCACAAGGTTATCCTCAAATGCGTTAAATATTAAGATTGGTTGCAAATTTAAAACAGAAAAAATAAAATTCCAGCACAGAACAAAACTTAGAAATTACATTTGTTCTTTTTACTATGGACTTTGGACTTTGCAAACATTTTGTTAGCTTACACTTTGATAATTGCAATTGTAACAGGTTTCCATGCGTACCTATGGAACATTTTGTCAACCCCATGCAAGTCATACATATCATCCCAGCATGATCTTAAGATCATCACTTTCTTTAAGGTGAGAGTCCTATGTGTATTTGTAATACTCACTCTTAAAACCCTGAATACATTTAACCCCTTCTCTGCAGGGGTAATTCCCCCGCTGTGCTGGGGGGTGGGGGAGCACGCACAGCGCCCCGGTGCTGATGACGAGCTCAGCTCGTCATCAGCCACAGTGCTCGTGTGCAGATGACGAGCTCAGCTCGTCACGGCCACGCCCGTTCTTTAGAACGCTCAGCACAGCAGGGGAATTATCCCCGCGTGTGAGCGTTCTAACGGTCATGACGAGCTCAGCTGATCATCAGCACACGAGCACCATGGCTGATGACGAGCTCAGCTCGTCATCAGCATGGGAGGGGTTAAATCTCGCCTTACATTATGGGTTGATACTAGACATTTTTCAATGCAAAGTCAATGTTTAAGCATACTCTCTCTGATTCCCATTTTTGATGGTGTATTCCTGATCTTGATTTTACATATCTAGATCCCACCCCCTTTGTTGGTTCTAAAGCGCACCCCTGTGCTGTGAGTCTGCAAAAGCTGTAGCCTTTGAATATTTCAGTTATCAGCAGTAGCCATGTCTAGCGCAGTCTCTCTATTAGGTTTTATTTTACTTTGTGCACCAACCACATGTTCATCGCCCTATAATGATGAATTTAACTTCGGTTCAGTCAATCTTACAATTAGCATTTTGCCTCAAACCATTGATCTAATGTTACATTTGAAATTTATCAGCCAATGAAATGAAAGCATCAAATATCTGATTGATGACACTGCCCTCCGGCAACTCCTGTCTTCTTCCAAGCAAAAATTGATTGACTGGTTCAGGAAAATTATGCGTTTTGCATAGATCATGTCATCTATGAAAGAAGTGAGAAGAATAATCTATTCTGCAATTTCTTGCAGTGCCTAGAGTAATTTATCTAATGTACATATAACATGATATGTGGGACTACGCATATGCATAATGAAGCTTTAGTGCATAGCAATGCTCTGTTTTCCAACAGTGTGCTCAGACAGGCAGGATGTTCTGTTTGTAGCTACACATGTTTATTGTTTTTTCTATATTTCACAGAATCTGGGTTACATAGGCAACAAATCTTTCTGCAAAGACCAACAAATGTTTTAGCAATTGAAGGGCAAGATGCAGTTATGGAGTGCTCCGTGTCTGGATTTCCCACGCCGAGTATAATGTGGATGTTTGGAGATGAGGTTATTCCAACAAGGTATTTCAAAACTATCATTTTTAATAGATTGTTACAGATAGCATGTACCATCTTAATAACAATCAATTGCAAACATGTGTAATGAACAAAACGAGCACTACATCTGTGGTCCTAATGAATCCCAATAATAAGTTTTACACAATGTTCCCTCAATTATTTTTTTTTTTTGCTGTGGGGCATTGAAGTGTCTGTGTGCACACTTTTCTGAGCTGTATGCACAACTGAGACTTAACACGAGTAAGCGTGCTACCTCTAAAAAGGTGAAAGGCAATACCTCTCTTTCATTTGTGGATAAAATGGTAGGAGGCGTGCAGGGCCTAAAGTTTTCTTTTAAAATAGGTGCTATGATGCAGCCATCATTGACAGCATCATATGTTTCCCTTTTTTGTGTTATGGCAGTTGCAGGGGGCAACATGGACAGCAAGAGGAGAGAGGGAGGGAGCAAGCAAGAGTACAGACAGCATTTAGGGAAAGCAAGTAACAGCACTGAGAGTGGGAGGCAGCAAGCAACAACACAGACAGCTGGAGTAAATTGGCAGAGAGCAAGTTACAACATGGATAACGGGTTGGGGGAGAAAGCAACTAGACAGACAGCAGGAGGGGGAGAAGTACATGAGGCAGCCAGATGTAAAATACCCACTCTGGTATAGTTTTAAAACCTATAAAAAAAATGGAGTACTTACTAAGATGAGCTTTGGAAGTAATGCATCAATACTCCAAGGGAGAGACAAACAAATGAACAAATGAAGGGGAAGGAAATGTATGACTAATTTGCATATAGCTGTGTCTGAACTGGGGTGGTAAAGTGAGCTTAAGAACGATGATGGATTCAACCCAGATCTCTGACTGGGGGTGAGTGTCTAAAAAGTTTCAGCTCTCCGCCCATCATCTTCTTGTGTTTGCTTAGTACATTTGAACCAAGATATTTAGCAAAAGTACTTTTTTGGTGTCATTTAACTGCCACCACTTAGTGCAGTGCTTTCCAAACCTTTTAGAACCACAACCCCCTTTTTAGTATGGCAAACATTCACAGCTCACCTAGCTTTAATGGACATGAGGTGGGTGATTATTTTATGTAACTAAAGGATGGTATGTTAGTGAAGTGTCATTTACCAAGAGAAGATTTCATTTGACATTGTCACTAAATGTACACAGACTTACAGTTTTGAACTGTTTTGCAAATAAATGATAATGTGTGGAAATCGGGGTTCAGTGAATATTTATTATTTGAGGGTGAAGATTTGTTCTGATCCTATTCAAATCTTTGTTAAAATCAGACTTCACAATTATACAGAAATGTGCTTTATTTTTGCTTTCATAACTGCTGAATGTATACAGTTTATTTACAGGTAGTCACTTGCTTGTTATGTGCTACGAAAAAATGACATCCTACAGCCTTTCCATTTTTCACACTACATGTACCCCAGCAAGATTGGCACATAATTCACTTTGCTATTCTTTCTCCGACTGCAAAGTGAAAGGAGTTTGAAAACACCTGTTCTGTGTAAAAAAAAACATAGGCAGCAAACAACATAACCTGACGTTTGACCTACGTGTTTGAAGCATGCAGGAAATTTGACAAGATAAACATAGAATTCAAAGGCATCTTTATTTACAGCTCGGACGCATAAATCAAGGTTCAACATCACTGGGCTAGAGCTAAAATTAAAAGAGTGTCTGTAAACTGAATGTAGAAACAGAGTATAGTCTCTGCTGAAATAAGTAACTGTTTGTAATGTGTTAATACTTTTGATTTACTGTGTTGTGCTTAATTCAATTCTAGCCTTTTCTGTAAAACAACAGAGAAATGCCACAACATTTGGAGGCAGCCCACAGTAATCGGCCTCCAACAGAGTCAAATATGGTCATTCTGCTGTGCTTTAACTAAAGCCAGCCAGTTACCCGTGCCCTGAGTTGTCCTTTTTATTGTGGGTGCCCGTATCTTTGTTAGTTTTCAGACACCCATAACGAGCTCTCTTGCTGATCAGCAGACGCACCCTTTGAAATGCGCGCTCTGGAGGGCCCCCTGCACGGCAATAAATGACAATGTGCGCGGCCGCCCAGGTGCGCACTCTAAAGGGAACAGTTGTTATACATAGATATTTTGAACTGAAAGCACAGGAAGTGAGTAAGAATAAATGATCTAAAAGGCGTTAAGAGTGACATATGAAACCAAGATAACTTACATTCAGAGATTCACAACACACCAGATGCTAATTCCCCAATGCATACCAAATACGCTGGAGATTTCCCACTACCTTTGGCTGGCCAACAGAGAAAGCACTCCACCCATTCGTTATGCAGATTAGGCCATCTTGAAGTATCCAGAATACTTTTGAGAGAAAAATGGTGTGATCCCTTATGACTGCTACAACCCCAGATGTTAGATTCTCTCTGCATTGGTAGAAGTGGCAAGTATGAAAGCTACCTTTTTCCCAGCCCTGTGAGAACTCGGCAGAATTAGATGATTGTTTGTAGTTCTGTACAAATGGGAAAATGCGTGTTAAGTCACACATTACTCCAATTTACATGCATTATGTGTTTTTCAGTGACACTCTATGGGTAATGAGTTACATTATTGATGTGGCAAAAACCACATTTCACCACAAATATATCTCTCCCTGTTACCACCAAAAGGCTTTCGGTAACCCCGTGGGAACTGTGAGTTGTTAACAAACATTTTAGCAATTCCTTTGTGAGAAACACAGGTAATACGAAGAGTTAGCATTATTATCATTGCATGGTAAGACTCCCCCACATATGGCCACAGAATTACAAGTAAGTATTTTAGATTTTCCAAAGCAAACTATCCAACTATGCCAGCCCACATCTGTCCCAAAGGTTGTCATTTATACATATTTCTTTAAAAAGAAACGTGTCACACCAGGATCTGTAAAAATCTTTTATTGTGCTAGTGTAGATCAATGGATTTCAGCTTCCACAAAGAGAAAGGCTTCATGGAACCTAGAAAGTGTTGATCTTCACTAGCACAACAAAGGCATTAGATGGGCTCCACAACCCATCCTCGGCTCAGGTGAATGCGGTTGAGAGGAGTCTGTCTCTCCATATATATATATTTATAGTCATAATTAGGACGTAGTTTCCATAGGAAAATCGTTTTTGACACCATTTGCTGAATCTTCATAACATTTCCAAAATTAGTATGACACTCAGTTCAGCTGCTAATGTTGAAAGGTTTGGGATGATTTATCAAGCGGGGCAAGAAAAAGTGAGGGTTCCAAAACACTTGTTCCCCATTTGAATTCCGAATAGACATGTAAGACATGACTACAGCTGGAAGGGCTGGATGGAATTACACCAAATTTGGAAGAACGCTAGCTCTTGGAAAAGACCTTCTGTTTTTGGTGTAAATCGTTTCAGCAGTTTAGGAGATATTAAATGAAAGCCAAATTTGTATATCTAGGGGCAAGGACCCTCTGCAAAGCTTACCTATCTCATGAAGCAATCCGATTAGCTGCTAACTAGGAAGTGTTGGCAGCCATCTTGGGACTCGGACTCAGCCAAGTTCTAAAGAAAAATGTAAAAAAAAAAGAGAAGGGGGCCGGGTAGAAATACTCTGACCACCTATGCCAACGACCGCACGGTCCCCTCCTGGAGCATTAATGGACTGGGACCGTGACCCCCCGAAGGCTGTCTCTCTGTGTTTCACGGGCCCACCTCTGGAACATAACTGTGTGCTCTTACTTGGCGGGAGCTTTGACAGCTCATGCCAAGCAAGAGCAAACTGTAAGTCGGCTCCCAGTGGACAGGAGCGGGAAAACATCTCCCACAATGCCCCCCTCAACTTGTATAATTTACAAAGCAGAGTCCATGGTTCTTCCTTATAATTACCCTGAGTATGTAAATGCCACACTTCACATGCAAGCTCTGCTCATTTGGCACAGCCCCGTGTTCCTTAGTAGTATGCAAACATCTTCCCGCCTTTTCCCATGTTGATGAACAGTTTACCGAAAGGCCCCCAATTGCTTTTCCCAACGATTTTGGAATTCAAGATGCAGAGGAATAAGCTGAAATTTCCACCAAACAAACAAGCAATTACTTCGTATAGATAGGAGGTAGTACCCATGTTTAGTGTAAATTCACCTCTTTGTAGTCTTGTCATCTTCTCTTGATAAGGATTTATGTTATGACAGATTTGTGGATGAAGACGCTGCAAGAACAATCGCATTGCTTATAATACCTGCCCACAAGATCACTCAAGACATTACCTTGGTCCTTTATGCAGCAGTAGTGCAGATTATGCATTAACATTTACCCAATGAGGTAGCCCTTACTAATTAACCAGTAGAAAGTACTGCAGTTGGGTAGAGATTTTCAGCAAAAATGTGGACTCTTCATGGAAAACATAAGATTCCATTCTGGCCCTGATGCTCATTTCACAGAAATTAAACCTCAACGGGAAGCACTTACAAATATAAGAACAGCTTGTACCCCAGTTGAAGCTCCAGTTCTGTAAAGCACAAATGATCCTTACTTCTTGGACTTGGGGAAAGCAAAGCAATAGTGTTTCCTCTTGTAAACCATGTGGAAACACAATCTGAAAGCTTCAATGGAGGTGAATTCATTGTTGAGAGCAGAGGTCATGGTTCTCCCTTTTGGTTGCCCAAGTATGGAAATGCCAAAAATCATCTGCAAGGACAGTCCATTTGGCCTGCCATGTTTTCCTTAGTAGTATGTAATGGTCTTCCCGCCTTACCCCTGTTGATGGACTGCTTACCAAAAGGCCTCCTAACACTTTTCCCAACAATTTTGCTGCTGTGTTCTTGATGCAGAGGAATTTTGAAGAAATCACCACCAAATAAAGACACACTTCATATTACTAGAAGGAAGTATCCTTGTTTGGTGGATAGGCCCCTATTTGTAGTCTTATCCTGTTCTGTAGATTAAGGTTCATATTATCAAAGACTTGCGGATCAAGACGCTTGAGGAACAATCACATTGCTGAAATTACAGGCACACAAGGTCATTGGAGACATTTCCTCGTGGTCCATTACACAGCTGTAATTTAGAATATGCACTAGCTATTACCCAAAGAGGTAGCATCTACTAATTAACAGGTAGAAAGTACTCCAATTGGGTAGACATTTTGTGTAAAACTGTGTAATCTTTTGGGATAAAAAGGCAGGTGAGGTTCAGTTCTGGCCCAGTCACTCACACAGGTATGGCCATATACATCTCAACACTCAGACACCTACTCACACACCCATTCAGCCACACTCACATACACTCACAGACCCACACAGCCACTCACACACCCATACAGCCATTCACACATCGGCATAACCACTAACACACACACTCACACAATCATACAGCCACTCACACGCCCACTTACAGATCCATGCAGCCACTCACACACCCACCTACATATCATACAGCCACTCACACAACAACTCGCAGACCCATATATCGACTCACAAAACTGGTCACACAACTACTCATACACCCGCTCACAGACGCATACAGCTACTCACTTACCCAGGCACCGACCCATACAACTGTTCACATACCCAGTCACAGACCAATAGAGCCATTCATGCACCCACTCACACTCACTGACCCATAAAGCCACTCACATACCCACTAAGACACCTACAAAATTACTCACACACCCACTCACTGACCTATAAAGCCATTCACACACCCTCTCACAAAGGTTACAGGTTAAAGTTAGGAAATAAAATGTAAAAAAACCTTAGAAATTCACAGCAAAAAAACAAAGGTTAATGGGACATTATAGTTAGGAAATAGAATTTTTTTAAACCTAGAAATTCACTGAAAAAAATCATACTGCTTATAACCTCCTGTATTGCATCACTCATGAAATGGTCAATGACATCTCTCTTGACATCTTAACCCCTTCCACACTCATGACGAGCTCAGCTCGTCATGAGTTACGCCTGTCGTAGGCTCATGATGAGCTGAGCTCGTCATGAACCGCGGCTTTTTGAAAAAGTCAGCGCACAGCGGGAAAACCCGCAGCGCGCATGGGGTTAAAGGACTTCACTGATGACATCATCCACAGAAGCACTTTCACACCTACACAACCACTCACATACTCACTAACACACCTATGCACCCTCTCACACATCCACTCACACACCTACTAAAAGATCCATACAACCACTCACACACCCACTCACACCCCCCATTCAACCACACCCACTTACAGACCCACTTACACACCCATATAACCACTTGCATGCCACACAACTACTCACTCACCAACTTACATACCCTCAAAATTCCTCACAAGCTCATACAAGCACTCACTTTCCTACTCACACACCCAATCCCTTACATACCCACTCACACACATGCACAACCACTCACACACCAATATAATCACTCACACACCCATACATACACTCAAACACCCAATCAGATCTCAGAAAAGCACTCACAAACCCATTCAGAGACCCATAGAGCCTCTCACATATCCACTGACAGACCTGTACAACCACTCATATACCCAGTGTCATATCCATGCAGCCACTCACACACCCACCCATACAAGCATACAGCCACTCAGATACCCAGTCACACACTGATACACACTCACAAACTCACTCAGATGACATATGTTATAAAACGTATCACTCATTGGTAGGCCAGAAAGAATAGTAATTTAACTTATGCTGTAGTTTAGTACATGTCTTTAAGCCTCAGAAACGTTTACAAATCACTTACACTCACTGGATGATGTCATCAATGGTGTCACTTGGGATGTCATCAGTGATGTTAATGACCATGTCACGATTGTTGAAATATGTGAGGTCATAAGCAGTGCATTGCAGGGGACATAAGTTATAGTTAGCTCAGTTAATTATAACTCCTGAATTTCACTGGTTTTGTATGAGTGAAATCTGAGCCTAACTACAACGTCCCTGTAAATGTTTCTTTCCAGTGAACAAACATATATACATTATATAATATATGTATATATCATATAATCATTTAATTATTATATGTATTTATGCATGTTAGATATAGCCTACAGATTGGTTTAAAATCCAGCCATGTAGCCTAACTAGAGAGTATAGTAGATGTTTTTGTTTTAGAAATTCTAGTATCTACAACAAAAAGTGTTTTAAAAATCTTCCTATCTGTGACTGCAATGAAATAATGATTGTGGCTAAGACAAAACTTGAAGGTAGATTTAGCATTACCATGCATTACAAATCTAAGAGTAAATTCATGTACTACTTCAAGGCAGTATCATATTTCAAAGTGTCCTACATGAATAAATGAATAGCGTATTTGTAGAGCACACTGTCACCCAAAAATGAGCATCCTGGCGATAGGCCTAAGCATCAGTATAGACCTTGTCTGGTGCCTAAATTGGACAGTTTAAGAGAGAGCATGCCAGAGTGCATAAGAAGCTTGGAAAAGCCATGTCTTAAAAGTCTTTTTAAAAACATCTTCCATGTTAATAGTTCGGAGATGATTTGGCAGTTGGTCCCATGCTTTAGTGCCTATCACCATGAGGTACTTTCTACCGATTATTTTTAATCTAAAAGAGGTGGAGTACAGCAGATTTGCATTTGAGGATCTCAGTGTTCTCAGGGTCTTGTAATGGCTGAATCTGGAAGTGAGATATCTCGGGCCCATGGCCTCAAAGGCCTTGAAGACTAGCAGCAGTGTCTTAAACAAAATTATTTTATATTTAGGTAGCAGTGAAGTCAGTTTAATGCAGCTGATGCAGATCTCTGTTTAGGGAGCTGTAACACCATTCTGCTGCTGCATGTTGGACCATCTGAAGTTTGTGTATTATCTGTTTTAAACAACCCACATACAAGCTTTTGCAAAAGTCTAATCTCATCGCAATGAGTGCAAATGATACTGTCTTCCTGGCATTAAGGGGGTGAAAGTGAAGACATTTCTTGAGGGATTAAATCGGGTTGAAACACAGACCGGCTACTGCTGTCGCTTGAGGTTGACAATATAATTCAGTGTCAAATTTGACCCCACAAATTCATTGCTGCATTGACCGTATCTGGTGGAGAGGGGACTGAGTTTGGACACCAGCATGTCAGAGAAGGGAAATCATATTTTCCAAAGAGGAGCATTTCCATTTTCACAGAAATTCACTTAATAGGATTGTTTTGTATCCATGAAATCTCATTGGAGAGATGTTTTTGGAAATTTTATTCTGGGCCGTTTGACCCCTTATCTAAGGAAAGGATCAACTGGGTGTTATCCACAATAAGTATTTGCAATTCCAAAGGAGTCAATTAGAGAAATAAGAGGGGCAATTTAGATATCACATCACGTTTGCCCAAGCACACCATTGAGGAGTCAGAGCATTTCTAAACTAATGTAGGACTACCATTTATTTATAAATAATAGAGGTTCCTATTTGACCTTCTTTTTGGGTCTGAATTCTAATAAAGATACCCAAAATAATGATTGTTAATATGTATCTACCTTTAGAGTCTTTAGTGTCATTAAAAGAATGTATATGAAAAAAGTGTCCCTACAGTAAAATCGAAGCATTTTGTGATAAATAAACATTAGGCCAAGAATTACATTCAAATGAAGTGCATGGGCAGAAAAAACATTTACGAATTGTTGATAAAGTTCTAATTGACATCACTAAACAGAGTGCCGCTCCTACCCCACATTTGAAGGCTTCACAGCGATAAAGCTATTGTTTCTTAGTAGTTGTTGAAGAGTTGGTTGTTCGAAAGAGCATCTTGTCTGTTTGTGCTCTGGCGCTTTGATCGGGTGAGATCTATGTATAAAGGGTCTCTCCGTTCTAAATGTCCTACTGATTGAGTGCTGGCAGACTTGTCCTTAGATTGGTGAATTGTAGACTTTGGCTTGCTGTTTGGGTAGATTTATTTATGTTCCTGGGTGAAGATGTAGAAGATGTATGAGTATCATGGATGTCTAGGCACAGTCCAAGTCTGCCATGTGGATTGGTGTGGTTACATGGCAGAACAGAAGATCCTGAGGTACACGTGATTGAAATCACTATTGTTTTATTTTCTATATACACTATAACGCGTTTATACATGGAATAAAACCCGCATCCCCTCTGCCCATTTGAAGTATTTGTCTGTACTAATTTCTTTCCCATTCTGAAAATGGACTGGAATACAGATTAGTGGAAGAAGATCTGCCCAACGTTTCTAAATGCATGCAAACACAGGAGTCAGTCTTTGTTCTCTTCAACGTTGTCATGCGCATCAGTCCAGGAATGCTCTTTTTCCTTCCAGCGGCCACAGATTTACTCTAATAAACAATTCTCAAACGTAGTTGATTGCCAAAGGAAAATATCTGATCTGTGAGTGGAATTTCCACAGACTCTGATTCTGTGAATGTATAGTAGGTAACTTCCACCCAAGATCCTTTTTCTTTTACACCTAAGCACCACTTATATATGTAAAAAGCTTGCAAATCTGGTACCTGGTAAAAGCATAGTTATCTAAGGCCATTGTAGGAAGAGACAATAACCTGGCCCTTACTGATGCAAATATGCTATATGTGGACTGAGCATATGTGTCAGTATTCAAAGATTGTCAAATACTTAAACATGCTGTAGTGAAAACAGGATGTTAGTTCCCTTTGTTTAACCATGAATGTCTTGCTGAGATGTTGTCTATCAATCTGTTATAAAGAAATGCCTGCAGAGTTAATGTTTCTCACTATTTCAGCCTCAAAATATTTGTGCACCGAAATAATGACATAAATAGGGCTGTTTACTTAGCATGCTTGTGGGCTTCCTAACACAATTATTCTCTGCATCCCTTTGAACCTTTCTCTGTTCCTTTGAGATAATTCCAGCGTGTTAAAATAATTGCTGTATTTCATACACTTTGAAGGTCGAAGAAGTACTCCTTGATTGGCAGCAGTAACTTGCTTATCTCAAATGTTACGAATGATGACGCTGGCACGTACACATGTGTGGTCACATACAGGAATGAGAACAGCACTGCAGCGGCGGACCTGTCTGTAATGGGTAAGTCGAACTGTATGCACCGCATACATTGTGCAACCATAGGCCCTACACTAATTAATGCCTGCAAAAATATTTATGTAAATACTTTTATTTCACCACTATCTGCTGCAGGATGAACATGGCAGGACTAAAGGCCACACCAATGAATTCACTAGTAAACTGAACATATGTTTCCTATTTCTTGTGACTGTTCATTCATTTCATACCTGCAGTAGCAAACGTGAATTGTTATGTTATGGTTTGTTATGTTATGTTATGTTAATTGGTTTTCTATAGCGCGCGACTCACCGGGGGGGCATCTCGGCGCTTACATAGCAAAATGAGGGTGGTAACCGGTCACATTAAATGAATATGATAAAATAGGAACGTTTTCAGTTGTTTCCTAAAGGCGATGTACGAAGTACATTTTTGCAGGGCAGTGGGAAGCTGATTCCAGTACCGCGGGGCAAGGTACGAAAAAGCTCTACCCGCCTTGCGGCTTAGACGGAATCGGGGCACCTTTAATAGAGACAAGGAATTGGATCTTAGGTTGCAGCCGAAACCTGCTTTATTCATTACTTCTGAAGGTAAAGGGGACCTTTACCATTCAAGGCATTAAAAGTAAGACAGCAGATTTTAAAATAGGATTGCTTCTTAATCGATAAACAGTGCAGCTGTTTCAACAAGGGAGCCGAGAAAGAGCCTGGGCGACGATTTCAAATCATCCTTGTCTGCGATGTTTTGAATTACCTGCAATTTGGCAAGCAATGTCTCTCCCACTTCCGCCAACAGCATATTCCCATAGTCTAGGCGACTCATCACCATGGCTTGGACCAAGGTTCTCCGATGATCAATGGGCAAAAAAGGAAGTATCCTACGTAAGAGGTGGAGGCTATAGTAGCAGGAGCTAATGGTGGCTGCAACGTGATCCTTCATAGTTAGTGTTGGATCTAATTTTAATCCAAGATTTTTTACAGCTTGGTTTGGAATGGGTGCTATTCCCTGCTGGCCAGGCCATCACTCTTGTGTCCAGATGGTTGAAGCTTTACCCATAAGCATAATCTTGGTTTTACTGGGATTCAGCTGGAGGCAGTTCTCTGTCATCCAGTTTGAGATTGCAAGCATGCCTGCTGCAAATCGAATATTCTCATCTTCCAAGTCGGAACCGATTGGACACATCAGCTGATTATCGTCAGCGAAGGAGATTATCTCGAATCCAAACGGTTCAAAAATGTTTGCTAGGGGGGCCATATAAATGTTAAATGATGTAGGACTTAGGCAAGAGCCCTGGGGGACGCCCTCGTCCAAACAGGATTTCTGAGAAAGATAAGGTACTAACATAATCCTTTGCCATCTATCGGATAAGACATTTCTCAGCCATTTCAAGGCTGAGCCTCAGATACCCGATAAATATAGTCTCTCCACAGGCAAGAATGAGAGATGAAATCAAATGCCGTGGAGAGATCTAGGAGGATCAGAACAACTGATCCCCCGCCGTCTATTCCCTGCCTCAGAGAGTCAGTAACTGCAAGGATGGCAGTCTCAGTACTGAACCCTGGCCGAAATCCAGACTGGGAGGGGTCTAGGATTTTATTAAACTCGAGATATGCGCTTAGCTGCCTGTTTATAACGGTCTCCAATTGCTTAGCCAACAGGCTTAGGAGAGAAATTAGTCGGTAATTGCTAAGCACTTGAGGGTCAGCTGTGGGTTTCTTCAATATTGGTCGAACATAAGCCTCTTTTCACGCAATAGGGATAGTGCCAGATTGAATCGAGCTATTAAAAATCCTGAGAATTTTCGGGCCACAAGTAGGTGATAGAAAGGCCATAGTTTTTGGAGAACATAGGTCGCCTGGCGAACCAGATTTAGCCGAC
Source organism: Lissotriton helveticus (assembly GCF_964261635.1). Lineage (NCBI taxonomy): Eukaryota > Metazoa > Chordata > Amphibia > Caudata > Salamandridae > Lissotriton > Lissotriton helveticus. The sequence goes on from NC_136059.1 coordinate 274,844,249, forward strand.
GATAATAAGTTAGAAACTTCATCGAGCGTGGTTAATTTGAACTGGTCCAGAGTATTAACTAATGGAGTTTCGAGTTTGTCTTGTCCGATTAAAAGAGTTGTTGTGATTCATTGTGATTGATTATTTTCTCTTGGTTAAACTTTCTCCCTGGTTCGGTGAGCGTTTACTCTTGGATGTACTCTTTTTACAAATAGCGTTTGGGACTACATGACCTCTTTGGTCACCCAAAAGAATGCTATTAACCCAGTATAATATTAGGGCTGAACTTATCAAGGGCTTGCGTTGCCAATGTATACCACAGGTGGCTTTGTAAATCTGGAGTAATGCAAAACAGCTCAAGTCCCTGTCTTACGGTACTCTGCACCAGGAAGGAGTTGCATGGGTCGAGATTGGGTGTTCCCATGCATCCATCCTTGGATTTTGGCACATATCAAGACTTACTAACATTAGTAAACATGGGAATATATCAAAATGCAATGCCTTCCCTGGAGATGTAACAAAGAGAATAGTTTTATTTCTCATCGCTGTTTTGTTTTTCTAAGTATTCTGCATTTTGCATCATACTTAGGAAGAGGAAAACACCTCTAGAGGATAGTTTTTGTGCAGGCGTCCCTTCCTGCTCAAAAACAATCCTGGGTGTAACTCAGTCACCCTTGCAACATGGCGCAAGCGTGCCTGGGTTGGCACCTTGCATCCACAAATGAACCAGTGCAATAAGAGAGCAGGAATGCACCATATGTTAGTACATATAACCATTCCTGCCTCCTGCATTTGATGCAGAACAGTGCATCAAGTTGTCTTGCTGCTTTGCACAGCATCAAATCTTGATAAATATGGCCCTAGATGTTTCATTTGGAGGTACCAGTGTAGGTAATGTATAGAAAGATCTATACATTTTCTTATCCGATTAAGTTTAGTAGTGTTTTCTGTGCATTAAAGCACACTTAGCATCTTTTTAGTTTTGCAAACATTGCTATACTTTGGAGGACATATAGACTAAGTCACCAAATAGAGAAACAGGCACTTACAATTATAGAGATCATTTTTACGCTTGCTTGGATGTATGTTCAATGCTTACTTTCAGAAAATCCAAGGAGTGCGCATGTGCAACACATCAAATGCAGAGTAGGCTAAATAATGGAAGGTTCAAAACAGTGCCAATAATAGAAAGGGGGAGGAATTACCTACTAACAAAAAGATAGATACACCAACTAATTCTGTAAAAAGTAATAAAGACAAAGTAACAAAAATCCAACGTAATGGATTGCTCCCACTAACCATAATGTAACAACAAAACTTAATATAACTGTTGTGAAACTCACCCCGTAAATTTTCTGTAGCATCTTGGTACAATTTATCTGACTGACAAATTCATGTAATCAGGTAGGTGTGGTAGGGTAGGTTTGATAATCAAAGATACTTTCAAATTTGATGATTTTTATGGAGATAAACCTTATCAGTGGCATGGGTCTAAAGTCTTCAGTCTGCAGCGGTTCTATAATACTCAGGTATTATTCTGGTTGGTTGATCAAGGTGCAGAGCAAACTCAAAAATAAAAAACCTCATGTTGTTAAAGGAACTCCATGATACCTCAAAATATGTGTACATTAAAAAGTAAGCATTTTATGCACATCTGCTCTATTTTTACTTCTATTACTTGTGTGATAAAAAATGAAGTAAGGGTTTGATAACTGGTGTCGAGGAGGATTTTGACCCTATATACTTGCTCACAGCAAGGTTAGGTGTTGGCAAAGTTCTGGAAAGTTAAATTTTTTCCAAATGATACTCTGTCTTACCCCATTTGTTCATATTTAAAAGTGGCACAGCGCTTGCTGGGGGTCTTGTACTCAAATGCACAGTAGCAATTCCTGCTGTTCATTTTTAACAAGAATGTATGACTGACAACAGGCCACACTGAAGTTACAAATGTGGTTTATAGATGGATCAAGAGTGGTCTTTATGAGAAAAGTAATTAAGCAGTTCAAAAAATGTTGATGCTTCATACAAAGACAAATGACATCCTTCCAGTCCCAATCTTCCACGGGCAGACAAAGCCAATAGATATTCTTGTCACACACTGTATGCCCAAGGTTGAGGTGTTGGGGATTAGTTTTGCATGTATCTCTCTACCTGCATTGTTTGAATATGTTAAGCTAATTTCTCTCCATAATCAGCCTTAATAGTAAGCGAGCAAGGTCATTTAATACATCACACATTAAAGAAGAGTTTATCTGAAGCAAGCAAAGAATTGAGTAAGGGAAGTTATTTCAGTGTGATCATTTGTGTTGACCCCTTTCCAATAAAATATGTAATGCTACTATTAATAGTATGTTTGAAACGTTGATTGGAAGCTATATTCAAATCAAAACGAGATAACCTAATTTATCAATAGATAATACATAGAGCCTACTTTGTTATAAAGAGTACTGCAATATCCGCTTAGGGATTCAATCATTATATTTGCTAGAGCAAAGCAATGTCCCAGTCACTTTACCAGCTAAAACAAACAAAAACGGAAGTACCAACATTTGTGTTTAAAAGAGAGTGTTTGTGTAAAGTTTAGAATTTCTTTTACTTATGGTTAACTATAAGCCCTGAGTGTATATATTTAATATGGCAGAAAGTCATGTTAAATTTTCCAAGCGGTTTAGGCTGAAGTGAATGATTTATTGGCAACATCCTCTGTGGATTTATTTTTATCGCTACTGGGTATGTCCTACTCACTGTAGGTTTTCAGTGGATTTTTCTACGCTTTTCATAAACCTTGATAAAGTTGTTTTTGAGAGAATTAGCAGTTGGTTAACTAGAGACAACATTTTTAATTTAAAATAATTTGCACTAGACATGACATTTCTTCAAGCAGGGATTGGTATTGAGCTCTTCTTATTGGTTTATTGACTGCGCTAATATATTAGGAGAAAGGATGAACAATCTTTATAAACTACCAGTCATGAAGACAAGATACAAACATAACTGTTTGCCAGTAGTAAAGAAATTGAAGTTACTGAGAAATGTATGTACCACTGATGTACGTGCAAATTGAGAATATTTTCTACTTGTGAATTTCATATGATGTACTATTTTGTGAAGAAGCATTCTTTAAAAAGTTACAATTACATTCCTAGGGCATTTGTGTTTGTGAGAAAGATTTGTGAAGTATTCCACTTCAACAAAATGGAATTCTATTGAATTGTTAATAAAGTTGTTGATTTTCTTTTGAATGCAATGCTATTTTTGTTACTATTTTTCTTGGGTAAAGGATTGTGAAATGGAAAATTGCCGATTGCTGTCCTGAAATTTCAAATGTTTGGTGGATTTGCAATTTTCTAAAAGCTTCTGTTTAGGATTTCATGTGGGACTGAAACAGGCCATCAGAACCTCAGTATTTCTATATATGCTGTGAGTTGTGCCTATTTAATGCATACAGCCAGCAAAAGAAAAAAATAATGATTTTGGTTAAATGGTTTTTGCATTAAATATAGTTGTATGTGCTATCCATATGCACATGTTCAAGGTCAATTCAAATGCTGAAACGTCTCTTGCAATGTTATCAAATCAGTTTTGTGAAGTATGGCCCTGCATCTCCTAATTCACTTTTAGACTGTCTTAACTACACTCTCTGACCCTAAATGGCTAGAGTTGTAATCCACAATCATAATTTCAGATGTATTGGCACATGCAGAGCTTCACATGATGAGGATATTCCTGAATATGTTAGTGATTTAACCAATAAGGATGTTTTATTGTTGTTCAGTTTATCAGTTTGCCTAATGTTTATAAGAACGGTCCTGGAGCACCTGCCACACACAGCAGAATGCAATTGATATAGGAGGAGCACTCAATAGGAGAGTTTCTAAACAACTTAAATAGTATCAAAAATATACAGTTTCTACACAACCAATATAAACTATCCTTTCTTCCCCACTTTAATGGAGCAATGATAGTTTTGCCTACTAACTACACTTCTTCATTTGCCTCTTATCCCCACAATATAAGAGAAGAAAGCGTGTCGATTGTCAACAGTGGTTATAGACTGTATTCTTGAGTCATGTGAGTGGACAAATATGCAACATGTTTTCTCTTTAGAGTGATAATAAACTATTGACTTCCATATAGATTTACTTAAACACCTAGTTAAAAATGCTAAAAAACAGATATTTATCAAGATTGATTATATTGCAATTACTTGTTATATTTTTTGTTACAAAATAGTGTTTTAGGAGCACCATTTATCTGAAGACATTAGACGAGTTGAAATGAGTTCCATTAAAGTTAAAAAAGTATATCAGGTTTAATATTCTTCTATGTACATTCACTCATATATTTTGCATGGTTTAAACCCAAACAAAGTAAATTTCTTTGCTTTGAGATGATTCTGGGAAAACATTGACCTCTATTCTGATGGTGTCTTTCAGGACTTTTAAAGCTAGTCTACGCATGTAGACTGTGTTCATTCATTGCCACTGTATGACTATGTAGTGCACAGTTTGGTAAATGATGACAATTAGAAGTTATACATTAAAATAGTAACTTAAACATACATTCTTAAATTAACTATATGTCATTAACATCAACCAAAAAATCTATTTGGTGCATTTTCATATGATAAGCCATGCAAAGTGAACTGAAAATGGAAGATAATAATATCAAGTTACCTTAGAATTGAATGGCTCCTTCCTACGACTGCCTTTAATTCAACACATTTGAGTTCAACCATTGACCATACAGTTAATAAAAACAAATCAACATAAAATATTTTATTAAATGAGAAACTAAGTAATATCAATAAGCTAGGGAAATGTGTTGCTGCTTCTCCATAAGCATATATGATAAATCTAAGTTTAGGATACAATTGTGCTCCTTCTCTTATTTAACAATGCTTCTCCCGTCTTCCTTTTATCATATAAGGATTTCTTTCCCCTACTAAGGATTTGATAATGTCAATTGTAAGCTGTTTGATCTGCTATATTGCTTGTTAAGTTTTGATTGTTACACTAGACACAGCTTCTTCTGTACATATATATTGTTAATGTAATGTACATGTGTGCTGTCCAATGCATTTGTGTCTACCTTTTTGTGAATGTGAGGCCAACACTCTCAGCTATGAATGCCTCTTTACCACAGGGCATTGGAAGTCTTTTCAGCAAGCTCTAGTGAGTTTCCTCAAGTAAGTTAGTAGCTATAACTAACACCTTCAATTGAACACTCCAATGAGGTCGCAATTGAAACTGATCCATATGTGGTCATTAACTATGCTATACAACAACTGAGGAAGCTTGGAGGCTCTGCCAGTGGCAATTTAGCAACTCCTTCTTCCCACACCTTAATCTGGTAGGAGGAAACGTATTCCTCAGTTGTCTTTCATTTTTTATATTGTTCTTTTAAGTGTTGATCATTTTCACTCCTAAGAGCTTTTTTGTTTGAATCAGTTTTCTAAGAGACTTTTTATGGAAGAAGGGAACTTTTTTTTCTCCTCGGTTTTTGCACTTTTTTATACTGCTCACAGTTCCTTCAAAAGCAAGGAAGAATCTCTCTGTGGCGGAAGTGGAATGATGCTACCACATGCACTACTCCGAAGATGTAAGTTTAAGCATTTGATCTAGTAGGATTCTTGCGCTACAATGAGAAGCCTATTTTCTCACGAGGAAATGATGAGAGAACATAACCTTATTTCCCCTAGATGTGGAGCAATAACAGTCTTTGCTACTTCAAATTCACTTACTAGAGACACTACCCAATAGTTACAGGAACAGGTAACTAACTCTAGTTGAGTTATTTTCCACTGCTATGGGTCATAGCAAAGGAATATTGGGAATCATTTGATTGATTGACTCCTTCTAAAAATCAGTTTTTAATTGTATGTTTAGAAAGTTTCCCTGTCTTTTCTGGACACCTGTTGTGTTATCCCTAACTAACAAAAATAATGTTTAGATGTACCGTTCTAATGAATAATCAAAACAAAGCTATATATTTCAAGTAAATATTCCATATTCTTTTCAATTGAAGCTTCTCACTGAAGGCCATCAGTCTCATACTCTGCACTGCTTTGAAATTCATAAATCTTCCAAACATCATTTAAGTATTATGCTTTTATCAAGCTTGGTTAAAAAGTGTCTGCTTTCATTCCTGGAATGTAATTAAACACAAATATATTTAAATACCAATTAAGGACCATTTATTCAAAATTTTTAAATCTAAAGTTTTCTGCTTGCAATTTTTACTTAGATGATGTGGTTCTTAAGCGTTGTAGTGCAATCCATGTACGTATCGATGTATAGCACTAGCCATATGTGCTGTTAGAATCCAGAGTTATACATCAGTCTTGAAACTAATCCAGAGCACTCAGGTTTTTTTCTCGTGTTGGTGATCATTTACGAACAGCTAAAGGGTGCATGTCATGCAAATTGGGTGTAGTTAATTAAGTCCTGCTTCTCACTTTGCTTTCTGATATATACATTGAGAAGAGAAAAACTATACCACACAAAAGTAATCTTAAAAATTGATACGAAAGAGCTAGTCATATCTGACATGGTATTTCAGAGATTTAATCCTCCATAAGATAGATGTGCCCTAATGAATACAGAAGACATTTATTGCAGAGGAGCTAAAACTTTCTGTAAGACCTTATAAACCTATAGCACGTGTAGTTTTAAATAAAAAAATATAAATCATTGTCACTGTCATTGTATTGCCAAGAAAATACGAAGTCATCCTAAGTGGAGCATCCCTTAGGCAAGATCATTTTTATGGAGTAGGCAGATTATTTTGTTATTTATGTTTGAACCCATATCAACATTTTCACCAGGATTGGCAAAGATTGGCAAATGAAGGTCATACTCAACTATACACACATTTTGCTTTTGAATGATTTACTCTTACATCATAAAAATTGGAATTAGACACAGGAGTTATTATTTTTGGTTAATATTAGGGCTGTTTGACATGGCTAATCAGAACTGTTATTTCGCAGAAGGTAGTACAGTAGCTTGCTTTGTAAAGCTCATTGGTTCTCTCAAGCTCATGGTGACACTAAATGTCACATTCTTAATCTTAAAAATGAATAAACTCCTTGCAAAATTTTAGATCACACACAGTTGGGAAATCTTTTGTCAGCTAATGTATCTTTAACTTCTAATGCCACATTATTTAATCAGTGGTTCTTTTTACGGAGAACTAATACGTCAAACCTATGCTTAAGACTCATATCAGACATTCTGTGGGTATTTCCATGATTATTAATCAAATTTAGTTGTTAACATTTTTAATTATTGTAAGGACATTTATTCCTTTGTGTGTCAATGACATTGTTTGGTCTAGTTACAGTCTCATTTGATCTGGAGCTTATTTAAACTTCTATTAATCCCAGATGTTGCCAATTTATTGAAATCGCTAACAGCAACATCCTCTTTGGATGACCGGAACCCCAATCGATCTTTGAAAATGTTAACTCCTGGTGCCTTACAACTATTGCTTCTGAACATTCATCAGTCTATGGCATCTTGTACTCCTGTCTCACAGCTTAGTATGTGATTATTACTTTCCATTCAAAACATCAAACAATTGAAATCTCAATGTACTTGCACAGTATGGAGATAGATGCACTTCAGATGACTGACGGCTCATTCCATGCTTCTGATAATGGGGTTTCAGCTTGTTAAGCTGTGAGCTCAGAGGCATTTGATATTATTGATTTTGGAGTATTGTTCGGAATTCTTGCCACATTCAGGGTCTCAGTGTGAAGAATATTGATAGTGCTTGTCCTTTTTCTCCGGAAACACACATTGGGCAAATGATTTTTTCAAGGTCCACCCTGCCAAATCATATGTACAGAGTGCTCTATGGGTTACGGTGACACTCAGGGACTTATTTACATGCACCAGTGGCCCAAGGGGTTTGTAAATAAGCCCCTCAGTATTTTTAATTTATATGTTGACCCCAGGATCTATTTGTTGTCTGCAGTATCTCCATTCATTAATATACGATGACAACCATGGACAATCACCAATCATCAGATTCTGCTGGCCATTGCTTGAGGAGTTCTCCTACTCATATGTCAAAATTTAACATGCAAAGAATTGATTTCTTGTTTCTAGTGGGAAGGGCTATTATTATAGCCCAATACACTGCATTTTGTTTCACTAAGGATGCCCCCTACTATTGTTAACTCAGCTATGTGTTACAGTTTTTCATGGATTTTGAACTTTCCTCCAATCCCCAAATGGCCAGGAAAGGGAAGTCAGACCTACATAAGTTATCAAATTTTAGACATATAAAACCATTTAGTCCATCTGATGCATTTTCATATTTGGAATATGTTCTTGCATTTTCACTCACAGATTACCAGAATATATGCTTGAATTGACAAATGTGTTTACTTTCTTTAAAAGATGTTTTTAGCCAGTAACCTGATTTGTTCCAAGTTCAACAATGTATTTATTAGAACATTCATGTCCTCATACTTGTGCTGTCACTTTCTTGTGAGTTTCACTTTTAATTTACATTAGGGTAGCTGACCTGTAAGACTGTTGGTTTGAAACCACTTATTATTTGCTCAAACTCCTACTCTTCATGTGGGTCTCACACAACACAGAGTAAAGATCTGCTTGGTGTTGAGATTCCTTTATTTAGTAATCATATCACCTTTTCACAGGTTTTCTTTGGTGTAGCAATCTGGAAGCCACTTCTTCTAAGTGTACATTAATGCATTTAAGCAATAAATTAAAATAGTTTCTGTAAAATGTGACTGATTAATGATACATGGTTTTGATTTTTTCATTACTTTATAGTTCAATGTTTGTAATATCGTTTTCAAGTATTTTTCTTAGTGTTATTGTTTTGCGTTCTGTTACACCTGTTGGTCAGCCAGTTTGACTGTGGTTGTGGAATTTTGGTGATAGAGCGCGCAGGGACCAACTAGCTAAATTTTACCATACTCACCTTGGGCCCATATAACATTCACACTTTGAACTAGCAGTCCTGCCTACCCAGTTTACTAATTTGATTCACTCTATCAGTTTTCCCAGAGGTCCGTTTAGGACTTATACCTGTAAACCATGACTTACCAATCCTCGTCACCAATTTATAAGTCCTGTGAATCAGAGAGAGTTAGCATAAACAGGCAATATCTAACCACATTTACTTCTTTTATAATAACCACAGACTCTGGGAAAGTTCTAAAACCTTTATCTATGAGAGATTTTCTGAGTCAAAATGAAAAGGGCCACAATCTCGTGACCATAAAGTTTACAAGCAAGAAAAGTACCAGCAGGACAAAAAGTTTGTAAGAAATCACAGTAACCCCTTTAGACATTGCTACTTGGGAATGGTGAGAAATGGAAATAGCACAAGGACAAACCACATAGATTATATTTACCTAGAATGGTGCACTGACCAATCCTTGCCACGGGCTGGGGCAAAAATATGGACCAGGACCAGGCTCCTGACTAATCAGGTGCCCACGGGACAAGACAGGTGCAGATCAGGACAGGTGACCTCAGCTAACGCTAACGCCAGTGTCACACCCCACTCTCTCTAGGACAGCTAATTAGTACCCCGATTGGGTAATTGATTCTTCTCACAGAGTGCTCCGCCAGCACCTCTGCTCTCGATTGCCTATTGAGTGCTTTGGGTCAGTGACAGGTCAGCTATTCGGACAAGTCGGACAATTACTCTATCTGAGCCTACCTTAGTTATACCATTTCGAGGGCAATGTACCCCCGCTAAATGTTGCAAATGTTGCAATCTATGTGTTCCCCTTCAGTGATTGGTTGGAAAGACGAGGAGAGGTCATCACACCATACTAAGATGATGTAATTTCAATTTGAATCATATTGATTGAATCCCCACCCACAATTTACTTTCCCATGACTTTTTTCCGCCCAACAATATTGGTACACAATTTGAATACATTGCATTTGGTAGCTTCCTTTCCAGAGGTCAGATGATCAGGTTCCCAGGCACATCGTGGGTAAGAAGGGTGTTGGCAGATATTCAATGCTTCAGCAATTTCAGAGTCAGAGTGCGCGTGTGCAGAATCGTCCAAGATGGAAGATGTTTTAGTGATCAGGCCCAAAGTACGAGCTAGTAGCAAAGTCAAAAAGTAACATATCAGAATACAAAAATAAATGAATGCACTGTATACCACTTATCTCTACTCTATTCCCATTACTTTATTTTAACTTGTGCATTAATGATTACGCAGAACGAACACGTTTAGTACAAGCTGCAGCATAAGCATTAGCATGTGAAATTTAAAGCAGCCATTTCTGCCACTAGGGCGCAGTAGCAAAGTTTTCCCACAAGCAGAGAGGTATGTCATGCCACGTAGATGTGACAGACGCATGCGCAGATGGTTTCCCGCGTTTTCGGCAGACATTTTAATGCATTAGAGTTACTGTTAGTAAAATCACATAGGCATGCTTCCCCTAGATGCTAGAAATGTTGTGTAATGCAAATATTAGTAAACAAACATGTTGGTTAATATATTACAAGTTATTTAGAGAGGGCTGAATACAAGAAAGTTTCAGAATATGTGAAACCTTACTCCATCATTTGTGTGTGAGGATGCTAATGTTGGTGAGTGAGAGAGTCAGTTGTAGGATGGGCTGAGCAGCAGGAAGGCTACTCCTGGTGGGGCTCTTGATGATAATATCTATCTTAATAAATCAACCTACATAATCTACATGGACCAGGTGTCATTCATTTACAACATATTTTGTGACGCTTTGGTGAAGGAAACCTATGTGTGTAAGCTGAATCTGAGAACCCTGAGAGGAACTGAGAAATAAGGAAGAGTATCAAGAGAACTGCTGAAGATTTAAGGAGAAGTTATAAAGATTTGAAGCTTGCAGATATACCTTGCCCTGGAGATCGCCCCACCAGTGTTCTGTTACACCACCAACTGATTCACGCCACCAAGAAAACTGCATTCAAGGAACGACTGGACAACAACGCACACAACAGCAAGGAACTCTTCAACATCGTTAAAGAGCTCTCCAACCCCAACGCCGGAATCAACGACACCACCCCTTCACAAGACCTCTGCAACTCCCTCGCCGCCTACTTCTACAACAAGATCACGGACATACACAACAGCTTCAGCATTCAACCAACGCACGCCACGACCGAACCACCGCCCCCCACCACCACCCTCCGCGCCTGGACCCCGATCAGCACCGAAGACACCGTCCGCACGATGAACTCCATCCACTCTGGATCTCCGACCGACCCCTGCCCTCACCACGTCTTCAACAAGGCCGACGCTGTCATCGCACCCCACCTGCGGGACATCATCAATACCTCCTTCGACACCTCTACCTTCCGGGAGAGCTGGAAGCACGCCGAACTCAGCGCCCTACTTAAGAAGCCATCAGCCGACACCACCGACCTCAAGAACTACCGCCCCATCTCGCTGCTCCCGTTTCCTGCAAAAGTCATCGAGAAGACCGTCAACAAACAGCTGGCCGCCTTCCTCTAGACGAACGGATCCCTCGACCTCTCGCAGTCTGGCTTCCGGGCCAACCACAGCACCGAGACCGCCCTGATCACAGCCACCGATGACATCCGAGCTCTGCTCGACAACGGAGAAACAGCGGCCCTCATCCTCCTAGACCTCTCCGCGGCTTTCGACACTGTCTGCCACCGCACCCTAGTGCAGCGCCTCAGCAACGTCGGAATCCAGGAGAAGGCACTGGAGTGGATCATCTCCTTCCTCGCCGGAAGGACACAGAGTGTCCGCCTCCCCCCGTTCAGATGAGAAGCCACCGAAGTCATCTGCGGCGTTCCTCAAGGCTCCTCGCTCAGCCCAACCCTCTTCAACGTCTACATGAGCCCCCTCGCAGCCATCGCACGCCAACACAACCTCAACATCATCTCCTACACCGACGACACCCAGCTGATCCTCTCCCTCACCAACGACCCCGCCACCGCCAGAGCCAACCTACACGAAGGGATGACAGACGTAGCCAAGTGGATGATGAACAGCCGCCTGAAACTGAACTCGGACAAGACGGAAGTCCTCATCCTGGGACCTTCACCCTCCGCCTGGGACGACTCCTGGTGGCCCCCCGCCCTGGTCAGCGCACCCAAACCAACAGACCACGCACGCAACCTGGGCTTCATCCTGGACTCCTCCCTCTCCATGACCAGACAAATCAACGCCGTCTCCTCGTCGTGCTTCAACATCCTGCGCATGCTACGTAAGATCTTCCGGTGGATCCCCACCGAAACCAGGAAGACGGTCACCCAGGCCCTCGTCACCAGCCGTCTGGACTACGGCAACTCCCTCTATGCCGGTACCACCGCCAAACTCCAGAAGAGGCTCCAGCGGATCCAGAACGCCTCAGCACGTCTTATTCTGGACATCCCCTGTCGCAGTCACATCTCCGGACACCTGCGAGACCTGCACTGGCTCCCGGTCAACAAGAGAATCACCTTCCGTCTCCTCACCCACGCACACAAAGCCCTACACCACCAAGGACCAGGATACCTCAACAGCTGCCTCAACTTCTATGCTCCCACACGCCAGCTTCGATCGACCGGCCACGCCCTCGCCGCCTCCCCCACTTCCAAAGAGCCACCAGAGGGGGAAGGTCCTTCTCCTACCTGGCCGCCAAGACCTGGAACTCCCTCCCGACCCACCTCCGCCTGACCCAGGACCACCTCGCCTTCAGGAAGCAGCTCAAGTCCTGGCTGTTCGAGCAGTAGCGGACCCCCCCCCCCTAGCGCCTTGAGACCCTCCGGGTGAGTAGTGCGCTTTATAAATGCTTTGATTGATTGATTACATCAAACAGCCCTCTCTCCAGGGCATCGTTTCAGACATCCATCTATTTGACTTGGCCTGCGTGTAGAAGAATATTTGTTCTGTGGCAAGGATAATAGTCTGGCAGATTTATGTTGGCAGAAGTCAGATTATCAGCAAGTATGGAATCATCAACATAGGGATTTATTCGTAGCCAATGGACTTATTAAGGGAACGTTAGGGCACAGTTCATTGAGCAAGGATTTCACCTCTTACATTGGTTACACGCACCATTTTGAAGGGATGCAAGGACTTTTATGGATGTCACCTGCTCTCTGGTGCCTGGAGAGGCGGTAACCAGCAGCGGCTTTCAGCTTAGACCTGTTAACCGTTGTTAGGTCTGGTGAACTGTTTATGAGTTTTTAAGTTTATTTTTAGTCCACTTTTTTACTCCTGTGATCGGTGCTGTGCTGAGGATATTGCATTGTAGTGATAAAGACAGTTATAACCCGCATACCCCCTTACCTTCTTAGGGTCAGGTGAGGCTGCTTCATCCGTTGTTCTGGGAATGCCGCTGCAGGAGGTCCTGTGCAGCACCTGGTTGCCCAGAGACATCCTGCTTTATTCATGTTGGCGTGAAGCCATCTTTTTACCCGACAGCCAAAGCCGAGGTTCTTTCGGTGCTTCTGACTGTGTGTCTGGCGGACAGAATTTTTGTCTCTTAACGAGCCTGTCAGCGTGGGAAATTCAGTCTCTAACAAGGGACGTTACAAGATCTGCAGATTGGTTTGTGGGGTCCTCAACTTTAAATAACTAATTATGAAAACTTGGTTGTGGGTTCTGCTTGCACCGACTTTGTGGGAAAGTCGTTTAAATGACTTTGCTTAGGAGGTGACAGCATTATAGGGCCCTATAAGATGGGGAATATTCCAGTTTCCAATGGCTACTGCCTTAATCTATGGTGGAAATGTGATGCTAAAAGAATGAGTCTGAGAACAAAGAGCAACAAATGTTCAAAAACTCAACAGGAGTTTCAGGTGAGAGGTCGCTCACCAGTTTTCTAGAGTGTTACTGAGGGCTAATGCCTATGCCATTTGCACTATATGGCTGTGTGTTTTTACTGATGTGCTGCATGAGCATTTTGGTCATTATGGGGGTGGTGTTTACCCATACTGTTTCTGGGGTTTGACGTGTACATTTTTGGGCCAAGTTATGAATGTTTTGAAGTGCGAGCCCAATGGTTCTTAAGTACCCCGTTGTTTTGGTCTTGTATGGTGATTGTTTTGTGTTTTGTTCCCCCCTTCCTATGGGGAATGGGTGAAGGGTAGAGAGTAAGCCAAATGATTGTGTACTTTCCACTCTTCTTACAGGGTAGGAGTGAGGAGCAGAATCAAGCCAACTTATGAGTGGTTGAAAGTTTGATGTGTTTTAGAATTTGATTCCATTCTTACTACAGGTTTGGGTGAAGGGCAGGGTAGATGCCAAATGACTAGTGTTTGGAGTGTGGAGTTTTTCCCACCCTCCCTATGGGGTAAGGGTGAGGGGCAGAGTGAAGTTATATTACATGTGATTGCAGTGTTTTCCACCCATACAACTGGTTTGGGTGAAAGGCAGTGTAAATGCCAAATGGTTGGTGTGGAGTGGTGTTCCACCCTTCCTAACGGGTACGGGTGAGGTGCTGAGTCTAAGCCACACTTGACGTGTTATTGGAGTTTTCTTCCATCCTTACAAAGGGTTAGGGCGAGGGGCAATGGTATGCCAAGGTGTTTCACGTTTACCTTTTATTATTTTGCAGTTGTTTGGACGGTTCTCTACAGCGCCCTGTGGGTGGTACTCTACGTGCTGCTTTTTATGTTAGCCTGGGCAGCTGGCATATTTTGTGGTATCAGGGTTTGGATTGAGGTTTTGTGGTGTGGTAGAGTGTGTGTTGTGATTTAGTTAGAAAGGGAGAAGATGAGGGTGAGTGTATTCTTTTTATTATTTACTGTGGTTTTGTTAAAAGTATTATGTTATGACATGTTGTGCAAACTGCATTCAGTATTTTCTATCTGTTCTTTGTATGCACGTTTGCAATTAGTGTGTTACGACATGTCGTGAATTAAACGTTTTCCACCTTTTAGGTTGCATGCATTCGCATTAGTTCTCATTTCTACATTGTAAGCATTCATGCAGGAGTTCTAAAGTTATTCTGTGTAAAGAAAGATGTGTTATGCCTGCTGCTCAGCCATTGTGACTGTGGTTGTGGAATGTTGGTGTGTGTAGATGCTGTGGAATGTTGGTCAGTGAGAGAGTCAGTTGTAGGATAGGCTGAACAGGAGGAAGGCTGATCCTGGTGGGGCTCATGATGATAACATCTATCGTAATAAATCAACCTACATAATCTACATGGAACAGGCGACTTTCATTAAAAACAAGTTCACTGCCTTGATTATATTTATTATTCTTTTTAAATCTCGCCCAGATCTCCCTAAGTCAGATGGGCAAGATTTACACTTTAACAGAAAAGCTAAATACCATAAAATGCTCTCTGTATCCTACGCTGCTTCATGAAGGAGAAATCCAGACATAAGACTGTGTTAAGACTTTTGCCAGGTAGCCAGGTTAATAATTAAAGGTTTGTTTTTCTCTTGCGTATTCTTAAAACTATATTAAGTCTACAAATACAGTTTTAAATCTGTTTGACGTAAGCAGTGACTGCTAAGACACAAAAATAGTTGCAATAAAACAAGTATTTAATGTAATCCTAACCTGTCTGTGCGACTCATTCGTGGAGTGTTCAGAGAATTATATAAAGTACCCTTAAAGCTAATAGAGCTGCAACAGACGTAGTGTATCTCCAGGAAAACTCAGACCACAGACATCAGAGGAATGTTTAGGAGTACCTGAC
The DNA here is from genome assembly GCF_964261635.1 of Lissotriton helveticus. Classification (NCBI taxonomy): domain Eukaryota; kingdom Metazoa; phylum Chordata; class Amphibia; order Caudata; family Salamandridae; genus Lissotriton; species Lissotriton helveticus. The sequence continues at coordinate 274,859,875 of NC_136059.1, forward strand.
TATGATTTATATTGCATAGCTGACACAATGCAGTCGTTGGAAAGCTCCTTCTTTCCATTACTCCACAGCCTGGTTTCTTCTTAAAAGATATCCTGAAGGACATTATATTGTACATGTTTCTAAAACTGAAAGCCGCTGCTGGGAAGCTAACTTCTATAAAAGGAAATGCTTTGCACTGCTGACACAGGAGATCAATGAAACTGGTCCAAGAGCAACCTATCCTTAATACATTTGTAAAAAGAGCTTATAAAATTAATATAGTGGTGCATCTCTCACAGGGTAGAATGCCAGAATCAGAAATCAGAAAGGAGGGAGACCTACAAGTGATGGAAAACCATAAATGTAGTCACCTAACATTTTCAAAGCATACATGTCCAACAGATAGAATCTTCCACAGGAACTGATCGATTAAGAATCATGAAGCAGTTGACATGATATAGTGGTATAGAATGGACGCACTTAAGCAGAGACAGAGCCTGCATTGAGGGGAACGGCCACCACTTACCTGCATTTTCTTCATCCTGCTTTGTTTCCAACCCTCTGGGGCCAGGGAGAACTCCTGCCGCGCTGCCGGAGCAGCCGTGAGGTGAACGGCTCGGCTCTTGCCTACATTGCCCAGGAGGCCCTGCGAGGCGCAGTCTCATGACGTCGCTGGAGGGCGCCAGAGGCCCTCTTAACCGGCCCGGCCCTCCCGCAACGCGGGTGTGCCCGGGCAAAGCCCGGTATAGTGGTAGCATATTTGATATTGTCATTAGGCATGTTATTAGGCAATATAGAATGTGTATATGTCATGGAATGTGTTTCTTTAAATGTATGGAGTCTTCTGGGGTCTTGGGTTCGACGAGCTGCTTCAGTTGCTTGTCGGACTCCGGGCTGAAGAGGCACTCCTCCTGTGGTTGGAACTATTTCAATAAATCTTCTTAATTCAACATTTGCGGTTTCCTGGATTATTATACCAGACATCTTCTACATATTGGCGACGATCAGGATTTGTTCCAACCACCGACCCACGCAGCAAATTCTATAAAATTACAATTTGGATTTACAAATTTGAGGCAATTTTATGGATATGCCCGAGGACGAATTTATGGCGTTTGATGACATTTGAGAAAGGTTTGATCTACACATTTCTTCGGCATTCTGTGCGTGTTTATCAGCTGGTAAATGTTTAAGTCACAGAAGGTTGAAGTTGAGTATGCGGTGAGATCATCAATTCCGATTTATCTCATTTATATTCAAGTTACGCCATTGGTCCTTGTTCCGAAGCAGTGTGGAAAGCTGAGCTTGGATAGAATATTTTTAGCGTGTTATCGCTTTTGGATTATCGCGGAACTTAAGTTGTTTGGTTTAGGATCTTTGAACATTCGGGAGAGTCGTTTAAACTGAGCGCCTTACCTGTGGGATTCATGATGTCTTCTTCATAGGATTCCGATCCCGAACTAACTGAGGATCTTCCTTCGATTTTCTGACAAGCTCTTCTACGTCATTCTGTCTTCCACTTTTGATTGACAGCAAAGTCACGCAATTGCGCACCGTGAGCCACGTGAGGAAACGTGACTCCATTTTTAATCATTTGCAGTGCAGATCGGAAGCCACGAATTTGGACGGGAATCTTTCAGCGTTATTTAGAGAAAAGTGACTCCTTTTTGGTTTATTATTAAGAAGCTAAATTTTACGCCCTGTTTAACCATTGCGCTGAGTGTGGAGGATCATTCATGCTTAATTAGTGCCTTTATAAATATATATATTTATAACGCTAGTTATTTTAATGTCTGACAAGAAAAAGATTGTCTTTTGTATTTTAACGCCTTTGACTTCACAGGGTAAGACACATTTTTTTATTGTTTATTATTTTATTTTATTTAAAAAAAATAAAAAAGTTTTCAGTGAGAGAAGTCACACAGCCACCTCCTTTTTTAGAAAAGCCGGGCAAACCAGTGATGTTATGGTCTGAATGGTTTGGCTTATTTGAGAATCATATAGTAGCTATAGATGCTGCTGACTATACTCGTAAGTTCGCTTTGTTGTTTGATAGTTTGGGTTTGGCTGCTCAACGTTTCTTTAACAGTTTAACGCCTATTCCTCCTCCTTCAGGTCAATCGGGGGATAGGCAATGGAATGTTTATTTGGAGGCGATTGCAAGACTAAAATATCAATTTGAAGAGTCACCTAACATTATGTTAGCAAGGCATACATTTTATAAAAGAAAGCAGAAAGAAGATGAAACAGTTGAGGAATATATTTCTGCGTTGAGAGTCTTAGCTATTTCATGTGACTTTGGCCGGCTTCTGGACAACTATATCAGAGACCAATTTGTTTTTAATTGTGCTTCCCTTAAAGTTAAGGAGAGGATTCTCAGTTGTAAAATCCTTCTTTGTCTGAGGTTATAGATTTAGGTCTCAGTATTGAAAGATCTATAATTTCTACAAAGGCAATGATGGCAGATTCCTCTCCTAAGGTGAATATGGTCTCTGAGATAATGGAGGAGGAGGGATTATATGCTATTGGAGGGAAGGATAAGTTGGCGACCAACCAGAACTATTGCTTTAGGTGTGGATCTAAAATTCACATTGGGAATTTTAAAGTCTGTCCAGCTGTGAATAAGCGCTGCTGCATTTGTAAGAAAATTGGGCATTTCCAGAAAGTTTGTAGGTTTCAAAAGAAACCAGTAAAGGTTAACTACGTTGACATGGATGATTTTGCGGAGTACTTTGACAATCTTTTGTTTATGTTGGATTCAGAAGAAGAAACGATCTTTATTAAAGGGCCTTTATGTGATGCTACTATTAATGACACTAAAATTCAGGTAATGGCGGATTCTGGATCGCCTATCACTATCCTTCGGGATACCACTTTTTATGAGAAGTGGGGCAAAAATGTAAACTTGACACAGACTGATGTAAATCCCAAAGCGTTTGGGGAGAAAGATATCGACATGTTGGGGTTCTTTATGGGAAATTTACAAGTACTAAAAAGGTCAATTGTTACTAAAATCTATGTAGCGATAAAAGGGAAAAATATTGTAGGTTGAAAGGACCTAGCGAAAATGGGCTTATATCTTGTTCCAGGTGATGATAATCCTATTAAAGTACGTGAGTTTCCTGTCTGTTATGTGGAGGATGCAAAAATAGATCGCTTGGACCTCTTAAATGAGTTTAAGAATGTTTTCAGCAATAGGATTGGGTTGGTGAAAGGCGTTGAACACAGGATTAAATTAATTCCTGGTGCATTGCAAGTGACACATAAAGTACATCCTGTACCTTTAAGTGTCAGATCTGAGCATAAAATTATTGAACTGACTGAATCCTCTCAATGGGTCGCCCCCATTGTCGTGGCCCGAAAAAAGAATAATGAGATCAGATTATGTGCGGACCTTAGAGGTCTTAATAAAAATATCAAAGTAGACTGTCATCCACTTCCTAAGATTCATGAATTATTTGCAAACTTGGGCAGAGCTAAATGGTTTTTGTTAATAGATCTGAAGTCGGCGTACCATCAGGTCCCCTTGTCTAAGGAATCTCAGGAGCTGCCCACCTTTGTTACCCCATTCGGCACATTTACATTTTTGAGGCTTCCTTTTGGGTTAGCATCGGCAGCCAGCGTCTTTCAAAGGCTTATGGATTCATTATTCAAGGACCTGGTGGGAGTCCAAGCCTACTTGGATAACATTTTGATTTTTGCTAAAACGTTAGCCGAACATAATATTCTTTTGAGAAAAGTTCTTTCTATTCTTGGTGGAAGAGGAATGACGGTGAAAGAGGATAAGTGCAAGTTGGGTGTGTCAGAGTTGGAATACTTAGGGCACACAATTTCAGAATCAGACCAAAATTCTCTGTGGTGAGAGCGCTTAAAGAGGCTAAACCACTAGGTGATAAGGATTCACTACGCTCGTTTTTGGGGCTAGCTGAGTACTATGCCAGGTTTGTTGTTAACTATGCTTAAGTGGTTGAACCACTCCGCATATTGCTTTGAAAGAGTCAAAAACTTGTTTGGACCAAAGATTTGGATGAGTCTTTTGTAAGGTCAAGGACTTAATCATTTCGGCATGGGCTCTTCATACTTTCAGAGATGATTGCATTTCTATTATTTCAGTGTACGCGAGCATGAATGGCTTATGGGCAGTTTTAAGTTAACAAGTAGATGGAAAAGAGCAAACAGTGGCTTTTGCCTCTAGATCACTGAAGCAATTCGAACAACATTACAGTACAATTGAGCGGGAGGCGTTGGCCTGTGTGTGGGCGGCGCAAAAATTTAAAATGTACATCTGGGGTCGTAAATTTGTGGTGTTGTCGGACCATAAACCACTTTCCTTTATTTTTAGCAAAGTGGCTGGAAGTAATAACATGTCTCCAAGATTAACCAGACTTGTGTCGAAACTCCAGGAATACAATTTCGAATTGACGCACATTACTGGAGGGAAAAATTTCAGAGCGGACTGTTTGTCCAGAATGTTAATGGATAAAGATGATGAGGATGATTTGGGGGAGGAGGATGTAGAGTGTGTGACTGTTGTTGATGCTATTGAGGAATGGAACTCAGCGATTTCGGAGAAGGATTGGAAGGAAGCTAGTTTGAAAGATGTTATGTTGTCTCAGGCTTTAGAATTTACTTCTAAGGTTTGGCCTGATGTGAGGAATTTATCTGGAGAGTTGAAAAAGTTTGCTCAGGTAGCAGATGAACTTTCTATAAAAGATGACATTTTATTGAGAGGTGACAAATTTGTTCCTCCAAGTGGTTTGAGGAATGTTATAGTGAAATTAGCTCTCAAAGGTCATTTAGGCGTAACAAAAGCTGGTATGAGAATCAAGTCTCATTACTGGTGGCCGGGCATTGACGCGCAGGTTAGGACATTGGTGGATAATTGTGAAGAATGTTTAATGTCGGATAAACATTGGAAAACGCATGACTCTCCTTTGCAGCCTACCCAATTTCCTGGTGGGGCGTGGGAGAAAGTGGGTCTGGACTTTTCCGGTCCATATAATATTTTGCCTGAGGGAAAGAGATATCTGATTTTGGCTATAGACTATTTTTCGAAATGGATGTATTATAAATTTGTGGATGCTCCAAATTCAGATAATACTATTTCGTTTTTAGAAAGAGTGATTTTGTTGGAAGGGGCCCCTCAAGTACTAGTAACGGATAATGGTAATCATTTTTTTCGGATAAGATGCGTAAATTCTTGGAGTTACAAGACATTAAACAGCTCAAAGTGGCTCTTTATTCCCCTTCCTCCAATGGTTTGGTGGAACGTGGGAATAAAATCTTGAAGAAAGGTATTTAAATAGCAATAGCTTCAGGTTTAGATGTGAGTAAGTTTCTGTAAAGAAAAGTTTGGAATTATAATACTTCCCCACATTGTACAACTCAGGCTACACCTTTTGAATTGTTAAGAGGTAGGAAAGTACACTCTACTTTATTTCCTTCTTGGCTTGGAAAGAAAAGTTCTAGTTGGAAGGGAGATATCACTGAGGAACTGAACAATACAGTTCGACAGAAACAAGATGTCATGAAAACATTTTTTGATAAAAATAGGAGTGTGAAGGATATACAAATTTCTGTTGGTGACTGGGTTATGATTAAAAAGCCTTTCAAAGTGTCCAAGGGAAATTCAATGTTTACAAATCAGGTGGTTAAACTTGGCAAGGGAGCGGTATTCTTGGGGGAGAAAGGTTGGTGGAATGTAAGACAATTAGTAAAATTGTCTGAGGATTAAGCTGCTCTAATCAGTAAGAAGAAAATGATTTAAATCAGGAAGGGTGTGGTTGGATGCATTGGTTACATCAGGATGTCAAAGACAGTGCTCATTTTTATGTTGATGAGAATTCTGCTGTTTCCTATAGTGTGGTTAATGCTTCCATTCATCCAGTCGTAGTGGTCAAAACAGAAAAGCTCCTGCAAGATACAATGAATTTATTTCATATTAAGTTGCAATGAGTGTATTTCATATTAACGGTTGTACTTTGTTTTCCTTTTATTGTAACGGGGAAGGTGATGTAGTGGTAGCAAATTTGATATTGTCATTAGGCATGTTATTAGGCAATATAGAATATGTATATGTCATGGAATGTGTTTCTTTAAACCTATGGAGTCTTCTGGGGTCTTGGGTTCGATGAGCTGCTTCTGTTGCTTGTCGGACTCCAGACTGAAGAGGCACTCCTCCTGTGGTTGGAACTATTTCAATAAATCTTCTTAATTCAACATTTGCGGTTTCCTGGATTATTATACCAGACATCTTCGACACCCGGGCCAAGGGTGGGCTCGTCCCGTGCTTTCAGCACCAGAAGGAGACATGGCAGGGCCATTCCCCTAATATTTACAACTCGTTAGCTTGATGGTGTACTGAAGTAAAGTGTGGACCTACGCTGAGAACTGCAAAAGGCACTGTTTACCTCTTGTCCACATCGCCATTGCCAGTCTGAAGGACCCTCTGTTACCCCCCCGGACTATTAGTGGACTACCAGTGCTGATTGTTCTTTAACAAACCTTTAGGTTTAGCAATAGAGGGGCGTATTGGTATGGGTAAGCACAAGTCAATGGAAGGGGGAGGAAGGGGGCTGAGGCTGGGAATTCTTCTAAGCCCCGAAAAGAAAAGAAGGCAAGAAAGGCGACTGGGCATGCTGCTTCCAATTGCGTCCTTGATCGCATTGATAGTCTTGTAGAAGAGTGTGAGGCAATTTTAACCACTAAAAATAACACACATGTAGCTGGGGATACAGCTCAACAGAACACAGGTGGGTTGGGGTTGGAACGTGAAGGTATTGTCTCCCCCGCTATTCCCGCTATGTTTCTCCCACAGCAGAAAGGCTTAAATGGAAGTGATTCTATGGCTAGGGGGACTCTACTTCCAAAAAAAGAGAGTAATATAACCATAGCAGGGAGTTATGGTATTGATAACTCCCTGCTAGTTAATAGAATCGTATGGCAAACCCGTTGGTTATCGGAAAGCCTGTGTGTGGTGGGTGTAAAGTCCCCTCCTCCAATAGTGAGGTGACTAAGACAAGGAAACCCATGTCTCCCCCAAATGCCCAAAACAAACAATTAATATCCTCCATAAATAGTTTAGCCAATCAGTCGAAGGCAGTTGAGAGGGAGCGTTCGTCAGTTGATAATAGGTGGGGCACCTCCTCAAAGGCCACTTACAAAGATAAACTTCCAATTAGAAGGGAAGGTGTGAAAATAAGTGGATTACATAGAGTTAACAAAATCTATATGACTAATATGCTTAAGTTAGCTGCAGCAAGAAATAATGAGACTGCTGACTCTCTGACTAATAATGCTATCTATTGGCTACGTTATGTCAGAGGGTGCCGATCGGTAATTAGGGATGACATTAATAAGGCGAGTAGGTTAACTTTGCCCTCAGAGCAATATGATTGTATTGAACTGACATTATGGTCAGAGACAATGGCCGAGAATTTCTTTGCTCTTGAGTTCAGAACCAGCCCCCAGCACATTTGTGTATTCAGCTAAAGAAGACTCCACCTCCTCTTCAGGCTCATTCCCTCTCTGGGCAGAGGCCACGGGGTAGTACTGGAAGTTCTGGGTTGGAAAGCATTGATTGACTCCCTGGTGTACATGTTCAAAGTCTTGCCAGTGTTATTGTTGGGAATTTTGGTAGGGGAGACACTGCTGGTTATATTCCTCACAAAAGACTCCTGTCTAGTGATAGTCCAGAGGACCAAACTTGTAATGTTGATATTGCCAGCGATACCCCGGAAATGAAACACCTGCTAGGGTTTGGAATCTGTCTGGTTGATTGCTTGCCTGCTAGCGCTAATAGCTCGCAGGCGGTTAACATTATTATCTCTAGTGGTTCCACTCAGGGGAGGTCTCCTAATGTAATACAATCAAATGATCTCTTTAATCCTGGACTAAAGAGCCAGCCCAGGACAAATTTTCTAAGGGAAGGAAATAACTAACTACACATAGGCCACGACCCTATGGGGGGCTCACTTATCTCATGGAATGTATCAGGTCTGGTCGCCAAAACACTATCACCGGAATGGCTGACATTCATTAGTGAATTTGATGTGTGTTTTCCAAGAGACTTGGTTGCCTGAACCACACAGATTATTAAAATTTTTTTGGACCTGCAATTAAAAGCGCCAAAGGACGCCCAATGGTTGGCCTAACCATATGGGTGCGCCAAGCACTAGCTTTGACCATTAAAGAATTGTCCTCAAAGAGTAATGACATCCAGGCTATAAGACTGGATCTGGGCCCTTTAGGTCTTCTGGATATTTATAATGTCTATGTGAGGGGTGTTCATGGGGGTTAAGTCTCAAGTTATAGCGGCTTTGGATTCCACCCTTGAGCTTCACTCAATAGACAGTAGTGTGATCGTTGCGGGTGATTTAAATTCAACTTTTGAGCCACTGGCTACTCCCGATTGGCATCTTACTGATGATGAGGATAGCCTATGGGGGGTGCCAAAACTGGAACTCAACCCGTTAAAAAATGGACAGAGGTATTTATCCAGATCAATACTATCTGCTATGAAAGGGGATAATTGATATGATTGTCAAGGATTGTATGGAAAGCGATCATAACCCCTGTGTGTTACTCATGACTGGTGGAAGTCGGAGCAACCGCGGGTAGGCGGGGTTGAGCTTTGTGCCCCAAATATTGTCTCTACTAATGATATGCGCCGGCTTAACTGGACACATGTAGTAACAAAGTCGGAGGTCTTGGAAAACATAAATGAGGTGGTTGATAAAACCATACTGGAGCTAGAACATGTAATTAGCCCCGGAGATGATCCGAGGCATGTAACTCAGTTACACGAAATCCCTTTTCATGCGAATTAGTGCCCATTTCTTTATGCCTGTAAAAAATAAGAATCTAGCTGGCTTTAAACCATTACGGTGTTATAATAACGATTGTAGGCGAGCTAGAATTGCTCTTCGTAATGCTATTAGGGGTGGGGAATTGGAAGCTGTCCGCTTAGCTAGACTGGAATATAAAAGAGCTATCCATAAAGCCAAATGCCTATGGGATGAGCTACGATGGCAGGACCTTAAAGAAGCGAGTGACAAGAATAATACTAGATTATTCTGGAACATTGTCAAGTGGGGTAGAGGGGGCCAGCCAGATCAGCCCCAAAACCAAGTCACCCAGGAAGGAGGGGTTAATTATTTTAGACCACAATATGTGCGTAACCCTTCAGAGAATCAAATGGAAGATCTTAGATATGTTTTTTTATAAAGATGAGGCTTTTAACAATAATGATGTTTTAATAGCCCTTAATGCAGTGGCTGGAGGAAGAGCGCCAGGACCAGGTGGTGTCCCGCCAATGTTTTTCTTTATGATAAGATACGATGGGGCAGATATCTTCTGTTGATGGCAAATGCAACTGCCCAGGGTGCCCCGATCCCGGTTTCCTGGAAAGGGGCAGTGATAATTCCAGTGCACAAAAAGGGTGATAAAACTCAACCAGGAAATTACAGACCTATCAGTTTGATAGACACGATTCAAAAGGTAGTTGGGAGGATGACCCTGAATAAAATTTTAGACTGGATTGAGGAGAGCAGTATATTGTTCCCCTTCCAAGCGGGCTTTCGCAAATACTTTAGTACCATCGATCAAGTCTTCCGCTTTATCCTTCTTTATTGGAAAACTGTGGTACTGGGCAAAGGCAGCCTTTATGCTGCCTTTGTTGACTTACGTGCAGCTTTTGACCTTGTTCAAGTTCCCATTTATGGGTGACATTGAGGGAACTAGGTCTTTCTGATGAGATTTTAACTTTGCTAATGAGGCTGCACAAAGCAAATTATGCTAAAATCTAATGGGGTGGGCAGGGCAGGGTCACCACCCAATTCCCGGTTGAACGTGGTGTGAGGCAAGGTTGTGCCATGGCCCCAACATTATTTTCTTTGTACATTAATGGAATAGTAGACCGTTTGTTGCAGGTAAACACAGATGCCCCTTCTCTAGCTGGTGTAAAAATTCAGATATTAATGTTTGCAGATGACACATTAATCATATCCAAAACTCCTAGTGGCCTCCAGCGTGCTTTAGTAATTTTTTAAGAGTTTTGTGCTGCTCGAGGCCTGGAAGTTAATGTGGAAAAAACAACATTTATGGCTTTTAGTCCGCATTGAACTTTTAAAGTTTTTATGAATGGTCAACCACTTGAAATGGTCAAAGCTTTCACCTATTTGGGCATCCACCTTGAAAAGGATCTCAAGTGGGATTATCACATAGATATAGGTGTTCTAAAACACCGTCAATCTACAGGAGCCTTAAGCTTGGAGCACAAAAAGTCTTTATAGAAACCAATTAAGTCTGCTCTCCAAGTTTACAAATCAAAAGCTGTTAGCTCCGCGCTCTATGGCACGGAATTATGGGGGTTTGAGAAAGTTGCCTCACTAACCCTCTCTGAAAATAAGATCCTTCGTCGTATTACTAGTCTCCCACAGAGTACCCCCTAAAGCCGCTTAGATATGATTTGGGTAGGAAAGCTATTGCAGATGTCGCCAAGCTGCCCCCTATTTTATACTGGCGCAGGCTGTGGACGACACCTGAACTTTTATCATATGCCGCAGGGTTTCTTGATGTTATAAAATCTGATGGCTTTCACAAAACTAGCTGGCTAAGGGATGTTAGAAATAGCCTGGTTGCTTTTGGTATGCAAATAATGTGGGAAAACCCAGTAGAAGCCTTATTCCCATCTAAAAATATCTTAAAGGAGAAATATTGGGAACAGGCTCCTTATAATGTTTGGAGTAGCACTGATTCATCTACCATGGTGGGGATTTTTCTAGGGACAAAACTTACTCCCAGACTTGAATCCTATTGGGATATTATCACCAAGTCTAGGGATAGGAAGCTCTATTTTCAGCTTAGGGCAGGATGTGAAGTCACTGACCTCCAGGTGGACTGATGCAAGCAATATTACCTGCCCGGCTTGTGGGAGTCACAAGGAAACAGTTGCCCATCTGTTCTTCGCCTGCCATGTATATGCAACCCCTAGGCGAGTTTTGCTTACCTCAATGTGCAAATTACTGGGTACAAATAGAAGTGCTGAAGCAGAAAGGCTCATACGCGCCAGTACTCTGCCATTTATTTCAATAGCGGTAGCCAAATACTTAGGGTGGGTGTGGGTGTTAAGGCAGAATTCAAATTTGGGGTAAATCGTAAATCGTCTAATGCATAGAAAGTCTTAAAATGCTGTTAAGCCAATATAAGACCCTTCATGAATGAGGCCCTCTTAGCTGATTTAAGACACAAAAAAAATCTGTACTCCCTTTTTGCATAGGCCTTTGTTTTTCTTTGCCTTGTAAGCCCTTATCAAGTGAATTCCTTCATCAATTACTTGAATTCGAATAGAAGTCCAAGTTAGATGTGCAGGACATCTAACCTGGGCTCTATTGGAATTCTATAACGCATATTAGCAAGCCCATTATCGCCGTTTTAGCGGCAGTTTCCTGCCACTATAACAGTGATAATTTTAACGAGGTTCTTGCTAATATGCCCCCTAGACACAGCGTGATCAAGGGCATATCTTGCCAGAAACGCGTAGCTGGTCTCTGTGGAATAAATAAAATTACCTATGCTGATTCGTTTGTGGTCCGTCTCCCTTGTTTGCTGGTGTGCGAGGCTGTTCCTGAGACGCCGAGAGATTCGAGGAGGAGCCACATTTGTATATATATATATATATATATATATATATATGTATATATATTTTGTCGCTCCAAGGTTGTCCACCTTTGAGTAGCACACGAGCAGCAGCTTGATTTATGTGTAGGTGAGGACGGGGATCCGCTTGTAGATGCCGCTCCGTAATGGATCTGCCCGACGCGTTTCAAAGCTCCATATGCTTCTCTTCAGGGGCTTTAACGGAAGCGGTGTGCGCAACCGCTAACACACTTCTCCATTTTCCATATGACACACCCACCAATGGGAGGCTCAAATGAGACTGTGTATTATGGGAAGTGTGGTGCGGAAAGCACATAATCAAGTCCTGTATGGACCCCGCAAGTGGGCCGTCCTCGATCCCATGTACGACTGCTGTTTCACTTCCGTGACCCCCAAGGATGACGGGGTGGTGCATACTCCGCGGCTAGACGGGCGCGTATAAATTGTCGCTCCAGTGTTGTCCACCTTTGAGTAGCACACGAGCAGCAGCTTGATTTATTTGTAGGTGAGGACGGGGATCCGCTTGTAGATGCCGCTCCGTAATGGATCTGCCCGACGCGTTTCGAAGCTCCATATGCTTCTCTTCAGGGGCTTTAGCGGAAGCGGTGTGCGCAACCGCTAACACACTTCTCCATTTTCCATATGACACACCCACCAATGGGAGACTCAAATGAGACTGTGTATTATGGGAAGTGTGGTGCGGAAAGCACATAATCAAGTCCTGTATGGACCCCGCAAGTGGGCCCGTCCTCGATCCCATGTACGACTGCTGTTTCACGTCCGTGACCCCCAAGGATGACGGGGTGGGGCATACTCCGCGGCTGGATGGTCGCGTAAAAATTGTCGCTCCAAGGTTGTCCACCTTTGCGTAGCACACGAGCAGCAGCTTGATTTATGTGTAGGTGAGGACGGGGTTCCGCTTGTAGATGCCGCTCCATAATGGATCTGCCCGACGCGTTTCGAAGCTCCATATGCTTTTCTTCAGGGACTTTAACGGAAGCAGTGTATATATATAAAGCTCCAACTTTACTCCCAGTCCAGGACAATCCCCAAGGAAGACAGCACTCGCAGGGGCAGGTTCCGAAATGAAATGAAAGTACATAGTGATTTATATAGCGCGAAACAAGCACCCAAGGGTGTCAAGGCGCTTACTCATTGTGACCAAATTTTGACTGAAGAATTCGCAGAAGCTTTAATGAATAAACAACCAGGTCTTTAACGCTTTTCCGCTATTTTATTTTCACATACCACAGGCCCTCAAACATATATATATATATATATATATATATATATATATATATATATATATATATATATATATATATATATATATATGTATATATATATTGGAACCTGTTTTTAAGCAGGCACAGATGTCGCTTCTGTGAGCTTGCAGGACCATATTTACCTGCCAGCTGTTAACTCTGTGAACACGTTTTGAAAAGGTCAGTGGCAGAGTAATGTTCTTCAAACATGAAAAGTGCATTTTGAGGGGTTGCTTTTACAGTTATAGCTCAAAACTTCACAGTGTGATGCTCCTACCAGCTGCTCGTCCTCTGCACTGAAAAACTAATTATTCCATATTCTGTGGTAAGTAACCTGATGCCATTGTAATCACAGCACCATTGCCTTCCTGCTATGAAATAGCGTTAATCTGTTAGTTATAAAATATTAAATCATTTTATTAAGGGCACATTGAGGTTTGAGGCTAATTGGAACATCACATATTCATTACAGTGTCTTTTGTGAGTAGGAATGCACTCTTTTCATGTTGCTTTTACATATTATTGTTTACAGTGGTGTGTTTGAATTTAAATTAATTCTTAATTAACAATTCCATAGGCCCATAAATTCATAGGGTGCGCAGGGTGTAATCATCTAGGAACATTTGGCGGTTAAATTAGCTAGCATTGCAATAGACTAATGAAGATCTTCCATTCAGTAGCATGAGGATAATATACCTCTACAAAAAGTAAACAACAAAATTAATAAAGTTGTCATCTTCATCATTTCAAAAGGTACTTTATTATATTTAAAATGTCCACAGCTTCACAATGTATTGAGTGGCCCTACTGCTGATTATCTTTTTAAATCCCTGATATGTGGCTGCATTCTATACCTGCTCCTCAGAATCTGACTTATGGTGGGCCGACAAGGGTTTGTACAAGTGTCTTTAAACTGGGGGAAGGGTCCCCCTAGGGGGCCTTAACTGATCCCAGAGGCAGTGCCAGGCTCTGGTTAAAAGCCGCATCATGCTATTTGCAGTGCTATGTTTTAAGCTGAAAATATATGATCATTAGTAAACCACTCTGTAAAAGGTCATTACTAACATCTTTTGTCATTTATATCTAGAGTCCAAATATTCTTCATTCCTGCCCATCCCAATTTCGGATAAAAACACTAGATATATTTACGCATTGGTAAGGCCTAGCTAACGAGAATAGTATGTTTGGCAGCCATGTATTTAATTGCATTTTTAAAAGTTCTAGCTAAGTCTAGACATCTTTAAACATTGCAAACTTAATAGAATAATTGTGAAAATATCTGGTGAGGTGGTATTTCTTTTTTTATACTGGGGCATGTGGCATTAAAACCTTCAAAGACCACTGGGTTAGTGCATTTAATTAATTTAAATCCCTGTCCCAATTCACACTACACTTAAAAGAGCTTTCTACCCTTACCCATCTCCAGATCTTTAAGCTTGCAATTACCCTCTACCCTTACCCATCCCTGAACCCTAAAGCCTATTGTTACCCCATATCCTTATCCAAATGTGAACCCTAACAATCCTGTATTACCCATCCATTTCCTAAAAATACCTTGATAACTGATTCCCTTGCTACCCCACACCTTTACCCATTTCTAAACTCTAGAAACCCTAAACCATGTTTACTACACCATACCCGTACCCATCTCTGAACCCTGAGACTCCTTACAACTCCATAACCTTACCAATTCCTGAACTCTAAAATCCCACTACTACTCCGTACTCTTACTCATCCCTGAATCCTAAATACTGTTCCAACCCCATACTTTACTCATCCCTGAACATAAAAATCCCATATTAGGCGGTACCCCTACCCGTACCTAAATGCTAAAAGCCACTCACAAACCCTTACACTTACAAAGTCCTGAAACCTACAACTGCTTAATACCATTACCCCCTATCTTTGCTCATCACAGTACCCTAAAACTCTTTAAACCTCATTCCTGGAACCCTAAAACCTCTCAATTCCCCATACCATTATGTACTTCTGAACCCTTACTACCGCCTAATTTCCTTACTACCCGACACCCTTACTTATTCCTAAATCCTAAAAAACCCGAACTACATTATACCTTTACTCACATCTGAACCCTTAAAGCCCCCTAAACCCTGTGCTACCCCATACCCTTACCAATCTCTCAACCATAATGTAGAAAATAACCATTGTTTGTGTGACGTCCCCCCAGATTTCTTCTTTGTTGAACTTTATCCTTGGTAACCAGAAGTAAAATGCCTTTGTCACCCCCCTTTAAAAGTGGTTAATTTAGCTTATTCCTGATTGGGACATTTAATTTGCCTGTCAGATCCTGGCACATAGTTTAGAAAGTGGCTGGAAGTTAAATCTAGCTTGCAGACTGCAGCACCATTTGTGCCATGTACTATAGTTGCAGAGCAAACATGGCTATAGGCATATCATTCATTCTATGAATAATACAAGGCAAAATCCACATTGTGACTTGTTGAAATAACTTCTTTTGACAGGCAAAGACCTCCGTTTTAGTTAGTCACCACATGTCACCCATATATAGACCTTGTAGCCCACAAGGCAGGTGCTTGGTATTTAAAAGTGGGATGGGTTGAAAATTACTGTTTCCATGTCCCTACAGTGGCAAGGCCCAAAAGCTATCTTCACTGTGACAAGCCAAGCTGTCCAAGGTGAAAGCCAGAGCACAGATTCAAATAGTAAAACTCATTAACCAAGAAAAGGACCAGCCATAAAAATAAATGAATCCACTATTTTTAATAGTTTAATAGTCACATTTTTACCAAATATTAAGGAAACTTACCTTTAGAAAGTTACCCTTTTCCTGTCAGAGCTTGCAGAAGATTAATAAGCAATGGCTTCCGCCAGTTCTCAGCCTGCGCTCAGCCCTAAATTAGGTGTGAATGAATTGTGAAGTTCCTCTCAGGAGCTACACTGTAGGTTGACCAGGGATGACTCCTAGGAGGTCTGTATAATATTCAGAATGGAGACTGTGGGCATCCTGATGACACCACGGTATCAAATCCTGCCTGACAAGCCGTTTGAGCCACATGTAACACTTTGACACACTTGATAGGAAGAAAACCCGACCCCAGAACAATTCTTATTATTATGTTTCCATAGCAAGTGCCTTTTTTGTGTTGCTAATAAAGTTAGCGCTGTTTGACAAATCTCCACACAGCATTGAAAAGTTTCAGGGTGATCCATCTATGGGGGGCCGGTAAATAGTGGGTGGTCCCAAAACACGTT
The DNA here is from genome assembly GCF_964261635.1 of Lissotriton helveticus. NCBI lineage: Eukaryota > Metazoa > Chordata > Amphibia > Caudata > Salamandridae > Lissotriton > Lissotriton helveticus. The sequence goes on from NC_136059.1 coordinate 274,876,011, forward strand.
TTTCCCATTAATTTTTCCATAGGGTCTTTAGACACAGGCACAGCCCACATTGCAAATTTAGCAGAAAGCTAGATCACGAACTAAAAAAAGTGTTTAGGTGTGAATCCATTCAGTACCTTTGGGGAAATTAAGGTTAAAAAATGGTATATATCATGCTGCTGAGGATCCGTGGAGGCAACAGATCTCATCCTGTGATCTTATTTGCTGCCACTACCTCAACCAGGAAGTGGTGGAAGCCATCTTAGGACTCCGGACTCAGTACCAAGTCCTAACACAAACCCAAAAAGAAAAGTCATAGTCGCAGGGGAGTGATACCCTGACCACCTACGCGTAGTGATGGTGTCCCAGCAGAGGGTCCCCGGCTAGGGCCAAACATTTTTTTGTTTTTTTAAATTTTGCTGTGGTTTTGTAGAGGAGCCCGAGCTTTAACAAAAAAAAACAGTGGAGTGGGCCAAGGCACAGGGGAAAGGTGAAACATATATTTAAGTGGGAAGGGGGTACATGGCCTCCTCCACAAACTGGGGCATCTGTGCGCTCTATAAATCCGGATAACATAACATAACATAACATAACATAAGCTCCAAAAGGCTTGTGGGACCCCATCCCCCGGGGCTGAAAATTATTGAAGGGGAGGGTGACTGCGTAAACCCCCCTCACTGAGCCAGAAAATGCTGCGGGGACCCCATCTTCTGGAGTCGATAATTCAATAAAGGGAAGGGGGCACCCAGCCTCAGGCAGTGGGCCAGGAAAGGCACCAGTAAGCCCATCTCCAGGGCCATATATAAAGTGAAAGGGAGGGGGGCTGTGGGTTCCCCATTGATAAGCCATACAATGGTCCCTAGCACCCCATTCCCCTGTGCTTGCTCACTGACAGTGTCCCCAGGTCCCCAACCCCTGGGCCACCCTGTATTTCCTGCCCATGGTCAGGGAATGTGCAAATATTCTTTCATCGGGCAGGAACACAAAGCTGCTCCCACCCTGTGGGTGAATGAAACATGTCCATGCCCAAGCTCAAGCTCTGGCAGGGAAGTGCTTTGAATTGCTCACACCTTATGGGAGCAAACGAAAACTGATCCCATGGGTTGAAGCAATGCCTGCTCCCGCTGCAACCATGATGGGTGCAGGCAGGGAAGCCAGCAGGGCTGCAGGGGTTGTGGGCCTCCCCCTGCAGGCCCCAATTAGGAGCTAACTATGGGGTGCCCTAGTTGGGCACTGGGGAAGCACATTTACAAAAAAAAAGTCCAGGACTAATTTTGGAGTACACAAGTGGGAACCCGGGCATGTCAGTTGAAAAAAGAAAACATGCCAGCGCTTGCTGGAGATTTTACTCTACAGCTTGGATTTTAGCGCCACCTATGTGTTTGTATTTTATGTGTTGCAGATGTATTACAGAAAATACAATACCTTTATATGAATATTTTTACCACTGCATTTTATAGGGTGGAAAATGTTAAAAGGTAGAGCATAGACAAATTTATTTAATTTGTTCTCAAAGAAACAAATAATATATATCTGACTATTTATTTTCACCCCCAAAATGTAATAATAAAAATTGTGTAAAAAGAAAGTCACAGACAAGTAGTTCAATAAAACTTTCTTAAATATTTATGTTTAAAATCATTATTGAAATATGCATTTTATTAGAATTATTGGTAATTATTGGAGAAAGAGCATAGATCTCCTTTATATATAGGGTGATGCAGGAAGGGAGAAGGGTTTAGCTGTCTGCATGGTTGGGTGCAGGGCTTTTCCACAGGCCGGGACCTGTGGTCAACCTCCTACACCTGCCGCACAAGACACAGGGATTGGCTGCAGGGTCTGGTCGTAGGCCAGGAACTGTGGCACACTCCCCTACCATTTGATGAGCACGGCCAAGGACCGCGCACCATGTTGGTTGGCTACCATGGCTTTAAGTATGGTAATAAAATATTACTTTATGCTGAAAAAATACTTGAAATTCACCGAAAAAACAATGTCATGTTTTAAACTCTAAGAACTGCAAAAATTCATCAGTTATAGTTGTCTCAAATACTAAACTTGTGCACTAAGATAACTCGTGCCCTCGCCATGCACTGCTAATAAGCGGTCCTTTTACATCACTCATTACATCATTGATAATATCACTACAACATTTCAATAAATGTGTTGATGTCAAAGCTGTGAAGGACTGGGTGCCAGCTTTAGTTATCTTAGGGCATGAGTTATAGTTATTTTGAGATAACTGGTGAATTTCTGTGATTTTTAGATTGTTATTGAACATTTCACCTAGCTATAACGTTACTGTTTCTTTTGTGAATATATGTTTAAATATTCATAGCATCCCTGTTTTCTTACCTTTGAGGCTGGTGAAAAACGCTTTTTTATATATGTCTTCATAAATTAACTTTTATCTCGCATTTCCACTCCCCCCCACCACCCCCCCCCCCCGTTACCCTGAATTAGGGCCCTCTCAGCCATAGGTCTTTGCATACCTCAGTGGCAATCAGTTTGTAGAATGTCAATACCCCTCATCAAATTCGTGGAAGTCCTAATTATTTTAATTAAACCACTGCTCGTCAGGAAGATACAAATATCAATGCCAAAGTAAGCAGCAGAGTAGCATCCATGTTCCAGCATTTCTGCTCTACAGAATAATACATGAGTTAGAAGAAACATGTGCTCTCTTTTGTGTACACTAGCAAAGGTAAACTCTAACTTGCAAGTGGATAGGAGAGGGTGTAGAATAGTCATGAAAAATAAAAATACTCGGGTATTTATTGTGAATTGAGTGAAAAAATCGTCAAACCAAAGACATTGCTTTCTGATAAACAAAGAGAAAACCAAAAAACTAAATGAATGCGAACTTAAAGAGAAATCTCACAGGCACATTTAGAGAACACTTATTTCAGCACTGGAAATTATTCCAGATGGATTCACAGGCCTAGATGTGTTTCCATTTTCTATTTGAGTGTCATCATGCAGTAACTTTGCTTAACAGAGTGGAAAGAGTGCCTGTGGCAGAGCACATATGGGAATGGTCTCTCAGCTCTATGAGGCACAGGTTCAACCATACAAAACCATATACAGCGAATTAATGAATTACTGTAAGTGCTTTGCTGCTGCCCTGAAAGAAGTACTACACCACAATTACAGCACAAAGTTGGCTGGGTCTCTCCAGAGTATTCTCGGAATCTCAGAGCTTGAAGCACAGTGTTCGACTCTACATAAACAGAATTGTTTGAAGCAAATACATTATATTTGTCAAAGTATGATGGTAGGGCATTTTATATATAAACATTCTAGTTGTGTGCATATAATGCTAACAAATATGGTTCTCAAGGGAAATACCAGACATCATATGCATTGTAAATGTGTAGTTGGTATCTTTCACAAGCATTACCGTTTGCTTTGGCTCCGTTTTATGTTTTATTTTCCCTAATACTCTTTCTCTGTGTCTTTGCTTCTACTGTGTTTCCAGAGCTCCATTACAACACAGCCCTGAAATGGACGCCAGCATTTGCACCTGCCTCTTACACCCACAAGGTGCAACGCATTTCAGCGGGGTCCAAACACTTTTGCATCATCCAATCTATAATACTCATAGCACGTTTAGATATTTTACTCCATGCAAATGAGGGAATGAATTTGCCCTTCGGCAAACAATGTATTACATGTATGAGCACTGCGGCAAACAAGCTCTCAGGGGGTGCCTAATTGTCAGCCATGTTGGAAGTGGCACACAGCTTGTGGATCCCCAGAGTGCCATTTTGTAGTGTCAAAGAGGTCCTACTCACCTCCCAATGCTGGTGCAAACAGTGAGAGATTGTCTCTGTACAAAAAAACAGAGCATTTTTTAAAATTCGGCCTAATTGTCAGCCATGTTGGAAGTGACACACAGCTTGTGGATCCCCAGAGCGCCATTTTGTAGTGGCAAAGAGGTCTTAATGACCTCCCAATGCTGGCGCAAACAGTGAGAGATTGTCTCTGTACAAAAAAGAGAGTATTTTTGAAATTCGGCATTATTACTATTATGTGGGACCCAACCCGGCAAGCTCTAAAGAATCCAAATCATGAAGCAGCATGTTATTATTACTACCAATGAGAGAGAGCACCTATGCAAACATGTGAGAGCATTGCATTGGCTCTTTTTCTCTAACATGATAGTTGCATGTTGTTTCCTGCAAGCAAAACTGAAGTTCTATGTAGCATGAGCTACTGTGAGAGCAAACGCAAGGGCGAATTCCAAACTGGAGACAGATACTGCTACAACCGGACTGCTGAATTGTGGAATGACCACCTGACATTGGTAACCAGATCTTCACACTTTCAATAAAAATACATGCTTATTCTGTAATGAGCCCAATTCTTTACTATTGCTCATCCACAAGAGGTTATCTGCCTCAAGCTATCATAGGAAGCGCTTTGTGATACTAGGGCACTTTACAAAATCAATGATTTAAAAAAATGATACCAGACAGCTTATGCTTGTGGCAGGTGACAAGAACAAACCAGAGCTCTTTTAGGTACCTTACACAGGTGGACAGTTAATAAAAGGGCACTTACTATTCAAAGAACCTACGAGGCTCCAAGCCACACATCTAGATTCCTCTCCAAGGCATTTCCATCGTACCATCCATCTAGATGCTTATATCACTCATAGTTCTTTTGAAGATTCCTTCACATTCAGAGGCTACATTCTGAAGACCCCTACCAAAACCTCACATTTAATGGAAATGTTTCAATTCTCTAAAAAATCCTGGGAAAGGGCTAAAGACTCATCTCTTTCACCGAACATTTGACTAATGGTTGAGCCAACACGTTGATGATCCATTTCCTTTAATTATCCACAATACCAAAGCAGATGTTCATTTTGCACTACATTTTCTGCTTATTTAATCTAATTTCCTGTTGATCAGATTGTTATAACTGGTATTGGATACCATTGATCGGCCTTACTCACCATCAAAGATTTACTATCAACTCATTATACCTAAGATGGTTACATTAAAGATTCAACATGGGCGTTTTCAAGTTGATTTGAATTGATTTATTTTATTAAGAACACGTTTACCCACCTAGATATCCTGGGTCTGAGGCATTGAAGGCAGTAAAACATACTCAAGATTAAAATCAAACAGGATGGGCATACTAACAGAACATGTGTTTTTTTGCAAAGTGTGATTGAATTTTTTTGCTAGATAAGGGAAAATCGTTCCCTGGGTAGGACCAAGAAGACTATGAGGAAAAGTACTTGGGGGAAAACTTTTCCCACTTTTGTAGCACATACTACATAGAGCACTATTTGTAGGCAAATCAAACATGGCAATATCTTTCTACCCTTGAGATGAGCATGTGGGCTAGCCAGTGGTTGGTTTGAGTCTCCTCCTCCTCAGCTACAACAAACTTCTTCTGGGACCAGCTCCCCCTCCCACTGGGCTGGTGCCAAACTGCCTGCGGAGGGCTAATGGAACAAAGGGCTTCTCTTTCCCAGGACTCTCTCTATACTTCACTTATGAATGGGCAGGGCTCAATCTTGTCCTTTTTAACTTCATAATGTTCCTAAACCCTACATAACTGCTTTTCCTGAGCTGGTATGTCACATACCTTACACCCAGATGTGCCTATAAAAAGGACTACACCATTGTTTCTGTTCTGGGAACCATTTCACACCTTAGTAAGGGAAAGGATTGGCAGGGCTATTTGCCAGCAGGCTAATAAGTGTCACTTGTTAGATGTCACTTTTCCTAAAAAGGTACTAGCAATCTGACTTCTCCAATTAATCAGATGTTTAATACATATTAAAATAGTAGTTCATTGCCTCTGTAAATTATTCAAATCCAAACTTAATAGATCTATTATGTTATTCAATAATTTCGTTTTTTTCAGAGGATAGCTACAGCCCTTCATTGTGAAAATAGATTTTGGGGAATACTCCCTCTAGGCAAATTCCAATGTCACATTCTTGCAAGTACCACTTTTAAATTAGAGGCACCCTATCTTGTATAATGCAGTGCTTTCTTACGGATGACTTATTTACATTTTTAAATCATTGTTCTTTCCTATCAAAAGGGGTTATTTTGGCAGGTGTGTCTGCAGGCTTAAAGGTCAGGCTCCATAGGTAGGCCTGAAGCCATGTTTTGGGCCACTCTAGCGGATGGCCCAATAAGTGCTGCAATTCGCAAATGGTATTTAACGTTCCAAGCAATTGGTATATATTTCTGTACCATATACGGTGACCTTACTGTAAAGATAAATATGTCATTTGAATACTTACCAATTTTACTATATTTTAGGGGTCAGAGCACATACTCTGGTGCCTTGACAGCAGTGTCGCAGTGAGCAGAGTTTAAAAACCACTAACACCAGTCAGCAAAAACTGGGGGTCACAATGCAAAAAAAGACACTTTCTCACTGTGAAGACGTGGATTTTAGTGTAAAAAACTAGTTCATCAGTGTAGAGGCTGGATACCAATATAGGCAGAAGGAAAGCCTTGTGGGCAGTAGACATTGGCAGACCAAAAATAATACAGAGTGTCATATTCCATCAATCCAAAAAACTGACTTGGAATGTTCCAAACAGTAGAACGGGAGAATGTAGGGCAGTGAGGGAGCGCAGATGTTTCACCTACGGGAACTAGATGCCTCGGGCTTTGATAACAACTATGGCTGAGCTCAAACACAATCAATCAAGCACCTTTGTTGGCGCTCTATAAAAATTTCTAAATAAATAAATAAATAAACTAGGTTTTTGTGAGGAATTAATAAAACAGGGGGGTTTGGGTCTCAGGGATTATTTTTTATGACCACTCAACACTATACTCCCCGGGGGTAACCGAACAAAATACAAATAATAGTGGAGGGTCAGGAATGAATTTCTGGATAATTGACTATGTGTGAAAACAAGTGGCAATAGTCCACTAATCAGGATACCTCATTCATGGTTGATGAAAATACCCATCAGTAGCTCTTCCTAGGCGCCCTTTTCATCATGTGGGTTCCTTCTAACCATGAAGGATGGTTTTTTTCTTCCAGTATGATCAATTTTGACTGGACAAGGACCAATGATAGTCTATCTGGGTCACAGGGAGCTACTGAAAAGCAGTGCGTGGGGGTGTGGTAAAGTGCAAAAAGTGCAGGACAGTGGTGTATAAAATTAGATAACCATGAGGAAAAATTATTTATTACAGACCTCAATGTTAAAAGAGTAGTGCGAGATTGGTAGTTTCACCTAATAGCTACCAACAGGTTGGTCGACATGTTTCAGCAGATTTGAGGATCACAAAGGTATCCACTGCATTCCTCAGGACCTGTATCGCTACTGCTTGTGATGCGTGAAAAATAAAAGGAAATATTTCACCTGGGTTCTATTGAAGAATCATTCTCCCAGCTGAAAAGTCAGATACAAACAAACATAGTCGAAAACAAAGAAAAACATGCAATTAGTATATATACGATATCCAAAACACATTCATGGTATATCATATCTGTGTAGAGAACCTATAGTTCAATTCTCTCTTTAGTACTGTTATTCCTAAATTCAACCAAAATACCTCTTAATGATATTTAGTTAGACTCTCACTTACCATTTAATGCAGGAGAGTACCGCCTCACCTCACCTGGCTCACAGCGCAGGTAATTGAAGCACCGCTCTATAGTAAACAGCGCGTCTTAGCGGTGGTAAAAGCGCATATTTCACCGCTAGCTGGTAGCCGGGTAGAGAGATGTATATTCTCCTACCTATATACGCTTTTACCACCGCTAAGACGCGCTGTTTACTTGGTGCACTGGTCGATCGCGTGTTTGTTTAAAAGCGACCGAACACTCAGTAAATACAGCATTAGGTGCTAGTATTATATCTGTGGCCCACCCAGATGGTTTGAGACACTATGCGTGATACAATATCAGGGACACATGTGTGCAAAAATCATAATAATTGGACCTTTGATATCCAACAACCGATTGTCACTGAAATGCGGAGATGTGAGCCAGCACGTATGTCCTTCACGTTTTGCTTCATCAGTGACTATGATTGTTTTTCTCATAAAGATAATCGATAAGAGACAGCCGTTTCTTCTTCAATCAGAGGGCTCGCTCTTGCCATGTTGAATAATTCTGCTGTGGCCCTGTACAGGGCTAAATGGCCAATTGGTCCGCAAACATACCAGAGAAAGTAGTGATTAAGTGTGAAGTCAGCTGTAGCTGACGTGTCTTTGTATGTCTTCCTTTTACTATAGAGCGGTGCTTCAATTACCTGCGCTGTGAGCCAGGTGAGGTGAGGCGGTACTCTCCTGCATTAAATGGTAAGTGAGAGTCTAACTAAATATCATTAAGAGGTATTTTGGTTGAATTTAGGAATAACAGTACTAAAGAGAGAATTGAACTATAGGTTCTCTACACAGATATGATATACCATGAATGTGTTTTGGATATCGTATATATACTAATTGCATGTTTTTCTTTGTTTTCGACTATGTTTGTTTGTATCTGACTTTTCAGCTGGGAGAATGATTCTTCAATAGAACCCAGGTGAAATATTTCCTTTTTATTTTTCACGCATCACAAGCAGTAGCGATGCAGGTCCTGAGGAATGCAGTGGATACCTTTGTGATCCTCAAATCTGCTGAAACATGTCGACCAACCTGTTGGTAGCTATTAGGTGAAACTACCAATCTCGCACTACTCTTTTAATCCTTAGAAACATTGAGGTCTGTAATAAATAATTTTTCCTCATGGTTATCTAATTTTATACACCACTGTCCTGCACTTTTTGCACTTTACCACACCACCACGCACTGCTTTTCAGTAGCTCCCTGTGACCCAGATAGACTATCATTGGTCCTTGTCCAGTCAAAATTGATCATACTGGAAGAAAAAAACCATCCTTCATGGTTAGAAGGAACCCACATGATGAAAAGGGCGCCTAGGAAGAGCTACTGATGGGTATTTTCATCAACCATGAATGAGGTATCCTGATTAGTGGACTTTTGTGAGGAATCCCAAACTTCCACTTGGTACGTTGCTACAAGTAATAAAACCACCCTCAGAGAACAGTTTGTGGCATATGAGCAGCAGCACCAAAACAGCATTACAGGTAAGAAATAACCCAATAAAATTCCCAATGTAAATTAGTAAAATCGACAGCTATGTAATGATTACAGTGGTACACCAATAATCTGGTTGTGCATCTTAAAACAGCCACTAGAGGATTTAGTACATTCTTGTTTTGGCAAATAAAAAAAAACAGTGCCCAAAAGATTTTTAAACCAGCGAAATGTTGCCCCTTAAAACACATTTTCACTCACATACAACAAATGTCTTTGGGAAAAAAAAAGGTCTGAACTGTGAGCCACTTTTTGGCAGGCACTCCATGCCCTGAGGTCAGGAACAGCTGCTTCCTATTTCTATGAAAAGCCCCAAACATCGAGGGGTGCACATAAAGGTGTGGATTTTCTATAGATAAGCGAGATTTAGTTAGCTGGTAGACTTGGAACAGGTTGCACACTCACCTCATAGCAATGCATGCAGCTTTAGGCAACTATGGCAGGTAGAAGTTGTGAAAAGCCAGGAGGGAAGCATATAACATTCAAGGGTTTCTGATCAAGTTGTAGTTGCAGAGTGGCAAAACAAGGGCTTCGCCAAATTCAGCTGCTATGACCAGGTCTCTATAAAGAGCGAAGAAAGACTACATTATAGAAGTATATTATTTGGATGTGCCTCTCGTCCATATATATCATAACCAGTTAAGCTTAAATATGAAAAGATTCTTCGAAGATCTAAAGATCCAGACCATCAGAATCACAAAGTACACATTAGAAAACCCTTGCATGTACACTCAACAAATATATCAAATCCCCACTTACCCACACACGTTCACAAGAGGGAAACCTGGATTCTACTTCTTTATTCGACATTTAGTAACATTTACACATACTGTAGTACAAAATATAGTTAGCGTGACAATATATGTCACACTAACTGGAAAACCTATCCGGACATACTGTTGTACAATGCCTGGGAGCTTAGCCCTTTTCATGAACAGATGCAATTGAATGTATATTTCACTTCAACAGTTTCATCCAATCAAAGGTCATCTAATATTCACACACACACATATAAACACACACATTGACATTGAGACTATCATAATTGAAGCACAACCTGCAAAATCGTGAAATTTTGTTCATCTCTGACAATAAGAAGCATTCAAATTGGTCATGAATATTAAATAGTACTGTGCAAAGGGACATCAACACCAATAACAACATGTATATTTTCCACAAATGTGTTTTCCATGTAGGAGACCGCACGTTCTATATTTTTCTTGAAGGTCTTTCAGCCTACTTTTATAGTTCCTACACAAATAGGGTGTTTGGTCCTCATCAGTCTTTATACAAACAATTGAAATATTAACAATATGTGGTGTTTGGCATGAAACAAATGATAACTAAGACGTATTATATTGGTAACATAACAGACTTGCTGGAGGTCAATATGACATACTCTGTAGAAATGACAAAAAAGCTAGCTCCACTTGCTGATTTCGGGGCATATTATCATCTCAACCAAGCATTAAGAAATTGCACATCTTTGTGGTCAAACAGGGTCTACCACAACCATTGTGTGCATGAATACTCTTTTTCCATGCTGCCTTTTGTTCCATTCATGTGTCTTAGAAATCTCTGCAAGTGGCTGTTCTGACACAATTCAACATGGCGGCCGCTTGCTGGGAGACTCTGGCATGGCAGACATTTAGGAGCTCTGTAGCAGGCCTGGCCTTATCCTCGCTGCTTTGTAGAGATAACGTTAGCGGGAGCAAAAGTAGCTGCATGAGGTTGCTTTTTTGTGTCAGCCATTCAATGCTCTCTGAAAAGCTCCGTTTAGTATCAACAAAGCATGTAAAAGAGGAAATTCCACACCAGTGTATCAAGAAATATAAAACTCAGCAACTTTAACGTTTGGAGAATTGCGGTGTTTACGGTGTATATTGTAACATGTCTAAATCCATATTTTACAGGTAGCAATAGCTTTTGTTTGGAAAAAATCGCACAGCAATCGTGTAGAGAATTGGTTTCTGACAACCCATAAGTTTCTTACACATATGTAAAACTATTTGTGATATGGATGTTTTGTTTCTTTTAGACGTGATCAGCCTCATTTTAAAAGTTAATATTCTATGCCACACTTTCGCGGTCAAGTAAGACAACAGGTAGTACTGGCAACAAATTGAGGAGTTGGATTTTTGACTGACACAGTGACAAAAATCTTTGTTTGCAACAGAGTTTTAGTAAATCACCGTTTTATAAAATTGCAGCCATAGGAATATGATTTAGAGAATTTGAATACATTTATGCTGCAGCATCCGGAGTGTCTAGAACAATTAAACTTCTTTAAATAAAAAAAACTGTTTAAATAGTAAGAACGGTGCTGAAAAATGTTGATTATTTTTCCTCCTTTTTGGAAAGGGTGACCATACTTTTAGACAGGATCGCCGTCAAGCATGTATAAGATGGGCTTATACCCGGAGAGGTGACTGTCAGACAGGCGCACGAGTTGCCTAAATAGATGGCACGAGCCAATCTCCAATCAATCTGCTACTTATATTCATCTTGTTAATATCCAGGTCTCCCTTCTCTTATATCCTACACTTCCCCTCCCATTTCTTCAACATCCTTCAGGGTCTAAGGGGGCAACATATTGGAGCCGCTCTTATCTCAAGACAGAGTGCAAATACATTCAAGGAAGACTGTGCCGTGCATCCTCGGCAAAGGGTAAGGGAGCACCCGCACTCGACATTCAAACTTCAGACATTGTGTCAGACTTTTCGATCGGAGCTCACACGCCAGTGCAGTGATCCCTCATCGGTGTGGGCAGTGTCTAGAGTTAAAGATGTGGTTGTCCAAAATCAGAAGATATACCCATTCATGCCTCCTACACTGAAGGTTTGGGCATGTCGTATCAAAGGCTAGCCCTCCAAAAAGCAAAGTGCTGGTGAAGATTATTTTTTGCGAAAGAGGGGTTTGTGCCAACTTTGGATACTTCCCAGGTGCTATCTGAGCAGAATTCAGTTCTAATCAGAGGTTTGCTTAAGCTAAAAGGCCCATCTCCTGCTTCACGCAGGGGTGACAGTCTACTTCCTAAACCAGCATCTTCTCATAAAAGTAACACAGACCATGACAGTACTGTCTTGACTCTGATACCCAGAATACTACCTAATCTAGCCCTGCCGACACACATTGGAAGGTATAAATCTGTGCACATGGTTAATATTCTCTTTCTGTTTTAGTCTCACTTTTTTTCTTCTGTGTTATACATTCTGACCATATCTTTGTTCCCATCACTCAACCTCATATACCATCCACTGTCCAATGTGTAAACACCTAGTCTGACCACATACATCGTGCACAGATATTGCTAAAGCTCTAGTGAGTCTTCTATTAGCCTTCTTAGTCAATGTCTTTGGCAGGAAAGATGAATGGGCCTGTCTTTGTTAAGTTACTGATGCTTATATATGTGTCTGGAGTGCGCTGATGGTAGGCGATAGATACGGTAGTTAAAGTAATAGGTGTAAAGGTTCATCCCTTAGTGAAGGTAAACAGATGAATCTAGAGGTAATGGGGGTCTCCCTTCGGCTCTCTTTGGTTTCTGTGATTTGTATCATGGAGGGAGTCTCTTCACTAGAGCCCTTACCATTTGATGCACACCTATTGTTCTCTCTCCATTATATCTTTAATAGGCCACACTTCCAGATCAGTTAGACATTGGCCAGGTCAACCTGAGTAAAAATTCAATCCTAGGCAATTTCAGTCAATCTCTTGTATATAGCATAGAAAAACAGGGAAAGACGACAACATAATTTCAGTAAATTACCAAACATATGGTTTAATCATATTTAAAAATACATAAAATTAAAAAATTCTGTTAAAAACACAATCGAATTGCATAACGATTACATCAATTACATAAACATGGAAAAAGTGGCAGTATTCTGTTCTTATTATTTCGACGCACGTTTCAGCGTAATCAAAACGCCTTCTTCAGGAGTAGCCACTGATCAACCTGTGCGTAAAAAACGTAGTGTATATACTTTTAAAATGGCATTCGGTTTCTGTATATTCTTTGTTGAAAACCGATATTCACTAGAACCTTATTTCTGATAGATATACAGGCAAAACAACGGGGCAGTAAATGGCATGAATATCGCGCTGCCGAGCGAAGGATAGCCGTCCCCATCTCGCGTATGGTTTAAAATGGAGAAAGAATCATTTCAAATCATACGTGAGATGCGGACGTCTATCCTTCGTTCGGCAGCGCGATATTCATCGGCATTTTATTAAAGTTGTCGTCTCTATATCCTAGACGTCAAAACACGGATGGCCATTTACTGCCCCGTTGTTCTGCTTGTAGATCTATCGGAAATCAGGTTCTAGTGCACATCCATTTTTAACAAAGAATATACAGAAACCGAATGCCATTTACTGCCCCGTTGTTTTACCTGTAGATCTATCAGAAATCAGTTTCTAGTGAATATCCGTTTTCAACAAAGAATACACAGAAACCGAATGGCATTTTAAAAGTATATACACTACGTTTTTTACGCACAGGGTGATCAGTGACTCCTCCTGAAGAAGGCGTTTTGATTACGCCGAAACGCGCGTCGAAATAATAAGAACAGAATACTGCCACTTTTTCCATGTTTATGTAATTGATGTAATCGTTATGCAATTCGATTGTGTTTTTAACAGAATTTTTTAATTTTATGTATTTTTAAATATGATTAAACCATATGTTTGGTAATTTACTGAAATTATGTTGTCGTCTTTCCCTGTTTTTCTATGCTATATACAATAGATTGACTGAAATTGCCTAGGATTGAATTTTGACTCATATTGTGTTTCCCTGTCCTAGGAATTGTAATATATTTACTACTCAGGGGGTCCTTGTTGTTTTCATTTATTGGCCAGGTCAACGCCAGAGCTCTGTGGTGGAGTCAATTGTTGCTCTCTACAATGCTCCTGTATGAAGGTCTTCAAATGTGAGTCAATAAAAGTGCATAATCAATACACGGAAAGTCATAACAACCGTTTTACAAATTACCTTCCCATCGCTGCAGCCCCACTCGATATCTTCGATCCAGCAGTACCAGGATATTTTGTAGCTTATGTGTTTGTTTGCTTATGCTTACTTGTATAGCATGCAATGGAAACTAAACTGGTTGCTCAGTACAAACCAGTTCTCCCCCCCCTAGTCCAGCTTGACCACAGAGGGTGGAGACAGCATTGTGCACAGGAGACATAGCTTTTTCAGCTGATAGTGAAAAAGCCTCCCACTACTCTAAATGCAGAAAGGTATATTCAGCCTGGCTATGAGTCACCCACGAAAGGCAGGACACACCTCAACCCCCTCCCATCTGACTGTCTGGAGTGAATGCACAACCCTAGACCCTGTCACTCTAAAACCAGACCGTTAATACACAAACAAGCAGAGGCACACAGAATGGTAAAGCAAAAAAAAAATGTCTGCTTTCTAAGAGCGGCATTTTCAAACACACCCATTTAAAAACCACCTTTACTAAAAGTTGTGTTAATAAATTCTGAGTTCAGAGAACCTAAACTCCATTTCTCTATATTGTCCCTATAGAAAGTTACACTTGTAAGAGGTTACGAGGAGGCTCCCATTTTAACCTATGGGACAGACAGCCTTTCAACAGTGAAAAACGAAATGCACAGTACTTCATTATCAGGACATGTAACACACACCAGAAACACAGAAAACTTACAGCAGCTGACCATAGGTTCCGCACCACACTCCCCTTCACATTAATTATAGCAAGCAGTCCTGTGCATTAACTTCCGGAACTTGCCGCCGTTTAGTGTCTCTGGATCACCCACTGATCCTGGTCACGCCATCTATCTCGGGGACTCAGAATACGTGCCGGGAAATGAACCTATCTTACAACCTGATCCTGGGGTGACCATCCTGATACTGCTACTAAAATTCTTATCTACAAGCGTGATCTTACTATTTGTTATTTGGAGCCTTGACAAAGTTCCTACTGTGAAAAGGAACAAAACGTGTTGGCTGATAGTTGATTTTTATGATCAATAATTTTCAATAAAAGAAGATGATGAACTTACTCTGGCAATATTGACTCTATTTCTGGAGCACCTTCCTCTTTGCGTATATATGAAACACACACCAGTGCATGTCCCAATTTTAATGCACAATGCACCCTGCCCATGGGGCTATCTGGGGTGTAACTCAGGGGTGCCTTACAGGAAATAAAAGGGAAGGTTTAGACCTGGCAAGGGGGGAGGGGCATTTAATAGGTTGAAATGGCAGTTTAAAACTGCACACACAGACACTGCAGTGGCAGGCCTGAGACATGCTTGCAGGGCTACTCATGTGGGTGGCACAATCAGTACTGCAGGCCCACTAGCAGCATTTGACTTACAGGCACTGGGCATACCTGGTGCACTGTACTAGGGACTCGCTAGTAAATCAAATAAGCCAATCATGGAGAAACCAAATACCATGACATTTTAGACAGGGAGCACTTGCATTTTAGCACTGGTCAGCAGTTGTACAGTGACTTGTGTTCTAAAGCCAGCAAAAACTAAATCTAGCACATAATCAAACACAGGAGGTCAGAGGCACAAAGTCAGAGGAAACCATGCCACAATATGCCAGGACTAACAGGGCATGTAACTTGAAAATGTGATCCAACACCTTCAATAACTGAAGTGTTACACTTTGATATGACAATGGAGCATGACAGCATCAGGCAGTAAAAGACCAGAATTGTTCTGTTCTTATCCTGGGTGATGTTTAGGGAGTCCAACAGCAGAGGTCCACACAGTACACCAGGGTGGGCGATCCTGCCTTCCTGAGGCGAGGGGTCCAGGGTGCCTCTTTCTTGAAAAACCACTCTGTCGCTGATCCACCTGACGGCAAATATACTGCCCAAGTGTTTCATTCACCATCTGCTCAGAGGTGGACACTACCTGTATCCCTACTTCAACTGGGCGTCATCACCCATTGCAAGGAGGCATCAAGTTTTTTGGTATGTTTGTAATAAGGAACATTAATATCAATTGTACACTACCCTTTAGCTTCCAAATAAACTACTGATCTCCAGTTTTTGACTTCTGAGGGTAACATCGAGTATGACCATTTTGCTCCCATAGTAGTAACACCACAGGCTTTGCAGAGAACAGTGTGTGACAGTAACACCGGGAGACATTATAGATCAGTTTTAATCACATAGCAAAAATTGAATGTCATCCTTGTACACCTGCTTTTTATTGCAAGTATCGAGTGGTTTGTTGAATATTATAATTAGCTTTAACGTATGAATGAATCCGAATGTAGTGGTGTAGGAGTAGCTAAAAATAAGAGCTGCTTTTTTCTTCTTGAGCTCATTGCCAAACACATAGGGTTTTAATATGTTAATTATTTCAAAACATGCAAAGAAAGATACTAGTCTGAGGGCAAATTGAATTAAATGGATTTAACAGGTGTGACTATTCATTGCTCATGGCCCTGCCAATCTAATTTGTGAATGCTACTCTCAACAGCTCCATCTCATTGGAGCTCAATTGCTAGTTTTTACCTCTGAAAGAAAAGTTCAGTTTCATAAAACAAAATCGAATTAAAGTTATTATGTGTGATTTTAACTTTGTGACGGTTTGTGTTTCTATTTATAGGATTTCTCGTTCTGTTTCTTGCTTTGCTTTGACTGATTGGAGGTCTGAGTCAGCTGAGTGTGGGCTGCTGGCGTTCTCATTATTCTTGTTTCTCTTGTGCGTTCATCTTGCTTTCTACTCATTACATTTTAGCTGACAGTAGACACTGGCTCTTATCTCTAAGAGCTATTCCATCTGTCCCTGTCAGGCCGTGATGGACAGATCGAAGTGCTTCTGACCCTGCAGTCAAGTGCGAACGTTAGCCACCTAGGTGGAGGAAGCACCGCTCTGCCTTAAAATCCCATTTTCTGTGGTATTCTCTTTTGTCTGTTTTTGCTAGAAATGGAGTTTTGCAGTGCTTGGCAGTAGTCCTTCAGGAGCGAGTCACTTTACTCATACAAAAGGAGACCACCTCCAGGGCCGTCTTAACAGCTTTATAGGCCCTCAGGCAAAATAGTGCACTGGAAATGAAATGAAATGAAATGAAATGAAATGAAAAGGTGGTTTGTAAAGCACTACAGTTGCCCTGAGGCGTCCAGGCACTAGAAATCAGGAAGCATGACTTCCGGTGAGGTGGAACCGGCAGGGAATAAGATTAATCAAAAAGAAAAGTTTTAAGTTGTTTCCGGAAGGTGGGCAGATTAGGATTGGATCTGAGATGCAAGGGAAGTGAGTTCCATAATTTGGACGCATTGTGTGACAATGAACGGCCTCCTGGGCCCTGCTTACACAACCACTCACAGGAGTAAAAATGCTTAACGGAAATTAGTGTTGAATTCTGGTCTGCATCGGGCTCCTATGCCTGTGGTGCCCCCCGGGCAACTGCCCAGTGTGCCCATGCGTTTAGACGGCACCGACCGCTACGTATGACAAGGTAGTTGGGAGAGATCTGACGCGGACATTCTAGTGGAGTCTCTTATGACAACGGAGCACTTCCCTGTACGCTGTGTAGAAATAATGACAGTCTTACAGAGACAGCTTCTGGTCCAGCCTTTGCAGGAAAGGCAAATTGGTGGCAGAATGTTGGGTGTATTAAAAAGATCAGCCACACCAATGACTGGTGATGCACAGATAAAATCTTCCCTTGCAGCGACGGGTAGTTTGTGCACTGAGGTTCAGTTTCCTTTGCTCTCAGCCTGTCCTGGCTGCATTTATTTGGGATGATGTGAGTGGTGACAGGGATCCCCTTTCCCAATACGTTTGCATAAAGAAATTGGGCTACCCTACTCTCTCCGCTGACTTCTTCTCCACATCCGGACCATTTAGTGTTACCCAAAAATAGGGGGTTTCTCCTTGTCTGGTTTTCCAAAGAGTACAGCCATATTTTGGGAACTATGTGCACAGATCACAAAACTTTAAGACAACCAGGACATGATTATGAACCACTTGGATGGTGGAATGTAGATAATCAAAACATATTGATCAAGTACTACATCAAGGTCAAGTAAACCCTCTGTTCTCAGAACTCAGTCATTAGTACCTATGGTTTGAGAATGGGGAATACATTGAAAGCAGAATCCAGGAAGTAATGGAAGTATGTAATCTGTACTTTAGCAGAAATATTAATAATTGTCATAAATATCCGATGCAGGAATTTAACTTTGAAACATACTTTGCAGGGTTCCGTTCTCTAGATTATTGTTTTGTGTGATTATAATATGGAAAACGACTTAATATCCATTTAATAAGTTACTTCAACTTTCTTTGCATTAACTGGCATTGTTTGGAATTTTGGGTTAAAACAGAGGAAGGGCAATTATTTTGCACATTACAGGGTCATTGTAATTTGACAGTTCCAGTGACTATAAGTAAGGCACTAATGGCATACTGTAGCAAAATCTGGCGCATGGTGGATTTATGGACTGGAAGTACTGGACATGTGTATTAAATAGTTGTTCTAAGCTGTACCCTAAAACACGCCCATTCCAATGAATGGGCAATTCTACACTATACTTTTTGTTAATCCATTCCCTTAGGTGCACTCCTCTTTGCTCCGCATTAATGTATTCATCCCCTCCTTGTTCAGCATCACTATTTATCACCCCTTTGCTCCTGTATTTCTATGCTATACACTGCAAGTAGCCAAATCCTGCTGCATCTCACCATTTCCTCCAAGCTTCACCGCTCCCTTATCGCATATCAAGGAGCTTCATTTTCTTGCACAATATAAATGTCTGCAGCATGTGAGCGTGCAATCCTTCTTAATAAAATTAAAGTAGTGGGATAAAAACAACCTGGCTGACATCTAACTTAGCCTGGCCAGGTTTTTCATTATGCATTTGCCAAGTTTCTTAAACTGCCACCAGGAAGACGTGGGAAATGAGAGAGGGGATGTCGCTGGACATGCGGATGGTGGGATTTATGTTAGGTTGGTTAGACTACTGCAGTAGAAGGTGCCTGCGTTTTTTTGGTACTGGGCCAATAGGTTTACAGTTTCAATTTTGTGAGAGAAGATAAGATTTGTTCGGCTCTGTATTTTCAGCCAATGGTTGACTGTTGGAAGGTCAGGACATAAACATTCTGAATGTTGTCTGTCAATACTTTGAGTTCAGGAAATAGGTTAGTCAGGCATGATCATAGTTTTGATGGGCTTGATTTGAAGTTAGAGTGTCACCTGCAGCTGTTCCTCTAGGTACCTAGGGTTGTGACTTGCAGAGGTGGGATGTAGAATTGTACAGCAATAAAAAAAAACTATTATAATCAATGGAGAAATGGGCAGCTATTTCTTAAAACAATTAACAATGGGGTTTCCTTGGCATGAGAGTGTAGGTCAATCAATGTTGTAGGCGAGAACTATGCCGCCCCCTCTCTTTACTCTGTAAGGCTGTTTTGTGACCTGAGGGGAGAAGGTCATCGCGAAAGGTGATGCAGTTTTCTCTAAACCATGTCTAGTTGAGGATGACAATATGGCATGTGGAATCAGGTAAGCAGTCCTAGGTGTACTGTGTGTACTTCAAGGTCGCACAGGGGTTGATCCGCCTATTTTGTTACTGTTGCATTCCATGCTCTGTTGCCACGCCACCATGTGGCCAAAAAATGTCACAGCTGTGTTTACTTTCTTCACAAATGCCCTTGAAAGAATATGCTTTCCTGGTGCTGCATTGATCCATCTTCTGTCTGGCTGTGAAGGTATTCCCGCTGTCTCTACTGCTCACTTTGGGTTATAGATCTATTTGATATTCACCATTGTCCTCAATAAACATAACCATATCCCTTATTTTTAGGAGTGAAGATTTAGTTTTGTGCATCCTTTTTCCTTCTCTCGGTGCTTAATTTGTAATAGAATGAGTGATGGTGCCCAAACCTTTGCTCTGGCGGTGCTATTGAAAACCATGCACCGAATACCAGGGCTGCGTAGTGGTAAATTCACCTCAGGTCTCTTTAATCCACTGCCAGATACAGTGGCTCCTTTACCTCACTCTTGCCGGTAGCTGCTTTCTCCCTTTATGCCACTTTTCCCATCTCTCTTCCTCTTTCTTTACCATTCCTGTGTTTTTCTTTCACTTGCTCGCAGCCAATATCTGATGAGGAAAAATAAGTGGCGGTCCCTAAATATTACTCATGGTAGGACCCACCACAATCCACTGCCTCAAATTCGGCAGGTGTTAGGTATTTTTGTAAAGCGCATGCGTACACTGCATAGGCAGTCTTTTGGCATTAATCATTAGAGTGAGCTAAGGAATGAGGCACCTTCTTAATATGCCACTTAGACTTTTCTTAAAGCAACTGAATCAGTGACATTAGTCACACAATGATGTATGGGCTATTTGGAAGCATGCTTATAAGATCTCAGAAACTAATCGCTAAGTGGAATTTTTATAATTAGCATTTTGCTCATGCACGCATTTATTCATAATATTGGCCCATTATGGCTCATCTATAAAAATATACTTCGGAATTGTCTAGAATATAAACAAAAAATCGAAAGCTTTATAATTACACGCTTTGTGGAGAATTTCATTTTCATGGCAGATGTGTATGATACTCAGTTCCTTCAAACACCTCAATTATTAATTATGTGCAAACACAAGGCAGTCTATGAATTAAACATGACAAACTTTGCTTAATTTCCCAATTCATGCATGAATGTGTTTGTTTGGGGAAGCAGAGCCTGGGAAATTCCCAATTCTGACTAAAACGGGTTTCATTTGCATTTCTCCTAGGATGCCTTATTCTAGGCCGCTCCAGGAAAGATCAACAGTCAGCCATTAGTTCTTATAAATTATGTAGTGAAAAAAACTGTGCATGCAACAGTTGTGTCCTCAATTTCTTTCCCTTTCTGCTTTTTTTGTGGATAAAAGTTATATCTTGAGTTTATAATAAATGAGATACTCATGAAAGCAACATATTTATTTGCTGATTTTCGCAGCAATTGTGTGCGGTGTTTAGAAATGTTAAGTTGTTTATTTGTCAATTGTTAATATGCAGCTTTCGATTATTCTAAATTCTAACTAATTTGTCCTTGCTTCAAGTTATAATGCTGGTCTAGTAATTGGCTAAAATTCATAATTTTACAGTTTGCTCAATTAGGCATCTGGGAAAAGTCTCCTGTTTTTTTAAACAGCTAAAATGTTAAAGATATTTTGCTGATAATGTATTTGTAAATCAAGTAGCACTTTTATCCTTCTGGATAATAATTTTTTTTTTAATCTAAATTTTTTTAAAACGACTGTTCACCTACATATTAATAGTTCTGGATTTTTGGCATTGTGTTTCAAGAAATTTCATCAAATTTCCAAAAATCACACAACTAAATAAATTAAGACCAAAATTACAAGAATGCAATCAATAAACCTGCCAAAATGCACAAAGCGCCAACTGTGGACATTTGTTACCACTAGAGTTGGACAAAGTCATAAGTTCAGGCCGACCGGGATGGAGCATGGGCCAGCTGAAGGGACCCAGCCAAGCCCTCTGAACAAGAGTACCTTACATACTGGTTGCAAAGACTTACGGAGTCCCGGGTGGAGGATGCGTAGCATAACCTAGGCGATGCAAGGTCCTAGTTGGAGGGGCGGCGCATAGTGTCAATTCCAAGAAGCTGCAAGGCTGCGATTCAAGATCCTGCATTGTCATCTAGGAGGCTGTCAACGACAGGGCATGCAATGTGAAGTTGTGCATTGAGGATGTGTCGCTCATTGGCTGGTTTAGAAGAAGCTGTGGGTTTGCAATGGGGAGTCCTGTGTCATTGTTGAGCTTGACGTCGATGAAAAGCTTGCTATGCGAGGGCATGTATCGGGGATACATCACTCACCTGTGGTTCTAATAAGGTTGTGGGCTGCAGTGTGAAGCCCTTGCATTGGGAAAGTCCACACAGCAGATGCGATGCATCTGTTCTGTCAGGGTTGCACCTCGCAGCGGAGGAGGCGCATCGGTTCTGCTGGATCCACAGATGGGATGGAATAGCACCTTCAGGTCCACTTCCAAAGCTCTAGGACTGGGCTGGTATCACTTGGTAGGGCAGGACTCACAAAGCCCAGGTTCTGGGCTCAAGGCTTTTGGAGGCTTTTGTTCCTGAGGGTCTATTCAGGAGCCAGCAAACTAGCCCTTATAGTCACTCTGGGGTCCTCGGTTCAACAGAGGCAGGTCCAATACTTCTCACACAGGCAAGAGGACAGCAGGTCAGCACAGCAGGTACAGTAGTCCTTCAGAGCAGCCATCAAACAGAGTTGCCATCCTTTCAGCAGTAGATCAGTCCTGTTTCCAGGCAGAGTTGAGCTGGGTTCTGAGGTACTTTTTATACATTGGAGCCCACTTTGTACTGGAGGAAACTTCTAGAGGCCTCCATTCGCCTAAGTTGTGAGGCATCTCCTTCCTCACTGCCCGGGCCCCCTGGCTTGTCTGGGGTCATACTAGACTAGTGACACTCCTTTTGTGAGATTGCTCAGGCAGTGGCTTTGTGATGTACAAATGTATTAGGTGACAGCCCCTCCCCCTCTTTAACTCAGAGAGGCCCATCCGGCCAAAACCAATCTTCCTTTTGTCTCCCTGTCTGGGAGCAAAACACAAAGACCAGCTGCAGCTTTACCTAGTCATTTGACCCCGGTTCAGGCTGCAGGACATGTAAAGTTCAAAAGTACACATCCTACTTTTTAAATACACTGCACGCTGCCCTCTATGCTGATCAAAGCCTAACCTGGAGTGACTTAAATGTATTAAAAAGGATGTTTTAGGCCAGGTAACAGGTTTATTTTGACGGGTCAAAATTACAGATTAAAAACTAAACATACAGGCTGCAATGGCAGTCCTGAGAGATGTTTGAAGTGCTACTTAAACTTAAAATGTGGCACAATCAGTGCTCCTGCCCAACTAGTAGTATTTAATTTACAGGCCATGGGTACATCTAGTGCCACTTTACTAGGGACTTGCAAGTAAATTAAATGTGCCAGTTGGGTGTATGCCAGCTCTACCATGTTTTAAGGAGAGAGCACAAGCACTATAGCACTTTCGCACTGGTTAGCAGTGGTAAAGTGGGTAGAGTCCTAAAGCCAGCAAAAATAAAGTCAGCAAAACAGGAGGGTTGAAAGCAAAACGTTAGGGGAGAACCACGCCAAGAATGCCAGGTCTTGCAACCCTCAACTACCTATCTTAAAATGGCTGGACCTAATTTTTCATACAACTAATTCTAAGGGATCTAATATAGTACCACTTCACAACCTCATAATTTAAATTGTGAGTTGGCCTCAAGAAAATTAACATAGAAATATTCATATATAGTTAGTACAAATAGAGCTGTGCAGTCTTTACACTTTTACTACTAGGAGAACTAAATTGCAAAGGAATTTATTAGTTTGTGAATGTATATCAAAGGGGTACTACTTAAGATACTCATACATTTCTTTGTGAATTTGCACCAGAATGTCCATCTCCCTATTAGGGAAAGTACAAAGAAGGCACTACTCTTTCAATTTGTACTAATTGTATATGAGTTTTACTCGACGATTTCCATTTTAGTTCAGATATTTTAGACTCAATTTACAAAAACATTTAAGAGTGTGTATACTCTAGTACTACTTCAAGTACAAATAAATACCATTGAGAAATGGCTTCATGTTGTCAAACTCTTTAGGATACATCTATAGACCAGAGTAAAATGAGGTGCTTTCCCCTACAATGTTACAACTACATAGTTCCAATTAAAAATAACCATCTAGTAAACATCGGCAGCAAGTGTTCCCAGATGGATGGCAGGTTAAAACACCTTGAGCTAATTGGAAAAGTGTAAGGTTTGCTTTATTTAATCTTAAACAGAGACAAACAATGTGCTACACTTGCTTCAATACACTGTATTATCCAAACTGGGACAACCATCAAATACAACATCAACAATGTAATAACCCTCAGCAGTAATAGGCAATCATTATGTATGCTATGCAATACCAGTTAGCAAGCAAGATGCCTTGTATACAACATTGATGCTACCTAGATGTGAAAAGTGTAGGAGATATGATTTTTCTGCTCAGGCACACCATATTTCTTGCCAGATTTTGTCTGACATATGAACTATGCCTTTTAACCCTGCTGACCAGGTTAAATAGGCATGTGCTCCCACTTTAAACATGGTCGAATTGGCATATTTCTGATTGGTATAGATAACTTACAAATATATAGGTCCATAGTAGATGGTACAAAATTTACCCAGGGCCTGTAAGTTAAATGTCATAGTGGACTGTAGGGCCAATTGTGCTACCCACTTAGTGACAGTGTAAAACATGGCTTCAGACCTACCACCGTATCACCGAGCAAGCAGGGTGCATGGTATTTAAAAGTAGGACAAGTAACATTTAGTGATAACATGTTCTTACAGTGACTAGCACCCAAAAGCTATTTTGTACTGTGGTATTCCTAGCTGCACTATGCAGAAAACCAAAGTAGAGTTTAAAAATCCCAATACTGCATCTGAAAAGTAGGACTAGCTAGCAAATAATTAAACAACTATTTTTAGTTTTAAATCTTTTTCATTGCGTTTTATAAGCAGGAGAAAAAACCAGCTTTGAGGTACATACGTAATCTCTAGAGCGAATCAGGCTTCTGATTAAAAACTTGCTAATACTAGAGAGAATCATCAGTGTTTCAATTCCAAATACAGAAAAGGGAAACGTATTCTACCCTCCCTTACCACCCCTCTCCCAGCCCTCGTCCACCGCCCCAAGTGTCAATAAACAACAATTTTTAATAGTTAATAAAACCCCAATTCATTTGTTAAGTCAGATATTTAATACATATTAAGGAAAATTAACTTTTAGAAAATTACCTTTTCCATGCATGAATTACTTGGAGCCTAATGTTGTATTTACTCACTTACCTCTGCCAGCCAGTAATTTGTATTTGAATAGGTGCGAAGAAAGAGTGAAATGCTTCAAAAGAGCAAACAGTTGGCTGAACTGACTAAGCAGAGATGACTTCCATGAACCTGACAGGATAGGCAAGGTGAGAATGTAGGCATCCTTTTTGACATTACAGTGTCAAATCCTGCTTGAATATCAAATCATGTTTGATATGCGTGCTGGGTTTACATATAACATGGGGGTGCACATGACAGGAAAGGAATCAGGATGCTGAAACACGTCTTGTGTATCCACTGTCTGGATGCTAAAACCCCTACATTTGTTATATCAGACTCTTGTCTCTGTATTTTTCATGGGTACAGTGGGTACCCCAAACTGTATTTTAATGTTAGACATAAAAGGACAATTTGATTACCCATACACACCCACACCTTATATCCCAAGTTTAGTGTACCTAAAGTGTGTGGGGTTGGTCACAGAATCTTTTGCCCCCCATTGATTATGGCATGCTCAAGAGTAATTCCCACCTCACAGTTCATGCCAAAAGATAATGTAGCACTACAGACACCCACTTCACAAACATCCTGGGCCTGAGGTAAGTCAGAAGACTGACTGATATATTTATAAAGCACACTATTGCGAGGCGTCTTGGCGCTGAGGTGAGTGAAAACCAGGCAAACGCTGACAGCTGAAGCTTGATGAAGAGCCATGTTTTTATTATTTTCCTGAAAAAAGTCCTATTGGACTGTATTCTTATCTGTACAGGGAGTGAGTTCCATAATTCGGCCGCTTGGTATGAGAAACCCTTTCCTCCCCATCTGACTCTTATAAGAGTACGTACCAGTCCAGCATTGGTGGAAGAAGAGAACTGAACCTCCCGTCTACAGCTTGAGAGAAGCCCTGAAGAACTGGACTTGCTATCTCTTGTTCTCATGACAAGGAAGTGCACTCAAATTATTATAAGTATGACCTCCTGGTAAAGCTACAGGGACACAACAAACTACAAGAGGCCTTTTCCTGCACCTGCTGAGCTGACCAGTGGCAACTGGACCTGGGCTTGACCCTGCTGTTGGACAATGCCTGACACCAGCTGAGTCACTAAGTCCCTAAAGTCCTCTGGGGCTTTAGACGTGTACTCCTGTGGTGGATTGGAGCTTAAAGGACTAACGTCAGAAAGTAAAATATTTGACTAGGGAAAACCTGGTTGGTGTATCTGATCCGAGCTCTATCACCCTCAGTTTCAAATTGTGTCTAGGTCCTGTTCTACTGTGACCAATGACTATCATTGGCACTTTATACTTCTTAGAGCTATTTCGAATATAACCTTAAAAATTCATATCTCTAATTCCGCTTACTAGATTTTTACATTCATTTTGGTGTCACTTTGTTTATTAAACTTTACCGAATTTTTTCTAATTGAGTAATGGATGTTTTATTGTTTTATATTTCACCTTTATCACTACATAAATACTTTACACATTGCCCTAAGCTAAGTATGTTTACTGTGTTCCATAGATACTAGGGGGTCGAGTTCAGGTTAATTTAGTAATTGAAGCCTTTGAAAGGAATGTGATTTTTCATTGAGGTTGGTAGCCACCCACTCATAATAAGAATCCAATATCTTTCAAAAAGCTATACATTTGTAGAGGGCTTTGAGACAGTTAGTGTGAAGCATTCAAATGATTCTCATACAAGCAGCACTGCTAGTCCCGGGCTGATATGCCTAGATCAGATAATATCTCCATTAGATATCTTACCTTGACATTCTTCAGACACTGCTGCTTGAAGTTACAAATGAAAAGCACTGCCCATCAATCTATATATTTAACAGAACAATGTTTTTTATTATTTTACACCATACACCATACACCATATTAACATAGATGTGGTCTGCACTGCTACTGCACATCCCAGTGCCAAAGCTTCAATTAAACTAAGTGAGATTTCACTAAAGCGAATGTTCCTGCAGCACTGCCGTTGCCACCAACTACTGTTTTGCATACAGCACCAATAAAGAGCCGCTCTTGACATGCAATGGGTGCTGCTTTTTATTTTCTATGCATATGGACACCAGTCAATTTGCAGTGTTTTTTTAAAATCATGTGTATGGCCCCAGTTTGGAGCCCTGCAACAAGCAGACGGAGGTTACTACTTTTGACCAGCTGCTGACCGTACTACATATGGCAGATGTATGTGCATTAGTAGCTGCACACACTAATTTTGCTTGTTCATTACTGGCGCAGATCCAGATGTGCATCTTTACACCATATGACAGGCCCTCTTTCTACACAATGCTTATGTATCATTTGTGAATACAACAAGCATTGTTTTTTTTATTCCTAAGGCACACAAGCTGCCAACCACTGAACAGCCTTACAGACAATGAAATTATTATTTTGTTCCTGAATTTGCAATTCTATTTCTCAAAATGAACTCAATTCATCGAACAAACATTTTTTCTGTAATCCTCTCTCTCTTGACAATGATATTTCTCCATATGGCGAGGGCTCAGGAACAGATGTTCTCAGTTTTGGTGCTGTAATTAACAAAGATCTTCTAGTGAAAGTCAGTAAGAAATGCCATTCTACTCCCTTTACACCAGGATTACTTTGCATCAATTTAGCCAGTACCCCATCTGGGACTCTGTAAGAAGGAAAAATCAAATGCTTCATTCTTCACTGCAGGCTGGGCAAATGTGCTGCAAACCTATTTATGATATATCTTGTATGCATTCACATTTTAGATTCTCTATTCGGTAGATACACCAAAAGTGTGCATGTTGTACTTTGTTTCACTGGTATACGAATGTCTAATGTCTGATTAAATTAGTTTATACAGGTAGAAGGATGATTTATTTGTGGCCATTCAGATGTCCAAACCAACGCTTGCCCCTAAAGCCTCTTCTATGTAAAATGGCGAGCTTCACATGGAATATAACCAGACTTGAAAAAATTAGTTATTAATGAAGTAAACACTACTCATAATTGTACCTTTGTATATGCACAAATTATCTTTCCCAGCCCAGGGGAACATTAGACCTGGACTTACTGTAGTTCAGCCTTGACTCCAGTTCACAAACTTATGTAGGCAATAACGTCCTGCACCCTAAACGATTATAACATAAAAGTGTTGACCCCTGTTCCTACCCTTTGACCCTCAAAGATCCTCAATTTGCCATTGAGGGGTAAGGGGAAGTGTAAGTAGTAGAAACTACAGAAAGTAACACAAAAAGAGCACTGTTACCCAGTGCCGGCTCCTCCACTAAGGCGAAGGAGTGTTGTCCCACAAGAAAAATAAAATGATAATGACAATGTTATCATAATTTTATTTTTCACTATTCTCTGGTGCCGTAAAGGTGCGGGCGCGGAGGGGCTGTGCCAGCCACAGGGGAGGAGTGGTTTTCACACTCTTAAGTGGGCATGACTGCTTTGCCAGCGGACTTGGCCCAGCCAAAGAGTCATGGCTGCATTACACAGCCTGGTGGGTAACATGCCCAGGCTCTCATTCCCCGTCTGAGTGCCGAACCACGGTGCTCAGACCAATCACAACACTGCTGTAAGGCAGTGTTGTGATTGGCTAGGGGAGCCTGGGGGCTTCCGTCTCAAGCACGATTCATGGACGAAGAGGACGGAGGAGAGCCAGCCACCAGGAAAGTAAGTGCTTTTTTCTTTTTCTTTATTTCCCCCCTCTTTTCTTTGTTTTTTAACCCTCACTGCTTCACCACCAGTGCTCCGTAGCATCCGCTACTGATTTTATATCTCGGTTACTGACATTTCCTTTATGATCCACTAAGACCACTAAGACCAAAGTTAGCACTAGAAGTGCCGGTGGTTTAAAAAGCAAGTTAGGGATAGCAATTCGCTCCTGGCTACTCCCATACATCATGCCCATGACCTCAGCTCAAACTCACATAAAACATAACAATGTGTTATTTTTTATTTAAATATGATAGTTTTTGAAACGTGGATTTACAATTGTTCAATGAATCATTACTCTTCCATAGAATTGTCTGTATAGCTCCTGATTTCTTCTTCCTCTGAACTTTAAATATACGGCTTTGATTTCCGTTGTGGGCACATATCTGTAGAAGAGTGCTGAGGGGAATTTGGTGGATGGCAAGTACAAATTACGTCAAACACACATAACATTCAGTGCTTAATTTGTAAAAATATGAGTGTCAGGGCCCTTGCCAGGAGGCCACTACAGCTTGCACCGCCCATTGCCCCTGCCCGTGCTGCCCACTGACAGTGCCAATACAACTGCTAACCATCATGCTGCTACAAGTGTGATAGATTTGACTGTTAGACTATTACAGGTCCCCAAAACTATAAGAATGGCTTGGGTGGCAAGTATTACTCATATTTAATGTGTATTATATAAATCAACAACTGTTGTTGTGCTCATCTCTAAATTAGAGAAACAGCATCAGCAGGCAGGCTTTGACAATTAGATACCAGTGCAACAACTGGCTCAGATTAGGCACTGATCTGCCTTTCTCGTTATCTTTGTTCAGGGATGGACTGGGTAATCCGGCAGTGCCTGATGGATTGGGTTTATAGATCTGTGTGTGGGACTTTTTATAGCAGTTTGCGGGCTTGTTTTATGGTCAGGTGGGCCGGTTTTTACTGTTCAATTCCCAAACTTTACCAAAAACAGTGTCTACAGAAAACACAAATAATTGCTTTCTCAGGTTTCTTGCAAAATACCAAAACATTGTGTCTTTAAGAGTTTAAAACTGACCTACTTTGCAAATACCACTTCTTTAGCTACCTCGTTCGCTAATGTGTGCGATGTTTAGTTTTATTGCCCGGCCTACTTTTTGTCCAGGTCCAGCCTGTCTTCATTGCTATGCTTTAGACCATAGCCCTATAATTTCTTCAACAGCTGATTTGATAGCCTTTTCCAGAAAAAAAGCTAATGCATTGTATATTTGGATACACCTTCAAATGATAGTTCCTACATCAACTTCATACCTTGATTACAAATGTATAACACTTCAACATCATCTTACATCCTTACATTAATGGACTCCTCACATACTTTTTAACAAGAAGTAAATATAAGAAGAAGTGCTGCAATTTCTATTCAGCAGGGGGAAAAACCTAGCTTTCATCTCTTCTATTTTCTTTAATTTATCTCTTAGTGAAGAAATTGCTGTTTTTGAGTTATATGTCTTTGATCTAAAATTATGGATAGAAAATTTCAATGGGAGCCTCAGGAGATGTGAGTAAATTAAAATACTCTCAGAAGTGCCAAATAGCTCAGACGACAATAAAATATTTTCCACAGTCTTCCTGTAAAAAGTTCTTCGATTTACTGAAGAATTTAGAAAGCAATGAATACAACTCAGGCTTAAACAATTTCCCAGTTTCCCTTCCTTTAAATTGTGAACTGACAAGATGTTTGCCACAACCCGCTCTCCCACTGAGAACATTTTTAAACCTAAACATATCAAGTGATATAAGGACAGAATATAAAGAATTCATATCAGTTGGACCTGGCCTTCTCTGCAGGGTCATCCCCAATCGTTTTGCGTTTACCCTCCACTTTTTTGCTGAATACATTTCTGTTAGCCTTAGGACTGCCAACCAGTGCTAAAGTGATTATGCTCACTCCCCTGACATGGTAAAATTGGTTAACAGCTGTTTGACACTTTTAATTTTCTTAGAAGTCCCTTATAGAGTGGTATACCTTATACCCAGGTCCTGTAAATTTAATGCTAGCACTTATCATGCCACACACTTAAGTAGCCCGGTTAAGTATCCCCTTAAAATATGACCCAGGCCTGCCATTGCAGCTTGAATGCAGTTTCAAACTACCAAAGCAACTTGGCAATATAACCCCCTTGCCAAGCCTCACACTCTCCGTTTATTACATATAAGTCAGACCTATATTAGGCTCTAGGTAGCCATGAAGGCAAGGTGCATTGTACTTAAAAGATCGGACATGTACTTTTAAGCTTTACATCTCCTTGTGGTGGAAAAACCGCTCAATTAATGTTTCACTAATATGAGGTTTACCTGTCTGATAGGATAACACTCGGCTGCCTTGATTGGGAACAGACAAGCATTTCATGTTTGGTATCTATGAAATTGTAATTCAAAATGCTTTTTAATATTAAAGTCAGATTTTAAACTAGTATTCTGCAAATGCCACTTTTAAAATGCCATTGTTCTGCCTTTTGTGCCTGCAGCCTTCCCTGAATCACATAACTTTGTGCTCCAAGTTCCCAGCCAATCAACCAGCCATAGAATAAAGGAAAGAGCAATCCACTGTGTAGGCAGGATGAACAGGGAATACCGTTTTTGCATTTGAGGGAGGGAAAACAAGCAAGGATTGACTACAAGGTTGCTAACAAGCTGAATATGTGCCTCCATCACTAGGTTATTAATATCATCACTTGAAGGACCCTCTTGATGAACAGGTTTTTGATGGAGGATGTACATTTACAGATTATGCATCACATTTTTCTGAAAAGTTGATGTTCTTTTCATTTTACCACAGAAGATTGTGTATTGAAATGTAGCTCTGTCTAGAACCTGTTTGCTAATAATTCCAGGTCCCACACAAATACCTAATTTACAACACTGCAGTTATTGTAATTTATAAACTGCAAGTAACAAAAGTATCTCTGCCACAAAAGCTGTAACCTACTGAGCTAACCACATGAAATACAATTCTGTGACCTGCATGGTACGCATTCTTTGCAGCAGTCAAATTAACCCTCTGCACTAACTTACGATGAGTCAAAACTGCCACTAGAGAAAACTCCGATCTATCTACAGCAGGAACATTAATCTCCACAGTTATCTTGACATTTTGCCTAAAAACTGCTGGACACAGAAGGAACTCTGCAGCAGGTGCTTTTAAGTAAGTTAGTCATATTATTTCAGCACATAGCATCCCCCGAGGTCAGCGACAGCTGCGGCTGCACCAGTTGCACCACCCCAAATCCAGCCCTGATGGCACTTGAAAATGGCGGACATGTCATGTATTTCACAGAGTATCCTATCCACCACACTCTATATAAAGCCCTTACACTTCGGAGTTGTATGCTATGTTAAGAACGTGTCTGCTTCTTCCATAATTGGCAGCAGTACTGTTACCACCAGTATAATCCGAAGTTTAACGTCTTTGAGGCGAACTGATTTCATATGTAGTTAAATGTACCACACTCGGGTCACCACTACTTCCACTGATTTTCCATTAGGTGCACGTCAGCATTTTATTGCCTCATATGCAAACTGTTAACTTTTTGCAATTTAAACACATCCGCCAAATGACAATAGCATGAACTTTTTCCACCGGGACCTTCAAAGAAATTATAAAACGCAGGGCCCATCAATAAACAAATCCGTATTTATTCAGGGCTTCAGTAATGAAAGGAAAATGCCCGTGAATAGGTATTTGCATAGGGTGTTTGATGCTTTTGTCGTGCGTAAGTGCTTGCCCGTTAAGCGGAAGCTGTTACGGGAATGTTGCGAGCAGTGATATAACTGCACAGGCACCCGAATACCATTAAAATATAGATTTCAAAGAGTCCGGGCAGAATCTCATCGCGGCTTCTGTAGTTTCTTTTATTAAAAGCAGTTCTTTACCCAAGCCTCGAGCAGTTTGGAATTACCGAAATGGGCTCCAGAAATTTACATATTAATTGAGGTGGAAGACAAAATGGGGCATGGCGTTCACGCGCCACGCCGGCGTATAAATAAGATGTGAATGGACTGTGTTGGGAGAAACGATGGCTCTATCTTACATCATAGTCACAACCACACCAACCTCGTTTGCCACAAGATATGCTGCATTTTAAGTTTAATCGAGCTTGTAGTATCATTTTCTCAGTTTACAGCATAAATTCCCCCAGTGCTTAATTTGTAACATATTAAGTGCAGGTGCTCCCAATTTTTTAGGAGGCCACACCCACTCCCTGGCTCCCCCCACTCCCTCCAGTGACTCCACCCACTTCACTTATTGGCTCCAGCCACACCCATAAGCTTCAACACATCAGAGACACCTCCTCACTTCTTGAGCTCCACAAGAAGCTGAAGCCCTGGCTCTTCACATAAGCACCTCAGCGGCCTCGCACATACATACCTGCCCAAGCACCTGGATACCCTCTTGAGTGATTAGTTTACTATACAAATCAATATTACATAACATAACGTAACATAAAGGAAACCAATGACAACAACTTAAAAATAAACTCAAACTATAGAATGCATGTAAATCTCAAAATGCAGCTTTAGGAAAGGCCATTTGAGGACATGAAGCAGGATTGAAAACTAAAGAAAACGCTTTTCAAAAGAAAGGAAGGGATGAATGAAGGAATACATTGAAGAAGGCAGCAACAAATTCAGGCGTGTAGGAGAGTACTGGAGTGAGGAAACAAATAAGTAATGGATGAAAGAAGGAGAAAAGAAGAAAAGAAAGTGAACAATGTGTAAAGGATGAATACAAAGAAGAAAGAAAAGGAGGAAAAACAGCAGAAGGAAGAGTTGAGGATAAGAAAGGAAGAAATTAATGAAGGAGTAGGTGAAAAAAAGAAAGTAAGGAATAAACGGAGGAAAAAATGCACCAAGGGAGGAAGGATGGGGAATGAATGAGGATATATGGAAGCAAGAATGGAAAGATGTTGGCTTTTAGAACTCTGTGGACTTTACCACTGCTAACAAGTGCTAAAGTGCTTGTCTCTCTCTGTTAAACATGATGCAATTAGCTTGCAAGCAGTTGGCAAATTGTATTTACTTGTAAGTCCTTAGTAAAGGGCTACTACGTGTACCACGGACCCATAAATTAAATGCTACTAGTGGGCCCACAGCACATATTGCTCGGCCCACATATGTAGGCCTTTTAAAACATGTCTCAGACCTGCCATTACAGCCTGTGTGCAGTTTTAAACTGCCCTTTTGACCTGGCAATATAAACCCTTTGCCTGGCTCAACCTTCCTTTTTAATACATAGGTCACCCCTAGGCTAGGCCCTAAACAACCTGTAGGGCAGGGTGCATTGTATTTAAAAGTTAGACGTATACTTTAAGTTTCACATGTCTTGATAGTGAAAAACTCTTACATTTGTTTCATTTATCACTGCTGCAAGGACTACGCCTCCCTAAACATGACTGAATTTTCGTCTTGTAGAGGGTGAACTTTGCCCAAGGGCATCAAGGCGCTAGCGATAGAGACCAACAGAATTAGCGGGGATAAGACTTTCAGACACTGAAGTGTGAAAAGCCATGTCTTTAAAGACTTGCAAAAGAGAAGATTTGACACTTGAGAGGAGATCATTAGAGAGAGAGTGTTCAAAAGCTTTAAAGCGGCAGCAGCAAAGGCTCTACCTCCCACCTAACACTCCTAAACCTGGGGACTACCAGCTAATTTTTATTGGCAGACCGAAGCTGTTTGGTCGGGACGTTCCATCGGAAGATTTGTTTAATTTCCTCAAGACCAAAATTATGAAGAGTCCTATGGACTATGCATAGAGCCTTAAACAGAATTTGCTTTCCTAGAGGAAGCCAATGTAATTTGCAAATTGCTGCAGAAACTGAGTGAAATTTGGTAAGATCCATAACGAGTCTCGCTGCTATATTCTCGGCATGTTGCAGTTTATGGATGGATCCTTTGTTGATATCTAGATACAGAGTGTTACAATAGTATAGCCTAGCCAAAATCAGGGCAACAGCTGCCTGCTTTTGCGAAGAAAGAGAGAGACATTGAAAGATCTTCCTCAGGATCTGATAACGCCGAAGCAGGTTGAAATAGTTCTGTTAATCTGGGGGTCAAAAGAGAGGAAGTTGTCCACTATAACACCAAGATTCTTTGCTGATACGGTAGGACAGGGGCATGGCCAGAGCATTTCTGGCCACCAGGAGTGAGACCATATAGATTGTTGACTGCTGAAGACCAAAACCTCTGTTTGTCCCGATTGAGTCGCAAAAAGTTGTTTACCATCCAGGCGGCCACGGCCCGCATGCAGCTATTAAAATTTGCAAGGAGGCCTCAATGCTGTTTGTAGTGGACACCATTATTTGGTTGTCATCGGCATGGGACAGGGCTTCAAGCCCGAAGGGTCTGATTATCCTGGTAAATGGGGAGACATAGATGTTGAATAAGGTAGGACTCAATGAGGAACCCTGTGAGACTCCAAAGAAGGTGGAAATGGAGTCAGAATAAAATTGGTCAATCTTTATTTTTTTGTGACCTATCTTAACAGTAAATAAAAAAATTAAAAAAACACACTCACCTCTAACCACAGCGTCCCGGACTGCCCACCATCCTCTTTCTCCACATTGAGAGACAACTTAAGAAGGGTGCGTGCACACCAGGGCATGCTCATTTCTCGCAGGATGGAGGGCATCCTTAATTGGAGCCACGGCCAATTGATATGGGCTCCGACACAAACGGGCCTGTTCTGATTCTGGCGGTGAGAAGTGTATAAAAGAGCCGGACAACACCGCAAGGAATTAGTTCCCAGTCCATATCAGCGTAGAATAGAGGACAGCAAGTCCTATACTAGAGTATCAAATGCCTTCTCTAAATTAAGTACTAGACACCCCAAGTGAGGCCGTTGTTGTGTCGAGTACCTGGCCACCCATAAAAAGCGGTATAGGTTAAGGGATGTATTGCGTGACGGTTGGGGCACCAATGGCCCAAGCGGTCCGCCAATATCTTAGCAGGAATTTCTATAGTCAGTCTTTAGGAGGGCCAGTGGTCGATATGAACCCATCAGCCCAGGTTCTCTGTCCAGTTTGGGCAGTGAGATCAGCAGGGACTCGGTGGCAGTCCATCCCCTCCAGGTGTTTTCTCTGTTGCTCGCGCTCTAATGGCCTCCTGGAGCTGTAAAAGTGTAATAGATCCTTCCAACTTAGTCCACTTTGCCGGTGTAATGATGGGTAGGGAAAGAGGAGAGAAGTAGGTGTCCATTTCGGCACGCTCAGGTCTGATGATGGACTCATAGAGGGTTATGTAATGTTTGACTAATTCCAGGTGTAGTCTGCAGTTGTCCTGATAGCGCGGGCATTGAAAGAATTGACCGCTGCCAGCAACCGTACGGTGTAGTCTGCCCTGATATGTGTGTGGGCAGAATGTGCAGAGTAATTTTGGCATCGCAATTGCTCCCGTAATTCTGCATGTTCCCGCCGGGCCTCTACTAGCCGCCCTGTGCGGTCCGAGTCCACCACTGCATCCGACTCCAGACGAAGGAGCGAGTGAATGATTTATTGCACAGTTAATACAAACTCACAATATTAAAAACTTCCATTATTAAAAAAGAAATGTAAACCTTATTTACATTTATGGTGTAAAAATTAGAAAAAAAAGTGTTTTACACTCTGTAAAATCATAAAAGTCTCAATTGCGTTTTGGTCTAGACCATTTATACGTTTGTAAGGTCAATGTGCCTCGGTTTGTTACTTGGCAAGTGACTACGCGGGCTGACCTTTGTTGGATTGAGGTGCTGTTGCCTACTATACTTTGGATGAACCATGTGGCTATCTCATGAATCTTCTAGCCACTATATCAAAATACTTTGTTAGTCTGCAGTTTAACTTGGTCTCTTCAGGATTAAAGCACAGCATCACAGCCTGCCTGCAACTTGTTATGCCCTTTTGGTTCCATAAAGCTCGAAATAAGGAGCGCCTTATGTCCATCAGGTTTGGGCAGATGCAAATTATATGTATTAGGTCCTCTTTCCCTGCTCTGCAAAGTCGTCAGAGATGTTCTTCTGCACCCCTTTCCCAAGGTGCCAGGTAAGGTAATATTGGTAGGATGCCGAGGAGCTGAAGGAGTGAGCACTCAAGGCGCGAAATATCTCTGTCCAGCTATCTGCAGATACCCCAACTAAGACCTAAGCAATGCCCCTTAATTACCTTCGTAAATGCTTCCCTTGCACCCCGTTGTCAGCAACTGATCCCGTCTTTGTTTAGAAAAAGATACTTATAGTGTACCCAGTGATGCCCGCCACCAGTTAGAGGTGCCGTATGTGTGTGACCTGTCAAATGCTGTCCCACCCTATTTGAAGGAGTTGAGGGTTGTGGACTGAATTGTTCCGCTCCTGGTAGTCTTTGTGTTGGTAAACGTGAAGTAGGACAGCCAGTCCCACAAAGCGATCTATGCAGACTTGGATACAATGCAGAGGGTGTAAAAAGAATATTCCTACACAGCCAGATTCTGTGCCCTTCAGATATCAGTTAAATGCCAGTGAGGCATCAAGTCTCACAGTGCCCAGGCACTGGCTTTGACAGCCATATGTGGGAGCGGTGGGAAGGATCTGTCCAGTGTTGTGTCAAGGACTGCATTAAAGTCTTCTCCTATGAGCCAGGGTGGGGCGATCCATCGAGCCAGTATGCTTGATAGCTTGATAGCGCACGCCAAAAGGGTGCCAGATCCAGGTTTGTGGCATACAATGTGCCAAGTGGTAAGCATCTCCCATCAAGGCACCCACTGACAAATACATAACGGCCATCTACTTCTACCTCCGTCTCCTCCACCACAAAGGGAATACCCAGCCTCTCCCAGATGAGCGCCCCTCTGGCATACGAGGAGTATCTCATGGCAAACACCTGACTGACTGTCTGACTGACTGAGGGTAAAGCGCACTATTGCCAAGGTGTCTTGGCGCTTGGGAGAGGTGACTGAGACATACCAACGGAGATACTTAGGATTGGGAGAAAAGCCATGTTTTGATTTCTTTCCTAAAGACCAATCTGACCCTGCCACCTGCGCTGCAGCCTATGCACTTCGGGCATCATAAGGTAT
This sequence comes from Lissotriton helveticus, assembly GCF_964261635.1. NCBI lineage: Eukaryota > Metazoa > Chordata > Amphibia > Caudata > Salamandridae > Lissotriton > Lissotriton helveticus. Next base: position 274,913,712 of record NC_136059.1, read on the forward strand.
GTCTCCTGTAACATCGCTATGTGGGCTGCTTGGTGCTTAAGGTAGGAGTATGTGGCATAGTGGCGCATGAGTGTGTGAATGCCCCTTACATTCCAGGTGACTATGTTAGTGGTCGACATGTAGTTTGTGGGTCAGGTATACTATCACATCCGGGTGTCACAGCACATGAGGGCGAGCCAGATTTCCTGTCCAAAGTCTATAGGTGGGGGCTACACCTGGCAATCCGTGTTCTGTGGAACTATCAGGAGTAAAATAGCAAATATGGGAAAAAACCATGAAATCTAAAACAGGATGTGAGCAGATTGACAACATGTATGCGCCCAAACTTGTAATAAGGCCTTGCAGCAACTACCAACCAATCGTGCTGGCTTTTTTGAGTTTTGGCCCATGGGGGGTGTGAAGCTAGCACATCGATACCCCAGAGTGTCACAATAATAAGCGCACAGTACCATTTCACCTATCCTGAGTTCAACTGCCAGGGGAGGCACCTAGTACCCCAGTTATTTCTCCAGCGTTCAGCCAGTGGCCCCAAGGGTATCATAGTGCATGCCAGTCGTTGCTCCATTTCATGGGAGCTTTAAAGATTGCCGCAGGTCAGATCAGGCCATCTGCTGTCTGAGGTGTTACATCCATGGGTCCATTGGGTACTTCACCAACTAGCCATATTTCAGATGAGCTATCCTTTGCTGTGAGAGGACCCCAATGAGATGTCCAGTCCCTGCCCACAGGCGCAGTCACGCAACCTTGCTACTGCTTGCAGCACCTGACTCTGTTCCTGTATCACCTGCGTGCCATGTGTCTGTGCAGGTGGTCACCTGTTTCGCCTGCGTTTTCCTCTGTGACTGGTCCCGCTTGCAGTACTATCTTGTCTTTGCTCCTCTTGCCTGGGTCATGATGCCTGGTATTCAGTGGTCTCCAGCCAGGTCCAGACCTCTTCCACTGTGTCAAAGAAGTGAGTGCTGCCAACGTGTACTACTTGAAGCTGAGCGGGAAGAGGAGGGTGTATCGAAGTCCAGCTCCCGGAGACATCGCTTAACAAACAGGAGTGAACCCCTTTATTTCTGTACTCCCATAGCATAATTGGGGAAAAAGAGCACCGCAGCACTCCCCACCTTCACTTCCTCCATCTTGCGGACTTCCCTGAGCACAGCGTCACAGTCTCTATAGTTTAGGATGCAGAAGTGACATCCGCACTGTGCCATGCAACCAGATGGTGACACAGATCAGGTTTCACTCGTGGAGCTGTTCTTCTTCTCCTAGCTTAGCTCACACAGGTCAAGGAGGATGCACAGTTGGTGGGGAACATCTGCAGCCAATCCGTCTCTCCCTTTAAATCCACAGGTTTCCCCGGCCAGCGCAAGGCACAGCTCAATTCCACATGTGCGCTGGCCTGCCCAGGCCAGATGTACCACTGGTGTGTCGCATACTTCGTCACATGCTCACCTCCGTCTTTACCGGGTGGCAGGTAGCATCAGCCTGCTTCCCGCTGTCGCATTCACTGTGCCCCTCGTACCATCTCCAAATTGAGCTCTGATGCTAAAATGTGCTCCAGCAGTCAGCCCAGTAACAATCAATGTTTGTGGCCTTGGCGGTGAGCTCAACTGTTGAGCCAGTCCTTGTTGGCCATTGTCTACTTCCACAGTTGCCGCAGTGATTGTGCAGCAACCACGGCTCCAGCTCATAACTCTGGGCACGATGTGGTGCTCTGGCCCCTGACACTCCGCCACCGCAAAGTCAATATCAACATAAGGATCACTTGTGTCAGCACCTCGCAATCGCCGCATGTCCCCAGGAAACTTGTTCACCTCTTGATCCGGGCATCCATGCTCACCGGCTCAGTTTAGCACCCATGTCAGGAAGCAGTGGTCTTGTATGACTATTAGCTGGTGCCTGGCTGACTCACCACATGGGTCCGGGCTCCAGATGCCGGTACGCCCCCAAACTACTCTCCTTCAGCCACCGGTTGACACCACTATGGCCCACAACCGTCTGCCACAATGTGAGCCTGTTTGGGCTCTTGATTGGAACCATGGGCAAATTGCAGGAACTGGATAATCGAACCGAGATGCAGAGCATCTCTAGAGTGCATACACCATCTTGGCTAGCCAGCCATGCCCCCTGTAGTTGAGTTTCCTGATATTCAAACAAACAATACCTGCAGTAAGCTCAAATCCATGCAACCTTTCATACCTTGCAAACCACTTATTTGACGTGTCTTTACAAGTTCCAGTATGCCTCAATTTACAAACATGGGACACTTTTTTAGTTTATGATTCACTAATGGGGGACAATTTTCTTTTGGTGCCAGTGCCTATTTCCTGTCCCTGTCCGACCATGATGGGACTTACTCCAAAACTTAAATAGCAGTACTACTGGGATCAAAACTCTGCTAATTGAAATTTGTCAAACTGTGGTGTATTGATGACAGAAATATTTATTTAATAAGGAGCTAGTTAGCACAGTTAGCAATATGCTTTTTTTTTTATAAAACCCTAAACAAAAGTGGCAAAATCTAATTTTGCAAACTTACAACAACCATACTTCTTTCCGGTCCTCAACCTTAATTAATGACGACGTAAAATCCATCATTTTGCAATTTGTCTACCACATAGGTTCTCTTTACGAACGTTAAAATTCGATGTATCTTATTTCTATGGAGCAGAATTTGGAATTTAGAATTGCAAACGCTTTTTTACTGCTTTACTACACCAAAGTGGAAAACACATTTCTTATCATTCTCAACATGTGCCAGTACTTTTCGCACCCAATTACAACATTTTCCATCGACTGTGATGAAAAAATCTATTATTTTTTCACCCTTTTGATTCAATATTTTATCATATTAGATAGTGTCCAGGTACTTGTTACATTTTAGTGCTTTTAGACGATTTCATAAACGAGAAGGCACATAATGAAAAATATTTGCACCTGAAATATTTTATGATCTGAGGTTTTTAGATTTATTCTTGCACCATTATATCATAGTAATGCTAGACGAATCAATTTCATTATGTAGATCGCCTTCCCAAGATATATTCAACACAGTAATCCTGCACATATGTTCTAAAACGTATGCAAATCATGCTTTCCAATGCATCCGCCTTGAAAAAGATAATCCTTTTGTGCGACAAAAAAAATAATTTTCTTTCTTTAATCCCCAGATTTACCGCCTTTAATCTAAATAACTAATCCGCAGCAAAAGAACTTTGAGACAATTGTTTCATAGGTTTCTAAATTTAGAAAGTGAACAATTGACCCCTTTCTAGGAAGCCCACCCTTCCTCATTGTGATAATACCTATTTCCTGGAATCATATTTGGAGGAAAATGCTTTATAAATCCTAGTGAAAGGCAGTAGTGTTGGAATGCTTGGTTCAAGATCTACACAGTCAGCAGCATCCTGATTCACAAAAAATGTTCTGTATGGTCAGCAAAGCACAAATTGACATGTGATGCTATATTTTTATATTACATTTGCCAAGGGTATTGATTTATACATGGTTCTATTGCTATCTTTAACAGTTTCTTATTTATTACTATGTCGCCATGGCTAGCTGGAATGGGCTATAGCAATGTCATACGTTGTTAATGACTGGTATAGTTCATGGTCATACCTGGGTTTAAGGACCATCTCCTTCCTATTTCAAAGGGCTATTGTAAATTACTAAGTAGGTGTGTGATAAATTAGAGGAAAATATACCGAATGAAGAGTTCCTAATTTGATCAAGGAACTCTAAATTAATCTGTAATATCCGTTTTTATTAAATACATGGCCACTTACTCTTTCTAATCAAAGATGTCTTTTGGTTAGAAATATCATCTGATAGATGTAAAATCTATCCTTTGAAGAAAAAAAAAACATGAATCATTAGTTTATTATTTCTTGCAGTCATGCTCCTCGGAAATTGTATGTAAGTGAGAATTAAAGCTACTTTTCTGCTTTGAAATATATTTATAATGTGTGAAGGGATTTCAGTTCCACAGTATTGATTTCCCAGCAACAAATATTTTGCCACAAAAAGCTAATGAATGTGAAGTTTTAAGATAGAAATTGTAAAAGAATGAGATCCAAAAACTAGTCTTGTCTTTAAATGTCCCAGTGGCAAGTAATTGTTTACTCTAGGAAGCTGCTGTACTCAATGGATCCAGGATCTCCAAGACCATTGTGGCCTTATGGAATGCTGTCAATTGCATTTTCAGAGTGGCAACTTCAAGCTCCTTATAAAAACCTTTTAATTAGAAACTGTCAGGCCTGGCACTTTCTGCAGGGTCATCCCAGACGTTTTGCCTTCCGCTTCCTACTTTTCGCTAAATTTGTTTTGTTGGCCTTAGGACTCTGTGCACTTTACCACTGGTAACCAGTGCTAAAGTGTGTGTTCTCTCTTCTTAAAACATGTTAGAGTGGCTTATATCCACTTGCCATATTTAATTTACTTATAATTCCTAGTAAAGTGGCAGTGTTGTGTACCATTTTAGGACCCTATTGTAATTTTCCCGATTCATGACCTTATATAGGTATAAAACACCATATCCTTATATAGGCATAGGAATCATAACCATATTTGGCCTTAGCTCAAGCAGTCCAAATACGGCAGGGATACTTCCACTAGTTCCGAAAATCTACAACGATTTCTTGGAAAACTCTGCTTCAGCAGCCAGGGACTTCCCCTTGCTCAAGAACTGACTTGTCCAAGAACTCATGGAGTTTTCAAAGAACTGAGACTCTTTTATGGTGTTATTATGTCCACCTTTACGTCAAACTCGGCAACTGCAAGGTATAAATATGCCCACACTTGCCTTAGCAAACACACGGTGGTTTGGAGCAGTTTGACTATCTACTCGTCCAACGCATCCTGCCGAAGGAAGTCGACCCTCCAGTAGACGCACTGAGAGAGACGCTGTCTTTTCTCCTGCCGAGAAATCCAGCTCCAGTGTTTCCAAGCTACCCTTGTGGGTTGCTGGGGAATCGAGTCCTGAGCCTGACCTTCTTCATTCCAAATCAAGGTACGGAGCTGATTAGACCCTAAGAGAAATCTTGTACAGATTCTTGGCAAAAGAATACTACATTTATGCTACACCTCACTTACTTCTTCCCTCGTACTAAGCTTAGCTTAGGTTAGGTACATCAGGGTAAGCGTATTTTAGAAGCACCAGTTGGGTACTTTTAGCCTCTGTTATTTATGTATGTATTTAGCTATGGTTTAGGAACCATACAAGGCTCTTACAGTATTATTTTATTCTACTCATTTTACTGAATGCATTATATTTTGCAACCAGTCTTACAATTGTAGCAGTTCAATTCTTATGCTTGAGAAAGAAGACTGTTCAATAAAACCTTTTATTGAAAACGCCCGTCTATCTATTTCTCTGCACCTCTGGTGAAACAAAGCATGCATGATTGACTGAGTGAAATATCTATCTATTGTTTCCACGACTCTGAAGATCAGTTTTTTTGTGGGAGGAACAAAGTTGTCATGTTTATGCAGTTGTCAGAAACTAATACCTTCTTGTTTATTCAAGAAAGTTTCTAGTGACCTCTGAGCTAGCTGGCACTCACAAATTAAGTCTAGTATATTCGATAGAGACCTAGTAGAAATCAGTGCTATGTCTAATCTATAGGATATATTATTCCAATGCGCAGAGTCTATTGGGAATATTGGAACTACACTACAGCAGTACATGTGCCCAGAGCCTGTAAATTAAAACCTGCTTGTGTGTCTGCAGCACTGATTGTGCCATCCAATTAAGTGGCCCTTTAACCCCTTCCGCGCTCATGACGAGCTGAGCTCGTCATGAGTTGTGCCGCTCGCACGCTCATGACGAGCTCAGCTCGTCATGTAATGCGGTATTTTAAAAAACACTGCGCGCAGCGGGAAAACCGCTAGCGCGCATGCGGTTAAACATGTCTCAGGCCTGCCACTATAGAGCCTGTGCGTGTAGTCTTAAAGTGCCATTTTGACCTGGCACAATGTAGCTTTTGCCGGGCCTAGACTTTCTTTTTTAATATCAGCGAGCATTAAAGAGCAATGGGCCCCCTTTGCTTCCAGCGCGTCCTGCGCCACGGAGGGAGAGGCTGCTCTTTGTATAGCCGTCAAAACTCCTCCCCTTCACCTGTAACACCTGTGGCAGTGGAAGTGGGGCGTAGTTTTGCAAGTGTTGAACCCTGGGACTTGTAGACCCACCAGGGTGAATGACGACCTCAATAGCTGCTGTGGGTTACGTTCTTTTGGGGAAAGATGTAGCGCCCTGGGCTTATGCCCCTGCCAGGGTCAGTTATCTAGGAAATGAGCAAGCAATAAAGAGCAACGAGTCCCCTTCGCCTCCAGCGTGTCCCCAATATATATGTCACCCTGAGGGTAGACCCTGGACAGCTCAGAAGACAGGGTGCAATGTATTTAAACAGTTGGACATACACTTTTAGGTTTTACATGTCCTTGTAGTGAAAAACTCTTAACTGTGTTTCCACTACTGCATGGCCGCCGTCTCTCACATAGGCTAGCATTGGAGTTGCATTATTATATTTTATACGTGTAATTTCCAAATGGAAAGAGATAACTGTTTCAATGTTAGCGTCTCTAGAATCCTAATTTAAAGACCTAATATATGGTGAAGTCAGATTTTAAATTATAATTTTGAAAATGCCACTTTTAGAAAGTTTGAATTTACTTGCCTTAGCCTTTTGGTGCCTGCAGCCTTTCTGTGGTCACATGACTGGGTGTAGTTAGCAGTTGCGCCACACATAATGAGAGCTTAGTTGTGACTTGTTGGGCCATCACTGGTAGGATGGGAGGGAGTCTCACTTACGCCTGAATAGGCTGTGCCCTGTCCCCACACAAATGGCTGCATACCCCCTGTAGTTAGTCTTGAGCTGGGACAGGGGAGGCAGGATACCTAGGGACTTCAAAGGCAAGCCTCTAGAACCTTCTCCCCACTTCAAAGGCACAACTGCGTACAAAAGAAGGACCTCAGATACCACCACTTTTGGACCTGAGGATACTCTACCAGTAAGAAGGACTGCTATGCTGCTCCAAGGACTTCCATTGTGCTGGACTGCTTCTCTGATGGATTTGCTGCCTGCTGTGCTGACCTGCTGCCTGATGCCCTCTTGCCTGGGGAAGAAGAACTGGGCCTGCAACTCCATCTTGAACCCAGGACTCCAGAGTGACTTAAAGGGTTTGTCTTTTGGCCTCTTGGTGTGAGCCTCAGGCACATAAAAGTCTCCCCAAAAGCTCCTGGATCTATCTTCCGTGAGTTCTTGACCCTCAAGTAGAGCCTCTCAGGCCCTGAATCTTTGAAGGGCTTCCAAGCTCTTGAAATCAAGCCTTTGGACCACACCGCTCGCTCCATAGGGATACCGATGGCTCCACTATTGACGCTACTGGATCCTGAAAACGAGTGCATAATTGAGACAATAGTCAGCTGGAATTCGTGTCACACAGATCTGTGGTTGGATTTCCAGAAACATAGTCGTGAAGGTACAAAGGTCTCAAGACAATAAAAAGACACAGTTGATTTGATCCCCTCTCTGATTATTGGCACCCTTTATATATACTACCTTCAGGAAGGGACACATTTGTCTGCAAAAAGATAAATACGTTGCAAGCACTTGAGGCAAAGCTCTCAATGTTATTCCTCCCTCCTTGATGGTTTATGTTAACTTTAGCTACAGTACAGAGCAGGGAGATATGACCAAGAAGAAGTGGGGAAACTCCAACAGACCTCTGTGAATGGTTCTTAGCCCCGTCTAGTTGGAGGACTCTAAACTGTTTCTCAATTGCTCCATAGACCTTGAAAAGCCTCCTTTTCTAATGTCACATCTCAACTCTTAGCACTTTTAGCACATCTATTGTGACTACACAAGGAATTGAAAGATCTAGATCAGTCCCTTCCTGTACATGCACAGCACCCAACCATCACAAGACCTGACTATGGAGGTAAGGAAGACCAACCAATAACTGATTAAAGTTTACGGAATATGATCTTCAATGAGCCAAGCTGTGCTGCACAAGGAGCGGCATGTGAAAACATCCATGGAATTAAAAATACTACGGAGGCCATGTATCCATAAATTATTTGTGTTTCCCATACTGGATCCACCGCCTTCTCCATCAAAACTGACACTCTCCACTGAGGAACCAGAATCCTAACTAGTCATCCAGATAGTAGTACACAGTACTTAATTTTGTAATTGAATGAGTGCAGGTGCCCAAACCTCTGCTCAGAAACCCAAGGCCAGTGATTTTAAATGTCAGTGCTCTTAATGCCAAGGCGTTGTAGTCTTGAATCAAATGTATAGCTCTTCCATCCACTGTCAGACACTCCCTGCCCTTAGCTCATACGATCAAGCTTCCTGCTTTCTCGCTCGCAATGTTTCTCTGTCCCTCCCTTCCTACTTCTTTCTCCTTTGTGTGCTTTTCCTTCTCCTACTCACAGTCATTATCTGATGAGCAAAAATAAGTGCTGGTCCCCAAAAAGGAGTGCCACTGGATCCACCAGCAACTACTAGCACAAACTAAGCACTGGTGGTGTAACAGGATGCCTTCTTCATGGAACAAATCCACCAAGAAAACATAGATCTTCAGACACAAAATTCTTAAATTACATCCATTGTTTCTAAAGCCAAGTAAAATAAAGAAATCGGTAACAAAGGAGTCTTCTATTTTCAACTCTGGGTACACAACTCAGCCTCACTGTCTTCCAAGATGCAGTCTGTCTGTTTGCTCCCAGTGTTCACTTGTGTTCCTTTTTCACGTCTCCTTTTTTTCCTTTTGTGTGGGGAGTTAGTTCACACGCAGAGCACAGGCAATCTTCCTACAGTGGTACACTGAACACCACCCAGTTCTTGTTTCATTGCTGTCGCAGCATAAACTTTGCATATTCCAGAACAAGTCCTGTTCCTGCTGTTAAGGTTAGCATCACTTTGTTCATCTGTTCTGATCGAATCACTAATCTCTTTATTGAGTGGGTGTTTCAGCATATTACTTTGAGCTCTACTTGATAAGATTTGTTAGCACTATTAACACCATTATCACTGGTGTAGCAGCCATGAACTGGTGTTACATTTTAAGTACAATAGGAAGCATAACTGGTGTTATGATGTACCTGTTATATGTAGGTGATGCACCAGGTCTGGTTACCACTGTCTTACATATCAATTGGTGCTACTGTTCATTTCTCTAACACTCTGATGCATTGATTGATGAGTTCCTGCCCTGTGAACAGCCATGGCCCGTGCAGGTAAGAGAGGTGGGGTAGTGGGACCGAGTTGGAAGGGTGGGGTGGGTTGATGGACAATGACGAGGGGAAATTAAATAAATTTTCCCTCGTCATGGTCTGTTTTAACCCCTCCCACCCGGCCCCACCGCTCTTACCTGCACAGGCCGCGGCTGCATGTGAATGTTAATCTACCTTGTTCATTTGGAGTAGCTTCTGTTCTCTGATTTGAAGTCGCAAATTTGTGTTGGGTGTGTCTAATGCATGTAGTCTTGTCATGCTTTGTACTACGGCTGTTTGGTGTATTTGCTCAGTATTACCACTAGGAAGCTATGTGTTCAATGCCCTGCTGTTGTGGGACTTGCAATGCACTTTATTTTGACCTATCTGTAGCGGATCACTGTGGCGACACATTACTAAAACAGGTTTGTTTTGGAGATAATGAAAGAGTAGGTGCAGTTGGAAGGATCACACAAAACCACTTTGCCCTCAGCTTTTTTTGGAATTTGTCTTTGGCCATATATTTTGGCAGTATTCCAGCATGTGAGTGGTAAAATATGCTTGTTTGTAACATGACACTAGATGTTTTTGTAGTTATTTGTTTTCTCACAGTTCTATTTCTCTGTTTGCTGCATGTTATTTTTTGTGAGTATGGTGGCTGATTGCACCTTGTGTGTATCTGTGCAGCATAACTTCAAGTATATATGGATTGTTACCTATTTAAAATATCCCTTTGATTCTACTCCTTTTCCTCTATAACTTTTCCATTAATAAATGGTCCTTGGAAACACTATTTGGAAAGAGAGCAAACTTTTGAAATACATTTACCGTAATTCTTTTTATACTAAAAAGAAAATGTACGGGAATACACCACTAAATAAAGAATACATCTTTCATATGTTACAACCATACAAACTTTAGCCAGTTTCATTTGAGACTGCAGTTTAAGCATTTGGGCATGTTGAATCTTTGCAACATTACCAGAGAATCGTCAATTAAGTGAATGGAGCTACTTAAGTGTTATTGCTGCTAATTACCCTCCCTGCAAGTATGGGTCTGAGACGCAGGTGAGGGCCCATAATGGGGGATGGGTAATTACATGCAGTTATTGCTCAGCAGGTAAGGGCAATAGGGCAATTAGTATAGCCATAAACATAGACAGCCTGTTTCTGAAGGCAGGATGTGTCTCTTTGCTAAAAGTTAGGGGAAAAAGCCTCTTAAAAAGCAGCCACCAGTTCACAGACATCTGCTTAGGGTCCTCCCTAATTATTTGCTGCGAAGGACCAGCCAAAAAAAGCCAAGAATGTTTTCTTTTTTGTAACTGTTTCAGCTTCTTTCTCAGAAAACTAGTTGGAAGAGAACCGGCTAGCAGTCTGAAGACCCAATGGCTTTATTAGAGGAGATTGAGGGGGCCCATGGGGAAAATAGATGTGTTTTTTTTTCAACCTTTCCTTTACGGTAAGAGCCAGCTCCTTTTCCCACAGTTCCTCCATGACCGAAAGCACAGCAAAGGGTTACTGGGAGCTGACAGCACATAATGCTCTCTTTGAGGCTCTATAAGAATAGATACAGCACAGAAACGAGGTATTGTGAATGGCTGCTCTCAAAGTTCCAACTAATGTGTTAATCGGAGTTAAAATATTTGAGAATTACATTTCAGTTCCCAGCACAGCTCTCATTAAAAGATCCAGTTCTCCACCTGTTAAGTAATGATGTCCACTCAAATCTCTTGTAGTGTTCTTGCCTAATTATACGAAATGCACGTTACAAAATGTCAAAGTCGAGCACTTGCAATCCCTTGTACTCAGAACAGCTCTTGAAGACATTAATAAGTCAATTTTTCAAAGGAGGCCAATCAGGCATATGAGACTGTAAAAGGCTGGTTCTAGTGTTGCTTTACAGAAGCTTCTCTTGAGGGTACTTCTGAAATCTCCACATCTAGACACATTGGGATCTTTAAAGTAAGAGGGTTTGGCTCTATCCTTAAAAATTAGAGTAAATTATTAAAGTCCTGATTGTCCCAATTCATTTCCGTTGCAAAGTTGAATGGTTTACTTTTATACTAGTAAAGATCTAATTCCGCATTGAAAGATAATATTCACTGCACCGCCGGAAAATGTATGCAGAATATTTCTTATCAACTTTACCTTTTGTGAGAGCTTTCTTTGCAGAATGGAAAATGTGGTGGAATTGTTTTCCACAAGTTTGAATTTTGAAGAGGTGTTTTTTATGCACATGTGGCAAAGGGAAACACATATCAACCTTTGGGAAGTTGTGAAATTTTCCAAAGACCTTCACTAAGAGTTGCTTAAAATCCCTTTGTAAATAATGGAAACAAAAGGGGATCATGATCACTATTGCATATAAAATGACAAATACATTTTATCAAACATTTGTTGACCCAGTAGCAATCACTAGTCACCTTTTCTTGTGACATATGATTAAAATAGGGTTCTTAGGAGTGAGAGTTTTAATGTTGAGTTATATTTTTACATTTGCTTGTCAAAAGCGAAATTTAAGTAAATCTTGAACTTGGAAATATTAGGGGCATTATCAACATGCTTCTGCCACAGTCGTAATATGTGCTATTCTCAAAACGCTTGCAGACACTTTTTGACGTTCATAATGGCGGGTCTGGTGGCTTAGTAGACTAATGCCTCCACTGTAACGGCCTGTGTTTGACCTCATAGTCACATGTTCAAATCCCAGCAGGTACACTCAGCCTTTCTTCCTTCTGAGGTCAATAAAATGAGTACCATTGAGATGGATAACAATGAACACAAGTTGTTTAGCTCCAAGATACCCTTCTGGGTGAATGTGTGCATTACATATAACCGTGCTCTGTTAATATATAAGACATTCTTTCTAAAAACTAACTTCAAAACTTAAATAAAGCAGTACAATCACTGTTTCTCCATTTCAATTCCTAATAAAAAAACACATGGACCATTATTGTAGCAATGGTGGTAGCACACTATCAGGCCGTAATCTCAACCGGCAGTATTACTCATTTGCTTGTGTAACTGTAATAAAAAACAGGCTTAATGGCAGTTCATGTGGAATAGATTTATATGGACAGCAATGGGACTTCTTTTGCGGTTGCAGTGCCTGCGGGATTGGGAAATACTTCCTGGAAAAGACCAGCTTTCTTCTGTTAATTGCCTTTGAGAAACTCCCTTTGAGAGTAATAGGAGATGTCTATTTCTCAGAAGCTGTGGCATCATCTGGAAAGACAACCTTTAGGTATATTTGAGTATCATCAGTGTATTGGCAGTTTGATGTGCTCCAGTTGTGAATTACAGTCTTGAAATTTGGTGGGTGAGTTACTCTGTCACAAACATGGCATATATTCCGTCACTATATTACCTAAGTACATTGTGTGCTATGACAATTGTATTAAGGCACTCAGGATATCGTCAGGGACCTTGCCCACCCTACGTGCGTGGCCAGCTCCGTTCCCTCATCGCAAGCCCTTTGTGACACACTCGCTGATGCCTTTGAGGAGAAAATCTGCAGAATCCTGGAGGGTCTGCAGGACCCAGTTAATTCCTCCCCTGGTTTGGGAGCTCCGGAAGCGATGGCCAGTCGACCCCTGCAAAGGGTTTCTCACCTTTGTTTGGAAGCTCCGGCCACGCCTTCCAGTCGACCCCGACCAGAGGACCGGGCCCTCAGCTTGGGAGCTCCGGTGATTGAGGCCAGTCGACCCCAGCTGAGTAGCTCTCCCCTTCCCGCTCTGGACCAGGCCCTCAGTCTGGGAGCTCCGGCGATTGAGGCCAGTCGACCCCAGCTGAGTAGCTCTTCCCTCCCCTCCTCGGACCAGGCCTTCAGTCTGGGAGCTCCGGCGAATGAGGCCAGTCGACCCCAGCTGAGTAGCAAGGCAGTGGTATCCCCGCTCTTAAAAAAATCTACGCTTGACCCTGCTTGCCTCTCTAACTACCGGCCAATCTCCCTGCTCCCTTTTCCAGTTAAAATCATGGAAAAATTGGTCACCCGCACTCTGTCCGTCTTCTTAGAAGGGAACACCTGGTTGGATGAGACGCAATTCGGCTTCCGCCCAGCTCATGGGACGGAATCCGCGTTAGTGACCGTGTTAGACAATCTGCGGGCGCGAGTCGATAGTGGTCGAGCAGCCTTCTTGGTGCTACTCGACATGTCGGCCGCGTTCGACACGGTCAGCCATCCTACCTTAATATCGAGGCTGGAGGAGTGCGGGGTCAAAGACAAGGCCAGGGACTGGCTAATTTCCTATTTGGACAATCGTCAGCAACGGGTTTCGCTCCCTCCCTTTAGTTCAGAGGAGCGGAGGGTAGGACAAGGAGTACCTCAGGGCTCAGCCATCAGCCCTATACTCTTTAATATCTACCTCCGCCCTCTAGTCCAGCTTATTAAATCTTTTGGGATCTCCGCATTTAATTATGCGGACGATACCCAGCTGGTCTTTTCACTGGAGGGACAGGATGCAGTCCCATTGGAGACCTTCCACCGGTGCATGCAGGCTACAGCGGAATGGCTCCGCCTGAACTCGTTACAGTTCAATGGAACTAAGACAGAGGTCCTGTACTGCTCCAACGACCGAGTTCCTAGAGATCTCCCAAACGATTTCTGGCCCCTGTCATTTGCAGACACAGTGTCAGCCGCACAATCGGCGCGTAATTTGGGTGTCATTTTTGGGCCCAACTTGCAGCTGGATCTGCACGTCAATAAGACCACTTCAACGTGCATGATGCTTATCCGCATGCTGCGCAAGGTTTTACCCCTCCTCCCTGAGCAAGCCAGACCTGAAGTAGTGCGGAGCACCATCTTAAGTCGACTCGACTACTGCAACGCACTACTTCTTGAAGCCCCGGTAACACTTCTGGGCAAGCTCCAAAGGGTACAAAATCTGGCTGCCAAACTCGCCTTATCCCGCCCCTACCACAGCTCTTCTACGGCAGCGTTACAGGAACTCCACTGGCTGCCGGTCCATCTACGCGTTCGTTATAAAGCAGCGTGTATTGTGTTTAGAGCTATTCATGGCCTGGGCCCGATCCCTTTGCAAAGAATGTTTGCCTGGTATCTTCCATCTCGAGCTCTCCGTTCCTCGTCATCCAGGCTACTAGTAGTCCCGCGGTTCCAGAGAGTGAGGATGGGTGGCCGCTCGTTCAGAGTAGCGGCGGCCAAACTCTGGAACTCCTTGCCAATATCCTTAAGGAGTCTTGAAGATCTCCGAGCCTTCAGAAAGGCGTTGAAAACCTACCTCTTCCCTAGGACAGGCTAGCTGCTGAATCCGCTGGATCAATTGTTCAAAGCGCCAGGATGCCCTTGGTGGTAACAGGCTCGCGCTATATAAGTATACCACAATACAAGGATATATGTCATGTTTGATTAAGGTTAAATCAGGCCCTAAAAATGTTTAGATAAAGGGTGCAGAGGGTCGAGGACAGTACCAAGTAGGATCCCTTAATGCACATGGGTAGGGTTTGAATGAAAGTTGGCAAATATAATATGTTGAGATTTATCTGAAAGTCCATTTGGCCTTTGAGAATTTTAAGTAAAATATTGTAGTTCCAAGTAGGAAATCCTTATCAAGAGCACCAAAAACATTATTATCATTTTCAACAAAGCCATCTGTAGGAAATCAAACTTTACTGTGTTGTCACCCTGGATTTTTTGCCCTCTGCTGGAGCTTATTTTTTCTCATTTCAGATCTCTGTGAAGGTTATTTATGCGAACTATGAGTAATGTGCCCATACTTCCCCTCTAAACATAATTAAATTGATAAATTTCTAACTCGCTCATTTAACTTGTCAATAAGTGTCTAGTTTATGGTATAGAAAGTCCACCTCAGGGCCTGAAAGTTCAATGCCACTTGTGGACTGCAGCTCCCATTGTGCCATTCCTTAGAGTGGCAATGCACTCATAGCTATAGGTCTACCCTGTGTAACCCGACTGCTGTAGCATGAAACCTGTAGTTAAACCTGTCAAAATAACACTTTATTTTTATTTCTCGAATTTAATTTTTTAATACCTTCTCTTTATACCCTTTATGTCACAAGTATACTAAATATGCAAACTAAGAATATAACAGTGGTTTATTCAAACAGTTTTCAATCTCCCACCCTTCAAGTTGCAAAATTCTTTCAATGATAGTCAGGTACAAAACAGAATTTTTCAGGAACCCCTCTCTTCTGATGTTGTAATGTATCATCCTATTGCAAACATCTAGGTTTGTATCCGTTGAAGATTTAATATTTTTGATTGGTGTCACAATTGCTCAAGCACAGGTGCTGATGCGCGTTTCGGTGGTCAAAGTGACCACCCACCTTTTTCAGGGCTCACAGTGATGGTTTAAGAACAAAGGTCAATGAGGATCAGGGGGCTGAGTCTCCTCTATACAGGACGGTTCTTATGTCTTCTGTGGCAGTAACCAGGGTGGTTTTGGTGGTGTGGTTGGAGCAGAATACGGAGTGGGATGCATCCAGAAGGTCGTTGTTCTCGTACAATTATGTGAGTTGCTGGTTGATGGCCTTTTCAAGGACTTTAGCAGGAAAGGGGAGCAAGGCACTTTGTGCTTTTCTGCACTTTTTGTTCCATTAAATCTTTAACAATTTGTATCTCAAGTTCCTTTTTTTGTTTATGAGTCATTTTGTTCATTACATTTTTTCCTATGTTTCTTATTTGGTTTGCATTTGTTTTTGCTTGGAGTTTGGACTTTTTTACTTTTTTGGTATGTCAAAACATTTTCACACATTGTCCTAAGTTAAACCTGTCTGCTCTGTGCCATAGCTAACATAGGATAGAGCACATGTTAATTTAATGACTGAGGTTTCACCCAGATAACTTTTGCATTTATTCCTTGAGGTGGGCCGTCGTCTACCCCATATAACAATCTGATTTCCTATACCATCGTGTTACTGTTATTGTCAAAAATAGGTTTACCATGTACAATTACCACTTGGATGCAAGTAGACAAATATGGCACTTATCTGCACTGATGTGGAATTAAGATACTAATTGTGTTAATAACCAATAACAATTAAGTGCTTGGCATAGTTCAAAATAATCATCATATTCAGACAAAGCAATGTAAAATTACTACAAAAGTAATAGAATTGGTAATGCTCAGACCTAATCTAATCTAATACAAATAAATCCAATAGGTGCATTTATTCATATGTCCCTTTTGGCATGTCTGTTGTCTGACTGACATTACCTTCAACATGTACTTATCACATTTAAGTATGCTATCATATTGACCTATTGAATCCTTTACTACTGTAGTTCAAAACTCCATTGACAATCAAATGCACTTTAGAGACTAACATTCTGTACCATAAAAGTTTTGTCTTCATTATTTCAAAGATCAGTCTCGCCGCATGTGTACTTATATTGTGTTACTATTTATTCAGTTCGCATCATATTTTACTACCTCTGAATTGTTTTATAGCTTATCTATTTCAATAAAGCATTGACTTAATGGGTGTTAGACCTGTCATGTTTAGGGTGGTTTTCACTAAAATGTTGCCTCTTTCCCTCCTATTTTTCCTAAGGTTCCTTTTTGTTGGCCATGGACTATACACTTTACCACTGCTAACCAGCTCTAAAATGTGTGTTCTCACTCCCCTAAACATGATAAAATTGACTTACAACTAATTGACATCTTTAATTTACTGATATGTTCCATGTAGAGTGGTTTACCATATACCCAGGCCCAATAAATTCGTTGGTACTAGTGGGCCTCATACATGCCCCAGGCCCACCACTGCAGTCTGAATGCAGTTTAAGCTGATAATTCAACTTGCCAATATAACCCTTTTGCCACGTCTTAAACTCCCTTTTTATTACATATACACCACCCCCAATCTAGGCCCTAGGTAGCCCATAGGCTGGGTGCATTATAATTAAAAGGTTGGACATGAACTTTTAAGTTTTATATGTCCTAGTAGGGACATTTCGTTTTCCTAGTGTGAGACCTATTTGTCCCATAGGATGACATTGGGCTAACTGATTACATTTAATAAGTGCTAACTTTTGATTAGGGACATATAGCATTTCATGTTTGGTATCTATGAAATTGTACTAAAAATCCTCATTATTGGTAAAGTAAGAGTTTAAATTACAATTTCATAATGCCCACTTTAAGAAAATTTGCGTTTTCCTGCCCTCTACCATTTGGCACTTGCCGCCTGTCCTAGGTCAAATGACTGGGTGGAGTTGGGAGTTAGACCTCGTGAATTCCTACCAGACAGTCAGTCACCCAAAAGAGGGATTAGGTGTGATGGAATGGGTCATCTGCTGGCATGACGAGGGGGCAGAGCTGGGCACAACTCCACTTGCAATTTAGTAATCTGTGCTCTGCCTCGACACAAAGGGCTCGACACTACTGCATTGTTTTTGCAGCCAGCTGGGCAGAGGAGTCAGTACATCTGAAGCACTTTGAAGAGAAGCCTCTAGATAATTCCCCTACTTCAAAGAAGGTATCAGGTATACAAATAGGGCACTCAGACCCACACTTTGCTTCACTTTCTGAACCTGTGGAAAGATTCTCAGAGGACTGCCTTTTGCTGTGGCTTGCTAAGTTTATTCCACAAGATTAGTTTTCTGCACCTGGAAGGACTGCTTTGCTGCCTGGTGTCTGCCTTAAACCCTCAGAGGCCTGCTCTGCTCCTTGAGTCCTGCTTCTTTGCCTAAACCCAAGACTACCAGAGGGACATCACAGGCTCCCACAATCTTGAACCTGCAGCTGGATGCAGACTGAGTGACCCCTAGTCCCCCAAGTGAATCCCCTCCAGTCCTGGTGGTGCTGCAAGAGGAGCCCAGATAGCCGAAATCCCAAACCTGAGGCTTATACAAGTTTTGGCTAAAAACTGCTCTGAGAACCGAGAAAGGTCAGCCTGACTTCATGACAGCTCCTGTCCTGTTCTTCTGTGCAGCAGCAAGTGCTGCTCAGTGGTCCTTTGCCAAAAGGGTATCCTGCCTCCTGAAACTCTCAATGACATGACCAATCAACTTCATGTATTTGACCCACGCTCCATTGCGTTTGGCCACATTTTTTTACTTTGACCCAGGTCTTGCACATCCAGATACCCATGGTTGGCGCTTTGATCTTTTAGGCACTAGATTTCACTTAAACTTTAGAAATGTATAACTCCAGTTCCACTGATTAGATTTTGTCATTTTGCTGTATCAATAATTTATTAAAATGTACTTGATTTTTCTAAATTGATGTGGGATTTTTCTTGCATTGTGTTTTAGCTTTATTACTGTTTGTGCACTGTAAATAAAATGCATACTCCGCAATGCCCTTCAACGCAGATCATCTCAATGCTCTGCAAACCAGGAATTAAAGTACTTTGTAAAGGGGCATAACTGGGTCCCTGTAGTCGGCCCGCCCTCCGTTGCAGTTCGCCTGAACTTGTGACTTTGTCCGAGTCCAGCACGGCCAGATGTCCAAAGTTGACACTTTGTGCTTTTTGGTGCTAAAATCTTTAAAAGTGCATATCTTTGGTTCTACTCATTGGATTTTTCTTGTTTTGTCATTTTGGTCTTGTTTTATTTATTAAATATCACTCTATGTTGCTAACTAGGTGTGGGATCCTTTTTGCATAGAGTTTTCATTTTTACTGTTAGGAGTGTTGCAGAAATGCTTTACATGTTGCCTCTAAGGTAAGCCTGACTGCTCGGTACCAAACTACGAGAGGGTTGAGCACATGTTAATTAAGGGTTGGCTTGTGCCTCAGCCGTACGAGGAGAATGGTTGCTGGTTGGCCAAGGCTCACTCCCCTGTCAACAAACAACCCAATTCCTAACAATAAAATATAGGTAAATGGTGAATATATACTGTACTAAATCCATGGTGGAGATCAGCTCACGTGAGCAATTAATTTTTATTATTCATAAAGCAAATTAGGTAACCCTACAGTAAAGGAAAATAGTGAACATGTAAACCAAAATATGGGAAGCATGTTTGGTGATTCTTTTGGACTATGTATAAAGAAAAGTAGTCAGATATCACTGGAAGGGACATGGAGCTCATCAAAGTGTCAGGGGCATAATGAAGGAATGTTTATTCATTTGTGGTGTTTAGTTCATAGTAATGGACCTTTGGTGAAAACTCCATTTGCATTCCAATGTACTGAGCTTTAAGTCCATGTTTTCACAGAGTATTTTTTTTCCACATCAAAAACTCATAACTCACCATTGTTTATCATATTCACTCTGGTTTGCAGATATGTAGTGTTCTACCAGGTGAGCATTTTAAATTGTACACTGGATCCTACCCCTGTACTGGCTGATACATGCCATAACCATTTCGGAGGTCTAACTAATATACAATAGATTACAAGGGCATCTAATGCAGCAAATCACATTGGAGAAGTTACAATTGGAGAAGAGATGAAAGTCATGATTTATGTGCTGGTAGGGAAACACATTACTGTTAGTGATGAAGTTACAGACCACAAAGTTACCACATTTGTGGTGGGGCATAACCGGAGGCATACCCCACATTGAGGTAATAGTGTTTTTATTCTGCTCTGATATTCCCCCAGAGAAAGTTTATTAACACCCAAAACCCAAGGGCCACTGAATAGGATCACTACTTACTGTCCCTTATCCAACCAAATTGTGAAAAGGGTGAAACAACACTGGAATGTATTATGTTCAGGTGATCTTTCCCCAAATTACGCCCTTTTCACATGCAAATGAGAGATTAACATAAGAAACCATGGAGCATATTTACAAGGGCTTTATCTCCGCTTTTTTGGTGTAAAAAGCCAAAAAGTGGAGATAAAGCAATCACCCTATTCACAAGAGGGTGCTCACATGCATAATCGCATGTTAGCACCCTTTTTCTCAACGCCTTCCTTTGCATCTCTAATGAGATGCAAAGTGGGCGTTACTGGGTGTACCCCGGATGTACAACCTTGCAAATATCGCAGATGTTCGCATTGCGATATTTACAAGGCTGCCCCAGAATTGTAGCACACGTTAGTTTTTGGAGAAACTGCTGTTTTCTCCAAAAACTAACGTAACGAAAATGCAGAATTTCCTATCCCTAACATTGGGGTGGATTATGCTGATACGATCCTGTGGGTTGTATCAGCAAGGTTATTGCCGTTTTACAGGGATGTTCCCCGCAAAACAGCGATAACCTCGCTATCTCTGGAATTTTAATCGCGTTGGGCGATAAAATCCAAAAAAAGCCTGCGATAATAAAATTATCGCTAAGCACGGCCAGCGATAATTATGGCTGGCCGTTGATAATATGCCCCCATATAGTTAGAGCAGGCAAGACCAGACAGACTGAAGCAGCATTACCTCAATGTGAAGGTTGTAAATGCATTCAGTATTGGCTAGATTCCTGAAGACCCATCCCTACAAGGATCCTGTTAATCCCAACGACTACATTCCCTGCATTGTGTGCACATCAACTGATAAGAGGGGTCTGCCTGCTGACATCACATGAATGGAAAGTGCAGGAACCTCCTTTCGTACTCTACAGGTGCACGTTGTCCCCAATAGAACCCTCAAATCCCTATTTTGTCAATGGGTATATGCACACCCCAGGGAAGAAAATGCATGTGTTTATTAGTGGCCATCAATGTCCAGGCGTTATATTCTACCCCCTTGGGTGGTGCTAAATCCATGTTCATTCTCCTAGCCTATCACTCAAGTGAGATAGGCTGATGAAGGAGTCACCAGAGATATTCTGAGCCTTGAGGAGGGGGAACGACCATCCTCCAACTTGTCCATAATATATTTGGCTAAAACCTAATCTTGAAAGGGAGGGAGGGGCTGGATGGCTGATTGGGGTTGCAAAGGCAGGGATAATAACGTCTGGACAGTGCCATACCTCGTTCGGGAAACATCCTTTATAACGAAACTTTCACAACGCTGTACCATTACCACGCGGGTTTTAGAACGCAAGTCGTTACAACGACTTGCGCTGGAGGGCGCTGTAGGATAAGGAATAGTTGAATTTACTTTCCAAAACCTTCCCCACTATCCTCGGGGACTGGAGTTGGAATAGTAAATTAAACTATTCACTATCCAGCGCCCCCCAACGCAAGTCGTTGTAACGACTTGCTTTGTAAAACCTGCGTGGTAACGGTACGCGTTGTGAAAGCATGCGTTGTACCGTCATACATCCCCTCGTTCTCGCACCTCCTTTCCTTGAAACTGGGAGCCAGATCACAAGTACTGATAACACGGTGGAGGGTGGCATTAGCCAGATTCCAAATGAAGGCGTTTGTGCCATGGTAAAGCCTGTCTTGTAAGAGTAGCAAGTTGGCAATGTATTCATTCTTTGATCCTTGCATTAATTTACTAACATCAAGCAGGCTGAAATGATCATCTGATTTCAGTTTTACAGTAAGTTACATTACTTTTTATCTCTCTGAAACATGTCATCTCTCTCCTCACGTCAGAAAAGATTAGCATGCCCATGTCACCTTCCTGTCACCACGAGTGTCAATTTCTAGCTGAGATATGCTTTCAGGAAATGTAAAAGTAAATGCTCTGTGCCCTGCAGGGAGAAGCCATTAACAGTTTTGTGTGTCACGAGGTCAGCCCAAACCCTGTTGTAAATCAGTGTAAAGAGTTGTATTTAGCTTCTGGAATGGCTCTGGTTGGATCATTTCCAAACAGGATAGCAGGAGTGTGTTCTATTAAATTGTACAAAATCCATTTAGCAGCCCCAGAGGTAAAATGAAACCCGGTCCATCAATAACTTTTAAAGGCTTTATTAAATACCAGTAGGTCAAATAAAAAAAGGCAAGTAACAAGAAATGTTTATGAAAGTATTTTTGTTCAAATAGTTTATATTCAGTCCAAGACCCTTGAGGGGAATCAATGTGATATTTGTGATTAATTACAGTGATATTATTTTATAACAGAACACGAAAAACTATTTAAGATCAAATCCATCTATTGTCATTTTCCATCCACCATAAGAGCCTTCTGTCACTTATTGTTTTTCGCAAAACGATTGTAAAATTGACTTTCACCATGAATAGTAATACTTATTTCACCCTGACATAATGAGGACGCCCTATAACTCTACGAACTGTACACATTTCTGCATGCTGTTCTTTTGTTTATATATTTTGGGACAGATGTACGACCCTTTTTTGCACCCGCAAATGGGTGAGCCTCCCATTTGTGGGCGCAAGAAAGGGTAACAGCAAGTACAAATGCTATTTTGCGAGTCACTGACTCGCAAAATAGCATTTGCGACTCTAGCAATTAGGAAGGGGCGTCCCTTCCTAATTGCGAGTCAACTTGCTATGTACTAATGTTTAGCAGCCGCAATTGCGGCCGCAAAACACTCGCAGTTAACCACCTACTTCAATTAGGTGGTAAACCACTTGCAAAGGGGAAGGGCTCCTTCCCCTTTGTGAGTATGTGTGAAAATACTTTTTAGGATCAGGCAGTGGTCTCAGAGAGCACTGCCTGCCCTTAAAAAATTTAACTGAAAAGTTTCATTTTTCTTTTTTAAACGAAACCCGTTTTTCCTTAAGGAAAACGGGCTGCTTTAAAAAAATACTGCTTTATTAAAAAAGCAGTCCCAGACATGGATGTCTGCTGACCCCAGCAGGCAACCATCCCTGGGAGGGCTGGCATTCCCAATGGGCTCGCAAATTGTGAGAGGCTCATTAATATTGTGTTGAAATTTTCATTGAAATATTGAAAGAAAAAATACAAATATGATAACAAAGCAGAAAAGATATCATAGTAAGTGAATGAAAATATAAGTGATAATAAATCTTACGTAGAATATAACAAATATGAGGAAATAAATAATAACATATATTCCATAATCCAATATAAGGTAACAGTAGAAAGAGTGATGGACAGATCATGGTACAAAAAGCAAAGTAAATAAAAAGGGAGAGAAAAAGAAAGAAGAAAGAAGAAAAGAAAATTAAAAAGGAAAAGAAAATAAAATAAAGGAGGAGAGCACCAGAGCAACAATGGTGGGGAGGGAAGGAATTAGGAAAAAGGGAGGGGAAAGGACAGCTATAGTAAAGTAATAGAAAAGGAACCACTGAAGGAATAGAATTAAGTAGCGATAGTATGTGGTGGAGAAGAAGGAGTAGTTGTAGAGTCATCATCTACCGTGGTTTCCAAGAAAGGGGACCAAATTTGGAGAAAAATGGAAGCCTAATCCTGAAGATTATAAATTGTGCGTTCATGTAAAGCCGTTTGCATCATTGCCACCAAACATTCTTCCTGAGAGGGAGCTGAGGGAGATTTCCAGTGACGTAGGATAAAATTTTTGGCCGTGGCCAAAGCAGTATGAAGAAGACAAATTTGTGGTTTGGAAAGCTTCGGAAAACATCGAAAATCGTGTAGAATAATGGTGGCGGGCGTAAAAGGTAATTGTAACGACATTGTAGAAGACAATGTTTTCCCCACAAATAGCCAAAAGGATTTAGTACGGGGACATTCGCAAATGATGTGTGCTATGTCACAACCATAAGCAGAACATCTCCAGCAAGAAGTATGTGACAACAACTTAGCTTGGTGTAACTTAATAGGAAACCAATCCCATTCATGGAGAATTTTGAAGATACAGAATTTAAGACGAGCTTCCCGAACAACTTTATGTAATCCTTCTAAAGTTTGATCCCATTGAATATTGGAGTACACAGTTGATAAACCTCATTAATATTAATGAGCCTCACAATTTGCGACCCCATTGAGAATTGCAAAACAGTGTAATGACACTGTTGTACATTTCATTGAGCTCCTTTCAATTTGCGACTCACAATGAGTTGCAAATTGCGAGGCGCTAAATGAAAGTGTCGTACAACTGGCCCCTAGACTGTTTTGGCCTATGATGCGCCATAGTGCTGAACATGTACCTATATGAGTAAAAGAGCTGATTGCATGTAGGGTTGGGACCTTTTGGGGCTCTTTATTTTAAGATTAAGTTAGTGAGGTTTGATGGCCGAGCAATGAGATCATTTGTGTCTGATGTATGCCCAGGAGGCCAGATCCGTACCGGTGTTTCAGAATATCTGCATTATAGTTACACATATTGGGGCTACATATTCAGTGATTATCTGAAGCATTTCTGATGTGGCCAGTATGTGCTTTCCAAGCAGGGTGAAGCCTCAGTGATGAAAATCTCCATCCCCCAACCTTCTTTTAATATTTTAATGGTCCTTGCCTTATTTTGGCTGTTATTATTGGCTGCCAACTGGCTAACATAGTCAGTTTGCAATAAACCTATCAAGTAGATCATTTGCGATGGTTGGTTCAGGTAGCAGTGAGAGCTGATGGGAAATGAATGAAGTTGTTGTAGTCTGGGTTTGATATGTTGACAACTTTTTTATATCATAGCTTGTAGCTGTTGCTTGAAGGGAATGCAAGTTGTTTTTATGTATTTAACTTTCTAATTTGACAGTTTTGAGATAAATGTTCCCTGCAACACAGATAATCCCTCACCTAAGATGAAGTTAGTGGCCCGTGGAGGAAACACAGGCAGCTCAAATTATTAGAACACAAAACATCTATTTTCTACCAATTTGCCAAATCTTATGCTAGTAAGTGCCAAGTACTTTCTTAGCTACTGTGATGCATAGCTCTTGTGCAGTACCAGTGATTAGCTCTAGATGTAATGTAAATTGATATGTAAATTGATACTTGTATAGTGCACTACTCACCTGCAAGGGTCTCAAGGCGCTTGTACGAATACCGCTGTGGAACCCATCCTGGCTTTCCCTGTGAGGTGTCCACTCCTGGGAACCACCAAGGTGGAGGCCAGGCATCCTTAGCTTTGTGGGGGCCGTTGTGGAGATTAAGCAAGATATTGCCCAGAGTTGCAGAGTGGGACTCCATGATTGGAATAGGCACCGAGGCGAGAATTATCAGGTCCGTGGAATTTTTGAGCCCAAGACCCGCCGAGGCGGTGAATTGCACCCGGGTCCCGGGCTAGACCTCTGCATCAGGGTCTGCCGCTCTAACCATTGAGTCTATAGATGGAGGGGTTTTGTCCTACGGGTCCTGGCTGGACAATATTAACATTGATACAGAAGAAAAAGTGCCAGGGCTCTATTTTTAAACCACCAAACTTATTTATTCAGCTGGTGTAAACCTTCATTACTTAGTTTCCAGAAGGTATGCGATCGTCATTGTTTCAACATTTCAAAAATATTTACACATTTCAGCAATATACAGAGAGAGAAAAACATCCCTTCTACTGGGGATACAATGTAAATAACATTTCATACATTTCCAATATTACAGTATATTCAAACCAAAATAAATAAGGAAAATTCAGAAACAGTTAGATATTCATTGTTTCGTGAAAACAGAATTAAATCATGTACACCAAAAAAGGTTGTGGTATGTTGGTTTTGTGATTGTATTGCCCTATACTATTTTGCGTCTCTTTTCAACAGCCAAATAGCCGACGCGTTTCCAAACCCTTCTTATAGTCAATGGGGTTCTTCCTCAGGGCTGGGCTGTATACCTGCGGTGTAAAGATTGGGGACATTTAATATCTCCTTTTCTTAAAATTCAAAATTAGCTTCATATACAGGCGAAGCTTGTAAGGTTTTTACCTTATTTCACGGTATCTCTTTTTTCAAGGATTGGGCATCGAGTGAGCTTGGATTTTACACCAACACCTAAACAGAGGTAAGGTTTGGCGATTATAATGGATATATGTGTTTTGGACTTCCATTTGTAAACTCAGTAAAAGATGTGCTGGCACTTACGTGGTTTTTGTTGGTTGTTCTCTAGCTCAGGCTGTTCTTTAAAAGTAGTTTATTGCGCGTTCCCCGGTCATTCTGTGAGGTTTGAAAATTAACGATCAGTCCCGGTCTGACATATCTATGTGTTTTGCTGAGAGTTAAACATGTATTTTGCTTACTTGGGAGGAGCGCGGCAGACAACCCCGGCGTTTGTCAATTCCAAATCGGTGGGCGGTTGTATTTCAATACCGGTTCTGTGAGAAAATTAAAAGCGGTGTCTACCATTTGTTCAGCGATAATATCAGTCAATACTTGAACTTTTGTTGCGCTATGCGTCCTACCTTAGTCAGAGGGTCTCTAGCTGCGCTCGGGATTCTGTGAAGTCGCGCTGTTCTCGCTCGATGTGTTGATAGTCAAATGAATTTTACTAACCCGGTGGAACGCGATTTCCTGTTTATGTATGTTGCTGGGTATTGTGGGATTTGTAGTCCTACGGTCTATTTGCATCTTCTGTGATGTGTAACGTGATGCTATAGAGTTTGGGGGATAAAGTGCCAACCATTGAGCCACACTTCTCCAGATGCTTGACTAAATTGTGATTGACAGATGAAATCTCCTAAATCCAACTTTGTCTATGGCTTCTTTCAAATCCTCTTGGGAATGGTGGGGAAGGAGATTGCCAAACCAATATCTACAGTATTACTGGAATCTCTAGCAACTATATGTGCATATATATAAAACATTAATATCTAACAGGAACAGGGCAAACATTCTAGGCAGTTAGAAATGCTACTTTTGCCAGCGTGTCCTCCTCTACTCAGACAACACCATGCTAAGCCTGCTAGTGGTCGCCAGTCACTCTCTGCTGTTGTGATATTTTGGTGCTTATACTGTTTAAAAGCTATGCATTTATACTAATAAATGGGTCTGTTCATGTTACGGTTGAAAAACAAGTTTGTGAGACTTTCAAACCGCATGTCGCAGTGTAATTCCAGATTTTTTGTGTGAGAAACAGTGGAATGGGAGTTAGCAGCTAAATATGGGACAAATTCATGAAAGATCAAATGTATTCATTATTTCTCTGTTCTGCCCAGACCTGTGCCTACATTCCAAATGTTAAACACTACTTCTAGGTTTGGATCCTGTCTTTATGAAGATTTGTTCCAGTCCTTGAAAGCCTTTGAGTGCATCGCCATATCTCTTTCCACAATTTCCTTGAATTATGTCTGATACCCCATGGGTATTTTCTGAAATAATCACTGAGAGGTTGGAAAACCCACTTGTTAATTTTGGAACTCAACCTCAAGTGACACCCAACAATGGCTCCTTCATAAAATGCCCCATTTTGTATGCCCCATTGTTAGAAATTGGGATCTCTAGCTGGCAGAGGTAGGTACCTTTGTCCAAATAGGGACCCTTGCTTCTAGTCAGGGTAAGGGGGATATACACTTTAGATAACCCCTGCTCCCCCCTGGGTAGCTTGGCATGAGCAGACAGACTTATCACCAAGGCAATGTGTAAAGTATTTGTACTCAAAACACACAGTAATGCAGTGATAATACCATAAATGGACATCACACCTGTTTAGGTAAAATAAGGTGTCTTTAGCTAAACTCAACTCGACCAAAACAACAAAAATCCAACATACAGGAAATAAGATATGACTTTAGAACAGATATTGCAAAAATAAAGCTTGTAGAAAAGGAATAGCTCCAGCTGGTGCTATTGCTACTTCATGACAGCAATAAATCCAAAGAACTGTGCAGACCACAAGGAGTGCAGCGTCGAGCACGGAGTAACACAGACCCCCAAACAAACAGTACCTTGGAAATAAAGCCTATGATGATGCACAGTGTCGTAGAGGTGAGGCGTCAGTGCTGAGGTCAAAGCCAGATCCTTGGCTGCCATGGGGAAGGCAAGGCGTCATGTCCGCGAGGAGGTGATGTGTTGAGTCCAGGACAGAGGGAGATGGTTGCGTTGGTGGTGAGATGTCAGTTCTGGTGACGATGCAAAGTCACTGAGTTTATGGAGTAACCCCCGGCGGTTAAAGGCGTCACAATAACAGGATGCAGGTGCTGGTGCTGACGGAGTCAGTGCGAGCGCTGGCATCGGGCAAGGGAGATAACTGCAGATGTCGGTGGGCATCGAAGGGCATCGGAGCTGCGGTGCAAGCTGTGGTGCTTTGTTCACTTCACAGGTGGTGCCCCAGGCCTCGGTGCAGGTCACAACATCACGGCAGCTTTGCTGACGCCGTCGGAAACAGGTTTCTCTTAGGTTTTTTCCAGCTACCAACAGCAGGACAACCTCTAGAGGCCCAAAACTGAAATAGGCACCTCCTGGCAGGTCAGAACTCTCAGCAAGAGGGTTCAGGGGAGCTAGGGGTGAAGTCTTTGTGTCCCCTAGACTTCAGAAAAGGAGGCCAGTTACTTCAGGCACTTGGAGATCTTCTTCAAGCAGATTCACAGCAAAGTTTCAGTCTTTGCCCTCTCCTTGGCAGACACAGCAACTGCCGGCCAACCTCACACAGCACACAGCAAAGGGCATACACCCCCTCTCAACTCTCCAGCAACTTCTTCTCGGCAAAGGTTCCTCTTGAGTCCAGAAGTAATCTAAAGTTCTGGGGTTTTAGGTATAATACTGATACCCCAAAATGTCTTTGTTCCCTTTGTGTAAGGGTTTCTGAGCCCGGTCCAAACCCGTTCTGTCCTCACTGGTGCAATATGACCACAGGGGGAGGAGACAGCATTGTGCCAGGGAGAAAGGCCCCATTCAGGTGCAAAGAAATCTCCTCCCACTACTCTAAATTCAGCCAAGGTCTATCCAACTCAGCTCTGAATCATCCAGGAAGACCCAGCAATACCTCAACCCCCTCAGTGGCTGTGTACAGTGAATACACAGCCCAACCTCTGTCACTCCAAAGCCAGATAATCATTACACAAACAGGCAGAGGCACACAGAATGGTTAAACAAGAAAATTTCTACTTTTTTAAAATTGGCAGTATTTCCTTATCAGGATATGTCACACACGCCAGTACATGCCCTACTCTTCACACACCCTGCACCCTGTCATGGGAGTACCTTGGGCCTACCATAGGGTTGTATTACATGTAAGAAAAGGGAAGGTTAGGGCCTCGCAAGTGGGTGCACTTGCCAGGTCAACATGGCAATTAACATACTGTGCACAGACACTGCAGTGGCAGGGATGAGATACCTTTTCAGGGCTACTCATGTGAGTGGCACAATCAGTGCTGCAGGCCCAATAGTAGCATTTGATTTACAGGCCCTGGCACACTTCAGCAGACTTTACTAGGGACTTACCCATAAATCAGATATGCCAATCAGGGATAACCAATCATGTTCACAATTTACACAGAGAGCATATGCACTTGAGAACTCATTAGCAGCGGTAAAGTGCCCAGAGTCCTATAGCCACCAACAACAGTTCAGGAAAAAATAGGAGGAAGAAGCAAAAAGTTTGGGGATAACCCTGCAAAAAGTGCCAAGTCCAACACCAATCAATTTATGATAGTATCATATAGTGCCATGCAGGGAATCATCCAGTAAAGACTCAGTCTGCCAATCACAGATCAGTACTAGGTCACTAGTATCTTAAATAACTGGGGCTGGATCAAAAAACATTTTGACTGGGGCTATTAACCCCTCCCACGCTTATGACGGAACCGTTCCGTCACGGCCCTCGGGTGGGCTGTGCTGGTGACGGAACGGTTCCATCACGGCCCCGCCGGCTCTTTAGAACGTCAGCGCAGGCGCGAATTCCGCGCCTGCGCTGACGTTCTAAATAGCGGGCGGGGCCGTGGCGGAACCGTTCCGTCACAAGCACAGCTCACCCGAGGGCCGTGACGGAGTGGTACCGTCACAAGCGTGGGAGTGCCGCGCGGCCCTCCCCTGCCCGTTAGCACTGCGGCGGAATAGCCGCCGCAGTTAAAGGGTTAAGAGATTCTTATTCTAAGCACCTTTCACAACCGTAGTGTTAAAACAGGATTTTGTTCTCTAGGTGGAAATATATGACAAATAAGTTTGTGCACCTTTGCTGTGTGGCGTTTTGTTGTAGCGGTAATATGTTCTGTTGTTTTTTTTGCACTGTATTATTGCAATGCAATTTTGTTTTGTTGTTCTGCAGTTTTCGTGTTGTTTTCTTTAAATATTTCAGCAAACACAGCTATATTTTCAGCCAAAAGCAGAGCATGCCTTGAAGGTTCCTGTAACAAGCAAATATATACCACTTCTGAGATGGTAAAAAAGTACTGTTCCAGCTCTACAACCACTTAACACACTAGTCACCAGAAAACTTTAACAGCCACCAGTGCTCACAATATGTGCTATGGGTCCTGATCCTTTTGATACATAACTTCTTTATAGTCAGAGTATTAACCAGGCACAATGAGCAAGTAGTTCCCTTTTACATATGTCACAGGTAGATGGCAAGTTCAGCAAAGTAATTTACAAAGAAAGCATGCCAACCCAGGATCATATAATAGTGGTACATGAAATCAAGAATTCATCACGTTGTCACTTTCCCTTTGCATGTCTTTTCATTTTTTTAAGGGCAGTACTGTGCTAAGTATGTAACTCATCTGATGCCTGTTTCTCATTGAAGATTATTTAAATTTACTCGGGCTCCGTTTGCTGACCAATGGCTAACTCTATGCACTAGTATTGTGAACTGTCTGTGCAAAAACAACTTCAAAGTGGTCAATATGTGTGCAGGTTCTTTTACTGAATTAAGAAATGTGTGAATGAGTGATATATGGAAAGTGAGGCTAGTACATGATCTGTGCCCAGGATTAACCAAATATTTTGAGAAAAAAATCGTACTACGGACGGAGACTTTCAAAGTCAACACCATAGTTGTTGGTTTCTGTTTCTCAACAGAAATTATTTCTCAATCCCATCCAATCTATTACTCAGTCCCATCCAAGTCCTCTTACAAAACATAGCTTCTATGTTCAGTGCATTGCTTACATCATGATAACATGTGGAAACACTGTGAACTGAAAGTATGCAAAACATACAAATCATTCATTCATGATGCTACAGAAAATCACTGAAAAGCCTTTCAAGAGAAAGAAAATAATAATACAAAGCAGTACTAAATGTGATATTGAAAACTAGTCATATTATCCCAATCTATGTAATTGAAGTACACTGTGCAGTCCTTTCAGCCTCCCGAGTCGAGTCCCTATTTGCTATTTAGGTGTAGAAAGTACTGCAGAACATGTTCAACAATTTTGGCAGGATTGGCTGTCAAGTCTGTGTTTTTAAGCATTCTCTGTGGCTGGTTTGCTCTGTTTTATGAGTCTTCTGTACAATGGGATTGCTGTTCTCCCAGGGACCAGACCCAGCTCTTTCTTCTCTGTAGGAATGAATGTGGCCAGTGAAGAACCCGGTGATAAAGCTGGAGATCAGCGAGAGTTGTTTGCAGCCAAGATGATGCTGTTGAACAACTCATGTCTGAGTCACATAGGCCACTGTGAGTGAAGAAATGTGCATCATTTGTGTGTGTATAATATGGGAGCCTCGATATGGCCGTTCAACCATAGACAAACAGGGCCATGCACATCCCATTGTCAGAAGCCAAGAATCCAATAAACATAAATAGCTACAAACACAAAGGAGCAATCGATGCTGCAGATGCAACCACAATTTGTTTACGAGTTTGTTTCTTGCACAGTCCAGGGCTCTTAACTTCCAAATGTTGTTTTGGGTGCACAGTACTAGGGACAGCGCCAGAGCCTATTCCTTAGCGTTCTTAGTGTTATTTGACTTTCAATAGCGCACAAATCTAAATTTCTGATCGTGTTTAAAAATACACATGAGTCGAATCCAGGAGGAGTGACATTTCCCTCGAGTGTGTAGTTTAAAAGTAAGATATAAGTGATATGGTGTTATGGACGCGCCACCCAGGCGTTCTCTTCTCCATGTTGCTTTTTAAAACAGCCCTGTTAATACAGCTGAAGAGCCAGAGCAGGCTAAACACAGTAAAGGACGATGTATGCTGACAAATCACATCCATGAATTAAACACACCCAGTATCAAGTGCACCCAGGATTCACAACTGGAGTAACACAGGGTGATCACCTGCAAAGTACTCTCAGTGAGCTGCAGACACCTACAGAAGTCATGCGTCCTAGTGGTCGCGCACGAGGTGTAGAAATGACTTTTTTTTATTTGGGTGGCTGTATAAATACATTTTTTAGTGTAAATCGAGAGGAGGTTGATCAGCCCTTCGTGTTGAACTCCAGCATTAGGAGTGAGCAAGAAGTCTTGCTGAGGTGAGGGTACTTAAAATTGTTATTTAGTAATGCTCCTGCTATATTTATTATGTACTTCAGAGATGTGGTTTGAGCACATTGGGATTGCCTTAGATGTCACATGATTACTGTATTATCCTCATGTGTGGACTACAGAGCCTTTGGTATGCTTGGCTTTTCCTTTGGTACCTACTGACATTGCCCTTGCTGCCATGGTCTCATGGACCATGAAAGAAGAAACTGGAACATAAATAAACATAGTTTAAAAGAAAGGCATGTTTACTCATGTGCCCTTTCGCTGGTCCTTGGCATCTTGGATGAAGCCGTTGAAGGGTAATAGAAAGCTCAAACAGGCCACACCATCATGAGACAAAGAGTGAGCAATGAAATGTTTGCTACTCCTGCCATGTTAGTGAATGACCACAGAGCTTCCACGTGAAACACAGAGGATGGACTGACAGACGGGGCGGAATTAGAGTGACTTGCCGGATCTGGCCGCCTATGGTTGTGGTGCAGCTGGGATCGCTTGGATGAAGCGGCCAGCTGGGCCTCGTGGGAAGGACTGAGGGCGCTGCTTCCTCTTCTGCCTTGACACCGTGTTGGCGCTCCAGCGTGTGGATCGCCATGCAGACCCCCGCGGCGGCGGGCGTTTGACTGCCCTGACAACCAACGGGGAGCCTAGAAGGGCGGAGGAGAGGCAGTGAGTGCTGGCAGACCCCGAGACTGCCTGACCCCCTGAGCGGCTGCTGCCACAACGCGCACCCAGAGCCCCTGCATGCCTGCACTGAAAACTAGCTGGGAGCCTAGCGGAGCAGAGGAGAGGTGGTGTGTGCTTGGCGGGCCTCAGGGCTGATTGACTCCCTGAACGGTGGCTGCCGCAACGCACACCCAGCATCCCTGCAGTGACTGACCTGGTGGGTTGCGGACAGCCCAGTGAATCCCGCTCTGCCTCCCTGACGTCGGCTCTCAACTCCTTCATACTGAGGTATTGATGCTGAGACAGCGCAGATCAACGCCCAAACTTCCTGGGCCCCGCTGCATGCCCTGTCTCACTGTTGGCGGGCCGAAGCATATACTGCAGATTCCGGGGGAGCCGAGGCCTGCAGTCCAGGGCTCAGCCATACGACCCTTCCCACGCATCATACACTGCGGGGTGTGCCCAGCATTCACTACAACTTGTGCAGCATCCATACATTTCAACTATCTGTATCGGTACAATTAGGGTGAAAGTAGCTTGACCATCATGGATTAGTACTCGTTGTAACCAATTAGGAGTGCTGTTGCTGGTGAGAGGAGCTGACGCTGCATTGTTGTGGAATTCCATGTCCCAGGGGGCCAGAGGACATGCCCGCACCTGAGCCGCATTGCCCACTGCCTCATTATCGGCTTGCCGATCCCGCTTCACGGGAGCCCCTGCGCTGTCACTGTTGCTGGTGAGAGGACCTGATGCTGCATTGTTGTGGGACTCCATGTCCCAGGGAGCCAGAGGACACGCACCTGAGCCGCATTGCCCACTGCCTACTTAGTGCATTACCACCCCCGCTCCACGGAACGCGCGCGTGTGCATGCCGGGCGAAGCCTGGGCCAAGGGCGGGCCCGTTTGAGCCCGGTTGAGGCTGTCTAAGGTTAGTTTCCTTCATGCTTTGCAGCATTTGGGCTATCGGCAAACGATCCAAGAGCTATTGAGTTTTGTTTACAATGAATTCACGTGAGGGGAAGGGGCGGCCTGCCTTTACAGGTGGGAGTGTTGTCGGGACTTTGGACCAATTCATTGTGAGAGCTACCTCGGTACTTGCTCAAGAAATCGCCATGATCGAACAGCGGCTATCACTTGATCCCCAGCAAAATAAACGGTCATCCTTGGGTGGTTTAATGCACTTACGCTCACCAGAAGGTTGCTTGACCATAGGCTCAGATTCACTGAATTTGGTAGGGGGTTGTAGCCCAACTCCATCATTGCCGCTGGATAATCCAACTACAGCAGAGCAACCAACTAGCTCTACCTCACATGATTCGGTGCAACCAAGCTCAGCAATCCCTATGGTGCATCGAGTGACCACTAGGTCTGTGCCCCATTCAAAATCTCTAACGCTGGAAAATTTACCGAAGCCGGCCTCAAAGAGGAAGCAGAGAGGGGGCTCTCAGAGGCAAAAAAATGCAAAAATGCCTAAAGCTGGAGGGTTGACGCCTTTATCGATACCAGCTTTACCGGAGCCACAGCCCACCACTTCTACAGCAGGGATTCAGAATGTGGCTACCACTGGAACTCTAATGGTCAAAAATGAAGAGAGTCTATGGACTAGATTGGGGGCACTTATAACAGCATCATTCTCGCCAATTCTTGAAAGACTGACTGCAATAGAGGAGAAAGTAATCAACCTCGAACTTTTAGCTGTGTCTAATCATGGGACGGTCATGGTTTTACTGGGGGAGAAAACTGGGTCTAATGAATCAGGGTTTAATGTGATTACTAATCCAATAATCCCAAACTCACTACCTGATATCTCGCAACCATCTAACTGAATACCCACTATACGATCTAGTAATAGGGGGGTGGTAACTGCTTTTGAAAATGGCACAGGGGACCAGGAAGGTGGAGGGAGTGAGGAAGCAAACACATCTGGGGAGTCTGCCCAATTCATTCCAAGTAAGCCTAGGGTGGAGGGAGATGGTCCCCTTGGTAGGATTACTAGGCGCATTGTAGGTAACAATTGCATGCCTGGATTAGATAACCAGCTAATCCCTGCCCTTGGGGTCAATAGACATGTTCCACCTGTATTCAATCATGGGCAGGGATATAGTCTATCTAAACATGACCACAGGGTAGTAAACCTCCCTCTCGCTGTGGCACCACTGGTAGTAGTTACAGGGGAATGTACCTATTTTGCAGGAAGGTCAGGAGGAATCCACGCAACAGTTAATGGCAAAAACTATGCCCTGGCTGAATGTTAAACTAAAAGAAGCGGGGTTTGGGGCTGGGATATCTGCAAACAATTCATAATGGCTAGACGCTCTTCTTGGGTTGGCTATTTTCTGAAGAATGGAGGGGGAGATTGTGTAGAGGCTAATTTCAATAATGCGTGTGTAGTTAGGCTTATACTTGACTGTCTAGGAAAAAGGAATGAATGATTTTGTCCTGCTAAAATCTCTGTGCTCCCTTTAGGGTTCTTCTACAGTCCCTATCATAACTCCCTACTGGGAGTGAGGGCTAACAGTGACAATCATAGTAACCACTGTGGGGCAATGGCGTATCCGCCTGGTCTTAATTTAGCAAAAAGATCTGCTCCATTTTCTGGTCTAGATGGATGTGATTGACTGTCACCTGTTGTCACACGTATGAACAAAGAGATCCCTAATTCTTTTGATACCCTCCATCAGCTGGATTCACATCCCCACCCAATAAATCCCAATGGGGACCATGGTACTGAGAATATGTCTTTGCTTGGACAAGGAAATGGCTTGGCCAAAAGGCCACTTAATATAATATCCTGGAAAATTGCGTGGTTGTTCACAAAGATCATATGCGAGGACTGGTCTAACTTTATTGAGACATGTGACATGGTTGCGTTCCAAGAAACCTGGGCTTTGGACACGATCTTTCGGACAGGCTTTTTGGCATTCAGCAAGCCGGCAACTCCTAGTAGTAAAAGGCGCCCATCTGGTGGGTTACTGTTATGGGTGAGACAACAAGCTGGTCTTCAAGTTAAAGAGTTAGTGATTGATAACCCAGACATTCAGAATAACTTCTATGCATGAGTCTGAGTGTATACTTACAAACATCTATGCCAGAGGGCAGGCAAATGGAAAGGCCTCCCCGATCATTTCTAGTTTGGATTATTTTCTGAAAACCTTAAAGGGGCCCTGTAATAATATCATTGCGGGGGATTTTAATTGCACGTTCGAGCCTCTTGGTTATGAGGACGGGAATCTAACCAGTGATGAAGACACGGTTTGGGGCGTCCCGTTGTTATCGCTCGCCCCAGTTAAGAAATGGACTGAAGCTGTGCTTCAGCTAAAAAGTCTTACAATGGAGTGCGGGCTCCGTGCAGTAAATGGTAGATCAAAATCAGACATGAAAGGCAACTTTACCTTCAGTAATGGGGCAAGGAAATGTAGGATTGATTATTTTCTCATTAATCTAGAATTCTGGCATAGGGTGAGGGATATGGAGGTCGTGAATAGACCAGAAACCGACCATGAACCTCTTTTTCTGACTCTAGATTTGATCTGCACCCAGAACCGGAGTGGTATTCTGGACACGGTACCATCAGATGTGATTATGTCCAATGACTCGCGCAGGTTAAAATGGGCGCAGGTTGCCGCGGATGAGGCCACTTTAACTCAAATCAAGCTAATGCTAGCAGACTCTCTGGCAGCCCTTTCCCAATTAGATCTTAATGAGGACACCTTATTAGCACTTACAGCACATCATGAGGCCCTGTTTAACAAGCTTGGATCCTATCTGGTAAAACCCAGAGCGCAAAGCAACAGGGGCCCATGGTATAAAGCAGCAAAATGGTACGATGGGGCTTGCAGGAAGGCTTACAGGGCTCTGTCCAGTGCAATAAGGGCAGACTCTGTCCAGGAGGTAAGGACTAAGAGGTCTGAATACAAGACTATTCAACAACGGGCAAAAAAGGCCCATGATGAGAATCGACGGAAGGACCTGTTAGCAGCATGTAACGGTAAAAACTGGTGAAGTTTCTGGCACTTAATTAAGTGGGGAGTTGACAATGCAGGTCCGGAACCTGCTAATAACGTTTCACCAGAAGTTTGGGTTACATACTTTCAGTCCCATTTCTCCTCTCATATACACAACTCAGAACAGTTTTGTATTGCTTCAGAGGAGATATTATCATTTACCCCGCTAGAAATAGAATGTGCACTTGATGGGGTGGCTGCAGGTAGAGCCCAGGGGCCGTTTGGCATCCCGGCAGATATATTTAAATCTGACAGGGAGAATTGGCTGAAGTACATCTTCATTCTTGCCAATGGCCTAGCTTGAAGCGCCCCATCCCAGAATCATGGCACGGGGCAGAGATTATCCCCATATACAAAAAAGGGGATTGAGCCTCCCCATCCAACTACCGGCCTATCAGTCTTATTGATACCATGCAAAAGGTGGTGGCTAGATTAGTGCTAACCAGGGTAAATAGGTGGATTGTTGATAATGAGATAGAATCCACCTATCAAGCAGGATTTTGCTCCCATGTCAGCACCATAGACCAAGTCTTTAGATTTATGATGTTATACTGGAACACCGTGATCTTAGCTGGGGGCACTCTCTATGCAGCATTTATAGATCTCAAGTCTGCATTTGACTTAGTGCCCCGTAATACACTCTGGGGCACTCTTAACAAAGCTGGGATGCCCGCAGAGATGATCTCATTCATCACTAAACTACATGACTCTACCTATGCCCGAGTAAGATGGGGACAACAAGGGGAGACAACAGAACATTTTTTGGTTAACAAGGGAGTGAGGCAGGGGTGTGTTTTAGCCCCTACCCTCTTCTCCCTTTTTTATCAATAATTTTGGTATCATATTACTCTGACTATCCCACGGATGCTCCGACTCTCGCTGGCTTGAGGGTTCCTCTATTAATGTTTGCGGACGATGCTTTAATTTAGTCAAAAACTCAAGTTGGTCTACAAAGAGCCCTCAACCGATTTATCTTGTTTTGCAATGACCATGAACTCATAGTTAATGTCGCCAAGATCAAAATCATGGTTCTGCATAAAAGTAAATCAGTGAAAGCAAGATTAGTTATGAATAATGTCTCCCTTGAACAAACAGATTCTTTTACCTATTTAGGGGTCACTTTGGGCAAAAGATTGAATTGAAGGAACAGATGGATCTACTGGTTGTAAAGCACAATCAACTAGCAGGGGCCCTCCTGAAAGAACATCATCTATCTTTAACCAAACCAGTGGTTCCGGCTATGGCTATTTATCAAGGAAAGGTTAGAGCCTCAATAATCTATGGAGCAGGCCTCTGGGGGTTCGAAAAGGTATCTTCTTTAGTCCAAGCTCAGGACAAGTTCCTGAGGGCCTTGACTGGTCTCTCCGATGTCTACACCTCTAAGACCGTTATTGATGGACCTTGGGTGTATTTCTTTTGAAGAGGAAGCGGGCTTTAGACCTCTTGCCTATTGGCGATGGCTTTGGACCACCACGGAGTTGGCAGCCTAGGCGCAGGTACTTAAGAATATTAGAGAGGCTGATAAATCCAATAAGATTACATGGTTACACAAGATTAAGGTGGCTCTTTTAAGTATGGGCCTTACCCATTTATGGCGGGACCCCGAAGGGAACTCATTTCCCCCTAAAGTGGTATTCAAACCCTTATACAGGGAGATGATCTGGCAGAAATCCTTTTCTCAGGTGAACGGAGATTCCTTAACAGGCCTCTTTCTATGCCATAAAATTGAGCATAGTATGGAGGCTACTGGGACACCATTACCAGTTTTGAGGACAGGAAGCTTTGCCACCTGTTTAGAGTGGGAAGCCTCCCTATTAAATCGTTTACTAAAAACTAGGGGTCTGTTCAAGACTCACTCTGTCACTCCTTTTTATGTGGGGAAGAGACTCTGTCGCATATCCTCTTCGTCTGCCCTGCGTACAAGGCGCCTCAAAATAAATGGCTCAGGCCAGTTTGCTCCAAAATGGGAACTAGATCCTCCCAAATGGCTTTGCGTATTATATTATCTGACACCAGCGAAGTCGTAGTGGTGGCTATGGCAACATTTTGGAGCTGGACATGGGCCATGAGAAGGATCAGGATGCAGGGCACTATGGAACTATGTAATTATGTATTTATGTAATCACTTTAAAACTGTATTTTCCATCATGTAACAGGGTTGTTGATCTTGGTGTTCCAGTACTCTCTAAAATAAACAGGTTAATATGTGCTTATTCCTTGCCAATTTCCTGTTGCATTTAATTGGGGATCTATCCTTTGGCTACGACCCTATTTATCCTTGATGATACAAGTTAAGTTTTTGTATGTACTGAAATAAGATTTGAAAATGGATTTTATTTATATTACTCTTGATATTTTATACGTATCATCAGCCTTTTTGGTTTTTAAATGTTTTTTTGCACATGTGTCTTTTATAATTGTTCTAATCGAATAAAGACTAATTGAATTGAGTTGAATGAATGTTCATTGATTAGTTAAAACTTGCAGATGTCAAAACTAAGTTAAACAACATGCATAAACATGCCTATACATGCACGCAAGTCTGTATGCATTCTCGTGTTGGCAATAGCAATCCTGTAGTTATGGGTTAACCATATCTTTCACTGGAAGAGTATATTTTGGAGTGAATTGTCAAAGGTCATGGTCTGTGCGAATAAGCTATTGATCAGAGCCAAGCAACACGCCATATGCTAACAACGAACAGCGGTTTAAGTATATCATTATCAAATTAATGCATTATGGCTAAGGGTCATTAAGGCTGGAGGTATGTGAATTTATCACATTTTTCGGGACATTTATATGAAATTTCACAAAATGTTAAAATTATGTGAAAAAACACTGTGTGTCTCAAAATGTGATCTGCCAATATCTGGCATGCACTTTTTACATAAGCACATACACTGCACAAAAAGTCAGCAAAATACCTGCAGGAGTCTGTTTCGAGCAGAATATGGCTCTCAATGTTACTTTTCTTCTCTACTCGTTCAAATGCTGCAACGAAACATGACATTGTCTGATGTGAAATTTCCTCAGTTTTATGAAGTACAGAATTTTCAGAATGTTCAAATTTCAATAGTATTTTTTAACTTATGCACATGCCATGTAGTTAGATCTTTAGTTAAGGGATTCTATTGTTCTTTACTATAATCACTGAGCATAAGCTACGTTTTAGAAAACCTTACTTATTGAAAGACTGATGATCACAATGGAGTATGATGATCAAAAACCTAAAACCTTAGAAATCTGCTAAACGGAAGACCCAGGGCTCATTGCACATTAGGCTGGATATCATGCTGTGCCCTTTTATCCCTTATGCTTCTGTATGTGATGTTATCAAGTAACTCAACAATGATCTCAGTTGAAATGAAATGTGATCTTATGTGGCACGTCAAAAGACGTACAATGGGTGTCAGAGTTATGGTGTCTATATGATTTCTATTGATGAATCAGTGAACTCAAGTAATTATGGCAAAAGACTTTACTCCCAGCTACTCGGGGACGTACGGACGTTTTCACCTCGCTACCGCGAATACTAGTGCTTACACAAGGGAAAGCGGATTTGCTTCCCTGTGTCCCCCGACCGCCCATCCGGCGTCGGGTTTCTCTTCCAATCGACTGAATCACCAAGACGTTTAGAAGCACCCTTTCCTAACGTCTCCTTGTGTTATAGACCCGATTAGGACCGGGTTGGAAATATCACCGTTCCGACGATACAGCTTACATCTTATCACCCTACAGCCCTGAAGAGTCGCGGGTTTACCCCCGTTTTTGATGAAACACGTGTCGGCTGGTTTTTCCTGTGAAATCAATACTATCATTGAATGAATAAACACTTAACAAGTTAAAGATTTTGGAGTTGGATCTTATCCTTTTCATCATACGACTACCAAACTGAATTGTTAAACACTGATGCAGGTTGTGTGCGCTTGACTTTGCATTTACTCAAAACATCCTTTCACCTTATACTTTTAATACGGAAATTCACAAAGTTTCAATATCATGTTTCTTACAGAAATATCCCATTTCATAATCATCGTTTTTCAGTGAACATATGCATAGGTTAGGCTAGGCATAGGTTAGGTATGCCACTTAGCAATGCAAGTATTATACCTAAGTAGAGATAGACAGAGAATAGAGTCTAGAGTAGATATAGAAATGTCTATGGAACCCTGGGGGAGGTCACACTGGATGTATAGCCTGAGGCCGCTGGGAGCATAATCCACTGGAGGGTTTGAGCGCAAACTCAAGTCATGGTGCCTCTTGTGACACATGATCCATATATTAATATTCAGTACGAAGGCTTTCTATGTGATATTTCTTTATTTCTTTAGTGAAACAGCGACGGTTACAGTTACGTCATAGTTAGGTGTTGAAATGAGCTACAAGCTAATGTGTAAAAAAATGCACTGTTTATGACCTTACATGTTACATCACTCATGAGATATTAAATAACATCATTATATTAAAAACAACATTCTTGAAATTACAAATGAGAACAACCAATTATTCTTACAGTGAGCTATAAGCTTTGTGAATGAGGAGTAATACAACAGCCAAAATTGATGTTTATAGGCTTGGCTGTTTCACGAGTGAAGCTCTTTTGATGTATGTCATTGACTTTTTACTTCTGTTCACTTATGGTTCCTGGCCGCTGAATATTACTGAACAGAAGACCATTGGTTAGCTTTAGCTGTGAATTGCTGAAAGCTCAGCAAGTAAGATGATAGGTGCCCGTGGTGGGATGTGCACATGGCTTGGCCTCAGGTGAGACCCTGTGACCAACCTCCCTCTATGCATGATCAAAAGTCACATTGGAAGGGGTAGGCAGTGTATGGTAAGTGAAAGAGCTGGTGTAACATCAGGGTTTGCAGACAATCTCCACTGTGTATGTCCAATGTCCATGCTTGGTGCGGGTTGGCCGCTGGTGTAGGGGTGGATGCAGACCCTGGCCCCAGACCAAGCCCGCTGTCAAACTTGTCTTACATATTGATGAAAACTGTGTGCAGTTGATATTGCTGCTTGCAGAGGGTTGGGTACTGGGCCCTGCAGGAACCTAGGCACTAAGGGCCACAATGCCGTGGGCCCACTGCACCAAACCTGTGGTTGGGCCGCTTGCCAGATTACGAATGGTTCTCACGTCTGGTGGTCTTTTTCTGGTCGTGCCCCAGAAAATGAGTATTGCATCGAATATTTTTTTTTGCATTTCCGTCTGTAATTATCTATATTTATGATTTGCTAATGTTAGCTGTATTTATCCATATTTATTTTGAGTTTTGTGAAAAAAGTAAGTTGAATGTAGTATATTTCCACATTTATGTAATCAATAAATGTACATTCATGCTTAAATGCCTGATAGGTTACATGTGAAATGAACACCTACAGATGATAAATCAATGCACTAATATGAAAACATGAACCTTTTAGTGACAAGGTAGTGCATATCTACTGCTGTTTAAGCCTGTTTACTAAAATCCATTTCTCTTTTTGAGCCACTTACCTGCCAATCTACACATCTATTGGCCAGGCAGTCTTGACAGACAGCATTTAGAATCCTATTTCAGTTTTTTTCCACATTTAAAATTAAATACAGGCAGGAAAATAAATTGTTTTATATCTGTATTTATCTGTAAAAATCAGTAAAAAAGGAAAACGGGGAGCCTAAATTACATTAATTGTAACACACATACTGCAAAGTGAATTATCTCCAGGAGCAGCTCACCCAACAAAAATCAGTTCGAGATTCTGTAGCATAGCCTTACCAACTCTCTGCAAATTTACTGCGGCATATCAAAACTTTTTTGTTCATAGAAGTTCTCTAAAGATACATTGGACAGATCTGGAATGGAGGTGCAAACATACATTTCACTTGAGCACGATGTGAGTGACAGCGCTGCAGTGCTGTGCGGAAGTTGAATGCTAACATTATCTGGAAGCTTTTGATAGAAAACGTAAAAGGTTCAGAAAATCTATCAAGGAGCATCATGACAGATGGAGGTCATAAAGAAACCCACAAAGCCAGAGGAAGAGCAGCATAAATTAACCCAGGCAGGAGTCCAGGCTGAAACACGGCCATTTTAATAGGTGCTTCAGTGGGCCATTCGAATTCCAGGGTCATTGCTACTCAATAATAATTAAATCAATAAATGATAACATAAATCCAAATATGCAAAATAGAATATGCATTATAAAGTATACCCTGAAGAAATTAAAAAAGAAAATAATGCAGTCTGTTATATTTTTTATGCATCCTTTATTAGTCAGAGTACTAAAATGTTATGAACTGCATATATTAGTGATCAGCGA
This sequence comes from Lissotriton helveticus, assembly GCF_964261635.1. Classification (NCBI taxonomy): domain Eukaryota; kingdom Metazoa; phylum Chordata; class Amphibia; order Caudata; family Salamandridae; genus Lissotriton; species Lissotriton helveticus. Next base: position 274,956,881 of record NC_136059.1, read on the forward strand.
ACTCCAAAATACTTTGATTCTGCAAAAGAACTGTAATAAAAGGTATTGGGGTTACCATTCTGCTTTCAATTAATGTCTTGCTGCCTGAGTTAAAAGTTGGCTCAACTGTTAATGGTGTAAGTTGAAGCCAAGGGCCAATAACAGCTGAGAAGGAATGTAGCATATCTAACTGTTGCATACACTTCATGAGGGAGATTCTCTTCACAAAAACTCTCTGAGGGAAACAGAAAGATTGCAAAACACCCTCATTGCCCTCTGCAGCTTTACTTCCCTCCCTCCTCAACTGGGTCCTCTGTTAACATAGGACAGTTGCTGCCAGGATGAGCTGCTCACACAGATTGTCTGCATTAACTGCAAATCATTGAAATGAAATGAATTCGTACTTGTATAGCACACTTATACCCTGAGGTGTCTCGGTGCTGTACACATACCGCTGTGGAACCCTTCCTGGCTTTTCCCTGTGAAATGCCCACTCCTGGGCACCCCCAAGGTGAAGTCAGGCATCCCAGCGCTGTTGGGGCTGTTGTGGAGATTAAGCAAGCTATTGCCCAGAGTTGCAGAGTGGGACCCATGATTAGAATAGGCACCGAGGCGAGAATTATCAGGTCCGAGGAAATTGAGCTCAAGACCCGCCGAGGCGGGAATTGAAGCCTGGTCCCGGGCCAGACCTCTGCATCAGGGTCTGCCGCTCTAACCATTGAGCCACACTCCTCCTACTTGACAGTAGAAGCCAAAGATGGAGGGATGAAGGGGCCTCCATAACTCTTTTTCTGATCTGCCAAGCACTTTTATACCTGCAAAATGACAAGAATGAGGGAGAGAGACAGTGGCTGGAGATATCCCCCTCTTTCATCCCACAACTTTGGATGTATGACATTACAACGCATGATTTTACCACGCATGCCTTTACATCGCAGTTTTTACAACGCATGCTGTTACAACGCATAACGCTAAGGGGTGCTGGATAGTGAATAGTTTAATTTACTATTCCAACTCCAGTCCCCATGGATAGTAGAGAAGGTGTTGGATAGTAAATTAAATCTATTCCCTATCCTAGAGCGCCCCCCAGCGCAATGCGTTGTAATGACATGCGTTGTAATAGTTGCGTCGTAAAGGCACTGCGTGGTAAAAGTTGCGTTGTAAAGGATGTTCCCCCACAACTTTCAATGACAGTGAAAACTGGACCCATGGGAGGAAAATATGTGAGGCCCATCTCAATTGCTATTATTGTAGCCTTTTTCTTCACCGAATTGGATTGACAGTACCTGTAGATTAAGTCATTAGATTGTTGTTGCACCACTGGATACTTGCAATACCTTTCCCACATTGATAAGTTTTAACTTTGTTCGTCCTTGGTCTTTCATCTTCTCTCCCATGAGAACTTGCCTACATGCTTGTTACCTCGCTTCTCCTTGCCAACTTCATCTTCTCATACTTTGCTATCTAATGAAAACAAAACCCCTCTATGCTCACTAATAAAGGCGTTGCCCAAACTTGCAGTGAAAACAAAATACAAGCAAATGTATTTTGCATTGAAGGTTAAGTAGGAATTACATATTTTGTTTTAAACATGAGCATGAACTGAACTGATTTCTTGAGGCCCACTCTAGTCAAGTTTAATAGTGCACAGGGTTACATAATATGAGCACATTTCTACACACGCAATAAATGCAGTTCCCTAATACGAAGATGTCATTCTAAATTCACTTGCATGAAATAATTCTTGTTACACATATAAATGTTTAAACATTTGTTTTCACATACACATTCTAATTTGTTAGCCTCACAATGCAACACATTTTGTTAACTTCTCCCGTTACATTAATTTATGTTATATGAACTTTATTAATCACGCTCTAAACACAAACCTTACAGGTGGAGTACTTTAAATATGCAATGCTCCACTCTCCTTAGTAGCATTAATCACACAGAATATATTCAAGTGCAGACTACTCATGATTATGAGGCACTCCTACTGTATCTCAGATGGGATCAAGATTACACTTCTCCCCTTTACTCTACCGAATGTTGCCAAGCCACGACTGACTAATATTATAGAGGGGAAAACTTTTGGTGAACTCCCATAACCTTTCAGTGTTACAGCAGTATAATATGAAGAGGCAAGTCAGGAGGTGGAAATATGTATGGAAACATAAGAACAGGTGGCAGTGTGGATAATGCAGAGTATGTTTTAATAGGTTTTAGCTCCAGTGCAAGATTATATTTTTTAATTAGCCAGAATTGCTCACAGATTGTTTCAATTAAAATATTATTTTTAATGGATCAAAAGCTTTGTAATTCAGGCATGTCTTGCCTCTAGAAACTCATGTCAAAACTTAGTCTCGAATAAAACATAAGCATATACAGGAATTTCTTTGTCAGTCGAGCCTGATATTTCGGAAGTAATACAAAGCCAGTAAAAGCATGAGACACAAAATGTATAGAAAAAGTTTTTTGAATTAAGTTCACAGAACTGCATATGGCTGAATTATTAATGCTGTGCATAAAATAGTGGTTGTCTTCATCAGTGTTGTCTAAGATTGAGTTGTCCTACACTATCTGTCCATAGTGCAACAATGCCTTTCTAACACTATTTGAACTATTCTCACAAAAAGAGTTTTGAACATGAGAAGTATTACTACAGGGAATCTCTTTACAGAGGCATATAAGAGTACCTAAAATGGTACTACAACAATTTGTACAGATTGTATCAATCATATTTATAATTCATTGTTCATGTGAAACATTTCACCTTCCTGGCATTTACCTCCTGTTTAGCCCTTCCCTCTGATCTATTTCCAGATTCATTTAGACATGGAGCTATAGAGTGTTGCATTTCTCTTCTTACCTTTGGATTAAATCAAAGTTCTCTGCCTGTTGAAGAAGTAATCTGCTAGGAGAATATAACAGCTCTGAGGGTATGATGCTCCCACCTTTGCCACCTTTCCGAACGCCCCCAGAGATCATAAGGGCTAAACAAAACAAAAAAAAGGTTCTTCCTCCAGCACATTTTGGAGATCATCCCTGCCACCTTTATCTTATCTAGAGCACATTGTCCACTCTCAGTTTTTCTTTTTACCTCTTATATTGCTGTAAAATTTTATTTCTTCCTGAAAATTCTAAATCATCTGTCTTATCAGTGTTATCTTGCACTAGCATGCCACTCTAAGCATTCTACACTACCTATTCTGAATGTCTCATGTGCTTTGTGACATAACTTATACTTCTTACCAATCTGTTCTCCTTCAGCATTTCTGGCACTGTTCTCTCTTGATTATCATATGTACTCTTTCCTGGTATGTACAAAACTCTTCTTCCCTATGCTACTAGGTTTCATACATAGACGCACATATTTCTATTATTGTTATTATACAAAAAAAATTTGTGATCTATTCCTTCTAGATCTTACTTTAATTGTTGCCAACATTTTTTTAACTTGCTGAGGACATAAATGAATACATGCAAATTCAAACTTAAAGGAATTTCCTTGACAGGTTACCGTTATGCTGTTCTTCTGGACCTTTGGATTTTTGACCTTTGCAGTTGGCTTGAGTCTGTATTCCAAATATATTATTACTGGCTAGCTCACAGTTAACTGAAGCACTCTTATGGCACATTAGCCCAGTTACTAAGCAAATCTCTCTCCTCTATCCTTTGAAACACTTTCTTTATTTTTGTTTGTGTGCTGCATAAATTCTTAACAAACTTGCAATAGCTTTTTGTTCTGACCAGAGTATGGCTGAGCAATGTGCACCACCTAGTCTCTTTTCCGCATATAAAACAGCGTGATATATTGACAGTTCCATGCCCATGTTATAGAACATCTAAACAGTGCACTCTTCATTTTATTCTTCTAAATAATGTCCTAATATTTCTAGTTTTGTATTGCTAATTTTAATTGTGTGTGGAGAGTTCTTTTTAATAGCTAACTGTCTCTTTAAGTATGGAATATTGTGCATACTATGTGCTTTTACGGCCTATGTTGATAGTTCTGAAATAAAGACATTTTGGACTTTGAAATACTTAACACATTGGCTCTCAGTTAAGCCTGACTGCTTTTATGCCCAGCTACCAGAGATTAAGCACAGGTTAAGTTAATGACTTTAATTGTTCTCCTTGACTGGGATTGTGGCTGTTGTTTGAGAAGGGCTCCCATACACCTCAACCAACAACTACATTTCTCACATAAACAGGTGCAAAACTGAAAGAAATTGTTGAGTTCAGCATCAATCCTATCCGAAGATTGCAATCCGGAGAGGGTGTTTGTAGCCCAAATAAATAATTAGTGAAAAGATGGGAAGTATAATTTATTTTTCAAATGCTGTAAACTTGTATCCTCTGTACTTCACTGCCATGTCTGTTAGCTTTAAAAGCATTTTAGATGACTTGTCCCATCAACACAAGTAAGCCCAAAATGTTGTTTTTTATTTTGCATTCAATCTTCACACAAATATTTTTAAACATCATTTGAGCATCTTTCAGTTATCTTTGCCAGGAAGGTCTTAAAGTGATACACATTGTCTGGAATGCACCTCCACGCAAATCCAACTAAAAACTTGTCTGTTGCTAAATCCCAAAGTTTTGCTGCAGCCCCAACATTCACAGAAAACAGGTACCTCTGAGGTACAAATCAGCTAGGTTCTAGCAACAAAACGGTGCCTTTGCCAGTTGCCAGCAGCTTTCCCCTACCAATGACTTGAAAAGTAAAATACAACAACAAAGCCTCTCCCATGTTATGTTCTGATCCAGTAGGTAGGTGGACACACTGCAAGTATCCATAGATCTTACAATTTAGCGTTTCATCTCTCCTGGGTCAATAAAATGACTGAAACTGAAGAGTAATTATGATTCAGGATGCCTCTGATATTTAAATGATGAATTATTATTAATATCACTTTGTGTCTGAAAATTAAACTAAATTGAAAACTTTTCCTGAAATAGGAAACAAAAAGTGAACCATCTCAGCAACTAATTCTAGGTCAAGTGACAGATAGTTTAGTATGTAGTTAGAATTTATACTTCTGAAATTTGCTTGCATATATACCTAATCCTTATGTACTCATTTGCTACATTATATTGTGATTGGAAACGCTGTGAATCAGGCTTTCTGACTGCTAAACACTTTATCTCAATGTGTAGATATTTTTCCAAATCATAAAAGACTTTTGTAACCCTTTCCATATTGCAAACAGGACAGAACGTGAAGTAGGTGTTCCACTTTATTCGAGTCGCAAAGGAATGTATTAGTGATTTGTAAAATCAACTGTGTTCACAAACCATTATTACCAACTCTAAAGTTGGAGTGGTAAGATTTGCAAAGGAAACTGTTCCTTTGAGACAGATTCCCCTTTGGGAATCATGTGATATTGTGGACTAATGCCTTGTCTCTGGGATGTGTTCATCAACGTGAAAAATATGTTTAAAAGAAACAGCCCTAGTCTACCTTAAAAAAAAAAAGTTTTCATTTGGAAAACAAATGCAAAGATGGTAGTCTGCCATTCCTTGCAGGCCCAAATCCGAGCATCTGAAGTCGTTCACAAGGGGTTACAAAATTCGACATGACTAATTAATATTCTTTAGTGACCCCTGTGAACGGGCAATTATTATGATTTACTAATACGGATAGGTTATCAGGCTCTAAGGGACTGATTACAAGTATAGGTGCTATTTATAGCACCTGATAAATATATAACAGGGTACATTATTTACTGGATGCAATACATTGTTTCTTGGGAATAACATGCAGATTTTGGTGTATAACACATTATAATCTACATGGTACAGTTAATACCTTAAAAAATTCCCATGTAATGCTTGACCTGCTGACATTTAATGGAGGGTGAGGTATTTAACGCATCTGATAATTATTGGATACTTTAAATTCTTTCCAACTCATAATTCTGACCCATGCATAAACAGGGATTTATGCATAGATCAGAATAGACATAATGAGGCCTTATGTGATATATTTGTTATGCTTCTCCAGTAACCATGTATATATTTATAGTTTGCTTTGACTGAACTGCAATGCTTAATTTGATTTACTTTTTATTCTGCCTAAATCAGTAATGTATCTTTGAGACTCAATCATGTTTTTCCCTTATTATTTAAGACGATCCATGCTGTGTTAACAACATATTGCTGCTTGGGATCCAGTGCTAATGTGCCAATTCTTGGTAGGCTGCTTCCTGAATGCAGAATAAAACTAATCTACATATTTCCAATTGGTTCACTCTCAAGAGTGACAGCGTAGACTGGATTTCCCCTTTTGCCGTTTAGAAGCTGCCACAAAACTTCCAGGTGATTGAGCTACAAAACATCTGTGGACCAAGCTCTATGAGCCGAGTGCTTTCAGTATTCACATACTTGGGGTTTACTTAGCACTATGCCACCAGAGCATCAAGTTTTACGATACGCTGGTGGCGCAATGCCCTGCTCCATATTTAGAATGGAGCACCCTTTTAATGCAGTTTTCTGCGTCACAGGGGATTGCAATGGGTGTTGCTGTGGGTGTACCCATGCAACACCCATTGCTTTCTTACACTGCTCCAGATGTACAAGGATGTGTAAATCTGAGGCAGCACCAAAAACTAATACCATTAAAAAAAGCGTTAGAGTGGCGCAACAGGGAGAGATACTTTTATTTCTTTGCAGTATGCAGCACACAAAGGAATACATTGCCATTAATGATTGTTTATGTGCAGGAAGATGTCCCTTTCTGCACATTAACAATCATTCCTGCAATGCAGGAGGGTGCCTCCATTGGTGCTAGGCTTCTGTTTTAGCACCGGCGTGGGGTATTGCTGTAAATACAACACATCCCTGCCCTTTCGTAATAAGATAGCATGGCACTGCAAGCTGGCTTGCAGCGCAGCCCTCTGTCACTTTCTTTTGGGTAAATATAACCCCCTGTTTTCAACAACCCCGTAATCTGTTTTACTGTAGCTTGCATAGCATGCCATCACCACTCCAAACTGAAGCATGGCTTTCCTGACAGTACTCTGGGAGGTGGGTGGTGGTGGTGATAACCTGCTTTCTATCTGCTCAGAGGTGATAATACATGTTTTTGACGAGTAAGTGACAGGTTTTACTTCTGTTCCTCATCACTCAGGAGCTCTTCTGAAACGGATCAGATTAGGAATGTGTATTTGTCATAACCTAGTATTTCATTGTAAATACTATTTTCCTTTACCCTTCACTTCATGTACTAAATCAGTGCTCAGAAATGGAGCTGTTGGCAGCAAGTGTCTCAGACCCTGCCAATTAACGAGCCAGGTTGTCTCTTCATGCAGCTGCGAATACAGGACAGAATCCTGAATAGATACAGGCTTACAGTAGAATGCAGTGCCTGAGCCCACTTCCCAATTTCACACAAATTACAGTTCAATGTGCAGAACAATGTCAGATTGGTCCCCAAAGAAGACAGCAGCTGCAATGGCAAAGGGGTGTCATATGTTGAAATGGAGAGGAACAGAACACAAATCTGTCCTTCAGCAGAGGCTCATTTCTTTGGAGGTCAAAGGTAATATACACTGTACAGCAAAGTATTCTACTTTAAAATGAACTAGTCCAAAGCTGATCATTTGTGGTATTCTCTTTAATGCAGTATTCACTTGAAAACATATGATTATTATTGCCTTGTTTGCAAGTGCAGAAGTAGTTATGAATTAGTCACAAATATCTTTACATACAACTATCATGAAGGCGGCAGAAAGTCCTGCTTCCGTACTATGCAACATGATTTTCGTAAACATTTAGGGCCTGATTACAATGTTGGGCGGAAAACCTTCGACCAGTGATCGGAGGCTTTCTGCCCGACATGGTAGGTTTAAAGTCTGACCGCCGTATTAGAATGATGGTGGTCGGAGTTTAAAACTGCAGGGAGAAACCAATGTGGTTCTGTAGGGCTCTGGGAGCCCGTTGGTTATTCGGAAACACTTCATAATCCCTTAAGTACCGCGTTTCTGCTGTCGCGATTATGATGGCACTTTCTGACAGCAGTTTCATGTTGACCTTTCAGACATGGAACTGCTGTTGTGAAGTGTCTTCCCTCTGCAGCCTCTGCATACTGCCCTGGGGACAACATCACGGTGCAGGCAGCCGCGGCCCATACAGGTAAAAGCGGTGGGGCGGTGGGGCCAGGTGAGGGGGATTTTGACGGACGATTACTAGAGAAAATTAAATTAATAAATAATTTGCCCTGGTCATCGCCCGTTGAAATCCCCTCACCCGGCACCACCGCTCTTACCTATAAGGGCTGTGGCTGGGTGCAGGGTTTTCAGCCCGCCGCACAAGCTCCCATTAAGAGATTGAAGTTTACGACCACATTAGGCGTGGTTACATCCTAATTGAGTTGTGGGAACCTCCGACTTATGATCAGGTGTTTCCTTCACTGCAACGGTGTTGGGCAGACACAAGTCTGCCCAACATCGTAATCAGAGCCGTAGCGATTTTCAGCAGACCACAGTGCTCTGCTAACATGCAGTCTTCATGCCAAATAAACTTTGTGCTTGTGCAATACCCCAGTTATGCACACGTTTGGACCTGACAAAACTTTTTTACATCTATCCAATAATGTTGAAGAAATGTTTGGCTCAATGAATACATTCATCTACCGAATCTGTACACTCCCTTTAACGGAAGTCGCACCACTTACAGTCACAAGCCATTTATGTCAATTCAAATCTCACTTACCAAAACCTCTTTTTGTCTTGTTGAATACCCAACATACAGTTAGTTTAACCACTGGGCATAGTTTACTCAATCTGGCCATTTAGTTAGAATGAACTTTCAGCTGTCTTGGTGGATGGCTTGCATTTTGCTTACTCTTATTCTGTGGGTTGACTTTTTCTGTGATTGTCTACCTGTAAAACAAGAATTAGGCATGAAATGCTACATAAAAAAGGCATTTCCATTGAAAAGCAAGCATTTACCACATGCAAAAGGTGGTAATGTACAGCTGTAACAGCTGTCAAACTACATATCTACAAATCACCACTTCCCAAGCTCAATGCATGTGAGCTGGTCTTTGATATCTTGTGGTTTCCTTAGTATATATCAAGTGAAATTAATATTAATAAAAATCAACAAATTGCATTGGATTTGCACTACTTTATATGGCCCACAGTATGTCAATAATTATGAATATGGAATAGAAATAATTGTAAGTAAGAATCTACAACACATCTGTAAAAGATTGCACAGATGGACCTATCCGTTATATGGTCATTTTCATTGTATGATTGTATGATTGCGCTATGTCAAGGCTGCACTATATAACATGCCACAATTTGTAGACAGTGAGATTTATGGAAAGACGTTGGGTCTCTTCATATCAGATTTCCACCTGATTCATAAACTAGTACATTAATATAGAAAATATGGAATTTAATACGCTTGTAAATTCCTAGGAATCTGGAGCAAGAGGGATATTTTCAATGCTGTTAGGAGTAATAATGTAGCATCACATGGATACCCACCCATTGTCACTTTAAATGATAATGTACTTATGGTTTTGCTGCAATCATTCTGTTTCATGAGTCCTCGTCAAAATGATCAGCATATCTTTTTTGGCCCAACCACATTCACAACCCTTTTTTCCTATTTAGCAACATAAGTGGTGTCCAAGAGTAAATTGTGTCTTACTTCATTACTCCAGACTTCGGTATGATTTACTCATTTATTTCCCAGAGTAAGGCTTGATAACAATGGATAAAATATTTGTGAATCAGACATGTAAGCATGTTTTCTTACTAGAAATGTATTAAAAAAATCTCAACTGGGCCTGAAGAAAAAACCCTCTAATCCTACAAAGCTGTTTACCTTATCTCTGGTGTAAAATGGCTAAGGGTCCATGCCAAAAAAATAGAAAGCCACAGTGATATGTGAAGTCTGCCTATTTTGCTCCCCACAGAGAAAACATTTCCCACTTTGAAAAATGCATCCCCCTACACCTGGAAACAAATAAGGGAGTGTAGAGATTTTCTCACACACTCCTCATCACTTACACATCAATTTAGGTATAGGCTTAGAAGTACAAACAGGATGGAGAAGGGGTATTTATTTAATCATTAAAAAAGTTTATATTGTGCAAACATATCAACATATGAAAGGGAGCTCTTTATATATAACGGTAGTGGGATACAATGTATATATACTGCGAACATAACAACATAGCCATGGGAGCTCTTTATATATAACAGTAGTGGGATACAATCTATAAATATTAGATAAAAGGATTGATAATAAATGTAGAGCAGCTGGGACAAATTGTATTTCAGCTGGATTTTGAACAGAAGAATTTCAGATTATTCCTGCAGGAGAGCAGATTAATTTAGAGTCTTAATTGCTCCGCAGTATGTATCTGTTTAAGAGTGACGTTTTTCCATGCAAAACTGCAAAAATTCTGTGTGGTGTACAAGGTCTTCCCTGTTGAGTCAACTATAGGAACAAACGATTTGAGGATTATTTATTTACATATAATACATTTGCTAGTAACCGAAACAGACTCGAGAACGATCGAAAGGTTTTGCACTAATCAAGTTCTCATGAGACTTTTATGCTGAAAAAAAACAACTCTTGGGAGAGAAAATCATGCACAAATTGGGAACTACTCAAGACTACGCTTGAATCCTAAAAATTACGCATATCCCTGACAACACTTTAAAGTTACCACCTGGATGCTATGAATATTCCCTATCACAAGGGATCACATACAACAGTGGAAATTTAAAGCAACTTCTAGATTTTACACCGAAGTAAGCAACATCCGTGATGGCAAAAAGCTCCAGGTACAGATTCAGTGAATAAATATGTGTCATCTGCAGGTCAATCAGACACTTTCTGAATATCTCATTTGTATAAGAGTGAGCTAAAGGTTTGTAGAATCAGCTTCAAAGAATGTAAAGTTTGGTTGCAGAGTTATGCCTTGTCTGTGCCATTGAGAGCAGAGGTAAAGGAAATTTTTCAAAATCTCAAGTACAAGTTAGCTATACCTGCATACTCTTTTCTCAGCTTTTCCTTCCCGATCAACCGGGAGACCGTAGGGGCATTTGGCCTTGATACTGTTCACTGTTTGTAGCTCATGTTCTCTGCATTGCTATCCTCTGGATATAGGTAAACATGCACTCCATTCATGAGCTGTCAGTGTCTTTCCCCTTGAGCAATGTCAAGCAGTGTAGCTAGAGATGCTCTTCAGATTTCTCCATGCAGTGATGCACGGTGTGTACCAGTACCACTTTACAAGGTTTCTAACGGGATTCACTGTGACATTTATGTGCAGCTTTGTCCTAAAACTTGACACAGTTCATAACCTGTGCATTTACTGTTCTATTACAATTTCTGGAGCATTTGTTGGTGAGGCCTGTGGATTTTTTTTAACCACTGAACTTCTCATAGAAGCACTGTTTATAGCAGAATGTTGGCATCCTCAGTGAAATTGCTGAAACCCATAATATGATTTAAAGTCATATTTTAAATTTTAAAGCTTGTGTTTTCTCTTTGCATTTTGTCAGCACTGTTGAGGGGAGACACTACTTCAGGGTCAATATTTATATCAAATTTAAAAAAAAATGTTTTAGTGTTCACCGTAATTAACTTCATAGAAAAAAAACTTGCAATACAAACACTAGTGCAAAATTGACATTTATGGACTACTGATATAGGTAAGCAGAGATCCATTGAGCTTGCCAAGTCAAATGCACTTTTTGCGACATTTCAATCGTAGAAACCGGCGTACTCCAGCAGAACAGTATGAAATTGAAAACGCATTGCATGCTTCGGAATGTAATGGTGCATTAACCAAGCCTGCTCCTATCTGTTACAGTAGCTCATAGACCTAGTGTGTGACATCTCTATAACTATGAGACAGTCAGTTGTTAAATGCCAGGTCACAATATTAAAATCTAGTCGGTCATAGTGGATGTCTCTTTGCAAATTTCTGACCATAGTTGGATTAGAAACTTAGTTCTCATGATCTTATCAAATGCCCAACCGCAGTTGCTGCCCATGATCAAACAATATTCGTAGACTGCTGAATACCAGACTCTAACCTTTTACCTACCAGCAGAGCGAAGTTAATGGTTTTCATGCTTTTTCAAATTGTATCTTGCTAGACTTCAAGCCACTACTAAGCGGTGACATTTACTGGACTCTATTTCCTGGATCTCCTTAAATTAAATGAGATTAGGAGCCAAAGACAGATCACAGACGCGCGTCGAAGAGGACAGTGGGAATTAAGGATAAAAAGGGCATTTTGCTCTTCCATGAAGATGCATTTACCTTGTTCTGTAAAAAAACATACATACCAATTGAAATACTGACGCTATAGCATATGTCACAAGTTTCGTGGATTACTGAATCAGGAGTAGCTCTCCTCTTTTATTAAAATGACAATACATGATAATTTATATATTTATTCATTCATTTTGGGGAGTTTTAAAGTGTAGCATGACACATTTCTGCTTCTTTATGACACTCTGTAGTGCGGTGTGAGAGTACTGTCTATGGTAATTGTATATGAGCACAGGTCTGGTCACGTCAATGACACGGCTCTGTGTTTGCCAAGCAGTGATACTATCCTTAGCATCTGACTCATGAGCTTTGGCCATTAGTGATGGGCCTAAGTGACTAGCATAGTGGGCAGACTGGGCTCTCTGGAAACTTAGCCTGATGATTTCAGAAGTTATTCCAAATGCATCCGCTGCCCCATTAAGCACTCTCTCAATCATTAGGATCTCCTTTACTAATTGCATGTGCAATGAAATGATGCTTCTTAGGAAAGATTCCTCAGCATCATGAGATCGCCCATCAAGTCTATTGCATTTGAGTACTAGTTTGAGTTAAATAGGCAAAATGTATCCATTAGATTGCCTGATGAGTTAATTTTCTGTGAAAATCCACTCTGAGGCTAAATTGGCGTAAAAGGGTAAATTTTGAACACAAAAACAGAAAGCTCCCTGTGTCCGGTCTGACAATGACTCCTTTTGCTACAAAAATGCAGTCCCAGGAGGCACAGGCTACTAACAAAAATTCTGATTGGCATTCTAAGCCATGCAAAATAATCCAATGCACAGGGTTGTCTTCTGTTTGCTTGAAAGGAAAGCCCATATGATTGATGTTGTTTGAGCAATGAAATTGGTCATCTTTTCAACCAATCAGACCAGCACTCTATATGATAATCATATGATAATCATTCTGATTTGCTAATGGAAGCCAACCAGAATTGCTGTTGGTCTCATATGGACAGACCGACTCCAAGTGGGCAGGTAATCTCTCAGCAGTCAATGAACCACTTTTGGATACCATATAATGTTCATCATTTTTATTTTTAAAGTCCATGGGAGTTATATAGATTGCAATTCTGTCAAACACCTATGGATTAGACAATGAGCCTGAAATTATGATCTTTTTTTTATTGTTAGCCATTTTAAGGTAGGCATGAAGCGGTTATAGCAATTCTGGTTGAATACGATCATGTCGCCGTGATTTGTATACTCTTTGGAACTTGATTTCTTGAATTCTATTGATTTAAGCAGATAAAATATCCTTATAAATCCTTTTAAATTATTAACCATCGTTCCAGTACCTTTATTTGCTTAATCAGCCCCACCATGTTTAGTGTTTCAATGTATTCCATTATTTAAATAAGGACATCTCCTTCTACATATTATAGCTATTCAATGTACTGCACCACTCATTATTCAAAATATACGGTACTGTGATTGCCAAAGAACAAGACAAAACACAAACAAATAAAAACCCATTTCCATATTAAAGCAAGCTGCCTTAGAACCAGCTCTTATGGAGGAAGTGATAAAAGCATAATCCCCAATTGTGCTCTTGTCATAGTTTTTTCGTACCACCTTGTGATGAGAGCAGGTACCCCAAAATGTTATAGAAACAGAAATGGGCATTCTTGGTAGCATAAGTGGCTACAATCAGCTTAGTACAGATTTCTGACATATGAGGCCCATGATGGAACACATAATGCAGACAAACACATACAACTGATAAAAACAGAAAAGTCATGTTGAATGCTTGAGATAATCTTAGCCACTAGTACGTTTTATGCACTTTGCAGTCCATTATTTTTGGCCCGCTGTGGTCTTTTAGACAGGGTCCATCCTTTTGAAAATCAGCCTTGATCCTAACCAATTGAACAGTCCCATCTATACTGTAAGGTACAAGTGCATTAAGACAAACATCAAAAAGTCAAAGTAGATGAGGCTTATTGTTCTTGTAGGACACCGGTCTCCTTATTTCTGTAACATAGAAAATGTGAAATGAATTGAGGAAAATATTAACTCTTCGAAGGACCTTTTTAGAATAGTGAAGGAGCTGGCTAATACCAGTTGTCTTTCTCAATCTCTACGCCCCGGTAACTCATTGTGAAGAAGTCAGTAACTTCTTCAATGATAACATTTCTAAAATTGATTCCACATTTAAAACACAACCAGCATTAGAGGGGACTAATTGGAAACTTTCAGAGCCTCCCCCCCCCCGATGCCACATCTCACTTATAGTAATTTTAAGCTACATTCAGAAGAGCAAGTGTAGAAATTGATGAAAGAGGTCAAATCCAGATCGCTGTTGAACCTTCACCCACATTTTATCTACTCATGTCGAGCATCAACATTGAGCCCATACCTGCCACAGATATTTAGCAGTTTATTGTCCGAGGCAATGTATACAAATTCCTGGAAAAACATTGGTTACACCTTTGGCCATAAAATCTGGCATGGATGTCTCCATTCTTTTCAAACTACCGGCCACTTTCTCAACTTCCCTATTTGTCCAAAATTCTTGACAAATTGGTCAATAGACAGCTGATTGTTCAACTGAAGAACAATAGTCTATTGGATAGTTCTCAAACAAGCTTTAGAGACAAGAATAGCAGAGTCTACTCTGTTAGCCATGCTTGATAACATCAGATTACTAGTAGACCAGAGCAAAGCAGCTGACCTGATACTACTATATCTTTCAGCTGCTTTTGATACCATGTTACACAGTTTACTAATGAAATTGAACTCCATTCCAAAACGTTGCAATGATTTCAGTTCTTTTCTAGGAAAGAGGACTCAAACAGTACAGCTTGGCCCTTTTAAGTCACTTCCCCAGACAGTGTGGAGTTTCACAGGGCTCCTCTTAAAACCCAACATTTTTTAATATTTATGAAACTTCCCTCACAAAGATTTTGAAGAAATGAGGTTTGATAAATATTCTTATGCGGATGAGACACAGATGGTGATATATATATTTTTTCCCCGAAGTTTTATATAGCTCAAACTTGACCCAAAAGCATATCAGAGCCCTTTGCATGAGCACCAGTTGCATTACATGTGGACACATTCATTTTTGCTAGGCACTGGAAGATTTAGTGGTTTGCCCAGAATCATGGGATGCTGAATGTTAGATCTGGGAGTCTCTAGTTGGCAGAGGTAGGTACCACTGTCGAAATAGGGACCCTTGCTTCTAGTCAGGGCAAGGAGATAACCCTCTGAGATAACCCCTGCTCACCCTCTAGGTAGCTTGGCACGAGCAGTCTAGGCTAACCAGAGGCAATGCGTAAAGTATTTGTACCAACACTCACAGTAACACAGTGAAAACACCACAAACTGACTCCACAACAGTTTAGAAAAATAAAGGTATTTTTAATCTAAACTACACAAAACGACAAAAATCCAACATACACAGTTCAAGAATATGGTTTCAAAAGAGTTCTTAAGGTTGCGTTAGAATTCTCTACGTTGCGATAGAATTCTCTACTGATGCGTGAAAAGTTCACAGTTGCGTCACGTTTACTCACAGTACCTTTTAGTTGCAACAAAGTTCCAAAAGCAGAAGCTGGTGCGGTGGAAAACAAGCGATGCGTTGCTCCTGAGACCCTGGGGAGGCGATGCGACAGCCCCGCTGCAGCAGCGGGCGTGTTGCGACGAATCCGGTCTGTATGGGGAGGAAGGCCACTTGTATGGATTCCGGTGCGTAGGTTCCGTAGGAAGTCTGTTCTCGCAAAGGCACGATGCGACGATCTCGTAGGGGCTGCGACGATCTCCGGGGCGACGATGCGCGGTCCAGCGGTGATCCTCTCTCTCGCAGCTCCTCGATGCGATGGTTCTGCGACGAGGCTCGCAGCGATGTGATGCGGTCCGCAAGCAAGCGGTGCGGCGATCTCACCCAGCGACGACAGGCTCTGCGCCGATACTCGCAGCGATGTTCGATTCTCCCGCACCGGTCTGGTGCGTCCCGCAAACGAAGGATGCGACGTCTCTGGCAGCGGCGTAAGGCGCTGCGACGATCTCGACCTCCGTAGCGGCGGGAAACTTCTCGCACTGTCGGGGATGCGCTCCGCAAGCGAGCGATGCGACACTTTTCAGTTTCAAAAGTCACTCAAGCTTAGTTTCAAGCTTCCCAGCTCAGGTACAACTTCCAGAGGCCCCACAACTGGATCAAGCACTCTAGGAAGGACAGAACTCTCTCAGAAGAGTTCAGGGAAGCTGGGGGTGAAGTTCTTTTGTTCCTGGGACTTCAAAACAGGGAGCCAGCTCTTCTCAGGCCCTTGGAGATTCCTTCAAGGCAGGGGACACAGCTCAACAGCAACGTCCTTCCCCTCTCCTTGGCAGCCAAGCAACAGGTCAGTCCAGCAGAGCAACAGCAGGACAGTCTTCCTTCTTCAGTTTCAGCTTTCTCCTTGGCAGAGGTTCCTTCTTGATTTCCAGGATGATCTAATTTTCTGTTGTCAGGGGTCCTGTACTTATACCCCTAAAGTCTTTGTTCTCTTGGTGCATGTGGGCCCTGAGCCCGGTCTGAACCAGTTCTGGGTGGATCCTGAGCACTTTGTTTTGCTGGCTGCATCTTTCCTTTCAGAATGAGGGGCAGGGTCCTCAGCCGCCCAGCAGGGGGGTGGAGCCAGCATTGTGGAAGGCAAGCACAGCCCTATTCAGCCCAGGTGCTAACTCCTCCCACCACTCCGGTTGCAATTGCAGTCATTCAGCCTAGTGCTGACTCATCCAGCCTCCTGGGGAATCCCCCAGCCCCTGTCACTCTCAAACCAGACAGTCAATACACAAACAGGCCCAGGCACACAGAAGGGTCAGACAAGAGAACAGCAACTTTCTAAAAGTGCTGTTCTCAAACACAGGATTTAAAAACAACCTTTCCTAAAAGATGTGTTATTAAATTCTGAGTTCAGGGATACTAGATACTTAGGTCCTATCTTGTTCCTATGGGAAGAAATGCTGTTAACCACTGTAGCCAGCATCCCCCATGTTAACCTATGGAGCAAGATAGCCTTACAGTAGTGAAAAACGAAAATGGCTGCCATTCACTACCAGAGCATGTCACCTGCACTAGTACATGCTCTACCTTTTACATACACTGCACCCTGCCCAGGGGGGTACCTTGGGCCTTCCATAGGGGTGACTGATGTGCACAAAAAGGGAAGGGTTAGACCTGGTCAGTGGGGACACTGACCAGGAGGACATGGCAGTTCTAAACTGCACACAGGCACTGCAGTGTCAGGCCTGAGAAATCATTTTAGGGCTACTCCTGTGGGTGGCACAATCAGTGCTGCAGGCCCACTAGTAGCATTTATCATCACCAGCCCTGGCACACCCAGTGCACTTTACTAGGGACTTCATGGTGATACAAATATGCCAAACATGTATATCCAATCAGAATACCAATTTACACAGGGAGCACTTACACTCTGGCACTGATCAGCAGTGGCAGAGTGTCCAAAGCATCTAAACCAGCAAAAACGAAATCCAGCACAGCATCAAAAATACAGGAGGTAGAGGCAAAAAGGTAGGGGAAACCACGCCAAAGATGCCAGGTCTAACACGGAGCGTCGTTGCCGAGACTCGAACCGGGTTCCCCAGATTTGAAGTCGACTGCCCTAACCATCAGGCTACATCCTCACCCCAAGATATCAATAGGAGAAGGATGTAAAGATACCAGAAATAAACTGGAATACTGTTTATCGGAGGCTGCAATTTAGATCTCAGATCACTGCCTCAAATTGAATGCAGTAAAATCAGAGATTCTACTTTCCAGGAGGGCAGACATAACTTGGGATTCCTCACAGTGGCCACTTTCACTGGGAGCCACACCAGAGCCCAAGAAGGTAGTATAAAATCTGGGATTCCTCATTGATAACTCGTTATGTATGCAAGATCAAGTGAAGGCCACCTGTGACAAATATTTTGCCGCTTTAGAATTACTAAGGAGACTTTTCAAAATTATCCCAGTCAATTGGAGGAAAACAGTAGTTCAGGCCTTCAAAGTAAGTCGGATAGATTATGGGAATGCTCTGTAGGTGGGAATGGCAGATTATCTGTTTGCCCGACTTCAAGTAACGCAAAATGCAGCAGACAAACTGATATGTAAAAAAGATAGATATAGTTCTGCATCTACTTGTCCATTTAAGCTACATTAGTTGCCATGTACCAAAGAGTGAATATCACATTACTTTTTCATGCACACAAAGCACTGTTTAAGTTAGGCACAGTAACCCTACAAACCAGATTGGAATTCTACACTCCTTCTCATGAACTGATTTCTCACAATCTTGCATCGGCCAAATCAATGCAGATAAACAGAGTTAGATCTAGAGGCACCTCCTTTTCTCATCTAACAGCTGTTCAGTGGAATAAGCTACCTTTAGATCTGTGTTTTACGGAAGAACATTTTGTATACAGGAAGAAATTAAAATCTTGGTTGTTTAGAACGTAGAGGTGAGATTTATGTGTCTACAGCTCACAGCTTTCCTATACAGCTCACAGCTTGCCGTACCGGCGCTGTGATATTCAATAGGGGATGATTGATGCACTTTACAAAAACCTTAAAATAAATAAATAAAATAAAATAAATTCCATATCTGCTTTACCACTATCCTCTCTAATGTAAATTCAATTTGTTCCATCTGCTAAATAATCATGTTTTTGCTAAATTTCATCCACAATTTTAATGTGTTGTTTGAGCACCAGATGCTTCATGAAATTGAAGAAACAAATGCAACTAGATAATGGAATCCACATATGCTCATAATTATTGTATAATTGTCAGAGTAGAGAAAACTAGTCATTTGTTTGTAATTGCAATTAGAACATATACAAAATGTCTTAAGTTAGATTCCTATTGTATAATTGTGGCTATTTATCAAAGGTAGGTCCGTCAGTGAGAGAAATAATCGACCAGTCTTAAGATGTTAAGTAAACACTAATGTTCAAGCCAGTGGTAGATTAAAAATCAAGACAGCCAAAAAGCTTCTATTCTTCGGGACTTACACTGTGTCTCATTGACGAAGCCTAACCAGGCAAACTGTACTAGGGTTGCTTTTATTTCCATTCATAGGGGATATGTTTAGGAAATGCTAAATTAATTTGTAAAAAGAAACAAAAAAAATGCCATGGCTCAAGAATTTTCTTAGAGTCTCTGTAGCTTTGACATGTCACTGTCCCTCCAAGTGATGCCAAATGTCATTAAAAATGGTGCAGATCTGCCTGTGCCATTTGGATTATTCCTCTTCACCCCCCGCTGTTAGAATGCCCTGAATATGGCGGCACTATTTTTTTTCAAATATTTATTGAATAAACAGATTTCTGATGTTCAAAACTAGTTAAACAGCACCACTTTGTCATGAAATATGATAAACGTGATGGTTTTAGCAAATATTTGCTGGTGCCAAGCACCAGAAACCATAGCACAAATTAAGCACTGTTGCTAAAAGATTTCGGCTGGACTGTTCCTAGTGGAACAAGGACAATGTGCATATGGCTGCTCCCTGCCTGTAGTGACACAGTGAGCAAACACAAACAAAATAGACTGAAATGCACCTCACATTAATTACCTGTGGTGGCGATTAATTTAGGCAATCCTCCCATTGCTTTTCAGGGTTTTTTTCAAGCTTCAAAAGAGAGTCATGTAGTTAATATTCCTATGCTGATTTTAAAAAAATGGCCTGTCCATCTCAAGAGAAGAATATAACATAACTTGTCATGGAATGGTGAACTCTTAAACTAGGGTGATGCATATTATTTTTGATTAATGATTAAGTAACAGACATGATTACAAAGGAACTGTCTGCATTGAAATGCTTCTGTTCCATGTACGCCATAAATGGGGTTAGTCTTAGTAGTGTTTTTAGCATTATTGTTTTGTTCTGACGATGATGCATCTTGACAACCAATGCTACAGATACAAGAAAATATTGACTCCAACAGAGCATATATTTTTCTTCTTGTGGAATCAACTTCACTAACTACCCAAAATACCTGATAAGTGTGGAAATGTGACAGGGGTACCCCAAAAGGCTGCTTTCATTATATTAAGGGAATATGGCAGGAACCCTGCAGCACAAGCAGTCGGCCTGTCTGCCTCTCATTGCATGCTTCTTCTCTGACAACGCCTTCTTGGAGTTTTGGTTTTAACATTTTTTGCATTGTATTTATTCAACTAATTTCCAATATTTTTGTGTGCCATTTATCATATAATGGTAATAAATGGTGCTGATGTACTTACTAACTGTTCTATCGTATTTTATGAAGGAAGGTACATTTCTTGGCTACCCATTCCAGCTGATTTTATTGCCATGTGCTTTATCCTCTTCTGTAATGGGCTGTGCACAACGACCGCTGGTAATTTCCAAATAGCATTTGCCATACTAATTGTTATTTACTTGTTTTTGTTATTTTATTTTTACTGATGGTCAATTCAAAAAAAGCAAACACATGGAGTAGCCCATCAATGACAATCAATATGATAACTCAGCTACAAGATAGTCACTCTTAAAATACACATAAAAAGTAACTCAAAGTAGAAATGTGTCCTGTTATTTAAATACATTGCTACTTTCCTACATCTTTCATGCATGTATGAATCTCCGTATATAATATGATCTAGAATAAAATAATAGAGTGACTGAATGGACAGTTTCATTTTTAGCCATGAGTACCATTGAGTTGGGTAACAATAAACATCTGTTATTCAGTGCCAAGATGTCCGTCTGGGGGTGAACGTGCACTTTACAAATACACATGTTATGTTACCATCATCATCTATACATATACTCTGCTGCATTTCACTTTAACTATTTTAAACTATACAATTACCCTTTGCTCAATAAACTTTCATTCTTCTCTACTTTTGATCTCTTACAGCTACAACCAGTTGCAAGTCTCCCCGAACTCGAGATTCTCATTAATTTATCTGCGAGTCTAAAACTGAATTATATTAAAATGTTACAAAAATGTACAGACAGGGCCGGACTGGGAACAAAAACCGGCCCTGGCAAACTGCTCTTCCAGCCCCCCTGGAAGGGATAGGGTGCAGGCGAACTGTTTGCTAGGGCCAGTTTCTGCCGATATTTTTCACAGGGGGACCATATTGCTGATACCAGGTAACAAAAATCCCCGGGGGCCCAAAACTGGCTCCACCCTGGCGGCTCACCGGGGAAATGCCCGGCGCCTGCTATGGCCAGTCCGTCCCTGTGTACAGATCGGCACCAAATCTCACACATTGAACACTGAAGTTTCTTAAATCGCTCTGAAATTACTAAGAATAACAACCAACAAACGCCTCTACAATAAACACCCTCTGATTCAAATCATTATGTGTGACAAACATCTCTACAAATAACAACCTAAAAATCCACTGAAAAGCACCCACGCATGCCGCCACGAAACAGCGTGTTGAACAGTTCAATCATCTCATCAAATGCATGGAATGCACCTATATATACAATGTGAACTAGGGTTCCAACCAATGCAGCCTACTATGTGTAACTAGAGTTCCAACCAATGCAGCCTGCAGCAAAGGCCGTGCTCTAGGGGTACACAAGTGTAGCTCCTGAGAAGTCAGGTGGCCCAGAAGCTGAAGGCTATGGATGCACCGCTTGTAGAGGCTCTCCTGCTTGACTTTTCTGCTTCCGTGGTATAGCTGTTAATGGTATGAAGTAAGCTTGAGTTTTTTCGCATTTGTCTTCTGTGTGAGAGAAGCCTGCACAGCTGCTTCATGTTCTCTACTTGTTATATGAGTGTTGATAGAGCCACAGAATAGAAAAGTCTGAAGACAATTATTTCATCCCGAGGCACCTTCTGCACTCGGCAAGTTTCTTCCATGATTCTTCCATGTGCTTCTCTTCTGTTTGATCAGGTTATCTGGTAAGTCCACAGTTTCTGGCAGGTATAATGAGTATTTTTCAGGTAGTTGGCTCCCCAACCCAACAGGGACTGTGCTTTACCTTATGTTGTACTCACAAGCAGCCAGCTGAGGGTTTCCAAATGCAGTGGTCATGAGGGAAAATTATTTTTTTAAGTTTGCCTCATAGTTCTCTGTCGAATCCCTCCCACCCAGCCCCACCGCTCTTACCTGAAAGGACCACTTCTGCGAACAAGCATGAATTTGGGGAAAAATGCCCTTGAAGTTTGCGTTGGGCGTATTTTCCTCTCCCCACTGATTACAGGATCTTGCATTTGATGCCTAATGATGTAAACACTGTTGCAGTTATTTATTGAATGGATGGCATGGTGCATTTTCCCAGTCAAATATGCTTTTAAGTGGAAATGTCTCTTGCCAATGACATTGGTTGACTTCAAGCCACTTGACACCATAGCCTGCTAATCCAATTAGCCCTTTTGAATCATTTCTATTTGATCAAAATGCAGCTACCTCATTGGAAGAAGAGAGCAGTGCTGTGTAATGGACTGCCTGGAGCTGCTGGACTCGCAGTGACTCCCTTTCATCTGCCTGCACTTAACTTTTAGTGGTGAGCACAAAGGTTATTCCAGCCCCCAAGCAGAAAACGGCTCACAGCCCACTCCAAAGTGTTTGCATATTTTTTTAAATACCTTTGTAATTATTTTTTGAAGGAGACATTTAGAGCTTCAACACTCATTACGTCTAACTGGAGATAACGGTAGCTATCTGCCAGAGCTCATGCAATCTCAAAAATAACAAACACTAGCAAAGCCAACAACTCTTTGCAGTGAGACATATAGGTTTTGCAAGTTCTTTTTTTAAAATATTACAAATGTATACAGAGACGTGGTGATTTTTTGTACAAATGCTTTGTCAAATGCTTTTCAGTGATGCTTGCAGTGGATGTGTGTTAATCCGCTGCAGCGAAAATTGCATGCATTTTCAACACTTTAATAAACACATTCAAAAAAGGGTTCAGTGGTTGCGCACACATCTGAGGTGACCATCTTCAAATAATTTTTTTTAAATGTTACAAGCTCATTTCTAGGTATCTCACTTGCATGCATTCAGATGCACGCTAGCAGGCAGCAATCTTGAAATGGTCTTAAAAGCATTTTGAGATTGACTGTGTTAGAAATGGGGGTCTCTATTTGGCAGTGGTATGCACCCTGTCCAAAAAGGGACACTTCCTTCTAGTCAGCATAAGGGAGATACACACCCAGATAATCCCTGCTCACCTCCTTGGTAGCTTGGCACGTGCAGTCACGCTTATCTCAGACGCAATTTGTAAAGCATTTGTACGTAACACACACAGTAACACAGTGAAAACACAAAAAATGGACACCACACCAGATTATAACAATAAAGTATCTTTATCTTAGACTACAACAATAAAAATCCAACATACCCGCCTCAAAATATCACTTGTAAAAGGGTTTAGCAATTCTGTCCATAGGAAACTATGGATGCAGTGATTTTACACAAAGTGCATTCAGATGCATCAAAAATTCACAAGGAAAACAGTCACAGAGGAGGGGAGCATCAGAAACACAGTAATTGTTGGTTCCTGAGTCCTTGGCAAGCGATGCGTCAGTTCTGCTGCTTGCAAAAGAGTTGGGCCAAATCCGGACTGTAGGGGAATGCGAGGAGTCAAAATCCAAGTCAGTTCTGGTCAGTCAGTGATGTGTTGGAAAAATTTGGCGCACATGACCATTGTGTGGAAATCCAGCCACAACGGTAGTCCACAGACGCGCCATCGATTTTTTTCAGTTGTGGTCCCATGATGCGTCCATTATTTCAACAGCACAGCAGGGCATGCGTCTGAGTCATGGCGTTGGTCTCGGACTTCAGAAGCATGGTGTGCTGAGGCTGTGGCAGTTTCTTTGGCTGTGGGCATGTGCTAGGTCGATTTCTTCAACCGCACAGTGGCAGTGCCTAGAAACGACACCTGGACAGTTGTGATGCGCCACAAAAACAGGAGCTGGAAGGGTGAAAAATTGATTTTGATGCTTTCACGCAAGAAAACATCTTCCAAGAGCCCAGAACTGGAATTGGCACCACAAGGCAGGTAAGAACTCCCAGCAGTGGAGTTCGGGGATGCTGCGGATGATGTCTTTGCTGGCCCTGAGACTTCATAACAGGAAGTAAACACACAGAAGTCATTGGAGAAACTTCATAAGCAGGATACCCAACAAAGTCCAGTCCTTTTTCTCTCCAAAGCAGAAGCAGCAACTTCAGGCCAACCCAGCAAAACAACACACAGAAAAGGGGCAGTACTCCCCCTCACAGCTGTTCAGCTCTTCTCCTTGGCAGCGGTTCCCTTTGATCCAGAAGTGTCCTAAAAGTCTGGGGTTTTACGTCCGATACTTATACCACTTTTGGCCTTTGAAGTAGGTATACTTCAAAAGAAGGTCTTTGTGGTTTACAAGTTCCTGCCTTGCCCAGCCTTGGCTCCAGACACACTCAGTGGGGGAGGGGGGAAACATTGTGGGAGGGCATGCGCAGCCCTATTGAGGTGTTGGTGACACTCCCCCCACCATTCTAGGCCAGGAAGACCCATCAGCCTGATGATGGCCCTTTGTGTGACTGTCTAGAGTGAATGCACAAAAAGACCCCTGTTAGTCTAAACCAGATGACAAATCCACAGGCAGGCAGAGTTACAAGATGGTTAAACAAGAACATGTCCGCTTTCTAAAAGTGGCTTTATCAAACACACAATCAGAAAAATAAATTTGCTAAAAGATGTATCTTTAAATTCTGAGTTCAGGGAGGCCAAATTCCAAATCTCTATCTCTTCCCAATTGAAAGTTATTCTTGTAAGACGTGACAAGGCAGCTCCAAATATAGCCTATGGGAGAGACAGGCCTTGCAATAGTGAAAAACAAAACTGATAGTATTTCAGTATCAGGACATGTATAATATACCAGTGCATGTCCTACCTTTCACATACAAGGCACCCTGCTCATAGGGTGCCTTGGGCCTACCTTACGGGTGCCTTACATGTAGATAAACAGTAAATTAGGGCCTGGCAAGTGGGTGCACTTGCCAGGTCGACATGGCAGTTTAAAACTGCATTCACAGACACTGCAATGGCAGACCTGAGACATATTTACAGGGCTAATCATGTGGGTGGCACAACCAGTGCTGCAGGTCCACTAGTAGCATATGATTTATAGGTCCTGGGCACACACATTGCAATTTAATAGGGACTATTTCTTAAATCAAATATTCCAATCACGGATAACCAATCAGAATCAAAGTTAACACAGGGAGCACTCGCACATTAGTACTGATTAACAGTTGGTAAAACACCCACAGTACATAAACCAGCAAAACTGACATCCAACCCACAGTAAAAAATACAGTAGAGGCAGAAAGAAGGGGGAACCGATACCAGGTCTAACACATGCCAACTGGTAGTGCAGGACACCCCAGAAATAAAAAAGAAAGAAAAGAAAGGTGCAGGGTTGGGGAGAATATTAAAAATTAGCGGTATTGGGAAGGACGGGGAACATAAGGAGGGGAAATGACAGAGATATGAGTGGGTCATGGGACTGTGGGGGGAAGCAGCGCACTGGGAAGACAGCAAGGAAGCACATGCACCTGCTTGGAGTACTCAAAATATAAGAAAAATGTATTTCCTTGAACGCAAGCAACGTCAATAGTGGAAAGATACAAGTAAACTATTCAGAACAATGCAAGACCAAAATGCTCCTGGGTGGGACAAACACACGAATAGGGAGCAAGTACATTGAATGAAAAAGAGAAAACTGTGATAGATAACACAGCTGTAGCACAGCTGTACAATCATGAGCAAGGGCATGACCCACTTTAACTTTATGCATCTTGGAAACAATAGGTGTAGGCAAGAGAAAACTAAAGATTTCTCTAACCAAGACCTAATTAAAATGAAAACAAAACAAAGAGCTTCGGCTCTTTCCCTTTGGTGATTCTCTTCTTTGTGTGAATTTGATTAAGCAGCAGGTATTTTAGCCCACATTTGAAGTATTTCATTGCTCATAAATGTTAGAGATATTATCAAATACTTCATCTAAATTACAGTAGAAAGGGGATTTGAAAGCTGTAACTTCATGAAAAATATAGTAGGAATTACTTTTATAATGTAAACTCTGTGCAAGTATCATAGGAAGGGGATTTCCATTGTCTAACTCTGAGAGTCTGTTTTACAAATATCTCTATTTCAGGAGCTTCTTTAGAGGTTTACATTACATACATTAATAATGTTATTGTTAGAATTTAGTTAGACAGAGTATTTATCTTTTTTTAAAGTAAAAGCCCTTGTTAGGCATTGTTTTTTATCAGCTATGTACTTTGTTCAGGTTCGGGTTTATATCAATCAGCACCAGCTTGAGTTAGCCTAGGACTGCTCTGCCTCTTTACCTTGACCTGGCTGTAAAGAGATGAAGGGATATATCTGGGCCTCAGTTTGAGATCAATGGAAAGTTTTCCAAGGACAGAAGAGGTAAAAGACCTCAATTATCCTTGTTAGATCCCAGTAGCCTCTGACTGCCCTGGCACCTCCCCATAGTCAATGTTCCCATTCCCAGATTAAAAGTTATAGAGGTACATTGCCAGTGCCCACCCCCTCAGAAAACAAACATACCCGGCATCTGTCCATCTCCCTAATGCCTACTGCATTCTCACCAAAAGCTTGAACACCTGCACCGCCAGTCACTACTAAACTAACAGCAGTTACCTGTCACGCCACACGGGATTTAATTAGCAGGACCTTTATAAAGCAGCTTTACAAGTTTCACATGAACTATTGCAAAGTTGGCGGCTTTATTGTAAGATAAAGACCTGGCAGCATTAGGAGTGGAAGGTGCATGTTGCATACATGCCAACATTTTAGAAGGGGGAAGTGGAAGATTTTTTTTAAACAATCGGGAGAATGTATTGCTCCCATTGGCTTCTATTGAGGCCTGAATTGGGTCTATTGTCTTGTTACTAGACTAAATGAAAATATTGTTTTTTGTACCTTACCTGCCCGGAGCACGGAGAAATCACTAAGGCAGTCAGAGAGAGAGAGTGATAATAAATGATGTGCACTGGCCTGCTGGAGCAGTTTATGGGCAGTGCATACACTGAGTCACACAAGACTAGTTCCTGTCTGGGGAAGCCTGATGAGGAATCAGGTTTTTGCATACAGGACTCAGGAGGCGGCAGACTAGCCTTGAAATCGGTAGTCTCCGCCATAATCAGGAGGGTTGGCATGTATGATGTTGCACTAAATGAATGGCTGACCAGTTGTGGTCTTCTCCCTGCTGTGTTATTTATATTTTTACCACTGCCAGACTTTTCCCAATCCATGGCTACTCCATCCCAGTGGACTTGGACAGCAGTGAGTGTAATTTGTGCTGCATATGCTATTTTATCTATAATGCATGTATGATATTCTTTGGTGCATGTGTAAGCATATGGTCTTCAGAGCATGCACATTGTGGTAAAGCTGGTGGCTAACCAGCTGCTCCCATCAATGACACTCTACTGGACACCCTCCCGCCAAGGTCATTTTACCCTTCGAATACATTTGTTGCTCCTGTCCAAGGTTTTATATTAGGACATAGTATCTTCTTCAGTTTTGAAATCCTCCAACAGTCTGAAAGCTGTAGCATGACAGGGCTCCACCAGCCCAGATATATAACCCCTTCGCTGCTGGCAGGATTCCCCTGCTATGCTGTGGGGCGGGGGCGCACAGCGCCCCCATGCTCATAGCGAGCTGAGCTTGTCATGAGCCACGGCGCTGCGGTGCTCATGACGAGCTGAGCTCATCACGACCACGCCCGTTTAATTGAACGCTTAGCACAGCAGGGGAATCAGCCCAGGGTGCGAGCATTCCACGGGCCATGACAAGCTCAGCTCGTCATGAGCCCCTGGAGCGCCGTGGCTGAAGACGAGCTCAGCTCATCATGAGCACAAGAGGGGATAATCTAAGTTCAAACCCATTTTACTGCAGTGAAAGAAAGTTTATACGAGTAACTCCCACAGACCCCAGGTCCTGAGGACAGGCTTCCAAGTAAGTGGTCTCTCTACAATTAGAACTGCAGCAAGGTCCAATTCACACTGGCCCACTTGGTCTTTTTGGAGTCAGGAGTCATTCTATCTTTTGTGTGCCTACAGCAGTAAATGCAAAGCAGCCACTTGGCCCATTGATAGCAATTCCAGTCCCTGGGTGCCAGTAGGATTTAGAAATAATTTGTTTTTCTTTCTTCCAGTAGTGAGAAAGAGTCCTCTTCTCTTGGAAATCCTTAACGTAGGTCCAAGAATGTACTGATGAGGTGGTGATGAGGTATCTGACCCACTGATTGGAGATCTTTTTACTTCCAATTCTGGCAAGTTTCTGGCAGCAGTTCCTTTCTCCGTTTCGTAAAAACCTCTGCACAATCCTTTCTTCATGTCTGCAGCCTTATTCCAGCTGCCAGATGCAGAATTTCTTGGCACCTTCCTATGGAAAGGAGGTCTCCACTCTTCGGCCATTGCTGGAGCCTAGGGACGTGTGTTCAGGCTTTTGAGCAGGTCTGTGAGACAGATAGGTATTAAATATGTTTACTCTTGGCAGCACAAATGACACTTTTACATGAAGACGTGTTCCCCACAGAATGACAAAGTGCTTGTTGCAACCATTCACTGTGGGGAATTACATTAATTAATATCTAGGATTCCCAACAATAATATATCAATCATTGCGCCCTATTTGTTTGCAATGGGTGACTTAGCTAACATATAAAACTAGGGTTTCCTTCATGTCAAAACACTATTTTCTGCCATTTGACTACACTCTGGACTGCAGTCCAGTCAAAGCACAATGGTGCTCCCTGGAGTCATACACCGTTTTTTTCTTATTTGTGGGTGGCGTAAATACACACTGCAGTCCTCTTGTGACATTTAATGTTCATTCCACTGATGACATTTCTATGCCAACCTACGATGACCTTACAAGAAAATGTTTGAAAAAAAAAGAAAGTTAAATCAGTCAGGTGTAGTTATTATAGGAGCAGAGTTTTAGGGACAGGGCGCTCACACTACAGCACTAAAATGGCGGCATCATAGTGTACAGAATTAAAATGTCAGCAACAGTGAAGTCCGCTAAAGCAAGAATTCAGTGGAGATAATGCTGAAAAGGTAGATTTTTTAAGCATATATGTTTATTCTATTCTAGGTGAGAGGTGTGGCGCCGCGGCCAGGGTGACTGACTCCGGAATCTGGGGATCACGGTTCGATCCGCGGGGCCGGCGGCAGATTAGCCCAGCACCATGTGACTCTGGGCAATAGCTTGCTTAAGCTTCCCGACGGCCCCTAGCGCGTAGAGACCCTAATGGGTGATGGTTTGCGCTTTAGAAATGTGGATTATTAATTATTATTATTCTATAAGTGCAGCACTCAAGAGCAATGTGTTAAAATGGAAAATGTTCACCATGTTCATTCAAGAAATACAATAACAGATAAATAACATCTATGGCTACAGTGAGACTTGCCATAAGAACACTTAAGATATTTACAGCAAACTCTTTTGTAATAATGTTGTTGAATAACCACTACCCAACTGGTATTGATTTTTATGATAAAAAAAAATCCCTATCCATTTTCAAGAAAAGAAATATCAAATCTGATTAAATGTTTTATGAGCTACCAAATCCTGTCAAACCTTTGAAGCATACTGTAGGTAATGTGTCGCAGCCTACTGCTTAGTCACCATTTGGAAGCCTACAACTCCTTTCTTAAATTCAAAGGATCAGCCATCAAGTTCAAATATTATACAAATGTGCAGTTTAAGGTATTTGGACATACACTCTTTCCCTTATTGTGGGATTCGCAGAACTGCAGCATTGCTTGGCACTCTCCTGATATCCAACTTAATCTCAAAGTTTACTGTGACTTTTGCTGATCGTTATATTAGTATTCATAAACCTGAGACACCTTGATACTTCAAAAAAAAACCAAATGTGGTTGTGAGCCTCCTCTTGTGAGCTTTCGATTCATGCTGTAGTTAAGTGTGATGCTCCCGATTTGTAACAACTTTGAATGTATTACCCCAAATCAGTTCATTCAAGTCCTTGTATGCTAAATAATATGGAATTATATCTTAAGCGTTTAGAAAGAGAGGCACACAAAAACAGCCAAATAGTACCAAAAGGAAGCCTGAGAAAAAAATTGACAAAGCCATTTCTTTTGAGGCTTGGATCTGTTTTTTTTTACTTGCACCAATATTTATTCCTCAAAAAATTAGCAACTGTTTGTAATTACCTTTTCAGTGTACTCACGGTGATCCTTTCGTAAATTCTTAAATCCACAAGTGTGTTACTGCATATGTCACTGCACATACATGTATATATATATATATATATATATATATATACTGCTGAGCTTGGTTTCGGTTATAAAAGTTTATTTTTTTTTACATCTTTACTAAACATATTGTGTTGCTACATAGACAAGCCTTTATTATATATAATTCCTGAATCGAAACACTTCACAGTGAGGGCCATTTCTCAATGCTACTTATTCTATAAAATCAATCTCTACAAGAAACAATGCAATTATTAAATATCATTACGGCATGTTTATTAACAGCATAATGTAACTTTACTCAGTAGTAGTTAACGTATATAGAAAGATTACTAGTATCCATTGAGATGTGTTGAATTAAATGCCGTCCCCTGTTTACCCACCTGCATTCAATAATTCTGCTTTTTATTGAATAATGTCTAACTGAAAACAGGTAATTTGTGTTTTCTACCAAACCATTTCTACTCCACAGCAATAAGTCACATATTGGAATTTACACTAGGAGTTCGATTAACAATGTTTCCCAGAGAACATTTGCACCTGTGCTTGGTACTCCTGGAACACACCTCCAGGTGGTACAACTGTATTACAGAAGGAGCCCCTCTCTAGTACTCATTGCAAGGGGGAACATTTCATTTTAAGGGGTATTTCCTTTATTGATATGAATATAAGAACATGTATTGTCCTTTGTACCTGAACCCTATTACGCATCTAGAACAATTGTGTGCCTTATTTTAAAGGTGCACACTTTGAGTGCCCAGGGATAGTCTCCTTTGGTGGGGACACTAAGGGTTGCAGGAGACTTCCTGAAGGGACCCTCACCAGCTAGTGGAGTCAAAGGCTGCCACCATTGTCCCCCTGCAGTAAATCTTCGGGTGAATTAGTGTAAAGCAAAAGTGTTTTTTGGGTAAAATGGACAAAAATAAGGATTGTTGTGCCATGTTCCTTAGCTCTGATGTGCCATTTAAGGGCAGCCAGATCAATATAAAGTATATTAGATGATACCATTTGTCAATAACTATGTTACTCACTATTATTGGATACTTAAATACTTTTTCTTGTAAGTGCACTAATAACTAAGTCTAGACAAACATGCTTCACTTCCTTTATGATGGGTTGAAAGGATTTCTGCTAGACTGTTAAGCCTGGGACACATTGCACCTTGAGTGTGTGTCCTAAATGCTATTGTTATGCAGGTCATGGATCGTCTCATTACTATTTTTACACAGAGTCTCAAGCACAGTTCTTTTTTTTCGCAGTTTCACCTTAGCATACCTATAGCCATGCAACAAAATCTTTCAAAGACAAAAGCTTCTTTTTAAAGTAGACCTTAAGATGGGGTTGTGTACATTGTGTGAAATAAAATAAATGGCAGTTATAAAACATTCTGACTCTGGTAGTGGAAAATGAGGTGCCTGAGGCAAGCACAGGTTAGGCATCTCTCATTCTCTAGTGTAATAAAAAAAGCTTAGGTTTTTTTTGTCTACTTCTAATCTTTGAAAGATTTTGATTTAGACCTTCTAACCTGCCCTCTGGCCTTGCTTCAGCTTGATTGCCAGAGGGAGCTCATAAGAGGAATTTGATTGTAATGTTGGCAGGAGGTTGCAGTGCAGAATTTCAGGAATAACTCTGTTTTGATGAGTTGTTTGTGTGGTCCATATGCAGTTTTAGTTATAATGAATACAGCCCATGCTTAGAAAATGGCCTCTCCCTATATTTTAAGTTTGCTGTATAATTGAATACCATTTTTCCTTTATGCAATTAACTTTGAACACTAAGGTGCATTTCATTATTCCTTTCCTACGTGCCCAATACAGTGTGGAACAGCTCATACATAGAAGACATATGCAGATTTTTATCACAAAATCTAAGTTGGACAGACACAACGAATCTCACTGTGGGCATTATGGAAGTGCATACGACAATGTCCAGGAGCCCAACATAGCACCTGTGTAGTGCATCTTTGTGTATTTTCATCAACCTCTCAGAAGAAAAAATGGGGCAATTTACAAAAGTAGCATGATTCATGACAGTTGTATATTCCATTGACATGCGTTCTTCAGCTATGCCTCAAAGGGCAATTTATAAAACCGGGCAAAGCAATGCGATGTAGTGCAAGAATGCCTTAAGTTTTAAACATTGTTTAATGATATTCATAAAAGGCAGGCACATAAATCAATAACAGCAGATGAAGGTAGCGCAACCTATGCCATGCATAATAAATACCAGTGGTGCAAATCACAATCATGGAATTGAAAATAATGAAAACAAGTAAACATTTTTGTTTCGCTATTTTTCTGTTCTTCACTCATTCTGTGAAAATGGGGTTGGTTGCAATTCTTTCACACAGGCTCATCACAGTTGCTCTGCCAATTTGAACTTTTAACATAGGACTGGATGAGGTGAGCCAATGTGAGTTGTAAACCAATAGTGAATGTCTTAAATTTAAGAGCATGTGAGTTTGTTCCAGTATTCAAATAACACCAACTATCCCCTCCTATCATTATACCATAATCACATCCATCACCTCTCATGAATAGTGGATGTTTGCATTTGAAGAGCTTCCTCATGACAGACACCTCACATTGTTAAGCCTAAGCTGTAACTTACAAAGCAGCTTCGGTAAACCTTTACTTTTGTAAGCTATGTATAGAATATGCATACATGGCTTGGGTATTCTATGCACTGATGCATATTTTACTTTAGCAAGCAAAGAATACATAAGCTTGCATTGTTGTCATCAGTATCAGGTGCTGTGGTATGAAATGTACATGCATCTAGTTCTTAAGCATGGAATCACTCTTTGATATGTTATGGGAAAGTAAATGTATGATATTTTTGTTTTTGGTCAGGTGCTCATGCATGACTGCTATTGTGTGTGTTGGTAGTATGGGGGTTGAACCCCAATAATCATCACCCTAGCAGAGTTAAACTGAATAAAATATTGGAAGCAAGAAGGATTGAGTTCTAGATCAGAAATGCGTCACCAAGTGAATTTATTATGGGCTTTCAAAATATGGTACAGGGAAAAATGCATAATTTGCCTGAAGGCCCCAATTACAGAAGTGCATGTAAATACAAAACCATAAAACTTAATAATCTCTTGTAAGACAGAATCTAAGCAGAAGTGTCAGACTCATAAATAGCACTGCTTTCATCCCCATAGAAAGTTTAAATGCAAAAGAGAATCATAGCAAAGCGTTTGCAAGTAAAATCGTAAAAGAAGCAAAATCACCTGAGAAAAACAGAAACCCAAAGTTTTTTATAGGAAAATGACAAAAATCTATTAACAGATTCTTCAAATTCAGCAACTTATGATCATATTTAGGGTTGCACTGGCAATTTGAAACAACGGCATTTTCAAAATTTATATTACTACCATTGCTTAAGGTAAGAGACATCTTCCACTTGCTTCCTTATCAACTGCACTCTGGAAATGTATAATCCAAATGAAACATTTCTCAAACAATGGCTCACTACACTAACACTTGCAGTGGACGTCCTTGAAAATGATACTTTGAGCACACTGTGGAAGCTTTATTCGCAATGTTGTATATTGCTATTACATTGATACTACTCACTTGATACTCCACAGAAACAAGGGGAGATATGATTTTGCAGCGCAACACTGATTTGGAAAGGCAATGAGCAGCAGCAAGTCGAGTAGAAATCTAGAAACTGCATTTATTTTAAGAATAATGGCATATCACACGAAAATATGGCACAACTATTCATACAGTTATTTACAGTTCTAATTGACATAGGAAACGTCTTCCAAGTACTACATCATTAGTTCAGCAGTTACACCTATATGCATCATTATCAAAAATAATTTTCATACAATATTTGCACATTATGCATATTTCGAAAATGCTCAAACAATATATAGGTGTCCGTTAATACATTTTTGAAAATTTGATACAGCAGGTGTTTTGGGCTTGAGTATGTCCCCAGGTGGTGTCACTGGCTTTGAAAGTTATGTTTCACTACCCATGTTACCCGTGATATTTACATTTGTATTGCCTTGTCCAGTGTATTTTATGATGAATTCTAGTGTTTCTTATGAATTAATGATGGTGTAACAAATGCAAAAATGCAAAAATGCTATTCTCATTAGTACAATTTAAGACCTTTCAAACAACACTAGAGCACTTTTTGAATCGTGAAAAATAAGAACAGGATTGAGCTAAGGGCTTTTTCAAACGAGAGACACTTGCAAGTCTAGACCTCTCATTCGTATATCAGTCCTAATATTTGTAGCAAAGAACTAGGGCAAAACATGCTTGTTATGTTGGTCTGTCCAAATATCCTTTCTGCATCAATAAGTCTGGACAAATGTTTTTGCTTTCGTTGGTAACATTTTACTTAATCCAATACTATTTCCCATACTATTGAATAAAATGCTGGTCAGCTGTGTTTTCAAACATTTTAAGTAATTGACAATGGAGTTGAAAATTGAAAAATCTACTTGGTGTCTACTCAATAGTCAAAGTTTGCCATGTCAACAGATTTGCAAATCCGTTAACAAATTGCGTATTCAAAGAATTTGTTTTTCTTAATTCAATCTTTTTTTTAAAAGTTTATGCTGCTTTCGTAATTGAATCTATTTTGGAAAATAATTGATCCATTTCTTTTACATTTGTACTTTTGTAAAATAGATCTTTGTAAAATAAGTAATACTTTATTTTAGAAATTGTTTTATTTCTCCAATGTAAACAATGTAGTGTGTAATCAATGAGAGTTTGTAAACTGCCAGAATTCTAAATTCTAAACCATCAACAGACACACAGCAACGCGATTTTGCATCCTTCGAAAACCTTGAAAGAGCTAGCTTTATTTTGCCACTGTTAAGAGCTGTGCTATGGTTTAGCATATAGTTTACGAAATGCAACAAGAAGAAATGTTTAAATTGTAATAATAACATTTGCATTAGTTGTTCAGATCAATTTTATTTGGAAAGTGTAAGATGTTCCAATGTAGGAGAATATTATAAAGTTAAGTTTATGCTCAAACAGTCCTCTGCTTCTTTCTTTTCAGTTCCACCACGATATTTAAATCATCCTTCAAACTTATATGCCTACGAGAGTATGGACATTGAGTTTGAATGTTCCGTCTCTGGAAAGCCACCACCGACGTTGAAGTGGACAAAGAACGGAGAAGTTGTCATTCCCAGTGACTACTTTCAGATTGTGGTAATTAGTTTCTTGAACCTTTAATGTTTAATTTCTGCTTTTAGTGTTAGATGCATGATTCGATAATTTGTTTTTGCTGTATGTTGCCCTACAGTAATCTTCTACTGACTCCCCCAATAAAACTTTGTGGTATCCAATCAGTGCCACTTTCATATTCTCTACTACTTGATCTTAAACAGTTTATGTCATAACCCAAAACTGCACCTACGTTTGCTGAAATAAAGTCTTGAGATAATACAAAGTTGCAGATGCATTTAGAGTAGTCGAAAAGAAGGGAGACTCAGATTGGTTGATGTGCCTCATAAGGGCTTGTTTGATAATTATTTTATGTTCTGTGATTATGCATGTCTTTCTGCTGGAAATTCACGTGAAAATCTAATTTAAGTTTGGAGCAATACACTCCTTCTCACTGAAACAAGCTTTACAAATCTGTCCTAGAAATATAGGTGCTATTCACCCTTAGGGCTTTAGTAAGACACCACTATTCAAAAAACAACCTTTGTAAATCAGGCCAAATGTGCATTGTGATTGGCTTTGTCCTTCATAAGGCCTTTCATTTGATATGACCTTTAAATGTGTCATTAGTCTAGGAGTCTTTTATGCTTTCCCATTTCTTAACTTGGTGGGAGTTTCAGCTGTTTGTTGACGTTGAGGCATTTGCTTCCTAGACTTTAACTTCTCCATAAATTATTTGATGAGGTCTCTGTTCACAGATTGATATTAAACATCCATTCTCAGACTACCATTTGGTAATGTCCACTCTCCTTGGATTCTTGAAATCATGGCCAGTATGATATCCAGAACAGCGTTGTCTTTCCTCAGACCTGGCTCTTGCTAAAGCAGACCTCACATCTGCGACAAAAAGCATATATATTTTATCCTTTATTTGGACTTCACTTTTCTTACCACTCAAGCATGGCAAATGATTTCTAAATCTTTACTGTACTAAGACTCTGTGAAAAAAGGGGCTGTTGCAACCTGTTTCCCTTTAGTTTTGGAGGCTTTCAGGCCAGATTGTTTGGTTTTATTCCAGGTTTATTTTTCCTCACTTGCTCTGAATGAGAGCATTAGTGATGATGGCCCAGGAATGTGACACAGTCTCAATTGACGTCCATTTTCATCAGTACATTGAAAAGAGTTAACTTATAGTGTAAGAACTTTAACTTGTTATGCACGCTAACCAAGCTTTTATGTAGATAACTTTTATTTTCCCTGAATATTTAATTGTGAAGTTTTCTTACATCCCTCTATTGTGATTACATAAGGATCAACAACTGTTAGTGTGTCATGAGATTCAATAAAATTTTACCTAAAATGTTCCTTTTGGCAGTGTCTTTTGTTGGATTTGTGACAGCGACTTTGCTCTTAGATGTTGTCTTCAGCAGTGCCCCCAATTAACATTTTGATGACTTGGATTATATTCCCTAAACGCAAATTACGAACCAATGATTGCCATCAGTCAAGGTTAATACTGGCAAGCTAATTAAGTGGAGCTGATCTTTGCCCTTCCAAAGATAATGTTCAGAAAGTTTTAACAGTTTTGATCCATGGAACTAAACGCAGATTGGTGTTACTTTCTTATGTCCCTGCCATGTATGTTACTAAGCCTAGTAAATTTTAATAGTTTTTAATTATTGCAAAATACAATTAGTGAACCAAGTTTACAAAGAATTACACAAAGCATGGCTTAACTATATAGAGAGGTGATGGCTGAAAACAAAAACGGATTTATGGCTTTATTTGCATTTGCTTAATGAGTGTCAACTCTGAAGAACCGTTGGGTTCTATTAAGCATCATCATGGACAACCTTTAAGGGAGTCAACTAACAGCTGCAACCAACCTTGTCCTTGTCATTACTGGGCATGATTTCAGGGTCCATTAAGGGAGCGACAAGAGCACTTCTTCTTTCGTTTTCTTTCCTTGCCCCCACCCCACTATCGCATCAGCAAATGGAAGCCTATGTAAGAGATGAGTAAGGGATAAGGTTCAAACCTTTGCTATCATTGATGTTCAAGGTGTGAATGATGACATTGCTAATACATCATGCATTTTGGGGAAACAAGGCCTGTGAGTAATACAGAGCACACTTACTGAAGTTTTCTTTAATGGGTGTACAAATGAGACAGAAAAACTAGAGAAATATATATTAAGCTTAAAAAAAGAAGTTCAGAAGTTAATTAAGTCTCACCTGTCAGACAGTGGTCTCACCTGTCGTCAGACAGTGCAAGCTGTCCTGTATTGATAAACTTATTGTGGACTTACCAAGAACTAACAGTGGCTCAGAACCCACCCTTTGCTCACCATTTGCTTGCTTTATTATCACTCATTTACTTGCTTCAGAGTGGCTTTCCTTGGCTTAACTTGTGTTTTCCTTCCCCTTTGATTAGCATGACGTGCATCCTTCCACTGCCCATTTTGTGGGAACCTTTTTTTTCTTTTTGATTTACACTATTTGAGTGCATCTGGTTTTCAGCTTTCACCATTGTGTGCTCTCCCCAAACATAGGCATCTGGTACTCTGTGTTACTCTCTGAGATGTGTGCTTCTCCCTGTCTTTGGTGTACGTTTCCTCTCACCCCATGCTCCATGTTGCTCTCTCCCTCGTGCACTTCTCCATCTCTCTGTGCTGCTCTCACTCCAGCATGCTGCTGGTGCTTGCTCTCTTCTGCGCTTCTCCCCCTATCCAGCACTCCATGTTAGTCTCTCCATCGTGTGCTTCTGCTCCCACCCTGTATGTTGCTTTCTCCCAGCTGAGCTGCTTTATTATTATTATTAAGTCTTTTATACCACCAAGCTACCCAGAACGAGTTTTCCAACCATCCAACAAAAGAGGTAGGAGCTGGCAGCAAATTAAAACGATCTGAACAGCCAGGTTTTAAGATGTGTACAGAAAATGGTCAATGAATGGCAACTTCTCAGGTACTCGGGCATGATGTTTCAAAGCTTAGGGCCCAAGTGTGAGAAGGAGCGACCACCCATGTGGGCAAATTTGACTCAGGGGACCATACAGAGGTACCGGTTGCTCAACCAAAGGGAGTGAGTTGGCTGGTATGGTGCCACCAGTTCTTGTAAGTAGAGTAGACCAGTATTCAACCTAACTTTATGCATATAGCATAGGGCTTTGAACTGTTTGCATTTGTCCACTTTAAGTCAGTGAAGTCCGCAAAGAAGGTAAGACAGGAAGGCTTATTTGGGCAGATAATATAGGAGCCTGGCAGTAAAGTTCTGAATGCTTGCAGGTGTCTAATAGAAGCCGTGCCTGTCCATCAGTAGATGATGTTTCCATAATCCAGTCTTGATAAGATCAACACTTGTTTTTGTTGCAATGAATACAATAGGCACCAATAGAATGAAAAAAGTATTGATGGAAATCTTTTTATTAAAAGTCACCTGCCTGCACCTACTACTTAAGAAATGTGTAAATTGCTCCTGCAGGGAATTACTTAAATATATCATATTTGTCTGACACCTGTTTTCCTAAATCTATCTATTCTGTTCTTTGCTAAATGCTACCGTCTCATTAGAATCAATTCAGATAATCTTGTTTTTCACTGTCTGGCAACAGCAGGAGGAAACTGAAACCCTGCCCAATAGCAGCAAATGCCAAATGAATTTTGCCTCCCTGTGGTCTGCTCATGGTATTATCCCAAGACGAATGGTTCAACTAACATAAGGAGGGGTATTTGGCTAGCACAACGTTTATCTGAAAACAGAACTTGCTTTGAAGAAAACAGCTTGTGGTATGCCAAAATCCTGCAATAAAATTGGTTTCAACAGATTTCTGATAGATGCCTGTTTATATCCAATCTCTAAGATGAAACCAAATGTATTCATAGAAGAAAAAAAACTAATTTTCAGTTTTTTCAAGCTGTTTGCATGTTAATATGCATTTCAAATGCTTGCTTTGTTTTATCATCAAACTAATTATAATGTAGTATTGCTTGCTTACCTCATAATTGAAGTCACATAAAGCAAGCCCAGGCTCAGTCCTCCATGCTTCCCTATATTCTTCTTTCATTCCCTCCAACCTTCCTGCTTTCAAATCCTTCTATCCCTTCCCTCTTTCAAATCTATCCTTCTTTACTTAACTTCTGCTTTTGGTTCCTCCTTGACTACTACTTTACCTTCCTCCTTAACCGGATGTATGACGTTTCAATGCATGCTTTTACCACGCATGCTGTTACAACGCAGTTTTTACAACGCAAACCTTTATAACGCATAGCGCTTTGGGGTGCTGGATAGTGATTAGTTTAATTTACTATTCCAACTCCAGTCCCCGTGGACACTAGGGAAGGTGTTGGATAGTAAATTAAATCTATTCCCTATCCTAGAGCGCCCCCCAGCGCAATGCATTGTAATGGTTTTCGTTGTAAAACCTGCGTTGTAAAAGCACTGCGTTGTAAAAGTTTCATTGTAAAGGATGTTTCCCTCCTTAACCACCACTCTCCTTTCCTCCTTGACTTCCTCATTCATTCTTTTTTTCCCCCGGAGTTTTATATAGCGCAAACTTGATCAGGTATCTGAGGGCTTTACATGAGCACCAGTTGCTCAAGTAAAGGACACCTTCATTTTTGTTAGGTACGGGGAGATTAAGTGATTTGCCCAGAATGACAGGATGTTGAGCGTGGGTGCAGAGACTCGAACCCTGTTCCCCAGAATCGAGACCCACAGCCATAGATGTTAGGCCACATCGTCTCCCTTTTACCTTGATACCCACTTCCTCTTTCTCTTTGACACCCAATTTCCTTATGTCATTGACTCCTGCGTTCACTTTCAATCCCTCCTCTGCTCCCACTTTCTCTTTCTCCTTGACTCCTGCTTTCACTTTCTGCCCCTCCTCGACTCCAACGTTCCCTTCCTCCTTGTCTCCCACTTGCCCTACTTCCATGACTACCCCATCACTTTCCCTCCCTCCTTGCCTCCCATTTTCACTTTCCTTTCTTCTTGACTACCCCTGTCACCTTCCCTTCCTCCTCGTCTTCGACTTTCAGTTCCCTTTTTCCTTGACTAACCCTGCCACTTTCCCTTGTATATTGACTACCCATCCCTTTCCCTTCCTTTTTGACTCCCACTTTGATTCTTTCACATGTCCTCCCTTGCTTATTTCCTTCCATCCTTCTTCCTACCCTCTTTCTACCCTCCATCTTTTTCCTTTTCCTATTTGTTCTTATTATTTCGCCAGTCTTGGTTTTGCATTCATTGGGCACCCTTGCCTAATCCAATATCTCATTGTATTCTTTCTCATCTTCTTTGGACTAGCATTAAATACAATACTTCCAAGAGACCCTCTTCATGTTTCTTCCACTACGTTTTTCATCTCTTTCCCTCAATATTCGAATTATGTCACTTGTCTTTCATTCAGTCTTGGCTCGCTCCTGTTGGCTTACCTTCTTTCTCTATTGGCACTAATTTCATGTTTTTCTCCTCTGTTCCCTAGGGAGGAAGCAACCTGAGGATACTTGGGCTTGTAAAGTCGGATGAGGGATTTTACCAGTGTTTAGCTGAAAATGATGCTGGGAATGTACAGACCAGCGCACAACTGATCATCCCAGAGCCTGGTAGGAGGACCTCTAATAGCACTGAATGACAGATGGTTTATTGCCTAGTGATTTATGAAATGCTGCATGGCATGTGTAGTATGAGCAAATTAAAGTACTTCTAGGGCTGTATGCTTTCCATTGCAAATTTCGAATATGCAGAAACAGATATAAACAGAACAAATTGGCAATGTGTCAAAACTACTCAGGAGTTCAAATGTTAAGTACGTGTACTCTTGACTTATCGGTTTGAGAACACAGTACAGATTTCAAGTTGTCTGAGTGTATCACATACCCTCTAATTCACTCATTTTTGGTGAGAGGCTGAGTCACAAAAGTTTTACTATATATAGATTAAAAAGTGTCATCTGCAAATATAAATCAGTGATACTGGGTCGCAGAACTGGAATGAACTTATTTTCTAACATCATAGAATTGAATGCAGAAAATCCAACAGGTCAACAATAGTCTTTGTAGGTAGGTGTAAATGTGTGTTTCCAAGGGAGTGCCCTCGGATGGGTGAGGAGTGTGAGTGTGAATGTGGGGGAAAAACAACAAAGACGGAATATTGTGGATTTTAATAGGCATTAACAGTGTCCTTATCACATTCCTTGCACTTTTAAGGAAGATGCATGCCACATATTGAGCCCTTCTCCATTTTTAGATATTCAAGGATATTTACATCGTAAACTTTGTGGTGGGCATTTCAGTTGATACATCACATAAAGGATATTCAAATGGATACAAGGGGATATTTTGAAACTGTGTATCCCACTATTGCTGAGATTATGCAATTTAAACACATCACTAATACTGTACCCCAATGGTAACCCCAACTAGCCTTCTGCCATTGATTTTGTGGAATAGTATTGATAGGAGGGCATTGGGGAGCGAGGGGGACGAAACGCTTAAGGTGAGGTTAACATGCAGCACATGTCGGCTCAAAGACCTTAGGCATATTCTGCCACTTAGCAACAGTCTTGGCAATTGCCTATGAGGTTGGTGCATCTCCCTATCTACATGTCTGTAACTACCATTCATGTAGATGTGAATGTTTCCAATAAACCATCCAACATTAAGGCAAGGCGCTGCTTTCGTTGTACTCTATTGACCTCTCTATGTAGTGCTTAGCCCTTGGTCATGCCCCAGTGTAAGACCTCTTCCTACCAGCTGGACACAAGGGGGGTTTGGGTGGATTTCCAGCATCTGGTGATCTGTTGTTTGGTGAGTAGGAGCGCCAAGTCAACAAATCACAACATGGTTTTAGAATTCTTGGGACGTAGGTACAAACCCAAGAGACAGTGTTCTGACATGTTCCAGTGGGAGA
The DNA here is from genome assembly GCF_964261635.1 of Lissotriton helveticus. Classification (NCBI taxonomy): domain Eukaryota; kingdom Metazoa; phylum Chordata; class Amphibia; order Caudata; family Salamandridae; genus Lissotriton; species Lissotriton helveticus. The sequence goes on from NC_136059.1 coordinate 274,999,438, forward strand.
CCCCCACCAGATCTGCCAAGGCTTAAAGGACATCGGCCCAATAAGACTCGAAGGAGGGACATGCCCACAGCATGTGTAATAGGTCTGCAGAGTCTACATGACATCTGGGGCAGTTTGGGGTCACTTTGGGGAATATTTTGTGTAATTTTTGAGGTCTGAAATAAGCTCTGTATAGCAGTGAGAATTGAATAAATTTGAGCTAGGAATTGCGAGGTAACATGCTGGATATTCAATGAGAAAATTTAATTTCTTAATTGTGCAAGGCATGACCAAGATCTCTTCCCACCGAGCTGTAAGGAGTGTCAATGAACTGTGTAGATGAGTATGCGGGCCTTTATACAGCCATTTTACTAAGTGTTCACTTGTGCCCAATTGGTATACTGCCTGGATGAAAGAGTGTGTCTCCGATTGTGTCCCCTCTCGAGCCAAATATGAGCGGATGCACCTGGAGATGTTCAAATTGGTTAAAAAGGGAGTTAGAAAATTTGTGAGCCGGAATACATTTCTGGGGTGGCACGAGTTGCCTGTCCGTGAACATTTCTCCTTTCGTGTGAACCCCAGCAGATTCCCAGAGATCCAAACCCAAAGGATGTGAGTAAACCTACCGGTGTCGGCAGTTCTTGTAGTGGTATATTAGGGGTGCAATTTGAGGGGGCAGCTGTGTATTTAAGAGCATGTTTTCAATATGTAAGTGTATTGTCCAGAAGCAAGGGTAAGCTGAGTGGTGTGTTGCTCCCGGTAAGTAGTTCACCCAGTCGCAGCATTCACATAGTGAAGTCTATCAGTTAAACATAATCCTGCTAACCGGTAAGACAGCCATTGTAATTGGCCTGCATAACAGTAAGCATGAAAATCTGGGACACCCAGCCATCATTACCAGGTGGTAACTGCACTTTGAGTAGGCTCACTCACTCTGGGTATTCCTGTGCCCCATCTCAAATCTATCCGTAAAGTGTCAGGCAGTCCAAAATAGCAATGATAGCAGGGGATAGGGAGTGTGAGGTCCATAGATATTGGCATGGTAATCCCAAAATGCTGTATTTTTACTTGGGTGGTCCAGTGGGTGCCCCCAGGTGTGCTCACTGAGAGAATGGTGGCAGGGGACAATTGTGGCTGTATCATACGTGCCAATTGCGTTCCTGCCTTGTCACCCTCGGTTTGTAGTTTTTGTGTGTACGAGCTATAATCTATGACCCTCAGTGTTCTAGTAGTTCTTCATATTGAATACAACATTCTTGTAGATCATCTTCTCAAAAATCATCATGAGCTGTCTTGCAGTCAAGCTCCCCAGGTGTGTTTTGGTGTGTTTGATGTTGTGTAAGATGAAGAGTCGTGCATGTGACATAGAAGATATGGACACCTCATGTGTGATTACTTTGAATGCCTCCCACTCGTCACATGGGAGGAGGTAGTATCAGTGTTGCCTACAAAGGAATATGTGAGACCAGTTGCCAGAGTATCTGTGAAGACAGTGTCCTCTAATTGAAGAGACTGCAAATGCCATGGGGTTTGTGGTAGGGATTCAATCTCAGGACATGGCAAGCTCTGCAGGGTTGTAGTCGGACAGGGTTTTACCCAAGTAAATGGTGGCATCAACATATGGGATGGGCACATAATATGGTCCAGGCAAGAGTATAACTTGTGTGGTGGGGAGTAGAAAGAGCATTCTCTCATTCCTATGTTAAGCTCCCTCCATGTATCTAATAATGACAATCCTAATACCAAGTCTTGCTGGTTCACTGAGGAGGAGAGGAGAGGATGGGAATGATCTAGGTGTGGGTCCGATCAGTCAGGGAAGTCGGGACCAGTCAGACAAAATGGAGGAGAAGTTTGATACAAAAGGCAACATGTTCCATATTAGGAAAATAGACACTACCCAACACAAGTTGCCCACCACCCATGTTCCCATAGACACATACATAACAACCACTATTGTCTAATTTATTCTACACACCCTCAAAGGCTGTTCACGCCCACACCAAAACACCTCTCCTCAGGCAAAGACAGAGACTGAAGTAACGAATAGCTGTTTTCTCCACTTCATGCGTAGTTTGAGCGATTCCGCAGTGGAGAGGTGGGTCACTTGTTAATAAACTATGTGAAATTTCCAGTAACTGAGCTGGGACTGAATATGGTGACATTTGTGAGCCAAGCCCATAACCCTAACATTCTATGTAAAGATTTTAAAAACATTTGCAAATGTTGACATATAAAGAGTGAGTGAAGAATATGTTTAGCAGTGCCTCTCGTCAAACCTCCCTCATCCCCTGAAATATGATTACACAATGTATGGCAGAAAGAGCGAAACTAACCATCCAACCCCATTGCTCGGTCTAGCGAGGAACATTCATTCAACCACAAAAGCAAACATATCTCACTGTGCATTACCTGGAGCAATTGCTCTGAAGGTCAGCCAGTTGGATAAGCATTGCTGGACTACCTATGGAAATGGAGTATTAGAACACAACTTACTCTCTCACAGTGCGCCACAAGAAGCAGGCCCATATAGAAGTACAGCATAACATATCAAATGCTTTACTTAAGTCAGAAGTGGTAAGGAAGACCATGGCTGCCATTTGGAACTCTTTAGTAAGAAACAGGATATCAGGATACGCTAATCAAAAGCCCACACCCACAGAAGAGTAAGATCATTGGAATTCACAAAATACACATCAAAGTCACTTGAGCCCTAACATTGTCAAAACAAGCTTAAATCTAGTCCAGCTCAGGCTTGGACTAGGATAAGAACCATCAGTGGCTTACTATAACATACTCTGATAGACATCAAAGGAGACAGAAAATTTTAATAACACCGTTTTGGAATAATTATTGAATTAAATATTAAAATAATTATTTTTACATTCAAATTTCACATATGGATACATTTTTGATGATAAAAGTTATATATTGTTTTTTATTGTTTTGTAAAAATTGAATAATGAACTTAATAAAAAAATAATTAAACATAGACGTTAAAAAAATTCCTATTATTTAAATTAATTGAATAATGGTTAACCATGACTATTACAAATTAAACAAACATAAAAATCTATGCAAGGGTGAGAAAAGTATGTTTAATATATTGTGTAAAATTAATATATATTTAATTAATTTTATAATTTGTTGCAAATTTAATTTGAAGAAGTCATCTGCTGTATAATTTTATTTCGTTAGTTTCCGGAAATTATATATTTAATAATATTACATTCTTTTATTTTATTAGTTTTTGAAAAACATTTATTGCTTTGAATTGGTATATATTTATATTTTACATTAAAATATAATAATGATTTTTAAATCTATAAAGTTTATTTAATTGCCCTATACTTTCCTATAGGGAGAGCTCCATGATGGTTGAAGTAAATTACACTTTTATATTCTGTAGCTATGCCACAACACCTAGCTCTAAAATATAGTCTGCAGGGCTCAAAAGCAGTGCAATAGCTCATTTCGACTAAATGAAATGAGTATGTTAAAGTAAGGGATGAAACTCCCTTAGTTTTGTGTCCCATAATGAAGTAATTTGCGTGCGCCACAGGCACAGTTTTAGCTGCAATAGGGATCCAGTCACTGATGCTCCCATGAATCATTAGTGTGGTCGGGGGTGGGGAGGGGATGAACCAGGGAAAAGCAAAATCACTTACCTCCCGGCCGGGTTGCGGGCTGGCCGACACCTCTCTTCCATCCTCTCCCTGGCTTCTGTTGGAACAGGAAGCAGAATAGGCTCCCCATATCCAATCACAACGCTGCAAAACAGCGTTGTGATTGGTAAGTACCCATGCTAGAAATTATGCCTCCTGGAGGAAGGAGTAACAGTGGAGCAAGTTTTAACACTCTCCACATTTATCCAATTAGTGTATGTGGTGAACCGTACAGTGAAGTGAGAAAGTATTAAACCAGTATAAAAGCTATGCTTGTATGAGGGTGTGTACGTTGGGGCATGGCAGACTAAAGTGCACCAGCACATGATGAGGGTAAAACATTGCCATATCTTAGTAGATATAGTGCTGTTCTGCTCTCTTCCTTTCATGTAATGCAGCACAACAACTGCGACTGCCGTGCTGCGTTGAGTAAAATGTTAGTAAATCTGCCCCTATATCTAAAGCTATGGCAAGGGTAATCCATCCCCAGATGGTCTGAGTGCAGCACTGCCCATGATGTGAGCGAAGAAATCAAAAATGATTTGTAAGTACCAGTATTAGGAAAGTGATTGGTGAAGAGTTTGTTTTGTTCTTCATGTAGATTTCTGGGAAGTTCCATTTGTGGTCTTGCACCAAACTCAGTGAATCTCATGATGTGATTTGTGACTTAACTCTTCCTCATAACTATCACTGTGAAATTCTTAAAACAGAAAGTTATTTTTTGGCACAACTATCAGTGTGGAAAGTACATCACACTGCTGTGCCCTTCTTCTACCCTCCCTTCTCGCTATCTCTTATCTTTCAAGTTAAATCCTATTTTAGTAATCACTAGACTGGGTTCCTGCCATGACTCCGACAGCATCTGCTCTCTGATCATCCTCACACCTTCCCCTATCCCCACTGCCTCAACTATACTGATTTCATCCACCTCTCTAAATATGGCAGTACGTTGCCATTATAAATGTGGTCAATTAATGTGCCTTTGACTCACTTGAACGTTTTAGCTCTAAATGCTATAACACTTTAAAACTCAAAATGAGAGTTTAGTTCACTTATTGTGGCATTAGAAGGGAGAATGAAACATAGAGAAAGGAAGAGAAAAGAAAAAGTTTTACAAAATGGCTGCGGGTATAGACAGAGGTGTACAAGTGAAAAAGAGTGAATAAGGAAGCGCAGAGTGAAATGGAAGGAGAGAGGAAGAGATAACTGTACAAAGTAAAGACATAAAGTAGATGCGAAACGGTGAAAGTAATAGGAGAGATGGATGATGACAGAAAGAGGTGATTGATGAATAAAGAGCAATAGAGGAAGACAGAGGGGGTTATGATGGGGGCCACATACATATATAGAGAAAGAAGGAAAGAATCACAGGGAAAAAAGGAAGCAGTAAGCAACATGTTTACTTTTTCAGCATTTTTGACATTATTTCTTTAAAAATGTAATGGAGGTAACTTTATATTTTTATCAATGTATTTCATGGCCAAAACACGCCTAATTTTCTAGTCAAGCAATATTACTAGCTTTCAAAATTGTCCCTCACAAATACACTTTTGCATCTTTGCTTGTTCTGCCCAACATCCATAGTTTGTGACCTGTCCGTCAACAAGAATTTATCAAGAATGAACCTGGCATTAAGATCATTCTTGTGGAATGCATTAGGGCTATAAACCTGGAGGGACAGACCCCTTCCTGTCCTCTAATGTAAATTTAATCCATCACCGGGATCAGGTTTGAGGGAACCAGGTAATTTAATGCCGGCGGTGGCTAAACGTTCAAGTGCTGTCAGTAAATTCTGTGCTCATAGTCACTGCTGATTATATTTGCCATGGGTTGGAATGACAGAAAGGAGAAAATGAAGAGACAATCCTAGATAGCTTCAGGATGCCATTCGAACTGTCTACATCTCTCTTTGTAAATGATGGATTACTTTTTGTGGCTTTTTAATCAGATCTTCCAACAATGCCGCTTCATTCCCTCCGGGATGTTGGGCAGGTCAGCATGTGCAGATGGTAGGGACGTGTGCGATAAATATAAATTAAGCGGTAGGGCTGACCAAGGAATGAAGAGCATCGCCCTCCCTGTTTAAACCTTGTAAATAAATGGACATCTTATATTTTAAGGACAGTTTGACATCGGCCAGACCACATTTGGCTGTCCCACCGGCTTCCGATGACGGTTAACCACAGCAACAAGATCACGGAAATTGGCTGATCCAATTTGGCATTTGTTGCTGGCCTAAGAGAAACATGATGAAAATCCAATTTACTCCATGACAAACAGTTTCCTGTCTCACAGTTTTAATCAGGGATTTTCTCCCCTTGCATGAAGTATGTCACATATTCTATTAGCTTGTAGTCATCTGGGTTCATGCAGAAGCGTATGCCAACCTGAAACCAGATCTTGCAAAATATTTTTTTCAAAGGCTTATGTGTGATTTGTATCCTTTCAATTTCCATTTTGTTCAGCATGTTATGATTTAGAGTGAAGAAATGCATTTATCAGTAGATTAAAATAATTTTTCTCTGAATACATAAAAGCAGGATAATAATATTTGAAAAAAACATAAAAATGAGTAGCGCTTTGGGATGTTTTTGTCCTGAAGAATTGACAATCGGCAGTGCATAGACCCTTTTTGTGATCTGAATTTATGTAGTGCAATGCCTAATTTTTTCCTGGACCACAGAAGAAACAATCTGCAGTTGTCTTACCATTTCGAGTGATCAGTTAAAAAATGTTTTTGGAGTGCTGATTTCTGTAGTTGTGTTTAGCAAGTAACTTCAGGAGAGAGAACGATTTGAAAACAAAAAAACACTCCACAGTCCTCAAAACCATTTGGCGCTCTTGACCTTTTTGCTCAATTGAGTGTCAGAGACCGAAGGAGAGTTAATGGAAGTCAGGACTGAGATCAATTGAAAGTTTTCTATGAGAGACAGCCGCAATCCCCGGCATTGCCTGGCGTTCTCGTTCATTTCAATGAGAAACTGATGTGGCGAGAACATGCTCAGACTTATCAAGCAGAAACCTTAACTTTATGAAATAATTGACGTTTTGTTGAAATAGCTTATGATTAATAATAGCTCTAACAAAGTAGAACTGACTCACAATGCCAGTTGCTTTTGGAAATCAGCCTTTACAAAAGCTGGCCTTGTTGCAAATCATTTTTCTCTACTCCAAAACTGACGCAAAATCATATACAAATAACCCCACGCAGGTGGAGGAAAGTTGACGTCTACGTTGTGATTAGCTTGCATAGTTTGTGTATACACAAAAACAAAGCAGTTTGTAAGCACTCACAAACGCTTCTCTGGACTTTTCCACCCTGTTAGTGGTCAATGATTCTGCACCCACAACTAGTGCAAATATGCTGGTGCAAATTTACAACTATGTTTTTCAATCAGGTCCAAAGATTTCTTAAATCAAACTGATCTCTTGCACTGCAAAATAGATAAGTATTCATACCCTGAGCTGAAGAACTCAAGCAAAGCATGTGTTTGTAATTAATTGCAAATCAATCAGTGCAAAGTACAGAAGAGCAACGAGCGTGCATAGGAACAGCCAAGACTGTCTCCACTTAAGTCTAAAATGTGGCTAGTCCAAGACTTTATTTAGAATTCTCTGTTCAAGACACTTTGCCTGCGAGCTGTCTTCTTTAAATAATCTGCCTAGGTTCAAAGGCTCTTCACCCAGCACTCCTTTCACACTCTGTCTACTATTGCCCTCAAATCTTCTCTGAGTTCCCTTTGCCAATTTCACCCACCTCCGGGCGTGTGATTTTTCTGTTGTCCCCACAAAGACTTGGTAATCTCGTCCATTCTCTCTTAGAGGACTGACTGACCTGATGCTTCTTCTCAAAACAAGGCTGTGTTAGCACCTAGTACTACTGCCAGGAGACCCTGTGTATCAGCATGCTCTACAAATTATTATTCATTCTCATGTCCATCAATGTATTTGCTTGCAAAACTCCACAAACTCCACCGGAGGAGCGGAGTGTACCGCCCACCCCTACGCACATGTACACTTTAAACAAGTTAACTCCCAATCCTGATTCAAAAGTGCACCTTTGGATGCATTAATTTGGGTAGCATAAATGCAAGGGTCAGTTTGGGAAAGAATCCTGACAGCAAAGTTGTCAGAACATACACAAATGTTTAAGTTTGTGGTTATTCACCAGCAGTGCCTCAAATACGGCACACATGCACATTTCCCTTTTCAATGCCTGCTGCGCATCTTCTGGGCAGCGATGGGAGAGGTACTAGCCCCACATTTTAATGCAGCATAGGAGATGGAGTTTTCTCCTATAAAAATGTGATACCCATGGAGAAACGCAAATGTTAAAAGCACAAAAGCTTATTTATCTAAGAAATCTGTACCGTAAAATCAAAAGAAATTTTTGGCATGCATAGTTTTCCATGGTACTCCTATGATCCCTATGAAATCCACTGGAAGTCAGAAACATTTCCCATAATGTAGGAAAAATCAGTTGAAATCAGATTTCTTTTTGAACCACATGCATAAATATATATGAATGTGTGTGTATATAAAAGTAGCATATTTGACTAGGGATCAATTGCTGTACCGTAATAGTAAGCCAGACAAAGAAGATTCTGAGGTATGATTCATCACAAGCTATAATACCATGTCTTATAATTCAAGAGATGTGATGAGTAAACATTTGTTGATAATAAAGGATGATTTAGTGATAGGACAAGAACTTCCTATAACTCCCCATACAATATACAGGAAAGGGAGAACTCTCAGAGATGAGTTAACAAACAGCTATTTTACCAAAGCCTGAAAACCTGAGACATGGCAATCCAAAGCTACGTTATTTTTTTAGTGCAGCCACTGTAAGGCCTGTAAGACTGTTTTAATTTATTTTATTCATTTGTAGAGCACCTGGTTACACCACCAATGTGTCCCTGCGCTAAGACATAGGCTCTGAAAGATGCGACTGCAAGTTGCATGACAAGTCAAATTGCACTTATTCAGTTTTGGCGAACAGCCAGGTCTTTAGCTGTCTATGAAATCTACTTTTGCATGGCTCTGTTATAAGGGCAACTGGCAGGGTGTTCCAGATTTTTACCGCAAGGTCAATGAAAGAGGGTGCCCCCATTCTTTCTCTAAATATTCTTGGTACTGTCACCAGTGCCTTCCGCATAGACCTTAAACTCCGACCTGGGATTTATTGGTTTAGTAGTGGTTGCAGGTACCTTAGTCTGTTCTTTAATAGAATACGGTGACAATAGCACTTTGCCTTGAACATGACTCTCTTTTCCACTGGCAGCCAGTGTAGTACTGTCAGGGCTTTCTTCGTGTTAGCTCTTCTGGGAAGGCTAATTACCAGTCGAGCCACCACATTCTGTACACTCTGTAATTTGGATAGTCCTTTTTTTGTAGCGCCAAGATATAGTACATTCCCGTAATCCAAATGGGAAGTTATTACCGCATATACTTTGGTTTTCCTGGCATTCGATGGTAACAAGTCAAGGACTTTCCTCAGGATTTTCATGGCCCCATAGCATTTCCCTGCTACCTTCTGAATCTGATTGTCAAATGTCAACTCAGAGTCAAACCAGATTCTGAGGATTTTTACTTCTGCTTTTGGGGTAGGAAGTTGGCTCAGTGATTCAGGCCACCATGTGGACGACCGTATGGTTGGAGCCTTGCCTACAACCATTACCTCTGTCTTATTCCCATTTAACTTGAGGCAAAGGTTCGACATCCAGTCTGCCACCTCCTGTAGACATTTGGAAAAGCGGGTTGCTGCCTGATCCTTATCCTGAGACAGCAGTACAATTAGCTGTGTGTCATCCGCATAGGAAACGACCGATAACTTATGTTTCTCCACTCGTTCAGCCAGTGGTCCCACATAGAGGTTAAAAAGAGTGGGGCTCAAAATCGAGCCCTGTGGAAGGGGAATACTCACAGATAAGTGTGTCTGTTGTACAACTTGAAAGCTCAGTTCGAAAGGAATGATGTCATCCACCTCAGAGCGCTTTACCTTAAACACAATGGAATTAATTTACCACCTCAGATGGACATAAGAGAAGAATAAGCAGCTTTGATAATTGTAGTTCTGATCACTGTGTATATGTGCTGGTTTACCCGTGCTCCCTCATATATGTAGGTAGGACTAGCTTTTCCCTAAGAAAGCAAATACTGGAACATCAGAGGGCAATCAGAAATACAGATTTTACTTATCCGGTGGCCAGACACTTTTATGAAGCACATGACAGTGATCCAGGAAAGCGTGCTTTCTTTGCGGTAGATATAGTACCCATCAATGTGAGCGGTGGCAATTGAGATGCTGGGAGTCGAGGTATATTTTAGATCTAGATCTGAAATTCCCTGTAGGCTTGAACAGCGATGAGGAGGTTGAAGTACTTGTGGGATGAACAACCCATTTAAATGTAAGTCTTTCAAACTTAGCTTGAATGATTGAGATCTCTGGAAAAGGTATGTGTGTTTTATATGCTTAGCTGATAGTTTATAGATTGTTTTAGAAATTGTTGCTTTTTTAGCTATTGATAACTCCAGCATAGTTGCACATATTATTAGTTGCTGCTAATATTGCATAATTTGCACAATATTCATGCTGCTATGTAAACTGTAGATTTGGCACTTTATATAAACATGCTGCTATGTGGAGATATATGAATTTGAATTTTGTTGCTGCTATTATTGCTTTATTTGCACATTTTCTTTTTGACAGTTATGAATAAACCTTAATCAATGTATAGGTTAGTGCTGCTAGAGGGTAGGTATAATCTGCCCATTCCTCGAATGCTCAAACAGTGACATCTGAGATATGACATATGGACGCATATTTGACATCTGATGCAATTGTGTTATCGTGATTTTTTTTTCCACCTGGGTTTTGGAGGTAAAGAATGTGGAATTGGGTTAACCCTTGTAAATGTAAATGGTAATGTCATTTGGATGAATTTTGAAACGAGCCCTGGGTGGGCCAGGTCCTGAGGACATTGTTTAAAAATAGGAGGGAGGAGTACACGACCCCCTTCTGAGGTTCTTGAAGCCTCCTCCCTAGGGCTTTATTTATAAAAATGGGGGTGTCCCCACAGACGCCCCTCCTGGGCTTTGGAGAAGAGCCTGGGCACCACCACTTCCCTGGGGCAAAACATTGAACAATTTGTGGAGGCCACCTTCCCGGGGCCTATGAAATTAATACAAGTGGAAGGGGGTCCCCCTCCTTGGCAACATATGGCCCAAGGACCACCACCTCCCTTGGGAAAACCCATGAGTACAAGAGGAGGGGGACCATGAGGCCATCCTCCTGGAGCCATTGTTAGGGACTGCCACCCCCCCCAGGGCTAGCTCCATATGTCCCCGGGTGCCCACCCATGGGGAAATAGCTGTTTGCTATGACTTGGCGGAAGCTTTAACAGCTCACGCAAAGTCAGAGAAAACACAAACTCTGCTCCCAGCAAGCGGGAGCTGACAAGCTGCTCCCGTCTGTTTCCCTTCCCGGTGTCAAAGTGGCAGGGATGCAGACAAAACGATTGCTCTCAGACATGGGGAGCTGCATGTTTTAGCAGCTCCCTCTGTGAGAGCAATGCTGGTTCCTGAGGAGGTGGGGAGCCAGCAGGGATCTCAGGGGCATTCAGGCACCCCAGCGGTCCCCATTGCTGCTGATTAGGTGCCCGGTGGGCTTTGGGGCACCTAGCGTTTCAAGGTTGGGCTCAGGGAGGGGAGCTGCGTGCCCCCATTGACGTGTGGCCAGGCCCAGGGGATGGGTCCCTGGGAACGAAATTGGCCCAGGGAGTGGGGCAGCGTGGCCCCCCTCCCCCTATGTATTGTGACCGGGCCCTGGGGGTTGTAGTTCCTGGGTATGAAATTTGGCTCACCCCTTCTAAAAATTGACCAGGCCTTCCCGCCCAACATAGTAGTAAGCAAAGGTCTTCTTGTCTTTTGCCAGGATGATAAACAGCTTACCAAAAGCCCCCCCAATGTGTGAATATATATGTATATATATATATATATATATATATTTATATTTTTATTTATACACAAAATAGGGTTTGTACCTACCTGTGCATTTTTTTGCCAGCCACATGCCTTTACCATGCATGCTTTTACGACGGAAATGTAAGTATTTTACAGGAAAATAAAAACTCTTAATATACGCATAAAAAGTGTTTGTACTTACCTGCAAAATTCTTACATTTACTGAAAGCTTTAACAACCATATGCCTTTACTGTTCATGATTTTACAATGAAGTTCATTGTACAGGCATGCATGGTAAAGGCATAATCATTGTAAAATCCTACATGATAATGGTAATGCGTGATAAGAGCCATGTTGTAAAGGCCATGTGTGGTAATGGCATGAATTGTTCCGTCGTACATTCATGCGTAACACACACTCAGTCACTTATACATATAGACCTGACTAGCTCTCTCACATTATCTATTCTCATCTTTGCTAGGAAAGGTGCAGAACGTTTTCCATTGTAAAATGTATGCTAATGGTCTACTTTCTGGAAGGACAAGGCTCCTTGCAATGAACTACTTCACTGTCTCGATTTATGAATTTTGTAAACACAGGGAGCATGGGTTTGTGTCAAATAAGTTGTTTAATAATTTGAGCCTGACAACAGTCGACTTTGCGACTGAGCCAATCCATCATACACCCTCATCCCTTGAGCACATGAGATTAATTTTACAGCAGTTTTTTTACTGATGTGGCTACACTCTGTGGCAAAATCCAGGGATTTATTTCATTTTCCAATCTTGTTTTTTTCTCCAGTTATATATTTGAAGTGCGATAGTCAAACTACAGATTTCATTGCTTAGAATATTGGTTTGTTTTAATAACAGGGATGGCATGTCTACACAATTCAGAGTTGTACAGAGAGTAATCTAGCACAAAAATAGATTTTTGAAATGCTGATTCACAGAGAAGGTAGACAGCTATGAACATTGATCACTCGTGAATATGCCCTCACTGGTAATACCCAGTGTCACTGGAATTTTGTGGGAGGGGAGCACTAAATTATGCAGGAGAGTTTACTAAATTGTGCGGCAAGAAAAGGCAAATTATGTGGCATAATGAAGCACAATTTTACCAGCATTACTTTATTATGTTGTAATGTTTACTCACGGTAATACTGCCTTGACAAAGATGTTGCCTCTTTAGTACCAACTTAACAATTAAATAAAGAAATAAGGACTGAAAGATAATCAGTTAACCTTTCAGAAGGGGCCTCCCTGCATGCAAACGTGTCACCCTATTTATAGTAACCTTTGATCGATTTCAGCTAGAAATAATTTTTGAAGTAAAATCTGCAGATTATGCAGCAGACGATTGATTTGTGACAAATGTGGCTAATCTATAATTGCACAAAAAAGGCGCAGACATAGAATCACATAATTCCAGTGGCCCTGCTAATACCATAGGCATTCTGCCAGTGGTGTGACCGTGTATACCTTTCAAGGTCAGGGAGCGTTTCCAACAGACTTCCAAAGATTCGAGGGCTGGCCTGAACCTGAGTTTCTTTTGATTATGTGTTACTGCCATTGTGTTCTGTTCTGTTTTTTGCTTAAGTGGTTGTCATTTATTATGTGTCCATAATGGTGTCCCCGGTAGGGACGATTTACCAGTTCTATACTTATTGTTTAGGTCAGTAATCATGCCCCTTCCACTGTAAATTTGAACGGTAGTACTTTTTGGAAAAGTGATAGCTAAGTATATAGCATATCTGAACCTTGTTAGATGCATTGTCAGAGCTGTGTCCAATGTGTTCTGTAGTGTGTGGCATATCATGGTGGGAAGTGGCGTTTTGAGTTCACTGTTAGCATATTTTATGGGAAATCTGTGCTGGATGTATGAGAATGGATATGTTCATTGTGTTCTTTATGTTAAATGCAGTTAGTAGCTACATGATAGACACAGAAGGTGTCGGGTGCATTAAAGGTGTTCTGTAGAATGTATTCTCTTCTTGTGTGGTGTTTGGGTTCTAATTTATTAGATAGGTTGGGATTTAGTTAATACACAATTATAGACCTGTTTGTACTGTATTGGATGCATGTTGTAGGTTTTGGTTTCTAGGTTCTGATTCAGGCACTGTGAACAATGCAGAAATTCTAAGAATTACATTACATCAGATCAGAATAATTTAGTTGTGAAAAATGTTGAATGTTAATTTGATTTCCTTTCTCAAGAGGAAAGAGAAGGAGAGGCAAGGCTTTTGAACTAGTGATTTACATCACTCTCTGCTGTAGCAATACTGAACCACACCTTGAGATGTAAGAGTGGTATTCTGTTGAAGTAATCTGTTAGAAATGGGGGTCTCTAGTTGGCAATGGTTTGTACCTTTGTCCAAGTAGGGACCCTTCTTCCTAGACAGGGTAAGGGGGATACCTTTCTAAAATATGCCCTGCTCACCCCCTTGGTGGGTTTGGCATGAGCAGACAGGCTTATCGCAGAGGCAATGTGCAAAGCATTTGTGGATGCATACAGTAATACAGTGGAAACACTACAAATGGACACCACACCAGTTTAGAAAAATAAGTATTCGTTATCTAAACCAAACAAGAACAAAATGACAAAAAATCAACAATACAGTAATAAAAATTTGATTAAACAGTAGAAACAGTTCTGTTCAAACAAATTGTAGATGCAACACTTTTCACACAAAGTACCTTGCATGCATCAAAAACACAAGCAAAAAGGGTCGCAGGGGTGGAGATGCATCAGTTCCTCACAAGCAGGGAAGGTGATGCGTTGGTTCTTTGCTCCAGCGGAGAAGATGCATCAGTTCCATACTGCTGCACAGGGGAGGTGATGCGCTGGTTCCTTACCGGAGAGGAGGTGATGTGTCTGTTTCTTACTGCTTGGGGAGGTGATGAGTCGGTTTCTTACTGCATCCCCCAATGATGTGACAGACCTGGCACCTCGATGCAATGCGTGACAATCTGGGATGGTGCGTTGGTTCTTGCACCACACAGCAGGGCCTGCATCGGAATTGGTGCAGTGATCTCGGACTTCATAGATCGGTGCACTTGATGCGGCGTATGGTGATTTCTCGAGCCTTGGGCAGGCGCTGGGCTGGTTTCCTTGGCGATGCATCAGAAACAGGTACGGATGCATTGCGCTTCTCGTTGCGTTACTTTTCCAGATCCCAACAGCCAGAACAACCTCCAGAGGTCCAGAACAGCTACAGGCACCTCTTAGCAGGTCAGAACTCCCAGCAAGGAAGTGCAGGGGAGCTGGGGTGAAGTCTTTGTGTCCCTGAGATTTCAGAACAGGAGGCAAGCTCTACTTAAAGCCCTTGGAGAAATTCCACAAGCAGGGGACACAGCACAGAGCACATTCCTTGTCCTTTCCTTGACAGAAACAGCCACTGCAGGCCAACCCCAGACAGCACACAGCAAAGGGGCAGTATATATCCTCAGTTTCTTCAGCTCTTCTCCTTGTCAGAGGTTCCTTCTTGATTCATCTTTGAAGTCTTTTCTATTCCTGAGACTTCCAACAGGAGGCAAGTTCTACTTCAAGCCCTTGGAGAAAACTCTAACAGCAGGATTATGAAAGCACAGTCCCGTCCTTTCTCTGCCCAAGACAGAAGCAACCACTGCAGGCAAACCCCAACAGCACACAGCACAGAGGCAGTACTCCTCCTCCAGCTTTCCTGGTTCTTCTTCCTGGCAGGTTCCTTAGTTCTGGGGTCTGGGCCCTAATATTTATACAGCAATTCTCTCTGTTCTCTGGTGATAGGGAAGCCCTGTGCTCAGTCAGAACCAGTCCTGTCCTCTCTGGTGCAGCTTCCCGGCAGGAGGTGGAGACAGCATTGTGTTAGGCAGACCAGGCCTATTCAGGTGCAAGGAATGCTCCTTCCCCTACTCTAAAAGCAGCCCGGGTCTATTCAGCCCAGCCCTCACTCATTTAGGAAAGGCAGGACACAAACCAACCCCCTCCCCCCGGTGGACATCTGAGCGAATGCACGTCCCCTGCCCCTGTCACTCCAAAGCCAGTCAAATAGACAGATGATGGGATTAGTTTTTATTTATTTATTTATTTAATTGTACCTATTCTGTCATCTGTTGACTTTCCCCATCTCACCCAGCCCCGGCCCAAGGCCCTTACCTATGCCGGCCGCCACTGGGCAAGATATCTGAACAACATAAAAAAGGGAAGAACAGAGATGAAAGGTAAGCTACAGATATCAAAATGTGCTGCTACACATAGATCAGATTTGTATGAAGAGTTTAAGAACAAATTGCTGCCACCCTCCAATGAAGAACAAAAAACTGAGTTATGCAATACCTGGTAGTGGCATACTCTAACTGGGCACACTATTACTGCCATCCAGCCCTCAAAAAATGCCGACAATATTTCAAAGATAAGAGAGTTAGCTCTCAGATAACACAGAGCTTAAAGATGAGGTACTACGCAGCAGAGCTATCTGTCAGGCTACACAATGGTTAGTAGTTCAGACCACAGATTTCCTAGCTACAATGTCAGACATCACTCAGAGAAGGTATCAAATGCTCGAGCATGACACAAAAGCAATGTAACCAAGGTTATATTGAATCGAAAGACATAACATATAGAGTACAGGAACCGAATTAAAGTATACAGAGCAACAACTTATGATTTTAGACTTCAGGCCTATGGTTTTAAAGATAACTTGAACGCTTTGAGCATCATGCAACTAACCAAACCTTCAGGTGATATAGAATCTATGGCTTTATGCAGCAGCGAAATCCAACAGTTGCACAGACCTTGTGTTTTGGAAACTAACTATAGGCAGCATAGCTATCCATTATGTTATGCAGCTCAGACAGTTATTAGCAAAAGCTATCTCACAGAATACACAAATAGTACTAGTGTCTGATTTGGGCAGGCCAACTATCATTCAGGGATTATAGAACCGAGCAGGTTAACTAAAAGACCCAAGTGTTGGCTCTTATGCTATAACAGATCCGTAGGCTCAGGCCTAGGAGCATGAGCACAGAGCTATCCCTCAGGTGATGCAAACACTTTCAACTTGCTCCGGCGTCAGCTAGTGTGCCTATGACATATGACTACAAATATCGGAAATCTGAGGTCATAGAGAACATATCCTTTCTTCAAGATAAATTGTTTCTATTGCATTCATCATTACAGTATAACAGAGATCAACGGTAACGTTTTTACAAGATCAGGTACGAGGTGGGAACTCACCCAAACACCAACCCCAGATTTGCCTGTTCACTGTCCAGTCCAACATGTTCACCCTAGAATGGATGCTACCTCAATCAATCCAAGTATTCTGTGCACAAGTGGCATCATATGTCTTTACTACTAGTTTCAAGGTGCTCTCATGAAAGGAGCTCCAACTGCTTCATAGCCTGTCAATGGAACAGGGACCACTCTGGAACCAATGATCACAGGCCAAATCAGGAATGAATGCATTATTTTCACAGCCAAGTTCCAACCCCAGGTCAAGAATTTTAGGGAATGATTTAGAGTTTGGCAGGCTGTTTACTCTGTCACAAATATGACAGATATCTCATCTGCCCTCTTACAAGTTGCATAGGATTTGAAGCATACAGGATATATTTCACTTTTGTGATGAGTAACCCATCCGCCACATGCTAAATCGGGCACTTACTCTGCCCAACATTACAACTGGAAGAGTCCCATAAGTCCTCATCTCTTCAACACAACCATTTTGTCTAAAGCGCACATGAAAGAAGACTCAGCAGAAGATTATCCTCAGACCACCCAATTGGAACATTCTCCACCACAATTTCTTCCCAATGCCAGTTCCTTACTCACAGTCACTTTCCAAACACCAAATGTGGTGTCCCACAGGGTTCTCATTTTCACCTATTCTTAAATATTGTATATCAGGCATCCAACCTTTGATGATCAATCATTTTCTAAAACGGAATGATATTACAATTAAAATACTCCTGGTTAGGAAAAATAACCATAATACGTTTGCCATTCCATGCTGCAAAGGTCAAATTCTTGGGTATTTTACCGGATAATGTTTTCTCCTGCTGCGCCATCCTATTGCCCTTATGTTCTTTGTCTGTTGGAGAAAATCCTCTCATTTGAACAAGAATTTTCCATTGCTAAAATTATTTCTGCTTGTGTTTTATCCCTTAATGGCTTTTGTAATATTATTTTTTTATGCCTTCCTGACTCACCCATGTCAAAGCTGTAGTGTCCAAGTGAACAAATCTATCGTCACTGTTGTTATTGTAATCAACTCCACCAACCAAGCACACACCAACCAGGGACAGAGTGATACCGCTGCCTGTTGTCATATTACTTCCCCATTAGAAGCTCTACAAGACGAAATGTGGGTAATATAGCATTACCGCTTCTTTTTCCCTTATTCGAGGCCCAGAACTCAGAATCTCTCATGTTCTACCCTGCAACTATTTTCCAGGTTTTACCTGGTGAAAGTTATGCAAACCACCAGATCAGTGTAGGGTTGCAACCCACATTATAATCTCAAATAGAGAACAAGCAGCCATTTGCACCTAAATCAGGATTACTGTGACTCTGATAAAAAGTCCTTAGAGATGCTCAAGCATTTTGTGGATAAGTAAATGCACCAAATGTCGATCTATATCTCTAAACTGTGTTCTGAAGAAATTAACCCCACATTTTGCATCATTATATTAGGTTATAACGAGTCACAATTGTCAAATATTTAAAGCTAGTCTTCCTTACAACACCAACACCATACATTGTTGCATGTGATTCATGTTTGTGCAGACAAATATATGCATGTGCTGTGTTCTTAGGTAGGCAAATATGTGCATCCAGCTTCTAACGTGATTTACTGTTAAATAATATATATTCCCAGCAGCTCAGCTAGCCCAAAGCCACATGACACAGATGGTTTTCAATGCATAAGATTTAAAAATGTTACTTTTACGGTAACTCGTGTTTCTGCTCTGTGACCTTGTTCTCCTTATTTAAACATTAATTATTTAGCTTGTGCTAGCCTCAAATAATTTGTAAAATGAAATCCTTTGAAGGGTGTGCAGGGAGGCCGATTCCGTGCTGCCCTCCTCTAACCCACCAAGTCGCGTGCAGTGGCCTGACTCAGATGTAATTGTGATTGGTTTCTGGGCTTGGATGGCAGTGTCAGCGGCTCATTGCAAGGTTTTGTACTTCGCGTTGAAAAGCTAGATTTGTAATTATAATGTACTTTATCCCGATTTAAATTCAGCTGCATCCTCTCATTACCATTCCTCATCCGGTGAGCTGGGGGATTCAAAGGACTTTATGGCAAGAAATGATATATTTTGTTATGCATTGCTTTTCTGCCATACATGGAATAGCAAGGTGACCAGACATCAAATTACAGTGTTTGCAGTACTGGAGGGCTTTCTCTCCAGCTTGTTATTATTTAAACCTATTGTGCAAGACTATCACAGCTACATAAACTGTACATTTTCCTCCTAGATTGTACACGGTTGATATGTGACCGCCAAGCAATTTAGCTATAGTATTTACTCACCCCTATAATTAGGCAGTATCACTCATGGTTCTATATTTAACCTTTTCATAAATATTTTTTTCTTTTGAGCCATTTTTACCAACCTTTTTAAATGAAATTTCTCATCCTGGAAAATATGTTTTTATTTTATTTATCGGTAAACAACTATACCTTTAACAAATGTTCATGTTAGTGCTAAGTGTTGAAAAGTGGTACATGATATCAATAAGGACCATGATAAGATATAATTTAATAGAGAAATGAATTGAAGACTGGAGCATAGCTAGAAAATAATAGTCACCCATTCGTATGCTTCATTTACTGTCATGGAGCCAGTGTCCCAAATAAAGGGCTGAAAAGTGTGCAATTTGCTTTTCAATTAATAAATGTAAATTTTGACTAAATTACTGAATTTTACGAAATTTTCAAAGAATCCCAGGAACACTTCTAAAAAGTTACCACCGTGTAGGTTTATAGAAGCAGAGACAATCATAAATATGCTTTTGTTTGTTTTCTCCACGTGGAAGATATTTTCGCTATCATGACATCGCTTGGATCTAAAACCCATTAAATGTAATGGTCTTCCCTCCCCATTGCTATCCTAGTAATACTCAATCTCTTAACTCAATAGCTCCGAGCACTCACATTTAACTGGACTTAAGCAACATTCGTTTAGCTCTCAAAAACACTATAAACATTCATTTAGTTGCCCTTTCTCAGACAAGGTTTTGGGATTTTGTTGTCAAGTCTTGACTGCCTTCTGCCTATTGGACACAAAATTATATTGAAATAAAGAGGGAATGAGAGTGGGCGAGGACAGTAGCCTTTATTACCAAACTAACTTGCACTAAAATCATGCTACAAAATACCCTCGGAATGTTTACCTGCCTACAACTACATGAATCGCAACAGCTCTTTCATCAATGCAATTATTTTCTGCCTGCCTGGATAAAACTCCTGCCCCACTCTCAAACCAAAGTCTACTAAAACCTTGCAGTGTTAGACTTTACTTTGAAGAATGACAAACAAGATTCAAAATAAGCTGCAGACCACTTTGATCATTTTCAGGCCCTCGGATTCTAATGTAGGTTTGGTCCTGTGAACATAGTTGGTCACATTTTCACTCTAAATATTGAAACATCTGTGATGACTGTTTAGGTACAAATCTGATATTGGCACTCATTTATGATATATGCCTGTCAGATCTATTCTACAAATCATTCAAAATGGTACCAAATAGTCAGTTATATAAATAGAGCAAGATATTCTACGGCTCTTGGTCCAGACCAGATCTTGGTAATAGTACTGAAAAGAAATGCAGATCTTAGTGAGCATTTTCCCGCTCCACTATATTCTCATTTTTATATAACAAAGACTATACCCAGTTCCTGGTTAGGGAGCTGTTTGAAATAGGGACACTTGTTGGCAGAGGTTTTCACCCTGTCCAAATAGGAACCACCACCTTAGTCAGGGTAAGTCAGATACACACCCTGAATTAACCTGTGCTCGCCCTCTGGTAGCTTGGCACAGAGCAGTCAGGCTTATCTTAAGTGGCAATGTGTAAAGTATTTGTGTAACACTTAAATTACAGTAACTCAGTTCATACACCACAGAAAGACTCCATACCATTTTAGAACAATAGAGGTTATTTATCTGATTAAAACAAGACCAAAAAGAAAAATATCCAATGAGTAGAAGTCGAGATATGAATTTGTAAAGAATATACCAAAAATTGTGCTTATATATCACTAGCAGTCAAAATGTTACTTGAGGTCATAAGGGACAGATGCAAAGTGAAAATGTGGGTCGACCATGATAGAGCGCAGGCTGTCTACATGACCCAGACAGGTCCTGCTGAAGAAATACCTTGGATGGAGCTTTTGTCGACATCAAGAGTTTACGGCATCATCGTCGAGCCACGCAGAGAGGGATGAACTCTATCGTCTAGCTCCGTTTATGTGAATGCAAAGCTTTGTCTTAGAATTGCCTCTGTGTCGTCATCAAGCCAAGAAGGCTGTTGATTCTTTGTCAGCAAACAGCCTCTTCATCGGCATAGAAGGGGCACCGTGGTGGAAATGTTCATGCAGTAGAGGCAATGCATTCGTTTTTTTCAGAAATACGCTGAAGAACCCACTTCTGAGGCCCAGGACTGGAGGGGGCACCTCATGCAAAGGTAGGACTCACAGATGACAGAGTCCAGCAGCAGCAGCAGGATTGCAGGAAGTCTTTTGTGTCCCTGAGACTTCATAAAACAAGAGACAACCCAGCAAGTCATTGGAGTCACTCTGGGTTCAAGGGAGAGGGTTCTGCCCTTGTCCTCAGCAGGGCAGAGATCGGCATGCAGCAGGGCATCTTAGCAAAGCATAGAAGCAGTTCCTCAGAACAGTCAGTCACAGCGAAGTGGCAATCCTTTCAGCACATGAGTCTTTACTCCAACAGAGTTCTTCCAAGGTCCAGTAGTGTACTGAACTAATTGGGCAAGAGCCCAGGTACTTATTCCCAAACGTGCCTTTGTTGTACGTGGTGACTTCAAAGGAGCTATCTGAAGTGCATAAGGATCCCTTTCAACCCAGCCCTGGCTCCAGACTATCATTAGGGGGTTAATCAGCTTAAAAGTAAATGTATTGCCTTTAAATTACACAACACCCTGCCCTTTGGATCACTTAGGGCCTACTTTGGGGGTGACATATATGTAATTTAAGGGGAGTTTAAGGCTTGTCAAGTAGTTTTAAATGCCAAGTCAAGCTACTTGTGTGGGTGGCACAACCACTGCTTCAAGCCCACTAGGAGCATTTAAATTACATGCCCTGGGTACATGGTATACCACTTTACAAGCAACCTACAGGTAAACAATATATGCCAATCAGGTATAGCCCTGGGTCAATGTGTTTCGGGGGGAAGCATGAGCATTTAGCACTGGTTAGCAGTAGTAAAGTGCTCAGAGTCCTATGGTCAACAAAAAGAGTTCAGCAAAAATGAGGAACAGGAAGGCAAAAAGTTTGGGGTAACCCTGCAAAAATAGTAATTTCCAACAGGATCATTATTTTCCCTCATATAAAAAAGTTGTTGGAAAGCTCCTAGTCACTATAAGCAAAAGCTTTCAGCAGGCATGTGACCATTAGAGTATTTTTTCCTATAAGCAATTTGGCTTGATACCCAACTGCTCAGTAATTGATATTACTGTAGTACAAACTATTATAGATAAATTGTAGTCACTCGAGTCCGACTGTCCATGCTGCTTTAACTGATTTCTCCACGACATTTAACGGTCTTAAATATACCAGCATTGAGGAGAAAACTGTAAACATTAGCTACTCAAGTTAATATATAGAGATTAATAATCTCTCTGCATACAAGATCCTGATGTAAATTCCTTGAGACACAGAATAAAAGATTGTCACCAATTACACAAATGCAGAATGGTCTGAAATATTGACTCTTTTGTTTTCCTTTATGAACAATTAACGCAATTCATGAATTTGGTGAGTGTTTCACTTACATTAGGTTCTCATGTGCTACATGTTCTGATGTACGCTGTTGATGCGGTTATGTTTTCACTAACTTGAAAGGCTTTCAATGTAACCCGGTGGATTTGATTCATTTTGCCATAAAACAATTTTTGCAGATCAATATTGCCAAAACAAAGATAGACACTTTTAGGGGTAAGAAGCATTGTAAACCCTATTCCTGGGTCCTTGGACAGGATGAACTTGAGGAAGTAAAAACCTACAGGTATCTTTGCTAAATATTTTCCCATGATCTGAGTAATAAATATTGTTTCAGCCAAATAGGCAGCAAGGCTCTTGCTGACAGGTGCTTTAACATATCTGTCTATGTATTTGAGAGGTAGTCATTTCAATAACTTAGTGGAAATGTATAAAATAAAAAATAAAAATCATCATTAAGGTATGCACTTGAACATACCCCAATAACAAATTGGTCTTCTATAAACTCTTATGAAAGGAACTTTTAAAGAAGTTTTGTACATTAGGCATGACAATCCTAGTTCAGGTTTTATATTTAGAACTCAGCTTATACTGCTCATATATCCAAGCACTTGCAAAGATTGTTCAATGTGACTACAGTTTAACACATGACCCAGAAGTGTCCTTTAGAAAAAGCTGACGAGTAATACTGGTAACCAAGGTACTTCCACATTTGTTTTAGAGTTTTATATAATGTGAACTAGACCCGAAGATATCAGAGCGCTTTACATGAGCACCAGTTTTGTTACAGTTAGACACATTCATTTTTGTTAGGCACGGAGCGGTTAAGTGATTTGCTCAGAATCATAGGATGTTGAGCGTCGATGCCAAGACTCAAACTGGTTCCCCAGCATTGAAGTTGACCGCTCTTGCCCTAAGGATACATCCTCTCTCTGTATTTCCAATAAGCACTAGATTAGTTTGATTCTAAAATAAAACTGTTTCAAACCTTATGTCCACTCCTGTTGCAATTGTTTCTGAAATAATCTATTCCATCATTAAGCTACGTTTGATGGAAAACATTGTGCAAACTTAACAAAATAGAAAGCATTTCCTTATATCTCCCAACCAGGCTTAGCGTTACCTTTAATTTTCACTTGAAAATGGTGTAAGAAGATTTATATTTATGATAAGAACAGGAAGCCTCCCACTTAAAGCTCTAATAGGGCAGTGGGCAGGACAAACATATGACCTTTTTACTTGTGACCTCTATCTAGGAGGGAATCAGATCTCTGTAATGTATTGTATGAGTGTACAGTGTTATCCGATTCTTGCAGGTGGTACTGAAGTTTAATATTTCATAAATATAATATATCAAGAACAAAGGGAAGGGATTAGAGGCTTTTTCCCACTGCAGGAGAAGTGGGGAGGTCCAACAATAGAGGTACCTCGACTAGAGCACCGTGCAAAGGACTTCTATGTTGTTCCTCTCTTCAATAGGACCCGGTGGAAGAGGGTAGATCTAAGGACACCGACACCATACAGCATACGAGCAGAACCATGTGACAGGTTCCACCGGGCACTGTTGACGCCTGGGGACCACAAAGAGTGGGTAGATCCAGGCAGGTAGAAGATGACTTAGGGTAATATTGGTATCCCTGATACACTTAACTTTTTTACCACTTATAATTTCTTGTAGATAGCTCACTTTTCTAGGTCCTGATTAATCGCAGGGTTATTACACCAATAGCGAGAAACATGTTGACCGACACACTTTAACAAGAGCACATAGACCCGCAGAGCGGTACATGTTATTGTCTTGTTACACTTCTTTTAATTAGGACAGGAGACCCCCAGAATAAAGTGTGTCCATTCCAGGTACTTAATTCACCACACAGCATCTACACTTCTTGACCACACACCCGCACTCATCTTATGGCAGTTGGATAGAAGATCTCCGGCAAAGAGCCCCTTTTCAGGGAGCCCGTTGGGGATTGCACCGCCGCTCCAACGAGGAGCAGCCCAGGTGATGAAGCATGACACCTGAAAGGGTGTGTGAGGGCATTATGATCCAACAAAAGGATCCCCACTACTACCCTTTATAGGGATGAGTGAGATCCTATCTCCCAACTTCTCCTAAACAGCTACTTTATTGACGAGAGGAACAACATAGACATCCTTTGCACATAAATATATTATAAACACTTTTAATGCATTTAATAATGTTATGCTATCTCCTACAATTAGAAAATGTGTTTTAATGTATTCAAATATTTTTAAAATGTATTGAAAATATTTTAATGACCAATATTTTCAACTTGCGGAGATTTTTTGTATTTATTTTTGATTTTGGTAAAGGTGTATATCAATCAATAATAATCTTAAACATGCCTCAGGAGTTGTTCCTGGCGCTTTAAAACATGTCATTATCAACTCCCTTGTGAAACAAAACTCAGCAAAACCAAATGTACAGTTAAACTTCTCATCAGTCTCCAATGTTCTCTTCTACTAAAAATTAAGCTAAAATTGTGTCTATATGACTTCAAATACATATGGAATGTAACTACATTTACCAAACCCACCTATTTAGATTCAGGACTCTTAGGGGCCTAGAATGAGCCTTAGCTAAAGGTAGAGAACAGCTCTTTCTCTCCATGGAAGAGTAGACAAACTATCAACCCCGTCTACTGCTTAGAGGTCTATTGGTCACACAATACCACTAGAAAAGTTAGGAAAATGGGAGAGGCTATCTGGTTCACAGTGCTATGGATCAAATATTTTTTGACCAACTACATTTAAAAAGTCAAGAAATGCCCTAAATTCATGAGCACTCTATGCCAGTTTGCAACTACACATAGCTAACACACACACATGTCACATCGGCCCATGCTTGGATTATGTGCCCCTCTGGTGTACGAAGGAAAGCGTCCTCTGCATGACTGGAGTCAAGTCTCATTCCCCTGTGGTAGAAGTATTAAAGCCCGCCTCACCACCTTTATACTAGCACCAAAACCTGGGATTTCCTATTATGAATCCACATAAAAAACTACAATTCTCTCCTCAATAATTCGCAGAGTTTAAGGGCATTTACATACCATTCTCTCTTTGCTGATAAAACATCTCCAAATGAGGCACTGGGGGTCTTGCCTACTACAAAATATTCTACATTAGTCACCCAAAGAATCCCACTGTCGAGCTTCAGAATCAGACAGCTCATGCGTGCTAAAGCCTCTGCAATGGCAAGCACATCAAACCGGCCATCAAAGCGCGCCATTGACTGCCAGTAAATGCTGGGATCTAAATTAAGGCTCTCAGCACCATTCATTAAGCACATTGGGCAAAGGCATACAAAGGGCTTTAAATGGGCTGGGTCTTGCCGGTGCTCAACACCAGTAGAAAAAGCAGGTACTGAGACGGGTCCCTATTGGGCTCTCCATTTCTGCCCTCACACTCATGGTGAAAATAAAATATTAACTCTGCAGCAGTCCCACCCTTTACTGCCTTTGATGTACCTTCAAAGAGAATCGTTATAGTTCTTTCACAGTCTCATCATTTTAGAACGAAAGCATTTTCAATATTATATACGATGAAGCCATAGTTGTTGATTATTTATCATATGCAACTAGCAATCATTGATAAAGCCAATAGACCTGACTTGTTATTAGTGTAATGTTAATTTGTCCTATATATCTGGGCGCACTGACAGAAGCAGTAAAATACCAGTCGGAGGGCCCACTATGCAAAGCACAGATTTTTAG
Source organism: Lissotriton helveticus (assembly GCF_964261635.1). NCBI lineage: Eukaryota > Metazoa > Chordata > Amphibia > Caudata > Salamandridae > Lissotriton > Lissotriton helveticus. The sequence goes on from NC_136059.1 coordinate 275,025,726, forward strand.
TTTATAAGTTGTTAAGCCAAGCCCTTATTACATCAACCACGCCCCTTTGAGAGAACCCACCCTTGCGTTTTGCAATCCCACTTAAAACCCAGGGCAGCAGTTCCTGCAAACCTTGCTCCTATTGCTCCAGAATCCTTTGTTCAGCATCAACTTACCAGATCAACCAATGGTCATTCAAGAGCCTAAAATACAGAGATGTGCAAAGCCCTTGACCCTGGAATACACTCAAATCTACCTTGATGTCTTGTACCTCGTCATAAGTAGGTCAGGGAGTAGTTCTTTGGATTCGCCTTCAACTGAACCCCACACATACAGGTGTCACACCTGAAGAAGGGTAGACACAGTCCTGACCTGACAACACACGGCTGGTGGGTGAGGACTGCGTCTCACTCTAACATCATCTTCTTATACTAAAATGTGGTACCCCCTCTCTGACCGCACTCTGACATAACGGAAATGCTACTCTTACAGAATGAATAAGTCAGGTTGAAGAAAGGATGACAAATGCACCTCTAAAAATATGACTTTGTGGGGTAATATTGAAAATGAATAAATGCATCAAGCCTGCAACACCCAATTTCGTGAACTCCCACAATCTTAAATGTGTGCATTTTGCGGTTTAAGTTACCAGAAACTCTCACCAGTGACTTTGTAAATTGCGCCCTCTGTCTTTATTAGTATGCGAAGGGTAGCATTGTTTAAATTGGTATGTAATAATAGAAGACATCTTTTTAAAGGGAAATCAACATTTTTTTTCAATTTAAAAGTGAAGTTGTAAATTTTCATTTTAAAAAAGGAGCAATTTACAGATGTAAATTCGGCTCACGTTATTCAGCAGAAGAGCAAATCCAATTAAAAGACTTCACGTCAGAATCTCATTATGTGGCCATGCCTAATACCACATTCCTAATTGAATTGGGATGTGTGCATTGGCCGCTATATGCACCGATATCTTAGTGTCACATCAAGACAGTGTCAGGCGGCATCAGGAAGGGAAAGGCGCCCTGATGAATGTGGAACAGCCAGGGAGGGTCCCTGGGGAAAGCGGTGGATTGGCTTTGCTGCCAAGGAGGTGGCTGTCAGATCTTCTGACAGGAAAAAAAGGAACAGGTGCAGCAGGAAAGGAATGTGCCTTTGAAGGCCCACAGAAAAGGCCATGATGAGAAGTGTGACAGTCCAGATTGAGTGGGTCGTAGAAGGCAGACACCTCAGGTTGGACCGACAAGGAGAGGGTCGAGGGAGCGTTCACACACCCTCCCACCCGCACTATTAAGCAGTAAACCTCATACACAGTGGCGGATGAATTGCACAACAGCCAGCAGGAGCAAAAGCGCACCCTGTTATGATGCTTGTTAGAGCCAGGGGTGGGAGGTACTTCTCGCGGCCAGGCATCACCTTTGATGTCCGAGTAATTGCTTCAAGCTGCTTTCATTTGTGAAAGTTTGGGCTGCAACAAGCAGCTGTCTGTCTGCAACATCAAATATTTTGTTGGGAAGCTTCTTCGAACGGAGTAGAAATGCACTGCACTTGATGTCTGATGTCTCCGTGAACTAATGCATTCACTGCTGGGATCCGGTCAAGGGTTCGAATCCCAGCCTTTCATCCTCCTGAGGTTGATAAGAAAAGATCATTGAGCTAGGCAACAATGACCACTTGCATCGTGCAAAGGAACCCCCAGGGGAACCTGTATTTTACAAATACAGGTTATCATCAATACGAGACAATATTTTTTCTCGCGAACCTAGTAAAATCATGTAGTCATCTCGTGATACTGCTGGGTACAGGTGCTCCGTTGCATAGTTTCAGAAAGTGCAAACCCTGACACCACTCCCTGTTTATTCCTTTTTAATTTCTCCTGTCTGCCAACCCCAAATCTGGCACATCAGCCATGGCACATGTATATATATCTTTGTTGCCAGGACCGGCTGATTGGCATTCATGCTCGGCTGTCTTTTTATTTTCTCCTTGGCTGCTGGGAGCAGCCAGAGTAGCGCGGAAACTAAAGAGCTTCATCTATTAGGCGTGACAGATTTGTATTCAGCGGTAAACGCCTGACCTTGCTCAAACTCCTTCATCCATTCCCATCATCCCCTCCCCAGATGAAAGATTTTGCTTAACTCCTGCTTCCTGTCTGTTGCCGTGGAAACATGGACTAAGCGATTCAACCTAAGACAATAACTAATAAGGGAAGATCCGAGTTTAGAAAGGCGAAAAGAGACGCGCAGCCGTCCAGCAGGCATTGCACGCGCGTCAGAGGCTATTGATGGCCCTTTCAGGGTGGCAATCCGGCATTTGGAGTTTAATACTGCAAAATAAACAGACAGGATAACACCAATATCATCTCGGAATAAAATGCCTCACTAGCCAGCCATGGATTCCGCGCTTGCAGGTAAAATGTATTTTAGTTTCTCAAATTGGGTTCTGCAGGAATCAGCTTCTCAAAGGTATTAACAATTGGTGTACATCTATCCTATAGCCCAGTTGCAAATGGTTTATACGGCATCCTGCTGCACCACATGGACCTGGGACACTGCAGGTCACAGCCTGTATCCACTGTAATGCTGGTGGGAATGGTTGGTCATTACAGGTGGACGGTACTTTCTGGTTGGACAGTCCTACCATTTGAGTGGTACTTCCAATAGTAATGGGCGGCAACAGTTCATGTTGAGTAACACCCACTAGGTACTGGTGGCGGTGGAAGGAAGATGACATGGTTGTATGACGGAACCACACAGGCATTTACCCTGCACGCCTTTACAATTCAATCAGTACCCCACCTCCGGTGTTACCACATGTTACTGTGGCACCCAAGTCGTTACAACGACTTGCTTTAGGCGGTGCTGGCAGTACTTAATTTGAGCCGGTGCTAAGCACAGGCACTTAATTGGTTTCCAGTGCTTGGCACCGGTACTTCATTTTCAACACCATACATAGAACATGCTACCACATGGTGGCGCTGCTCATCTAATTTAGAGATGAGCAGAACAATGGTTGTTTAGGAATACAATATACATTAAAATAGTGCTAATACCTGCCTCCCCAGCCATTCCTTTAGCTTTGGGGACCTGGAATAATCTGAACTGTCGCACTTACAGGTGAAAGAGATGGTTAGTAGTTGTTTTGGCAGCGATGACAGGGGCGATTGGTGGTGCAAACTGCAGTGGCCTCCTGGCACTTCATTTTTTACAAATTAAGCACTGGGTGCTGGAATTGAGAATAGTATAAATTACTATTCCAACTCCAGTCTATGCAACAGTAGGGAAAGGTGTTGGACCTAAATATCCAACAAGAGTCCTAAACCACACGCCCTACAGCAAGTCGTTGTAAAGACTTACGTGGTTAAGTAGCACATTATAACATCACATGCGCGGTACTGACTTTGTTGTAAAGGCTGGTCATTGTAAATACTGAGGGTTAAAGGATGTTTCCCAGATTACACCATTGAGGTTATATGTGTGGTGGTAACATTGTCTGAGGATATGCCTCAGAGCAAATCTACTACACCCTCTGGCACACACTAACAATACAGGGCCTCATTTATGGGACCTTGCAACAGTTTTGCACTGCCATTGCATCACTTTTTGTGATGCATCAGCAGCATAAAACATGCACCCTGTTGCGCCCTATTTACAAAGTGGCACATCTAAGCAGATGCATAACTTTGTAAACCCTTGCGCTACATTATACCTGCGTCAGGTATAATGTATGCAGGAGGTGCGATCCCACGCAAGTTATCCTCATAGAAGTAACACAGTCAAATCTATGAGATTGTCACCCTTCTATCAATGGCCCCAGCCAGAGTTCAAAGTTATGATGTGCATTAACATTGTTATTACCAATGATGTAACTTAACTGCAGTGCTCCAGCATTTCTTAATTTTCTCTTTATTTCCTTCTGAGTTCACTACTTATGCTGTTATCTGCAAGTCCATGCTCGTTTGACTTGTGACTTTAATATATAAACAAATGTTGCAAAGAAAGCAACAACCAAAACTGTTTGCTCCATATATCAAGCCCCACACAAAAGTGCTTGTGCACAATACTAAGAAAAAATATTGCAGAATGGTTGACAGCTCTTTCTGGGTATCCTCAATCATGTTCTTAAATTTTAAGTGTGCTAGCATCAGCCTCCCTGTATATCTTATATTATTATGTGCTAATGTATTCTGCGTTATGCTCTAGTGACATCACTTTCAATTAACTGATCAATTCATTATCTATTTGTACACAATCGCGTACAAGTATTATTCTATTGTTGGATGATCTTTGACCCATTCTCATTCTCTTTTTATCCGGAAGGTTGACCTACATTATTTGCAGAGTAATTACACAAATATAGGTTGTCTCTTCCTGCAGTTTATTACATGTCAGTCACTGAAATGTGGGTTGACCGGGCGACAGGTGCAGCTATTTTCCTGGCGTTCCAAAGAGCATTCTTCCCTTAATCTACAATATTCAGTTTGATTTAAAAAAAGTATCCATGCTTACAGAAACACTGGGAATCTAAGGCGTAGTGATATAGAATATAAAAAGTATTACAATTTTCACCTATCTGCTTTGTGATCTCTCAGAAATGCATAGCATCGTTAATATTTTACTTAGTTAATATTAGACAGGGAAGCGTCAGCTAAAATAGAAATAGCTCGAGCCCTCAATCGCCATTTTCCTATCGCATCTGCTCTGACATGTGAAGTAGATTAAATTAAAAGCGCATGACTTTTTGCATACCACAGGCCATAACACACTAATCAAATAAGTTTTGATCTGACCATGGGCTGAATTTTTGGGTGCGCCTAACAAAATACATTGGCCCCAAGATTAGTTTACAAACGCCCCTGTACCTATACATTAATTAGTCATTCGAATACACATTTTGAATTTTCTACTTTCTTTAACTGTCAGTGTGGGCTACACCCATGGGCATATAATTGAGTATTTCTACTAAACTGCACTGCTTGCATCTGCATGTCTCAAACTGCAAAACTAATCATATCTATAAGACAGCACCATACTCTGGGCACAGGAATAATTCCACATAGAGCCTATGGACAATTTTTGTAGATACAGTGCCATTTACAATTCACCTTGTAAGCAGCCCACATCTCCACCCCATTATGTTCGCCATTTAGTGACAACCTACTAGCTCAGGCTCTACTGCCCTTTCATATTCTATGTTAATAGGTGTCTGTCGCTGGATCATTAGAACTGGCCCTTTTTGGAGGGTCAACCTTCAGATTTTTGCCTTCTGATGTGGAACCAATTCTTGTTGGCATTATTGCTCTGCACACCTTTTTCTTGCTAACCAGTGGTAAAGTGATTGTGCTTGTTCCATAAAAGCATGATGCAGTTGGTATCTACCTGTTTGGTGCATTTAATGTACCCGCAAGTCCCTAGTAAATGGTACTAACTATACCTTTGGCCTTTAAATTAAATGCTACTAGTTGGCCTGCAGCGCTCATTGTGCCACCTAGTAAAGCATCCTTTCAAAACATGTCTCAGATCGACCACTGCAGCCTGTAGGACAGTTTCAAATTGCAATTTCAATCTGGCAAAGTAAACCTTTTGCAGAATGTTTGTGCCTCGTCAGGTCCCAACCCAGGATTTACTGCATATTTTACGAATATATGAGATTCAACAATCTTTTGAAGTTTGATCCATTATTTATTTCTTCCAATCTGCTCTGTGATTCATATAGACTCCACATATTTCATGTTTATATCATAACCAAGTTCAACCATTGTCTATTTAGGCTTTTCTTCTGAACACAAAGAAATGTTCCTTTATTCCGAATGCAACATATTTGTTACAACTCAATGCATTTCAGGCTGTAAATGCCCTTCTTCAGCGATAACTACAAAAAAAACAGATCATATATATGAATGACTCGTGTCCATCCCAGTCTCATTTATACTCATGGTCTCACAATGTCTTGCTTCACTAATAAAATGTGCCCTACTCTTATATGTATCAACATAAGTACAATGTGCTTATCCACGCAAAGTGATCAGAAAGAAATGTGTATTTACTTTTCGTGCTAAACATCATGCTCTTTACTTGTGCTTTAAAACTAAAACCATATATCACTCTATATTACCTTCAACAAACGCCTGATCTCACCAATCACCAAAGTGCATGTACTGTTTAAAGAGACATTAACGTCTCTGGTGTATTTAAATCATGCATGTAATCACTCCCAGTCATGTGACCTCAACAGCTAGACGGCATGCAAAAATCTTTTGCTGGGCCTCAACCTTACTTTTGACATATATTAGTCACCCTTTGGTAAGCTCGATAGGCTCATAGGACAGGGTGCATTGCATTCGCACAGTAGTGCATGTGCCATAAGTATTACATGTCCTAGCTGTGAAAAACTCCTAAAGTCATTTTTCACTGTTGTGAGGCCTATCTCTTCCATTACTAATACTGGGTTACTTTATTACATTTAATAAGTGCTAACCTGTGGATATTACAGACGAAGGACTGGCTGCTGCCAGAGATTGCCATGCTGCTGAGGACTACCTTGCTGTCTCAGAAGGAAGTCAGGATCTCCTACAGGCTAACCTGAGCGACTCAAAGTGTCAGTTGGATCACATCCTGTATGAGCTAGAGGAACACAAAAAGCTCCAGAGGTCTACCTGAATTTGCCATGGTGACCTGCTGCAACTGGACCTGCCTGAGCCTTTCTGAGATCTGCTTGACTCCCTGATCCCCAAGAGGAGCCTTTCAGGTCCTGGACTCTTAGCTGGCATCTGAGTGTATTTCTTTGCTAGAAACGGGTGAAAATCCTGAAGGTTGGGCTCTTGCAAACCGCAAACTGACCCATTCATCCTGAGACTCTGCTGTCCACAACGACCGCCAACATGCTACAGAAATGACAGCCCGTGGTGACCGCTAATGCAAATCTCCAGCAACGACTGTCCGCATCGCCCGACCAGCTCTTTGCGCTACAGTGACGATAACTTGTGATGCCCGGCATGCTCTCCTCACTACAGGGATGTTCCTCCATGATGCACTACCTGCTCCTTGCAGCCACCTCCACCTCAAACTGAGCTCTTTGTTCAGATTTTAAGACTGTAGCTTTTGCAGCGGGATTAACCTGGTCACTGTCAGCCTGAAATTCTGACTTTCACTCCGTCTAGTACACCTAGATGACCACGAGTGGGTGTTTGTGCCTCTAGTCGGTATTTTCGCAAAAAACTTTGAAACTATATATCTCCTGTTCTACTGATTGGAGTATTGTAATTCAGGTATCATTTTATTTATTACAAATGACTTTTTTTTCTAAAATGATTGTGTTTTCACTAGAGGGTTAAGGGACTGGTTAATTTGGTGACTTCTATGGTATAGCCTGACAAGGATTGTGGTTGTAGGACTTTCACCCATCTCAAGCAATCACCCGATTTGTTACATATAGCATTATGAAACTGTATTTTCTAGGGGAATACTATATGGGTGTGAAAGGTGCTTATTAGCTTAAGATGTAATTAGAAAAGTTTTAATGGGTTTGAACAAAATGATCCCAAACCAATCCCTGGTTGAAAATAACTCTATGTCTGAATAAACAAACTTGAGAAATTAGCCAGATTTAGGTATTTGCATCCACTCGGCTAGTTTGTAAAAAAAATAGTATGGAGTTACATAAATGTTTACCATCTCTGCAGGTTTTGCTAGTTCACCAAGATGCTACACTACTTAAATCAACAGATGGCAATGCTTGGTGAGACTTTGACATCCTTCAAACGCAAATAAGAAAGCAGAAATGCAAAATGTGGCCATATGGGATCAAGCTATACTAACAAAAATATGAGGCTTCTTGTTTTACAAGTTCACTACTTAATTGTTTCAATATACACTGACGAGGCGCTCCCGGATAGGTTGTGAAGAAAAGCTTTAACATGGTTCTTTGCTCTAATGTGTACCATGGAGTGGAGTGGAGTGGAGTTTTAAAGGAATGTATTTGCTTTGAACTTTCTGTGTATTCAGTGGTTTCGCCCCACTGCTTTTAAGCAGTATCACTAAAGGAAAAATAAAAATGCTAATAACTCCAAGTTATTATCATTTAATTTTTTCCTTATTGCGGCAGCTTTATGGACGGGACAGGGTGGGGCTGCTCTGCTGAGAGAGCAGGGGAGGGGAGGAGTGGTTTGCACTCCCTAAAGTGCGCATGAATGTTTGGCTGGCCCTAGGTGGCCAGCCAAACATTCATGCGCACTTTGCATGTTCTCCATCCAGGCTGCATTACAGCCAGGGTAGAGAACATGCCCAGGCCCCCATGCACTGGCAGAGCGCCAAACTACGGCACTCAGACTAATCAGGGAGCCTGGGTGCTTTCTGGGTGTTCAGTTCCGGAGACGACGAAGGAAAGAGCGGCAAGGAGGTACGCTTTTTTAATCTTTACACCCTCTCCCGATCACCCCAACCACAGAGCTGTGCCAGCCGCTGCTTTGTATATTTAGCAAATGAGAAAAAACTATCGCCAAAGGTTTTATTACTTGAGCTTAAACGTGGAAGTCTTAAGTGCCTCCGACTTCTTTTGTAGTTCTTGGTTGATTTTGGAGAGTGGGTAGTATTACTGCCCCATTATGCTACCATGCACAGACGCAAGAGGGCGCAATGTATCTATTTAATATGAAATCCTCCCCTTAACAGAAAAACTGCATGAATTAGAGCATGTACAGTGAACTACAGCGCTCTGAAACATGGAGTCACCACACAGTGCTCATGATTGTTTACTGGTGGTTCTTTGTTCCAATCACTACAGCAAACCTAAAACCATGAAAGTGGATGTGGCGCTGTGCAGCCCGTGGTGCTAATGGAAATTCAACTTTCACGACATTGTACACCTTGTGGTGACAATTTTTTTATTTGGATTACCACTAAATTGAATCATGCATACCTCTACTTCATTTATCTCGAAGCCATTATAAGTAAGGGGTTAACCCAAATAAGTCTGTGGACCTGGGTACAATGCGGTATAGGTTGACAATGGTCCTCAAACCAATCAACCCCCTCGGCCCCTTGGTTTTCCGAACAATTAAGACTACAAAGACAATACTGCCGAAACTTAGAACGCCATTGGCGCAAACAATATCATTCGGTTGACAAAATAACCTACAAATCTGCTCTTCACAAATATAAACAGATGATAACCATAGAGAAAAACAACTATTATACTACTCAAATCGATCAGGCAAAATGCACCATGAAAAAATTGTTTCAGGTGGTGAACCAACTTGCAGCACCCTCAAGCCCTCCTACTGAAACATCTCAAACCCTCTGCAATGCACTGGCGGACTTCTTCTCCGAAAAAGTCACGTCCATATTTAAGGATTTTACTCCTAAAGCTACCATTACCAAAACAACCAATATACAAACAAGTGTGGACACACCAAGCTTCATGGAATTCACTAACATATACCCTCAACATATCCATAAACTTATTTCATCTATCAAATCAGGATCTCCTTTGGACCCTGTCATCCAGCGATTCTTAATACCATCCCAGACATCATCACTCCACCTTTAACACACATCTGTAATTCCATGTTTTTATCGGGTTCATACCCTACCATTTGGAAAAACACAATAATCAAACCTTTGCTCAAAAAACCATCACTTGACCCTTCATCACCTTCTAGTTACCGACCTATTGCATCCCTGCCTTTCCCAGCTAAAATTTTTGAATCTAACATGAATCAACAGCTGTCTGAATATATCCATAACAACAAACTTTTAGATGACACCCAGTTCGGTTTCAGACAGGGACACGGTACAGAAACCGCCCTGATAAAGGCTGCAGATGAAATAAGGATGACTATGGATAACGGTGGAGAGGCTGTACTCATCCTACTGGACTTATCGGCGGCCTTCGACACGGTCGATCACTCCACCTTGATCGACCGTGTCGAGGCCATCGGTATTACACACAAAGCCAAGGACCTCATTGCATCCTTTCTGGCAGATCGTAAACAGGCAGTTAAACTGGGCTCATATACTTCCCCCACTTTCACCCTCCCTTGTGGGGTTCCACAAGGCTCCTCGCTAAGTCCGACTCTTTTCAATATATATGTTTCGGACTTAGCGAGGGTAATAAAAGCCTATAACATCAACTTAACGACATATGCCGACGACACTCAGTTGGTAGTATCCATACACAGGGATGGCCCCAAAAAAGCGGCAAATTTTAAAGATGGAATGAGGGCCATCAGTAGTTGGATGTCTTCCAACTGCTTAAAACTCAATTCCACAAAGACCGAAGTTATGTTGTTCGGCAAGATCCAGCCAACATGGTCCCCCCTTTGGTGGCCGGAGGAAATGGGCACTCCACCTGAGCCAGTCAGTAAAGTCAGAAATTTGGGAGTCATTTTTGATGATAAACTCCATTTTCACCATCATGTCAACTCAGTAGTTTCTTCATCATTTAACACACTAAGAAAAATCAAGAAAATACTCCCATACCTTCCCAAAGCGGCAGGAAAAACACTCATTTCAACACTTGTGTTCTCACGCACTGACTATTGCAATGCCCTCCTTCTGAACGCGCAAGAAAAGGTCATCGCCAAACTCCAGATGATACAGAATGCCTCAGCTAGAGTTTTACTGGGCATCTCAAAATTCAGTCCCATCTCTAAACATATTAAACATCTGCATTGGCTTCCCATCAGAAGCCGCACAAAATTCAAATCCCTCTGTATTGTCTATAAGGCAATTAACAACCTTGGACCTAAATTCCTTAAGAAATCATTTAAACCTCATATGGCCCCCAGAATGCTCCGCTCCAATACTGCCCATTTGCTCAACATAACCAGAACAAGAAGTGTTAACTGGGGAGACAGATGCTTCACGAACGCCGCTGCAAGACTGTGGAACTCCCTCCCCCTAAAAATAAAGATCAGTCCCACCCTTATCATTTTCAGGAAGCAATTAAAAACATGGTTATTTTCTCAGTAATCTTATCATCTTCAGTAACCCTTTCACTCTTAGGAAGCAACTAAAGAAAGGGTTGCCGTGTCAGTATTCTCTTATCAGTTGTCTTAATTACAGCATCAGCGCCGAGACACCCCTGGGTAATTGCAGCGCTTTAAAAATCGCGTAAATAAATAAATAAATAAATAAATAAATCAATCACTGAGGTGAAATTAATTTATCATTTCGTTTTTTATGTGAGCTTGAAATAATTCTGTGCTCCTGGGGAAACAATACCTCCACAAGGTTAAAGTAAAAAGGATGTGTAGCCGCTCAATGTTTTATGAAAAACACAATAAATTTATTATAATTCATAAATTTCAGTCAAACTTGTTAAAAAAATAGCTGGTTGCTCCTGAGGAGGAACGTGCAAAGGAGAGAAAGTGCTCTAGATGAAGTGCGTGACTGGGAAGGTAATACCAAGAGTTAAGATAGAAGGAAATAGTAGAGAAATTTGTGCGTGATTGATTCAAAGTCTCAATCTTGTAAATCCGGCCCATCAATCATTTACATGGTCTATGTTACATCATTTCTTGACAATCACAGATTGTATTTTTGGCACGTTTGAACATGAAATAGTGGATGGGTCCAGATGTGTAGGTATATGGTCGTCGACGTTTCAACTCGACTTGTGGCACATAGGGTAGTAGGACCTTGGCCTGCGAGTCTTCTTCAGGACAGGGGTACGGAGGCAACCAAGGGGTGGTCAGAACACCTCATCTAATGACAAAAGAGGGGGGCTGTTAATATACTAACCAAGCTAACACATCCAAAAAGAAATTCACTTGTAGATCGGTGTAGGAGCTTACCCGCACGTGAGCTGGCGGGGGTGGCGTTGGAGTGGAGCTTTCACTGGCCAACGGCTCAATTGACTAGAGCGGTTATTGTTAAGAACGGAAGCCAAAGGGTCAGTCCGTGGACACTTCAATTGTGCAGTATCTGTTGGAGGGTAAGATCTCAATTTAGAGGTGTCCTGACCTGATACATGGCTATCAAACAAGTGAGAAGACAATGCTAGTCGTGTGCCTCCAGGGGGGTCAACCTGATGGTATGATGGTGGTTATAGACCCAGTTGCCCATATAGGTCCATCACATGCATGTACATATCGATTGTAAGCGTATGCGGTTAATAAGTGGTCTCATGGCTTGGGCGTCCCATATTTAATAAAATCGGCGTTGCGGTAGAGCCTATTACCGCGATACAACACACACGTTCAAATTATGGTGTCTGTTGTAAGGATGGAAGATTGATCCTCAAAGATTCCACACTGCCGAATGTGGCCTAATTATGTCTCATTATGCGTACCACTGTGGCAATGAAATCGTTGATCACACTGGGGTAGCATAAGCAAAGTCTATTTATTAAACTTGGAGACAACATAATTACTCTGGTATTCGAAAAAAGGGGGCAATATTAACCAGTCCTACTTCTAAGTCTGTTGGAATACTTGCAGTATAGCCACATAGAACTCAAATTGCTCATTTACCTGGGTTGCTTGTACAACGCGGCAGCCGTGCATCCTAGCGGTAGCAGAGACCACATCCGACTGACGCTGCTGTGTTTATACCGTACGGCGTGAGGATTCTACCGCGCACGTAGAGTATAGAGATCGAAGACAGACTCACCCAGTGTCTGCCTACCGATGCGTGTGTATGGCATCTCAGTGATAGTGACATGCCGTTCATGATGTCATGTCCCTCATTATTTAACACATTTAAATTCTTGAGCTTACATGATGTTAACACAACCATATTTCCAGTGACATTTCCAAATGACGTAAATTACATGAGAGGCAAATACCCTGCCTACCGTGTGTATAGAACATTTCAGTGATAGTTACAAGCAATTCAAGACATAATGTCCCTTAGTATTTAACACATCTAAAATCCTGAGCTTACATGATGTAAACACAACCATATTTCCAGTGATATTTTCAATTAACGTTAATTCCAAGAGCGGCAAAATCCCTGCCTACCGATGCATGTATAGCATATTTTGGCGATAGTTCGATGCAATTCAAGATACCATTATCGTTTCTGAGCTTTACATGATATTAATACCACCATATTTGGCATTTCCACAAATAAATTAGACGTTGATTACATGTGAGGCAACCTTCAAACGGAGATTCCGATACAGCCGTATTTTTTGTGACATTTACAATTCGAATTAGACGTTAATTACATTGAGGGCAACTTCCATAGGAAGTTGCTATAGCGTGTTAAATTCAGATAACCACCTGATGTGAATCATACAGCAACAGAAACACCTATATGCCATGTCTAATCCGTAATGACTGCGGCGGTCATCTGTGGTGAACCAACATAGCTTCACAAGCACGTAGGGTGACTAGTATTCCACAATGAGTGATAGGTTGACCCCTGAAATAGAAATTATATCCCTGTGGTTGTACTGTAATTGTGATCTAGATGTTAGTAAGTACAGTAATCTGTCTATTTATCTCCTCAGCTTCGTTGAGGCCCCTTGACACAGTGTCCAGAATGTGTATCCATCTGTTTTCCCCTATATTCAGGACATTGGTAAAGTCCCCACCTCTAGGGTTAGGTTTCACCCTCTCGATCACCCACCACCTCAAGCTTTCTGGGGTGTGGTCAAAGGTGGTGAAGTGGTCGACCAGTGGCACTCCTTGGACCCTACACCTGATGCGGCTGCAATGTTGCAGAATTCTACTCTTAACCTTCTGGGTAGTTTGACCCACAAACATGAAGCTATATGGGCATGTGATGGCGTAGATGACTCCTGACGTATTGCAATTGCTGTGTTCGTGTAGTAGGTGGGTGCGGTTGTTGTGACTGAATTGTTTGCATTCTCTTGTCAGGGGACAGGCCTTGCACTGCCCACATTTGTGGTGTTCCTTCACTGGTGGTATTCCCCATAAGGTAGCCCCTTGTGTTTGTTCCGATTGGGGTAAAAGGGACTTGACCACATGTTCCCTCACATTCTTGGCTTTATTGAAGGCATTTAGTGGTGGTGGGAGTCCCCCTATCTCATCCTGGATCAGGTGCCAATGGCCGTTAATGGCTTTCTTAATTTCATGACTCTTTGTAGAAAATGTTGTAACGCAAACCAGGCGTTCTTTTTCCTCTGACCCTTTCACACGTGGTGTCAATAGGCATTCTCTATGGTTAAACCATGCACGTTTCCGTGCCCTTTTTAGAAGCCTAACAGGGTGCCCCTGTCTTTCAAACGGGTAAGAAGGTCTGATGACTCCTGGAAGAAATCTTCCTTCTTAGAGCAATTTCTCCGCAACCTCAGGAACTGCCTGAATGGTAGGTTGTCTCTGAAATTGCGGGGATGATGGCTAGTGTACCGTAGTAGAGTATTGCGGTCACTGGCTTTCCTGAAAAGGCTGGTGTAAAGTTTATTCTCTTCAGTTTTTATCGTTATGTCCAGAAAATTTATTTGGAATGGGTTGAATTCCATTGTAAATTTAATGTCCGTAGACCGAGTGTTAAGCCAGACATAGAATGCTTGTAGCTGTTCCTCATTCCCCCTCCAAATAATCAGTACATCGTCGATGTATCGACGCCAGAGTTCGATGTTATCTCTGTAAGGGTTAACCTGATTGAGTACATGGGTTTTCTCGAATTCGTCCATGAATATGATGGCTAAATTGGGGGCAAAACTTGCCCCCATAGCCACGCCTTTGGTCTGCAGGTAAAATGTACCCTGGAAGCAGAAGAATTTTTTTGTCATAGCAACCTCCTGTAATTCAATTAAGAACTCAGTTGCCCTCAATGTAATTAACGTCTAATTCAAATTAAAATATGGCTGTATCGAAATCTCCGTTTGAAGGTTGCCTCACATGTAGTCAACGTCTAATTTTATTGTGGAAATGCCAAATATGGTTGTATTAATATCATGTAAAGCTCAGAAATTATAATGGTATCTTGAATTGCATGGAACTATCACCGAAATATGCTATACACGCTTTCGTAGGCAGGAGTTTTGCCTCTCTTGGAATTAACGTCAATTGAAAATATCACTGGAAATATGGTTGTGTTTACATCATGTAAGCTCAGGATTTTAAATGTGTTAAAAAATGAGGGACATGATGTCTTGAATTGCTTGTAACTATCACCGAAATGTTCTATACACACATCAGTAGGCAGGGAATTTGCCTCTCATGTAATTTACGTCATTTGGAAATGTCACTGGAAATATGGTTGTGTTAACATCAGGTAAGCTCAATAATTTAAATGTGTTAAATAATGAGGGATATGACATCATGAATGGTATGTCACTATCACCGAGATGCCCTACACACGCATCGGTAGGCAGACACAGGGTGAGTCTGCCTTCGATCTCTATACCCTATGTGCGCGGTAGAATCCTCATGCCGTACGGTATGAATGCGGCAGCGTCAGTCGGTGCGGGCTCTGCTACCGCGAGGACACACGGCTGCCGCATTGTACAAGCAACCCAGGTAAATGAGCAATATGAGTTCTATGTGGCTATAGTGCAAGTATTCCAACAGACTTAGAAGTAGGACTGGTTAATATTGCCCCCTTTTTTGAATACCAGAGTAATTATGTTGTCTCCAAGTTTAATTAATAAACTTCGCTTATGCTACCCTGGGGAGATCAACAATTTCATTGCCACAGTGGTACGCATGATGAGACATAATTAGGCCACATTCGGCAGTGTGAGATCATTGAGGATCAATCATCCATCCTTAAAACAGACACCATAATTTGAATGTGTGTGTTGTATCGCGGTAATAGGATCTACCGCTACGCCGATTTTATTAAATATGGGACACCCAAGCCATTAGATTTTATTAAATATGGGACGCCCAAGCCATGAGACCACTTATTAACCGCATACGCTTAGAATTGATATGTACATGCATTTGATGGACCTATATGGGCAACTGGGTCTATTACCACCATCATACCATCAGGTTGAGCCCCCTGTAGGCACATGACTAGCATTGTCTTCTCACTTGTTTGATAACCATGTATCAGGGCAAGGACACCTCTAAATTGAGATCTTACCCTCCAACAGATACTGCACAATTGAAGTGTCCACGGACTGACCCTTTGGCTTCCTTTCTTAAGAATAACCACTCTAGTCAATTCAGCCGTTGGCCAGTGAAAGCTCCACTCCAGCGCCAACCCCGCCAGCTCACGTGCTGGTAAGCTCCTACACCGATCTACAGGTGAATTTCTTTTTGGATGTGTTAGCTTGGTTAGTATATAAACAGCCGCTCTCTCTTGTCATTAGATGAGGTTTTCAGACCACCCCTTGGTTGCCTCCGCACCCCTATCCTGAAGAAGACTCGCAGGCCAAGGTCCTACTACCCTATGTGCCACAAGTCGAGTCGAAACGTCGACGACCATAAACCTACACATCTGGACCCATCCACTATTTCAAGTTCAAACGTGCCAAAAATACAATCTGTGACTGTCAAAAAATGATGTAAAATAGACCATGTAAGCTATTAATGGGCGGATTTACAAGATTGAGACTTTGAATCAATCACGCACAAATTTCTCTACTATTTCCTTCTATCTCAACTCTTGGGATTACCTTCCCAGTCACGCACTTTATCTAGAGCACTTTCTCTCCTTTGCACGTTCCTCCCCAGGAGCAACCAGCTATTTTTTTTTTTTAAAACAGTTTTATTAAAAGAAAATACAAAACAGTCATAGGGCATACAAGAAATCACTGTGTGCAGACATTAAGGCCATCAATAACGTAGTCTGAATAGGGTACATATAAGGAGTATCTTGTGACCAGCAACTCTGAGCATGTAAGGACCGTTAAGTACAGACATATCTCTCAATCGCAACCAGCTATTTTTAACGAGTTTGACTGAAAATTATGAATACTAATAAATGTATTGTGTTTTTCATAAAACATTGAGCGGCTAGACATCCTTTTTACTTTAACCTTTTGGAGGTATTATTTCCCCAGGAGCACAGAATTATTTCAAGCTCACATAAAAAATGAAATGATAAATTAATTTCACCTCAGTGATTGATTGGTTTGAGGATCATTTCTCTCAAAAGCATGTCAACTACACAATACTTTTTCTGTCATTGGTCCACAAACTCATATTTAAGTGACACCGCCTGAACATTTCACAGTGAGCAAGTGCATATGCAAATTTAGCTTATATTGTGCTCTCCAAAGTAAAATCCCTCTATGAAGAAAAGCCAGGGTATTTTCTACCTTTTGTGTGCATTTTTGTTAACATATCTGTTGTTTGCTCGGTTTCCTGTAACACTGAATTCCCTAGACATGCATGTTTTTCTTTGAACTCATCACCATAACAACTTGCAACAGGCAACAATTTACCTGCTGAGAGCACACAGAAATACGTGACATTTACTGAATAACAGCTGTAACTAAACCTCTTCAATTAATGAGCTGGATAAAGACATACAAACAAGTTCATTTTATAATGCTATGCCATAGTTAATGTACAGGTTTTTGATTGGGCATGCCGCCTGCTTCTTAAAATGGCACCTCAATGGATTAGGTGTTTTACTTTTTTAGAAACGATTCCATATGCACAGACAACTGCTAAGGCGGAACTTTCGTATAATCACATGTTGTGTTGAACAACGGGCCATAGTACATAATTTTTGCACTTGCACAAAAAATGGTGTAATTTTTTTCTGCACTATTTTTTGTTTGTTTAATATGGGAATGAAAAAAACTAAGCCTTGATTCACAATGGTAGCCTCCACCTTTGAGGAAAATTTACTTTTGAGTAAGTTTCCCACTTTTGACTACTCATAAAATCAGAGTGCAAATTCTCTCTAAAAGTGTAACCAAATTAAAGGAAAAAGTTGTAAACTTTCTCAAAAGTATACATTACTCAAAAGTGTGAGTTTTCTTTGTGGATAAGACCCTTCGTTTGTTCCAGTCCCTATGTTACACACCATTGCCAAATGAAAGGCAGTAATGGAGACATTTGTGGTTAAGCTGCTGGTTTGATAATAAGCATGTGTCATTTAGGTGACCATGTGCTATGCAAATAAACATTTTAATGATTTAAGTATCACTTCTATCAGCAAGTTTATCTCCAGCTCTTCTCCATATCTGGCAGAGACACCATCTTTCTTAGAGTTTGAGGAGGCAGTGTATGGATAGGCATTCATTGTGCTCGATGTAGGAGTATTCCTTGACACCTGCTCAGTTTCTCAGATGGGGATAGAAGTAAGTTTTCATGGGATACAGCATTAGAGTTTCCAATCGGGCCATTATTTGTTGACTGCTGACTTTGTTCCTTACCAGGTCAGGATAATGAATAGAGGTGTGAATGGGGGAAACCAAATGGGACAGCAAAGGATACTTCACCCTAACTTGAGAAAGGTGTAATCCTGATTTGTGCCTTTTGTACCTCAAATACTGCCCAAATCATCACTCCTCATGTCCCTCTACAGCAATAAAATCTTAAGACTTCCCAAGTTAGGGCCCGATTCTGATGTGGTTAGGAAGGCCTCCTAATGGCATTCGCACCATCCGAATTGGATTGGGAATGTGTATTTCCGACCGACTTGGTAAGGTTTCCGACCGACTGAGTACGATGTGAGTTAGGTGTTAGGAATATCCCAATTTGAACTTGATGGTGTTCGGAATGACCAAGCCATGCGGAGCTGAATCGTACGTCTCTACAGGCCACGTCTCCGAACAACCGAGTACAATGCTGGATTCGGACAGCCTTTCTGAATCGTGGCATCCGACTTGAATCAGCAGTCGATTTCAGACTTTCGGGGACCACTCGCTGAAATCAAACACACAATGGTAAAACACAAATCAGTTAACCATCAGGCTTTAGTAAAGGGGGGATTAATCAATGCACATTCCCTAGTTAAACAAGCATTTGACATCAGAGAGCTAATCATTGAAAAATTATTATACTTTCTATGTAAAACTGAAACTTGGTTAAAAGAAGACTGCAACCCTGATATTGTAACTTTCTTGCCCCCTAGCTAAATGATCTGTAGGAAGGACAGAGAGGTTATTAGGGGGGAGGGTTGGCTATTATCCACAGAGACTCACTCCAATAAAAACATTACAACTCACATTCGCTTAAGGGAGCAGAAAGCCTTGGCTTTTTCTGCACTATAACTGGATCACTCTCATTCTCTGGGGCATTGATCTATCACCCTCCTGGCCATTGCTGTGCCTTTCTCGACTCACTAGGAGAAAGACTTAGTCACGCTCAGATACGCCAAATTCACAGTGCTCGGAGATATAAACCTGCACTTAGAATGCATCAACTACCCGGGGGTCGCCACCTTTTTGGAAACAATTACTCCCCTTGGCCTGAATCAACTGGTTAGGGCGCCGACACACAGGGCAGGACATACATTGGATGGAGTCAGCTCCAACTTCACCTGACTCTGGACAGAGACACCTACACTGCAGGCTTGGTCTGACCATTACTTTGTCCCCTTGACCATCTTAATACCCAAGAGTGTACAGGCAGCTATGGACAGTCCTATGGTGGCGCATTGGAGTAAATGGCATCTGCTAGCTGCTAACCCAAATCTGCACAAAATTGCCCAAGGAAATAGGCCACCTCTTACAGGTGAGCCAATAGAGGATTCCCACCGTTTCCACACATGGATGACGGCCATAAGGAAGGAATTAAATCCATCCAAACACACTACTAGAAGGAGCAAAACTAAATCACACAATGACCCATGGTTTACAAAAGATCTAGCGAAGCAGCATCTACACTGCAAACAAGTAGAACGTAGATGGAGAAGGGGCCATGAGGTAGCTGATTTGCATATCAAAACTCACAGGAAACAATATCAATCAGCTAATAATCTAGCAAAAAAAGATTTTTTTTTAACAGAATAGCTATGGCCAAGCAAAATCAAAAAGAGATATTCTCACTCGTAAAATCCTTTATTGACCCCAAAGCCTTACACTCAGAAATTCCTCCCTCTCAGTCTCTCTGCAATGATATTGCAACACATTTTGAGGACAAGGTTAAGAATATTCAAAAGGACTTTGGAACTCTAAGCTCACAAGAACTTGTCAATGAGCATGAATTGGTCCATAGGAATAATAGGCCCGCCCTTCACGTTTTTCAAACTGTCACTCTTGAGCATACACACGCAGCTATCTAAGCGTGTAAAGCAGGTTTGCCACAGGACGTGTGCCCCCCTACAATATTACATCATGTCATGGATATAGTAAATCCTGTGGTTAATGACATTGTGAATTCTTCTCTTGCCTCCGGCACAGTGCCTGACGAGTTGTAACTTGCCATAGAGAAGCCACTAAAGAAAAAACAAAATATGTACCAGTCCAATCTCTCCAATTTCAGGCCTCTATCCCTACTGCCCTTCTTGGGTAAAATAACTGAAAGAATGGTCTATAAGGAGCTCTCTAATTTCTTTGAAACATCTCAGACTTTTCACCCTTGACAATCCGGCTTTTGCCCCAAACACTCCACAGAATCTGCATTACTAGAGATATCAGACACTCTGAAATTCATCACAGATAATGGCAGGAAGGCAGTGCTGATCCTTCTTGATTTGTCTGCTGCCTTTGATACCATCTCTCACTACATACTTTTGGCCAGATTAAAATCTTGCGGCATTTCCGACTCTGCACTGGCCTGGATCAAGTCCTTCCTGATCAACCGGAGGCAAGCGGTCTCTCTTGGCTCCTTACTTTCTTCAGAACGCACTATTACTGCAGCGGTCCCACGGGGCTCCTAACTTAGCCAACTTTTATTCAATATATACATTTCGCTGCTTATCTCCCTCATTTCATCTTATGGGATTGAGATAACATCTTATGCTGACGTTACGCAGCTGATCCTGTCCCTTGATAAAAACTCCACGGAAGCTGAAGAAAACTTTAAATCCTGTCTGATGGAGGTCATCACATGGATAAAAAAGAATCACCTCCGATGTAATACGGACAAGACAGAAATCCTGCTGATAGGAAAAGACAATCCCTTTCAACCCAAGGTTTGGAGGCCGGAGGATGCAGCACCCCCCCATCCACTGTGGAGGTGGCCAAAAATCTGGGAGTGCTGTTTGACTCCTCCCTTTCCTTTAAACCCCATGCACGGAAGGTGGGGACCTGCTTCGGGCTAATCAAAACTCTGATATTTTTTTTTTGATCGGATTCCACTTTCAGCTAGGAAAACAGTTGCAGTGGCACTGATACTTTTGCGCCTAGACTACTGCAACAGCCTCCTGGCAGGGGTGAATAAATCAACCCTGAAGAGGCTGCAGGTAGTGCAGCATGCAGCAGCCAGATTGGTTTTAAAACTTCCCCGTGGGGCTTCGGCCGCAGCAGCGCTAAAATCTCTTCACTGGCTTCCGCTACACAAGAGAATATTATCCAAACTTCTGGTCACCACCTTTAGAGCTATCCGTTGACTGGGGCCAGTATATCTTTCCACAAGATTCACACTGTACACTACAACGAGGACACTTAGATCTTCGTTTGCAAACCTACTCAAACCGCCTGGTTTTAAACTTAAAACACGGCGATGGAAATCTGCAACCGTGTTAGGTGCAAAGGCCTGGAATCTTATGCCAATTAAATTGAGGTCAATCTGAAATGCTGTTTAGCAAGGCCCTAAAGACCTGGATTTATGGAGTATCAGACAAACTCTGTCAAGCCCTCATCTAGGTCTCCATACTCCATTGCTAAGTTGATTTTCTGTACAGCGCCGGGAGGCTACTTAGGGAGTGACAGTTTGCGCTTTATAAATATCACATTTCATTTCATTTCATAGCAGGCCAACTGCACCCGTAGCCTTCTGAATCAGGCCTGTGGGGGTAACCATCGGTCCCACCTTACCAGCCATGCACAGTGTGGCAGGCACCAGGGGGTGCCCACCACAGGGTGCCTGATTTTCCCCAGTCACCCCTTTCTTCAATGGGAGCCTATGCATTTGGCCGGAATATATGCACCCATTGAAGTCAATGGGAGTCCGGCCAAATTGTATCTGGAAGCATATGGATACATCATCCTCAATCGGTCGGACTCTTCCGATCCTAGTCAGTCGGAAACATTCCCAAACGGATTCAGTCTGGAAGATTTCCAAACCGCATCGGAATCGGGCCCTAAGTTGTGGATTTTTTTTATACAAAAATGTGTGTAACAATTCACAACCCTTCTATGATCAGGCAAAGAAGGGCTGCAATCAGCTTGAGCGTGCTTGGCGCTGCTCTTATGAGGTATCTGCAAAAGCAGAATATCGGGCGGCGGTTAAGAAATATCACAAGCTCATCCGGAGAGCGCGGGCGGAGTATGTAGCAGAGAAGATCTTGGCCTGCCCATACCCTGCAAAGACCATCTTTTCCCTGCTCAATAATATGAAGAGTGCGGGCGCCTCTAGAGCCTCTCCTAAAGCTTCCAACCGCCAGTGTGAGGTTTTAGCGCAGCATTTCTTGAATAAAGTGGAGCAGATCTACAGTGGCCTCGCTGAGGCGTCCATTTCATGAGGAAAAGTAGTGGAGCCTGGAAGGCTTGACACTGTGGTGGGCAATTGTTTGTCATCTTTTCCATTGCTGACGCCCCAGGAATTTGAGGTTCTGTATCATAAAATCAAGTCAGGCTCTCCAGCCGACCCTATGTCACCTGCATACTTTCTCCAGTTTTACCCACTGATCGCTCCTGTGAGTCTTGAATTGGCTAATTTATCTTTGAGCCTCTGTTCCTAGGGCGTGGAAGCAAGCCAAAGTCATTCCTTTGATAAAAAAACACTCTCTTGATCCAAAAGACCCTGGCAACTATCGCCCCATCTCCCAGCTGCCTTTTTTAGCTAAGTTGTTGGGAGCACATGCGAACTCCACCCTTTCCGAATTTATCGAACAGCATAATATTTTCGATTCATCACAGCATGGCTTTCGACCACGGCATAGCACGGATTCAGCGTTACTGACTGTATCGGAATCCATCCGGAGTAGGTTGGATGTGGGAGATTCGGCGGCCTTGGTCCTATTGGACCTAAGCGCCGCTTTTGATACGGTGTCTCATGCGATTCTCCTTGAATGCCTCTGGGAAATAGGGATTAGGGATGGGGCCTTGGATTGGATCAGGTCTTTTTTGGAGGAACGGTCCTTCCAGGTCTCAGTATCACCTTTCCATTCCCAGGAATGTGCCCTGCGCCAGGGGGTACCACAGGCTATTTTCTGAGCCCACTTTTGTTCAATCTTTATATGCAACCCCTGACGGAAGTGGCAAAAGGCAAGGGGTTGTCGTTGGTGTTGTACACTGACGACACCCAGTTAGTAATTGCCTTCTCATGAAATTGTTGTGTCAACTTGGAGAAGTTCAAGGAGGATCTGCTGGCTATCTCAGATTGGATGACGGCAAACTGTTTACAGTTAAATGCCAGTAAATCTGAGATTTTGCTGTTTGGCAGGGATCGGGAGTTATGGTCTGAGCAGTGGTGGCCGGACTGTCTGAAACCTGCCCCGCCACCTAAGGAGGCTGTGAAGAACCTGGGTATGTGGTTCGATAATTGACTGACGTTTGAGAAACAGACAAAAGCTGTTGCCGCTGTCTGTTTCCGGCTCTTGCGTGGGTTGAGACCCTTGCTTGATTTTTTCCCTGCCAGAGTTCGTCAGACCACTGTTCAGGCATCCATTCTCTCCAGGCTCGACTATGGTAACTCTTTATATCTGGGCGCTAATAGAGCCAGTATTAAACGTCTGCAGAGGGTTCAGAATGTGGCGGAGCTCCTCCTGGTGGCCTTAACGAGATCCTGTTTGGTGGCGCATGTGCTCCCCAGCTTCATTGGTTACCCATCGAAAAGCGTATTCAGTTTAAGGTGCTGTGCATCTCATACAAGATTTTGATGCACCAAGCCCCAAATGGACTATCTGGCCTGCTGACGCCTTATGTGCCCGGGCGTGCATTGAGATTGCGCTTGTCTGTACGCCTCAAGTCTGGAGAGCAAGGGCAAGGGGCCGTTCCTTTAGCTTTTTAGCGGCAAATCTTTGGAACTCTCTCCTGGCTCATATTAGAGCTATTCCCAACTTGTTTGCGTTTCTTAAATCCTTAAAAACCTGGTTGTTTCCGCTTTCTAATGTTTAATTTTTAGGTTGCTCTCGTATGCTTGTGCTTTTTGGGTCTGGTTGCGTTGGGACGCCTCGTTGCTGAGGCAGCCATGTGCATTACAAATCTGATAATAAATAAATAAATAAATACATAAATTTCATTCTCTAAATCAACTCTACAGTCAGCAGTGCAGCAGAACCAGGTACAAAGATCAAATCTCTACTGCACTGCTGTGGGATAGAAGAAAGAGTGAGAGCACACTTCTTGACAGAACATCCAAGTAGAGAGTTTGGTCTGCAAATATATGTGTCAAGGTTCCACATTTTTGGCCTCTGTTTACTTTGGGTGGTAATGTACAGGCCATGCACACTGAGGAGCTGCAAGCAATTTCTTTCTGGCATTTAGCGGAAAAATGTGTGCTTAGCACTAAGGCAGTGGGTGAAGGATCATCGGTGCTTCCACTCTCAGTGCTGACTTGCACATTCAGCATTCTCAAATGTTTATTACCTTGCCATAAAGGTACATGGCTATTGATAACCTTTTGTTGTGTTTGATTTTGTCAATTGCAATGCAAATTAGAGGAGAGGATGTAGCCTAATGGCTAAAGCGGCCGACCTCGAAGCTAGGGAACCTGATTGAAGTCTCGACAGGCAAATCACTTAATCTCCCTGTGTCTAACAAACAAAAAAACGTACGTGTCCATCTGTAACGCAACTGGTGCTCATATAAAGCGTTCTGATACCTTCGGGTCGAGTTTGCGCTATATAAAACTCCCCAAAAATTAAAATGTAATCTAAAAAAGGGCACATTTATATGACGTAACCCATATAACTACACACCTGCCTTAGTGTGGGTTTCCCTCTTGGTTGTCTTTTCTGAATTCACTGGTTGCAGAACTTGTTTGAGTGCTTTGAAGACTTTTGAGTGTGTTGATTCACACAACAGAATAGCTTATCTTGAGCCTGCCAAAGTGGTGCATGAACTTTCAAAAACATAACTTTGGCACATTTTCTCCAGAATCAAGCTAGGCAAAGAAGTTGTAGCTGGCTTAGATAGTGACTTACTAAACTGAGATCTTCTCATTAGCCATGTCTCACATTTCTTGACTAGCATTAATTAAATAAGAATCACAAAAGAGGGTAGTATTGTTCCCTGAAAGGGAAGAACCACATATCAAAGTAAACAGATATTATGCAACGACAGTCAAAGGCGTGAAAATGAAACAAGTTACTGTAAGTACAGCAGGGTGCTTGGCTAGCTTGAGGCACCCAACACCCAAGAGTGCTATTGGCACGTCAAAAACAACATGCAACTTAACTAACAGAAGAATAAGCTAATACAGCACACCCATCATAAGTTAAATTTGGTCCAAGAAAACGAAAAATATTGTGGACATATATTGATGCAAATTTAATAGGTTAGTCAAAAACAATCTTGAAATTATACACCAAAATTCAATAATGCACAGGACATGAAGGGTAGTGCACAAGACTTTTGTAGAAAAGGTTATTTTTATTGATTTTCAGAAAAATTCCCAGCGTATAAAACAGCCAACACGTGTTTCGTCTGATCCTGAGATCTCGGGATTTTTTCATTGTTGTAATATATCTTTCATGTACAATTATACAAGATATGTCTTAAATACACATGGATTTTATTGATTGGACACACGTTTGTTTTTCCAGCCTTGAGAAAGTCTGAATACTGAAGAGTACAGACGAAACAAGTGTTGGCTGTTTTATACGCTGGTAGTTTTTCTGAAAATCAATAAAAAGAACGTTTTCTACAGAACTCTCGTGGACTACCCTTCATGTCCTGTGCATTATTGGATTTCCGTGTATAATTTCAAGATTGTTTTTGACTGACCTATTGAATTTGGATCAATATATGTCCACAATATTGTTCATTAATTAAATAATGTGATATGAATTCATTTTTATAAATGCTAGTATTCATAACTTATGTAATGGAACAGGAGTCCAAGACATAAGACATAGATGGGAATCAGCACTCATAATTGTTGTGTTACAAGAACATTTTCTTCCACATATTTCTTTTCCTGATCCATCCAGTCTATCAATCAATCAATCGATCAAATGCTTGTAGAGCACAGCTACTCACCCGTAAGTGTCTCAAGGCGCGGCTACTCACCAGTGGGTCATATTTTGGCATAACAAGTAACATTATTCATGCAATACCATTAACTAACCAGCATAGTATTAATTCCTTCAAAATTCCAATATTTGAGGATGTAGTTATTGCAATAATATTTTGACTTTTTTATGGGCACTAATGTTATTGAATTGTAATGATAACATAATGAATGTACATGATATTTAACGAAGCTGTTGCAGCCTGTGCAAGCAGTGTGTAGAAAAGTACATGCAATAGTCATAAATGAGAATATAGTAAAGTGGTATTTGTTATTGTAGTTCGTTTTTAAAGAGTGATGACATACCAACAACCAATAAAGAGTAAAAACTGAATATTTATTTTTACTATATTATGAATGAGGATGATAATTTAGCTGCACATAGATGAGAATTAAAGTCAGTAAAGTTTTGCTGGAAAGAATAATCAAATCAGGGTGACATTATTGTCAGAGTAGTGATCAGTTATCAGATGCCCAATGAAATTTAGTGTGTTTAATAAAATGTATCTTGTCATATAGAATGAAATACGTTATGATAGCACTGCTTTCTGTTCCTTACATGTGCAACATTCAGTTTTATAACAGGAAAAAAGAACAAATAATTTAGAATTTTATTTACTGAGTTCAATAATTCATCTATCTCCCATGACAGGGGAAATCTCCTAGTGTGAGCACCATTAGCATGTAAGGCCTGCTCTTAAGTATTTTAAACACATGTTTTCCGTTTCATACATACCTTATGCTTTTTTGAAGCAAACTTATAGAAGCTCATTAACCTACTGCCGCAAAGGGTGTAGAAAATACATGGTAGAGACATTGTGCTTGAAGGGATTAAATGTAGGTGGTAAATCTATTTACTAGAGCCCTAGGTGAAAGCAAGCCAGAGTGGGATGCAGAATTAACCACACCGAGTAAATACCATGTGATGTAAATTCACTGTGTGCAATAAATAACTCCTCTTCAGAGTTTTTCACATGAAAATTAAGAATTACGTCTGAGTTTGTCATTTTCATCGATAAATTCTACATGTATCAAAATTTGCCACATGTTTCTCCTACTAAATTTTGAAAGGTTTCACCTGCCGTTCTTCATCAGGGGTAAATTGTTGGGATTTGGCGCTTACCCCAGTCATGGGAAACTCAGGTGCTAGAGGAGATCAGTATTCATTTGCCCACTTGGACCCTAGCTTTATGTCTAAAAGAAGTATACAAACATGTATACACACACGTAGGTAGAGACACGTGACATAGGTGCGTACAATGTGAAGTTATGACATGTTATGGCATCGGATAGCATCGTGCGTAAAAGTATGGTGTCGTATGGTATTCAGTTTTAGTATTACATCAACATTTGCCATTGATGCTGTTGGGTATCTTGGTATTTGGCACTAACTCCAGATTGAGGGGTTTTGACAATACAAGTGGATTCCGTAAACATTTATCATCTATGATAGCCTTTAAACTCCTACATTGAAACAAGCATTGGCATTGTCATAGGTATCAGCAGTGAAAACTAATGTTTTTTGCGGCTAAATATCCACAGCAAATGAGCACACAAAAACACACACAACCACAGCTGCACTCTTTGAATGACTTTGATAAAACATCTTTAGCTGTGGGCTAGACCTGTTGTTTCCATTATGAATTCATTTGTTGAAATATCGCAATCAAAAATGGCTGCAGAGGACGTGAGTTCATAGCTCTGAATGACTTTGTGATATTTTAACAAACGCATTCAGAGTTGCTGCAGTCAATGTGTGGGCATCAAAGTAGCCATCTTTGCTGAAGTGAGAGAATGGCAGGTGAAGGAGGTGCCGAGTATGACTCAACGCCTACTCTGTGCATATTGGAAACAATAGGTCTAGCCGACAGACAGCTAAAGATTTCTATAGATGAGACCTAAAAATGTAGGAAGCATTTTGTGGCTCTCAGTACGCCTTGTAGTTTTTCCATAGGCACCCATGAATCCCTACGCCGTGATGTCAAGATTCCTGTCAAACATCGTCTCTCACACTGGGTTATATAGATCGGTCAGGTACCAGTCAATGTTTTACGGGTTCTTGCAAGCTTTTTCACCATTATTTCCAGGCTTAACATAGTGTAAATTTAGGCGCTACACCCCTAAATACTGCGTAACTACATTTTGACATGGGCAACTGGTGTAAATCTAATCTTTGTACTGGAGCACTGATGAAAATAATGATGCTAAATTGTATCAACACGTGCATCATTGCCTGACACTGATGAAATCTACATGATCGAACACCTGAAGCAGTGGTGATCAGAATAGTGTTTTGCTTTCTGCCACTGGACGCTCTGCTTACATATTACCGATATTTTAATCAGGCTTCCCTGCCTCACCATTGTTTGTAAGATTCACAGTATGACTGCTTAAAGAATGTAAATTAGATTTAAATATTGCCTCCACGCTTTGCATAAATGGTTATCTTTTCAATAGGAGAGTTAACTGACAAGCACAAACCGTGTTCCTCTGAGACCCAAAGATGCATAAACTAAAGGAAATTGCATGCTAATGTAATTGATTTGGGAAAGGCCTCGAAAAATGCCCATCTCTCCCTTTGTTGTAATCTGAATATTGCTGTTATTGCGACTCAAAAGGAAATAGTGAAACCTTAAAAAACACATATTCTGCCAGTGGGCGATTACAGCTTGTTTTAAAGGATGAGTACCCACATGCAGGGAAAGTGAAAAACCTCAGAAAAGACAGTCGAGAAATATGCCACAGTTTAAAAGCTGTGCACTGCATTATTTACATGCAGATCAGCTAGCCTTGGCTGAATTACTCCTCTATAGAATAACTCAAGCCTTCAAATCGTTCTGAATAGACCAGGCCAGAGCTATAGATTTCCGAGGCTCTCTCAGCTTGATTATATTTATGGTTGGATTCACAAATTTAAGAAAAGAAGCCAGCTCGTTTATTTGGGATGAAATGGAATACAGATGAAGTCATTTTGTATTTTGATGAAAGAAATGTGTCCAAAAATGCAATTATTATTTTGCAGCACTGAAATAAGACCTTCTGGAATCAATGGCTGTGCTAGGGCCATTCAAAGACCAGCCATGCATTCTGTGCTATCATACAGCTTTTTAAGGTTCTGAATTACACTCAGTTTACTTTTTCTATACCTTTCAAGGAATGTCATTTGACTTCATTGTGTGGCGACTCACATTCATCACAGAATTTTAGGATCATTGCAAAGTGTGCACTTCTGGGTTTAGTTAAGAGATATGTTATCTCTGAAATATCCCCCGTCATATTTTCTACCTAATCTAAGAAAAGCCACAGGAAGGCAGAAAACCCATGGAACAAATGTACTGAGCACTGTTTGACCAACCAGTATGTTTGTGACCATTGCGATATTTTGCAAGTCGACCCATGTACTAATAGGTCGGTTCACAAAATGTCGAATTGTAGTGGGTCACAATTCGACCTACCGCATGAATGTTAATGAGGTAGGCCACAAATAGCGGGCCGATATGATTCGGTGCCATCATGTGGATGATGACCTGCTTTGGTCTGTAGAACACGTCTAAGAATAGCAAACTTTTTTTTTAAATTGCAGCCCTTGTTCCTTAAAAAAAATGGGATGAGATTCCAAAAATATTTATGTTGACATTTGGAAAGGGAAATAACCACTCAAAACCCGTTCCTGTTTGCAAGTGGTTTAATACTACTTTTCAATTGTCCATAAAATATTAATGTTTTGTGACCACATTTTATTCACAAAACATTAATACATCCCATTCTGAATCAGTATTTGGCACTGAAGCCCTAGACACACCTCTTCCAAGTACCAACTGGGTATGTAGCTGCATACTCAAATGGCAATTCGGTAACCTGTTACCAAATCACAATTTGGGTTTGGTGCATGTCAAAAAGCAAGTTTTGTGATCATAAATGTCACAATATCACGTTCTGGACTCTGTGTGACAGCAAAAAGCCTAAGTACACTCGTCCCCTGAGTGCTATTTCATAGTTAACTTATCAGTCATAATTATTATTGAACATATCATGAATTAGTGCTTCAGTCAGTTCCCCAACAGACCAGTAAGAGATGTTAGGGGTATCTTATCTGTTCCAAAAATCAGATTTGTGAAGAGATGTCTTTCAATGATTCTCATTCACTAGTGTAAATATACGTGTAAAAGAGTCAGGGAGAATTTCCCAGCACAGAACTGGGAATGCATAATACTGTTGGAAATGTAGGATTGCCGACAATTGAGAATGAGTTATAATTGGGCAGGTGAACCTTTCAAGGACAAACTAATCTGATGCTTTAAATACCCAAGGCACTTCCCCGAGTTGGACTGTGACACAAAATTGCCTCTGGCACTGAAAAATATGGGCCTCCATTAGCATACCAGATAGCTTAAACAAGCAGCCAGGCCCTATACTTGCTCTAAATGCATAGGCACATGGCTGCCTGAGCTGAACATTGCAGGTCTGGAGATATCACAGACCTGTGGGTGTGGCCTCCTCACCCTAGCAAAGCGTTTGGTGGTCCTCACACACCTGACAACTATGGTGCCCCCATAAACATCCATGCATCGTGTGGCAGGAACCTTAAGGTGTTTTGAAAGTGTATTTTTTTCTATTGTGGCTTGTGCTGCTGCCCACAGCACAAGCCACAATATAAAACGTACACTTTTTGACCACCATGAAGGCAGCCACATCATAATGATGGTAGTGGAGCAGCCGACTCTTTGTCGGGCGATCCCATTTCTGCTACGATGTCGGTCAGAAGCTTGTCCGATCGACTTCGTAATTAGGCCAAGTGTTGTTTCCTCCTCAATATGAATTCCAAGGGAGAAGGAAATTAGTATCATAGGAACACTTGTAATAGGTAGACTACACATTTAAAATTGAAAAAAAACATGCCAAATGTGTAAGGCATATTCTTTAAAGCCAATTGTGTGTGCCAATACATAATTGATGCACAAGCAGGCCAGGCCACAACGCATCACCAAATCATTCCATTAATTTCCCATACTTACAAAGGGATTCACCAATAAATGTCCTCTCTCCGCATAAATTGTATGTCCATGCGCAGTTCAAGTGCAAAAAATTGCAAAAGTTCGATGGGTAATTCTTTCGACTCCTCAAAGTTTTGAGTCTCCACACTCATAAACACTAGTGCAGTCGAATTGTTCACCACCTCACCTTTATTAGTGTGGAAATGGAAAGCAAATATGTTAGATGGTGGAAACTTTAAGGCTAGCCTTCTGAACATCCATCACTCAAATGGGAGGAGGTCGAGGAGCATGCTGAAGACGAGAGTGAGTGAAAAGTTGAATAGGTGAGTCATTGACTGTGAATTATTGAGTTAGGGAGCCAGACAGTAGTCTTGAATTAAAAACACGAACCATCTAAATGAACTAACTGGTCAGAAACCCCTAGGTTAATAAAATCGAAAATTTGGACCATCCAAGCATTGAAAATGCGGGATATGTTGCTAGCAGCTTGTTGGCTTGAAAACCACGTGCTTTGGGCAAATGATATTTCTTCCGCAGCATTTTAATAACGGGGTCTGTTCTTTAATGTAGCTATTAGCGAGCGCACAGGTGTTGCTGTTGAACATATATATTTAGATTCACGTTCGCCTTATTATTTAAAGGAAATGATTAATGGCCATTTACACAGCTTGTGGAGTTCTCATCTGCCGGAAATTAAACCTCTGGGCGCTACCCCAGCTCATCTATCTCATTTCTGGCTTTGACAGCTCTGTCTACAAACTCTCCCCTCGTCCCTCGCTACCGACACTCCTCGGAGTGCCGCAAACGCCTGGAAAGTGTCAATCAAAAGGAAAACTGAATTTATCGGATTATAGTATATAATTTGGAATCTGCTAGCGGTCAGAAATATCTCAAATTATCTGTGGTCCGTCAAATTGCCAAACTCAGAAAGAAACACATTTCCGAGTTTAAAGTTAATTTGATGTCAATGTTAACCTTCCAAAAATGCAGAAAAAAAACAATTACCGCATAAACATCCCAGGAGGGGCTGCTAGCTTTCAGTTTTTGATTTAATCAGAAGCCATGTGTCTCAAACGGCTTCCAGAACAATACATTAGACTATGTTCAATTCTCCACGGAGTCGTGTCTTAATGACATTGTTGTTCGCTCTCCTCTGATTCTCTGTTCACACATTGTGCTCCGTTTCTTAAAAACATATTCTGAAGTGTGCCAAGTAGACTCTGCTGATGGCTAGAATAATAGGAAATTAAAGACAGCGGCGAGCCTCTACAAATGCATCACTTCTTTTGTGCTGTGATACTATCAACAATACAACTTTTGTAAAAAAGTGATTTTTTTTAATTCAAATAGCGCAAATGCCCAGACCCAATCAATTGCATATTAGAGCAAATGTGTTGCGAACAGAGGGATCTTTTATCACTATAATCCTGAATAAACCTGCACACGTGTAATCGAACACTTCAACCACTACATGTTGCCCTTTGCATGACTTTTGTTTCTTCTGCAGGGGAACACTCCTGTGCATCTGCAGTGCAGCCTGGCATCCTCGGGATTACCCAGCAGGGGCTGAGGACAGGGCTGGACTGGCTGTAGTGGGCACCAGGCCTTTTCCCGGTGGGCCAGAAGGGTGCGGCTGGTTTTGTTACTGGGGGCCTGTAACAAAAGTGGCAGCGGTGCGTGACACAAGCAACCTTCCGCTCCCCTATGGGCTGATGCTTGTCAGTAGCAACTGCCCCTCCCCCCGGACCAGTCGAGTGGAATTACCAGGGCTGGTTTCTCTTCCCGTCCTGTCATGGCTGGGGCGGATCTATCCCTTGAGCTTGTGGTGGTACAAGGATAAACACTTTCACGGTGAGCTATGTACCTTGGCTTTCCATATTCAGATGATTGTTACTTACACAGTCATCCAGAGTACAGCTGGGTCTGTCCTCATGCAAGGGTGCATGATGCATTGCAGGATTATAAATTAGTCTCTAATCCAGCCTGGAAAAGATATAATCATAATGCTTTAATTCATTAAACAGCATAGGTCTGTATGCAGTATGTGTCATTGTCAACACTTTGTGTTGTGTAATGCATATCCCCTATAAAAACGTCCATCAGGAATGCTGTGAATTTTGTCCTATGCAGGTTATTAACAAAGCCATCACATCCAACAAATCCATTTATCTTGAAGACATGATCATTGTTATACCTAATATCCTTGAGCCACTGCCTTATTGAACACTCTTCATTGGCTACCCATCTCCAAGCGGGTCCTTTTTAAATGCCTGACTGTGGCCTTCAAGGCCCTTAATGGTATTGGCCCCAAATATATTGGGAAACGCGTTTTCCGGTATGTGCCAAGCAGGAATCTCAGGTCATCGGGTCTGTCTTTGCTTAAAGTTCCTGTAATTCGTCGTGCACGATTGGGAGGTCGTTCTTTCCGCTATCTGACACCCAAGGCATGGAACGAATTACCAGTGTCCCTGAGATCGGCTCCCTGTCTTCTGACCTTTAGAAAGGATCTGAAGACATGGCTTTTTAAGAAATAGTTTTTTTTCTGTTTTTTGTTGTGTGGTTGCTTTCTATGCTGTCTTTCTTTGCCAAAGCGCCGGGATGCTCCTCGGAGTTGCCGTGCGCTATAAAAGAAATAAAGTAACATAACATAACATAACATATTCCCACAATCTTTTGGCCATCTCCCCTCCTGTTTTGCTGAATTTGTTTTTTGTTGGTTTAGGGCTTAGTGCACTTTACCCCTGCTAACCGGTGCTAAAATGCTTGTACTCTTTCCTTCAAACATGGTAACATTGGACTACACCTAACTGGCACATCTAATTTACTTGTAAGTCCCTAGTACATGATACTAACTGTACATAGTGCCTGTCAATTAGTTGCTAGCACTGCACCTGCAGCACTCCTGCCACCCACTGAAGTAGATTTTTCAAACATGTCTCAGTTCTGCCACTGCAGCATGTTGTGCTATTTTAAATTGCCATTTCGACCTGACAAAATATACATTTTGCCAGGACTTTGAAATACTTCTATGTCACCCCTAAAGTAAGCCACGAAGGCCTAACTGGGCAGGGTGCTTTGAATTTAAAATGTAGGACACAAGTGCTTAATTTTCACATGTCATGGCAGTGAAAAGCTCTTAAAGTCGTTTTTCACAGTGTAAGGCTTATCTCTCCCATTGACTTTCATTGGGTTACCTTATTACATTTATTACATGCCTTTGAATTGGGAGCACATAGAGATATTCTGTTTACACTCAAATAAATAGTAATTGAACAAACCTCTTTTGTGGTGATGTTTGATTTAGAGTTATTACTCTCAAAATGCCACTTTTAGAAAGTTGCAAAAGAAACAATTGATGGACGGAATGCTGGACAGTGCAAACACTCACCCCCAGTCACAATGATCTGGGTTAAATGTATTATTCTTTTGCTCACCACACCACCCCAGTTTGGACCCAGCCAAATGCAAATCAGTCTTGACCCTGTTCCTTGTGGGAACAGTCCAGCCCAAACTGCCAAGCCAGGTCCTCCCTGGACCGGAAACAAGCATCCTGAGACCGGTTTCAGGGCATCACCCTTCATCAGCCAGGCTAACTTGAATCCAGTGGTGTGGTGAGCACTGGACCCATGTCTGGGCATACCCTTCCCACTAAGGGCAGACGAGGAGCCAGTTAACATACCTGAGCATCATTCTATTGTCGTGTGTTGTGTACTGAGAGTGTGTTATCTCCCTATGGGGTGGAACCTTGGATTATTTGCATGCCGATCTGCTTTGTCGGAGCAAGCACTACCTTCCTTGCATCGTGGTCTTGGAAGGAGCTTTTGAAACTGTGGATACATATTTGATGGATTAGAACTGAATAGGAATGAAGTCCAAATCATGAATTCCCATTCAAATCATCATAGAAGGTTTTTTGGGAAATAATAACGCATATGCGAAAATAAAATCAATAACTTCAGCATTTTTTCGAACGACCAGTATTCTTTGAGACATTTTTTAAACGAGAAGGCTTCATTGAGTTTATAAAAGACGTATGTTTTAATATCTGTCCTTGAACATTTGTAATTAAAATATTGTGGAAAGCACCTGAATATTTATTGAAATTAACTTCTCTAATCAGAGATTTTATAATACCTCTACATCTGCATAATAGGCTAATTTCCTATATTGGAATGAGTGTCGACATATTTTGCCACTGGCCCTGCAAATGATCAACAGTTGTGCAGCTAGCTTGATAGACATGTCCACTTTAAAGTGTGCACGGTCTTTGAATAAATATGGGTATCCCTGCAAATGGCTCTTTATTAAATTAAAGCAAGGGCATTTGGAAATCAATCTCTATACGATATTAAACTGCCGTGTGCTTAAATCCTGGCTTTTTAGTTAGTATATATTTTTGAACCGGTGACGTTTGAAGCTCTCTGATTTCTTTTGTGAAAGTGACAACACTCAGAATATCTGCAATTGTTGCTTTGTGTTTCTTTATATGAAGGCTCTCTTTGCACAGCTCCTGTGATCCTGCAGTACATCAACCTTTTAAGAGAAGAATCATACTGTCTGTGATGTTTTACCAATAGCAGACAGATTGAACCAGGCCTATTGTTGAGATCATTTATCGATCTATCTGTGGATTTACATATGGATGTTCTTCACGTAGGGATTTGTAAAGTTCTTTGAAGCTAACAATTAAAGATTTGAGGATTGGGTGTGTTTTAAAAGCTTTCCAAAGACGCACAGACTTTGTTTTTGCTTCCTGCAGAGGAGCCAGAGAGAGTGTCGCTCCACTGCCCAGATCAATCAACACTTGATCCTCTGCAGAGGGAGGGCCTGGTCCAAACTGACACCAAGCTGTTAGAATTGCTTTTTTGAACTGGAAGGCCGCTGTTGGAGGAATACAGTACACAACATAACATCACAAAAGTCATATTTCACATGCATCAATAGGTCAAAAAAGCGGAAGTAAGGCAGATCCTACCAGATTTGCAGATGGTTGAAGTAAGGCCACTCTTT
Organism: Lissotriton helveticus; assembly: GCF_964261635.1. Classification (NCBI taxonomy): domain Eukaryota; kingdom Metazoa; phylum Chordata; class Amphibia; order Caudata; family Salamandridae; genus Lissotriton; species Lissotriton helveticus. Next base: position 275,061,870 of record NC_136059.1, read on the forward strand.
AGAGAGTTGCTCGGGCATTCACTCAAATCAAAAAACAAAAGTATTCTAAAATACATCCATATTTTATTCAGGGTATATCTCTTGTTTTCTTCTACATGGAATATTTTAAAGCAATTTCCAATTTTACTAACAAAAACAAAAAAAACACAAAGTGGCAACATGGTGACTAAACAACTACATTTCAAGCAAGGGACCAGAGTGCAATTCAAGATGTCACAGCATGTTGACAGTACTGCTGTTTGCCATGTTGCGGTAAGTACGCACTTGGCAGTCTGCATTCTCTCTAATTGATTCTTGCGTAGTTTATTAGCACGTCTTTGTAAAAGAAGTGACATGTATGATCTTTATCTTAGCAACATTTCTATCTGATATTATAACTTGAGATAAATAATCATTTGACAGTTCTTAGCTATTTGTACCTTAACTACTACATACTGTATGGTATATTTTAGACAGTGTTAATTAAAACTGGGTGAATTTAGTGTCAAGTCCTGCAGATAGTTTTTGCTTTTTATGGTTGATAAAAACAAGTATTTTCCAAACGTCAGTATTTTATATATACAAATACTTAGTGAAATTATTTTAAGACACCAAAGTTGATAGGAGACTTGGATCTTCATCTCAAGCCACCAGTGTCAGAGCTGACTCTTATTTGTTTGTTCAATCAAACTAGACACTCTCTGCTAGACTCACGAATTGCCACGAATTGTTACATCCAGAATGGCATGATCAAAAGGAGTCAATTGTTCTTAAAACATTTCAAACCATTACAGAAGGTGAGGAGGAAAGGTGTGTGGTAAGTTTAGTAAAATGAGAAAGAAACATAAAGAAAAAAGAAGGAGGGCTGAAAAATATTTCTTTTTCTAAAAAGTCAATGTATGTGACAATGTTGACCTTAAAAATAGCCAGTGTTGGAAATGGGGCTCTCTTGTTGGAAGTGGTGTGCACCCTATCCAAGTAGGGACCCTTCCTTTTTATCCCGGTAAGGGAGTTACACACCCAAGATAATCCCTGCTAACCCCTTGGTCCTCAAAGGCAATCTGTAAAGTATTTGTACATAATACAAATCTTACGACAGTGAAAACACTACAAACAAAGCCACAACCCTTTTAGAAAAACAAACAATCTTTATCTGACTCAAGCAAGAACAAAACAGCAAAAATCCAACAAACTAAATAATCACTTTTTGAAGGTTTTAGCAATTCTGTCCATAGAACTCTATGGGTGCAGTGATCTTAGCACAAAGTACCTTTGGTGCATCAAATTCCACAAGGAAAAACAGCTACAGAGGAAGGAAGCATCAGAAAACACAGCGATGCGTTGGTATTGAGTCCCGGAGAAGCGATGCATCAGTTCTGCTGCATGCATTAGAAGTGTTCCAGACTGTGAGAAGTGATGCTATGAAATCTGAAGACGGTTCTGGTCTACCTGTGATGCAGTGGAAAACTAGGCGCTCAGGTGGGATGCATGGAAATTCAGATGCACTGGAGACCGACGCGGCGGCAGTAAACAGGCACTGTATCGATTCTTTCAGCCGTGGACTGGTGATGCGTTGATTCTTTCAGCCACACAGCAGGTGGTGGGTCAGAGTCAGTGTGGTGGTCTTGGAATTTGAAGACACTGTGCTCTAGATTTGGGCTGTGGTGGTTCTTCGGGCAGCGAACAGGCACTGCGTTGATTTTGTTCGGCTGCATGGCGGCTATATGTAAAAACTTCTCTTGCACGGTGGTGCTGTGTCAGAAAAACAGCCTCTAAAAGAGTGATATGTTGATTCTGAAGTCCTTTTGCAGCAGGAACCACCATCAAGTCCCAGAAATGGAATTGGCCCCATTTGACAGGTCAGAACCCCCCGCAGTGGAGTGCAGGGATGCTCTAGATGAAGTCTTTGAAGGCCCCAAGACTTCTAACAGGAAGCAAATACACACAAACCCTTGGAGAACCTTGGAAAAGCAGGTTTTAAAAGCAACTGCAGGCCAACCCAGCAAAGCAACACACAACAGAGGGGTAGTAATCTCCCCAACAGCTCTTCTTCTTGGCAGCCTCCTCAATCCAGAAGTGTTCTAAAAATGTGGGTTTATAGGTCCAATACTGATACCCCTTTTGGCCTTCGTAGAAGGCGTACCTCAAAGGTAAGTATCCATAGTCCTAAGATCATGCCTTGCCCTGCCTTGGGTCCAGACACACTACGGAGGGGGAGAAACAGCATTGTGAGAGGGCCAGGCACAGCCCTATGCAGGTGTCAGTGACAACTCCTCCCACCACTCTGGCTCAGGAAGGCCCATCAGCCTGGTGATGGGATATCAGGATATGCAGGGCACACCTCAGCTCCTTTTGTGTGATTGTTTAGAATGAATGAACAAACAGCCCAGATATCAGTCTAAACCAGGCATTGATTCCAAAGCATTGATTCAGAGGCACCGGATGGTAAAGCAAGAAAATGCCCACTTTCTAAAGGTGCATTTTCAAACACAGCATTTAAAAAACAACTTGACTAAAAGACGCATTTGTTCTACAGGCCCTGGGCACACACAATGCACTTTACCCCACCCTCTTCAACATCTACATGAAACCTCTCGCAGCCATCGCACGCCAGCACAACCTCAACATCATCTCTTACGCCGACGACACCCAGCTGATCCTCTCCCTCACCAGAGACACCGACACCGCCAGAACCTGCCTACACGAAGGGATGAAAGACGTCGCCGAGTGGATGAAGGACAGCCGCCTGAAACTGAACTCGGACAAGACGGAAGTCCTCATCCTGGGATCTTCGCCCTCCGCCTGGGACGACTCCTGGTGGCCCCCAGCCCTGGGCACCGCACCCAAGCCAACCGACCATGCACGCAACCTGGGCTTCATCCTGGACCCCTCCCTCTCGATGACCAGACAAGTCAACGCCGTCTCCTCATTGTGCTTCAACACCCTGCGTATGCTTCGCAAGATCTTCCGCTGGATCCCGACCGAGACCAGGAAGACTGTCACCCAGGCTCTCGTCACCAGCCGACTGGGCTACGGAAACGCCCTCTACGCCGGAACCACAGCCAAGCTACAGAAAAGACTCCAGCGCATCCAGAACGCCTCCGCCCGACTCATCCTGGATGTCCCCCGACGCAGCCACATCTCCAGCCACCTGAGGAACCTGCACTGGCTCCCCGTCGACAAGAGGATCACGTTCCGGCTCCTCACCCACGCACACAAGTCTCTCCACGACCTGGGCCCCAAGTACCTCAACGACCGCCTGACCTTCTACACGCCCACCCACCAGCTACGGTCCACCAGCCTCGCCCTCGCAGCCGTACCACGCATCCGAAGAGCCACCGCCGGAGGAAGATCCTTCTCTTACCTGGCCGCCAAGACTTGGGACTCCCTCCCCATCCACCTTCGGCTGACCCAGGACCATCTCGCCTTCAGGAAACAACTCAAGACCTGGCTGTTCGAGCAGTAGCATACCTCTCCCCCCAAGCACCTTGAGACCCTCCCGGGTGAGTAGTGCGCTATACAAATGGCATGATTGATTGATTGATTTACTTTACTGGGGACTTACCAGTAAATCAATTATGCCAATAATAGATAAAGGATCCTAATCACAATTTACATTGGGAGTACTTGCACTGGTGGTGCCTATTACACAGGTTGTCTAGGGCACCAGTTGCTAGCATCTTGTCTAGCACTTTCACTGTACATGGACATTTAAATGTATACATTCAATTCTCACCATCCCAATACTAAGAAAACTCATCATACCACACCATAAAAATGGAAGATGGTTTGGCAAAACAAGGTTTGAATAACCCATAGAAGTACAAAATACAATTATTTAAAATGATTGAGACTATGGGCCTCATTACGATGTCGGAGGTTCTGACCACAGGATTAGGATGTGACCACCCCAAGGACAGCCGCAAGCATCCATTATTCAATTGAAGCTTGTGCGGCAGGTGGAAATGGCCTGCAGCCCAAGCTTCCATTGAAAACTGGATATGTGTATACATCCCTGCACTTTGTGGCAGGCACCATGCAGTGTCTACTATGCAGGGATCTTTAGTGGGGCTGCCCAGTCCCCACAGTAGAGCTCCAGGGGGAAAGGGGGCCCTGCTACGGGCCCCAAAAGTCATTTTCCGACAGCTGTTCCATGTCAGAATGGCCGACATGGAAACGCTGTCAGAAAATGACATCTTAATCCTGATGGCAAAGCTGAGACTGGCTCTGCCGTTATTAAGGGCTTATGTGAATTTCTAATGCTCGCGTGGACTCATGGAGTCTGTCCAAACACCAGCGGAGGACCCCTGCACCCAATACCTCCACCGCTTCATCATAATGCGGTGAATGGACCACAGAGGCAGATGTCGGACACACCGCAACCAACGATTGGTCAGTTGCGGTCCGTCCGACATCATAATCAGCCCCTAAGTTACATATGAAGCTGAATGTAGAAAAGTGCCTCTGATTCCTATTTGGAGGCCTGTAAAAGCAGAGTTTGTTGTAAAATCTCATATCTGATCAGGAGCAGTATATGAATTCTCAAGACGAATAAGTGCCAATCAGTGTCAGCCCAGTGAATGACTCATTGTCAACTACTTAATTCTAATTGAAACTGAGCCTCCAACAGACCTAGTGTCACACAATTGGCAGGCCAATGGCTGGTTTCTGGTTTGCCTAGGGCTTCTTACAGTCTTCTACTGAAGCTGACCCTTGTATTTGTTCTATTACTCTCATTTGGAAATGAGTGCAGGAGCCATCACATGAAACTTGGCAATTGGGTTTGTAAACCTTTCCTCAGATATAATATGGCCCAGGTTTGCATTCAGTCAGCAGGTTGGCAGTGATGGCTCTCTAGCAAAGGCCAGCCATCGCAAAGAGTTTTCAGGGCTTGCAGAGGCATGCCTCTGACCTCAAAAGTCCAAAACATTTGATATCCTCTGAAGCATCATTGGTAAACTTAGCCTCAGGTACTTTAGGGTTAAGCCCTGTAAAGACCAGGGCTACATATCAGTCACCTTGTGACACCATGGACTTGGGTTAGCTAACCTCACTAACCCCACCCTACTCTTGGATGAGGTTTGGGTAAAAAAATCACAATTTCTATGGACATTCCGGCCGGGGAATGTCGGTTTTCCAGAACGCAAATATACTCCAGTATTATAGTGCACTATACTCTTGTAAAAATATATATTTGTGTAAATCTATTTGCCTGTGAAAATTCACTTTTTTTAAATTTCAAATTTGAATTTTCTAATGTGAACATAATTCACAAACGGTTATGGAAATTGGGTCCAAGGTCTATAGTTGGGATAGGAATGGGGAAGAACAACCCAAAATTGGAGGAGGTGTAATAAAAAAGAATTTCTCTGGGCAGAAATATAAATTCACGGTACAGAAATATTAAACTTAGTACGTAAAATGCACTGTTACCCAGTATTTGCATCTGCATAAATTTACATTATCAACACTTTCGAACTGTTAATACCTTACCCATGTAAGCACCGGTAACACTGAAACTTTGCCAAAATATTCATTAATCTGCTCTCAACATTAGTGTAAACCTGTCGTATGTAACCATTTACAAATTTCTGTCAAATAACAGGCATGGATTCAAACATATCTAGAGCAGGACAGTGTTTGAAAAGGGAAAAAACATGAACTAATATTTCCTGCAGCATTCATCCTTTGGCTACAGCCGACTCAGAAATGTATTATGAATGACAGCTTTCTCATGTCTCGTGAGGTGAAATTCTTGGACCAGAGAAAGTGTGCTGACGCCCAGCTTGCTTACTGAGAGTAGTTTTGTTCTTGTCATCCATTTGGAGAGAAGTACTTGGATCTCTTATGTCAAATGCATATAATCAAAAATATATATAACCTTCAAACGTTTCTAAACTTTTCCTAATATATGTTTACGATCAAAGAGTGAGTCATTAGTCTAAGCATAACATTTATTTTATGGGTGTAACGTGTTAGTGGACTGTTTTTTGTTGCTGAACGGAATCTTTGCAGTTTCCTTTTCATTCCTATGAAGACGTAAAACGTGCACATAAATACAAATTGTATTCATTACTATAAAAAATCACATGTCGGGTCGAAAACACATTGCAGCATCATATTATAAACCAGCAGATAATCATAATCACAATTAATGATCAACAAATAATGTGCCATTATTGTACAATAAGCTTGCAGCTCATGCTGTGATTCTGCTCAATTATTCAAAAGACTCCGTAATAACAGAGCTTTTTTTCACGAGGCGCGCTCAATAGGGGACTAACTACCTTCTCCAGTAGCTGTCTTCTGATGGTGTAGACTATAATTCTTCTCCATGGTTAATAATTAAATAGTTTTACATAAATCTTTGTCTTTCTCCTAATTTGTTGTGATATGAACAACGTCAGCGGACAAACACATTATCAACCTGGCCATGATCAGGGGCATTGCTTTTCTTGCATACCTCCTCTTTTGGCTGTATCTTTGTGTTGAGCTTAGGACTCTGAACACGTTACCACTACTGACTAGTGCTAAAGTGTATGTGTGTCTCCCCTAAACATGGTGCACTTGGCATATACATGACTGGCATATTTAGTTTACTTATAAGCCCCTTGTAAAGTAGTATACCACATACCCAGGGCCTGTGATCTAAATGCTACAAGTGGACCTGCAGTTCTGATGTGTCACCCACAGAAGTACCTGTCTCAGGCCTGCTATTGCAAGGCTTTTGTGTACAGTTTACTGCCACTTAAACTTGGCATATAACACCACCTGCCAAACGTTGAACTCCCCTTTATTATACATAGGTCAACCACAAGGTAGGCCCATGTAGCACTAAGGGCAGAGTGATGTGTAACTAGAAGTTAGAACATGTACTTTTTTAGTTTTACATGTCCTGGCAGTGACAACCAGCTACATTTGATTTTCACTACTGTGAGACATTCTCTTGCCATAGGCTATCAATGAGAATTCCTTAAAACACTTTTAAGCTGTAATTTCTGATTAGAAAGGTGTATCTGCATCATGTTTCACATCTTAGTAATGGTAATTATAAATCCTCTTCATTTGTAAGGTTGGATTTAGCATTCTTTTAGAAAAGTCACTTTTGGAAAGTGGCCCTTTCTCTTCTCTGACTACTCTGTGTGCCCTGCACCCTGTCTCTGATACAATTCTGGGGTGGCTAACAGTAACACTCTGTGCATTCCCTCTAAGTAGCCACAAACACAGGAAGGGTGGGTGTGATAAAGAACTCATCTTCATTCATTTACATACTGATAGCTCTTCCTGGGCAGGAAGAGAGGAGAGAAGCTGACACTTACACGTGAATAGGCAATGTCCTGTCCCCACACAAAGTGCTGATTAATCCCACAGGTAGCCTGACAAACAGAGCTGGGATGAAAGGGGACCTATGCACTTCAAGGGCCTACTTTTACTTCCCCACCACTTCAAAGCCACATTTGGGTATAAGTACTGTGACTCTGATGCTACCAAGATACTGTACCTGTACTGGACCTGTGAAGAACTCTGCCAGGAGTAAAGACTGCTGTGCTACAAGGATGGCCACTCTGCTTGACTGACTGTTCTGAAGAAACTGCTTCTTTGCTTTACTGAGCTGTCCTGCCCCCTGCTGATGTCTGTCCTGCTGAGGATAAGGACTTGGCCCATCTCACTTCATCCAGAGTGACTCCAAGGGCTTGGTCTGTTGCCCCCTGTTCTGAAGTCTTAGGGCCATCAAAGACTTCCATGCAAACCCGCTGCTGCTGGACTCTGCTAAATGTCAGTCCTCCATTGTCGGAGGTGCCAATTTAGTTCGGACCTCAGAAGTGGGTTCTGTAGCAGTTTCTGCATCACAATCCACGCAGTTCTGACTTTGTCCCAATCGGAACTGATGCAGTGCCCTTCTATGCCAATGACGGAAGGAGCTGATCAATGACATCGCCTCGACAGACTGCGTGGCTTGACGCTCACAGACATCACAGATCAACAATGATGCAGCACCTGCTTCGTAAAAGGGGGAGCTTTCATCAACTATGTGGACTGGCACCGGCTTCTCACCGTCATCCATGAGATCGATGATGATGCGGCGCCTCATTGACTAGAGCCTTCAACGTCGATGCTTGCTTCATACAAGGTACTTTGTCTGCAGGACCTGTCTGAGTAGTGTAGCTGGCCTGCCCTCCATTGCTGTCAGCCTGAAGTTTGGATTTACCCATGTCTTGCGTGGCCTCTAGTAACACCTTAGTGGTATTTTCTTCTAAGCGCTATTTTAATTCATTCTTTAAAAAATCATACCTCTGGTTCTTTTTATTGGATTTTTGTCATTTGGGTCTTGTTTCTTTCATAAAAGTATCCTGACTAGGGATTTGGTCCATCTTGGACAGGGCGCAGACCTCTGCCAACTAGAGACCCAATTTATAGCTCTGCCTAGCATAGAGTTCCAGAAATAATAACATACATTTATTCAGTTGGGCATGATCCTCTCTGCATGGTGACTCCCAAATATTTTGCATTCAGATCTCCTGTTTCGTGAATTCATTTTTGTTGTCTTCCACTGCTAACCAGTGCTATAATGCTTGTGCTTCGTCTTTAAAAAATTGTAAAATTGGCTTACACCCAATTGGCACATTTACTTTACTTGTAAGTCCCTAGGAAATTGGTACTACATGTACCCAGGACCTGCAAATTAAATGTCACTTGTGGACCTGCTGCACATATTGTGCAAACCACATAAATAACAATGTAAAACATGTCTCAGGTCTGTTTTTGCAGGCATTGCAGTTGTGTGCAGTTTTAAAACTCCCATTTCAACCTGGAAGAAGAAACCTGTTGCCAGGCTTAAACCTTCCTTTTTTATAACATATTAGTCACCCCTAAAATATCCCCTAAACAGCGCATAGAGCAGGATGTGTACTTTTAAGTTTTAAGTGTCCTGGTAGTTAAAAATCCAAATTTGTTTTTCACTATTGGAAGTCTTACCTTTCCCGTAGCGTAAAATTAGCTTATCTTATTGCATGTAATAAGTGATAATTTTTGTTTGGGAGCAGGTGGGAATGTCATGCTTGGGGCCTGAGAAATTGTAATTTAAAACCATCTTTAATGCTAAAGTTGGATTTTAAGTCACTATTCCACTTTTAGGAACTTGTCATTTTCTTGTCCTAACTGTTTGGTGTCAACCTGTTTCATGTGTCAAATGGCTAGGTGTAGTTGGCATTTGTGTATTCCTCCGAGACAGCCCAGGGCCTGGGTGTTGTTAGCATGGGGGTGAGCGGATCTGTGCACAGCCTTACTTGCACTTTAAAGGCACTGCCTCAGCTCATACACCGAGAACCTCACTTTAGCCTGTTGTGACTGCACACAGACTGGAACCAGGATAGTGAGGCAGGAAATTCCAAACACCTCTGCGGGGGGAAACTCCAGAAGCCTCTCCATTTCAAAGCTAGCACAATGTATAACAATAGGACCCTCAGACCAACTATTCAGTGCACTCCAGGACCTGTGGATACTACAGAATAAGGACTGTCCTGCTGCCAGGGGATGGGCTACTCTTGAGGCCTGGATCTGCATCCTTCATCCTATGCTACCTGAGTGACTCCAAGGTCTAGTTCCTGGCCTTCTGTTCTGATTAACAGGGACACAAAAAGTCCTGGAGGCCTTCCTGCAACTGCCCATCTGATTTGCTGCATTGGACCTGCAAGTGGACCTGCTGGCCTCTGTTGGAGTGAGTTTCTTCTGATCCATAGGAGGTGCCTTGCAGGTCCTGGACCCTTTGTGTGGCATCAGTTGAGCTCCTCCTAGACGAAAAGGATAAATCCCTGTTTGCTGCAATATCTTACAGTCTGTGCTGACCACCAATGCAAAGCTACAGTGAACCAGACTCTTCACAGTACATTGACCACCAGCTACGATCGACAAGGATTGTGGCTGTTGCTTGAAAAGGGCTCACACCCCTTCACCCATGAACCCAATTTCTCAAGCACTCACAATCGACATTCAGCCACCCGGACAGATTCATGATCTGGCCTCCGCGCATTGCTGTATCATATTTGGAATGTTTACCTTGTTCCCTATGTACCACTTGGGTTTAGGCCAAGGGTGCGCTCTATGTTGTAGTGCCCATTGTCTGCCTCATTTATATCAGTGAGGCAGGATCATGTAACCTAACAAGGGCACACATAGAAAAGTTGTGTTGGTTCATATCCCATTCTCTTAATCACAACAGCATGCACAAATCGGCTAGTGTCAGTGGCATACTAGATTATGGAAATCATAGTGAACATGTCAACAGCATGTTCTCTAGTGCCATCTCTCAATGTGAATCATACCAACTCATACTTCTGTGGATGATTACAGACATTCAACTGAAGATCCTGACACAGTTACCCCATATTTCATCTCACAACAGATGGACACTTGTAATGTATTCATTTCACAATAAGCATGCTACAGTTTTGAACGTTTTTTTTTTTATTATATGAACATAGAGAACATGGCAAGAGGGGATTAAGTTACTCTAGAAGTAGAGTAACCCAATTCTTAGTTTATTAATCAGTGACTTTTTTATGGGTACCGCTGAGAATCAGCAGACCATATTATAAAATAAAAAGAGAATGTGTCCAGGATCCAAAAAAGGAGTTTATGTCTGCGTTATGTAATGAACTTGATGATTAACAAGTGTTTTTTTCTGAGAGTAAACCCACAGCTGGCAAAACTGTGTGGGTATTGTTGAAAAATCTGACATGGCCAAAGAACCACATTTTCTCAGTGGCCCTTACCTTAGTATATGGTAACTTATGAGGCCTACTAATATAGAACAACGCGGTTTAATAGATTTGAGATTAGGGGGCAGTGAGTGAGAAAGAGACGTAAACAAAGAGAGAGAGAGACAGAGAGGGGGAGGACACAGGCGGGGCATAGAGAGTGATTCAGAGGGAAAGTGAAAGAGAACAGGATAATCAAGAAATGGCGCGGGCAAGAGACGGGAGAGATTAATACAATGCACATCACTTTAAACCTTCCTTTCCGTTTCAAATGACCAGAGTGTAGTAGTAGAAAAAATAATAGTAATAATGAGGATGATAGTGATAATAATACTGATAATAATATATTATTATAATTTATACTACCACTACTAATACAGTTATATTATTATTAACACCTTAACCGCGGCGGTTTTTCCGCCGGGGTGCGGCCATTGTAAAGGGTGGGCGGGGCTGCATCGGCCGTTGGCCGTCGGCAGCACTGGGGAGGTAGAGCACGGAGGGGTTAACAAACATAATAATAAAAATAACAACAACAACAATACATATCTAAAATAAAGCGTGTGGGGTCCCTGTGTTACTTCCTTATTTTCATTATCAAGTCACAGTGAAAGAGTAATTAATTTCTCGTTATATAAGGATTTCAATTTTCAGAAAAAGTTTGCATCATCAAATGACTGAAAAAGAACCAGAACCCTCCCATCCGTTCAGTCTTTGAGTGGCCACCACTGTTGTCCTCTGCTAGAGGCTTTTATTATGTTATGAGAACAATGTGGTTTTCAAAGTTTGTCTGTCATCAGAGCCAACCTGATATAAGAAAATAAACCACAGACGGTTGAGTTCGCTTCCTGAAGTGTAAATAAACATACATTTTGGCGTATTCTAATATTGCGGTCAATGTTTTTCAATACACAGAGAGATGCAGTTGCATATATTTGGAAAAATGGACAATAGTGTATTGTAACCGGAGTTCATGATGTCACAGCGCCCCCTATAGCACGCCTGAGCATGTCAGCACACAAAGATAACAAAGGACAGAGCAGGCAGCAGAGTGCAGCACTGTGCGGATGCCACAGCCTGAGGAATTGGACCGGCAGGCAGACAAGGCAGTCACTTGGGTAGTTCCTCTTTTAAATTGTAATTTATAAAATGCAGCATCCATCTTCCAGACACTCGGGAGATACTGGAAGGGGGTGCTGATGGCGAGGCCTTGAACCCTGACCTCTGGGATTTTCCATTTCGGTGGTATCTGCTGATGGAAAGAGCCTTTCCGAAGCAATGGTTGCAGAATGTGGGTTTAGATCCTGCGGTGCCATTCACATCAAGAATAAAGCAGCTATCAACAGAACCACATGTTAAAAATATAGTCAAATATATCCGTGTAAAGTTTAATTAATGCATTTGATAGAAATAATTTTTGTAACGACCATGTTTACTCTTCAGTGATTAACGAATTATAGAGTTGTAAACCTAAATCAACATCAGGCATATATGTCAAGGTAATACACAGGAAATGTAGCGCCTAATAAACTGAAAGAGCTGAACATCTCTAACGACATAGCTGCCCACCCCCCTCTTTGAGCCATTGTAATTGGCACATGATTTTACAGCTATTAACATTTAGAAGCTCTGTATACAAGCTAGGGTGGACGAACCAATTATTAATCATCAAAAACCTAAATACACACAAATGAACTTTGCATAAATTGAGGCAAAGGGTTTGTTTCACTCGAGGCTTGGTCTGGCCCACTAGTAGCAGGAACCTTCCTCCTAGTGTCTGGCTGCACGGCCAGGCAGAGGCCTTGTAGTACTTGAAATGCAATCATCACCGCATCTTGATTATGAGATAAAAGTGGGAATAAATGATATGCGCATTAGGGCATGCATAATTGCTCTTCACAGAGGGGGGTTAACCAACACATTCATTCCACTGATTATAGGTGAATTTGCCTCGCTGTTCCAGGCACAGCATTCATCAGAGAGCAGAGGCTGTAAGTTGGGTTCATTTGCAGAGATGCTCCACAGATTCTCCTGGACGTTCTTCGACCTGTTGTTAACCTGCGAAGCACAATTCCCCTGAGTGTTTGCCTTTACCCCCCATTTTTGCAGAACTTGTTTTTGTTGCCATTGTGATAATGTGCACTAACTAGTGGCAAAGTGATTCTTCTCCATCCCTTAAAGATGGTAAATTTGGCTTACACACAATTGGCACATTTATTATACTTATAAGTCCCTGGTGAATGAAGTGATATTACATATACCCAAGGCCTGTAAATTAAATGCTACCAGTGGATTGCAGCACCATTGCAGCATGTAGTTCACTTTTAAACTGCCATTTCGACCTGACAAAATGAAAATTTTGCCACATCTAAACCTTCCTTTATAATTTGAATTGATTTGATTTGGAAATTTGTAGAGCGCACGATTGCCCAAGGGCGTCTAGGCGCTGTGTGGTAAGGTGCTGGAAGAGACAGTGGAAAAAATTAAGTTTGTGAAAAGCCAAGTTTTTAGTGCTTTTCTGAAGGAAAAAAAAGTTGGACTATTTTTTTATATTGGTCGGGAGTGAGTTCCACGAATTTCACTGTCCCCAGAACAATATAATATATAATGATGACTTTACTGATGATGACACTGATGATAATACTTGTAAGTCATGCCTAATTTAGGACCTAACGGCTTGTAAGGCAAGGTGCATGGTATTTAAAAAGTTGGACATGTGTATTTAATTTATGACAAGCAAAGTACTAAAATCATTTCCTTGTCAGGGTGAACCACAAAATTCACTAAATAGACCTGTGCTTAACACAGTGGATCCATATACTGGGGACGTATAAGTAAGTTAAATGTGTCTATTAGGAATATGTAATTCTTACTATGTTTAGAGAAAGAGCACAGGCACTTTAACAATGGTTAGCAGGAACAAAGTCCTATGGCCAACAAAAATGGGTTCAGTAAAATAAGGCAAAAATCTGAGGGAGTGGCACACAACAGATAGTTATTTCCAACAAACAGCATGTTGGCATCTTTTATTGCTGTGAACTTGCCTACTGAAAATCCTTTTCTTGTTCTATTACATGTTTCACATATTTTCTTGGTAGTTCATGTTCAACAAACCACATCCACTTCATCCTTTACTTTGGTGCCCTCTCTTCCTTCCATGACTCCTTTCTCTATCACTAAACATGGGCCCCTACGTCACTTGTCATGAAGGTGGCCCATATCGATGAGGGAGGCTAACCCTGGGTGAAGCACTACACTATGCTTGCGTAGTTTGCGCTACTTCGCACTACGGGAATTTCATGTAGCACAGTGCAAACACGCATAGCGTAGCATCGCAGTCATTTTTTGCTTGCTCGCGGTCCTCAAAGTCAAGTTGGTGACCGCGAGCGAAGAAAATGACATCCCGGCGAGACTTTTTCCTCATTCGCAATCAGCAACATCAAGTTTCCGATCGCAAGCGTGGAAAATAAACCTCACAGTGAGATTCTCAATGCGAGGAGCTCAGGTTTCGCATTGCGAGTGGTCGCGTATGCTTGTGATCGCTCATGATGAGAAACTACAAGTCCGCGTTCAGAAAGCTGCCGCTCGAGTAAAAATTTACTCGAGAGGCAGAAAACGACAGCTCGCACTATGCAAGATGTCGTTTTCAATGATTGCACAGTGCGGGCAAGCATCCGCCACTGTGCAATCATCGCAACAGCGCACTACGCAGTTCGCATAGTGCTAAACGTATCTCGCGTAGTGCGAAGTCCACTCCTCGTAGCTACGCGTAGCGCTACTACGCGAACTACACCCAGGGTTAAGGGAGACATGACTTTTTTGTTTCTATGTGAAGTGTTCCGACTGAGAACCTATTGATGCGATGAAGCTATACCATAGATGGGTTAGCGCTCTAATAACCATCTGCAAATTACCATGTGCTCTTCCTCAGAGAACAAACATTACTAGACAGAATAGTAAAACAATTGTCTAGTGTTTAGAAAATCCTGGGTAAGTATCCAAAAAGTAGAATTCTATAAACAACTATTTCACACTGCACCACACATGGTTTCCCTGCCAAGAAAGATATCAAGAATGCCAAATACTATCTCCAGACATTGAGGCAGCATTGACTGCTTATCTGTGTGGGGAATGCTATTTGAGGCAGCCAGGCGGATCCTTCAATAACTAAAGCACAATACTCCACTATAAATATCAAAATATGTTCATTCTATATACAGCGTATGAAACATCAGCTCAGTTTACAAAAGCTGCCATCAGTGACTAAACTCAGAAGGTTAAATCACTAGAAACAAGAATACAGAGCAGGCATTCAAATAACCTTCATCTAGCTACAGACTGTTCTTATGAGACAACTAGTCATCATTTTAGAGGGGAGGGTGGTCCCGACCTATACATGTACCACAATCAAGAAACCTTTGGGGCTAAAAGACAATAAACAACTATCAAAGGAAGAACCTAGCCACAAAGGGATATCTCTTTAAATGAGATAATTCCCTCACTCACAAAAGTATCATAGATGGTTCTTGATTGTGGTACATATGAGACAACTGCCATCATAGACAAATAGTACAAGGAATATTTCATTAAAGTGAGGAAGGTAAACACTTTACCATGATTAAAGCACGCTAAAGATAAATGTTGTATCCAATTTTACAAACATACATAAGTGAGTAGGTTTGACGTACTACAGACTTAGGTATGAACTAGTCTTGCATGGCTATTAGTAATTTGCAACTAGTCATGGAAGAAAAAGCTGTGTGAGTTTGCGACCCAAACCTTGTATAGGAGACGGGATTATTGAGTATGGGGCAAAAGATGCATGGTGTCCCTTCTAGCTAGGACCAGAGTGAAAACCAGCTTGAGGTTGTTTAAAGATGTTGATGAGTTGATCGTTGAATGGATGACCTTCTCAACTCCATGTTAAAATTGAGGTGTGAAGAAGTGACCCTGATCTGTGGTAAGGTGTTATTTTATACCTTTGCTCCTCCTCGTGAAAATATTTGATCTATGTTATGTTTGCCCTGCTTGCTGTCCTATCTGTTGTTGTTTTGTGTTGCATTAGCCACAAAGAGTTTGTTGAGTGTTGGTTCCTGCTTTCATTGATTTTACGGTGCTGGTTTCAAAGTTGATGTGAGCTTTGGTAGTAGCCAATCAAGATCCCTTCCTATCAGAATGATGTGGTACTTAGTTCATGAAGCCAAGAGGGGCACCGCTTACTAAAACCAAGTATATGAAGAACAAATAAAGCCTCAGTTGTTCATTGTAAGCTCACACAAGGAGATAATGAACGGAGCGCCAAAACCTTTCAGACACTCACCCCCCATCACAGATCTGGGTTCAATCCATCATCGTTCTTTAGCTCACTTCGCCACCTCAGTTCAGACCCAGCTATATGCAGATCTGTCTTGACCCTGTGCTTCATGAAAACAGTACAGCCTGAACTGTCAAGCCAGGTCTTCCCTGACCCGGAAACAAGCACCCTGGGACCGGTTTCGGGGTAACTCCCCTCATCAGCCACGCTAGCTTGAATCCGGTAGCAGTGTAAGCTCTACAAGGCATGCACAGCTACCTTCCAATCCTAGAGTCCACCGTTTGTAAAAGATGTGCTAGGCAGGGTTGCAGAGTAAGCTCACTGAGAAAATTACCTGAAACCAACAAGCACCAGTAGCATATATCTTTTTGAAATGCTTTCTGCCTGGCGTGTTTTCCAAATGCCTTATTGATTCTTACTCTGACCTTTTCCTCTTTACTAAATATTCATCTGCCTTTTCAAAGGCTTGCATACAGTGTAAATGTTAAACAAGCAGTTAGGGAACCCACAGACCCATTTTAAAAACAATGTATCTTTTGTTTTAATTTGCATAACATCAGACAAGAGTGACGTATTTCGGGTCTTTCAAGGTCTTAACGGTAATTGATGGTAAAGGCATGCAGATAGACCTAAGGATAGTATAATTTAAATATCTCCAACGCAAACAAAAATACAAGGAAACGTGAATTTGCTCATGTATTGTATGGAAAATTAAGAGTTGGCAACCATTCAAGAGAATATGAAAATCGTGCAGATCCTGGGTAATCATATAGGTAGACAAATGCAATTCACGTCCTAAACATACACATGTCCCATCAGGTAACAAGGTCCGTTGTTAAATTACCTAATCTGTTTTGCAAGAAGAGCCACATACAATGCTTTTGACAAAATAAAAATATTCAACTCAAGTCTAATCATATGCAAAAAGCTGTAGTGCACTGTTGACACTCTAATTATGAATACATCTAATTTGCATACCAAGCAAACACTGGCTGTTGGACTGGGCCTTTTGCTGTACAAATAATGCATTCCGCCTACTATGCATACTTATCAAATTCGTGTTTTTTAGACAACCTTTTCAGGGAATAGGTTTACCTTTAAGGATGCAAGACTGAGCGTATATTCAAATGCAAAATGACATCTCCTGCCCACACCACCATTCTCCCCTTCTTTTGACTTGATCTTAAAGTCCTCCTGACTTGTTTTCTATGTGTTTGTTGAAAATAGGGGTGGCGACTCTTGTTAAGGTTGATATTAAAAAAACACCTCACGGCTGACAATATTTTCTTTTTTAAACTAATGTATATAAAGAGATGGGAAAATAAAGCAATTGACAGACTATAGTGCACATTATATGCTAATCTACACGTCCCTGCTAACAATTTAATTTCATGTATTGTATGCAGTTTACCACAAGAATCATCCCTCCCTCTGCCCCAACCTGTGTAACATCTAATTGACCCCCCTCACAGACAATGTCAGACCCCATGGCCTCAACATAATCTCCTATGTAGACAACACTCAACTGGTCCTCTCACCCACTGAGGGCCCCTCGAACAGCAAAACCAACCTCCGCAATGCCATGACCAACGTAGTCAATTGGATGATATACAACTGCCTCCAACTCAACTCTGAAAAAACTGAAGTACTGATCTTCAGGATTACCACCTCCACATGGGACGCAGCTGGTGGCCTGCTGAACTGAGACCTACATCTCCACCAATTGACCATGCCTATAATTTCGGAATCATCCTCGACAGCCAGCTGACCATGAAATGACAAGTCAACGCCTCCTCCTGCTTTCACACACTCTGCATGCTCCACAGAATCTGGATCCCCACCAACATCAGAAAGACCACCACTCAGGCCATTGTCACCAGCTGCACCCAGCTCTGCACAAGACTCCAGACCATACAGAACGCTGCAGCCAGGCTCATCCTGGACCTCCCCAAATGAACCCATATCGCATCCCACCTGAGAGACCTCCACTGGCTCCCCTTCCAGAAGAGATGCTAGCTCAAGATCCTCACTCAAGCCTACAAAGCCCACCATGACCTAGGACCTGCTTACATCAACCATAGACTGAACTTTCACCAAACCTCTAGACACCGGTGATCCTCTTCAATCACCCTCGCACACACTCCCCTCATCCGTTGTAGCAGTAGCAGTGTCCTCTCCTTCTTTTACATCGGTGCCGAGACGTGTAATGACCTTCCTCTCCAGCTCCGTACAGCCCCCTGGTGGGCAGACTTCAGAAAGAGATTCAAGACCTGGCTCTTCGATGGAGACGCTGCGCCCAAATCCCCTTAGGGGTGACAGTGTTGGCATTACAAGTTTGATTGATTGATGTATTTGCTTTTAAAATGCTTTCAATTAAGTTCTTTGCAAGTAGTTTCCAAAATAGCTACAACATAATTTACTTCGAAATACATTTAACATGGTAGAAAAAGAGGCAGCAAAAGCAAACTGAAGAAGATTTGGGAGTGATGGTGGCACAGAAAATGGCTAGGGCCGCAAAAAAAAGACAGTCAAGGGAAAAGATTGAGAAATTTAGCTGACATTAGCCCCAAACTTGTCCTTGATCAGTGCTTAATTTGCATCTAGGGTTTCCGATGCTCAGCACCAGCATTCAATAATCAACACCAGCATTTTTGACAGTCTGCCACTTGCCACTGTTTGCCTAATTTAGAGATGAGCACAAGACCATTTGTTAATTATTTAGATTTACATTAAAAAAGACTAATACCTCCCATCCAAGCCCTTCTTATTCCTTTGGAGCCTGGAATAGTCTGAATTTTCAGAGTGTGATGATTAGTAGTTGAGTTGGCAGCCCTGTCTGGAGCAGTGGGCGGTGAAGGCTGCAGCGGCCTCCTCATGAGGCCCCTGGCACTTATATTTTTACAAATTAAGCACTGTCCTAGGTAGGCAGCTCGGCTGCTCAAGAGGCAAACTGAAGCTATAATCTTTACATTTCTGTCAGAGGAGAGCCCTCCCTTTTTCCAGAAAGATTCCTTCCTGGCTGGAACCTACGGTAAGCTGCTGTGCACAATGGCATCTCTAGCAAATGCTGAAGCAAATACTGAGCGGAAATCATGTTGTTTTGTTACTGTTTGTTTTGTTTTTTGGTAATGATCAAACCATGACAAATTACCTTCAAGTTTTCGCCCTGTGTTTCAGGGCCAATAATGTATTTCCCTGCCTGGGACCTCTATGCCTTGCAATTAAAGCCTTGCATAGTAGACCTAGGAACTGAAATCTAGTGGTGGCCACCCTTTCATGAATTGGGGTGAGTGACCGTCTCTATAAACAAGTTTCCCAGAGCTGGACAGGCTGCCTGGTCGAGAGTTTTGACTGCCAAACTCAGCTGCGCCGCCAAGGTGCAAATCTTGTGGTTTGCCCCACCTCTAATTGGGGTTGGGGGACCCCATAGGTTTAGAGTTACAGGTGAGCAATCGACTCAAGGAGCCTGGACATTGCCACACTAGAAATGAAGCCCAGAACTACAATGAACATAAGAAGACACACTCCTACTCTCAGATTTTAATTTATATGTTCCAAACAAGTCTCTCATTTCCCCATTTATGGTTGAGGTCCATGAATACCCTCACATATATTCATGCATACACAGAGAATCAATAGAAGTGGTTTTAGATGAAGGCGATGGTGAAGCGTCATCCAGAAAACCAGTGAGAACCAGCAGAAGCTGAGAAGCAGGCCGAAGAGATTATGGAGTAGATTGCAGTTCAATATGTTCAAAAGGTGCAAGATTCTGAAATAAAAGTGGGAAAGCATTTGAGATTAAAAGAAAAGATGTAAGCAATGTGACTAGACCCAATGATGAGGTGAATGGAAGGTGTAAAATAGATGGTAGTGGTTTCAGAGAGCATGAAGGTAGGTCAAGAACGAGGGAAGCAGAGTAATAAACATGTTATGGAATAAAAGTGTGATCATATGTTTTTATATTATAAAAAGTGAAAAGAGGGCTTGAAGTGTGGATGTTGGGAAGCTGGGGGTGGCAATGTTTATTGACAGAAGTATTGTACACAGGGAAAAAGAAATCTAGATGACAGAAAGAGAAAAGTGTAAGGATGAAGGAGGCAAAGATATAAGATAACAGGAGGGC
The DNA here is from genome assembly GCF_964261635.1 of Lissotriton helveticus. Lineage (NCBI taxonomy): Eukaryota > Metazoa > Chordata > Amphibia > Caudata > Salamandridae > Lissotriton > Lissotriton helveticus. The sequence goes on from NC_136059.1 coordinate 275,082,043, forward strand.
ACAATCATTTTATGGTCATTAACGTTAAACATGTGACAAAGGTGCACAATAATTATACTTGTTGTTTTTATGAGGAACTCAGACAAAATAAAAATAAAAAGTGAATACATGAAATTCCATGAACACAGATTTATGAAATCTACATTTTACATTGAATTACCTGATTTCATAGAGAATATGTGTAATTGTATGAAGCTATTCATTCTCTAGAAATATTTCAGAATGTGACACAAAACAAGTGAGTGGTATCCTAGTCATCGTTATTTGCAGAGTGAGTGGGTCTGGCTAAACTCAATGTGGCAAAGTATTAGTAAGAAAAATATACACAACTTTAAAATAAAATTCTATACAATGAATGTAGGTGACTTAATAAACATCATAGACTGTGAAACAGATTCAAGTCCCTTTTGGCCCATTCAAGAGTAATTTGACAGCCTATACATGTTGGAGACAAATGGGCCAACATGTCCTTTTTAGGTCTCGCAGACCTGCGTTGTAGAGCAGGTGCGCTGTTGCTCTGCGAGGCTTCTGTAACCGATATGGTTACAGAAGGGGAGTGTAGACTCCTCCCCTTATTTTCATTCACTAGCGTCATTCTGTATGCTAAACCCTGGCTTCCTAATCTTTCTGAGGCTTTTTAGTCCCTCCCGGTTACCACCCTGTCCAGTTTTAGGCCAGCCCACCTGGACTGGATGCTTTACTGGCGGCGTGACACTCTCTCCCTTCATTACTTAGTGTTGGCACTTTTTTTTAAAATACAGCGCGATGTAAACAAGTGTCTGCTTTCCGTGCATGTTCCGGACGCACTTCTCTCTGCGTCTGAGACATGGCGTGAGGATCGATCAGCTGATTGTTTTTTTTACAACTTCCTGGGCTCTCGGCTACTTCGTCACTGTTTGCCCATTTTCCTTAGCGTTTTAATAAGCTGCATTTTCTTGTAACGGGCAGGTATTGCAAACTGTACTACCACGATTGGAGTCTTGCAATTACAACATCATTTAGAACATATTTTAACGGGTTGTGTGTTTCTAGCATTTGTTGTATACTTTACTTTTCTCAACTATGGGATAGTATTTGCAGTTCGATCTAATGTAATTTCGCCTTCCTTAGACGTCAGTACCGTTTGCCAGCTAGCGGGTATCTGCAACATAAGGTGGGGGCGTTGCCCGTGTGATCGTACAGTGTTTGTCAGGGCATAAATCCCACTCCTCTCCCACCTCCCTCTGTCCCCAGCCTGCTCCCTGTACAATGCGCAGGTTCAGTTCCTGGTTCAAGATGGCGGCTGATAAACAGAAGCATGATGGGCGGGTGAAGATCGGCCACTACATCTTGGGGGGCACGCTGGGGGTCGACACTTTCGGAAAAGTGAAAGGTGACAGGCATTACATTGAGGGTGGGAGAGTGGCCGCAGTTAGGGTAGTTGTATGCAAATATGAGGCAGTTCAATAAATCGGGTTCATCTCTTACTGTCAAGATTTGGGCTCATTGAGGAGTTCTTCAAATTATTGTAATTTGAGAGTAGGAACAAGGGATTGCCTTAACAAGGAGTGAAGTGAGGGACAGTCATAGGTGTGTGACTGTGAGCCTGATTCTGTTCAGTATGGTCTCTCCAATGTCACTAGGACTCATGCAGCATCTGTATTCATTGCTTTGTTATTCTACATGCTATAAACAGACTATACCCCCGGAAGCCAATTAGGGGTGCAGTGGGACATGCAGCACCAACACACAGATTCGAATGCGGGTGTGCCGAGGACAGGTGTGATTATACTTGGCAATTTCTCAGAAAACAATCATTTTGTAATATTTTCGCAATTTAGTACCTTGTTTGTGAAACATCGTCCCAGTATAGATACTTTAATATGGTAGCTGCCTGTTGAGTCATGCCCCCTCCCTTACAGACCATTAATGGCAGTACAATTTTCCATTCATCTAAGCTACGCTCACAGAAATATACTTTCCATTTCATTATCAAACTGCAGGTTGGCAATATGTTATGTCTTCTGCATGATGAGTCAGCTTTATGCATTCCATAATCTAGGGTTGGGTTGGGATTAAAAATCGGCCCTGGCATGCTAAAAAAGTGGCCCAAATTTGCATATTGTGTTTCCACAAAAGACTGCTTTGGCGAAGTTTTATCAAAAAGAAGGGGGGGCAGGCGGGTGGGTTTGTGTCTCTGACAGAGGCATGTATTCTTTAAACAAGCATTTGCAATGCAATAGGTCTCGCATTTACGCAAGTTTAAGCTATTGGCATTGTAAACGACATTGCCTTTTTTTATATTTTAAAAACAAAAACAAAAATAAAAGGCATTGTTATTTGCAATGTTTATACCTCGAACTCACGTAAATGCGAGACCTATTGCATTGCAAATGCTTGTTTGAGGTGGTCATCTTCCTATCCCTGAAAAAGTGTCTTGTGGGACAGTTCGAAGCAGGTTGGGCTGGATGTTAATCAACTGATCAATTACCATTGGATTCACACTCTTAATTTCTCAGGGAACACGATAATAATTAATAATATTTGTTTGAATCCTGTCCATGTAGTGCTGCCTTCTTCAACATTACACAACATTACACAGTCTGTTTTTGAGCTCTATGTAGAAATTAGATGACAATATCCTGTCTAGTCAGTTGCTCTTTGATTGACCATCTGATGGATGTTATAAATGTCTTCAACACTATAGTTCTCAAGGTTATACGCAAGGTAAAGCATACTGTATTATTCTCTGTGTCACCATGGACAAATATAAATGTTTAATTAAGGCATATGATCATGAACATAATATGCATTACTATTGAAAAAAGGATCATGAATATCAGAGTAAGCATGAATGGAAAATTGATTTGGATCGAATTTAAATCACCTGTCATTAAATCTCTCCTTAGATGATAGGAAATCATTTTAGTAAAGAATATGAGAGGAAGGTGGAAGATGACCACTGCTCACGTAGAGCCAAACAATTGATGTATTTTATTTCCTTCATGTTCAGCCTCTCAGCTTTCTTTGTCGTTAGGTCCTTCTGCTGGCAATGCAGAAGGTATTCCACAGATCGCTACTTGTCCGACTTCATTTAGGTACCAACCTTCATAATACATTCTACCCCACCATGGACGTTTGAGATTTTGAACTCTGTCAATGCCTTATGCCCAATTATCAATGAGAAGATACCAAAGACACAAAGACTATGAGTGTTGGCTGAATCTCCATTTGAGCTTATGGAAGGTCTCTGATCTCTAAGATTTCTACTATGTAACGCTTCCTGTACACTGAGTTGTGTTCTGCCCATATCCCCAAATATAGGACTAGACCTTATGTCCTGCTAAAGCTCTTTTGGTCTATACTCCTGCAGCTGCTCTCCTTTCCTGTACTGAAGCCCTCAGCATGCCCAGGGAGCTTGAGGAAAAAGATGTAAAGTGGATAGAAGACCTGCCTATCACCTCACAACAGACCAACGAATGACAGTCCAAAATCCTTCCACAGTTAAGCGCCTGTATACCCTCACAGGTGATTAGCGTGCTATAACAATCTACATGTTACTAAAGACAGTGGTCCCTAGACAACAAGTAGAAAGCAACTAATCAATATATGCTAAGTGGACATTATGTTCTTTGTCCAACCGGACAGAATTTATTTAAACAATATGCTTTTTACATACAATAGGTGACAAAAATTCAAGTGGAGCGCAACCTGCGACCCACACAAACAAAACAAAAGATTAGAAGGGAGGGGGTTCAGGCAAGGGGGTGGGGGGTTGTCTGTTTTCTAGTGTATATCCTTCTGGAGCCTTGCAGAACTGGCCGCCTCTTGAGTATTCACTTGATTGTCCACCGTATACGCAACCCGCGACAGTTTTTTCATTGAATTATACTGCACCACTTGATTTGTGGGATATGACCCCGTACTGTACTAACCTACCTCCCGCCTTACTAACAGGCATTTGCCCCCCTTGGCCTTAACGCACAACTCACCGGATCAGCTCATCGCGAGCCCGACTCACTCGCACCAAGAGCCTGCACGCTAATCGTGTGTTGCAGGCACCCTGAAACTTCTGGGTTGTCAAACAGATTATTGTTTGCAAGCAGGCATGTTCTTATTTACTGTCCTGTAGCTGATCCCATGTATCTAAGTTGAGGGATCGAAACATCAACACCAATTGTACCATATGGCACTAAATACTGTGGATGTAATGCACAATGGTACTAATACAAAAATCAAGTCTGCCTAAAATACACCAGAAAACAGACAACCCTCCCCCCCCTTGCCTGAATACATGCATAATGCTGTGTAGCTTGTTAACGCCAGACCTTTTGGTTTTGTGAATGCTGTGGAAATAAGCAGTAAAATAGTATTGCTTTTTGTACAGTGTATACTTAAGAAATAAAGTATTGAAGGGCACAGTATAGTGATTGAGTGTATTTTCTGATGCAAAATAGTACCTAAGGCATTCCAATGGAATTTTTCAGAAGGTGGAATGATACACCAAATACCCAATAGAATGAAGTGAGAGAGAATGCTCTTCTATGCAGAGCCAAAGCCAGTGCAATTTATAGTTTAACAAATTGGCATCAATAGGTACTCAGAAAGCAGTTCTGTCAAGCAATGCCTAAAAATGGCATGTACTGTTACTGTACAAGTAATTTAGAGCCAGATTGTTGTGTCCCCAAAGGGTCTGACTCGCAGAATTGGGCCATTTGCAAAGGCAAAAAGCCCTTTTACTATGTAAGAAACTCAAATTGCTACTCGGTAACATGTTACTGAATCACAATTTGGGTTTGAGACTATATAAAGAATTGTCATTTGGAAGGGGCATGTTTGGGGAGTCCCTTCCAAATACCAAATCAGAATGCTATCTATTATTGTTTTGTGTCCAAAATCTGGTTGCAAAACATTAATGTTTTTCCATCTACCTTTGTGAAAGTTGGTAAAAATATGTTTTAAAAGTAAGCAGTGGTTAATTCTCATCTTAAGAATGTTAATTGCAACCTACACGGAATTGGGCTTTTGCCAACCGACCAATTAACACATCGGTCTGTTCACAATAACAATGGATTCAGTAAAAGTCGGTGCGCAGTTTGCAATGACCTTTAACAACTCTACTCTTTATATAGTGGTGTATATATATATATATATATATATATATATATAGTGGCCCTTAGATTTTTTTGATTTGTTGCTCTTCCTTAGCATTCTTTAACTTGCTGAAAATTACTTTCATTTTTTTGTTTATGTTTATTCAATTGATAATGCTATGGTATTCGCGAAAATTCACAAATAAGGAAAGTCCATCGGAAATATTTGAGTGAGGGCAGTTTGATATTGTCCTTCAATCGTTTTTAGCTTAAGCCACAAGCAGCGACTCTCTAGACAAATTGATAATTAACATTAGGACTGATTTTATTTATTTATTTAAAGAGTTTTATATAGCGCTGGCTAGACCCGAAGGTATCAGAGCACTTTGCATAATGTTCCACATAGATGCAACCTTACATCAGTTACAAGTTACCAAAGATACCAGTAAAAACATTTAAGGGGCATAGAAGAAAAGAAAAATGCTGTGGGGAAGGGAGAGGGGGTAAGGGAAAAAGGGGTAGGGAATAGATATGGCGGAGAGATGAAGGGAAAGTCTGCCGAAGGTCAGTCTGGGTAGGTGACGGCCGAGGGGGAATCCGCAGCTCATCTCCTCTTCAGCTATTAGGTATCTCCACCGGGCATCGGTCAAATAGCTAGGTCTCAACAGAAACACATTAAAGGGATAGAAGACAAGAAGAAGGGAGCGTAGAGGGGGAAAGGGGTAGGGTGAAGGGGTAGGAAGGGGGTACGACAGAGAGACAAACGAACATCTGCCCAATGTCCGGCTGGGTAGGTGACGGCCGAGGGGGGATCCACAGCCCGTCTCCTCTTCAGCTAACAGGTAGCTCCACCGGGCATTGGTCAAATAGCAGGGTCTCCTTGATCGAGGGAAAGTTCAAACATGTCCTGGAGGGAGAGCGGGATCCAGGTCGGGTGAGGGATGTGGTTAAGATCAGGTCGATGGCCAGTTCTATTGTCCAGGAGTGGTAGAGCATCATTGAGAGACCAGCTGAGGCGGACAACTTGAGGTCAGGCAGGGGGGTTGTGGCTTTGGTGTTAAGTTCAGTCTTGAAGTCCGTCAGGTACGCTAACAGGTATTCCTTGGTCAGCGCCATTCCAGATTCAACACTCTCCTGGTCGCCCACCTGTTTTTTTATCCGCCGGTGTGAAGTAGTGAGACACCTTGGTTATGGCTATTTTAGGTGCCAAAGATGCAATCACTGCCCTCCGGCAGGGAGTACCGGGCCACTCAGATCTCCAGGCGATCCCTCTCCGTGTTGTGGGGATCAGTCGCTTAGCTATGAATAGTGCAACAGATGTGGTTGCACCAGGCCATGGGCATTAGATATCCAGTATATCACTACCCTAAGAGTGGCTAGGGTGCCCATTTTCCTATCTTTTTCTAGGACTTTTGGAAAGATTGCTCAGATGCTGCCCCTTTCATTGCTTGTAAACTCCATCATGTAAAATGCCTTAAAGGTAACTAGAATATTTCATTTTTTTACATTGTTTTTCAGAAGGAGCATGTCTATGTCTATGTTAATAAAGAGCTAGAAACCTTATTTTTTAGAATCACAGAACGCAAACCCCTTAAAATACATATCTTTTCCGAGAAAGCCATTATTGAAAAATAATTTGCTTTTTTTTGCACGGGTGGGCGGGTTTGGAGTGAAGTCTCTCCCCATCTAATAATAACACAACCTCATGCACTTGAAATGCAAAAACTATAGCAACGACTACATGAGGTTTTTGCATAATGCGAGACTACAGAATTTCTTCTTTTTTAAAACTGTTTATTTCAGTAAGACTTTAGTGTGGGTCGATGACGGTTCAACATTCACCCGTTTACAGAAGAGGTCCACGGTGTCACATGAAAAGATGACGATTTGCTGCATGGCTTACTTCCAAAACACATTCCTGAACGAAACACATCCTCAATATGAGAGTAATAGATATAAAAATGTTATCCTTGCTGAAAAGAAAACTGATGGGTTTCATGCAGTGTCATCACTTCATCAGCACATCCTCGGTTGAAGCAGCCCAATTTATCTTTTCGCAACCTAATCTGATTCCGAGTTTGTCTTTGAAGAACATATGAAGAGCCCATTACAGACTGCCAGAGACTCCTTTCCACTTCTTAAATGTCATTAATATTGAGCAGTCATTAAATCACTATTTATCTTTCTGTCTGTCTGAATTTTTCCCGTCAAATTCAGAGATTGTGTTAATATTTGCTGTTGTGTACAGTGGGAGACGGAGATCCTTCTCAGATATCTATTAACTCTTTTAATAGCTAATATTTAGGTGCTTTGCTGAATAAACCAAGAACTGTGTACATAGTGTTCTTAAGAGAGTAGCTCTTAGAGAGGGACTGTAGACTGAATTTAAAATAATTTTCCTATTATTTAATGAAATGACTTCTTTCTGAAGGATGGTAGATGGATGCATTTTCTGCCACTTGTGTAAATATGCTGAGTTATTCCAAGGACAGAACATTTAGTTAAGAGTAAAAGAGAAGTGACATAGTTATTGAATTCTGCTCAATGTGCCAGGAAGCCCACATTGTGGGTTTCTCAGGCAAATTTGCTGAAGCGTGCCAGACATATCAAGCAGGATGCATAAGAGCTAGAGATGAAGAAGATAATGCCTATGTAAATGTAAATATACAAGCTAACATTTGATGAACTTTGTACCAGTAAATCAAGGCTGACATTGGATGTTCATTGCAAAGCTTATTTTCATTTTCCAGTGGAGGTCACGGTCTGAGCATAAGGATTTATACCAGTGGAAATATTTTTTTCCCGATCTACTACTGTGGTCTGCAAGGGCAAAGGCATAAAGAAGCATATTCATCAAGGTATTTTGGAATATGTTAAGTCCATATGTACGAAACCATTTAGCCATTTCTTGATGGACTGAATCACTATTTCAGGCCGTTACGAAATGCTATACAGGTTTTCCATATGTACAAAAGCAGAATTGCAGTCGCGATTTCATCCCCATTGAAATCACATTGTGTGATTACCAAAAATTGAGGTAGCAAATAAGGATTTCCTATTTACAATTTCCTATGCATGGTTACAAAATATTACCTAAATGTGAAATGGGCATTTAGGAACTACTTTTACAATCAAGCTCAATTCAATGGTAGCCATGTGCAAAGTTGAAAAAGGCACCCAAAATGCACTTTGTGCAGTGCCATGTGCCCGCACTTGCCTCGAGGGCATTGTAGTGCTTTACATGTGCATCACTTTCTTTCTCCTAAGACAGAAGGGGTCCTTAGGCCCATAGGTACAATTGTTTTTGCATTTGAAATGCAAAAGCATTCATTTGATATGAATGGTTTTACATTCCCTAAATAGTGATTTTCTAATAGCAATTGCGACTCTGTAGGAATTGCTATTAGGAAATTGCTATTATAGTACATTCCATTTTTCATTTCCTAAATAGCGATTTGTTAGGATTCTCTATTTAGGAAACGTTAAATGGAAGTTTCATACATATGCCCCTTAAAGTAGTACTCCTGCTGTACTATTTTATCTACTTTTGAATGCTTTTGTAAATTAGCCTTAAAACGTCTAAAATTGGAATAAAATAGCAATCAATATTCAGGGAATATTAATTTACAATTAGACCAAATAGAAAAGGCTATGCCTTCTTTGCCCTTCTCCTAATAGGGAATTGGATAGTTTGGGGCATACTCATAAAGGCAATTAGGTGTACATAAAAGACTACACTTGTAGTACTACTTCCCATACTCATAAATCCTTTTGTGAATCGGACCAATAGTGATTTTAGTAGACCAGGCTGTAGTAGAAGTTTGACCCAATCGATAAAGCTACATTCTCGATGCATATTTTCGGGAGCTCTAGTTTATTAGGCCATAGAAATCTTCACAATATGTTTGAAATCGGTTCCATTGCCACATATTGGTTTGGCTTGGAGAACACACTAACCAGGGCTGCACGGGCATTTTCCGGTGGGCCGGAAGCGTGGGGGCTGGTTTTCAAGCGGTGGGCGCCGGTTTTGTTACTGGGCGGCCGTTCTGCAGCTGTGCTGCAATATTACCCCACTGTAACAAAAGCGGCAGCAGTGCTAAAGGGGAAGCAGTGCTGCATCTCGCTAGAACCCGCCTCCTGCCCCCCACCAAGGGCTAGGAGGGCAGAATTGCCAGGGCTGGTTTGTGTTCTCAGTCCGGCCCTGACACTGACTGAACTTCCTGGGTTGAAAATGTCTCACACATGAAGGTGCTGCCTAGGGACAAAACAGGTTACAAGGTCTACACGCCACTGCAACCCATTCTCATACGCTGTTCCTTATATGATGTTCTTTGCAAGCCAATGCCTTTGATTCGTCACAGTTCAGAGATGAGTCTGATGAAGGCTCAGAGATTGAGAGCCAGACCAAAGGGAGCCCTCAGATAGCTTTTGATCTAGGCATGGTGTGGTACCCCCAAATCTTAATGATCCAGCTCAGACTGAATCCGAACCTCTATAAAAGTGTTGTAGCACTTCCTAATATTCAGCTGATAGTGTGCACTTGTTTATCATCCCGAGTGACATAACACAGAATGATGGTGGCCCATGCAGAATGGATGAGGCCATGATGGACCACAAAGTGTCCCATATCTCACAGATATTCATTGGGCTCGGGCTGAATGGGGCCCCCTTGAATGGCTGGGGAGGCGGCTTGATTGGGAGCCCCACTGCGCCACAGGGTCTGCAGGGCCTTTTTGTTACCCCCGATCATCCCCTTATGCTAATGAACTGAAGTGGAAGCAGTCACTTATTTTTCAAACAAGGCTTCTGAATGTTGGATGACTGTGTTTCCTAATAAATATTGACAAATAGGATCTTGCTTTTGTCATTTGTTAAATAATGTTAGATTTATATAACGTTACGACTTATATTGGCAAGATGAAGGCCAGCTATATATTAATGTATAAAACCATAACATCTTAAAAGCCTGTACTTTCTTTTTCACATTATAATGAAAGATGCAAGGAAAACAATATTTGTAAACTAAGCATGTCTGATTCTATAAAATGCAGGTGTATATGACTGTGGTTTGAGTGTGGCTTACATTTGGTGTGGCATTACATCTCCCTAACGCGTTTGTATATATTTTATACTGTTTGTCAGCCTTCGTCATCTTACTGCACATTTCAGTGCAGGTGAACTATATTGGTTAACACTGGGTGTTATACGCTGACCTCAATGTGGGTTTATCCCAGACCAGAGGTTGAAGAGTTAGTACTAGGGTGTCAGAGAAACTAAAACAATGGGGTAGCAATGGAATCCTACGGGTTCCCTTGCACTTTGCCTTATGCCTTCTGGTTCATCACAGTGGATTTCCTTTTAATGATCACAGATGGTTGAAATCCCTGTAAATACTCGTAGAAAAAGTCCTCCTGAAGCCCAAAAATAATGGCAAACCTTGGCACAGATGAACACAGATTAAATATTTGGCCCTCAATGCCAGGCACTTGCTAAATATTTAACTGATGCTCTTCCTAAAATGTATTTGGTTGCCGAATAGCATTAAAACCTTGTATACATTCGGTTTCCATCTTGCAAAGCACAGCGTTCTCTTCTTGTAGATAATGTCAACATTGGGGGAGGAGCAGGGAGGGTTGGGAGAGAAATAGGACCATCCACTGCCTAATATCTGATGCAGATTAGATATTTTTGCATCTCAATGAACACATTAAAACACCCTTCATATTCTGCTTCGGTAGCAAAGGTCACAGACTGCTAATGAGCCTGGAGCGCCCTGGATTTCTGCTGAGAAAGACTGCTGGGAGCTAAAAGGAAAATGAGGATCCCTGATTACTGTTGGAAGTGAATTGAGGCGCAGTAGGACACTTATCAGAAAAATTACTTTTCCAGAAAGCATAAAAGCAGTTGTTTGTTTACGGTAGCATTTGGCGGCTTGACCATTATCTGGCCTGTTGTTAAAACCTGTCCACTCTAAGTGTGACGAATTAATAACGTTTTATGCTTCTCTAGAATGCGTTTCCCCACGTTAGGTTTACACTTTGCATAAAAACAGGGCTGTAGTTATGGGATTAAAAAGGTGCATGGGAGAGTCTGCATGGGTGGGTTGGAAGCATCATAGGGAAACCAAGGTGGGTAACTTACAAAAACTCCTAGCCTACATATGTGTACGTAAAAATTCCCAAAGAACGCAATGCATAAAGTTCTATTTCGGGACATAGGTGTCTCACTGCAGACATTGGGCCTTATTTACAAGATGTTGCCTTAGGGCAGCGCCACAGGCCTTCATGTAGTGCTGCCCTACGGCAAAAGAAAAGGACGTAAATCCATTGTATCTATCAGATACGGATCATTCCTGTCTTTTTACCCTGCTCTGGTGCACAATGGGCTGCCATGTGCCCATGGAGCAAGGGTGCCTGCTTTGCAGGGATGATTGTTTCTGTTTAGGAAGGGATATCCTCCTGCAATCACAAGAAGCCTTTCATCTTTCTATGTGTGCTGCAGAATGTAGCACACATAGAAACAGGAAAATCGAAGAGAAATAAAGGTATTTCTCCTTGTTGCACCTCCATTATGCCCCCCCCCGCACCCCCAGAGAGGCATATATTTTTGGTGCTTCCTCAAAGTTATGATACCTCGTAAATCTGGGTTAGTGCCAATAAGACATGGGTGATGCAGGGATCACACATATTAGCACCCATTGCATGCCCTTTTAACACGGAAAACTGTGTTAAAGGGAACAATATTTACAAGGCCGCATTAAGCCAGTGACTTAGTGCTGCTTGGTATACATGGAGCAGGCCTTCTGCGTCACTGTGTCATTGCAAAAAGTGTAAATTGTGACGTCATTGAAAATGAGGCCCCTTAGAGGTGACTTACTAATGAGTTTTTCGACCTGTGTGGTGAGGGTGAAAGGATGCCTTGCCATGATTCCCACGTGACCTTCAGATCAATGCATTTGTCAGCAGTGATCGATTAACTCGCTGAGCCATATGCGTCCTGCTATGACATACAGTTCTACATAGTGGCATCTTGAATCAGTGTATCTTCACTGTTTATTTGTGTGGTAAAGGCTAGTTCCCACTATCATGCAAAGACTGTATGCATCAATCATGCAAACCGAGATGTAAGCACAGTTGTCCTTTCACTTAGAAGCAACGCCTGCTTGAGCATGGAGAAGCAAGAGGTGTACTCTTCGGCTTGTGGAAGTTCTCTACTAAGAGACCCTCTGTCCCACCCTCCTACCCTCCTCCTCCCAGAGCTCACAGAGGGCCTTCACACCCCAGCAGGTGTAGGAAAGACGAAAATTGGTGGTCTAAACATGGGTGGAGGGTGACCTCATAGTGCTGTCAACTCACTGTGCCTTCACCATTTGTGCGTTTACGTTATAGGGCTTTCAAGTAGCATCGCCATCAATTCATAGCGCTGTGCCCATATTAGCATCCAATGTACCACTAGGCAAATGATGTGGCTGCACTCGTATGTGACATTTATGAAGGATGGAACCCCACAGTGGCTTTTAAGGATCTGCGCATGCAAATGTGGCTTTGTTCCATTACTACCCTATGCACAGTATAAAACATAAGTTTGCATTCCACGGCTCATTGTATTCATCAGTAATAGAATATATTGGGCCTGCAATGCTGGCAGGGACCTCTCTGTCCACTTGTGCACGCCCTGCAGCAACCAGGCTGTAGCTCAGAACTGCTCTAGGGGAAAGAGATGTTAGTAGGGTGCAGATGTCACACCACCCTCTGAATGGGTGATATCCTAACATGTGTTCTTGCCACACACCTGGTCATGCCTGAAGGGGATAAGTATTAAGCATGTATGTGTGCGCACACAGCTATAAGGTAAGCGTAACACCTTTTCCGTAAGAACAATGACTTTATTAGTGAATGCATAAATTGTGCTTTTCCTTCGAACGTGCACTAACAAAGATTAGTTAAAAAATCTTTTGTGACTCGGCCCCTTTGGTACGGTTTACAGTTTCCCCCTAACTCTATCGAAATTCTGCATTTCCAAATAGACCAACCTATTCTCAAGGGTGAATTGAGAATCATGGCTGGCCGTCTTGGAAAAAAATGGAATTGAAAAAAATCTAATTGTTATTGAGTAACTTTTTTTCTCCAGCACACCAAGAAAAATATGAAATATATCTTATTGACTTCACTATGGTATCAATGGTTCCTTTCAATTTCGTTTCAATCAGCAGTGTACCCCAATATGTATTCTTAAGAGAGTGCTAGTAATGATGCGTTTGGTTACACATACATTTTAATTTCAATGCTGTTCTCTTTTTATTTGCTTATTCCTGCCTGTCGCCATGTCCACCTTGCCCAATGTTTCCACCATAGCCATATTTCCTTCCCTGCCGCCCACTAGCCTGGATACCCTTGTGCCGTCCACCTCTCTGATGTACTCCTCTCCTTGTCCTCCAGCTCTCCCAAGCTCCAGTGTCCTTCCCTCTGCTCCCCGAGATGTGGTCCCTGTCTTGGTCTCCAGTCGGTTTGTACGTCTCAGCTGGCGGCCGCCTGCGGAAACCAAAGGAAACATTCAGGCGTACACCGTCTTCTTCACCAGAGAAGGTGCCAACAGGTAGGTCTGCGAAGGCATGCTCTGTCCAGTGTGATTGATGCACCCCTTTAAATATACTCTAACTGTCATTAAGTTCATTTGCATAGCAATTGTCACTGAGCTAATTTGCATAGCAACTGTCACTGAGCTCATTTGCATATCACGGCGCTGACAAAACAAATCATCTTCTTGAGCAATGGCAGCCAATCCCATATCAGATCCAACTATGACGTAACCATGATTCAGATGAGAAACTCAGGACTGGACTTAGGAACCAAAAGCAGCACTGGCAAAAAGGCTCAAATCAGCCCGCCCACTTCTTCATCTCATGCTATCGCTCTCTCGCCATCCCTCAATCCTCTCTCTCCCGTCTTCTCCCTCTCTGAAAACTTTTTCTCTAACATCTCCTCTCCCTCTCTCTTTAATGATGAGGATGTTTACCCCTGCTTGATGCAATTAATCTCTGGGAACTGGAGAAAGTGGCAAAGACACCAGAGCGCCCCCTGGGCTTTCAAAACTGTTCTGCATGGACTCCATACCACTGGAAAAATACATGGTGGAATAAAAGCCAAAGCAACAAGATGATGGATGAAGTGCTGAAACATTTCAACCACTCAGCCCGTTAAGAGTTTTAGGTATAATTCATCATGCTTTTGCCCACTATGTCACCCTAGTTTGGACCCAGCCATATGCAAATCACCCTAGTTTGGACCCAGCCATATGCAAATCAGTCTTGACCCTGCTCCTCATGAGAACAGTCCAGCTCGAACTGCGAGGCCAGGTCCTCCCTGCACCAGAAACAAGCATCCTGGGGCCGGTTTCAGGGAAATAGCCCTCCCCAGCGATGCTAGCTTGAATCCTCTATTTGCACTCACTGTATTACAATGGTGCACAAAATGTGCTAAGAAGAACATGCTTTTTTTTCTTTACAAGAAAGTCGTAATTGGTGTTTAGATTTAAACTGAAGTGACACGTTGATGTCAAATCGTAGTTTTCATGGCGCAGAGCAACTGTTTTACTTATTGATTGTGGAACTTGTTAAGTCTGTAAAATGAGTCTCACTTCAACATGAGACTTGCCTGCGAAAGTGTCATCTTTTTATGAATTGGAGACAGAAGAAATTAAATTCAGCTTTAAATAGCAACTACAAAATATGAATGCGCTTTTCAGTTTAGTGAAAATAAGTTAGTTTTGGTAAAAAGTCCAAAAAAAGGGGGTTGCAAGTCAATTAGATGCTGTGCACCATTATCTCACATTCGATGTATGAGCTTGTATGACATTACCTGAAGTCTTGACTCATATTTTTTAGGAGCACGACCTTAGGGCTAGTTTAGACACATGTCTGTTTTAGTTTTCCTTTTTCCCTCACACTTTTCACTGTGATGACCTATTGAGTGAAGCTCTTGATTACCGAGTAAAGCACTTCGTATAGTCATTAAATGTGTTTGTTGAAGGATTATTTATGTTAAGGCATTTATTGTTTTCTTTGTATATTATCCAAGTGTTATTCCCAGGAACCACTGTCTTATTGCCACCATTTGCACGTAGCGTGTTATCGAGCTTACCAGCTTTGCCCATGTCAACTAGTCTAGTTTGTGTGGTTCATGGTACAAGGGTCTATCTATCTCTGTTTTTCTGAGTTACAGGTATACTCAGAGACTTAATCAGAGTCACGACACTGTTGTCTTATTTCGTTTGTAGTTTTACTGGTTGTTTTATTTAAAAATGAGAAATATAATTTATTTCATGACAAAATATTGACTCGTGTATTTGGAGTATTATTGAGAGGCCGGAGAATAAAGACCATCAGAGACAGATTTGGATTCAAAGATAAACAATGTATCCAAGGTTAACCAAAGCACGTCTGAGATTCTTTTCGAATCATGTGGTGTTATGTGGAGTGTTCATACTGACTACATAAACAAAGCTAATTTCTGAGTGAATTATTGCTACTCATTTCTACTCACTTGAATAATAAGTGCTGGCATTTTAACACAGTAAAGAATAAAGTGAACTACTTATCCTCGATAGGGAGCAACATGAGATACCTGTTCTTAAACAGGAGACCAGCTTTAAGTGTTTGAAATTGAAACAATATCTGTTTGTACCAGAGTGCCAATATTTCTAGCTCAGTGTATTGCAATGTAATGAATGCCCATAAATTACTAAAACCCAATTGGCATCCAAGCATTAGTGCGCATATCCCATTAAAATAATTATGGACAACATTCATGTTCTTGGAGATTGTTACGATGAGCAATATTTAAATATGACTAGATGCATAGGGAAATGCCAAAAAAGTAAATACCACTAAACTGGGAAACATGCTTACAATGCAGGAAATAACTACTGTTATTTGCCTCACATGTATGATATTTGAAAGTGTAGAACAAAAGCTTGATCATGTGGTGATAATTGCAGCCTTTACCTGCATGTAGGTGTTAAGAATGTGTGGGTAGGTGTTAATAGCATTATTGTTTGTTTGCTGCTCTCACCAATTGTCATTTGACGTCATAATCTGACCTGACATTCAGATTTCAAATGCCCAAATGCACAGACGACATCCGCACCCTCCTCGACCAAGGACATACCGCGGATCTGATCCTACTCGACCTCTCTGAATCATTTGAAACCGTCTCCCACCACACACTCACCGCCAGACTCCACAATCCAACATATGAGGAACCGCCCTCAATTGGCTCCGCTCCATCCTCACCGGCCAAAGCCAAAGAATCAGACTACCACCCTTCCTCTCCGAACCCACGGAAATCAACAGGGGAGTACCCCAAGGATCATCAGTCAGCCCCACGCTATTCAACATCTACATGGCCCCTCTCGCCGCCATCGTCAAACAGCATGGACTCAGCATAGTATCCTACGCCGACGACACCCAGCTCATCCCCTCCCTCACAAAGAACTCCATCACCACCAGACTCATTTGCCAGGAAAGAATAAAGGATGTTGCATCCTGGATGAGCAGCCGCTGCCTGAAGCTCAACTCAGAGAAGACAGAGGTTCTCGGACCCTCCCCCTCAGCTTGGGACAACACCTGGTGGCCCACAGCCCTCAGCAGCCCACTCACCCCCACACACCACACCTGAAACCTCAGCATCGCACTCAACTCCTCCCTCTCCATGACCCGACAGGTCAACGATGTCGCCTCCAACTGCTTCAACACCCTCCTCATCCTCCGAAAGACCTTCAAATGGATCCCCCCGAATCAAGAAAGACCATCACCCACACACTCATAACCAGCAGACTAGACTGCAGTAGCGCCCTCTATGTCGGGATCAACAAGTCTCTGCTCCGCAAACTCCAGACCATACAGAAGACCGCAGCTAGACTCATCCTCAGCATCCCTCAACATGAACACATCACCCAACACCTTCGAAACCTCCACTGGCTCCCCGTTGAGAAGACATTAACTTTCAAGATGCTCACCCATGCCTCCACAACACCGACCCCATTACCTCAATAAAAGAATCTCCTTCCACGTACCCAAGAGAAACCTCCGATCCGCCGACCTCACCCTTCCCAACACCCTGCGCATCAACAGGTGGAAGAGCCTTCTCCTACATCGCAGCCAAGACCTGGAACGAGCTCCCGATTGACATCAGGCGCGCCCCCTCTCTGAACTTCTTCAGGAAAACACTCAAGACCTGGCTCTTCCACTGAACGGAGCAGCTCACCCCCCTTTCCCCCCTCCCCCCTCCAACGCCTCAGCGCCTTGTGACCCTCAAGGGTAAGTAGCGCACTTTAAAATCCCCCGATTGATTGATTGGTAGGATGGTAAGTTAACAGCTGTTAATGCCCTAAACAGAAGGGAATTTAGCTACCCTATTCTGGGGATTGGCCAAATACTGACACGTGGTCCTTTCATTAAGTGTATAAATACAAACATTTATGAATGAGGACATTACCCACAGATCTTTGCCTGCGGTCTGTGCCTTTATTAGCTCAGTAAACATATGACTCAAGGACAATAGTCCAAGAGGGCCAGTAGAGGTGTGGCAGCGAGGCTGGGCTGTGAACAACTGTTATTACCTTTATCTCCCATTTCTGATGGCATTTATAGTTGGTATCTTCCTTCTCCCTGGTTTTGTACCTCCACGTTTGGCTTGGGTCCACAACGGGAGATCATTGAGCAGCTGGTAATGCCCGCTGAAGAGGGCATCAGAGCTTAATTCTATGCTAGGGAGGCATATTCTGGCATAAAAAAAAACAAGCAGTGTGCCTTTGGTATTGCATGTCCTGGAATTTCTCCCCATCAATTAATTAGAAACATCAGAATTGCCATGTGAAAGTAGAGGCAATTCAAAGGAAAAGTGCTTTTAGGTAGTACAAATTTCAATGTAGCAACTACATATCTCAGGTTAAATAACTGCATTTCTTTATGCACCGCAAATGTTCCCATGCTGAGAGGAAATGTGGGATTCATAGCTGGCTAGCAATTTCAAGATTTTCAAAGAGAAGGGGTTTTAGTCGATTTCATATTTCAGTTTCCTCCTGCCCTAGTGCATCGAATCTTTGAAGAGATACTTTTCATCTTCAAACCCATGGCAGAAAATGCTTCGCAAGATGTCATGTAAAGCACTCAGCCGAAAGTGGTACTTTCGCAGTGCTTAAGAGAAACTGTAATGTTCTTTCTTTGTAGATGTGCCATGAAAAAGAAAATCTATAAGTACTTGATTGTGTCCCCACCCACAAAGTGTTTGCCTGTCAGTGTACACCTCCTTACTGTACACTATATGTTATTTCCTAAGAATTAGTGAACTCTGCAAACAGCAAAAAGTTGCTCAATACATTTGAAAACGTTAAGCAGCACTAATGAATGATGATCTTGTAATTATCCCAGATATATGATATTACATTATAGCAAGTGAACATGGGATCATTCAAATTGAACATTTGATGTTTGTTTCCCATTTCCGGTCTCCCCTTTGCCACTGTTAAAAATAATGTCCCTCTCAAGAGGGTTCAACACGTTTAGCATAATGCCTCTAGTTTTCCCTTCAAACCAATGACTTTTGCATTTCCTAAATAGCGACTCCTTAGAAATCGCTATTTAGGAAAAGCAAAATAGTATATACAAAAATAAAGACTCCTTAGTAGCGAGTAGGAATCGCTACTAGGAAATCGCAATTTAGGTCATTCCATACCATTGGTTCCTGTGGGCCGAAGGGCCCATAGGTACGAATGGTTTTGCATTTCCTAATTTGTGATTTCCTAATTGGAGTTCGCAAATTAGGAAATGCTAAAGCAAGGGTGATATTCGGCTTTAGGCCCCTCTTGCTGTACCCCAAAAAAAGTGCTTTACAGCGGACAAATGCCCTAGGGGCATGTGTGCACTTGGTTACCATCGACTTTGAGTCAATGTTAATAGCATTTTCTAAATGCCCAATTCGCATTAAGGCAATGCTTTGAACATGTGCAGTGGAAATCACAAATAGGAAATTCCTATTTGCGATTTCATATTTGGGTGTCGTAAAATGGGATTCCTACTGGGAAGAAATCGCATTTTGTGATTCTGAAATGGGGGTTTACATGGCAAAAGGCTATTTAGCATTTCTTAACGGTCCGAAATAGCAATTCGACCTGTTAAGAAACACTAAATAATTTTCTACATATGATCTGGCCCTAAGTGCTTACTTTCTTAACATCTCGTTGTGTAGACAGGAATAGATATCACCTATATGCAAAACGTATAGCAAAGTATGACTTGTAGAAAGCTTCAGCAATCTATCAGGGATAAGAAGCCCTGTTTCAAGTCAGTAAATAACCAGGCAGAAATATTCTCACTTTGGGTAATAGCATCCTACACTACAGTACTACCATGGCTTATTTTGAGCTAGCACTTTTCGGAGTCTTCCTTTATTTTAGAAAATCCCCCACATTGTAGGGATGTCTTTAACAAATCGGTTCTGCCCCCTGTCACATGTATACACGCTTTAAAACCTAGTTAGCGCTATAGAACCTGGAAAAAATAATTTCATAGACATAAAAGAAACTAACCCATAGTTCATGTTTCCTTTTACAAAGAAATAGCGGCGTGGAACCACAAATTGAGGTCGAATGGCTGCTGGGACTAACATATGAAAGGAAGGTTCCATATGACCCTTTACAGTGACAACTAAAACCATCCTATTCAAAACCCTGAAAGATACTAAACATCTCAGGAAAGAGTTGATGCTGAATACTCTTATCTCAAGCAGAGACTCAGAGTTAAAATGAGGCTCTGAACACTGACAATACAGGCTCCTCACTGTTCCCTTTTGAAAGAGACTTTGGAGCATTTCAGATGAATATTGCAGGGTGTTAAAATGAGATCACACCGTCCCTATCTACCTATGACATGAGCCAGGAATAACATTAATTAGCTACTTCCAAGTGGGCGAAGTATGGTTTTGTGTTTTGCTGTGAAAAGCCTAGTATAAAAATAGCACACGACAAGAAGTTTTTGGACAAACCTTTACTTTGGGCTTTCTGTTATATTTAGTTCGAAAGTAGAAAGGAGAAATCACACTTTGGTGTTTTAATGGAGACAGTCATGGGCGGAAGTTGACTTGGCAATGCTGTCAAAGTTTGGATTTCCGAAAGTAAAGTAATACATTATATACTAGTCTGCCACAAGGCTATGTCACAAAATCAACCATTTTGTATGCTTTTGGACGGATCGAGAGCTTCTAATTTTGGCTCTCCAACGATGCAAACGTCTGTACCACAACTGCAACGCATCTTCTTCCCCATCACACAGACACTTTGCATGAGTGTAGCTTGCATGGTTTCTCACACACTTCTTCTCACACATCCTTTGCAAATTCACAGCCTTCATTTTCTGCCTATGGAGGGGGGAGTAATGTGGGCAGCCCTTCATCAACACACTTAACACCATCAATGCAATAGTTCATTGTGGTATTTAACCATCTGGACTTTTATAGGGCCATTACCAGTTGTCTCAAAGCTCTTTAAGCCATCACAAGACCTTGGCCGTTAGACTTCCGGGGGTTATCCCCGCAGTTATCGTTTGGAGTGCATGTACCCACATCTCAAGTAGACTGTTGAGTGCATGGGACTCTTTTGCTAACTTGTCAACGTGCAGAGAAATTGTTCAAACAAAATGGTTGGTCTGAAGCCTACCACCTTAATTCTACTGTTTTAATTTCTGCTTCTGAATTAGGATATTTTACTTAATGGGACCTTCAAATTCGTTTCCATCAGTCGAAAAAAAAGCTGAATCTAGCAGGTGTCATTTTTTACCATAATCAAGTTTATCAGATGGTTACAATTTGTGAGATGTACCCCTTATTACAGTGAATCAAGATTCCACACCACCTCACCTATGTATCTGCAACATAGGGCAAGCAGTGATAAAGGGACCCACATAGGCATGGGGGGGGATAAGAGAGGTATCCCTTAGTTCACAAATTATACCTGAACCTTCCAGTGATGATACACTTAAATACAAGTAATGCAAGTGGAGGGGGCAACAATTTAAAGGAACTATGACAATAATTCCCTAACACCCTTGTCCTCTTTTGAGAACAGAATTGACCCATCAACATAATTCATTGAGTTTCGCAGTGTCCTTATACCCCCCCCCCCCATCAATACCATGTTCCAGATAAAACTAACAAATATTGAAGATGTGAGGGGGACGAAGAGCAGATTTCGAATAAATACAATTAAATGATCATAATAATATATAGTACCATCAACCTCATAAAAAACAATGTATTTGCTGACCAGCAAAAAAGCTGGAGACACTTAACAAGGGAGGACTGGAATAAAAATGTTTTAAGGATATTCAGTGCAAATTAATCGGTCCTATGATCACTGAAGTATTTAAAGAGAAATAAAGTGAGCATATTGGGCATGGTGGATGTGTCTTTAAATGTATGTTTGCCACTCTATGTATTTTGTGCAGTAATGCTTTCTGATGGGTTTTGCCTAGGTAAGGTTATTGAACGATTCAGGCAGTGTCTCAAAGTAATTTATTTCTCTGCATATATCATAATTTTGTTTTGCCATTTTTTTTAGCACTTTTCTCACATTTGGGTATCTGTGTACCCTCTTAATGACCTTGAACTGGTAATTTTATTTTCCCTTTCTTCTGTGACATTTTATCTCCTTGACACTACATTTACAAGCTTGGTCAAATGTATCTGTTTTTCAAGCTTATAAGCAAGTATTACATTGTTAAGTCGTCTATGGTCACTGGCAACCTTTTTAAAATGTAAATATCTCAAAACGTGAAAGCAATTACACCAAATTGCTTTGAGAACACTTTCACGCAAAGTTTTTTTTTAAAATCTCTTCAGCATTTTATTCTGTAGCAGAGAGCTACATGTCTAATGAGGTAAAATGTGAAATGCATCTTTATCTTTCTTACACCCCACTTAACTTTGTTACTCCTACACAATTCGGAAATGCCAAATAAGGCATACATAAGCTTTTTCACTATTGGTAGGATTGTGCCCAATGTCACACACTGTTGGACCTGGCTATTTATTTGGCAGGGCCGCCCTCGAATTTTTGCCTTCCTTCTCCCACTTTTTTTCAAATACATTTATTTTAATGGTCATATAAGGCAGTCGGCAGTAACCACTTCAGAGCAATCAAGGGTAGCCACAGTATACAAAATGCATGACTCATGGCACCACAGTTGGGCCATATTTCTTCCCCCATCCCCAGTGGCACCCTCGTTATCATAACTCAAACTTGTAGAACCGCTTGGCCTCGTAGAGTGGGCCACACATGGACTTCCCCGATAGACATCCCACCGGCCCCAGATTTTTTCTCATTTCTTGGGACAACCTCTACTTTCATATATAACTTTCTCAGCCACCATGCACCAGTCCATATCTTTCTCCCAATCTCAGAGAGTTGATGTGGCGGACGGTTCCCACAAACGGGCAATTTTGTGTTTGGCTATAATCATCTCCATGGTCACGTAGGCCTTCTCTTTGCTGGTTAGGTCAGTAGCTTCCCATATATTTAAAAGACACCATCTGAGCAATGGCAGCAGCTCCACCCAGGTACCTCAAGCATACAGTGTATCCCAGGAACCTCTCACTGATGGCCATTCCCATATTATGCGATAGAATGTACTGTTCCCACCACACTGTCTGTGACAACCAGAGTCAGTCCCCCTGCCCATCTTGATTAGGGTATTGCAGGAGAAGTAGGAACTATGTAGTATCCTTAGCTGCAGCAATCTAACCCTTTGGCGATATGGCCACCTCTTGGGATGGCCACCAGAAGAGCTCGTCTAATTTGCAGGTACCAAAATGTTTAAGTAACTGCCAGGTCATAGTCTTGCTACACAGTTTGATGAAAGAAACCACTCAGCCCGTGACCATAGGTCACCCACTTTGGAGATACCTATGAGGTCCCATCTATCGAATCCGGG
Source organism: Lissotriton helveticus (assembly GCF_964261635.1). Classification (NCBI taxonomy): domain Eukaryota; kingdom Metazoa; phylum Chordata; class Amphibia; order Caudata; family Salamandridae; genus Lissotriton; species Lissotriton helveticus. The sequence continues at coordinate 275,105,098 of NC_136059.1, forward strand.
ACATCTGCTCAGTGTACCCAGCTTCTTTGTGTCCATAGTGGCATAGCCTGTGGTACCTTATTTTGCCACCTCAGCTTTCAATGTACAATGTGCCAAAGCTGAACTGTGTGTTTCATTGGTCCAATGAGATGGAGGTGTCTAGGGTTAGTATTAGTATATGGTGCTACTTTCATATCCCCCTGGGCATAGGACATATCTATCCATTCGATTTGCAGGTTTGTTTTGAGGTCAGTGCACCAATTAATTAATAACTGCCAGTTGTGTGGCTAAGTAATATTTACAGATGTCAGGCAATGCTATCTCAAAATCATACCACCCCTGTATAATTTCTTGGTGGCTATCTGCGGGGTTTCCCATCCCACAGTAGAGCTTTTCGCTCGCCTTCTATTGCCCCAAAATAGGACTCTGGGACCAGGAATGACGTGTTTTGCAAAGTGTATATAAACCGGGGAGGGCCATAATTTTGAATAGGGCTGCTCGCCCAAGTAAGGAGAGTGGCAGTGGCCTCCAGTGGCGAACCTCTCGCTGCAATCGCATCAGTGGCGCCTGTGGGTGCAAAAACAATTTGGGTTTGTCGTAAAATATATATAACAAGATAGTGGAACCCCTCCATCACTACCTCTGCTTCACACTCTTGTTGCAGGGCAGGAGCTTGCCTGTACAGTACATAAATCGTAGACTTGGACCAATTAATAGTGTACCTGGAATATTTCCCAAAATTCGTGAATATATTCAGTATTCTACCTATGGAGGAATGCAGTGCTGCTTCATAAAGGAGCACATCGCCCGCATATAAGGATATTCTATCTCCTCCCACTTTTTGCTGACTTGATTTTTGCTTGCCTTAGGACTATGCGCACTTTACCACTGCTAACCAGAACTAAAGTGCTTGTGCTGTTTCAATAAACATGTTAGAATTGGCTTACACCCAATTTGCATATTTGATTTACTTTTAGGGCCTAGTAAAAAGCACTACATTTGTCCCGGCCTTGCAAAATAAATGCTGCTATGGGTCTGCAGCACGATTGTGTCACACACTTAAGTAGACCTTGAAACATGTCTCAGGCTTGTCATTGCAGAGCCTGCATGTGGTGTTTTAAGCTGCCCTTTTGACCTGGCAAGGTAAACCCAAACCTCCTTTTTATTAGACCTAAATCCCCCCTACGGTAGGCCCTGGCATCCCGGAGTACAGAGTGAAGTTTATTTGAAAAAAAATGGTCATGTGCATTTAAGTTTTGCATGTCCTTGCAGCGAAAAACTCTCAAATTCGTTTTTCACAACTACAAGGCCTACCTCTCTCATAGGATAATATCTTTTCATTGTAAATTTGGATTTTAAATACAATTTTGAAAATGCCACTTTTAAAAAGTTGTCATTTTCCTGCCTTAGCCACCTAGTGCTTGTAGCCTTTCTAAGGGTCACATGTTTGGGTGTAGTTGAGTGTTGGCCTTTTTGTATTTCTGCTGAACAGCCACATAAAATAGAGAGCTTAGGTGTGCCTGGTTGCTCCATCACTGGCTGTATATAGTAGGGAGGAGCTGGATCCAGCCCCTCTTACAGTTGAATAGGCTGTGTCCTGCCTCCACACAGAGGGCTGCATAACATTGTAGATGGTCTGGAGCCATGACAGGGAAGGCAGAATGTCTGGGGACTTCAGAGGGAACTTCTAGAAGTTTCCCCCTCCTTCCAGAGGAAGGGTACAAGGTATAAATATTGAACCTCAGACACCAGCTCTTCAGGACTATTCTAGACCTGTGGATACTCTAACAGGAAGAAGGACTGTTGTGCTACTGAAAGCACGGCCATTTTGCTGGATTGCTTATCTGAAGGACTGTGACCCGCTGCCTGCTGCCCTTTTGCCTGGGTGAGAAGAACTGGACCTGTAACACTTGAACCCAGACCCCCAGAGTGACTCCCAGGATTAGTTGGCTGGCCTACTGACCTCCAGGACAGAAGCTCTAATAACCTTACATCTGCACCTGCACCCTGCAATCTGTGAATCTACCCTACCAAGTGGTGCCACCCCAGTCCTAGGCCCTTGGAAGTGGGCCAAAGGAGCTTACCTGCCTTTGTGGATCCAGCTGAACTGTCACATTTTGTGAGATGCCAACATCCACAGACTAAATCCTCTGCACCAAGGTCACTACTCTGGGAGCGGCCCATTCTGTGTTGAACATTTTGTGTTGGAGGCTTTCCTGCTACTAGTGCCCCATGCCTCTAGTTCCTTCCCCTTGGAAGCCCCTGGGGATAGTGTGGTTGTACAATATCTGTAAATTCCCAATTACCATAATTAATTTTCTTATAAGTCCATAGTAAAGTGCACTACATGTGCCCAGGGACTGTATGTTAAATGCTACTAGTGGGCCACCCACTTAAGTTGCCCTTTAAACTGGGCTCACACCTGCAATTACCGAGCCTGTGCAGTTTTAAACTGCTATTTCGACCTGAAAAAATAACCCTTTTGCCAATCCTAAAATTTCCTTTTTAATACATATGTCATTTTACATGCCCTGATAGTGAAACACTCTTACATTCATTTTTCACTACTGCATGGCCTACATTCCCATAGGATAAAATTGGATAAAATTGGGATTACTGTATTACATTTCATAACTGAAATTTCCAATTGGGAAGACGTAACTGATTCAAGTTTGGTGTCTCTAGAATCCTATTTGTAAATCATAACTTATGGTGATGTCAGGTTTTAAATTTCAATTCCAAAAATTAAACTTTTAGAAAGTTGACATTTTGCACTTTAGTCTTTTGGTACCTTCAGCTCGCCTCTGGTCACCTAACTGAGTATAGTTTGCAGTTTGGTTTGTGTATTCCTCCTATTCAGCCACACATAATTGGTGCTTAGGTGTGTCTCAATTTGCCATCTCTGGAAGAATGAGAGGGAGGAGCTAGGCACATCCACACTTACACCAGAGTAGGCTGGATTCTGTCCCCACACAACCACTGCATACCTCCTGTAAGTAGTCTGAAGTCAAGGCAGGGGTTGCAGGGATCTGTGCACTTCAACTGCATGTCTTTGAAGTCTCCCCCACTGCAAAGTCACCACTGGGTATAAAAACTGAACCAGACACCACCAATTCAATACACTTCTGGATCTGTGGATACTCTGACAGCACTGCTATGCTGCTGAAAGACTGCTACTCTGCTGGACTGCACTCTGCTGAACTCCTGCTTTGTTGTGCAGAACTGTTGCCTACTGCCCTCTTGCCTGGGTGAGAAGGACTGGACCTAACTCTCTTGACCCCAGAACCCATAGTGAATCACATATGAGGAGCAAGATGTAAATATAGAAACCATAAAACTACTCAAGAAACTTGGAGGAAAATTATAAAGAAAAGAAATTAAAGCTTCAAGGGATCAGAAACACTCTGGGAGCCCCACCAGTGTCTTCAATATCAGACAGCCCACAGGCAACAGCACTCCAGGACGTTTGATCTGAAGTGGACTTGCTACATTGGGTTCAAGTGAACCGGCAACATTTATTTGAAAGGAACCAGCTGTGTTATTTGAAAGGATTGTCCTAGACATGTGATCACCAGCATCAATATTTTCTGCAGGTCTGAACTGAGAAATTGCGCTATGTTATTTAAAGAACACTCATTTCTAAATGTGTAAGCTGGCATTGCTTTGTGTGAGCACAGGAAACAACAGTGATTGATACTACAAGGTGTACTACAAGGACACTTGAATTCAATTTTTTAGTTTGTGGCTTCTGGATTTGCACTTTTATTTCTTTTGCCTTTGGATTGCTGGCTGTGGTCATGTAGGGAGTTCCACACGTGACCTGGGGTTACAGCAGCATTTTATGAAATAGCCCAACATTCCTGTGCATGCTCGGACTTATCGCTTGCATTGTTGTGTGCCGGGATACTTCACGACCACCTTGTAGATTCCTGCAGCATGTTGGAGGTCACACAGCGGTTCCCTGGTATCTTTTGAAAGGCATGCACCATTCCATCTAGACATTCCTCCATTCTATGTGACATTGCTGATTAGGAGTTTGTTCTCTATAACCTGTGTTTGGTCAGCTCTTTCTAGTGATGGAAAAACCAGCAGCTCATTGGACCGAGCAACGAACATTGCGATTGGCAGCACACGGAAGAACCAGGAAGAAGAACCATGGTCCTCAGCATGGTCCAGTTTTCAGCATCAAGGAGCAATTTTGATCATTTGAGCACATCCCATTAAAATGCTTCTGGAAGTTAGTACATCCTAATACTGGCTTCGTTTTCTGCCTTAGACATAACAAGAATGGTATGACATGAGAACTCGAGAACCCACCCTCTTTGCACACCGGGTCATTCTGGGCTCATTGCATTCGAGGCTAGGGAGTTTTGCTTCACCCTTATCGACTTAAAGAAGGAGACTTCTAGACTGCTTCTCTGTTGTTGAGAGTAATTTCGGGTGAGAGGTCACTCACCTGGGCTTTTGGATCTTATCATTGAAATTGGTGTAATGCCAGACTTTGTATATGTCAGTATGTGTCTGCCCTAGTATTTTCATTTATGTCTTGCTTAATTTACTGTATGTGCCTGAGAGTTTGTGGATTTTATTCTTTAGTGGTTGGTGAATTGAGTGCCTAAGAGTATTTCATTTTTCCCATGCTTATTTTCTTGGCTGAATCGACTAAGTGTATTTAATTTTGCTCATGCTGAATTTCTTATAGTAATAGTATTTCTTCTGCTTTTCTGGATTGCACTGTGTTGAGGCTTGTTAATTGCGCCCAAACATTTACTTAATGATGCTTGTGACAGGGCATATGAGTTGCGCCTAAACATTTACTAAGAGTTTGTGATAGGGCATGTTGTGTGCCTAAACGGTTTGCTTAAAGAAGCTTGTGATGGGGCATTTTAGCTGTGCCTAAACATTTTTCTTAAAGTTGCTTGTGATGGGCCATATGTGTTGTGCCTTAACCTTTGCTTGAAGATGCTTGTGTTGGGCCATTTGAGCTGGGCCTTAACATTTATTTAAATTTTGCTGAGAAGCTTGTGATGGGGCATGTGTGTTTTGCGCCTAAACATTTACTAGCAGTTGCTTGTGATAGAGCATGTTAGTTTGCGCCTAAACGTTTTGCCTAAAGTTGCTTGTGATGGGGCATTATAATGGCGCCTAAATATTTTCCTAAATTTGTTTTTGCTAGGGCATTTCATTTGCGCCTAAACATTTTAGTTAACGTTGTTTGTGATGGGCCATATGTGTTGTGCCTAAACCTTTGCTTGAAGTTGCTTGTGTGGGGCCATTTGAGCTGGGCCTTAACATTTATGTACATTTTGCTGAGCAGCTTGTGATGGGGCATGTTAGTTTGTGTCTTGTGTTGTGATTATTAATGTGTCTCCTGTAGTAGGGCTGTTTGACCATTTATCACTCCCATCTTTGGTCCCTTTATTTAATGAATTTTGAGATTGAACGTCTGCTTCCATCTGATGTTCTTGTGTTATGGATGATGCGTATTTCCATCGCTCTTGTTTTGTTTTTCTAATCTTTTCCTAAAGGAAGGGAGTTGTGTGGTATCTTAATTTGTTGGCAATCATCCTCTGCTTGGTTACCAGTTCCCTGCTGCTCTGTCAGTGTGATTGTGATGTAACAGAAGGCTGTTGAGTGCCTGGTTCGACTGAGTCAGTTGGTGTGAGTGGACTGAGCAGCAAGGAGGCTGCCCCTTAGGGGCTATGCATTCACCATCTTATCTACCTGTAACCTAGTATTTTGCAATAAATCTTCCTTGTATTTTATACATTACTGGCTCTATGACTACATGTTTAAAAGTGCCTATCTTCCGTTATTAAACAATGCATTGCTGCTGTTTGGTGAATTGGACCCAATTGCAGAAGACTAACACGCCTTAGCAAACCGCATCTTGGGTCTAACGCATCACCTTTGGAAACATCCCCCGTGCAATGCTTTCTCTGGTGCAAGTCCTCACATCTCTAGTCAACGGGAGCCTTGATGATGATACGGAAACTTCGCATCGCAGCTTCATGGCTCATCAAAATTGATGCATTGCCCCAGCTGCACATTCGATCCCAAACACCGGACTTCACATCACAAGCCCCATTGATGCGATCCTTGACGTCAATGCAACAGGACCTTGCACCACAGCCTTGCTGTCTCTCAGAACCGAAGCATTACCTCAGCTGCGTGATGCATCTTTTAGCCGACTCCAGGCACGGCCGGTGACGGGCGTGCCACCGGGCGATGACGTGGGGCGGGGGAGGGGCAGGGTGGGGGGTTGTAAAATGCGGGCAAGAAACGATTTAAGGCAAGTACAGAAAAAAAGAAATAAAACAAAAACATTTTTTTCCGGTACTTACCATAAATCGTCTGTTTCACGCATTTTACAACCCCCCACCCAGCCCCTCCCACGCCCCCACGTCACCACCAGGTGGCACGCCCGTCACGGGCTGTGCCTGGCAGACTTATACTCCATTACGGTCAACCTGAAATTGCGCGTTGTCCTTGTCCAGCGTAACCAGATATCCCCAAAAGAGCTTTGTGCTTTTTGACACTATTCCTCAGAATAAACTTTTAAATTCAATAACTCGAGTTCTACTGATTGGATTCTTGGCGTTTTTATGTTGTTTTCTTTTTATTAAACAAAGTTCCGTTTTTCTAAAATGGTGTGGTATCCTTTTTGCATGGTATTTTTACTGTTTTACAGTTTGAAGTTTTGCCCAAATACTTTACACATTGTCTCAAAATTAAACCTGACTGCTCTGTGCCCAGCTACCAGAGGGTGAGCTCAGGTTAGTTTAGGGTTTGCCTGACTAGGATTTTGGTTACTGCTTGACGAGTGTTCATATATCTCAGTTAACCAGTAACCCAATTTAAACAGGTTGTAGTTCACAAACAAATTGTCACAAAACTGTTATTCAAAAGACAACGTACCCCAAAAAATATTCTCAAAATGTTGTTATTTGAAAGCCAATCCCCAGCTGTTAAAGCAATCATGGTCCCATATGGGATTCAATCAATGACTAAGCATGTGTAATGAATTACTATCAAAATGAAATGTCCAAAATTTACCAAATACTTAATATTGTTAATGCTTGCTTAGAATCAATTGATTTTCGTGTCCACTAGTTCATTGATTATTCATTGCTCCCTAGATTTTTAGGCATAAATTTGCCATTACGTGGTCGCTGACAGTCATGCAGCATAACTTAACCATTAATTTCCTGGACATTTAGGGCCTGATTATGATGTCAGTTGGAGTTGCCTCTGACTGATATCGCCACAGATGCAGAACCAACCAACAGTAGGTCAGCGGTCTTGACTCCACAATTACGATGGTCGCAAGCTCCCATTTCTCTATGGGAACTTGTGCTTTGGTCAGAAAACGACCACAGCACAAGCTCCCATATTGAAATGGAAGTTTTTGCTAATTGCTGCATCGCGTAGCAGCCTGCCTCGTGGTGCCTGCCACGTGGAGCAAGGAATAACTAACCCCTAACTAGTGGCCGCTGAAACGAGAGGCCCTGCAGGGGGCCCCAAAAGTTACTTTCCAACAGGCTTTTCATGTCAGAAAGCCCAGCATAAAAAGCCTGTGAGAAACTGACATTGTAATCCCAATGGTGGAAATGCCGTCCTTAAGTGAGTAAGTGCCGGTACCGACTTAAGCAAGCCGGAATGACCAGCCAGTTTCAATTCAAACAACCATATTAGTAACAAGGCAGTCAGAATTGAAACCGAAGATGTCAGTCAGAAAGCCTCCGATCATAGAACGAAGGCCTTCCTCCCGACATCAAAAGCAAGGCCCTAATGTAATTTACTTCTGACTTCTAGAACTATTTTTGATTCTTTCCTTCAGACCCCAATGCTTATGCTCTTAAGCTTTTTTTTGTCTACATGATGACCCATTGTACTAACAAGGATTAAAATACCATTAATCCTATAGGCAACTAGATCTGTTGACCCTTCGGTATAGAGTAGGACTATTGGAAAACTTTGAATCTATACCAATATTACCATCTGCTCTAATATGGTTGTTTCCATTTGTTTGCTTTTTATGCATGTTCAGCTATACTGTGTGAACACTTGAGCACAATTTAATTTTTAATATGTCATGTTTTCCAATTATAAAAGATAATGTGTTCTATAGGATTAAACGTCAATGAAATCTTGTTCTCCTATTGTCTCATTCATAGTCAGCTACTAATGCAGATTCAGTGACTCACCAGGTTTTGTGTCCTAATCAGCAATGCAAGTCGAGCACTAATTTGAGCCTGATTTTCCTTTGTTTTTCCCGTGCAGATACATACCAGACACAGTTAGTGCTCAAAAGTAACACTCGGGATTTTCAACTTAAAATTTGGGAAAATAGACAACATTATTGTACTTCTCCCATTCCTACCTGTAGAACTCACAACTGGGAGATTATATGAAAGTGGTTATACTGCGGTTTGAGTATTTTCCCTGGTGGTATTAATGCACATAAATACCAGGACACGCAGTAGCCTGAGAACCACAGTAGTTATTAGATCAGTGTGCTATTGTTTGTAAGACTCATTTCAATATGTCAATACATATTGATGCATTCTCATTTCTGCTTTTTCGGCTTGATAGAAAATGTGTTGTTGCACATATTGAATCACATCTTGAATCTTCCAACTCAATGACCAGGCTACTAAATGTGAAATTGTGGAAGTAGAATGAATATGATTGAAGTACAAAGACAAAATGTTGCTGGCAGAAAATCAATTATTTTTGATTTCATAGAAATGTATTTCATGAAGCAGACAATCGGTGCCTCATATCTGAAAATTTCTAAATGGTCAGCAATTCTACACTTACATTAATCGATCACTATATTACATATGTCATTTGTTTCACTTTAAACATGACTTGTCTTATACAGCAATGCCATTCAAATACATCATGAGCTTTTATGCTAGTCCACAAGGACTTGCAATTGTAAGCCACATTTAACTGAAAAGGACATGAGATGCATTTAAAAAAGGGTGGGAGGACATGCATATTCAGATTCAAACCGAGACAAATTATGTTCATAAATATCACATTATTATTAAATCAAACCTCTGTGTCAGATCATCGAAGAGGTATACATCTGGGTAAAAAGATTGCATTTCATTTTAAAACAGTTAGATCATTTCCATTTGTTGACACTCCTATATATTACAAAGAAAGAGTTTCGATGTTTGGCTCATCTGAAAATATGTTATACATTAAGACTTTATTTTACCAAATTGCCCCAAGATATGAACTGAATTGAAACCTATATACTTTTGGCTATATTGTCTGTAAACAAGGCTATCGCCTTCATGGAATGACATTAATCAACCTCAGACTAACTTTCAACAAGTATTTGGAATGGTTGTCTGTCAAACGACCTAATCAGAAATGACAATTATAGTTAAAAGTGAAATGTAAATTGCAATGGCTATAATCATAATACAGAACAGCTAGTCTCTTTATACTTGGCCCTTTCTGCAGAGTCATCCCCAACTTTTTTGACTTCATCCTCCTGTTTGTATTTTTGAACCTGTTTATGTTGGTTTTTAGGACTTTACACAGTTTATTACTGCTATCGGGTGCTAAAGTGCTTGTGCTCTCTCCTATAAACATGGTAGAATGCCTAGGGCTGTACATTAAATCCTACGAGTAGGCCTGCAGCAGTGATAGTGCCACCCACTTAAAATGCCCTTTAAACATACATCAGGCCTGTCATTGCAGCCTGGGTGTGCAGTTTTAAACTGCCATTTTGGTCTGGCAAAGTAAGCCTTTTGCCAGGCCTAAACCTCCTTTTTGATACATATCCCTAGGGTATGCCCTAAACAGCCCACTGGGCAGGGTGCAATGTATTTAAAAAGTATGGCAAGTAACTATATGTTTTACAGATCCTGATAGATAAAAACTCTTACATTTGTTTTTCACTATATTAAGTCCTGCCTCTCCCACAGGATAACATTGGAATTACCTAATTACATTTAATAAGGGTAGTGTCCAAATTAGAACAGGTAAACAGTTCTTGTTTTTGGCTTTTGGAATTGTAATCAGAAATCCTCTTTTATGTTAAAGTCCAGTTTCTAATTAAAACTGAAAATGCAACTTTTAGAAAGTTTACATTTTCCTTCATTAGCTATTTAGTGCCTGCAACCTCTCCCTCGGTCACATGACTGGAAGAAATTGGCAGTTGATCTTTGTGTATTCATCTCAGACAGCCACATACAAAAGAGATCTTAGAAGTACCTGGATGGGCCACCACTGGCTGTATGAGGGGGTGGAGCTAGGCACAATCCCACTTAAACCTGAATAGGCTGTGTCCAGCCTTCACACAAAAGGCTGCATACCCCCTGTAGTTAGTCTGGAGCCAGGGCAGAGGAGACAGGAAACCTGGGCACTTCAAAGGCAATCCTGAAGGACCTTCTTCTACTTCACTGAGGGGAACAGGTATACATCTTGGACTTCAGACATAAACTCTTGAGTACGCTTCTGGACCTGAGGAAGAAGGACTGCTGTGCTGCTGAAGGGACTATCACTCTGCTGGACCGCTGCCCTGAAGGAATGTGTGGTGTCTTGCTTCCTCCCAGCTGCATTCTCTTGCTCTAGAATTTTATGATGGTTGCCTAGCACCACTTGAACTGTTGAGCAGTTGCTCTTCATCAGCTGCTGGATGGGGTCTCTGCATTTCTCCTTGCCTGAATAAAGAATAACTTATACAACAACGACTTTTACTTGGAACTTCTTGAAGATTAATTCCACAGAATGGTACCCTGCTGTGCTGACCTGCTGCTCTGCTGTCCTCTTCCCTGGGTGAGAAGGACTTGACATGCGTTTTTAAACACAGCACCCTAAACTGACTCCAAGAGCTAGATGGCTGGCCTCCTGATTAGAAGCCTCAGGGACAGAACGGGCTTCCAACAACCTTGAACTCAGCACCTTGATCCTGCCATCTGTGAGCCTTACCTTACCAAGTAATGAAACCCCAGTCCTGGACACTCGGAAGTGGACCGGAATGTGCTCTGCCAGCCCATCTGTAGGTACAGGAGAACTGATGCATCTCCTCTGGGGCATGGAGCATCTACAGCAGAACCGGTGCATCATCTTTGCTGCTCAACACATTGTCCACAGTACCTACTCATCGCATCTTGTGCCCAGATTTCCCCAGATTTGAACAGCTCTTGTGGGAATCATCTGCATTCAAGAATATCGCCTAGCCCCACATAACCCATCGGAACTGCTGCTATGTGACGAATCTTCATGCAAGGACATCACCTCGTCCCAAAGCAGCCCATCAAAACTGCCATTGCATGACGCATCTCCACACAAGTACTTTGCCTCACATTTCATAGCTCCCAGAGTCACCACTGCAAGACACATCTTCTTGCCCGAACAACGCATAGCCTCTGTTGCAGGACGCATCCTCAACGTGGAACTCCCCATCTGCTCACAGCCAAGATTATGGTACTGTGTTCAGTAGGCCTAAGTGGGTTCCTGTAGCTGACCTGTGCTACATCATGGTTGGCCTGAACGTGAGACTTTGTCATGGTCTGGCGCAACCAGATAACCACAGTTGGTTCTTTGGGCATACTTTCTCTTAAATATTTTAAATTGCATCTCTCCAATTCTAATGACTGGATTTTTGTAATATTGGACTTGATTTATTTATTAAAAAATAGCTTAACTTTTCTAATTTAGTTTGGGATTTCTCTTGTGCTGTGTTTTCACATTATTACTGCTTGAGGTGTTGCACAAATATTTTACTCATTGCCTCTAAGTTAAGCCTAACTGCTCTGTGCGGAGCTACCCGAGGGTTAAGCACATGTTAATTTAGGGTTTGCTTGTGACTACACCCTGCCAAGAATTGTGGTTGCTGCTTGAGTAGGGTTTCAATTCTTTAACCGGTAACCCAATTTCTTACAGCCACAAAAATCTAAAAAAATAAAAATAAATGAATAATGAAACAGTGCAACACAAATGTCTAACATTTACCCTTAATATGAACCATATGCTTATTCTAATTTAATTTGCAAGAAGTTATTGTTCAACATTCATTCTGCAAGGTCACACCTCTGGGGCAAATGTATCTTTCAACAGACATTAACATAGATATTCCACATTGCCACTGACTCCAGTATATTGCACACCAGGGATATCATTTCAAAGAAAATTCACAGTGTGGTGTTACTCAAAAATTGGTAACTCCGCAAAGTGTTCCCTTTCACGGCGGCTTGTGCTGCAGCCTTGAAAAAGGACCACAGCACAAGCTGCTGGGAAAAGGAGCACTTTCTCCACATCCAAATATTGTAAATATTATTAAGTCTAAAAACAAATTCTTGGTGAATGTACCACAAGTCTTGATATTTTTTTAGCTGTACATCACAACATAATTACAATATTCATTTTGTGGTTCATTTGTGCACTCTACTATAACAAACGTTATATATTCACCAATCCTATCAAGAATGCAGATGACGTTGTTTGACACTGCTATCCATTCTAAATTCAGTCTAGAACTATAAAATATGTCACTCTGACCACACACTGTCGCACTGTTTATCAACATGATCATATTTTCTATATCTTTCTTCATTTCCCTGGATGTTTGCAATGTAGTTCTGTCCAATTCAATCTTTCTGTAGCTGTATTGCCATACAGTGCTATTATCTACAAAACGTAAAGAGATGTGAATCATCCATGACAGGAAGTGTAGCTGGTTTTTATTTAAAGCCATTTTCAAGGACTTTATATGTGAAATTTACATACGGACATGGAAAATAAGGAATAGTTCCATCTACAAAAATGTTCAAATCTCGTTCTGAAGGATATAGGGCCAGATGTAGGTCGCCCAATACCGGTCGGTAACAGTCGAAATTACCGAATTTCGGCCGTTACCGACCGGTATTGGCAATTTGTGATGTAGGAGGCCAAAAAATACCGATTCGGTAAATACGAATCGGTAAATACCGAATCGGATGTTACCGATTCGGTATTTACCGATTCGGTAGATGATATGTAAGAAGCACAATTAAGAGTGCATATGTGCATTAGGGATTCGATATTTACCACCAACTAATAGTTGGTGGTAAATATCGAAAACCTTAAAAAAAGCAATTTTGTGCTTTTTTCAACTGTGCCATTTGGCAGACATACATGCCCTTAGGGCATGTATGTGTGCCACATGTGCACCCATGCACTATACAGGGGTGCAACAGGGTGTCAATGTGACACCCTGCCACCCTTGTAGGTCTACCCACTATTACCGATTCCGTATTTCCCGAATCGGTAATTCTCATTCATTCCTATGGGCCTCCAGGCCCATAGGAATGAATAGGGAATACCGAATCTGTAAATACCGAATTGGTATTTACCGAATTCTACCAATTCGGTAAGATTTACCGAATCATTAGCTACATATCATTTACCGATTATAAAATACCGAATCGGTAAAATTCGGTATTTTACAATCGGTAAATGATATTTACCTACATCTGGCCCATAGTGCCTTAACAGCTTTCCCCATGCCCTTCTAGTAATTACCTTCCAACCTAGAAATGGTTATTTATTTAGAAAACATGTGTATTCTGCAGGTTAATAGTCACTCACTTCTAATGTACAAACCCTCTTCTCTTTTTTTATTTCGCAGGAACATCAAAATAAATCTAGATATTAAAAACAAACCTGAGTTATCAGTGTTCACATTACATAATAAATTGTTTGGAATAGTTTGGAATATCAACTCATACTAGTTAGACCTGGCTTGTCCAGCGGGTTTATCCCCAGACTTTTTGCTTTTTGGCCTCCTGTTTTGGACCCTGTTTGTGTTGGTTTTATGACTTTGGGCACTTTACCACTGCTGATCAGTGCTAATGTGCATATGCTCTCCCTGTAAATTGTTATGATGGATTGGTGATTCCATGATTTGCACATTTGATTTACTGGTAAGTCCCTATTACAGTGCACTGTGTGTGCCCATGACCTGTTAATCACATGCTGCTAGTGGGCCTGCAGCACTGTTTGTGCCACCCACATGATCAGCCGGTAAATGTTTTTTATTTTTTTTATTTTCAAAAACCTTTATTGAAAAAAACAAATTTGGTAAATATCTCCGCTTACTGCCTACAACCATGTTCTGTCCGGTATAGCGACTTTGCAGCTGTGTGAGATGAGTGTATTGTGGGGGTAAGGGAGTACACAGCAAGCCGCCTACAACCCTCTTGGGCCGGCTGTGATAGTGGGAGTGTTCGGATGCGAAGGCAGGAGTATCATAGCAGTCATGTGATAACAAAACATTCCTAAACTCCACTTGTGTGGCATGCACAAGAGAAAGTTTACCACACTAAAGGGGTGTATCGGTCTGTGTATCTGCGGTGCTGACGCATATCGTCCCTAGTCTTCCAGCATGTGATGGTCATGTGCTCTGTCAGGGGGGTAGTGCGAGGGAATGGATTTATTTTATTTATTTTTTGTTTTATTTTGAAAGTTTTATATAGCGCGAACAAGATCCTTGCAGATATCAGAGCGCTTTACACATACATGGGATAAGAAAAACAAGCGAGTGATTAACCCCTTGGCTGTGGGGCTGTTTCCCCTGCTGTGCTGGGGGGCGGGGGGCACGCACAGCGCCCCCGTGCTCATGACGAGGTCAGCTCGTCATGAGCCACGGTGCTCGTATGCTCATGACGAGCTGAGCTCGTCATGACCACACCCGTTTGTGTGGAACGCTCGCACAGCAGGGGAATTAGCCCAGCGTGTGAGCGTTCCAACGGTCATGACGAGCTCAGCTCGGCATGAGCACACGAGCATCGTGGTTCATGACGAGCTGACCTCGTCATGAGCATAGGAGGGGTTAACAAAGGTTTTGTGCACAGAGGAGCTGAAGGTTATCAATGGAGAGCAAAGTAAGATAAGCTAACAAGGTACATAGTAGATCAGTCCAGACATGTAGTAAAAGGATAGATGAAGAGTCTCAAGGGTTCCATAGCATATGTTCAGGTGAATTTAGCCATGAGGATCGTTTTGACTTCTTTTTTGAAAGATGCAGTGGAGGAGATAAGTCTGGTTTCTGGAGGGAGGGCATTCCAGATCCTGAGTTCCATCCCTGAGAAGGAGAGTTTATAAGTTTTTTCCTTCTGGAATCTTTGTGGTTTCAGAAAAAGATTTTGTGTGCTTCTTGTGGCTCTTGAACCACCTGAAATTGTCAATTTCTGAGTGAGGTAGCTGGGTGAGTTGTGGTGTATAGCCTTGTGTGTCATGCAGGCGATTTTCAGATGGATTCTAGCTTCGTAATGCAGCCAGTTCAGGGATTTTAGGTCAGGAGAAATGTGCGAGCGCTTTTTTGATCCAGTGATAATTCTTGCTGCGGCGTTCAAAGAGGCTCTTAGTGGTGCAGTTGTTGATATGGGGAGACCACAGAGGGCGACACTTCCATAGTCAATCCGAGGAATGACTAGGGTTTGTACTGCGGTTTGGAAGTCCTTGGCTGGGAGGAAGGGTTTAAGCTTCCTCAAAGTATTGATTTGGAATTTAGCTCCCTTAGTTGCCTTGCTGATATGATGTTGCATATTGAGATTAGCATCAAGGGTTACGCCTAAAGATTTCGCTGAGTCCACGATGGTAGGTTGGACGTTGAGTGCAGTTAGGTGTTTAAGCCAAGCCTGAGTGATGGGGATTTTAGCAGGAGGTGCTATACGAAGGAATTCAGTTTTTAGAGCGTTAAGTTTGAGATGATTCTCGGCCAGCCATGTCTGTGTGTTCCTAAGCGTTGTGTTGAGTAGTTTGATGTCTTCAGGGGATTGTATTTTGAGGTAGAGTTGGGTGGGGAAACATCCTTTACAACGCAACTTTTACAACGCACTACCATTACGACGCAACTATTACAACGCAAGTCATTACAACGACTTGCGCTGGAGGGCGCTCTAGGATAGGGAATAGTTTAATTATGATCCAACACCTTCTCTACTATCCACGGGGACTGGAGTTGGAATAGTAAATTAAACTATTCACTATCCAGCGCCCCCCAACGCAAGTCATTGTAACGACTTGCGTTGTAAAAGTTGCGTCGTAATGGCATGCGTTGTAAAAGCATGCGTTGTAATGTCATACATCCAGTTGGGTGTCGTCTGCGTACATGTGAAATTGTACATTAGATGCTTGGAGCAGTGTGGTGAGTGGCTCCATGACTAGATTGAACAATGTTGGGGATAAGGAGAATCCTTGTGGGACACCTAGTGTTACAGGAATGGGTGAGGACATCGTGTTGTTGATCTTGAATTTCTGAGTCCGGTTATGCAGAAAGGAGGTAAACCACTTGAGTACAGTCCCTGATAGACCCATTCTGATATTCAACAGCTCAAGTAAGTTCTCGTGTTTGACGGTGTCAAAGGCTGCCGGGAGGTCGAGTAGGATGAGGAGGCAGGTATCGTTCTGATCTAAGATTTGGAGTGCGTCATCAATTATGTGTGTCTTGGCTGTTTCCGTGCTGTGTCCTGCTAGGAAGCCTGATTGGTGTGAGTTGAGGAGGTCAAACTGATCAATGTGTTTTGTCAATTGGAGGTGTACACATTTGTCCAGCAATTTGGCCAGGGTAGGAATATTCGAAATAGGACGGTAGTTGTTTAGGTCCGTAGGGTCTGCTGTGGCTTTCTTAAGTATGGACGAAACTTGTCCCACTTTGAGGGAGTCGGGGTTGAGTCCGTGTTGAAGTGAGCTGTTAATAATTTTGGTCCAAAGTGGGAGAAGCAGTGGGATGAAGTCCTTTACAGCGTTTGCAGGTAGGGGGTCCATGAGGTGTTTAGAAGGTTTCAGGGTAGTGAGCATTTTGCCTATTGTTTCTTCTGTTTAGGTGTCAAAGGACGACATGTAGCATTGTTTTTTGATTCAATGGGTGTTATGCTGTGGAGGCTGGAGTAAAGGCTTAGATCATTGAGGAGATCGTTCCTGATGTTATCTGTCTTTAGGTTAAAGACAGCAGAGAATTCTTCACATGACGGTAGAGTGCTAGTCTTGTTATGTGATTGTTGAGGTTGTTCCTTGGATTGGGTTTTTATTAACTCAAACAGTTTTTCGGGCCGTTTTTTTGCTTGGTCAAGCTCTTATGAGGTGTCTGCATCATTGTGTGGAGTATGTTCCAGTAAATAGGTTTGCAGCGGACCCCAGATATCCAGTGGGTGTGAGGAGGGGGTTGAAGCTCTACTTAGGTATGTAGTTGCTATTGACAATATGTTAAATCTCGAAGCCAGTACTTAAATTTCGGCGCTCTCCCTCTCCCCCATCTACAGGCGATTTTCCTTTTGGCAAGTAATAGTGCCATGGAGGTGTATTTCAGCATTTTTGCGGCAATAGGTTCAGTGTAGCCTAGCAGGGCGGTAAGGGGTCTGTAGGGACATGTAGGCCAATCATGAGATCCAATGCAGCGAGGACCTCTGCCCAATAGCGTTGTATAGGTGGACAATCCCAGGCTAAGTGTCTAAAATCAGCCCTGACTCTGCCGCAGTGGTCGCAGCAGTCGTGGTCACGTAGTTTTAACCTGTATAGTCGCGCTGGCGTGTAGTACAGATGATTCAAGTCTTTGTAATGTATTATCCTGAATCTGCTGCTAGCAGAGATTTCCCCAGTCTGTGCACAGCAGAATGCCCACTGTTTGTCGGTTATGGGGTGACCGAGCTCTGTCTCCCACTTGCCTTGGGCCGGAGGTGGGTCATATTCTCTATTGGACGGTTCGGTATAATTTCGACAGTACATGTGCTGGGGTTTCTTGTTGCAACAGTTTGTGTAGCGGGGGCATAGCTGGGGGTTCTAAGGTGAAAGTGGGTGTGGCCGTTTTCATGTCCTGTCGTAGCCTAATGTAATAGAAATGGGGGATAGGGTCTACTTGTATAAAATATTCATCGCTGGTGCTGAATTTTCCATTGATGTATAGCTGTCCCCATGCATGTATAGAGAGTTTACAAGGGAGCTGATGACAGCCGCCCTCTTGTGTGACTAGGAGGTCCTGTTGCCCGCATAGGGGCAGAAGAGGAGAATACAGTAGTGTGCAGTTGGTTATTTTGGCTAGGTCATGCCATGCGCTTACGGTACACTGAACAGTGGTAGATGCAATGTGTCTGGGGACCATCGGGGTGCTAAGGTAGGCGGAGCTAGGAGTGGGGCGCATGTAGCCATCTTCAATCGCCAGATGAGGCATATAGGGGGGGCTTCATCCAATATGTAGCGAAGTGTGCCTGTGCGCAGCTGAAGTATAATTCAATGTCAGGCATCGAGAACCCTCCCGCATTAAAAGGGCACGTGATTATGTCCCATCGAAGCCTGGCCTGTTTCCCCCCCCCCAAAGCAGACGGATAAGTTGAGTCTTGACGGCTGAGAAAAAATGACGGCTCGGGCATAAGGGATGTTGACAAACAGGTACAGGAGTCTATTTTGATTAGTGATGCCCTTCCAGCCATAGGCAAGGGTAACGCTATCAATTCAATTCAAATAACTTTATTTCGATTCCAAAAAAGGAGTCATAAAAGTATACACCAGTATAAAAGTATATAATTTGTCATAAAAGTCCACGATACATATTTACATAGTTAGGCTTTACAATGCATTAAAAAGTAACCTTGATCATATATATGGACAGGACATAAAGTGCTAAGTAGATTTCATTAACAGGCCAACAGGAGAAACATTTATGGAAATTTCCACCAGTAACTTATTTCAATATCGGTTTCTAATAGCAAAGGCCGATCTAATAAAACTCAGTACAGCATTACAAATACTTGGAGTTGACAAGGACAATAAATGCTCATAGCCCTCTTTGTAATAGCATGATCCAAAAGATAATAAAACAGGTCTAATAAATGTGTTTCTTGGGACCTTATACTAAGCACAGAAAAGGATAAGGTGCAAAGTATTTTGCGAAACCCTATCATTACAGGGGCAAGGAGGTAGACTCTCACACCACCCCCCTTGCTTTGGGAAGGCAAAAAGGAAGTGTAATGTACTAAGGCGAAACCTTGTCAAATAAAAACGCCATTGCGTATGGATGATATACGATAAGTAAAAAGGCCGCTGCAATTTGCCCCTAACATACAGTGCATGCTCACTATTTCTTAAGGTACCCAAATTAGAACAATAGGCATTTTTGATAGTTAACTTAGAATCCTTGCCAATCATATCAGGGTTTTCAAACATCTTACCTAACCCAATCTTGTAAAAGGTGTCCCTAACATATAGGAGCCATGGAATCTCCATAGAGTGATCAAGTTTAAGGCAATCTTGTAAAATGTCCTTTGTCAATTTCAGTTCATCAGATTGCCAAACTTTAGACCATAACAATAGTGGCGCTACATGTATAATGTCACTTACAAACTCCATACCCACCTCCCCATGACAAAAACTATTCGACGTACCTGATGGGACAGATAGGAGACGCTTTATAAATTTGTTCTCCATAACCTGTAACTTTTCATTGTTTTGTGACCCCCAGACTCCAGCGCCAAAGGTTGCAACGGAGACACACTTGGCTTTATATAGGGATATTATTTCTACTTTTCGCCTTTGACCTAGTTTACTGGCAAAACGAAAAAGGGCTTCAATTGATTGTGTAACCTTTTGGGCCCGAGCTGATATCAAAGGGTCCCAATTCAGTTTCTTGTTAAAAAGATTACCCAGGTAATTAAAGTTGTCAACTTTCACTATGATTGAGTCCTTCACCATATACCTGCGGGTTTTTACACTTTTCGGGCCGCAAGTCATGGCAAAGGATTTAGTGAAGTTGACCCTAAGATCTAAACTTTCCATAAATATATCAAAAGCATTTAGACAGATCTGCATGCTATTGGAAGTAAGGGTCATTAAAACAGTGTCGTCTGCATATGACAACATTGGTATCCTTTTACCATTAGCCTGTGGAAAGTCAGCGCCAGATTCCAACAAAAAACTTTCTAATCCATTGGTATAAACCAAAAATAAAAAGGGAGCTAAAATACATCCCTGGCGGACACCTTCCGTGGATAATATGGGTCTAGTCTTCTCCCCACCAGGGCCATATCTAATTCTCACTGTAGTGGCGGCATGGAGCCTGCGAAGCAAGGTAACCAATGGTTCCTCAAACCCCATGGACTCCATCATCCGCCACATCTTACCCCTGCATGCAGTGTCAAAGGCACTGGACAAGTCCATGAATGCCAAGTGGATGGAACTATTCTTGGCACCCATGTAGTTGCCCATAATTAGTGCCAAATTGAGACACTGCTCGGTGTTTCCTTTACCTCTTCTAAACCCATATTGGGAGTCCACAATAATGCCTACTGACTCCGCCCATGTTTCGAGGCGTGCCAATATCACTCTGCCCGTTAGTTTGCAGGACGCATCTATTAGTGATATCGGCCTGTAGCAGCACGGGTCAGACTTGTCACCCTTTTTGAAAATAGGTACCACAACAGCCTCTTTCCAGGAAATTGGAATAGACCCCACCACTATTTATTTATTTATTTATTTACTGACATTTATAAAGCGCGAAGGAATACCCGTAGGCGTCTCGGCGCTAGACTACAGTAATGTCCCTCCCCAATGGTGAAGTTCATGCGGGCTGGTGTGCTGTGTTATTGGTTGAATAACCACGTCTTCAGTCTTTTCCGAAACTGTAGGAGTGAGGGGCTGGTTTTTACGTGGTTTGGCAGAGAGTTCCAGATTTTAGGAGCCGCAACTAGAAAGCGGCGGTATTGCCTTAAATACATTTAATAGTAGGGGTGACCAGACCTCTAAGTTATGTTTAAAGAGATCCAAGGGTACTGCATCTGGCCCTGGGGCCTTTAATGCAGTACCCTTACTCAGGGCAATCTTTACCTCTTGAAGCGTTAATGAGGCACTAAATAATTTTGCTGACTCCATATTGAGGTCGCCAACTCCCAAAGTAGTAGTTAGCAATACCTCATTTGGATTAAAGATTTTACTATAGTGAGCTACCCAAGTGTCTTCTGGTATGTGAGCTTGCATGGTACCCTTTTCTTCAATTCTTAAAAATGGTCGGTTTATTACCTCCCAAATGGTTGGTTTATTACCTCCCAAATGGTTGGTTTATTACCTCCCAATCCGCTCCCAATAACGCTATCCATTTTGTGACTTTGTCGGTTATGGAGTCCAATACACGTCCATAGTTAGTCGTCATGAGTTCGTCACGTGCGCGGGTCACAGTGATGCCTAGATAGGTAAAAGTATCATCACACCATGCAAGTGGGAAATCAGGGGTGAATCTCACGGTAGAGTCAGTAAGAAGATATTTCTGGGATTTGGACCAGATGATATTCACCCCGGATAGTTGCCCGAACAGAAGGAATAAGCGCAATATGGGGTTCAGGCTAAGGTCCGGGTGTCGCAAATATAAAGTAATGTCGTCTGCGTATAATGATATGAGAATCTTGCCTTTCGCTTTCTCACCGGAGGGTGCTTTCCTGGATCCCTTGCTGCCTGCCTGAGAGGGCTATTGTTCGCCGGACCCGCTCCGCGGGACCCGCTTCACCTGGGCACTAGTTGTGTGTTGTGTGCGAGGCGTGCAGGGCTGCGAGCGTGACGCAGGGGACTCCAACTTCCAGGAGTCCCTGCGAGGCCAATCACCATCACCTGGCCCGCTCTCCCTGCAAGGCACGCCCACAGCACTCTGGACATCTGAAAAGCCCGTTCTCCCCTTGGCGTGATGAGACTCTTGCCTATCGCTTTCTCACCGGAGGGTGCTTTCCTGGATCCCTTGCTGCCTGCCTGAGAGGGGCTATTGTTCGCCGGACCCGCTCCGCGGGTCCCGCTTCACCTGGGCACTAGTTGTGTGTTGTGTGCGAGGCGTGCAGGGCTGCGAGCGTGACGCAGGGGACTCCAACTTCCAGGAGTCCTTGCGAGGCCAATCACCATCACCTGGCCCGCTCTCCCTGCAAGGCACGCCCACAGCACTCTGGACATCTGAAAAGCCCGTTCTCCCCTTGGCGTGCTGAGACTCTTGCCTATCGCTTTCTCACCGGAGGGTGCTTTCCTGGATCCCTTGCTGCCTGCCTGAGAGGGGCTATTGTTCGCGGGACCCGCTCTGCGGGTCCCGCTTCACCTGGGCACTAGTTGTGTGTTGTGTGTGAGGCGTGCAGGGCTGCGAGCGTGACGCAGGGGACTCCAACTTCCAGGAGTCCTTGCGAGGCCAATCACCATCACCTGGCCCGCTCTCCCTGCAAGGCACGCCCACAGCACTCTGGACATCTGAAAAGCCCGTTCTCCCCTTGGCGTGCTGAGACTCTTGCCTATCGCTTTCTCACCGGAGGGTGCTTTCCTGGATCCCTTGCTGCCTGCCTGAGAGGGGCTATTGTTCGCGGGACCCGCTCCGCGGGTCCCGCTTCACCTGGGCACTAGTTGTGTGTTGTGTGTGAGGCGTGCAGGGCTGCGAGCGTGACGCAGGGGACTCCAACTTCCAGGAGTCCCTGCGAGGCCAATCACCATCACCTGGCCCACTCTCCCTGCAAGGCACGCCCACAGCACACCTGTATATAAACGCAGCATTTACCCGCGCTCGCGGGACGCGCGCGGGACGCAGCTCGGGGCGAAGACCGGGCAAAGACCGGGCCGTTTGAGGCCGTTCGAGGACGGAAAGGACTGGACTGGGCAACCCCACTGGACTTATTGTGTTCACATGTACAGGTTTTAATTACTTTTTATTCGTATTTATATCACCATGTGTTCACGGGGTACTTGCAGCAAAACTGCTAAAGGAGGGTTAAAATCAAATGGGACACTCGATGATTTTATTGTCAAGACTAATTTAGCCATTGACAATGAAATAACTAAAATGCAACACAGAGTGTCTTTGGAGCTCGAGGCAGTGCGAAGACTATCCCAGGATCTAGCATTCACTAAAAAATCATCCTTAGGCAATATTGCCTCGGCCAAAACCCCTGAACGCCTGTCTGGCCCACGGCCCCTGATAGTACTGGCAACTATTCATCCTCCCCCATCAACCCCTCCACCAGAGCCACAACCCATTCCCATCCCGATACCCTCCAAGTCTCTCCAGACTTCGATGTTAAAAACCCCAAGCTTAAACCTTGGTATCCCCAAACAATTAGACACGCTAAAGCTGCCAGCTAGTGTTGACAAAAGAGATGTTGCACATATAAAAAAACGTCTTGCCAGATCAACTTATGCTCGTAAAAAGGTCAAAATTGCGAGGGCACATTTCTTTAATAATCGCCGTCTCTTGGCCTCAAATAGAGCAGGTACTAGTGCCCCGCCGGCCAATACTTGCCCTACTGGTGTGGTCACCGATACCAGTATAGATAGCATAGTCCTAGATACAACTACGGGGGAATCACTCCCAATTTTATCTGAGGGAGCCCCTGAGGAACTATTAGGTGACCCTGGTAAGCTACAGGGGGGTGATGAAGTTTTCATCAACACTGTATGGGATACTTTGAAAAGGCTTCTATCCCCCCTGGAACTCTGTCTCTCACGAATCGAAAATAATCTACTAGAAATGGACAAGACAATTGTTGCTCTAGCAAGTCTTGGCTTAAAGCAGTTGGAGGCAAATACTTTACTGAGTGTCGAGAGCATCACACAGGCTTCAGCGGCACCAGCTTCGGCCCCACCCCGGCCTAATCCTAAACCCATACCAAAACCTCGTACTAAGGACTGCATCCCCTTGGCCTCTAATCCCCACCCTATTGCCCCAATTTCTTGCCCTTTACAAGACAAAGCACCTATAAAAAGGGCCAACCAGGCTAGTGTCCAGCAAATAAATAAGAGTGTGAACCCACGCACTTACCCCAAGGGAGTTAGATATGGAAATCGACACAACTTTCGTGGAGGCTATATTGATTTACCACCAGATGCCAGGTCTTATGTTGTAGTGTTGGCAGGGGTGCCTGTTCTGGAGCCATGGTCTCAAGAGGACCATTGTTCACTAAAGAACAAGGCTATCCATTGGCTTAACGTAAATAGACAACTACCGAACAATCTTAGAAGTAACATCCTAATGGTTCGCAGAGTTCCTTGGGTAGGCCCCTCATTCAAGTCTATCCCGGGTGATTGCATCGTTATTTCCTTTGCAGATCCAAACACAGCCCACCACCTATGTTCTTGGGATGCACGGGGTGATAACTCTGGTATTACTGTTAAGCCACTCACCTTTTTTTATCCCCCACGACTACACACAAACCTAGGAGGGAATTGGTCTAGAGTCCACAATACTACATGGGGTGGACGAAGGGAAGGTTGGCAAGGCCAAAATGGTTGGTGGGAAGGGGTCCCCACCTCAAACAGGTTTGGTTGCCTCGACGAGGTCGATTGACTTCGGAGGGACAATGCGCCAGTTCATTATCCTAAATCCACCCCTATGCCTGTGTTTCCTGCTCATACCCATCTAGAAGTTTGTGTAGAAAATGCTGTCCCCTTCAAACTAACAGGTTATGTTCCAAGATATGTAATCAAGCCTCCTACCACTAATTTACATGCAACTCATGCTGTTGTTGATACACCCTTGGAGGGCCCTTCACCTGACTCGAAACCTGTATTCGGCTATATTGAGACCAAAACCGAAGAGGCAGGTCCACCTGAGGTGCTACTATCTAGAGCTCTAGTGAGTCCTCCAGGGGTGGCTTCCAGCAAAATAGTTCGGCCAAGGGGTGGTATAGTACTGTCTCCTGCTACGTCTGTATGCATGACCCCCCCAGTAGTCCCCCCATTGGACACATTTAACATACTATCCTGGAATGTTGCAGGGGTTAGGGGTAGCTTGAATTCAGAAGATTGGTTGGAGTTTGTGGACAGTTTCGATATCATTCTGCTACAGGAAACCTGGGCACCCGATCCAGTTCATAGACTAGGTTTTGTAATTTTTTTTAAACCAGCTATAAAGGGTGCCAAAGGGCGTGCTTCTGGGGGTCTCTTGATCTGGGTGAAACAGTCATTTGGATATCATCCATCCGAGATATTTGTAGATAACCCGGACCTTCTGGTAATTAAATTGAGTAAAGTGGGCCACCGGGACATGAATATTATTAATGTTTATGCACGAGGGCTCCCAGGGGGCCGCCGCCCAGCTGTGCTGGATGTATTGGATCACCTTCTAGCAGGACAGGCCAGAGAAGATTTTGTCCTCCTGGCAGGTGATTTTAACTGCACTTTTGAGCCGTTATATGTAGCCGGCGATAGCTGGGGCTCTGCAGAAGACGCAGTTTGGAATATCCCAGATTTACTGGTAAATAAAACTGTTAAAGCCACTGAGGCCGCGCTGAATTGGATGGCTCTGTGCCTTACTTGGGGGCTTAGGGCAATAAATGGTCGGTCAGGATCTGATTTGGGTGCTAACTACACCTTTGACAACGGTTTGAGGAAAAGCAGGATTGATTACTTCCTGTTGAAGCTAGAATTCTGGCCGCAGCTGGTAGATATGGAAGTTGTACCTCGCCCAGAAAGTGACCACAACCCCCTCTCACTCAAATTGAAGCTTCCAGGTATGAAGAGATTAAAAGAACCTGATATTACGCGGACAGGGGACGTTCTCTTGACCAATGACCGTAGAAGGTTGAAATGGTCTAGGCTAGCGGGCGATGAGACCCTACAGGAGTGTGTTGAGACTGTGGTTTCTAAATCGTTAGGCGTCATTATGGGTGAGGATTTGCAGGGGGGTGGATCCGTAAATACTGTTATTGACCTTCATGAGCGCTGCTTTAACGAGCTCAAATCCCTCCTCTCTCTACCAGGTCTGAAGGGCATTGTTAAACACAATGCAATCCGCCAGAAATGGTATAACAAAAAATGCAGGGAGGCCCACAGACATCTTGTTAAAGAGGTCAAGTCCCGCAATATGTGTGCGGTTAAGGAAGCTAGGGTGTTATATAAGAAAGCTCAGTGGGAAGCCAAACGGGAGTGGGAGGATATGTATTGGTCTGATCTCCTGGACGCCTCTACCTCAAACAACCAGCTTAAATTCTGGAATTTAGTGAAATGGGGTAGGGATTCTGACTCACATACTCCTACAAATCACGTGTCCCCTGAAGTCTGGGTGAGCCACTATTCGGCCCAATTCTGTGCCGAAACATCCGAACCCCCTTTCAACTTGGATGAGGTACCTTTGCCACCCACTCGCGGGGAGAGACTCATATTCACAGACACTGAGGTAGAGCTAGCACTTGGCTTGACCCAGCGGGGAAAAGCACCTGGTATGGACTTAATTCCTGCAGACTTGTTTAAAGCCAACCCTGCTCTTTGGGTGCCCTACATAACAAAGATCGCCAATGCAATAGCTAGTGGGGCAAGAATCCCTTGGTCTTGGAAGGAAGCGGAGATACTCCCTATCCACAAAAAAGGCGATAGGTCTAATCCGGGCAATTATCGCCCGATTAGCCTTATCGACTCCCTCCAAAAAATTATCGCACGTATGGTTCTGAGTAGAGTTCAAGGCTGGATTGAACTAGAGGACATTCTATCTCCTATGCAAGCGGGCTTCAGATCTGGAACGAGCACCATCGATCAGGTGTTCAGATTCTGTCTGATCTACTGGAAGGTGGTACTGCTCGGCGGTGGTACCATCTATGCCGCTTTTATTGATCTGAAGTCCGCTTTCGATCTCGTGCCGAGGGTTAAACTGTGGTGCGTCCTGAGGGACTTGGGCCTGCCAAGGGAACTTCTTGATCTGATAGTTAAAATGCATGAGGATAATTATGCTAGGGTGAGATGGGGAGGCCAGGGACAAGTATCAAAATCCTTTCCCGTGACCCGTGGTGTTCGCCAGGGCTGCGTCCTGGCCCCAACACTTTTTCTGCTTTTTATTGATCAAGTGGTCAAGTTCTTTGCAGACACCCCCACTGACGCCCCTTTGTTGGCAGGGTTAAAGTTTCCAATGCTTATCTTTGCCGATGACACTCTGCTCCTCTCGAAAACACGTAGCGGACTCCAGCGGGCGCTGGACCGCTTCGAGGAGTTTTGTGCCATTAATGACCTTAAGGTAAACGTTGGTAAAACCAAGTTCATGGTCCTCAATAGGAGACATTTTGTCCGGAGCTCCGTAAGCCTGAGTGGAGTTAACCTGGAACAAGTTGAAACCATGACATACCTGGGGGTTACCCTGGACCGTCGTCTGGGTTGGAAAGATCAGGTCAGTGCCCAACAGCTCAAGTTTGCCCGACTCACTGGTTGCCTTCTGAGTGAGCAAAGGAGATCAATTACCAAACGTGTTTCCCCAGCATTAAAAATTTATGACACCAAGATCAACACCGCAATTTTATATGGTGCTGATCTCTGGGGCTATATTGATCTCTCCAGCCTATTCAGAACCCAGTGTAAGTTCTTAAGGGGCTTGATTGGGCTACCCCAATCTTCACCTTCTATACCCCTGTGTTTGGATATGGGATGTAACCCTATCAATGAGATGGCTAGGTTTAGACTGGTGGCCTTCTGGAGGCGTTTATGGACATCCCCTGACCTTATCCTTTTTGCTAGGGAACTGGCCGAAGTTAGGTCAATCGGGGGATCGGAGAAAATCCCCTGGTTAAAAAGCGTAAAAACCATCTTGATTGAAATGGGTTTAGAACATTTGTGGATTTCCCCTAGCACTAATGCTTTCCCATCCAAACAGGATTTCAAGGCATTGTATTGGGCCTCGGCCCATTTATCATTAATACCTGCCTCCAGCTCTGTTGGTCTCACGGGGAGATTCCTGACTATTAAGTTGGATCCCTCCCATGAGATCTACTGGGACATTATTACGAAACAGCTGGACAAGAAGCTTTACCATCAGTTTCGGGTAGGATCACTGCCCTTGAACTCCTTTACAAACAAATGGGCTAACGGAACAACCGAATTTTGTAGTTGTTGTACAAGCTATAAAGAAACAGAGGGCCATTTCCTGTTCGCCTGCCCGATCTATTCAGTGCCCCGTACCAAATGGCTAAAACCTCTGTTCCAGCACCTCCCTTTCAGAAGGTCCTCGGAGGCTATTCAGGTTTTAAAAACCAATACCTCAGAAATGATTGTGGTGAGTGTAGCCAAATTCTTAGGGTGGGCCTGGGCCATTAGGGCAAGAAGTAGACAACATATCAGGGCTTCATAAATCCTTACTAAGGATCATTTACATTACCCCCAACTAATTCTGTAATACTGTATATAGTCTGAGGTATGTTCCCTGCATTTTCTGTTTGTTTCATAAATTTTAATATGCTATGGTCAGGTTTGTCTTGTATTTCTGTATGTTTAATAACTTTTTAAACAATGGCGTTAGTGTTTTTAAAAATAATGTAATTATAATGAAATGTGTTTTACTATCGTCTTTTATGATTTTGATATCGAAATAAAGACTTTAAAACCTGAAACCTGATATGAGAATCTGCCGCTCTGGGTAGATAATGGCGTTTTCTTGATGGTGCTGTTTGATTTTGGCAGTGAGGGGTTCAATAGCGAATGCAAAGAGGAGGGGGGAGAGAGGGCAGCCCTGCCTGGTGCCTCTCGCCAGCTGGAAGGAGGAAGAGCGTAGGCCATTCACCATGACGGTGACACGGAGGCCACTGTAAAGTAGGTTGATCCAGGCTAGAAATGGGGGGGAAAGCCCATGCGTGTCAATACAAAGGAAAGATTGTCCCATTCTAGGGAATCGAAATCCTTGGTAGGATCGAGGAATATATAGCAAAAAGGTGGAATATGGCAGCAGCATTTTCTTCGGGATCAATATCGTGAAGTAGAGCAAATAGAGTCCTCAGATTGTGGGCTGTGCTCCTAGTCGGGACAAATCCCTATTGGTCTGGGAGGACCAGTCCTGGCATAAGGGGGCTAAAAAGGTTAGCGATCAGTTTGGCGAGTACCTTGGCATCCACATTTATAAGGGAGAGGGGCCTGTACGAGTTTAGTTGCATGGGCGATTTACCAGGCTTAGGCAAGGATACGATAAGAGCTTTGTACAGGCAGAATGCCGGTCTCGCGGGCCTCCTTGAACACATGGCGCAACACCGTAATAATGAGATGCTTAAACATTTTATAAAATTCAGCCGGTAGGCCATCCGGCCCTGGGGCCTTGCCAGATTGCAATTGCATGATTGCTGAGATGATCTCATCATCCTCATGGTCAGCCAGAAGGAATTCTCTTTGGCCATTCCCCAGCCAGGCTATGGTGGTATCTTCAAAAAAGGAGTCAAAATCTACCGGAGTCTGGCGGTGGGTGGAGTATAGATCTTTATAGAAGAGGTTAAACGCAGCTGGAATGTCCAAGGAATTTCTGTGTACCAGTCCGTCCTTGTCTTCAATTTCTAACACTGTGTTAATGAAGCGTGGGGAGCGGACAGAGGAGGCCAGTGCTCTACCCGGTCTCTCGCCCTCACCATATTGTCGAGCTTTGTGGTATTTCCCTCTGAATTTGCACTCACGTTCTGCAGTATCTTGGTAGACAGTTAGTAGTTTGCGTAGGTGTGCGTGCAGTGTGGGAGAGGGCGCTGACTGGAGAGTAGACTCAGTCTGCTTGATTTCTGCCTCTAGTTTGTAGAGCATGTGTCTGATGTCTTTGAGAACCCCGCCACTTTTTGCCAGGCAGATACCCCGTATGGTGACTTTAAAAGCCTCCCATATAGTAGAATATTGAGGAACGGAGCCAGTATAACCGAGGAAGAAATCTGATATTTCTTGTTCTATTTCATCCTTAAAGACAGGGTCAAGCAGTGATTGCGGATTGAGGCGCCATGCAAAATATGGGGGTTCCCCTTGCAGCGGGGTGAGGGCCAGCAATACTGGAGAGTGATCCGATTATTTGCGTGGCAGATAAGCGGTGTGCCGTCCAAGTTGCTAACCCTTTGTCGATTAACCAGTAATCTATACGCGACCAGGAGGTGTGGGCAGAGGAGTAACAGGAGCCTTGCAGTGTTTCTGGATGGTGGGTCCTCCAAGGGTCCATGAGACAGTGTTCCCCCACGATGTCCCTGAGTGTTTGCTGTGCAACTGTGTAGTGATGAGATTGCGGGTGCGACCTGTCTAGGCTGGGGTTGAGTGTGACATTGAAGTCTCCTCCCCATACCAGTTGTGTGGTATCAATGTCCTGTACCTTTCCCCACAGCACCCGGAAAAACTCTGGATCATCTGAGTTTGGGCCATAACATGATACCATAGTAATGGATTGCCCTTTTAGCCTACCCCACAGTATGTTATACCTTCCCAGAGGGTCTGCATATGAACCAATGGGAGCGTATGGGAGTGTATGTTTCACTAGCACTGAGGTGCTAGTGCTATACATATGAGGAATAGCAGGAGAACCCCCTGTGAGCAGCCCAACGAGAAGCGAAGGTGACGTATGAGTTGGGAGATATGTGTGTTTCCTGCAGCATAGCGCAGTGGATCCATGGCGGTCAAGATATGCTAGGATGTGACGCCGCTTTCGGGGATCTCCTAACCCACGCATGTTCCATGATAGGAAGTTATATCTGAACACTGTAGGACGGATCTCCGTCACAGCCGCAGTGGACGTGATCGTGGTAGGCCAGTATTTGTGTGGCTAAATGAGACTTCAACAAGCAGTGGTGTGGTATCGATGCCAAAACTAAAGAAGAAAAACCTTGAAGCCATTCCCAATCCCTCCCCCCTCCCACAACAGCAACCCCAATCTGCTGTGCTGTGTTCCCTCCCCTCCTACAACAATCCCGCAAATCCCAGTCCCAACCGGGGACAAGAAGAAAACAATGTTCCCATGATAAGGGTTCGCCTGATGTGTGGGCTCCAGAGGGCAGCCAGTACCTCCTCGCAGTAGCGAGGGCGTTCAGGCATTAGTAGAAGGTCATCTCATGCCAATGCACATAATAAGGCTGTGGCTTAATAGGTGACCATTCCAAGGATGTAGGGATCTTCAGGATACTTTCATTAGCAGCATGCCAGTCACAATAATGAGAGAGTGGACTTACCAAGTCAATCCCGCCCAGAGCAATGCGTACTCGGCATCATTGGGTAGAGGGGAGGGCCCGCAGCCTGAGGCAGCGCAGACCAGGCTGTCCATTTCTTGTGCTTTAGCTCTTCCCCTCCTTGCCTATAATCGATGTCAGGGAGGGTGCGTCCAAGGGAAGGGGGATCACATAACAGCAAGTTCACTTTTATGACACGTCTATCGGTTCAGGTCCAGTGCAGCGCTGCCTTATTCTATGTCGGAAGCTCCGGCTTGTTCCTCCGGGGGACGAAGAGGGAAGGCGCGGGCCATTGGCCATTGGCTGTTTTGACAGATTTTTGAGAAAGTCTTGCGCCTGTTGTGGGGTATTAAAAAAACTTGTTTTCCAGAGTGTGTGACTTTAAGCCGTGCTGGGAAGAGCATGGCGTACGGCAAGTTGAGCTGCTGCAGTTTCTTTTTTACTGGGAGAAACGTCCTCCTCTGTTCCTCCTCTGTTCCTGCAACGCCATGGTAAAGTCTGGGTAAAGGGACACCTCCATTCCCTCAAACCGAAGCTGCCCGAGTTCTCTTGACAGGCGGAGGGCGGTGTTGCGGTCCCGATAGTTAAGTATCCGAGCTATGATGGGGCAAGGAGTGGCTCCCGGGACCGGACGAGCAGAGGGCGAATGGTGTGCCCGTTCCACCACCAGTACAGGCGAGAAGGCATCCCTCCCAACAGTGTTATGAGGAGGCGTTCAACATAATCCTCCATGCGCCCTGTAGCTGTTGACTCCACCCTGCCCAGGATGTGGAGGTTATTGCGGCGAGAACGGGATTCCAAGTCCTCATTTTTGGCTGCTATTACCTTGAGGATTCTCTCCATGTCTGACGTTTTGGACGCGGTGGCAGTAGCGGTATCCTCAAGGTCTGAAATATGGCGTTCCACCTCCTTCAGCCGGTCTTCATGCTTTTCAACCCTATGTGTCACTCCGTCCAACCAGGCGTTCATGGAGATCATCTTTGACTCGATGGAAGTCAAGCTACTCTGCATAGCAAGCAGGAGTTCCTTCAGGTCTGCAGTAGAGGGGCCTGGGGGTCTACGTGCTCCTCCTCCTGGTCCATCTGCGAGCGGGTGGTCTTTCGCCCTTCGAAGGTCAGCTTCGGTTGGCGACCGTCTGGTTTCCCCATCATGTACGAGCTGGTTGCGCAGTCTGGCTCTATAGTGCAAGGCAGGGGGGGGGGGTCCACCAGCGAGTGTTGGCTCAAAGCACTCCAGTTCTCAGTAAAAGAAGGGCGTGTAAGGAAGACCCCCGGCGTAGGGCAAAGGCCTGCAGGAGAAGGGTGGGTCCAGGGCAGTCAGGAGGGTCAGTGTTCCAGCACGGCCCAAGCCAGGGAGAGCCCCCATGTGCGCAGGGCAGGAGCGCAATAGCAGTCACATGGCTACATCAGCAGGTAACTGCAAAACAGTTCATAATACATGTATTGCCCCACACAGTCTTCTGATAAATTGGGGAGAAAGAGGGGACCACCCTCTGAGCGCCCTGAGCGATACGGCAGTAATCTTGGAGTCCCAAGCTGTGTTTTATGGCTGCAGGAAGTGAAGAAGGGTCCCAGACTAGACTGGTGCTTGGTTGCAGTATTCAGTGACTCTAGCAGGTGGGCGAGGAGAACAGGCCAATACATACACTAGCAGAGAAGTCTTTGTCTGTGCCCTCATAAATGTCACCGGTGCTTCCCAAAGTTAGACCTGCAATTTGCTTTTACAGAGGCACGGTCCGTCGGCGCCGATATCAGTCCCCACGGACCCCCGGTCAGCCCGGTCCCGGTCAGCCACCCGCAGTGCGTTCCCGCGGCTGCTTGCAGACAGCAGCTAGTCCTGCAGGATGTGCGGGGGGAAAAGCCCTCAGGCTAGCCTCATGAGCAGCCTCTGATGTCCTCCGGACCGCGCGCCGCACCCTGCGTTGGGTCCCCCTCAGGGCGCAACAGCAGGAGACAGGCTCCTCACCAGCATCGGCCTCCCGGATCCTGGCACTACAACGGGACCTCTCACCAGCACAATTGTCTTTGCGTAGGCAGTGATGATCGGGCAGACCGCCCGTCGGCAGGGTCAGGCGCTTTGCACTTCAGAACCAAGCGTTGCGTAGCCCCCGCTATCCCGGGTTATCACAGCGGCCTGCTGGTAGGTGAAATGTCATTCAAGTCCGCTGGGGGGATGGGGTGCCGCAGCTCGTCTCACGTCCGCCTCACCAACTCGCCATTGATGCACTCTGTGCTCCCCTCATCAGCCACCGATATGTACTCTGGCGGGCCGCGACTCCTCCGGGCAGCTCACAGGGCTCTCCCCCTCCCGGTGCCCGCGTCCTGCCACAGTGCTCATCTCACCGAGGGTTGCTGCGCGATGTTCCGCATTCAGCACAGCGGCAGCATGGGCCCCCGGGCAAACCTGGGCAATTATGTGGAGTCCGTAGGCAGCAGTATTCTCCTCGGTGCCTCCGCTGCCTCAGCGCCTGAAAAGGAGCCTCTTAATGCAGCGATCGACTGGGACCGCCACCATCTTACGGCCTGAAGCTCCGGAGTCAGTCGGCGGATCTGCTGGTATCCAGCGTAATTTCCTTGTTGTGTTAGTCGCTTCGCCTCGCCGCACCGTCTAGTATGCCATGTCAGTCTTTTTTAGCTTTGTTGCACATGAGATGGCGCTGATTTAATACGGATGAGGGCCCGGACAGCAGGAGCCTCACACAAGTGCGGCCATCTTGCTTGGCATTCTCTAGCTCCCCATGATCAGCCGGTACATGTAACTCAGACCTGCCACTGCAGTGTCGGTGCCCAGCTTGTTACTGCCATGTCGACCTGGCAGGTGCAACCTCTTGCCAGGCCCAAACCTTCCCTTTTTTACATGTGAGTCATCCCTAATGTACGCCCAAGGTACCCCTGCAGTGTATGTGAAACATAGGATATGCCGTAATGTGTGTGGCATGTCCAGATATTTAAATACTGCCAATTGTGTTATTCACTATTGAAAGGCTATCGGCCCGATAGGATAGAATGGGAGTTTCTTTATAGCATCTTATTAAAAAAACTTCCCATTGGGACAAGATAGAAAGATGGAGTTTAGTATGCCAGAACTCAGAATATAAAATGGCATATTTTAGTAAAGTTGATTTTTATATTGTGTATTTTTTGGAAGGGGGTATTTTTTTGCTTAGCCATCCTGTGTGCCTCTGCTGGTTTGTGGATTGACTGTCTGGATTTTGAATGACAGGCGCTGGGGATGTGCCTTCTCTCAGATGGCCACCGGAGGCGGGAGGTTGATGTGTGTCCTTCCTTTCCCAGCTGAATCAGGGCTTCGCTGAATAGACCAGGGCTGCATTTAAAGTAGGGGAGGAGCACATCCTTCCACACCTGAATGGGCCTGGTCTGCCTTTGACAATTCTGTATCCACCTCCTGCCAGGAAACTGCACCAGAGTCGACAGAACTGGTTTTGACTGTGCACAGAGCCTCTCTAACACCAGAGAACAAATGGACTTGTGTTATAAAAAGTGGCCTCCATGCCCCTGAACTTTAGATTACTGCTGAACTAAGAAACCTGCCTGGAAGAAGAACCAGGAAATCTGTAGGAGGGTATACAACCTTTACAACGCAACTTTACAACGCACTACCATTACAACGAAACTTTTACAACGCAACATCCATTACAACACATGCATTTACAACGCAGTCATTACAACGCATGACACTACAATGCACACCACTACAACGCATGCCATTACAACGCATACCATTACAACGCATAGCATTACAACACATAGTACCCTTACACTATCCAACACTTACCCTACTGTTGCACCCCCTGGAGTTAAAATAGTAATTTTTACCCCTACATTATACAACACTTACCCTACTGTTGCACCCCCTGGAGTTAGAATAGTAATTTTTACCCCTACACTATCCAACACTTACCTTACATGCAATGCAATGTAATGCGTTGTAATGGTATGCGTTGTAATGGTGTGCGTTGTAATGGATGTTGCGGTGTAAAAAATGTGTTGTAAAGGTAGGCGTTGTAAAAGTATGCGTTGTAACGTCATACATCCCTGTAGAAGGAGTACTGCCCCTGTGCTATTGGGGTTGCCATGCAGTGGTTGCTTCTGTTAGGGAAAGGACTGGACTGTGCTTTCATCATCCTGCTGTTAAATGTGTCTCCACAGGCTAGAAGTAGAGCTTGCCTCCTGTTGGAAGTCTCAGAGATAGAAAAGACTTCAAGGATCATTGTGAGAATCAAGAGAAACCCTTTCCAAGGAGACGAGCTGGAGAAACTGAGAAGGAGTACTGCACCTTTGCTGTTTACTGTCTTGGGTTGGCCTGCACTGGCTGTTTCTGCCAAGGAAACTAGAATTAACATTGTGGTGTGCTGTGTCCCCTGCTTGAAGAAGATCTTAAGGGCATGAAAGAAGAGCTTACCTCCTGTTCTGAAGTCTCAGGGACACAAAGGCTTCACCACCAGCTCATCTGAACTTCCTTGCTGGGAGTTCTGATCTGCTAAGAAGTGCCGGCTGCTGTTCTGGACCTCTGGAGGCTGTTTGCTGCTGGCAGCTGAAAAAAAGCAACTCAACTACAAGAAGCGT
The DNA here is from genome assembly GCF_964261635.1 of Lissotriton helveticus. NCBI lineage: Eukaryota > Metazoa > Chordata > Amphibia > Caudata > Salamandridae > Lissotriton > Lissotriton helveticus. Next base: position 275,140,538 of record NC_136059.1, read on the forward strand.
GACGCATCCGCTCTTGTTTCCGATGCATCGCCGAAGGAATCATCGCAGTGCCTGGCGGCAGCTAGAGAAATCGCTGCATGCCGCTTCGAGTGCACCGATCTCTAAAGTCTGAGATCACCACACCAATCCCGATGCAAGCCCTGCTGTTCGGCTGCAAGAACCCACGCATTGTCACGGATCGCCCCATTGCTTCGAGGCACCAAGCCTGTTGCATCATTGGGGGGCGCAGTAAGAAACCGACGCTTCACCACCCCAGGCAGTAAAAAAATGGATGCATCACCTCCTCTTCGGTAAGGAACCGACATATCACCTCCTGTGTGCAGCAGTAAGGAACCAATGCATCATCTCCCCCGGAGCAAGGAACTGATGCATCACCTTCCCTGAGTGTAAGGAACCAATGCATCACCTTCCGAGCAACCCTTTTTGTTTATGTGTGTGACGCATCAAAGGTACTTTGTGTAAAAAGTGCTGCATCTGCAATTTGCTTTGAACTGAACTATTTCTAGCATTTGTGAATCATATTTTAGTACTGTGTTGTGGATTTTTGTCATTTTGGTCTTGTTTGATTTAGATAAAGATTACTTATTTTGCTAAACGGGTGTGGTGTCCATTTGTAGTGTTTCACTGTATTACTGTATGTGTTCAGAAATGCTTTACACGCTGCCTCTGTGATAAGCCTGTCTGCTCATGCCAAGCTAAGAAGGGGGTGAGCAGTGGTTATTTTAGAAGTGTATACCCCTTACCCTGACTAGGAAGAAGGGTCCCTATTTGCACAAAGGTGCAAGCCATTGCCAACTAGAGACCCCCATTTCTAACAATACTGAAATGTAATCATAAATAAATAGCTAATTAAATACATGAGTACAGTATGAACAGTCAACTAAAACTATTTGATCAGGACATCTGTCTGCATATGACCCCATACAGAGCTGAACCCTTTGGAGGGGATGCTTCCATTTCTCTGTTTTTCAAAATAGTATATGTATAAAACGTCTTGCTTTTCCAGATATGAGCAAATTGCAATTGTACTATGTAAGAAATTGGGTTACTGGTTAACTGGGTGAAACCCTACTCAAGCAACAACCACAATCTGTGTCTTGGCGAACCACGAAAGTCACTAAATTAACCTGTGCTCAACACTCTGGTAGATTGGAAGAAAAGCAGTTAGGCTTAACTTATTACCAATGTATAAAGTATTTATGCAGCACTTCAAACAGCAATAAAGTGAAACACCATACCAAAAATGCATTGTGCAACGGTGGTTCCAATGAGCTGCGGATTACAAGTCAAGGTCCTGCATCAGGGATTCAGGGTAGCTGTGGGGCTGTGATGTGGGGCCCTCCATTATGAAAGCATGTGTAGTAGTGATTCTCAGAAGTTTGGGGGCAGCGATGTGAGGTCCTACATCGAGGATGGCGTAGCGCAGCAGCAGTTCTGAAGAGCTGTGTGGTCCTTTGTCGCTCAGTAGTGGTTCTGATACAGAGCTGTGAGAAAATTCACCTTGCTGTGCCAGTTCTGCCAAATAACCACCGCTGAGCTGGCAGAGCACTTCAGTCCTACTTCCAAGGGTCCAGGGATAGGGTGGTATCACTTGGCAGACACGAATCATAGCAGGCAGAGTTCAGGTCAAGAGTTCAAGTAGGTTGGAGCCTTTTCTGTCCCTGAGGTATGATCAGGAGGCCAGCCAACTAGCATTTCTTCTCACTCAGACAGCAGGGCAATGGGGCAGCAGGACAGCAGAGTAGCAGTCCTTCAGCAGCACAACTGTTCTTCTTCTGAGTCTCCCACAGGTCCAGATGGGTACTGAAGAGTTAGGTCTGAGAGTGCAATATGTATCACCAACGCAATCTTTGAAGTGGTAGGAGCTTCGGGAGTTTTTCCCTACAGAAATGTTTGGGATCTCCTTCTTCCCTGTACTAGCCCCATCTTGTCTGGGGGAACTAATGGCTAGTGCAAAACTCTTTAGGAGTGTGCTGAAGCAGAGTTTCTGTGATGTGCAAGTGTGGTAGGTGACAGCGCCGCCCGTAGATCAAGTCAAAGATGGCCCATCCTGCCAACACCTATTCCCCCTTTGGCTCACTGTCTGTGAGTAATACACATAGACCAACTCCCATCGAATACCTAGTCTAGTCATGTGACCCAGGATACAGGCAGCAGGCACCAAATGGTTGAGACAGAAAAATGCTAACTTTCTTAAAGTCAAAAAAGACAAGGGTGGCTGGGCCCAAACGGGAAGGAGGGTAGGCAGGGCCACACTAATATGAAAAAGAAACAATTGCCTATGCCTCCGGGCTAATTACAGTACACACTGATTTATGTACAAGTAAACCACAATTTATTAGTTTACCCAAAAACAGTTTATGTTTTCAATTTTTGCTCAATTTACAAAAAAGGGGATATTCGAAAAGACAGAAATAAGGCCACTATCAACCTCATGTCTTAGCCATATACAATTTCAGACAAACAGTTTATGCTTATGTACAGTGAAAAAAACATATATTGGACATTATAACAACAAGAAAACTTTTACCAACATGTATTGGACATTATGACGAAAAAAAGATACTTTTACCATAAGAGAAAATCACTATAAATACATTTACAGAGCATGGACCATAAGACCTTACACATTTGAAAATGATTTAACCAACCATTATTAATGGGAAGGAAAAGCATATTTTCACTGAAAAACGTGTTTTCAAAAACTAATTCAACTACCATAACCTGAACAAGAAACAATCAATTAAATGTCAGGAGCAGTGCCCATTTCAGCATTAATAACAACGTGACAATAAAGGGGGGGGTTGCCGACGCGTTTCGAATCCTGATTTACGACTTTCAGGATTCTCGTCAGGGCAGTGTGAATCTAGTCCATGGGAACTGTTTGAAAAGAAAAAAACAGAAAGTTTACTAAAAAGTGGGTCCTCAAGCCACTACTCTCTGACCAATGCAAGTTACGGAATAATGTGTACCTTGTGTAAATCCTGCCCACAGTTACTCCTGTATTACATAGGAATGTCGTCTAGGTTGTGAGGTTTACGCTGCAACAGAGTAAAGAATAAGTCAAATCCAGCACGGTGGAAGGGGAGACCCTATTAATGCGTCGTGATTGGACTGGTATTGGTTACCTGCGTTCTTCGTGGAATCGTTGCCAACCTGTGCGGTGTATTAAAACACTCGAAATTCTGTTCATTTAGTTTCTGAAAATGAGTGGACAAAGCGTGATTTAGTGAATTGATCAAATGGTGACACACTTGTGCCCTGTTGCTGGTCATCCCAAGAAGTGATTAACTTACTTGGACACCGATCCGCGGTGGCCGCAAAGGGGGGGTCTGACTCCTAACCCAAGTGTTGCCGCCTATGCGGTATCTGTGGACGCTTGATATTCAGCTCATTAGATTTCCTGAAACAAGTAGACAGAGCGCAATGGCATAAGCTTCTAATTTGGTTATACTTTAGTGCGCCGCTAGTGGTGAAACCCACAAAAACTTCACTTACTTGGACGCTAGTCCGCGGTGGCCACAAAAGGGGGTTCTGTCTCAGGGGCCAAGTTTTCCGCACAGTAAGGCGTTGAGTTAATCTATGGAAAAGCGGAACAATAGCGCGTTAATGCGCTGTCATGAAAACTTTCAGTTTGCACTGGTTGTAGTTCCAAATGCAGGCGGATTCCAATCTTACCGCAAGTTTGTCAAAATCCTCCACACAATCTGCTTACTCCAGACAGACAGCCACAGTGATGTGAATGACCCTGGCAGTCGCCGGTTTGGGTCATGTGATTCTAAACGGCCAATCAGAATTGCAAACAGGTTATACTGCTTTCTGGGACCTGTATTTCCAAAAACGAGGTGTTTGTTTTTGAGAAAAATCATGATGCATTCTGGGGCATGGAGTTTTAGAAAAAACAGGGAGAATATTTAAGCCCTGTTTATTTCACTCAGACTATTTAGGCCCTTGTTGATGCTATCAAACTTAAGGATTAAATATGCCTCCTTGCGCAACAGCATTGCGTCTACATCTTGATAGTGCTTGGGGTCAATCCATGCCAATGTGGTCCATTTAAAGTCATTCTCTGAATGGCCATTACTGATAAAATGTTCCACCATGGGGGCGGTCAAGACTTTTTTCTTGAGACGGGATCGGTGCTGGGTGATCCGAACATTGATAGGCTGGTTTGTTTTGCCTATATATACTCTGTTGCAGGGGCAAACCACCGCATAGACGACATTACGAGTTTTGCAATTCGTAAAGCATTCATGCTTCCATCTGATGCCATTATTTGTAAATGTGTCGCCTTCTAGCGTACTTGAACACGACACACAGTTGCCACATTTGTGGTGCCCGCCTATTGGTTTCAGCTTCCACTGTGCAACAAGGTCACTCTTGGGTACTGGGATATGACTGTCCGCTTTGATCAGTTGTTGCCCTATGCTTCTGTTCTTGCGCATAGCGAAGATGGGTTTAGAGAGAGGGTGCTCCAAAGTCTCAAGTAAATGCCAATTCTTCCGAATTATATTCTTGAATTGGTTCGTATGTTGGCCAAATGACACAAACCAATTGTTCCAAATCTTTCTTTTCTTTCTTTTTGAATAATGTCTCTCTTGGAGTGAATTTGGCCCTGTTTCTCGAGTGTTTCAATAGTTTCTTTGGGTAGCCTCTCTCTGCCATCTCACTGCAGAATCTTGCGGCGTGGCAGTCAAAATCACATAAATTAGTGCAATTTCGCCTGATCCTGATAGAAACTATTGAAACACTCGAGAAACAGGGCCAAATTCACTCCAAGAGAGACATTATTCAAAAAGAAAGAAAAGAAAGATTTGGAACAATTGGTTTGTGTCATTTGGCCAACATACGAACCAATTCAAGAATATAATTCGGAAGAATTGGCATTTACTTGAGACTTTGGAGCACCCTCTCTCTAAACCCATCTTCGCTATGCGCAAGAACAGAAGCATAGGGCAACAACTGATCAAAGCGGACAGTCATATCCCAGTACCCAAGAGTGACCTTGTTGCACAGTGGAAGCTGAAACCAATAGGCGGGCACCACAAATGTGGCAACTGTGTGTCGTGTTCAAGTACGCTAGAAGGCGACACATTTACAAATAATGGCATCAGATGGAAGCATGAATGCTTTACGAATTGCAAAACTCGTAATGTCGTCTATGCGGTGGTTTGCCCCTGCAACAGAGTATATATAGGCAAAACAAACCAGCCTATCAATGTTCGGATCACCCAGCACCGATCCCGTCTCAAGAAAAAAGTCTTGACCGCCCCCATGGTGGAACATTTTATCAGTAATGGCCATTCAGAGAATGACTTTAAATGGACCACATTGGCATGGATTGACCCCAAGCACTATCAAGATGTAGACGCAATGCTGTTGCGCAAGGAGGCATATTTAATCCTTAAGTTTGATAGCGTCAACAAGGGCCTAAATAGTCTGAGTGAAATAAACAGGGCTTAAATATTCTCCCTGTTTTTTCTAAAACTCCATGCCCCAGAATGCATCATGATTTTTCTCAAAAACAAACACCTCGTTTTTGGAAATACAGGTCCCAGAAAGCAGTATAACCTGTTTGCAATTCTGATTGGCCGTTTAGAATCACATGACCCAAACCGGCGACTGCCAGGGTCATTCACATCACTGTGGCTGTCTGTCTGGAGTAAGCAGATTGTGTGGAGGATTTTGACAAACTTGCGGTAAGATTGGAATCCGCCTGCATTTGGAACTACAACCAGTGCAAACTGAAAGTTTTCATGACAGCGCATTAACGCGCTATTGTTCCGCTTTTCCATAGATTAACTCAACGCCTTACTGTGCGGAAAACTTGGCCCCTGAGACAGAACCCCCTTTTGTGGCCACCGCGGACTAGCGTCCAAGTAAGTGAAGTTTTTGTGGGTTTCACCACTAGCGGCGCACTAAAGTATAACCAAATTAGAAGCTTATGCCATTGCGCTCTGTCTACTTGTTTCAGGAAATCTAATGAGCTGAATATCAAGCGTCCACAGATACCGCATAGGCGGCAACACTTGGGTTAGGAGTCAGACCCCCCCTTTGCGGCCACCGCGGATCGGTGTCCAAGTAAGTTAATCACTTCTTGGGATGACCAGCAACAGGGCACAAGTGTGTCACCATTTGATCAATTCACTAAATCACGCTTTGTCCACTCATTTTCAGAAACTAAATGAACAGAATTTCGAGTGTTTTAATACACCGCACAGGTTGGCAACGATTCCACGAAGAACGCAGGTAACCAATACCAGTCCAATCACGACGCATTAATAGGGTCTCCCCTTCCACCGTGCTGGATTTGACTTATTCTTTACTCTGTTGCAGCGTAAACCTCACAACCTAGACGACATTCCTATGTAATACAGGAGTAACTGTGGGCAGGATTTACACAAGGTACACATTATTCCGTAACTTGCATTGGTCAGAGAGTAGTGGCTTGAGGACCCACTTTTTAGTAAACTTTCTGTTTTTTTCTTTTCAAACAGTTCCCATGGACTAGATTCACACTGCCCTGACGAGAATCCTGAAAGTCGTAAATCAGGATTCGAAACGCGTCGGCAACCCCCCCCTTTATTGTCACGTTGTTATTAATGCTGAAAAGGGCACTGCTCCTGACATTTAATTGATTGTTTCTTGTTCAGGTTATGGTAGTTGAATTAGTTTTTGAAAACACGTTTTTCAGTGAAAATACGCTTTTCCTTCCCATTAATAATGGTTGGTTAAATCATTTTCAAATGTGTAAGGTCTTATGGTCCATGCTCTGTAAATGTGTTTATAGTGATTTTCTCTTATGGTAAAAGTATCTTTTTTTCGTCATAATGTCCAATACATGTTGGTAAAAGTTTTCTTGTTGTTATAATGTCCAATATATGTTTTTTTCACTGTACATATGCATAAACTGTTTGTCTGAAATTGTATATGGCTAAGACATGAGGTTGATAGTGGCCTTATTTCTGTCTTTTCGAATATCCCCTTTTTTGTAAATTGAGCAAAAATTGAAAACATAAACTGTTTTTGGGTAAACTAATAAATTGTGGTTTACTTGTACATAAATCAGTGTGTACTGTAATTAGCCCGGAGGCATAGGCAATTGTTTCTTTTTCTTTTTCAACTTTCTTAAAGTGGCATTTTCAGAATTGTGACTTAAAATCCTCATTTACAATTAAAGAGGATTGTAAATTACAATTCTTTACACACCAAACTCAATATTCCTACCTCCTACCAATTAAAAGTTACCACTTAAGAAATGTAATAAGGTAACCCAATGTTATCCTATGAGAGATAGGCCTTCAGTAGTGAAAAAAGAACTAAAGAGTTTTTCACTACCAGGACATGTAAAAGTTAAAAGTACATGCCCTACTTTTTAAATAAAGCGCACCCTGCCCAATGGGTTGTATAGGGCGTAAGTTTGGAGTGCCATATGTATTAAAAAGGAAGGTTTAGGCTTGGCAAAAGGTTTATTTTGCCAGGTTCAAATGGAAATTTAAAACTGCACACACAGACTCCAATGGAAGGCCTGAGACAGGTTTAAAGAGGCTACCTAATTGGGTGGTACGGTAAGTGCAGCAGGCCCACTGGTGGCATTTTAATTTACAGATCCTTGATACAAGTAGTACTAATTTACTAGGGACTTACAAGTAAATTAAATGTGCCAAATGGGTGCAAACCAATGTTATCATGGTTTAGGGAGTGAGCACACTCACTTTAGCACTGGCCAGCGGGTGCTCTGAACTCCATATTCTCCAAGGAAGACAGTAGCAGGCTTCTCTTTTTTCTTGTCTTCTTCTATGTCAAGTTGTGTTCTCATTCCTTTGAGGTGGGTTAACCCTTTCGGAGACCGTGTTATTAAAATGAGGAAACTGACACTCACCAGCAAGACCTACTAAGGCTTATTCTGGCTCCACGTCATTTCCTTGAGTGATAGAAGGCAGCCTAGTAATTAGAATGCTAATATCAAAAGCACCCTCATACCAGAGATACCAGAGATATGTTTTATTATAGGCATGCTACTCTTAGAGTTCCTGCAAGTCTTTTATGATGTCAGTCAGTCACATTTTACCCTCCCCCCTACGTTCCTCTTTAACGCTATTGTTCAGGAGAAGCCTGAGCATGGCATAATTTAGTGTTACTCTTTGCTCTGATTCCGTTGTGTTATTGTCCTGTACCATCTTTTTCCTGGTGCTTAGAGACCTGTAGGTGATTAGGCGCGGTATAAAATTAAAATAACAATAACAATAACAATAACTGTGGGTGAATGTTCTTGTATTTATTTTTTCCCTATCTGCCTGTCAGGAATCCTTCAATTGGCAGCTGCCTTCACAGGCTTTTATTCTCTTGATGGGTACCTTCCAAACTTTTCTCCAGGGGTGTGGAAATTCGATTACTTGTAAAAGCAGAGTAAAATTAGCCTACTTTTTAAATACCATTCATCCTGCTCTAGAGGCGTTTAGGGCCTACCATAGGGTGAGTTATAGGTATAAAAAGGAAGGTTTGGGCCCGGCAAAGGATTTGTCAGGTTAAATTTGCAATGTTAGACTCAGGCTGCAGGGACAGGCCAGAAGACATGTTTTATACTTTTACTTTAGAGATGGCACAATAGGTGCTGCAGTTCACTAGTGACATTTAGCTTACAGGACCTGGGTACACTGTATGCAACATTTCGTCTTTGTACTTCAATCATATTCATTCTACTTCCACAATTTCACATTTAGTAGTCTGGTCATTGAGATGGAAGTTCAAGATGTGTGATTCAATAAATTGCAACGCATTTTTTAATCACACCCAAAAAGCAGTAATGTGAATGCATCAATATGTATTGAAATGGGTCTTACAAACAACAGCACACTGAACTAATAACTACTGCTGTTCTCATGCTGCTGTGTGGCCTGGTATTTATGTATATAACGTATAAGTAAGCTAAGATGCCAAGCAGGGATTAGCTGATTCTATCTGTATTTAGGGGTTAAAGTACATGCACTGGACTACGGATGGCTCTGCCCAATGTTCCAAAAATCCATACACCAAAAACTGTGGGGTGACATGCAAAAAAGTCCTTACATTCCTTAAACGGGATAAAACTCACAATGCAGAGATATTCGGTTCCATACAGTGTCGGATTGGTAACGCGGGCATTCGGGCAATGCCCGAGGGGCCGGTGTCCGAGTGCTGCTGTGGGCCTCTTTTTTTAGCAGTCTGAGGGGCCATTTGGGCGCTGTCTCTATTGTTCGAATACAGCCAGCGGCCCAGTGAGTGTCTGAGTGGCCTTTCTAGAGGCAGATGGGCGCTCATTACCTCCGTTTAGCAAGAGGTGTCACTCCCTTTGTCTCGCTGGCCGGCCCATTAATGTGTGCACATACTGAGTGGTGGCAGGGGGCCTGAGTAAAAGTTGCCTAACTTGTTTCACCACTGTAAATTATCGCGTGCATTTTTTTTACCCCCCTCCTAAAGTTTTTTTATAAGATTAAGCCAAAGCAGTGATTTGAGGAGTGATTATGCAAATGTGGGCCGATTTTTTTTTTGCGTGCCCGGCCCGATTTTCAATCCCAATCTAACCCTGGTTCCATATTTATAAAAAAATGTGCTGCTCTCGGTAGCCATGCCTTACAAAGGAAGAACAGGTTGTTTCTCACATGTGAAACATCAACTATTTTTTAAAGAACATCTGGAAGAGCTGTTTCCTGCTAAGTGTCCAGTTTACACTATGCTGATTTCTCAAGTTAATGAATGCATGGCAGGAAAGAAACCACCCCTTTTCATTTCCCTGATAAAAGAAGACAAATCAGCTACAGTGGATATCTGCTCCCACCACCGATAAAGGCTGGCACTTGAAGAATATCTCAAGCATTTCTGTAGCATGTGTTGGCCATTACTGCCAAGTAAGACTCTATAAAAGTAAATGAGGTTCAGGAGGCAATGTCTGCCTTTTGCAGATCAGATTTGTGATTGAAGAAAGTTAGCCCGCCTCGTGCGAGGCCGCCCAATGCGGAGAGAAGCGACCAAATTAATATCCCGAGACACAGGGCCATCCATCTTAGCTGAGCACTTTCTTAATGTGAAGAGACAGTACTGCTTGAATCGTTTTGCGTATCGGCTTGTGGAAGCCACATCTGTTTGCAACATTTACAAGGCTTGATTTGTGGAATAATCAAAATGTTTTTCTGTCATTAACTGAGTGTTTATGATATGTCACGCTTCTTCCATCTCCTTCACGGCAGCCATTCCTTTCTGTAGCAGCAATTTCTTTCTCATTTGTTTTCCAACCCTCTGCATATGAGATAAGAGTAAATAATCCACAAAGCCTCAGGTACCATAAACAATCTTTTTATATGTTGTACACCACTTCTGCTGGGGGTGGCATCACTTCAACGGCATCACAGGGGTAACGGAAGTGACATCACGTTGTCTCGTCCACTGCAGCATGGAGGACATAGAACTATATAACCTTTGACCTCACTGATGAGTCACTATATATATGTATGTTGGGCTTCTAGATAAGCGGTCTATAAAGTCAGTCCTGGAGGGCTGGATACATACCAGATGTTTAGCATATTGCCATTTACATGAATGTAGTTATCTTATAAATCTGGACTGGATCTGGCCCTCCTGGACCGACTTTGGAGAACCCTGATATAGATGGTTAATATTAGTGGAGGAAAACAGGTACAAATAGTGAGTAACCAAATCTAGCAAATGTGGTCCATTGGCTAAATTAGTGACCCTTGGCTAAACTACTGCCTTTTGCTAAATTACTGACCTTGGAACTTAGATGGCAGCATATTGATCCAGTCTTTTAGTCATAACTAAAAATTACATGATTCTTGGCAAACCACCTACTTTCCCTATGACTTAAATTGTAATTTTGCAGAATGCAATGGTGCAGCCTAAAAACATGTAATAGTTTGTTACAACACGGTCTTGGTGTACATGTGTTCTATTATTGTCTCTCGGCATTAGTACGGCGCTCCAGTGCTCCCCAGTTAAGCTTGGTACAGAAATTCCAAAAGATCATCCATTTAGTTAAAGGACAATAGAATGAACTAAGTATGGGGGTTCAAACCTATTGCTACCCCTGCTAACAATTGATGTTGCAAAACAGATGACACATTTTAATACAAAATAAATCCATCTGATTTCTGAGTCACTTTGAAAAGTTTACAAACGGAGGTGATCACACACTGAGTACGGCCATCACGCTCACTTTTCAGCACTAGCTTTTTTAATGACAGCAACATCTTGCAAAGTTTACGATTTTCACTCCGTGGTCAATTTGCATTGTTTCCATGTTTAATTTGGACTTCAGGTATGGTGATATCCGGGCCCGGCGGTGAGGGGTAGGCTATAAGGAATGGACACCGGAGGATGAACCCTAGCTACGCGGCTTCACCCCTGATGTCTGACCCGCTGGGCACTGTTGACACTTATTAACTCTGACTATTAGGCAAGAACAGGTGTGCAACAGGTAGTACAATGTTTGTGCTTTGTTAAACAGACACTTATTTAGGTCATGTTTTGTAGACAGTAGTACTGCTTCATTCCAGGTCCTGAAGAATCGCTTGTCAATGAACAAATAGCGAGAAACATGTCGACCATCTCTCCTAAGTTCCAGCGATTACAGACTAACCATATTTTTAATTGAGGCAAAGGACCACCTGAATAAAGTTGTTTTCTGGTACCTCTTGCTTCATTTTAATCTCATCTACACCATCTACACTTTCCTGGCCCCATACCCTCACTTCACCCATAGGCAGTTGGATAAAAAGATCTCCGCTAAAGAGCCCCTCTTAGAGGTGCTGTCCGTTGGGAATTGCACCGCCTACCCAACGAGGAGCATTGCCTATGATGAAGCATGACACTCGCAAGGGTGTGTGAGGCCACTATAACCAACACAATGGATACCCTGGGATAGTTTTCCACTGAATACTCCCCCGCCCTCTCTCCCCCCCTTGCATCCTAGTGACCTTCTGATCTTCTTAGGAACAGCCCAGTCTCCTTTTGCTTTCTGCATGGTGATATTCCTCCCAATTTTGGGGAGGGTGACAGCCGCTTAACAGGCTATTATCGACACAGTTTCCAGGCCTCGACTTTTGTGTAATAGCCTAATGCATTCTGGGTGATGTAGTTGTTTTTTGCTTCTGTTAAAGTAATTAGGCAAACACACGTGGCATCAATGATTTGTATAGGAACAGTTCAGGGCTGGAGATAGTGTCAGTATTGAGTCAGTCACCGTAATTGCACAATAACAGTGCTCGAAATGCAATGTTCAGAATGATTGAAACGAGCCATAATGGAAAATGTACACTTACATTTCTCTGCCAGTTTCTGTTTGCAGAATGTTTTTGTGCACATTGTTAAAGGCATGTAGAATTTTCCTCTTCAAGTTTACGTTATGCAATACGCGTGGCCCAAACACTGAAATTCTTTCTGCAAATGCAGCGAAGTGCAAAGCTTTGCAACCTTCCCAAAGTTGCACTGTTTTTGAGAAAACCTTGTGAAGGTGGCAAAAAGATTTTCAAACATCTAAAATACGGATATTTGCATTTGTGAAACATGATTGTTGAATGACACACACATTCACTTTTTGGCCTCTCTAGGGTGAGATCGGAGCTCATTCAGAACGCTGCTCACGCGCTGGCTTCTCTGATGTAATCGCATCTAAGGGGTGAGAGAGGGGCGCTGGCTTCTCTGATGCAATCGTATCTAAGGGGTGAGAGAGGGGAGGCAATGAGTTTGATGGTGCAGGCCACCTTTCGTGACGTCATTTCCTGTTGTGACGTCAGCGTCCCCCCACTTCTTTTTTTAGGACTTGTGCCCCAGCTTTTTTAAATGAATATGACTCAAGTAAGACAAGGTCACTACTCTTTTTAACCTTCATTTCTTTTCCTCTGTCCAGGGAGCGCGCTCTGAACACATCCCAGCCAGGGTCACTTCAGCTGACTGTGGGGAACCTGAGCCCGGAGGAGACGTACTTGTTCAGAGTGGTGGCCTACAATGAACGGGGACCAGGAGAGAGCTCTCTGCCGGCAAAGGTACCAACGCAGCCTGAGTGTAAGTACCTTCAGAGCAGTAGTAAATTTGAGCTGGTGGCTTTCGGTGCTCGGCACCAGCGCTTAATTGTCAGCACCAGGGCCTGTGACAGTCTGACACAAGGTGGCATTGACTGGCTAATTTAGAGATGACCACAACAACGGTTAATTATTAACTCAATATAAGATGATGGGGCCGTCTGTTATATCACCGGGATAGGCCCTGAGGTTAAATGATCACGTACAATGCTTATTCTGATGACCCATAACTGCTATTGTTGTCGATTGCTGATTAATACACTGGTAAATTGTCACCACATCGCATGAGCCATATGTATGGGATAGTAACTGTGTAGCTAGGAGGTTGCGGGGGGGGCGGCCCGCCCCAGGCGGCACCTTTTGCTGGGCGGCTCCTTTTTTGAGGCGGCCGCGGCCGCCCGGGCCGGCACTGACTTTCTGGACTGGAGGCCGAAGCCCATTGTGGCCGCGGCCGCCTCTGTGACTGTAGGGCGGCGGCGCTCTTCATTACACATGATCATCATCACTTCAGCACAGACAATTTATTATGGGATTGCATGGCATAAAGAAGTTATAAATGAAATACATAAATGCTGTAAACTTGATGTCGGACCCGGTAACGGTTCGAAAATCAACATTGTGACGACCGTTGTGTTGAACTTGGGCCCCCCTCCCTCCCAGCCTCGCTCATACTAGTCCTCCAGGGCCGTCAATCCAGTGGTAGCGTGCGCGTCGAGCGCAACCAATGACGGCCCTGGAGGACATTTTTGGCCAGCCCTCGCCGCACCGTAGCAGTGACGTGTTACGCGCTCTCGTCGTGTCGAGGAGTGCGTGTCGTGGAGACTATTCTCTTCTTGCCTGACTGCATACTGTCTGTGGCTGCGGCACTGAAATTCATTTCAAGGTGAGCTGGTGTCATGAGTGAGACTGGAGTGGAGAGAAAGAATGTGACCGTCCGTCCAATGACCAATTACAATCATTGCACCTGACCCGAGGGCACCAAAAAGAAGGTGTGCCTTACATCATGCCTTCCAGAATGTCTGTCTGTGTGTGCACCGTGCACGTTGGTGAATATGAATGTGTGCCTGGCATAGGGAGTTTCTTCGGGCTGTAACCAAAGGTACATCACGCTCCGTTTAATTCCAACGCTGCTAATTAATTAAAAGGTACCTTTCGAGCGACCGGCTCTGACTGGATTGTGCAACCACGAGGTGATGAAACCCCCCTTAAGTGGGGGCATGCCGTGCCGCTCCAGGGCATGCCCTAATGATAGGCGCCTCACCAGGGAACTGCAGGCCACAGCCCAGCCGCCCAGCCCAGCCTCGTTCTGGTGCCTGGTACCTGGTACCTGTTCCCTGCTGGCAGCCATGATCTATGGCTCCTGTGGGCTTGGTCCACTTCCAGCCCAGCTGTTTTGTGAATTCCAGAGCTCTGGGAAGCAAAGACACCACAGGTCTCACCTCAGAGCGCGAGCATGTTGCCATATTGCACTGACTGGAGTTACGGAGTCCATGGGTCAGGGAGGGGCTAATCAGCTGGCCTCATGGGCTGAAGCACCTCTTCTGATATCTTTTAGGCATTTGCTCAGTTTAGTGCTTACTCAGTAAACAATATTGTTTTCTCTCAGTTCTGATGAAATCCCGCCCATAAATATTTGGTAATTTGACTTGTTCATCAGCGCAGACTGTTACTCTGATATACGTTTGGTATACCTGCTCTGAAACACTTACACTTTAGAAACATAATGAGGAGACATCTCTTCGAGGCGTTCACACTGGGAACTTAACTGTGGCTTTCCTCATTATAAACCATCCTGTTTAACTGCGTATTTAAACACAATCTAGGACTAAAACAGGCAATCAGTTGAGGGCTCCAGTGTAGCACGTAGTTGTTGAGCAACCAGGAAAGTGTGCGCCCTCCTACTTTATTATGATAGTGATCTCACACGTCTAAAGAGACCCTGAGATACCTTCAAATGTGAGCTCCCTTCTTGGAGTCACTGTATCGTGAGCTGGCAGTTATATTGCACAAACTCCTATTTCAGCTGTGTCCAAACTCCCTGCTAGGGGGATAACTTGCCCCTGCCGGGGCCTCCAGACAGAAGGCTGCTCGGAGCTCCTTCCATAAAGTAGTAATAGGGAGAAATCCTGCTTACAAAATTTTTGTGCCTGCTCCCTCCTACCTTCCACGAGTTCCCTCTCTTACCTTAGAGGAACACCCCTGGGTTTAACTGTCGCCCTGAAAGACACCGTTCTGCCTATTGCCCCCATCGCAAATGTGCCCTTTTTCAAGCTAAGAACCTCCCAAACTCCCTTCTAAGGTGAAATACTCCTCTCTCAATAAAAATGACTCTTTCCTAGTTCCCTTTAAATGTGAGTTCCCTCCTAGCTCTGTCGTTTCCATGTCCTCTTCCTGAGCATAGTTTCTGTCATACAAGGTCTCCCGCAGCTCCCCCTAAGGTGAATCTAGAGATCAAGTGATCTTCCAGGCTGCCTCATTACAGCGTTCTCTTCCTAGGTCCCGCCAAAAACGAGCTTCCTTCAAGGGCCATTTTGAGATGAACTCCCACAGGCCAGTCTATGTCTCCCCTTTACACTTCAACGGAGGGGTGCACCCCTCGTCAGCTGCCCTCGTCAGCTCACCGACCTTTTTCCCCACCACCCACACCCCCAAAGGGCCGGCAATCTGAGGGATAGCCCCGGGCGCCACAAGCTCTAGCTACGCCCCTGGGGATAGTCCCTTCCTTCACTGCCCTACTGTCTTGGTTGAATGATTGAATGTTGTTAAAGTACAGTGCCTTATTGACCGCCTAATGACTATGTATGAGAAAATGTTATAAATAAATGTTTAAAAAAATAAATAATTATTAACTCAATATATGTTAAAAATGAATACTACCTGCCACCCAAGCTATTCTTATAAATTTGGGGTCTGAAATAGTCCGAATTGTCACACTTGTTGGAGCGTGAATGTTAGTACTTGTGTTGTTACTATCATTGGCTGGACTGGCAGGGGCAATATGTGGCACAAGGTGCAGTGGCCTCCTGATGAGACTTGGCACTTATTTATTTGCAAATTAAGCACAGCTTCCTATTCTTAGCTTGGTTACAAAGAGAAGATTGCAAGAATTCTACCAGGAGCAAAATGATGTTTACAGCTAAAATACTATGGCTCAGATTTACCATCCTTCATGCAGAGGAATACTGCTTGGAAAATTGCAACTCTGCATTACACGGAGAGCAAAAAAACACACAGCAACAGATGTAAGCATTGCCAAGCTACAAAAAAGGCACCCGTGTTGCATTTGCTAAAGCTCGCTGTTCTGCACGAAGCTCCGCCTTGCACGCTGCCTGTGGCTCAAAGGCGAGCCAGAGGTGTCTAGTCCAAGATCTGTACTTGAAGCACAATACAAAGCCCTAAGTGTAGAACACTGCACAGAGAATCTTCTGACCTGAAAGAGGTGTGCTTTAGGGTATAGTATAAATGTTGTACAATGGTATGTCTGGTGATACACCATTTAAACCACTACCTTGAACCTAATTTCTCTAGGCATGAGGATTTGGGGCAGCGCCAGATCACACTACTTTAGTCCATTTGACTTTGTGTCAAAACATGTGGTATGTACTTTTCTTTTTTAAGGTCGAAAATGGCCCAATTCTCAGAATCAGGATATTTGCAACCAGAAAAAAGGCTTTTCCTAAGCACCACAAATGGACACCACACCAGTTTTTAAAAATAAAATATCTTTATCTAAACTGAACAAGACCAAAACGACAAAAATCCAACATACAGATACTCAGTAGAATATTTTTAAAAAGGGTTGTTGCAAGAAGATACTTGTAGGTGGTAAATGCAACACTATTCTCTCAAAGTACCTTGGATGCATAACGCAGAACAAACAAAAGGGTCGCAGAGAAGGCGATGCGTAGATTCTTCCTGCGCTCCGGTTACGATGCGACAAGATGGCGCCTTAATGTGTTAAGATGATCCAGTCCGATGCGACAAAATGCCGTCTTTGATGCGATGCGTCAACGTGGAGGCAATGCGTGCACGCCCGATGGCCAAGCGACAAAATCAGTTGTTTCCTGAGCTGCGACAGGCCCTGCGACACACTTTTCTGGTGATGCAATGGCGATCAGCTGCGGCACTCTTCCTTAGCAATGCGACGGCCCTGCGACATGCATCTTCGGTGATGCGGCCGCGACACGCTTCTCCCTCATTGCGGCGCGCTTCCAGCTCCCAACAGCAAGGGCCTCACACACAGTTACAGGCACCTCTCGGCAGGTCAGAACTCCCAGCAAGAAAGTTCAGGGAAGCTGGGGGTGAAGTCCTTGTGTGCCTGGGACTTCGAAAACAGGAGGCCAGCTCTTCTTAGGCCCTTGGAGACTTTTCTTCAGATGGACACAACAAACAGAAATGTCCTTCTTCAAGCAAGGGACACAGCACACAGCAAAGTCCCTTTGTCCTCTCATTAGTAGAAACAGCATACTGCAGGCCAACCCCAGACACACAGCAAGGGAAGTCATTCTCCTTAGTCTCTTCAGCTGTCCTATTTGGGAACAGCTTCCTCTTGCTCACGAAGTAGTCTAAAGTTCAGGGGTTTCAGCTCTCATTTTTATACCCCAAAAGTCTTTGTTTTCTATGTGTGAGGGGTCTTGGACCCAGTCCAAACCAGTTCTGGGTGCACACTGCCAGTGTACAACTTCTTTCTTTGTCAGTGTTGGCCAGGATCCTCAGACACACCACAGGAGGTGGAGCCAGCATTGTGGAAGGCAGGCACAGCCCTATTCAGGCCCAGGTGCTACTCCTCTCACGACTCCAAATGCAGATCGGCCTATTCAGCCTAGTGCTGACTCACTCAGACTCCTGGAGCCACCCCAGCCCCTGTCACTCTCAAACCAGACAGTCAATCCACAAACAGGCAGAGGCACACAGAATGGTTGAACAAGAAAATAGCCACTTTCTAAAAGTGCTATTCTCAAACACAGAATTTAAAAACCATCCTTCTTAAAATATGTGTTATTAAAGTCTGAGTTCAGGGATACCAGACTCCAAGTTTCTATCTCACTCCTATGGGACGATATGCAGGTAAACATGTTACACAGCATTCCTCATTCTGTCCAATGGACAAGATAGCCTTTCAATAGTGAAAAACGAAATTGACAGTATTTCACTATCAGGACATGTTACACACACTATTACATGTCCTAACTTTTACATACACTGCACCCTGCCCAGGCGGGGGTGGGGTAACTTGGGCCTACCATAAGGGCGTCCTAGGTGTAAGAAAATGGAAGGGTAAGGCCTGGCAAGTGGGTACACCAGCCAGGCCGACTGCAGTTAACAAACTGCTTACAGGCACTGCAGTGGCAGGCTTGAGACCTCTTTTCAGCACCACTCATGTGGGTGGCACAATCTGTGACGCACGCCCACTGGTAGCATTTGAGTTACCAGACCTGGCACACTTAGTTCACTTTACTAGGGACCTACTGGTAAAACAAATATACCAATCATGCATAACCCATCACAATAATAGTATACACAGAGTGCATATGCACTATAACACTGATCACAGTGGTAGAGTGCCCAAAGTCCTACAGCCAGCAACCACAGTTCAGGAAAAGTAAAGGAGGAAGAAGCAAAAAGTTTGGCGATAACCCTGCAAAAAGGGCCATTTCCAACATCCCCATTCATTGAACCAGGAGGCTAAATATAGTATGATGGAAAGATGTCCAAATGGGACTGTGATGGTCTCAAAAAGTAATTTGCAGAAAAGCACTCGACGGAAATGTATAATCAGTTATTCAATGGTTCGCTGCCTCAATTGGTTTATGTGGATACAGAGCCACTAACATAGAGATATTTCTATTGTTTTGTATTCACATACCTCTCTGCTCGTCTTAGTATGTGCCTCACATTTCGTTGTATTAAGTTATAGTTGCCCCAAATCTTTTCTAACTGTTTGTGGTCCTTCTGCAGTTACTGGGAGCCACCTGTGCTGCTGCCTTGCCTCTCCTTGTGGCAGTGCCAGCCCTGCACAGAAAACTTTTGAATTCACATTACATAGTGATGTTGGAAACCATCTTTAAACTCCTATCAACCACTCATTCAGTCCTCGTGCTGTCGTTCTGCTGCCTATGAATTATCTAATTGTAATGTTCGGTGAAATCTTTGACTGTCAAATGGTATAATACTGTAATCGTGGTATATTTTATTATATTTTGCATTGACTCCTAAACTTTCTATACATGTTTAAATTGGGAAATCTAACTCATCTAAACATTGTTGCTATTCATATTCTCTTTCCTCAAAACGAATACCAAATTAAATGGATAGCTGTCTGACTGTCTGCAAAACAACCCAATAAAGTTGTCTGTGGTGATGCTGAGTGTTTTTGCTTTGTCAAACAGATAGGGATAAAACACATAATGTTGGTAGGTCATTAGAAATGTAAAACCATGTTTATTACCACTTTTTAGGTCTCGCCTAGCGTTGGAGTGCGCATGCGCTCCTGGCTCTGTGAGGACTCTTGTAATCTATGAATTTTTGTAGTGGATTTGAAGCCACGCCCATCTTTTGGATTGGCTGGCATCATCGTTCATGCAAAACACTGGCCTCCGATTGAGAATGAGGCTTCTTTGTTACTGCCCAGTCTCCTTTTTGGACGGCCCATCCCGACTGGATGTTTTACTTGTGGCATTATACTGTTCCCTTCATTACTTGGTGCAGGCACTTTGTTTTTTCATTAAAGGGAAAGCGCAATGGCAGTAGCTTGTTTAAAGGAAGCCGGCTGTTTTTTTTAAATCTTCCTCATGTCTACATTAATTTTACTTCCGCTGTACTGCGCACAAGTAAAATGTATTTGTAATTGCACTTTTGAATATATCCTCCTGGTTGCTTGTGTGTCAGGAGCATGCTGCAGATGTTTGGGTTTCTTCTGCTCGCGGCCCTTTCATCCAAGTCTTGTGGGTGACCTTATTGTAGAGACCGAGCGGCCTTCTCAGATTTTACTTTATGCTTCGCTGAACGGGCCCTTCCTGATGCAGCTGTCTTGGCTATCACCACAGAGACTGTCTTGCAAATGTACACACCGCAGCCTTTTGTGGTATTACACCAGATATGCTAACGTGCAGCTAGGATTTAAAGGCTACTTTTTCAGCTATTTCATTGCAAATGGGTTTAAGTAACGATGCTGCCCATGGACTTTATGGATACAAAATCATATCCCGCATTACTATTTCCTTTCTTGAATTTAACAGTTTGAAAATGCTGTATTCGTTGTAAATGTGGCGTTTTCAAAAATGTTCTAGCACTTGAGTAAAATTACTACACAGTAATAGGAACTGGGGAAATAAAAAGCATGCATTGCACGAGCAAAGGAGCCAGTCAACAGGGCTGCCTTTTTCTTGTGACTAATGACTGACTAATGGATCAGTTACAACTGTCTTGCGTAATGCCACGTCAGTTACAGTCTGTTTCATTCGACTTATTTTAACCGGAATTGTAGAAAATTAATACGCATTTTAGTCTACGGATTAATGGGTGAGTGGCACAAATTATCTGCCGGCACTCAAAACAGCACAGAAAATCTAAAGCACCAGAGTCAAGCGGGACTTCCCGCTAATGACACCAGGCCCACAAACTCGAGTACTGGTTTTGCCGATTGGTTTATTTATTTGTTTCACGTTGTGCTTCTTATAGAATGTCCTCACTTCTGGGCAATCGGCAAATAAATATACTAAAGAAAATGCCGCCCACCTCCACGTTTATAAGTAGCTGCACATGTCCTCACATGCAGGCAGAATCACGTTGACTGTTTTCGACACGTTTCCATGCCTTTCCTGTATGAAGGTGGACCAATGATAGACTTGCTACCGTTTAGTGGGAGGACGGTATGGATTTGTCCAGTTCCGTTGAAGTTACGGGGAAACACACTTCAAGTGGAAACTGGACTTTTGTGTGACAGACAGTTTCTATGTGGAGAAGCGTGATGGCAGGAGAGACCAGTGCCACTTCTGAGGAGGATCAGGTTTGTGGGGAGCCATTTAATTTTCTTCCTCAGAAGGATTGAAGAAGGGGTAGATGCAGGACAAATAGGTATTATCATTTTTGAGCAACGGAAGAGGTATAGTTGAAAGAGGTAAAACAAATATTAGTTTCTATTTTTTGCGCCTAGTGTATTTTGATAGATAATTGGATTGATGCACCTCCCTCCCCGCAAATGTGTAACTTGTAGTTTACAGATTTGACTCCAGAATGTTTTAAATAAACCTTTCATCCTTCTGACGTCGATAACGTGCTCAATTGATTAGAGTAATAACACCTATTACGTTGGTAGTTAGATCTTTGTTTCTTGGATTACACCTGGAAGTACCAAGTTTCATTCCCAAGTTTAAAAACAAGCATTTGCAATGCAATAGGTCCCACATTTACGCGGGTTTAAGCTATTGGCATTGTAAATGACAATGCCTTTTATTTATATTTTGAAAACCAAAACATAAATAAAGGGCATTGTCATTTACAATGCCATTAGCTCATTTTTAGGTCGAGCATTTGAGACCTCTTGTATATACTTTAGTATATACTTATATGTGTAAGTACTTTGTGGGCTCTGGAGATCAGCACTAGGACGTGTCTACTTCCACTTAGGGACTTTTTTTTCTGTTCAACTGCCTCTATTTAACTGTCTTAATAGAAAACGAACAGCAGAGGTCAGTAAAATACCAGATTTGCTTTCTGCTTAGGGACTTTTTTTTTTACTCTTCTGGCAACTGCTTCTATTTAACTTTCTTGATAGAAAACGACCAGCAGAGTTCAGTTAAAATACCAGAATCATGTTAGCATTCTCTAGATTCCAGTTCATAGAATTTGTCTTCTATGAGCACTCGTAGACAATATTTTTTCAAATCTTGTATTTTCAGTGATATGACCACCGAAGGCCCTGATTTTATATTAAAAAGAGAGCTTTGGACTCTACCATTTCTAGTTAATAGGGTTGTCCGGTTGTACATAATGTGTTCTTGGTTATATATAAGGTAATAAAAAGGCTTCTAACACATTTTTATAATAATTTTTCCACATGCTGCAAAGCAGCCATACTGCTCTACAGCACAGCTTAAAGACATTGACAACACCAATAGCTTTGGCTAAACATATAAAAGGCCCCAAAGGCGAGACCTATTGGCAATGCCAATGCTAGTGTTCTCCAAACTGAATTATTGATAACTGTTAGACCTGGCATCCTTGGCGTGGTTTCCCCCTATCTTTTTGCCTCTACCTCCTGTATTTTTGATGCTGTGCTGGATTTCGTTTTTGCTGGTTTAGATGCTTTGGGCACTTTGCCACTGCTTATCAGTGTCAAAGTGCTAGTGCTCCCTGTATAAATTGATATTATGTTTGGTTATCCATGATTGGCATATTTGTATTACCCAGAAGTCCCTAGGAAAGGGCACTGGGAGTGCTAGGGCTGGTGATTCAAATACTACTAGTGGGCCTGCAGCACTGATTGTGCCACCCACATGAGTAGCCCCAAAATGGTGTCTCAGGCCTGCCACTGCAGTGCTTGTGTGCAGTCTGTGAACTGCCATGTCCTCCTGGTCAGTGCCCCCACTGACCAGGCCTAACCCTTCCCTTTCTGTGCACATTGGTCACCCCTATGGAAGGCCCAAGGTACCCCCTTGGGCAGGGGGCAGTGTATGTGGAAGGTAGAGCATGTACTAGTGCAGGTGACATGCTCTGGTCGTGAATAACAACAATTTTCGTTTTTCACTATTGTAAGGCTACCTTGCCCTTAGGCTATCATGGGAATGCTGGCTACAGTGGCTACCAGCATATCTTCCCATAGGAGCATGGTAGGACATAAAATTCTGGTATCCTGTGTTTGAGAACAGCACTTTTAGAAAGTTGCTGTTCTCTTGTCTGACCTTTCTGTGTGCCTTGGCCTGTTTGTGAATTGACTGTCTGGTTTGTGAGTGACAGAAGCTGGGTGGCTCCCAGACGCTGAGTGGGCCATCCCTGGGCTGAATAGCTCAATCTGCATCTAGAGTGGTGGGAGGGGGTAGCACCTGGGCATGAATAGGGCTGTGCCTGCCTTCCACAATGCTGGCTCCACCTCCGGCTGGGTGGCTGATGACCCTCCCCCTCTCTCTGAAAGGAAAGAAGAGACCAAGAAAACAAAGTGCTCAAGGAACACACAGAGCTGGTTCAGACTGGGCTCAGAGCCCTCCTGTTATTGTTATTGTTAATTGCCATGTATACAGCGCATTATCACCTACAGGTCTCTAAGCGCTTTCAGAGAAGACCCAGCTCTTGCATGTGGGGGAGTTAGAAAAAAAGAGGTAAAATTACATCCCAGGCCTCTGAAAAAAGTACAGTTTTCAACTTTTTTCTAAACGGGAGAAGAGCGTGTTCCTTGCATACATTTTCCGGCAAGTTATTCCAGATGTGGGGAATAGAAGTGGAGAACGCTCTTCCTCCCTTCGAGGATAGGTTAAATCGGGGACAGGCCAGAAGGCTGCCATTCAAGGATCAAAGCACCCTGCTGGGAGTGTATCTGGCTATGCGATCTTTAATGTAACTAGGGGCTTGGCCATAGATGGCCTTAAGCGTGATACAAAGGCCCTTGAACTTCGTTCTCTATCTCACCGGGAGCCAATGCAACTGTCTAAGGAGGAGAGTCGCATGGGCTCTCCTTGGCACTACAAAGATTAAATTGGGGCAGGGTTCATAATAACCTGTAGCCTAGTTAATAGGTTGCCTGGGAGGCCGATGTATAAGGAGTTACCGTAATCAAGACGAGACAGTATCAAGGCTGACACTGCCACTCTTAATGTATTGAAGGTGAGCAGGGGGGCAAGTTTACGCAGCTGTCTCAGCATGCCTGTACATGTTCCCACTACTGCTGCGACCTGCTGGATCATGGAGAGTTTGGTATAAATTTTGATGCCATGACTTTTTACAGCTGCTGCCGTCTCTGGGTAAATTCCAAGTTCTTGTGGCCAGAAGAGTTCCTTTCAAGGATTAGAATCTGAGGTGACGGCCAATACCTCAGTTTTATCAAGACAAAGGGAACAAAGACTTTTAGGGGTATAAGTACAGGACCCCTGACTACAGAAAATTAGATCATCCTGGAATCAAGAAGGAATTTCTGCCAAGGAGAAAGCTGGAAGACTGAAGAAGGAAGACTGTCCTGCTGTTGCTTTGCTGGACTGACCTGCAGTTGCTTTGCTGCCAAGGAGAGGGGAAGGACTTTGTTGTTGCTTTGTCCCCTTGCTTGAAGAGATCTCCAAGGGCCTGTTGTGAGCTGGCCTCCTGGTAAGAAGTCCCAGGAACAAAAGGACTTCACCCCCAGCTTTCCCTGAACTCTGCTGAGAGAGTTCTGCCCTTCCTGAGTGCTGAATCCGACTGAGGGGCATCTGGAAGTTGTGGCCTGCTGTTTGGAAAGCTGGAGAACAAAAAACTAAGACTATCTGCAAATTTTCACGCATCGCTTGCATGAGGAGCGCATCCCTGTCAGTGCGAGGAAATTCTTGCCGCCGCGAAGATCGAGATCGTCGCAGCGCCTGTTGCCGCTGCAAGAACCGACGTAACCTTCGCTTGCGGAACACATCACTCCGGTGCAGGAAAAGTACCATTGCTACGAGCAGCGTCGCAGAGCCTGTCGTCGCGGGGTGAGATCGCCGACCACTTGCTTTCAGACCGCATCACGTCGCTGCGAACATCTTCTCAGAGCCATCGCATCTAGGGTCCGCGAGAGGAGTAGATCGACGCTGCGTCGCACATCGCCGCCACACCTGAGATCGTCGCCGTCCCGAAGATCGTCGCATCGTGCCTGTGCGAGATGCTCCCTACGGAACATACGCACCGGAATCTATACAAGGTATCGCCTCCTCCCCATACAGACCGGATTCGTCACAACCCGCCCGCTGCGTCCAGCGGGGCTGTCGCATCACCTTCCCAGGGTCTCAGGAGTGACTCATCGCTTTTTTTTCACTGCACCAGCTTTTTTTAAAAACTTTGTTGCATCTAAAGGTACTGTTGGCTAAACGTAAGGCAACTGTGAACTATTCTAACGCAACTGTGGATTATTTTGACGCAACCGTTAAGAACTTTTTAGAAACCATATTCTTGAACTGTGAATGTTGGATTTTTGTCGTTCTGGTCTTGTTTAGTTTAGATTAAATACTTCTATTTTTCTAAACTGTTGTGGAGGCCATTTGTGATGTTTTCACTGTGTTACTGTGAGTGTTGGTACAAATACATTGCCTTTGATAAGCCTGTCTGCTTGTGCCAAGCTACCAAGCGGGTGAGCAGGGGTTATCTAAAGAGTGGTTCTTTCTTACCCTGGCGAGAAGCAAGGGTCCCTATTTGGACAGTGGTACCTACCTCTGCCAATGAGAGACCCCCAGTTCTTACAATAACTATATAATCCAGCGCCCATTACCTTATTTTTACTGATCCATTGTCATATTTGCAACTTGTTTTTTTATATCACAAATAATATCAAAATTATGCCGTTTCAAAGCACTGTAAACAAAATGGGTTATTAACTAGGCCTAGACGAAACTTAAAATACGCAGTATAAACAACAACGTTGGTGAACTTTGCGTTATGTGAAATTCCTCTAAATATTGTATCATTTAGCTTTGCGTCATCTTTTCCATCGGGAGAGTGGCTCACGCAGAAAAAAAATCTAGCTGAGAGACATTTTATGATGGAGCCAATCTCCTGCTGGCATCGTATGACTTTTTTTTACACGAGTTATGTTCTCAATCGAATAAAATCACGCAAGAATGCAGCAAACCACATTTCACTCTAAAGGCATAGCGGAAAACAGACACAAGAATGAATATAGAAGATGTGCGTTAAAGACATAGCCGCTGTAGCCGGGTAATGGGAGGTGTAGGAGTTGGGAAGGGGACAAATCTAATAAATGCATTTAATATACATTGCACCTCACTTTTGTCTTTAAATTGAACAAATGTAATTTTTTCACCCCCGTTTGCACAGATTTTCCTCCTGCATATTTTTCTCACCGTCGAATAAAAAAAAAATAATAATTTCACGAGACATATTTTTACACGTTAGGATGGGCTTTTACCGGTAACGCATTCTCTCCATCCGCAAGAATTGCTGTGTCACATACAGATCACTACTGACATCTAGTGGTGAAATCCGTGTCCATTTGGGGTTTCATCTGCACACATAGCCATGCCCCTGCTTTCCAGAGAGCCGGACATTATCCAGCCATACCCTTACAGTTAGTAACGACGTTATTAAAGAATGAAGTGTATATAGTAGCGGGTATGAGTGTCAATGATCCTCAATTGAAGAAGAAAAGTGAGGACAGACACTTAGGAGATACTAAAAAGTTATTTTAAAAATGTTACTATTGCGCACTCTTTATATTACTGAAATCTTTTTTAGTTTCGCAATAATGTCGTTTTTCGACAAATGGAATACGAAAACCTTATTTTTTGTTAGAAAACCGAGCCAGAATTCTAAAGGAATCTGTTGCCTCAGAGAATACGGATGAAAAGGTCACCCCAACAGAATGCGAGCGAAGAAACATATCTGCGAGAGCATATTTTGTTATCCGTAATCTCTTTAAAAGATCTGCAACACAATATGAAGCTTTCGAAAGAATCCTCCGCACTGAAAGGCCTTTTTATTTGTGCCCAGTTTAATCTCCACGTGCATTAACGCACCCTCTCTTTTTAGATGCTTTTAAAGAATACAATTCCGGGAATGTCTTATCAGTCCGGATTCAAATCCTCCTTTTAAGAGGTGTGTAATCTTCCCTTACCACATTCGAGCGGCCATTTTCATTCTTTAGGGTTCCATTAACGCGCGGAGTCAGGAGGTGAAACCGGGATGAATTCCACACTATCTCGACAAATTGAATTTCTCTGGCATTTTTCGAGCCAGGCTGACTGCTGAGCTGTGACCGCCATTTCCAGCCAAGGCCTGCCAGTTCCACTGAGAAGAGCCCGAGCTGTGCAGAAACGGCGTGACCATACATGCCAACATTTTAGAAGAGGAAAATTGGAGATTTTAGATAAACAAGCAGGAGATTGTATTTCTCCTATTGACTTCTATCGGGCCTGATTTTGGTTTGTTGTCATGTATGGGACTTTTGCTGCAGGATTAGAAATCAGGAATGCAGATGCATGTGTTTTTTTCCCTTACCTGTCGGGAGCATGGAGGAAGCGCTAAATTGCGTGCCAAAAATGCTGTGCACTGGTCTTCAGGAGCAGGTTATTGGCAGTGCAAACTACGAGTCTCACTAGACAAGTCCCTGCTGAAGCCTTACGAGGAATCAGGTTTCTGTATGCAGGAATTGGGAGGCAGAACTCAGGAGACCAGCTTGAAATCGGTAGTCTTCCATCTAAATTGGGAGGGATGGCATGTATGCGTTACTTCTGGCGGTGCACATGGTGGATGAAGGTGGTAACTGATTGGATGTTGCAAAGAACACAGTTTTGCAGTAATTGCATTTTTGATTTGGAAAAATAACTCCAATATACTTTACATATTTAATTAAAAAAACAAACAAATATACTGTGGGCATGAGAATTCCCTTAATTTGCTCAAATTGGATTGTCCTGGTACAAAAAAAGTGGCATGTCCTCAATCAGACCGACCATTGAATCAATAGCATACATGCCAACAGACCTGATTCAGTTGGAAGACTGCCAATTTTTGGAGTCCGAATTGGCTTTATTTTATCTGTCTCCCACCTAACACTGTCCCCTGTACGAATCAATGGGAAAAATCCATTCTCCAAATTTCTTTAACCCCTTCGACGCTCATGACGAGCTGGGCTCGTCATGGCGTAGCCTCCTCGCACGCTCATGACGAGCCCAGCTCGTCACGTAAAGTGCGAATCCCTAAAACCCAGCGTACGGGCGGAATTCCGCCCGCACGCATGCGGTTAACAAAGTTTACCACTTTACTGTTCTAAAGTGTAGGCATGTATGTAATAGGGGTGATCTCTAATGGAGTCAGAATGTATTATCTCATCATCTCCTTTCTTGTCCCATACCCTACTTTAGTAAGAAGGCTCCCTACACTAAAGAAGTTCACAGTGTACAACTCCATTAGTGTAATCTCTGCCAGATACTTATGAATTGCCCCTGGGAGGACTGTAATGGGCAAACTCACCTACACAAAATGCCTGCGCCTTGTGTCCGACTTGAGGCAGGAGTTCTGGGGTATGCAAATTGTTACAAATATTGTTGACGCATGCGGAGTCATCTTTAGAAACCTCAACAATATTCTCCAGTAAAGTTGAAGAAGATCTCTCCAGACTTAGTAGTCATACTTTTTTGCTTGGCCCCTAGCTTTTCTTGACATATTGTTCCGGTTGGATTCTCAAAGACCGGACAAAATCCGGGAAAAGTTTTCTTCTTGTTATGGTAAATTTTCACATTATGTAATTTTGCATAATCTTGCTTGTGTGAGGTTTATATATGTTTGAATGGCCCAGAAGCCTGGATTCTCCAATATCAACACCTCACAAAGTCAGACATGTGGGGTTAATTTTCAGTGCATAGCGTTTATTGTCTTTCCAACTTGATGCTGTAGTCAGTTTGATTGGCCTACAACTGTCCATGCTCAGGAATGTCCATCCATAGATGCAAATCAATGCTTGAGTGGAATTAACATAGACCCTATGAATGGGACAGCAGGACCAGTGCAATGTGGTCTATGAGGCTCATAGACAACTTTTAACTCCATCCAAGTCTATGCAGTGGCTGAAAAGGTACATGTTCTGTGCTCTACATAATGCCTTATTGGATAAACGCACCTACCAATAAATATTATTTGGCGACACAGGAAAGTATTTGAAATCTTGTCCACGAATATGCAAGCAACAAAACATCATCTGTTCAGGAGGGCAGTCACTGGTTTGGGTATTTCCCTCTGTGTATTCAGACCATGACTTAATCTCCTCAGTATAATTCATCCATTTGAGTTGTCCTAGCTTCATCATCATCACCATGATATTTCATTAGTGAATGACAATGAATTCACAGGGTCTAATTTACAAAGGTAAACTTACACTTTTATGTAAATTTACACTTGATGTAGTAACTCAATTACTGTTTTGGTATTCACAAACTACGAGTATAAGTGTACCACTAGTAATTTTACGAATGTTATTTTATTTACTAGAAAAATTGCTAGTAGCAAAATTACCATTGTAGTTTGTGAATACCAAAACCGAGTAAAGTTACTTCAGCACATGAGGGCAGGTCGTCCATTGAGCCAGTCTTGACTAAACTCACGCAAACGGCATGCTATTGTGCACAACTCGAGGAGGCATGAATTTTTGCCAATTTGGCTAATCATTAAATAAATCACAAATCAATACAGAATCCATGACATTTGTGATTGGGAGAAAAACATTGAACCCATACATTAAAACTTCAGTCACTAAGTAGATTCGGTTGATATTGGTACTAATCAATGGATACCTGGGGGAATATGTATCAGATGATACATTTGCGATACTCAAATAGCGATTTTTTGAAAATCGATATTTAAGAATCACAGAACGCTATGTATGTAGGATTTGCAAATCATTTTGCAAATCCTACATTTTCTTTAATTGCGAATCGCAAATTGTGATTCGCAATTAAGGAATACCTCCCCATTCATTCTTATGGGCCTAAAGGCCCGTAGGAATGAATGGGAAGACAGTCTCAATTTGCGACTCTCAATTAGAGAATCGCAAATTGAGAATTCAATTTCACGGGTGCCAGGGTGTCAAAAGGACATCCTGTTGCACCCCTGAAATGTGCATGTGTGCACATGTGGCACACATACATGCCCTAGGGCATGCATGTGCGCCACATGCACTTTGAAAAATGCAAAAAAAGTGCATTTTTCAAAGAAATCGCAGATTACCACCAACTTGAAGTTGGAGGTAATTTGCGATTTCTTAAGGAGAAATCGCTCAACTTGGGTGCTTTTTACATCACATTTAAGGAATCGCAAATTACGATTCCTCAAATGCTTTTGTAAAATATGGAATCGCTAATTTAGCGATTCCCTATTTTGCAAGGGCCTTTTGGGATGATACATTCCAAAAGGCTTTTTCCTGTACGCAAACGGGTCGATTCTGAGAATCGGCCCGTTTGCGAACGGGAAATGGGCTTCATACATATGCCACTAGATCATTGTTATGATACAAAGAGCTAGAAACATATTGATCTATAGCTATCTAAAATAATTAAAGTCTAATAGATAGCACCACATGCTAAAGGTGTCATCTACACATTAGATAATGTAGGGTTCAACGAAGATCCCCGAAAGACACCATACATGGAGACAGAGAGAAATGGCTCCAAATATACAGCTTTTTCTTTATTAGATAAAAAAGATATGACCGACTCACCAATCCCAAGATCTGCTAATCGGGATAATAATAGTTGGTGCGCGATGGTATGAAAAGCTGCCGACAAAACCAACAGGATGAGGGTGACCTTCTCACCTTGATCAATACTCATATGTCTTTAACACACCCTCTTTCCAGAGAGTAAATGTCAAAGTATTGAGAGCTAATGCACCGAGTAAGGCCAAAAGTCTCTCGCACCTCTCACTTGTACCATCCCAGTCATTTTTAATTTCTTTCTGAAAGTTAACCGGTCTTTTTTGGTAAATGTGCGGGTCCGCCTGATGGACCCATCAATCTGAAAACGGATTCTCCTCAGATGCACCTTTTGATATGCTGTTAGATAGGTAATCCCTTTATAGCTTTGCCCAATCTGCAGTATTCGCCGATCCCTCTCAGAAGAGGCTCTGCCTAGTCACATAATTTTATAGTTTTTGAGTTGAAGTAGTTTCACTTAGGAGAGATACCAATGGCTTCCCTATGTACTTAGGCCGAGAAAGGAAGGAACAAGATGGGTCTGTAGTTGCTGAGATAGTTCAGGTTAACCAAATGTTTCTTGAGGAGTAATGTGACTTCTGCGTGTTTGCAGCTATCCAGAATGTTTCCACTCAGGATGAAGAACTTGATGATGGTGTTGAGGTTGGTGCTGATTAGTGTGCTTCCCAAGTTGCACATGTGGTGAGGGCAGGGGTCTGTGGTGGACCCTGAGTGGATGGTCTGCATAATTTTGACTGTGTCATCTCAGTGAGAGGGCTCCAATTTGTTAGAATGTGGGAGCTCCTGTTGGGGTGGGGTACGTGATGGTGTCTTCTAAAATGGCTTGGGGTGCAAAGTTAGTGCAGATCTGGAGTATTTTCTAGTGGAAAAAGTCAGAAAGTTCATCGCAGAGGACCTGTGATGGGGTAATTGTGTTGGTGGCTACTGTTAGATTGGGGAATTCTTTGATGATGTTGAAGAGTTCCTTGCGGGAGTTGGAGCAGGATTCTAGTCTGAGCATGGGTGTAGTATTTCTAGCTTCTTTGATCTGGTCTAGGTACCTTCTGAGTGCGTGAGGAAGATCAGCAAAAAATGGTCAGGCGATTTAATCGATGTCTCTTCAGTAATTTTGCCCTGCGTTAAACGCCTCTAATACCTTACAAAGATTATCAAATAAAGAGGCAGGCGCTGGAGACAGGAAGACAGGAAACACGTTTTATTCCGACGGAGCAGAACACATCAGATCGGACAACAAGGTATCGTCTCGAGGTGCTCTCTGACAGCCTCTCTGAGACCTGGCCTTTTATACACTGGTTTACGACATGTGACCATTCTTTATTACAATAAAGACATTGTGAAGTAACGAAAAATGACATCCCCGGCACCCCCCCCAGTTCCAGCTCATTCCAACATGTGGCTACAGTAGAGGTCCTCACCCCCCCATACAATCGGAGGGGGCTATCACGCAGCTGAGTGTTCCGCCGATTCCTTTGGAATGTGTGCGCCTGATCGGGTCTCAGGAGGTGGGGAGGTCATGATCAATAGTAGCTCCTTTGGAAGAGGGGCGAGTGCATACAGTAGTGGGCAATAAACTGTATCCTCAGGCCAAGGTATGACCAGCGGTCCGTGCAGACAATCGGTCTCAGAGGAAGGGGGTCATCAAAGGAGGGGTATTCATGGAAGGAAAGGAGGTGTTGGTCAGGCGCGGGGTGTGATTCCCAGAGACAGAGTCATGTGGAAGGAGAGGTAATGACTTGTGCATGTGAAAGCGGGGGCAGCCAGGGTGCATGGGGGAGGCTTGCAGGGTCGGGGAAGTGTGCTGAGGATCGATCGTGAACAGGGAGACCATGGTACCTAAAATGGCTGTCGTGTATGTTCATACGTGAGTCTGTCATACGTGAGTCTGAGAAATGGACAAGATGGCGCAGATGATGTTTAGTTCATAAACTAAAATTCCACAGTCCTCCCTTTTAACATGTCTCGCCAGCTTGTCAATTCGGATCTATCCCCAGAAGACCACGTATTTCTACCTCATAGAGGGGGCTCATGTGTTCAGTTCGAAAGTCCAAAGTCTTAGGGCACATACAGTTAGAAATGAGTGAACACAAAGGTGGCAAACATTGAATACCTAAGCAGCACCCACACAGTACCACAACTGGTATCAGTATAAATGTAAACAATCTCCATCCCCAGTCCTTCAAAGTGTCCCAAAACCAGCTTCCAAGCGACCATCCTTCTTGCTCTTGGTGAACCTCTGAGGATAGTCTGTGGAGGTGTTCAATTGCTTTGTAGACTGAAGGCGAGTTATCTGGCACGTAGGTGCAACAGCTGGAGCCGATGATGCGGCATGCTCCTCCACGGTCGGCCAGAATCACATCTAGAACAAGGCGGTTTTGGAGAGCCACCAGGCGGACTGCCTGAAGCTCAGCCGTGTTGTTAGCAAGGATGCCAGCCGTGATGTTAATGGTTGTTTCTATTGCCTGAGTTAGGTGTCGGATAGCGCGGCTGTTTGCCATTGGTCCCCACAGAGGAACAAGTCCCTTTGCTGCATCCAGGAACTGTGCTCCGGTGGAGTCGGCTTGTTCAACATCTCCGGCGCGCTTTTGCCGGTGGTGGTAGGCTGAGGCCACATACGTGGGAGGAAGAATGAAGGCGATGTAGCACGTACCCCTCCAACCTTTCGGGAGCCAGGTGTAAGCTTTGGTGCCACAAACAAAGTACATATTCGGAGAAGCAACAAAGGAAGGAGGATCAACTGAGACCAATGTTCTGGTGATGCGGCAGGAACTGTGTCCCACCAGCTGCGTTCCCTGGCCTTCGAGACACACAAGTCCTGTGACATTGATGACAGACAGAGCCACGGTCAGGGTGGCAGCTGTTTGCTTCCGCAGGTGGGAGAAGGCGGGTCTGGCTGGATTGTGGAGTACTTGCACTTCGACTCTTTCTTTGGCAGGGATGTTCATAAGGAAGGCGGAACCTGAGACCGCAGGACAAATGGGGGCAGACGTTCTTCCTGTTTTGTTCAGCCAGAACCCATAGTAGAAGTGTGACACTGTCTGACCAGAAGCGGCGTTGTCCTTGTTGCTCTCCTGCAAGAGGATCAACCAGGCGAGGCAGGAGCCGTGAACTGAGAAAGGAGAAGGGATGAAAGGTATAGAGTGTTCAGTGGCATGCGGGAGCAACCCGCAGATCCAGCAGTTCGTGGCATTTGTAGCAAGGTTGTGCTGGTGCAGCAGTTGCACGAAAGAATTGTTCCAGAACTCCCTACGCCTCTCTCGGAGCTGAGGCGAAAGGGGGATCAAGTGATGCTCTTTCATGGTGGTTGGCTGTACAGTGGCCAGCAATGTCTGGTGAGCGGGTGTGCTGTCCTCCAAGATCCAGAAGGAAGTCATGAGGAGGAGGCAAAAGAGGAAGACAATGAAGAAGGCGATTGTCTTTGATTTGTGCAAATTGTCAGTCTTTGGGTTCCTGTAGTGGGTATTTCCTGTTGCTTTCATTATCTTCTTATCTGGCGCTTCCATCATCTTCTGATCTGGCGCTTCCATCATCTTCATCTTCAAGGTGCTCGGTAGTGGGCAGAACCACAGACTTTGTTTAGCTTCTCCCCGGGTGACCCTTGGTTGTTTTAGGCCACCGTTCTGAGATTTTAACTTAGTCCGTGGTCTACTTAGCCGAAGCTCCCTCCTTTCGACGCAGGAAATACCCTTCCCGGGATGGCACAGTGGGATCAGAGAATTTTGCAAGTTCAAGTACCTCTGTATCAGGATAGCAGTTCAGTGATGGTCGGTCTTTGTTCAGGAGCTCTTCTTGGGTGTCGACGTTTTCTGTCGTGGCCAGGGTCGAGGATACCTTCTTACAGTGATGGCCGTGCAGCCAGTGCTTCTTTCCCTCCACTCGAAGAGCCGTCCGAGTGGTGATCAGTACTTGCCAGGGGCCCGTCCACCGGGGTTCCAGACTCTTCGCTCGTTGAAAGTTCCGGACTAGGACGTAATCTCCCGGTTGGATATCGTGACCGGGGCCCCTGGAAGCATCGGGGATAGCCTGCTGCACCTGTTGATGAATGACAGTCAACGTTTTAGTTAATTTGCACAAATAATCTGACAACAGGACGTCGGGGACGTCGTGAATGGAGGTTGGTTTGGGGGCAGTCCAGAGGTTCATTGGTCGTCCAAACACCACCTCGTAGGGGGTCAAGTGGTGCTTAGTGGGAGTGGAGCGCATCGATAGCAATGCCAGTGGGAGGGCATCTGGCCACTTAAGCCCTGTGGTGGCCACTATTTTTGACAGTTTCAGCTTCAGTGTAGCATTGTGTCGCTCAACTAGGCCAGCGGATTGGGGATGGAAGACCGCATGGAACCTTTGCTTTACCCCCAGCCCCTTCAAGATTAGTTGGATAACTTCAGCTATGAAGTGGGGGCCATTGTCGCTCCATAAAATTCGACAAAGGCCGTAGCGAGGGAAAAACTATTTCAGTAGTACTTTGGCAGTAGTCATGGCAGTGTTATCACGGGTTGGATAGGCTTCCACCCATTTGCTGAAGGCGCATACAATGACTAGTACATACTTCAAGCCTCGGCATCTCTCCAGCTGGATGTAATCCATCTGAAGGACTTCAAAGGGGTGGTAGGGGGTCCCGAACCCTCCCCGGGGTACCACAGTTCCTTTCCCGGGGTTGTGTTGTAGGCAGATAAGGCACTGCTGGACCAGGCGTTTGGCTGAGTCGGGGATTTTGTTGTTGTGCCAGACTTTGGAAATGAGTTCAATCATGGAGGCAGAACCTATGTGTGCAGGGGAGTGTGCCATAGTCAGTATGGGGATCAAGTATGAGTCAGGCAGCAACCATTTGTTTGTGTCTTTTGTCCGCCAGCAGCCTTCGTCGTCCTTTAAACCCACCCGTGCCCACTCAGTCAGTTCGTGAGGTGTGCTGGCCGACTGGATGTCCCTAATCGTTTCCCTAGCGTCAGTCCATTTTTCTGCTTGTGACCTGGTCACATACATGCGTGTCATCGTCCTATTCTCAGCTGTGGTTCGGGCAGTGATGTCGGCCAATGCGTTTCCCTGTCCAACTAAGTCCGTCACCTTCTTGTGTGCCTGGCATTTGATCACTGCTAGTCGTTCGGGGAGGAGAACTGCTTCAATCAGGGCGGAGACTAGATCTCCGTGGAGAATGGGTGTGCCATGGGACGTCAGGAATCCCCTTTCCCTCCACAAGAGCCCAAAATGATGAACCTCCCCGAAGGCATACTGGCTGTCCGTGTAAATGTTTGCCGTGGTTCCTGCCGCTATGATACATGCTCGTGTGAGGGCAATTAGCTCTGCCGCCTGTGCGGATCGTTGTGTGATGCGGGCTGTTTCAACTACTGTTCGGGCTGTCGTCACCGCATAGGCAGCTGAGATGGTGCCGTCTGGGAGTTTGATACAAGAACCGTCTACCCATAGTTCTCCATCAGGGTCTGTGAAAGCAGTGTCTCTAAGGTCAATTCTACTTCTGGTCTGTTCGTCCGTGAGGGTCACACAGTCGTGTATAGGGGGCACATCGGGGTCATTTTCAGGCAAGGGTAACAGTGTAGCAGGATTCAAAGTCGTGCATCTCTTAAGAGTGATGTGGGGTGCAAGTAGAGTCAATTCGTATCCCGTCAGTCGTGCACTAGTCAGGTGTTGGGTCTTGGTCTGGTTCAAGAGGGTGTCAACTGCGTGGGGTACTAACACCGTGAGAGAGTTCGAAAGTACGATTCCCTCACTCTGACGGATAGAGACAGCAGCAGCGGCTACTGCTCGAAGGCAGGCAGGTAAAGCTCTGGCGACTGGGTCAAGAGTGGCGGAGAAGTAGGCACAAGGGCGTTGTTTGGAGCCGATGGGCTGAGTTAGAACAGACAATGCGCATCCCTCCCTTTCGTGAGTGAAGAGAGAGAAGGGCTTGGAGTAATCTGGTGTTCCTAGGACGGGTGCCGAGCAAAGGGCATCCCGCAACTCCTTAAAGGACGCTTGGCATTCGGGGGTCCAAGGGAGTGGGAAAGGAACATCTTTGGCCAACAGGGAGAGTAGGGGTTTTATGATGAGACTGAAATTTGGTAACCACTGTCGGCAAAAAGAGGTAAGGCCCACCAATGAACGGACTTGCTTCTGTGTTTTTGGGATGGGGGTGTCTAGGATGGTCTGGATTCGGTCGGGTGTAAGTTTCCTCCCTTCTTTGGACAGGAGATGGCCTAGGTAGGTCACTTGAGGTTGACAGAACTGCAGTTTCTTTTTGGAGACTTTGTGGCCATTCTCTGCAAGAAAGTGCAAGAGTTGGATAGTGGCTGCGATTGCAAGAGGAGTGGTGTCGGCCGCCAAAAGAATATCATCGACATATTGGATCAACACCACTCCATCTGGTAGCTGGACGGCGTCCAGCTGTCTTTTGAGGGCCTGGCTGTAAATGCTGGGACTTTCTGTGTAGCCCTGAGGAGCTCTACAAAATCGGTACAAACGGTTTTTTAAGGTGAAGCCGAAGAGATAACGGCTGTCTGGATGGATGGGGATAGAGAAAAATGCATTCTTGAGATCAATAACGGTGAAGGTGGTGGCAGTGGACGGGATGAGGGTCAGAATGGTGGTGATGTCTGAGACTACGGGGTACTGTGGCACTACCACTTTGTTGACTTCTCGCAGGTCGATGATGAAGCGGTACGCTTTCTCATCTCCCTCACCTTGCTTCTTAACAATGGGTAGGATAGGGCTGTTGCAGACATTACTAACCACTTCCTCTACCACTCCTGCATCTACCAGGGACTGAATAATTGTTACCAACGCCTTCTCGCCTTCGGGCGATATCCGGTACTGTGGGAGTTTCGGGAGTATGGCGCCTGGTCGAACAGTTATGTGTACAGGATCGATCATCATTCGTCCTACATCCGAGTCGTTTCTGGCCCATAAGTACAGGGGTAGGGTATCGAGCAAGGATAGGTCAGCATCTGTTATGGTGTACATATGTCGTGCGGGGTAGGGTCTGGACATGCTCGGGTTGTCGTACAGGATGACTCGGACTCCATCTGGGGAACACCTAATAGTAGCTCGGAAATGTTTTAGTAGATCAATACCCATAATGGCGTCAGGGGAATTGGAGGAGAGCAGAAATGTTGTGTCCGTGGGGTTGTTTCCTAGGTCAAAGGAGATAGGTACCGACAGGGGGTTAGTGGAGGGCGTTCCATCGAAACCTATCGATGTAATGTGTGAGCCAGACAAGGGTGCCCTTGGAATCAGTCGTTTTGATAATACACTACGTGTCGCTCCAGTGTCTACCAAAAATGGAGACTTTGTACCCAGGACCTTAGCGGTGACGTAAGGACCTTGCTGGTCAACACAGAGCTCGACTGGATCCCTCCCTCGCCCTTGGCAGTCCTATGCAAAGTCGTGAGCATTGTCGCAGCCGGACTGTTGGCACTGATTCTGTCGGGGGCGGTCAAATGTGTTCGGTCTGTCAGGTTGGTTACTGTTGGTGTCGTGGGTGTGTCCTCGTCCCTGCCCTCTTGTCCTGGGGCCATTTGCCATGTCCCTTGTCTCGTTATTCTTAATCGCTTCTCGGAGGACCGGGCATTGAGACTTCCAGTGGCCAAATCCTTTGCAAAACGCACACTGGTTCTCATCGAGGTCTGTCCGTGGAGCGCCAGGTGTGGGTGTGCGGTCTCTAGGGGGTGGATTTCTAGGGGCATTTGACCAGTAATTTCTCCTATACTGCTCCCTTCCTCGAGTCACTCCCTGTAATTGAGCAATCATCACTCGTTCTTTTAAATCCTTTTTCTTTCTCTCAGTTGCCCTCTCGTTCTCGTTCTTTTGGTGTTCGTAATACTGAGCCATCTGAAGGATAGCTGCAGGTTTTGAGGCCCCCCAACTACTCTCGCTTGTCTGTAACTTCTGGGAGACCTCCTGTAATAGCCCCTTTACGTAGTTTTGCACGAATAGGTGTTGTCCGGTTGCGGTGGTCATGTCTTGGCCACTGTAGTCGGAGAACACTGTCTCAAATCGGGAGAAATATTCTGATATGTCTTCCTGGGGTTTCTGACGGCAAGCCGTGACTATCGACCAGTCTACCTTTCTCTCTGGGATCAATGTCTTTAACTTCTGCACTATTTTGTCCGGGAGTTCCAGTATGTCTTTTACAGGTTTCTTACCGGGCTCTCGCTGCCTATCTAGTTCACCGAGTTAATTCCAGATATGTCCAAACAGATCTGTGTGGTGGGCCTTCCGGATTTGCTTCCACACGTCAGCCGGCAGACATAACCCAAAAAACAAATCAATGTCCGCTAGAGTCATTATGGTTGAGCCCAAGGCTGTACTTAGTTCGGTATAAAATGCTGTCGGGTTCTTTCTTAAATCGGGCAGGGTTTGCCTAAAGGTTAAAATATCTTGTCGATCCCATGGTTGATAAACCCAGTTGTACACAACCCTCCCTTTTGCATCTGCGTGGTTAATATCGTCGTTTGTTCCCTGACCTCTTGGGGGAACCCAGTAGGGGGCGGCTTCTCTGATAGGCATCATAGTGTTGGCTACTTCTAATGGGGGCTCATCCGGGACTGAGACAGTGAGCTTAACCTCTGGTTTCTGTTCAGTGATGTGGCGGAAGACCTCAAGCGTTTGCATGAAGAGGTCCGTTACGTCATGCTCAGTCCCATCTCCAACATCGATCTTTCTATATAGAGCCGTCAGCTTAGCAGGACCCTTAGTTTGATACCTATCCTCATATGCGTTCAGGGTGTGGAAGCTGAACCGTAAAATGAAATGCCGTTTGTGGCTACCGGCATGTGAATTGTACATATCCATCGCATATTCTTCGCTCTCTTTCCGTTCTACCAGTGTCTTTGCTATCTTATCAATCCCATCCCGCTCGTCTTTGCTCAACCTATTTGGTCTTGCCGTTAGTTGCTTGCTAGTCTCAAGTTCATTTGATGTTGTTACCGATGTGGCTGGTGCGAAGGCCGTAAGGGCCAGGGCACTAGCGCTAGAGTCACCCTCGCCCGTGCTCAGGACTGGTAGGTGCTGTGCCAGTGGCTGGCAGGGGCATAAGGAGGGGGCATGTAGATGATCGGAGGACCTAGCAGTAACTCGTCGTTTGCCCGTTGTTTGGAGGGCATCTCTGGGTAGAGCGTAGAGGGGGTCCTAACAGGGCATTGGCCTGTCGACCCTGATTCTTGCGTTTGTCTAACTTCCTCTCTCCTTTTTATCTCTTCATCTAGTTCCTTCGCTGCCAGGTAGGCTGCCTTTCGTAATTCTTTCCCTATTTTTGTTTCTTCTCTTTTTCTTCGTTGCTCTGCTTCTTTGCGCCACATGCCGATACTATCGAGCATAGTGGGTGTTGCCTTATTTATTCTAACAGCTGCTTCTAGCGCTTTTATTTTATGATCATCAAAGGAACCTATCAGTGGCCACTGATTTTTGGGGTCCTTTTTCGTATATTTATGCCATAGCTTACTATAAGCTATGGCGACTAGTCCTTGTTTAGTGAACATGTCCTTATTAGGGGTGCCTTCCAATGGAGCTGGATGGTTCATCTCTAATAAGCGGTCCGGGTTGATCCAACTACTGACCAATGGGGAGAAGATAGGCATGACGGGTTACAACGGGGACAAAAGTCTGCACTACCTATCCTTCACTACTTCGCGACGACTAGACAGAATATCTCTATTCTACAGTATTCGCAAATAGGGAATACCCAAAGAGAGAACCAATACCGAACAATTAATGTTCGTTCAATCAAACAATCAGTGGCGAGAAAGAAATAGGCGCGACGGGTTACAACGGGGGCAAAAGCCTGCACTACCTATTCTTCACTATCCGCAAAGGAGGACAGAATACTTTTTACCCTTCCCCGTTTGTAGACAGAGAATTCTCGAGAAAAACAATCCTCGAACAAACAATGTTCGGGCAAACAATCAATCAGTGGGGGAGAAAAGATAGGCACGACGGATTACAACGGGGGCAAAAGCCTGCGTTACCTACCCTTCGCTGCATGCAAAGGAAGAGAGAATACTTTTATCCCTCTCAGTTTGCAGACAGAGAATCTCCAAGAGAACCAACAATTCGGAGAGTAATACTAGTATTTTCAATCAAACAATGAAATATTTCTTAGTTTGTCGTGTTACACGACCTTACCCGGACCGTATGGGCAGTTTCTCGTCTTCCGCTTCCAGCGCCCGATCGTCCTCTACTCTCTGCTGCTACCGTGGCACTCCTGATGGTTCCCAGTCAGGACCGAAGATCACTCGGGGAGAGGTCTGCTCGGAACTAGTGAAGTTCAGATGATCGGCTGTCAGACGAGGGTCTATTGGACAGGAGCTCTTCCGATCGTTGCAGTCGTTCACTCTGTCGTTGGGACCTCTCCCACCGGATCCAGTGTCGCTGATGGGCCCCACACGTTGGGACGCCAATTGAAGAAGATCAGCAAAAAATGGTCAGGCGATTTAATCGATGTCTCTTCAGTAATTTTGCCCGGCGTTAAACGCCTCTAATACCTTACAAAGATTATCAAATAAAGAGGCAGGCGCTGGAGACAGGAAGACAGGAAACACGTTTTATTCCGACGGAGCAGAACACATCAGATCGGACAACAAGGTATCGTCTCGAGGTGCTCTCTGACAGCCTCTCTGAGACCTGGCCTTTTATACACTGGTTTACGACATGTGACCGTTCTTTATTACAATAAAGACATTGTGAAGTAACGAAAAATGACATCCCCGGCACCCCCCCCAGTTCCAGCTCATTCCAACATGTGGCTACAGTAGAGGTCCTCACCCCCCCATACAATCGGAGGGGGCTATCACGCAGCTGAGTGTTCCGCCGATTCCTTTGGAATGTGTGCGCCTGATCGGGTCTCAGGGGGTGGGGAGGTCATGATCAATAGTAGCTCCTTTGGAAGAGGGGCGAGTGCATACAGTAGTGGGCAATAAACTGTATCCTCAGGCCAAGGGATGACCAGCGGTCCGTGCAGACAATCGGGCTCAGAGGAAGGGGGTCATCAAAGGAGGGGTATTCATGGAAGGAAAGGAGGTGTTGGTCAGGCGCGGGGTGTGATTCCCAGAGACAGAGTCATGTGGAAGGAGAGGTCATGACTTGTGCATGTGAGAGCGGGGGCAGCCAGGGTGCATGGGGGAGGCTTGCAGGGTCGGGGAAGTGTGCTGAGGATCGATCGTGAACAGGGAGACCATGGTACCTAAAATGGCTGTCGTGTATGTTCATACGTGAGTCTGTCATACGTGAGTCTGAGAAATGGACAAGATGGTGCAGATGATGTTTAGTTCATAAACTAAAATTCCACATGCGGATTTGCAGGTATCGTTAGAAGTGTTGTTTTGGAGGGTTCTCCAGCTTCTTTCTAGTTGTTTGCAATTTGACTTGGATTCTCGTTGGTCTTGTGTGTACCAACAAGCTTGGGCATGAGTTCTTGTATGCCTGATCTACTTCATGGGAGGCAAGATGTTGGCGCAATCTGTGATCCAAGTGTTGAAAATGGATAGGTCATTCTGTAGGTTGCCTGTGAGGATAGGCTGGTTAGAGCTGAGGGAGTGGCTCCAGTCATCTTGTGCTATGCTGTTACAGTTGTCGCTGAAGTTGATGGCTGGCTTTGGTTTGATGGAGTGGGTTGCATTGATGTAGAAGTGTACAATGGAATGGTCCGCCCATGTGACTGGGTTTAGGTGGCTGAAGGTAACTTATTGATGGCTGTGAAGACTGGGTGAAGCGTGTGTCAGCTGATGTGAGTCAGGCCTTAAATGACCTGTATGAGTTTGATGTTGTTCAGGCTGACTAGGAGGGCAGTGGTATTGTGGTCCACTGGGTCATTGAGATGAATATTGAGGTTGCTGAGCGGTAAGTAGTCATTGCCTCTAATGTTGATGGGAGTGAGGAAGTCTGTGAGAAGTTTACTGAAGGTGGTGTGGGGTCCTGGCAGTCAATAAGCGATGGTGCCTGAGATGGTCATGTAGTGGACGACATGTATTTGGAAGTGCATGTGATCCATTAGTGCAATGTGTTGTTCTGTTGTAGTTGTGCAGGTGATGGTGTCTTTGTGGATGATTGCAAGACCTCCTAAAGGTTTGTGGGGCCTGTCTCTGTGGACAATCTTGTAGCCATGAGGGATGGCCTCTATGATGGCGGTGGATGGATGACAGGCTGAGGCAGGTTTCGATGAGAAAAAAGATATCCAGGGAGAGTCTGTGTCAATAGGTACCAGACCCTGGTCGCGTTTATGCCGAGAGTTCTGGCGTTGAGGAGCATGCAGGTGGTTCGCGGTGAGGTGTGTGTGGTGTGCGGCGTACGGGTGATGTTACAAGAGAAGCGGTAGTGTGTAAAAGAGAAGGGTCCTATTGTGTGATGCTGTGCGGAGTTCGGGCAGCAAGAGTGTCAGCATCTGGTGTTGAATGCTAGAAAGTTCTGGAAGTGTAGCGGTGGTGGTCGGACAGAACAGGTTCCATGGTGCTGGGCTTAGTCCAGATGCAGACGGGTGCAGATGGGCTTTTCTTTAGCTCACCAGGGGCTAACCCACTGGGCCACATGCTACACGATCATGCAGCGGCCGTCACTAAGTAGGTCCTAGGAGGTAGAGGAGCACATAAGGGCAGGAAGCCTCAGTGGAGAAGGAATGCGGAAGAACAGCTAAGGAGAGGGGGGTATAGGAGGCAGGAAAAGTGCATGAG
Source organism: Lissotriton helveticus (assembly GCF_964261635.1). Classification (NCBI taxonomy): domain Eukaryota; kingdom Metazoa; phylum Chordata; class Amphibia; order Caudata; family Salamandridae; genus Lissotriton; species Lissotriton helveticus. The sequence goes on from NC_136059.1 coordinate 275,183,632, forward strand.
GGTGAGGTGGGGGAGAAAAAGCAGTCAGTAGAAATGAGTCAAGGCCAAGGCAATAAAAAACAGGCACAAACATGGGCACAAAAGGACTAGAAAAGAGCACAGAAATGAACAGAGAAGATTGGGCTGAGCAATAAAATGGGCATCAAAGCCAACAGGCACAAAAGACAAACAGACACTAAAGCCAAGCACAAAAGAGCACAAGAGAAAAAGCACCAAAGAAAAGGACAATCTGAAACAAGACAAACGGGCAGAGAAGTCAAGGACAAACGAGCCAAAAAGACAAAAGTACAAAGCATAGGTCAAAACAAGGGTGTGAAGGAGTCAGTGAGAGCAGATGGAGTGAAGAGCATCTCAGCAAGGCGGGGACTCGAGGCAGACAGTCGAGTCTGAAAGGCCTTGGACTGGTCAGTGGACCAGTCCAAAGTAAATGGGAGCTGGGGCCTATATAAATTAAGCCGAACCACTTAAGCAGACAGTGGACTCACTTGTTGGAATTTGTAGGTGTTTAAACTATTGTTTAGAAACATATTCATCATTATATCATTATGCATTCTGAGCATCAGAACAGGTGTGCCAGGTAAATGCTTCAAGCTCACATGTCCCTCCTGTTAGAATTCACACATTTCAGAATTTACCATGTTCAAAGGCAATCATTTTCCAGTGCTGCTGCCCCAATCTGGAGCTCCTTTCCCAGCCTATTTAGAATGGCACCAGGCAATTCTCTGCTTTAGAAAATATCGCAAGACTTTTCTATTCGAAAATCATCTGTCTGTCATATTTGAAGATGCATTGCGCCTTTCTTTGTTGGTGCCTGTTCCCCGAATGTAAAATATGTAATCACTTTACTAATGTGTTATATATCTACTCTATCATGCCACCCTCATTACCCCTCTTACCTACTAGCTCCCTGGTTAGTCTTCTGTTCCACATGTTATTTGCTGTATGCATATTCTCTTACTCAGTATACCACTAAGTGAAGAGAAGCTCTTTAGAAAAACACGGTATCTAAATAAATAAATAAATAAATAAATAGCTGAGCAACCGTCAATAGAGGTCTTTGTAAGAGTGGTGGTTGCATGATGAAAGGTGGATGCTTGCCATGTCTTCAACCTTCCATTTTCTTTGTGTTCTAAGGAAACAGGAGGGAACATATACATGTTACCACCCAGGCATTCTCCTGGAGAGTTTGCATGGTCACCTGCATGTAGGCAATGGCCGGCACATTGCTTTCTGCGAAGAGGGCAGGTTTGCTCTTCTTAGAAACTCCCTTTAGGATTTAAACTCTGCCCTACACTAAATGAATGGTTTTGGACATTAGATGAAATGCAGAGATTCTGATTAGGAGTGGACTGATGCTAACAACCCTAAGTTGAAAATGAAATCAGGGTCCTCATTTTAGCTTGATCAGCATCATTAGGAAGTCAGACCGACAAGGTCCATGCTGCTTTTACTGCATCCAAAACATAAACTGCATAGTGCCCATATACTGTTGGCTATGAACAAGTCTAAAGGTCCTACTGAATCTCTGCAAGCCTGCCTGCTGCTGAGATGGCCTGCTTGAAAGGCCCCAACCTGCCCTTGAAGCATTCTCTGCCCCTCATCCGCGACCACATTGGAGTTGCCCCAAGAAACTATGACTACAAGCACAGGTGAATTGGCTATTAACCCACCTGGCAAGCGCATGCCTGCCCCCCCCCCTTTTATTATTTAGACGTTCACTGATGTTGATGCTTTTGTGATGGTCCTAGTTTGATTGAGAATGGCCTGTGCTATGCAGAGGGAGCCACTGGTGATTGTGACCATGCATCTCTTCATGAACAAGGTTAGCCATCATAAGAATGGAGCTACTGACCACAAGCATTTTTTGCTCCAATGTTTGGTAAGAAAACCTCATTTTCAAGAGTTGACAAATCCTAACCATAACAAGCGAGATTGCAACAAGCTACAGTGAGCCACTTGGCCAAATTCGAAGACACTGTGTCTTTGCCATGACTTTTGATTAGCCTGTTTTGAGGGTTCGCAATCATTGGGTTTAGGAATAGTAAGGGTTTGCAAACCCCTTATGGTAGTTGTGGACGGAGGTTTGCAATCCTCCATTTTATAGTGAAAGTGATTGCAATATATTTTTGTAAGCATTGTAACAGTCCAGACTATTTGCAACTGCTTTGCTATGGAGTTGCATTTTTGTTTTCAACAGTCTTCCAGTGTTCATTGTAATTTAGTGATTACTTAACGACTATAATGTATATAGCCAGGCACTGTACATTTTTCACTCTGTTGTGTTGCATTATCGTTTTATAGTGTATTGTGTTGTATGCGCCTTTAAATATACCAATTTCCATCGTAGTCCAATTAACTCACAGTCATAGTTATGGGCCCAATGAAAACACTGACACACTGTTTAAGAAGAATGCAAACGCCTAAAAGCTCCTCTCATCAAATCTGCATTTGAGGTTTTAGAGTTTTCATGAAGGGTGGTACAGTGTATATGCGAGCATGCGTGCACACGTGTGCGTGCGTGTGTGAATATTTTTTTCTGTTTTAAAAACTGCTTGCGTGCATCCATTTCCAACTGTTTCAAGGTTGTTAATTTTTATGTGTGCACTTGCATGAAGAAGAAATTCAGTACACGTAACTGGCTATTTAAAGGTAAAGAAATGAATTGATTAAAGTAACTTGCCATCGACCACAAAGATCGCTAAGGGATTCATTTTGCAACTTGTGTCATTATCTCACAGTGCAAGTTCCAGGTCCAGTTGAAAACCCAAAAGCTGTTTCTACCTCGCCTACCTCAATCCTCATTTCCTGGGAATCCCCTGCCTATGCAAATGGCCCTGTTCAAGGTTACAGAGTCCTGTGTACAGAGACAATTACTGGAAGAGAACAGGTGAGGCTTTTATACAAAATTGAAATCCTTGTGAGTTGGGTTGCCATTTATTTTACAACAATGGAGTAGTTTCTGGCTGTTTAAACAGTGGAGATAAATGTAACCCACACTAGAGATTACTGCTGGTAGTGAGCCAAAGTTCTGAATTAACTAAAGTGGAAGAAGGTGGTTGGAATTGTAGGGTGGATCCAAAAAATATGAAGCACATATGGGAAGGTGCAAGTAGCGGATAATTTAGTTACTAATCAATAATAATATATTTATATATTATTATAATATGAATTAATTATACTTATTAAAATAATGAATTATAACAATATAACATTGATTAACTATTGATTAAGTATTAATACAATTAATTAATAATCAATAATTAAAAATAGTCGGCTAGTAAATTGGAAATAATCAGCAGATGGTATAGGTCATTCCAGAGTAGAGGTACTAACATTAAGTGAGTGTGAAAAAGAAAAGGATAATGTTAAAGATGTGTTGGAGGAGAAATTCTTTCGAAGTATACGTCAAAGCTAGAAAAGTGCAAGAGCAGTGCATGTACAATGTCACAACAGTCCCTAGAGTGCTACTAGCTGACAATCTATTCACCAGGGTAAGGGTCCTAAGACTGATGCACCAGGATTCTCACAGTTTGAAGGCCTGATACTCAAAGTTTTTTTATACGAGGAGATGAGATACTTTCCGAAAATATTAGGGATACGTCAACTAATTCATACTCACAAATATATCTGCATGAACAGGGCCCTCGGTGCTTTTTGAACTGATTATACTAAATAAAATGTGATGTTTTTAGAAGATTATTTTTAGGAAACAATTTTAGTCATTTTTTTGTTTCTCTAGTTTCTTTCAATTTTATTTGGAGTCTTGCCATAGCTATTTTTTGATCATTGAATTCACTGTGAATATCAGGCCAGCTGGTGATCTCCAGCCTCCTACTGGGATATAGCAACAGCATCAAGCTGTGAATGATAGTGTAGCTAGTACATGACATAAATCATGTCCATCATATTGATGATCAGGCAGTAGATTTCGCTTCTTAAGTTTGCATTTTTGCCCTGCGGATGCCAGGAGCTGGAAATGCTCAAAGAAATAGAAACTCCCACCTTTAACAGATTTTGCTCAATTTCGTTATATTTGCACCTGTATATAGGCTGCAATCAATTATCTGTAATTGATAACTGAATTCTCTTTTGGGAACAACTTAGTTATGATTCATACTATTAGAGCAGAATCACCCTTTTTCGCATGGATGCATCAAAAGCATGTCATAGCCACATTTATTTTGTATTTTACAGTAACGCTTTGGATAACATGCTACAGTATGGTACCCAGGGTTGTTTACTTTTCAAGAGTAACATATTTTTGTCAATTATTTGTTATATTACGCACATTTTCACCGCATTTTTTGTATGGAATCCTGATTCATCAACATGAAAAAAGTACAGCAATGGCCATTCCTTTTAAGTTTGAACACATTTTTGAACAGTACAAGCTTGACCTACATTTTGTTTGAAGTTTCTTCAGTGACATAGTTTCGGCTAAGTGGAGAATAGAACTGACAATATATATTCCTTTTGCATTTTCTCATATTATTGGTCTCTACTGGCACGTCTTTCATGCTAATCAAATTAATTTCCTGCTTTGTCTGTCCCCAGAATATAGAAGTTGATGGACTATATTACAAACTGGAAGGGCTGAGAAAATTTACAGAATACTCTCTGCGAATTTTAGCTTACAATCGTTATGGCCCCGGCGTCTCCAGTGAAGACATAACAGTTGTTACTCTTTCAGATGGTGAGTTCAGTTCAATAAATGAGATATCAGAATATGTAAAATTATGACTTCCAACAAGGAGCATAGTGTTGCTGTAAACTAGGGAGCAACTTCATGGTTACTACATTTTACACATTTTTTTTAAACAGACTGTGGCATTGGTTTTGGGATGTTCATGCATGTTATGCTTAACATATGTGTCACGGCCATACTTACTCAATGGCAAATTGACTACATAAAATTTTACTGAAAGACTTAATGAATTGATATTTGTGAAGAATGCAACGGCAGTCTTGGCAGGTGTACCTGTGCTCGATGTCGAAGAATAAAAACAGTGTTTAATGCAGAGGCCAACGGGCACACACTCTTGTTGATAGCTCTCATAATACCTATTTTGAAGTTTTGAAATAGGTGCCTCAATTGACAAAGTAAAAAAAAAAGTCAAAGAAAAATATATCCCAAGTAGGAATAGGTAAACTCATTCAAGAAATCTCTCTAAATAGGGAGTTTCTGAGGGACCCATTACCCATTATTTCATGAAACTCAACATGTTTAAAAGCACTGAATGTGCTGATGCATTTTTTTGCAAATTTGTTCAGTTTTAATGACTGAACTAGCAAAATTTGCTCTTTGTTCAAATCCATTATGGATTTTGCTATCATCCACAAAACAGCCTTCTATCTCGTTCCAATCCATCAAGTGAACATTTGAATCATAACATTAGAAGCATATTGGTCCACACGGATACTGGTTTCATTATCTTTAGTAGGCATATCATTTATAAAGGGAGTCCATAAGCTGCAAACCTACAAAAATTGTGTAAAATAACCAAATTAATACCTCCAAACTTGAAAATTAATGTATATTTTTAAAGTCATTGCACTGAAATGTTTACTCCCTGACGAATATATCTAAGCATGGTAAGAAAAATAACATGTAAATATTATTTAATTTTAATGAGTGAAAAACCTCTAACTTTCTATGACTTAATCTGACAGAGGGGACATTTCAAGTTCTCAAAAGAGAACAAAACGACCCCCAGCTCCTGTTAGACAGTATTACATCATAAACAGCCTTAATGGAAATAAAGTTGTGGGCCTGAAACTAGGTCTAAATGTATGGAGATGGCACATATCCAGCGCATGGATGGAATTTAACAAACATATTGGCAAAAATTGTGGGAAATCATAAGACAATATATCAAGCGATGAGTGACTTTAAAAGAAATAACAGAACAGACTGCATGCTGGGCTGGTACCGCTTATGTACTCCCAGTGGGAGGGAGTGGGTAGGGTATCCCAGCATGCTCCTTTTCTTTTTTTCTGTCGTGGAGATGGTTATCTCCATATTTTAAGGAATGGGACGAGGTTAGGAGGGACCTGGGGGTAATACAAATTGCTTCAAGCAAGAACACTATAACATGACACAATATTGCTAGGAGTGGTGTTATTCCATTCCATCCAACTTTAGTTAATTGCATAGCTATTTAGCCTGTGGTGAGCGGTAGACAATAATAACTTGTTTATACCAAAATCCCACATCACTGCATTACTTCACTCTTAGCATCATTCTACAGACAAAGACTGAAATGAGAAGATGTGAAGAAGAAGATCCGTCAATCAATTTATATTGATTATCAGTTTTCCCTAATCATAGATGCTTAAACTTTGAAAGTAATCTTTTCCTTTCTTAATGACCTACTTCTAAGGAGACCTTGCCAGAAGAACGCTAGAGGAGGGGTCAATAAGAAGTGATTGACTTTTCCCAGGTCATAAGCAGAGTAAAAGACAGAGGTGTTAAACGTGCTTCTATAATGTAAATTTGACCCCAAGTGATCACCAAGGAATTGATTCTCTTAGTGAATACATTGGCACTTTTTTCTTGTCTAGCAATTAATGTATCAAGTTGAAAATAGTTTATCCTGAACAAAAAAATGTTTTTTTGCAGAAATGCACAGCTGATTCTATAATTGAAGGCATTAATTGATGGTTTAAATCTGTCTAGCTTTGTGATAAAATGTATCTAGCCATACTGATACGACTAGAGTATGATGATATTGCTGTATACTTTTCTTTGTTAAGTTCATAATTTTTGTTATAACATTTTTTTCACAGATTCACTCAAAGTATGTATTTCAATATTTTGCTGTTTCATATTCGTAATTCCACCGAGAGAAATTAGGAAAAATTGAACAATTTACTTATTTATTTATATATTTTATAAAATACATATTCTATCCATGTTCCACACTCCATGTCTCTCGTAGGAAGAAGGGTGGATATTAGGCATAACTAGCCAGAAATGTATATGTCCCCCCCTCTCTGTCTTATTAATGAAAGCCTTTATCATAAGAGAAATAGCTGGACTTAAATAAATCGCGACAGTTTAGCTAAATGAAGCTTGAGGTCCATTATTATTACCTGTAATAAGCAATCTTTAATAAATATTTCATGTGATTTTCATTAATACCAATCCCCATTTACTTAATCAATCAATCATGGGCATTTATATAGCGCACCACTTACCCGGAGGGTCTCAAGGCGCTTGGGGGGGGGGGGTGCTGCTACTGCTCGAACAGCCAGGTCTTGAGCTTCTTCCTGAAGGAGAGGTGGTCTTGGGTCAGGCGCAGGTCGGTCGGGAGGGAGTTCCAGGTCTTGGCGGCCAGGTGGGAGAAGGACCTTCCTCCTGTTGTCGATCTTCGGATGCGGGGGACGGCGGCGAGGGCGTGACTGGCTGATCGGAGGTGGCGTTTGGGAGCGTAGAAGTTGATGCGGTTGTTGAGGTAGCTCGGGCCTTGGTCGTGTAGGGCTTTGTGTGCGTGGGTGAGGAGACGGAAGGTGATTCTCTTGTTGACGGGGAGCCAGTGCAGGTCTCTCAGATGTCCGGAGATGTGGCTGCGTCGGGGGATGTCGAGGATAAGTCTGGCTGAGGCGTTCTGGATCCGCTGGAGTCTATTCTGGAGCTTGGCGGTGGTTCCGGCGTAGAGGGCGTTGCCGTAGTCCAGTCGGCTGGTGACGAGGGCCTGGGTGACCGTCTTCCTGGTCTCGGTGGGGATCCACCGGAAGATCTTTCGTAGCATGCGCAGGATGTTGAAGCATGACGAGGAGATGGCGTTGACTTGTCTGGTCATGGAGAGGGAGGAGTCCAGGATGAAGCCCAGGTTGCGTGCGTGGTCTGTCGGTGTGGGTGCGGTGCCCAGGGCGGGGGGCCACCAGGAGTCGTCCCAGGCGGAGGGCGAGGAGCCCAGGATGAGGACTTCCGTCTTGTCTGAGTTCAGTTTCAGGCGGCTGGTCGTCATCCATTCGGCTACATCTTTCATCCCTTCGTGAAGGTTGGCTCTGGAAGCGGCGGGGTCGTTGGTCAGTGAGAGGATCAGCTGGGTGTCATCAGCGTAGGAGATGATGTTCAGGTTGTGTTGGCGTGCGATGGGCGCGAGGGGGCTCATGTAGACGTTGAAGAGGGTGGGGCTCAGCGAGGATCCTTGAGGGACGCCGCAGATGACTTCGGTGGCCTCTGACTTGTACGGTGGTAGGCGGACTCTCTGTGTTCTTCCGTCGAGGAAGGAGACGATCCATTCCAGTGCCTTCTCCTGAATTCCGACGTTTCTGAGGCGCTGCACTAGGGTGCGGTGGCAGACAGTGTCGAATGCCGCGGAGAGGTCTAGGAGGATGAGGGCCGCTGTTTCTCCGTTGTCCATCAGGGCTCGGATGTCATCGGTGGCAGCGATCAGGGCGGTCTCGGTGCTGTGGTTGGCTCGGAAGCCAGACTGTGAGGGGTCGAGGGATCCATTCGTCTCGAGGAAGGCGGCCAGCTGTTTGTTGACGGTCTTCTCGATGACTTTGGCTGGAAACGGGAGGAGCGAGATGGGGCGGTAGTTCTTGAGTTCGGTGGGGTCCGCTGTTGGTTTCTTTAGTAGAGCGCTGAGTTCGGCGTGCTTCCAGCTCTCCGGGAAGGTGGCGGTGTCGAAGGAGGTGTTGATGATGTCCCGCAGGTGGGGTGCGATGACAGCGTCGGCCTTGTTGAAGACGTGGTGAGGGCAGGGGTCGGTCGGAGATCCGGAGTGGATGGAGTTCATCATGCGGACGGTGTCATCGGTGCTGATCGGAGTCCAGGCGCGGAGGGTGGTGGTGGGTGGCGTTGCTGCGGTCGTTGTGTGCGATGGTTGACTGCTGAAGCTGTTGTGTATGTCCGCGATCTTGTTGTGGAAGTAGGAGGCGAGGGAGTTGCAGAGGTCTTGCGATGGGGTGATGTCGTTGTTTCCGGCGTTGGGATTGGAGAGCTCTTTCACGATGTTGAAGAGTTCCTTGCAGTTAAAAAATCATTGAGATCTATGGTTTTGTGTTTGTTCGCTGAATTAAGCCACATCTAAACGAGGCACATTAATTTAAATGACTTATTTGTCAAAACCACAGGTGGTCGTGATAAAGTGTGCAGTTGCCTGGACTACTCCTTGCGATCTAGAGAGAGACACAGCTGCAACAAACAGTTTCTGGTTAAAAGAGGTTATGAATCTACCTTAAGGATATCCATGTAAAGTCTTAAGTATGCAAGCCAAGCCAGGGTGAAATTTCAACATTATTTTCCTTAGGAAATATGCATATTTTCAGGAACATTACAGTTATTGGCATAATAAGCTTGGGCAGTCATCCATGTGAAAATCGTGCATGAAGTATGGATAGCATGAAAATGCCAAGCAAGATAATTTCCAAGAAAATATTTCCTTACAGTTTCTAAAGTAACATGCTCATGTAGCACTTTCTGCCACTGCACATTTGCAGTTACACTGTTCTGGCAATTCCATTTTCTGGTCTAACCAGTCTCTAACATGCGAAATATTTGTGAAAAAGCGTTGCAGAAGAAAACAAAAAATTACACTAAATATATGAAACCCATTGTTAGACCCTTTTGGGCGGCTGAGACGCATCAAAGCCAGTCAGAATCCACTGATCCAAATAAAATGAGTACAATACACTTGTCCGATAACCGGTGCTCACACCCTGGTAGCTTGGCACCGAGCATTCAGGCTTCTGCACATAAACAATCAAAGATAAAAATGACATTTTGCTTTAAGCAGCACATATAAAAGTTACAAAACGTCATTTCAAGAGTGACGTTTTTTATTTCACTGCAATTTTTTTCAATAAGGGGAAACCTTCCAAAAATGCAATGTTTCCTTCCCATTCGTGGAAATGCAGTATCTCCTGACTTTGATGGGAGTAAATTAGTGTGTGTTTCCTAAGTTAATCACAAGTGGAAATCAGTGGTGGATAGTGACTTTTGAAAGTGGTGGGGCGTAAAAGTGGCTGTCGGAGTGGCTGCGGCACCGATCCCAACACATCAATTCATAATCTAAACGTCTTACCTGCCTGAGAGACGATGACGTCACTGACGTGGGTTTTAAAGAGATTCATACATCTTTTGGGGGGGGGCAGCAAGCTTGAGTACCCGATGACATCAGACTAGTGCTCCTGGCCTAATGCCACAAAAAGGTTGCAGGGGGCAGAACAGGGCACCCCATGACAGTGGGCCCTAGTGGTATTGCACCAGGGAAACGTAGGCCCAATGATCCGAGCATCACAGCCTGGAATGAAGCATTGAGGGGTGGTACAGCTGCACCCACTACTGAGGAAGCCAAGTTCGAAGGGGTGTTCATAGGGGTGCCGGGAGGCCGTTAATCAGCACTAAGAAGTTGAACTTGTTGGGCTCTGACACATCTGGTAGTTTATAAAGTGTTATATGCATCATAGTGCAATGTTCTAGCAACTTTTGCCCACATGTAACCACTTCCATAGGCATTTAAAGAAAAATCGAAAACAGGTCATTCTCATTGACAGCGTCATTACCTTTTCAGGATTGTGCATATTAGCGTCTCTCTCGACAGCAGCGTGCACTTATTTTCACTCCCTCGCTGCTTGCACAGTGTTCAGCTGTGCAGTGCAAAAGGAGGGAGCACGCTGCGAGGGAGAGACTTTCACAGGCAAATGGGCAATCACGGTGTGGCTTCAAAACAAAGCCACACGGTGATTTGTCATGTTGTGTAATTCTCCTGCCCCCGCGTTGCCGTTTGAGCCCTGTCCTTCGCCCCTGTGTATTTATGTTCCAGTCTGATGTAGTGTTTCCAACTAGTTGCTGGCTGGTCGGGTTACTTCTTGCTATTTTTTTGTCTGGTCCGGGTACTTTTTGCTGTTTTTTCTCTTTTCCTTTGTAGATTTCTTTCGTCTCCTATATTATTCTGTGTGACTTTACTGACTTGGTGTTTGATGCAGGTTACAGTATTTTCTTTCCCCTGTCTGGTAAAGTGGCTGTTAGTCTCGCTGGCACTCCAAAGCATACACACCAAGAAGACCCGCTTGCAGCAATCAAGACAGACGATCACGGCAGCTTCTGCTGCAAAGTGCAAACTCACTGCCATGTGTTGCAGTAACTGTACTGCCAAACACAGGGTTAGTGTGTGCTCATTTACTACCATTGATTGGCCAGCCTTTTCACGGCAGTGTCTAATAGAGGGAGGGCTGCAATTCCAAGACATACTGTTAAAAATAAGCCTTAGTGCTACCCACGCCACCAAAAGATAAGCAGAGTATGCGCTTGCAATTTTATTTTATTTGTTTTGCCGTGACTGAAGGATGCACCAAACCAAACAACAGCATCCATCCCCAGAATGACAGGCGGAAAGTCCTGGTAGCCTCGCCACAAATGCTCACATTGGCGAACCGCCACAGCAGCAAAAAACTGCATTTCAATATTTAATATTGATTTAAACATGAGAACTGCTCCTATATAAACCCAGACTGGTAAAAAAGACTTTACTCACGGTGAGTCAGGCCAGGCCTAGTGCACAGTATTGCTCTCTGAAAGATGTATATGCCGGCTGTCAGCACATCAGCTTTGCGTGTGCTGAGACTGCTGTCTCGATGAGAGACACAGACACGAGTCGCCTGCCGGTGCGGTGAGTGACTAAATATGTGTGCAGATTTGAAACATCCTACCGTGGGAAGCCGCAGCTCCTACATCTCTTTGGCTGGCATATAGTGCCCACACCGTCATTCACTCCCGCCACACTTCCCACACATCCAGCCACAATGATACACTGGACACGAATAATGGGTAAGAACTGCTGCAGGTTTATTTTCATACAACAAACGTATTACGTTTAGGTGGGTCATCTTATGGGCGATCCCAAGCAGGCAGCCCCTCGCTGTCCCGCTTGCCTAAGGAGCCAGCCAGCACAGTGAGTCAATGCTCAGACGGTGCAGCACATTCCAAATCCTGTGTTATACTCCCGCCCCCCCTGTCAGGGCGGAGCGGTGTGGCACACCCCCGGTCGGTTCAGGCCCCCCGACCGCCCGAAGGACTAACGGGGCGCCATCGCGGTTCCCCAGAACCTCCTGCGGCTCCGGGTCCTTGGCTCAGGCACCCTTACTGTGCGAGGCAGAGGTACCCTTACTGTACCAGTCCGCCGCAGAGGTACCCTTACTGTACCCGTCTGCCTCCAGATCGCCCTGTAACTCCGCCTGCAATGCAAAAGACAACGTTAAAACATTCCATTACTTAGCGCCGCCTATCGAGCCGCTGGGTAAGAGGATAGGGTGGGGACAGCGCTTGAGCGGGCGGACAGCCGGGAAAGAGGCAGAGCCAGGGGAAGTCGGGGCTTAAGTATTGGGGTACGCCCCCCCCGACAGGTAGGTGCACCCCTGGCCGCGTGACCTGGCAATCTCGGGGAGGGGCCAGGAGCCAAGCATGCCTCCCCCTTTTCGCCCCCCCGTGTACCAGCGGGGACCGTGACGAATGGCCACTAGAGAGCTGCCTCGCTGATGTTCCTCTGAGCGGAACGCCGGCAGCGGCATAGTGCCCACACCGTCATTCGCTCCCGCCACACTTCCCACACATCCAGCCACAATGATACACTGGACACGAATTATGGGTAAGAACTGCTGCAGGTTTATTTTCATACAACAAACGTATGACGTTTAGGTGGGTCATCTTACGGGTGATCCCAAGCAGGCAGCCCCTCGCTGTCCCGCTTGCCTAAGGAGCCAGCCAGCACGGTGAGTCGATGCTTGGATGGTGCAGCACATTCCAAATCCTGTGTTATACTCCCGCCCCCCCTGTCAGGGCGGAGCGGTGTGGCACACCCCCGGTCGGTTCAGGCCCCCCGACCGCCCGAAGGACTAACGGGGTGCCGTCGCGGTTCCCCGGAACCTCCTGCGGCTCCGGGTCCTTGGCTCAGGCATCCTTACTGTGCCAGGCAGAGGTACCCTTACTGTACCAGTCCGCCGCAGAGGTACCTTACTGTACCTGTCTGCCTCCAGATCGCCCTGTAACTCCGCCACAGCTCTGGAGGAGGCCACCGTCGATGACAGAGCCCCCCCACCTCCTTAGTTACTTACATCCTGCAGCTACTAGTGCCTCCTGTATGTCCAGTAGGAACATATCCATTCCCAGATTAGATAAGTGTACCCCGTCTTTATCATAGTACCCTTCAGTTTTTTCTTGTATTAATGCGTGCCTAATGAAACCAAGGCCTCTCCTTTCCATGAACTTCTGCATGGATCTGTTGACCCTCCTGCAGGAATGTTCCACTGCTAACGGGGATCTTGCCCCCTTCCATTCCCTGCGAGGGACAATCTCGGACCACAGTAGCTCGCCCGCTCCCAACCTGTTTCTTATTGCCACCATGTCCTTCTGCATGACCTGAATCAGTGCCCTCCTCCCCTTGGTGACTAAGTCGTTCCCCCCGAGGTGGATAATGAGGAGATTGGGTGGAGCCCCCCTAGAAGCAATGAGGTGGTCAATCTTGAGCCTCATGTTGCCCCAATTCATTCCTGGGTAGCCCAACCATACGAACTGCGTCTGTGCGAAACCCCGTGTCCAATCCTTGAGTGCTGCCCATCGTTCTAACCTGGCAACATAAGAATGTCCCATGACCCACACGCAACAGCCTGCTGGAGAGAAGACAAACCAATATTGAAACAAAAAGGGAGGACGCCGTATACTTAACACACGTGGTTTAATGGTTTACACTGCACACAATTCACTGCAAAAGACGTGACTGTATATCTTCAAAACACAATTAAGCACGTATCTTAGGTACTACAATTGCAATTCCCAGCCTGGGTTACTAGGGGCGAATGTATCGCTGGAAGCAGGTCGAGTTCCATCGTCCTACCCTCTTGACCCCTTCAGCCCCCATCCCTGCCCTGAATGCAACCGTGGCCGCTCCAATCCTAAATGAATGGCTCGAAAATTTCTTCCCCTTTCCAGAGAGACCGGCTTTGGCCAAAGCTGCCCCCATGATGCGTTCCAGCTGGAACCTGGTCAATGGCGCCCATCTGCATGGATGAGGAAGTGCCCTGCTAGGAGCGGCCTGATCTTCAAATATTCCCTGACCGTGGCGACAGGGCAGTATCTGGGGTCCCCTAATGCCTGAAGCACTATTGTTGTGCCCCGGCCAGCCTGATCTGTCTTGGATCTGCGAATACCAGGGCGTCTGTCGCGCAGACATCCAACATATCTAATGCTGCCCCAGTCTTATCTGTCTTAGCTTTAGCTACGAGCTTGTTCACCCTAAAGGCGCCAAAGAAAGCCAAGCAGAAGGCATTGGAGAAAAGCTGAGCCTCAAAAGGTGAGTTGGTGACTAGCGGTAGGGTTTCTATCATGCACTGCAATGCGGGGAATTCTATTGCCGATCTGCTGTCAGCGGACTTGATCTCCTCACGTGCCCACCCTCTCAGAGCTGCCCTCACCCTGAACGAACAGGTGCGGTCATGACCGCCGTTGAGCCTGATGTCATGCTTAAGGGCCGCAAGGTGGCCACACACCCAGGAATGCGTTTTGCCAGTCTCCTTGGCCCAAACCACGAAATTCTCAACCTGTTCCTGGAGTCCCCCTGACGCCGCTTCTGAAGCCTCTATCACTGCTCTGAATGCGGCCAGTTGGGAGGCATATTTCCTTCGGGTGACGGGGGCCAGGGATCGCTCGCCCATCTTCTTCAATCGCTCCGAAGCAGTCGCCATAGTGATGCCGGGAATGGTGTCATCGCCGCCCTCGCCCGCGGCCAGGCCTCTCGGAAACGGAGCCACTGAAAGCGAGAGAGAGAGCGTCAGCTGCCACATTCTTTACACCCTCAATGTGTCTCGCCCTAAACTCTGTGTTGTTCTGCAGACCAGCCCTGACTAATTCCCTAAGTAGACTCAAAACAAGTGGGCATGTGGATGTTAGCCCGTTGATAGCCTGAACTATGGCCATGTTGTCTGACCAAAACACTACCTTTCTGTTCCCAGCCCCCCTGGCCATAAATACAATGCCGCAACTATGGGAAAGAGCTCAAGGACAGATATATTTGCTGTGATCCCCTTCTTCCACCATGCATTAGGCCAGCGCATCGCACACCACTCTTCTCCCAAGATCACCCCAAAACCTTCCCGACCTGATGCATCTGAAAAAAGACAAAGTTCTTGCCTGCATTCCCAAGGTGCCCTCCAAATCACCGTACCATTGAAATGTTGGAGAAATTCCCAAGGCGCACCAGGTGGTGTTTTTTGCTTATGTTGGCTGTGGCTTTAGCTAACCTGCGAGAAAAAACTCTGCCAGCTGGTATGACCCGTGCCGCAAAGTTCAGCTTACCCAAAAGACTCTGCACAACCCCCAAGGTTGCCTTGTCCCTGCCCAACAGAGATCGAATGTCGCGCTTCAAATCGTTGACCTTGTGGGCATGGAGCCTGGATTCGCCCTTAATGGTGTCCAGCTCAATGCCTAAAAAAGTCAGAACCTGCGCCGAACCCTCGGTCTACCCTGGTGCAAGGGGCACTCCAAGGTGTCCCGCCATCGTCTCAAAGGCCCGCAGACCCTCTGTGCCCTCCTGAGTCCCTACACGGCCGAAAAACAGAAATTCATCCAGGTAATGTGTCACTTGGGATATGCCATGCGTAGTGGATAGGACCCACTGGAAGAAGGAGCTGAAGGCCTCAAAATACGCGCAGGAGACCGCACAACCCATCGGCATGCAACGGTCAAAGAAGAATTCGCCGCCCCACCTAAAACCCAGCATGTGTTGACTATCCGGATGTACGGGCAGGAGACGGAACGCGGATTCAATATCGGCCTTTGCCAACCATGCCCCCTTGCCAATCCTCCTTACCATGTCTATAGCCATATCAAGTGAACAGTAAGACACAGAACAAGCCCCCTCGTCCAGCCAGTAGTTCACAGAGTTGCTGTCAGGATACGATAGGTGGTGTATCAAACGGTATGCCCCAGGCTGCTTTTTTGGCCCAACTCCTAGTGGTGAGACCAGGAAGTGATCTAGGGGGGGAGGAAAAACGGCCCGCAACCCTCCCTAGGGTCACCTCCTTCCTGATCTTCTCACTGACTACTAGCGGGAGTTCTCTTGATGATTTGAGGTTTAAAGCATCCCTGCAACCCAGTGGTCCCTTGTATGGTATCCTGAAACCATCTATGAAACCTTCAGCTAGTAGGGCTTTTTCCTTCAAGAGTGGGTATGACCTTATTAGTGGCAGGAAATTCTGCATGATAATGGGGGAAGGACCCTTCGTGTACACATGGGGCTGAACCTGCCTGTCGGGAATTGGTAAGGCCCTGCTGACTGTCATCATTTCGGTCCGGCCATCACAGACACTATCATTGGCGTGGAGCGTCTGATCTGTGGGCCTGGGAGGCGGGGGGCAAGCCTTGGCTGGTTGTGCAGGAAATTGCTGCATGCTGTGCACCGCATTTGCTGCAGCTGTGGGCGAACTTGCACGCCCTACCCCAAGTGCACACCCCTCTGTTGAACAGTCTGCATGTCCCAGAATTAAAACGTCTAGGTCCCGCCTTTTGACCCCTCCCACGGCCCCCTCGAAAGGACTGCTTGAACGGCCGCCTATGGAATGGCTCCCATTTCTTGCTCTCTGTCTCACCCTGTGCTTTGTATGATGTATCTTTCTTGTCGCTGACTGTTCTGCACATGTGCTTGATCCACAGTTGTATTTCTTTCTGGTCTCATCCTAACTCAGGGCATATGGCCATTGTCTTCCGAAAGTCCTGATCATACAGGAACCACCCCATACCCCCTGACTGTCTTGCTTCTCGCTGTATGGTGCTAGCGTATTCCATCAGGGCCTCACTCTGACCGGGGTCTTTCTGCACTATTACTGCCGCTAAGATGTTGAAAGCCTATGTCCAATTCTCTATTGTTTTCTCGGGCCAGCGCTGATACCTGGTCTTCTTCTCATCCTCCTTCCCCCCCATCTTTCTAGTGTCCGCCCCCGCAGTGCCATGCATCAGTAATGTCAAAATATCGATGTACTCTCGTCTCCATATCCCTTCTTTCGCTGCCTGAGGGACCTGCCATGCTAGTGAACAACGGCCTGAGGCCAGGGGAGCCTGGGTGACTGTCGATTTGGGTACCCCCGCACCGGGTGCTTTTGCTATCTCAACCTGAACCGGGGTAACCCCGTTTGTGCCGGGCAGTACCACCACATCTGACCCACTCGTGCCTGATGCGCCTGCGCCGGGGGGTGTTGTTGTACTAGGCAGGGCGGGCGCCAACGACAGGGACACCGTAGGGTTTGTTACGCAAGTGCTGGGAGCGGTCGCACTGCTGAGCTGGGCAGGCAGCCCCACTGCTGCTGTTGCGGGAGCGGCGGATACAGGGACCGTCAAACTGGCGGCTGAGGGCCCCACTCCAAGGGTCGATGCAGCCAGGGCCCCCTGTTGGGCCCACACCTGCAGCACCGATGTCGGGGTCGCTGGTGCAGGGGCGAGTGGCAGTACTTGTGGTACCGCCGTCACAACATCCAAACGCTTCTGAAAGATTGCCATTAGTCCCAGCATTTAGTCCATAGCCTTACCCATTTGGGCCAGGTCAGTTAGGCCGGTGGCCGATTCCTGCACTACAACTGGTGCCCTTGCTGGTACCGGGGCTTGTGCTGCAGGGGGCGGCGGTGTTGGTTTCGTCTTCGATCGCGGTGCCTCGGCCGGGAAGTCTTTGCGAGTCTGTTTCCGGTTGCGATTGGACCTCCGCGACATTCCGGTTGAAGGTCCCGCGGCGTCATCCGGTGAGGGGGCAACTACGACTCCGGAGTCCTCCTGCCTACGGGCCTCGATGAAACCTTGGGCCCACGCTGGCCCTTTCGCCTGAGCCAAAGCCAAGAATTCGGCCCACAGACCTTTGCTGTCAGCACATCAGCTTTGCGTGTGCTGAGACTGCTGTCTCGATGAGAGACACGAGTCGCCTGCCGGTGCGGTGAGTGACTAAATGTGTGTGCAGATTTGAAACATCCTACCGTGGGAAGCAGCAGCTCCTACATCTCTGCGGCTGGCATAGTCCTTTAGTATTGTATTGTATTGGATTGTATTGTGTTCTTATATAGCGCTGCTATCACCCTACGGGTATCTTGGCGCTCAGACAGGAATTAACGATTATACCTACAGTTCCAGATTAGAAAAGAATAACTAGCCCCTGGGGAATAGTAAGGTCTTCAACTCCTTCCTGAATTTCAGCAGGCAGCTAGCTACCCTAAGGCCCTGTGGCAGCCCATTCCATAATTGTCCAGCTGCCACACTGAAAGCCCTGCCCCCCATTCTGGACCGTTTAAATCTGGGGACCAGGACTAGGCCAGTGTTAGCAGATCGCAGTTGTCTAGGGGGCTCGTACCAATTGAATTTATCCTGCAGTGGTAAAGGTCGCTGTCCATGAACTGCCCTAAAGACGATGCATAGTGATTTAAAGCTGACCCGTTCTTTAATTGGTAACCAGTGAAGGTCTCTCAGTGCCAAGGATGTTGAGGAGCTCCATGGTCTGTTTAGAGCCACCTTAGCTGCCGCCGACTGCACCCTTTGGAGTCCTTGAAAGATGTACTGAGGGGCACCCAGGTACAGGGCATTGCAGTAATCCAATTGCTTTAGCTCCATAGCATGGGGGAATGGATTTGTTTACTGTGACTGCAGGTGCCTTTCTTTTTCAAACTGCCTGCCTGGTTCCTCTAGTGTCACTTTTAGACCATCTGGACTAGTCCGGAGCAGCTTGATGGTGTCCATTGTGCGCCATGAAGAGACGTACACGTGCTGATAATAATCCCGATAGAGCTGAATTTATAACCCACGCCCCAAGCTTACATTATTGTCCAATGAAAAAGCCTAGTGTGAAAGGAGTGCTGCAATAATCAATTGTTGCCACCCACTGCACTGTGTTGCTGTTGGCCAGCCTCACCCCTGCTCCATAATGTGAATGAGGCTCTGCTGACCGCGCCCTGGGCCACGTCAGAAGCGCCCCATTAGAAGCCTATTCACTGATTTTTGGTGCAGCCCCTCCCATCAGGCTGATGTCACTCTCCTTGCTTGTGCCTCGAGGGCGAGGAAGAGGAATTATCCTCGCCCAGTTTAGCACATGCCTAGGAGGACTCTCTCGTCCGAGGGTCCAACATTATTTCACAAAAAAAAGCGATTTGTAAGTGGAGCACCAAGAAGTGAGCATTTAAAGCTGCTCTGTGGTGTTAATTAATTTTCTCACGTTGTTTAATCTCCGCTCCGAGGCTGGGAGGGCAACACCCCCTTCGCCCATTAATACCAGACTCTACTGGTGGAAATTTTAATATAGCATTCACACTTCATCAAGTAGGGTGTCTTGGTGCTAAATAACAGATATTTCTTAATATACAACTCTATATTAATCGTCTTGTATACCTCGAATGAAAGAATGAAAATGTCTGAATGTCCCCACCAGGATTTGAACCTATGAATGTGTGGTCACGCCTATATCCCTCATGTGGATACATTATTCCACTGACCACCAGGCATGTGCAATCTGACATATTTGACACATTTGCTAGGGTAAAATTCCACCAGTCTAGATTCTGTAAATTAAGATGAGGATTTTTTTAAATTGTTAACTTTTTCTTATGATCAAATTAAAAATAACTACATTTTGTGATTATATTACACCTGGTAGTCTGAATAAGGATATACATGGCATGGCATATTTATATGCCATTTTTAATGCTTTCTAAAGCATTTCTTATGTATAAAGACAGCTGCTTGTAAAGAAAATAAATGAACTGTCTCAAGCATGAATATTGCAATTAAAAATTCATTTCCACTTGAAACTACTTTTTGCCTACCATCTTGAGGCCTGTGTGTAAGCGTGTGCTATGAGTTTAATAAATACATTATTATTTGCTTTGGGGATATTGATTGAATCTTGGCTGTCCCATGTATTTTTTGTAATGCTCAATAAAATGTAGTATCATGGAATACTAAGAATTGAGATATTAATCTACACAACCTGACCAGTGATCGTTTTAGATGTAATTAAAGGCTCTATTGACATATATACAAATATTTTATTGCATGAATAATTAAAAACTTTGCAACATAAGAAAATGGCATCAAATAGTAGTTTACATGTTCCATATAGTTACATACTTAAAATAATAGGAGTTAAAATCATTGAGATATATAAGGGGCCTGTTTTACATGTTATTAACAAGGTGGTGGTAAAATGTAAAGTGCAGACATGTGTAATGTTAAAAGCCGGGGAACTTTACGTTGTTACTGTAATAGAAGAGTGGGACAAGATTATGTAGAAGGTTGCTGGAAATAAATAAGCACCTGCTATGCATAACCCCATAGTGTAAGCTAGGACATGTATGATAGTAGGAATGTGGAATGTCATTGGGGGGGTGTAGTCTAAGGCGAGGGCCCAGAAGTGGCCTAATTATTTATCAGCCGTTCGCATGCATGATCCTATGCCTCTATTGTCCTAAAGAAACGATGAATGGATTTGACCAAGGCACAATTTAGCATGATGTTTGATGGGCCGAAGCAGGCCAGAACTGCTTCCCTGCAGGATCTTATATCTTTAGCAATCCATCCCCTTCTTAACAGGACTCTCCAATGCTCTAGAAGGGTGGGACACAGGCACAGTACATGTATTATGTCCTCTTTTTGATGATTACAGAACCAACATTGCCTGATGCTTGCCCCTTTTCCGAGCTTGGAGATGTTGCAAGAAGCCACCCAGTCTGTTTATAGTGTGCCAGAAGTTTATGGAATTATTTGTCCTGGTATCGTACAGTAGTTTATCCCAGAAGGAGTTCAATATTTTCCTTTAGAATTCAAATTTTGCCATTCAGATGTCTTCACGCGTCCCTTAAGTTGCTTATTATTTTTGGGTCCAGTGGTGACCTTTTGAGGCTTCTCCACAGCCTATTGATCCTTTTTTTGGCAGTCTTATTGGATGACTGGAACCTGCTCCTTGTGGCTTTGCTTTTCCCGGTGCCGGTTTTGCAAACCGGTCTGCCGGTTTATTAGTAAATGTTAAGCAACTAAAAAATACGTCTCCCTCTAGTTTATGGATGTTAGGTAGTAGCAGTTTGGCTTCAGCAACCAGGGTTGGGAGGGAGTTGGTAGAGCACTGTATATGTTTGATATTCATTGTATAACTTTCGAGGCCTTGATCAGCTGCAGTGTTATGTTTGTCTAACCAGATAATGAGGTTAAGCTCTTGAGGACAATAGTCGCTGTCCATTTTTTCGCCAAAGCCGAATGAAGTGATTTGTTTCAGTAAAGGAAGGCTTACAAATATGTAGTCGATCAGAGAGGCCACAGTGTCGGTTAGGAGTGTTGGATTGAATTCACTCAGTAAGGGTGGACCAGGCCTGTGAGAGGCTGCTCCTACTAAACAGAGGGAGGAGCCTGTTATTCTCAGAGTTAAGATGGACCGGGTCCTAAGATGTAGAAGAGGGCCTCCTTCATGCAGGGAGGAGTCCAGGCCAGTGTTTTCAATTCTAGAGGGCAAGTTGATTGAGGTTCCCGGCTCGCTTTCACTCGTTAAGACTGTATCTATGATGTTTTGCATGGCACCCGCGTGTTCAAGATCCTCAGTGTGATCTGTTAGATGCCTAGTGGCTCTGGTCTGGTTGTCTGGTGGGGAGGTCATTCAAGTGTTATTGCCCCCCGCAACGTGACTCTAGGCTTGGGTGGCCCTGTCTTGCCTTGGAATTTTTGCATGGTTAGCGGGGGCCCTTTTTGCTCTTGTAGTCGAGTCTGCTACGACTGCCTTGATTGTTGCTTTGGGGCGTTCCGTGGTGCTGATCTTTTGCATAGGAGCAGGTTCTGGGATTAGACTTAGGCCATCCATCGCCCGTTCCGAGCCCCTTGACTGGGTTTTGTCTTTGTGCTGAGTAATATCATCACGGTTCCAAGTTTGGAATAGGGGATAGGGCGCCAGGTTGTACTTCATTGTTCGAGTTTTGTTGTGGCACTTTCTCCTTTTCGATTGTTTGCCTTTAGGATCTTCTTCATCAACATGATGTGCCCTGTTTTGTCAGAGTGAGGGTTCGGGGTTGTCCCCAAGTCTTTTGGCCACAACGGTGGCACGTGAGCAGCTGCTGTCTCCATTGCAGACGGTTGTAGCCGAGTGCTGCAATGGAACACATACAGCTGCCCCTTCCTCCCCATCTATTGGCCCATCTTGGGGGCTTCTTATTGAATTGTTGCCTCCATCTAAGTTCTCACCTCTAGGGATTGAGGTCTTTGTATAAGCTATTTCTTTAAGCTCTCCCACCAGCTTTGCCATCTCCTCCGGAAGAGCACTTTGCTTGTCTAGGATTGGTGAGCAGTTGCAAGCTTGGCGAGGATGGTCAGCATCAGCCTTGGCCTGTTTTATCAGGTTGTTCACGTTTGTGATCTTTTCATCAATGCTGGCGACATACAGAGCCAGAGTGTTTGGAAGGCTAATCTGTATGTCTATTTTGTTAGCTTGGAAGGACATTGCTTCCACCGACCTCTGTAGCTTGCCTAGGGCTGTGGTCCAGGGCGACTCTTGTTGGGCCTTAACTTCCTCATTTGGGGTGGCTGATGGGCTTGAGTTATTGGCGGCTTCTTTTCCGTATGATGAGAGCATAATTCCCCATTCCTTAGATCAAAGGTAGAATAAGTCCTTTGCGAGATGATAAGAATCTTTCTCAGAACATCCCTGAGTAGTGGTTGTTCCTCTAGTTGACCAATTATCAGGGGAACAGAGCTTTCCTTCTTGCCCTGGGCCACCTGCTTCCTTTCTTCTTCTTCTTCTTCTTCTTCTTCCTCTATCCGAGAAATTGGGTTGGATAGGTCTTCCCTGCTCAGTGACGAATTGAATAAAGGCTGTGGGAGATCCCCTTCTGCTGATACTTTGCGGGCTACGTTACTGACCAATATATTGTATTTTTCTTTTTCCTCTTGTGCTGGCCCTGCTTTACACCGCAATCTGGTGGCAGTTGAATCACCCGGCCTGCCCAAGATGATGGGGAGGGGGCAGACGCTCCTTACTTCCTTTTGGAGCAGCCCCCCTAGTGGGCTAATGGGGGACAAATGATTTGCTTGTTTCAGGCCAGGTTTCCAGGTGAGGGGGTACTGGATTGCAGTTAGTGCCCCACTTACTGACAGTCACTATCAGGCTCAGGGGGGTGGGCAAGCCCTTGAGGCTTTAGTTGCTGGACAAAGTAGCAGAGCCTGCATTTTTGAGATAGTTAAATTTGGAAGTGATTTTTGGCTGAAAGAGGGTAGTGTTGGGTCCTGTAAGGCTGGCTTCAGGATTATGTAGGATTGAGTTGGTCTGCAAGTGGCTCAGAGGTGTCGTTGGTATTAGATCAAGTATCTAATTGGGCGCCTCTGTAGCTTCTAATCGGTCTGCCCCCTGCTTCTGTTTTTAATGTGCCACCACAGGACCCCTTTGTTTTCCAGAGCGCATGATTTAACTAGTGCTTCTAATGAATGTTAAGGCAGGGAGCTGTCTCTCCTATGCACCCCTTGGGAAGAATCACTGATTGGCTTCTGATTTGAAAGGTCTTGGTTCTTGGGTTAGTGGTAAGGTTGCAACTCCGCAGAAGTGGAGAGACCCCTTGCTGTTGACTGACCTTGCTGTTGCTTGTAGATTGGGGTGAGGAGAAGTGGGGAGCACGGTGGGCGCATACTGCAATAGCCTAGGCCTAATGCTGGTCGCTTCCATGCACCCTGACCTCTGCAGCCCGCCTACCTGGGCGGCCCCCCTCTCTCCTTCTTGGTCGTGCAGGATGCTAGGTGCAGTAGGTTGAGAGGCTGGTGAGGCTGGAGGATCTGCGAGGCACTTTAGATGCTTCTGGTTCTGAGGTGCAAGGAGTTGCATGCCTGCTGGTCACAATTAGCAGCGCTGATGCAGATGTTTGGGACAGTGGCTGGGGTCAGGATAGTTGTCTTACAAAAAGGTGATGGATGGTTGGTGGAGAACAAGTGATGATGGTAAATAAGGGGCAGTGTAGGGAGGGGAGCAGAGGTTGCAAATTCGGTTGGCACTGCTCTCCTTACCTGGCGTCCGCTGGGAGGGCTCTAGTCCTGGAAGCTTTCACACCTCAACTGACAGCGGTTGATTGAAGTGGTAGGGTATGCAGAGCCAAGCAGCCAAGCAGGATCTACCTGGCGTCCCACAAGCTGTACCCAGACCAGCCTAGGCCGCTTCCTCAGAGGACTGCTTGGGGGGGCCAAGCGTTCACTCTGCTTGGCTTGCACTCAGCTCATCTTCCGATGTTGCCAGCTGTCCTCTCTCCTTTCCTCGCTGCGGGTATTCCTGTGGGTACTCCTAAAATCCTAGATCGCTACGACCCTGAAATGACTCAGCCCCATGCCTCCGTCTTTCCTTGCTGTCTCGCTACCCGCTGTTGCCGTCGATGTCCGACAATCCCCGGAAGAGGAAAACTGTTCTATCATCAGAGGGTCACTGAGTAGACCCTTAAAATAATGTGGAAATATTGTGCTGGGATGCTTTGCCTATCGTTCGTTAACACATCATTGCAAGTTCTGCAGGTTCTAAAAGGAGGGTGACTCAGAAATGTTTTTCTCCATTTTGAGTTCAAAATACAGTATCCTGCAGTTTTGTGGGAAATACTGCAGTTCTATATGAATTTTGCAAAAGACTCATACTCAATCAATCAATCATTTGTAAAGAGCACTACATACCCGCAAGGGTCTCAAGACCCTGGGGGGGGAGGGAGCTACTGATCGAACAGCCAGGTCTTGAGTATCCTCCTGAAGGTCAGCAGGTCTTGGGTCTATTGTAGGTCTCAGTGGGAGGGTGTTCCATGTCTTGGCGGCGAGGTGGGAGAAGGATCTCCCACTGGTGGTTGTTCTTCGGATGCACGGGACAGTGGCGAGTGAGAGGTCGGCAGAGTGTAGCTGGCGGTTGGGGATGTAGAAGGAGAGCCGTCTGTTGAGGTAGGCTGGGCCGGTCTTGTGGAGTGCCTTGTGTGCGTGTGTGAGGATCTTGAAGGATATCCTCTTTTTGACGGGGAGCCAGTGTAGGTTTCTCAGGTGGGGTTGATGTGGCCATGGCGTGGTACGTCGAGGATCAGTTCTGCCGAGGCGTTTTGGATGCGTTGTAGTCGTTTGATGAGCTTGGTTGGGACTTCAGCGTAGAGGGTGTTTCCGTAGTCGAGTCTGCTGCTGACGAGGGCCTGGGTGACTGTCTTTCTTGTATCTGTCAGGATCCATCTGTAGATCTTGCAGAGCATGCAGAGGGTGTTTAAGCAGGAGGGGGAGACGGCGTTGACTTGCTTGGTCATTGAGAGCGTTGAGTCGAGGATGATTCCCAGGTTGCGTGCATGGGCGGTGGGTGTTGGGGCTGCCCCCAGTGCTGTCGGCCACCAGGAGTAGTCCCAGGCTGAAGGGTTGGAGCTGAGGATGAGGACCTCCGTCTTGTCCGAGTTCAGCTTCAGACGGCTGGTCTTCATCCAGTCGGCGACGGCCTTCATTCCTACGTGGAGGTTGGCTTTGGCTGTGATGAGGTCCTTGGTGAGGGAGAGGATCAGCTGGTGCAAACTTCTGTTTTCACCTGGCTAAGTGAAAGGCATATTTACAAGGCGGCGTTAAGCCACTTAATGTGGCTTAACCCCACTTTGTAAATAAAATCGCCTTTCACACTTCACTTAGCGTGAAAGGGGCTTGCAAATAGTGTTGCATTGGGCGTTACACCACAACACCCATTGCTTTTTAATGTTGCCCCTTATTTAGGATGGATGGGGCAGCACCAACAAGTTATGCCAGGTAAAACATGGTCTTAGGATAGTGATACGAGAAGAAATCAGTAATTTCTTCTCGTATTTTGCTCTTTCTATGTGTGCTGCATTATGCAGCACACATAGAAACAGTAAATCGCCTTTCAAGATTGTTTATGTAAAGGAAGGTGTCCATTCCTGCGCTTAAACAATTGTCCTTGGAGCACAATTACCCTTGCAACATGGCGCAAGGGTGCCTGTGTTGGCACTCGGTAGTTTTTTTAGCGCCAGTGGAAAGGCTGGGGTGCACCGTATTTTTGTACATACAGCGCATCCCTGCGTTTAGAAAAGGTCTGAGCGCTGCATTATCAATTTTGGTGTAACACCGTGCTCCAGCATTTTATTGAAATACCCCCCTGGATTTGCATGGCACTAAGAATGATGTGCCTTTCATGAGTATATGATTGCTTAAACTATGTTGATAAAATCTGATGCTGTGAAACAATAAATACAAAAATAAAAAAAGAATGATGTGTTAAGTTAGACATGCTCTCCGTGTATCTAAATAGTCGACCTCGTACAAAAAAAGTTTTTTCTAGTAAAATTGAATCCTTCATTTTGATTCACATTTACTATATGTATTTGGAACTCTGTTGTTCTAGAGTATTTTCATTCGTCTCATGAGGACAAAGCGGCATCTTCTCTGAGCAAGGGAACAGGAAACCTTTCTGCCAACCAGCCAGGCTTGTGAGACAGGTGCATTAACTCTTGCCTTAATTGCAGCATCGCTTCACAACACGGTGATTTCACACAGGCCGCCTCAGTAACCTCACAGCGGCCATCTTGGAGCGCTCACAGTAATACAATGGCAGCGTTAGTCTATGCAGGTTATAATCAATTATTTTGATTGATGTGTCGTATGCTAGCTTCTTTACTCGGTTGGGTGTTTTTATCAGTCAATCCTTCTCTCCCCTTCACATTATGTGACATGTGTCATCGTGAAGAGGAACACCTATTATTTCTGAATAAGCACCCTGCTAGGAATTAAGCAGTGAGCTGAGAGATGTTATCGACAAGCTAAGAAATCCACCTTTATCAGAATAAGGCCTCACGGCTCTTTCAGGTCTAATAAATCTTATATTCAGAGATTTTGCGCTACCAAAGATGTGGCCATGCCGACCATGATCATGAATTTGTCAAAAAAGTAATAATATCGTTTTTTCTATTCTGTGCACTTTTGCTGAGCACATGGATAGGTCGTGATTTAATACTTTTCTGTGGAAACACAATTTAAATTGTGGGATACCGAACTGTGTTTGTGTCAGACACACTCAAACATTATTAATATCAGACACCAGAACAGAAAATGCAAACATTTCTTTAGAAAGTGTGAATTGTGGCCATTGCTATACTTAAATAGGTACAGCGTATTTATCAAGTGCATCACGTTATTATTATTATTATCTTCATCATCATCTTATTAGTATTACTATGTACTTATTATTGTTGTTATTTGTTGTCATTAATAATGTTAACCCGTTGCCCGTTGTCGGCCAACGGCCGTCACGTGCACTAGCTCCGTAGTGCTGCGTATGACCGTTGGCCGACGCGACCACGGCCACTCTTCAAACGTGCCGCACCGCGGCAGAATCGCCGCCGCGGTAAAAGGGTTAGTAACAACAATAATAATAACAATAATAATAATAATATTAATACAATGTCTTTCTTTTTTAGCAGTTATTAATCGTTTTGTTTGCCATTTCGTAGCACAATGCACAACAGAAAAGATATTCCTGTGTGGTTGGAAGGAAAAGCCGGTCAACTAACACATTCTAACATTGTAGAGTATCTCAAATTAACTTTCTTGATTTATGAGTTATATCCTGTAGCTTCAGATAAGAAGTAAATGAAAATCAGCCGCGGTCGGTAGGGGAGTACCTGCCGGGGCGGTGATGTGGGGAGGGGGAGGGGGAGGGGAAGGGTGGGGGTTAGTAACGTATGGATAATGGAGGTTTGCAGGTAAGTAAATATTTAAATAAATCAAACGTGTTTCGATGCGCGCACTGCATCCCCAAATGCAATGCAGTGTGCGCAACGAAATTCATTTGATTTATTCAAATATTTACTTACCTTCAAACCTCCATTATCCATACATTACTAACCCCCACCCTGCCCCTCCCCACATCACCGCCCCGGCAGGTATTCCCCTACCAAACGCGGCTGATGAAAATAAAAATGTATAAAGTGCTCTACTATCCATAGGTGTCTAGGCTTTAAGCTCAGGAAAGGAAGAAACTGCCAATTAAGTGGAGGACAGAGTCTCATACCGAAGCTACTGGTTAAAAAGCCACGTTTTGAGCTTTTCCTGAAGGCCAGAACATCAGATTTCTTTTTAATTTCAAGAGGCAGGTAGTTCCACAGCATGGAGGAACAGGTCAGAAAGCTCCTGTCACCCCAACTGGACCTTTTAAAGTTTGGAACTACTAAATTGAAATTTGGGCCCGACTGGAGAGGTCACAATGGAATATAGCACTGAAAGCTCAGAAATTCCGGTCCTGTATTGTGTAATGCTTTAAAAGTAATGTACAGAGCCTTAAAATCTATGCATAGTTTCATAGGGAGTCAGAGAAGGTGAATTAGGCCTGAGAGACAGATTTATATTTGGGGATTTTCAGGAGCAGATGAGCCGCTGGATCCGGTACAGTTTGGAGAATAGTAAGAAACCTCTTCTGTATGTTTGTGAAGAGAGCATTACAATAGTCTATTTGTGAGGTAATCAAAATAAAGACCACAGTTTTTTGTAGCTCTCTAGGAACAAGGGGAAGGACTTTTGTCAGTGGTTTAAGCAAGAGGAACAAGGAGGAAATTATAGCATTGATACGACTTGAGAAGGACAGCTTGCTGTCAAACTGTACTCTTAGATTCTTTGTTTTCTTAACCGGACATGGGAGAGTACCAGTTCCTGGGGCCACATGCTTGGAGACCAGAAGGAGATGTTCTTCCCAAATAAGAGAACCTCGGTTTCTGCTGCATTCAGCTTCCAAAAATTATCTCCCAACCATCTCCCGATTTAAAGCATACAATAATTAAATCTGGATGCGGTGGACTCTAGGCTACTGGTCACAATCACCACTATCTCGGTGACATAGTCAGAGGATACTAGGGAAAAGCCGAAAGATCTAATCACATCTGCCAGGGGGATAATGTAAAGATTGAAGAGAGTTGGGCTCAATGAAGAGAACTGTGGAACCCCACATGGCAGTGAAAAGGGAGGGAAGGTGAACTCTTCCATGGCCACCATTTGCTCCCGGTCATTGAGGAATGAGTTCAGCAGTGACAGGGCTCTGTCTCTGACTCCGATGGTAAAAAGACGGTCAAGGAGCAGCTCATGACTGAACATGTCGAATGTCGCCGAGAGATCTAAAATGATCAAGGCAGCATTTCCTCCATTGTCTAAAGTCTGTCTAGTTTCTTCGGATGCTGTGATTGATGCCAGTTCTGTACTGTGATGGCTTCCAAATCCAATTTTGGATGGATCTAGAAGATGATTGTTGGTAATGAGGAATGTCAATTCCATTTTGATACAGTTCTCAACAATGTTTGCAGGGAATGGCAAATGAGAAATTGTACTATAATTATTAGGATCAGCGGCATCAAGATTGAGTTGTTTTATTAGAGGGAGGATAAAGGCTCTTTTAATCTCTTTGGGAAAGTAACCTGAGATAAACATCTTATTGAAGATGTGCGTAAGCTGTACTGCAATGATATCTGGGACCATGCATATGACTTGTGGTGGGCAGGGGTCCATAGGTGACCCAGATTTTATTTTGCCCAATAAGTTTTCAATCTGGTCAGAGGTTGACTCCAAAATGATCATATTTTACAAACGCACACATTAGAGGCATATTGCACAATCCACAGTGTAAGAAATTGGGTTAGAACAACAGAGTACATTTCAATGAAAACAATTACACTAGAGTACCAAAAATGCAATCAGTACAATTGAAGATATTCAATTTAAAAATGTAGCCCCTAAAAGCTCAAAGCACCACTTGTAGTCATCTGGTTGTTCTAAACCGGGGAAAGTCACAAATTATGGCCGACTACAATGGAGCATGAGTCATGGATCCAGATTAGTCCCACTACAAAAGTTACCTTCTCAAAGTCCAGCATAAGGAGTCCAGTTTGCGGTGGAGGAGTCCGTGAGGAGCAGGGAGCATGCTGCAGATGGTCGTTGCTGTAGCACAAACAGCAGGCCTGGCATCACAGACGGTTATCGCTATAGGATGAAGATCTGGTTGGGCATCACGGACAGTAGTTGCTTGAGCTTCATGTTGACGGTGATGGCAGACTGGCTTGCTGCAGAGTGAGGTACAGTTCTCGCATTGCCGTCATTTTAATAGTCACTGAAGTTGGGTGTTCCTGAACTTCTCGTTGGCGGCCTTTAAGGACTTCAGAGTCTTGGTGCGAACTGACCCGTTTGCGATCACAAAGAGCCCAAATCTTCAAGATTTCTCCTTTTCTTTTAGAGGAGTGCAATGTGATACAAGCCAAGGGTCCAGGACCTGGAGAGGCACCTCCAGGGAGGTCCAGTTGTAGGTCCAAGCAGGTCCAGCTGCAGCAGGTCAGCTGGGCAGTTGAACACAGTCTCTGGACTTTGTTGTGTCCCTGTACCTCAGAACAGGAGGTCAGCCAACTGACCCTTGAAGTCAATCAGCATATCCTGGGATGAAGGGAGCAGGTCCAGTCTTCCTTCTTTGAGAGCTAGGCAGGCCTCAAGCAGTACGGCAGTCCTCAGTGGAACAAAGCAGGCCTCAAGCAGCAGAGAACTCCTCTATGAGCAGCGGGGTAGTTTTCTGGGAACAAGGTAGGCCTTGAACAGCAGGGCAGTCCATCTTCTGCAATGTCCATAGGTCCAAAAGTGTATTGAAGTGTAGCTTTTAGGTGCAATATGTATACCTTGTACCAGGCTTTGAAGTGGGGGGATCCCCTAAACCACCCCCATATCTGGTTCAGAAAAGTTCTTCCCTTCCGCTGTTAAGGTTCCAAGAAGTCTGGGATGATAAAAGACTACTGTAAGGTTCCTTTGTGCGCGCTGGGGACAAGCCCCTTTGAAATGTAAGTGGGAGAGGGAACAGATCCACCCCCCCCCCATCTATTCAGGTTGATCCATCCTGCCTTCAAGCAGTCCCCTATGTCTCACTGTCCAGTAGGAATACACAAATCCCAACAGTAGAGCTATTCACAGTCATTTGACCCAGGACGCTGACCGCAGGCCAAAGTACAAAAATGAAAACTTTCTAAAAGTGGTTGCAACCAACAGGGGCAGCTCTACTCCCCAAAACATGGGGCAACTCAACACTATTCAAGTAACATGGTTCAGGGCAGAAATTTCTTAGGCAGAAATTGTTCCCAAAGCACAACACATATAACAATGAATTCCAAACCATTAAAAAAGGTACAATAATTATACACAAAAAGCTTTTATTATGGGGAAATATTTCAAAAACACAAAACATGTATACAACATTCAAATGGTGGTCTCATAGTTACACAAACCATACATAAAGAAAAATAAATGGCAGTGTAAACGAAAAACAAAATGCACAATGGCAGAAGGGGATTTAACACAAAAAAGTCTGTCAAATGACACAACACAACACAATAATGACACAACAACAAAATGTATGCTTCCTCCTAATAATGACCCAACAACACAAATATGCTTACTCCTAATTTACAAAAGGAACGGCGTTTCGACCTCTTTAAATTCATTAAAGCCATCATCAGGACACGGAACATTTAGGAGCAACCATCTGAATCAATTTCTAAGCACATGGAATTCATCTAGAAAAAGACCGATAATGAATAACTGTCCAGGGTCCTAGGTGAAAGATCATTTACTCCTAGCACAAACAAATTGATTAATGAATAAGGCCTCATCCGGGTTCTAATCACCTTGAACCTTTTTATATACGAAATGAATCAAGTGAAGACATTGGGAAGCATTCAGAAAATATGAGGCTTACCTCTACTACAGAAAGACATGCAATTATTGACGTCAGGCAGTGAAATTACCCGGTCTATTAATATGCACCCTATGTGTCTGATACAGTGAATGTCAGTGATTTGCTTGGTTGCACTCTGAAATGGCTCTGACCCTGACTGATGGAGGTTCACTCTGGGTCTTTCATAAGCTTGAAAAGACTAGCATCTATCCCCCCTCCAGTCTTAGCCTCTTCCAGCTGCGGTGGCAGAAATCTCTAATTATAATAATTATGGTCATGCTGTAAGCTATTAAGAGCTGAAAACCCTGAAGTATCCATTTACATTTGAAACATATATGTATATGTATTTCATATTAATATATACTAATTTATACACATATTCTTTGCAGTTTTTTATAGCACCCTAAGACATTGACGTGCTTTGCATAAGCACCAGGTTACATTATACACGGTTAAAAAATGTTTTGTTAAGCACTGGAAGATTAAGTGATTTGCCCAGAATTTCAGAATGTTGAGCCAACGCCCGGACAGAAGCCTGGGTCCCTAGTGGCAAAATCGGCAGCTCTGGCCATTATGCTACATCTACTCTCCTCTTCAGTGTTATATAGCTTACAAAGCTAGGTTGGATTATTGAATACATTCCTGTGGATCTTATCAGTCTATAATTGAACTGCTGCTGAGTGCACATTAAAGTAAGCTACGATAAAGCATACACAATTACAGAGTTCATCCATGGCCAAGCACCTAATATTTTCAATTGTAATGTTTTCCTGTAGTAGGTCTTGTTTGAAAAGTAATTTCAAAGCTTTTGTTTTCTCCTGAAAGGATGTACATAATATGAAGCATTTTGTCATTCTTTACTGACTATCAGTGGGCGAAAGAAGGTTGCTGCTCATCGCTTGCACATTTAAAGGATACAAATGCTCTTACTAAAAGCTTTAAATAATGTTTGCTAATAATTCCCCATGGTATACTCCCTCATAACGAATGATCATTTCAACTCAAATGAATACGCTTTTATTTGCTGTTTGTATTTCAATTACTAATTTCGAAATCACCATCATAATTGTTTGGATTGTGTTTTTCATGCAACCACAAACATGTATTATATATAAAAAAAAATTAAAAACATTCAGTTCCCTCGTCTGCATTAGGGGGAAAGGGACGCCAAAAAATGTATATTTGTTTATCAATCATTCTACATTAGACGAACGTAGATTGTGCACTTCTGTACCTGAGCAGCATCAATTTACTAAATATTAAGATGGCTCCAGGGTCAATTACACTGGCAGCAGCCTTACATAAATAAGTGGCAAAAAAGCATGTTCATCCACATTTCATAACAGAAAGGGAATTTGGGCCATTCAGGCAGTTTAATCGCCTAATTTATTAAACACAATATCCCAAGGAGCTTTTTGTTCAAAATCGATGGCTTTAACCACTTAGAACAATGTTGCACAGAATGAAAATGTCATAAATAAATATTGGTTAAAAAAAATTAAGACTGAAAAAGGTCTGTCATGTCATAGTAGGTGTTGGAAAATATAGTCAAGCAATGTTTTTGGGGAAATTGATCCATTCATAATTAAACCTGTAGGATGGATGATGTTTTAATTGTTTTGTCATGGTTAAATACTTTACACATTTTCTAAATTAATTCTGTCTGCTCTGTGCAAAAGCTAGCAGAGGGTTGAGTCCAGGCTTAAATTATTCAAACTATGTTTAATCCTGACAAGTCTGTAGTCGTATTCCCTGTGGTATTATCACATCTACCTCAATAAATTGCCTGTGTTCTTACAATATTCCATGGAGTCCAAATGTATACTTGGGTTCTGCACTAATGGATGCTCTTATTGCATCCCATGGCAGCCTGAAATGGGAAACCTATAGGGTCTTGGTATGACATCATGCATTGCTTGCAGTCTGTGTTCCTGAGGCATGGTGCGAAAATAAATGCAGTCTTTAGCCATCTCTGACTTAAAGAGACATACTACTACACTTTATCTACCCACCTGACCTCATTAGCTTTGCTAGAATTGGTAAGTGAGTACCATTCCTCGATTTCTGCTGGATACCTGCTCTGATCCTGGGATCTCAAAGACATACACAGTGATTCTAGTCCCAAACTGACTGGGCCCATGCCTCTATGATGTGTAGTAGGCGAGCTGGGCAGTAAATAAATGGCCACCTCAAACTAAATGAGAGATTAAGTCATATTCCTTTTGCTTGATATTCTAAAGCTGACCTAAATACAGAGTCCCTGCTCGCTTTAATGTTTTGATTTAGTCGTAGTTTAGGAGTCTTTTGGCATAAAGCTGAAGATAGTAACACAATGGCATTATGAAGCAACCTATTAAATAAATAAATATCTCATAGTATGCACTGCCATTTTAAGAGATTTTTCCAAAACATTGGGTAACATTGGATTTAATTAAATAATACTATTTGAAGGTCTAGAAGCAGATGTGTCTTTATTTATTATGAGACTTTTCATCATTTTCAGTGTCACAGATAAGACAAGAGATTTTTTTGTATTGCCTATTATTATATTGACCAACTGCCAGCTTCACATACGGTGATTTGATATAAATGTAAATACTCTGAAGCTCAGGGTTGGTGGAGCTTTGTGATGTATCTGATGAAGCTATAAATCAAACACATACACATTGGTACGGATCTTTACTAACTTTGTCGAGTACCTCTCTACTGTAAAGGGAAAGTTATGTTATTTTATGTTATTTTATGGTATGTTATGTTATGGTATGTTATGTTACGTTATGTAACATCATATGGATTTGTAGAGCGTGCTTATCACTTGAGGGATATCTAGGGGCCGTGAGGGATGGACCTATGCTAATGTGTGATTACAATCTACATTTAGTTCCAAAAGAGAATCCATCAATAATTGGTTATAGTAATGTGATTATTATAAAACTAACAGTATTCTTATTTTTCTTTCAGTGCCAAATGCTCCCCCTCAGAACATCTCACTGGAAGTTGTCAACTCACGAGTAAGTCAACTATGTACTTGTGTATCAATTAGCCTAACGCATTGAAGCATTCCAACTACATTTTCTAAAACAAGATTCTTTCCTTGTAATTGAGATTTTTTCTTTTTTTAGATATTTTGTAACCATGATCCAATAAGAAGTACATTTTGTACTCTCTGTGGCTGGACTCATGTTCTGTTCATAGACAGATTCAAACTGCAAGAATGAAATGAAGCAGACAAAATGAAATAGCTCTGAAATATATGGCAACACTATTAAATGTTGGTTAGGTAAAGTAGAAGCAACCCAACTCATATCATAATATGGTCAAGTCTAGCAAATGGAGGCCTAGTAAAATAAGAGACATATGCCGATGCAAAAAGCGAGACACAGCAAAAAAAGAGCAATCGTGCCTAGAAGAAACGCAATGAGAGGCTAAAGTAAAACATACATATTGAAAACATTAATAGTAAAAAGCTTCATTGTTCCTTCATGAAATCAACAACGAATAATTATAGTCAAATAGCAGAAATGTCAGTTTCACTTCATACCCACACAAAATGCTCATCTTTTCTTTCACGTCGGAAGAATGACGTTGAGAGCTCCTTTCTTCTCTGACTATCCCCAGGTCAAACATGCTTTTATAGATACATTCAGGGTAATGTTAGCTTAATAGAATGTTTTCTTTATGCAGATAACTGGAACCTTAATGGAGAAACAGGGTTAGCCATGGAAAATATTGGTTCGTCATTATTCCTTTAATTTTTCGAAATCTATATAGCCCTACAAATAATTACTTACTGTGCGAGAAGCATGGTCTATAGCATTATAGTCCTCTGTCAAGGGCTATATTGGCTGCTAAAGGTCCTGAATGTTATTTATAGGTCAAGGCAAAGGTGAAGACCTATAACGAGGGAGAGTGCCTTTAATAAGTGGTATAGCCAGAGGCAAACGGCCATAAGGCTATTAGAACATTCCATCCACTAGTTTTAGAATGTTCTAAATTAGAAAGCAAGAAACAAAAGACAAACATTGTGAGCCAATCCACAAAGGGCATTACCTCTTGTGGTAGAGGCCCTGCAGTCTTGGTAGGGGGCTCACATTTGTGGCGATACTTCCGCAATGGTTAACTGCATTATGGAGGCCCTTTGTGAATCAGGCCCTGTAGTGTTGGAGCAGTGGGCCATTATTATCCCGGAGCCACTTCATTGCCTTCAGTAGAACTTTTAAAGTTCTAATATAGCCTTATAGCATGTTAAGGCTATATCGGTTGTTAAAGGTAAGGCCCTGAGCCTGAGTTATAGGCCCGAGCCTCAGGCGAGGGCCTATAAAGAGGGAAAGGGCTATTAACAACCTGTATAGCCCTAAGTAGAGGGGCTACAAGGCTATTAGAACATTCCACCTACTAAGGATAGAATGTTCTAAATTTAAAAGGAAGAAACATGAAGACAAACATTGGAATGTTGGAGCTCTGGTCTCATACCAGCCATTATAGGCCAGAAGAGTGTATATTCCTGATGGTACACATAACTCTGATAATTTTAATAAAACTATTAATCAAAAGTTGTAAGAGGTTTGTGCCCTAAGAGGAAGAGCAAGTGTGCTACTGAAGGTTGCTTTTTTGCTATTCATCTATTACTGATAACAGTAAAGAACATTAACCAGGACCTGATATTACGCAAACTACGTTGCCTTCGTTAGGAGGGCGAGTTGTCTTCCCTTCGAAGGACTGATGCAAGGATAAAAACATAGCACAGAATTCGATATTGCAAGGACAACGAGGCTCAAAAGCTGGGATTTGATCAGGCATAAGGGATAGTAGCTTAGAATTGAGGACGGCTGCAACACAGCACCCGTCCACCAGTTGCCCTTCTCTGCAGCTACAGGACACTTTCCCGCTGAGGAAAAATAAAAGTTTATTATTTTTTTAAAGGTTTGTGAACATCACTCTTTGCGTACCTCATAAAGATTTTTTCGTTTGTTTTTTAAATGGGAGGCTTTGCAACTTTTCAGTTGCTACTATACAACAAAGATTTTATTAGGCAATTTACATTTCTTGTTAACAAGAGGGACCTGTTCAAAGCTGTTGTTGAAGCATGCAGACCCCTGTTGCCAAATTCGCAATTTACAGCAAATTCATCATGACAGCAGGGTGGCATTAAATGTATTCCTCAAGTGTGCTAACAGGACCTTTCCCATTTGTCCTGCTGCAGATGATAATCCCTTTAGATTGTGGCAGGTGAAAATGCGTGGCGCTGGAAAATTGCCTTATTTTCATTTGTGCTGTTTATAAATGGCAAAGTGGTGGTATTTTATCCATTGCTAAAAACAAAATTGCAAACTCTCCATAGTGAGAAAATGCTTTAAACTCTTTTGAAGAATTAAAGTATTTCCATTGAAAAATGTCTCCTGTCCTTTGCATTTTTGGATTAAATATTTCTGACAGAAGTTGTAAGTCTTCAGTGACAGCCCAACTGATCGAAACCGTGTAGTACTGGAGAGAGTCATGTTAGCCCATGGGAGCCTCAGGGCATTGCTCCAGGCTAGCATCAGGGCGAAATGAGGATAACTGCCTAGAGAAGACAACAAGCTCGCAAAGATATCATCTAAGGCAAATCTTTTAGTTATCTACATATTTTTTAATTTATGGGGATGGACAACTTTTAAATCCACTCCCTGAGCTGAAATGCCATCTTTAAATCATATTTTAGCCATGTGAGAAAATCTAAAAGCTGAAGTTATTGATATATGGCTTTTATCAACCTGTTATTTGCAAATGCTATTACAGAGGTAACCTGGGCATATCTGTTCTAATTGCTCAGTGCTTAAATGGTCACTACTCCGTTTGTGTCTGTGTGTGTGACCTGTTGGCCGGCACCAAATGCTAATAGTGACACTTCAGCATTTCATCCTTCTGGATTCCAGGAACTGATTTGAATGTTATGAACAGTCACGCCATACTTATCAAAGCAACTTAGCTACAAAAAATTGTATAGCAAGCATTATATATAAATCTAACTTTTTACTTGTAGAAATGATAAATTATTTACTCCCTTTGGTTATTTTTGCTGATTTCATGTTTCATAAAAGTATGGGCTCCCATAATAATACTGTAAATGAATATAGTACATCACAACGCTATCTATTACATCACATGCTTTTACAACTCGGTCGTTACAACGACCGCTTTGTTACTACGGGATGCATTTACATCGCAAGTCATTACAATGGCTTGCAGTAGGGGGCGTGCTGGACTTAGGAAGTTTACGCAACAGTGGGGAAGGTGTTGGTATTCATTTCCAATACCTCAGCGCCCCTTACAGCAAGTCGTTTTAATGACTTGCTATGTAAATGCATTGCTAACTAACAACGCGGTTGTTGTAACAACCGCATTGTAATAGTACTGCGATGTAATGACAGCGTTGTAAATGGTGTTTTCCACCATAAACAGCTGTAATCAGGTGTCCCTGTACTACTTAAGGAGCTGCTTATCGAGCCCTCAGTAGATGTCAAAAGCTGAATCTTACACACTGCAGGATAGCTTGTCAGAGACTTCAGTGGCTGCCAGGTGGAGGCCCAAGATCCTTCGCAGTGCCACAAGGCGGTCATTGCTGTCCTCGAGGGCTAGAGGCAGATCATCCTGTGGGCCACCTAACTACCATTCTGTGCCGCTCGCTGGCAACACTGTTGGTGGTAGTACGCAAGCCCAGGGATGCTGCAGGAGCTGTGGTTCTGAAGGTCCACCTCCTTTGTTAGCCTCTATCTCTTTATACAGCTCCATAGGGTTCACTGCAGCAGTCATAGCATGGGTGTAAGGAGAGAGAGAATAAGAGAGAGGATGTGAGAGAGAGAGAAGGAAAGAAAAAGGACAGTGAAATATTTGAAAAAGATATGGTGAACAAGAGGGATGAGAGACAAACAATGAACAGTGGAAGGGGAGAGACAAGGAGGGATGACAGGAGTGGGGCTGATTCGATAATTATTGCAGTCTGTAAGAAATTGGATTACTGGTTGAGTGGAGGTGAAACCCTAATCAAGCAGAAACCACAATCCTTGTCAGGGTGAAATCACCAACAAAAACCCTAAATGAACCTATGCTCAACCCTTGGGTTGCTTGACACACACCTGTCAGGCTTAACTTGGAGGCAATGTGTAAAGTATTTGTGCAGCACTTCAAACAGTAATACAATCACAACACACCAAAAAAGGGATCCCACACCATGTAAGAACAATAGAGTAACTTTAAATAAATAAAGCAAGACCAAAACAATAAAAATCCAATCAATAGAACCAGAGATATGCAGTTTTAAAGGCTCCTATAAAAAAAAAGCATCAAAAAGCACAAACCGCCAACTGTGGATCTCTGGTCATGCAGGACAAGAACAGAACACATGTCACGAGTTTAGTTTGACAGCAATGGATCACGGGCCAGCTACAAGGACCCAATTAGGCCTGTTAAATGAGAGTACCTCATCCTGGCTGCAGAGTGTTGTGAGGTCCTGTCCCGAGGATGCATCCATCAGTTGAGGTAATGCCAGGAGCTGTGAGGCGGCGATGCGAGAACCTATCTTAGTGTCAAGGCTGACATCGACAAGGTACTTGCGATGTGAGGGCCTGTGTTGGGAAAGCTTCTCACAGGCAGCAGTTCAAATGTGGCTGCAGGGTCGATGTGGAGTCCTTGCTGTCACGGAGTACTCGCAGCAGAGAAAGCTCAAAGGTAAAATGTTTGGATTACGCAGCAGACGAGATGCGTCAGTTCTGCTGAGTCAACAGGTGGGCTGTCAGAGCACATTTAGGTCTACTACCAAGGATCTGGGACTGCAATGGTACTAATTGGTAGTGTAGGACTCACAGGTGGTAGAGTCCAGGTGCTGGGTACAATTTTATTGAAGTCTTCTGACCCTGAGGCTTTAGTCAGAAGGCCAGCCAACTAGCCCTTGGAGGGACTTTGGGGACCTGAGTTTAATAGATGCAGGGCGGAAGTCCTACAGAGCAGCAGTCCAGCAGAGTAGCGGTCCTTTTAATAGGACAGCAGTCCTTCTTACTTGTAGGGTATTCACTGTTCCAGATGTGTACTGAAGAGTGGGTGTCTGAGGCCGAATATTTATACCTGGAGCTTCCTTTGAAGTGGGAGAAACTTCTAGAGGTTTCCCTTTGATCGATCCGCCCCTTTTGATAGTACCAAGGGGCATATGTACATTGAATTAGTGGGGCGCTGGTTAGCTCAAAAATTGCAAACTCTGTGCTCCATCAGTTCAAAAACACAGTGATGCGCTGTATTTACAATGATATGGTGCACCCTTGCGTTTCCCCTAGTGCTGGCACTAAATTAAGCTGCCTAGAGCCAACGCATGGGCCCTTGCACCAAAGTGCAGAGGTGGCTGCGTTGGGAAGAATGATTGTTAATGTGCAGGATGA
This sequence comes from Lissotriton helveticus, assembly GCF_964261635.1. Lineage (NCBI taxonomy): Eukaryota > Metazoa > Chordata > Amphibia > Caudata > Salamandridae > Lissotriton > Lissotriton helveticus. The sequence goes on from NC_136059.1 coordinate 275,223,725, forward strand.
TTGTTTACGTCTCTTCCTGCACATAAACATTCCAGAATGGCAATTTGTAACTTCTAAGTATGCTGCATCGTGCAGCACACAGAAAAGTTGCACATCTTCATTTTTTAATGATTGTTTGTGTGCAGGAAAGACACCTTCCTGCACATAAAATATCATTCATGGTGATTTGCTGTTTCTAAGTATGCACAATGCAGCACACATAGAAACAGCAAAAACAAGAGAAATTAATAATTTCTCTTCGTTTTGCCATGTTAAGACCAGGTTTTTTTTGCTCCTTATTCTAGTGCTGCCCCATATTTACGCCACCCTTGTAAATATGGGGTAGTGTCAAAATTAAAAGGTGTTGCGGCGGAATGCCCACTGCAGCACCCATTGCCCCCTCCTTCACTCTAAGTCTAGCATGAAAGGGGGCCTTATTTACAAGACAACGTTAAGCCATGTTAAGTGGCTTAATGCCACCTTGTAAATAAGGTGATGAACGTAACACCATGAGAACATCTTAAAAAGTGACGTTCTGGTGCCGATAAGTCCTTGTACATATGCCCCCAAGTGCTACTAAGGTTAGTGGTTTGCCTCCCAGCAGAGCAGCCTTTGCCATTGTTCAAGAGTTTAGACAGAATTCATTTTCAGTTCTGCACTACATAAATAATTATATGATATGCTTGTGTGTATCATAAATTGAAGAGATCTATACCCATTAGGACTATTAAACGTCTACATATTTTTCCTTTCACTGAAAGGAGAGTGAGCTTTGTGTGGGCAAAATAAACTTTTTCAGCCCCAAATGATGTTTTATGCCTCTGCAGATGTTTGACAAAAATTCCTCTAAGTGTTGTTGAATGCGTGTGGCAAGTCGGAGAGACTTTTAATTAAAGCAGATGCCACTGGGTGCAAAATGTAGACCTGCTCTGCCTGACCCTAATCATTAATCCTAATGAAAATCAATATAATGTGCTGCTTGCCTAGTGACCTCTGGCCATTCACGTAGTCCAATTAAATTGTGCATCAGTGTCACATGGTGATTATGCTTCCCTCTGGCCTCCGAGATGCAGAAAATAGAAGAACGAGTCTGGCCATGGAGATATCAGTTCAGTGCAGTTATTAATGGCCGAGTGTTTTCACAGTTGACTGGGTTCAGGCATATTCAAGGCTGCATGTGATGGATAGAATATCAGTGTTTAAAGAACTGGTAGGGTTTAAAGATATACAGGCTATCAGGGATGAGCAGAGGGAGTTCAGCCTGAATTCATGAAGATCAACCTAGAAAGTAAAAAAAAGTGCAGTGAGCTCAAAATTACTATGGGGCATATTTACAAGGACATTATCGCCGCTTTAGCTGCACTTTTTGTCGCTAAAGGGGTGATAATTTCATCGCCCTATTAACAAGGCAGCGCTAACATGCATTAGCGCACGTTAGCAGCCGTTTTGGTATTGCCTCGCTGCGCATCGCTAATGAGATGCAAAGTAGGCGTACCTTTCAGGGAACAACATGAAAATATTCGCTGACTGCACATCGCGGTATTTACAAGCCCGGGCCAGTACTCGCACAGGGAAGAAAAAAGCAGCGCTAACTGCGGATATCGGGGAAAACTAACATCTACAATTATTTCGACTTAGCCATGTGCATAATGGAAGGTGGATGGTAAGGTTACATCCACCTTTCCCTATTAACAACATGTCCATCAGTGCAGTTGTAATATCGCTGGTTTTCAGGCAATATTGATGAAAATCGCTGTATATCGCCGGATTTCACATCACCTGTTTGGAAATCCTGTGATTCTGGCCAAATCCCTTAATCTCCCGGTGCCTAAAAATGAATGTGTCCGTCTGTAATGCAACTGGTGCTCATGTAAAGCGCTCCATACCTTTGGGTCGAGATTGCACTATAAAAAACTGTTAAAAAATAAATAAGAATTGCAGAAGGGTATGGCTAGATAGACCTCTTCCCCCTCAGCCAGAGCCCACATTAACTCGCTGTGAATAGACCTAAGGATGTGTGTGAAGGAAAAGCATAACTTCTGCTCAGTGCTTAATTTGAGCCAGTGGTTGCAGGTGGGGTCCACAGGCACTCATTTCTAGGGAATGCACCTATTTTCACTCACCCGACATTGACCGAGAGCAAGAGAGGGAAAAGCACACACAGGGGAAAAAAGAAGACAGAGTGGGACAAAAGAATGTCTCAAAGAAAGCAGGCAGGATTAAGATAAAGAAGCAGGGAGTGTTGGAAAGGCGATAAAAGACGCATGGGGTGGAAGTAAGACAAAGCAGCCTTGGCTATTGGCTCACCAACATTTAATCGGGCCAACTGCGGGATTCTCAGAGGAGCCTTGGGCACGGCACTAAGTCTTTCACAAATTAATCATTGCTTCTGCTGAAGGAAATGAGGGCTATAATCATAATAATCTCAATGGGACATTCCCTGTGTACAGAAGATTGATGGGTCCTCTGTACCCCAGTGATGGTGGTCTGTCACTTCACAAGCAGGGGTAGGGGGCAGAGAAGAAAGGAAGGAAGACAAGGTAGAAATAAAGAATGGAGTGCAAAAGAGAAAGAAAGAAAGCAAGTGCGAAGAGAAAGTGGTATGATGGAAACATGGAAGGAAGTCAAGATGATGGAGAAGGGATGCAAGGAAATAGAAGGGGTGTAGTGGAGAAGGAAAGAAGATTTAGTATGGGAGGATGAAGTAACGAACGAAGGGAGAAAGGACAATGTATTAATGTAAAGAGAATCTACAGAAAGAGAAGGCATTCACGTACATGGCAACCCCCGCACCCACTGTAGACAGTGGAAACAACTAGCCGGGCACATTTGCCGAATACACAGGTGTCAGACGTCTCACAAGGCGATATTAATGAAAGGTAAGAAGCCCACGCAATCCCTGACCACAGCCTAATACAGTACTGGTGCGTTTAATAAAAAAACTAAACAAACAGCTGTCTTTGAAATCTGTCATATGTCCCAGATCGCCACGGGGGGCATCTCTGAATGCATTGTAAAAGGTCGCAGACATCATAATGTTGAACGGTGAAATTTACCCGGAATAAAAGCTTTTTTTTCAAACGCTGATGGCATTTTTAAATCATGACGACTGACCAAGAAGAGTGCCCCTAAAAGGACGATTACCAGCAAGGACGTTTTGTAAAAAATATTACAAAAAACATACCACTCCGCTTACAATTGATAAAAAAAACACCCTCGTGGATTTAAATGCCAATATCCCGTTGTAAATTCGTGATGCTGGTCACTCGCTTCATCTGCTCCTATTTCTTGCCAGATGTGGGAAGGAAGTTGCTCATAGAGGAAATAGTTTGGCGAGGATCACACAATTAGACCAAACAATGACCACGAGTATTGAATTTAAGCCTTAGCATTCCACAGACAAACTGTTCGAAAGCTCCTCCGTGAGTCTATTCCCAGCTGAGGCACATAGTGGAACAACAAAGGCCAGGCTAGACCCAAAACCTGCCCTGAAAAATGTTCAAACCGGCCCTCCACTGCGGTAGGTTACAATTAGAATGTGGCCAGAGGTGCGTGGTTGGACCATGGAAGCCGCATCAGCTCTGAAAGAAGTTCCCTAGCCTGCAGACCAGATGGTAAATGCAAAAATGGTACAAGACCTGGAACTCCCTCCCGGCTGACCTGCGCCTGACCCAAGACCACCTCTCCTTCAGGAAGAAGCTCAAGACCTGGCTGTTCGAGCAGTAGCGGCACCCCCCCCCCCCCCAAGCGCCTTGAGACCCTACGGGTAGGTAGTGCGCTCTACAAATGCCTTGATTGATTGACAATGGCCAGGTCGGCCTGATGAATGGCTATTAAAACTCCAAGTCGTTCCATTACAGTCCTAGCAGGGTGGACTTACTGAAGGATTTGTCGTCATCGAACTGATTTCTGCAGGTGGTTCCCGAATTCTGGACCGTTTTTCCAAGTACAAGTTCCTCCATGTTTGCCCTGGTGAATGTGCCAATGGAATCTCACGAAGGAATTCACATTCAAACGAGGTGATCCTGCACGCGGAGGACCAGGAGAGGTCTCCACACTTGTGTCTGCAGTGGGTCGGCCCTCGCAGTGGGCCAATGGGTCTCGGAAGTGTCTGGACGCACTGCCCACTTGAAGGGCTCCTCTACTTATGGCTGCTTTGTTCCCTTTTGGAGGCTCAAGTATTGGTGGCTGCACCACACAGTCGTGACAGCTGCCTGGGTGTAGGTGCACTATATCTATGTGTCGACTACAATTGTGGGAGGTACTTGGTGATTCAGGGTCTTCATTAATTACGTGCTTCATTTCATGCTCAGAGATTGATGCATAAACGTGACTTTCACGCCTTATACTGACAGGATAACAAATACTCATTCTGGAGCTTCATAATAAGCACAGTAATCTTTTCCTTCATTATATTTTGCAACATAACAGTCGTTATTTTAATGCACACATTTGGAGGGGTTTGGCAATTGACTAGTTAGCAAAGTAATCTATGATTTATGAAGTTTTGGTCTATAATTTATGCATAATATTTTTTTATATTTTTGTATAATAGTATGTGGAGTCTCTTTTGTGGTGTATTTATGGTGTTACTGGTGTGAGTGTGCTGCACAAATGCTTTATACATTTTCTCTGGGATACGCTTAACTGCTCTGTGCCAAGCTACCAAGGGGGGAGCAGGGATTATCCTGGCTGTGTGACTCCCTTACTCTGGCTAGGATGTTGGGTTCTGTCTGGCTGGGATGCATACCCCAGCCAACCAGAAACCCCATTTCTAACACCTCTAATGTTGTGTGTGATGATATAATGAGTGCAATTAGAGAGGAATCGGAGTTGCCAAGCTACCTATAGCAGGTGCATTATGTGGCGTTTAGTTTTGGATTGTAACCATAACATTCATTATCCACCGATCAGATGTGTCATAATGGAGTTTTGTATATCTTTTGGTTACTGTTCTTAGCAGACTTCCACAATAGCCGTTTCCTGAAGTGGTATTAGCAATTGGGATTTAGTTTAATTCGGACATGTTGTTAATTTTTTTCTTTGGGCTTTCTCTGTAATCATTAGCCCTCCCAACAGTACTGGCTAGGCAAAGCTGAAACCCAGCAGGCACTGGACGCTGGGAATTCTTTTTTTGTCAGCCGCAGTACTCCTGGCCGTATAGCCCTGTGGACATAGCATTTGCTCACAGATGCAGCCTCTAGCCACCATGGGTTCCAGCCCCTCCACTCAAAGAGCCTATAGGATATTTACTTCAGCCAAATCGCTGAATTCTTATCGCAAGTGATTGACGTGGGCTAGCGCCTGCAATGAACTAGCGGTCCTAGAGCCCATAGATCTAATTTCTTAATCATGCCCTATATGCTCCGGAAGAAGGACAACTCTTTCAGCCATGCCCTGCCCTGAGTCCCCTGCCCCAAATTACTGCCGGATGTAGGCAGTGGCCATGCCCAATGTGCTCAGGATGCACTTGTTGACCACTGGCAGTGCCCTGTACCCATTACCCTTCCAAAATGTAATAGTTGTGACCCGTGGCCATGCCTAGTGTGCTCTGGCAAACAATGTGGCAATAGGCCGTGCCACACTCCTATCCCCATAGGGCCTTCAGCAAACACACTTCGCAATGCAAGTAGAGGTTGCACACCGATTTACTAAATCTGTGCCATAAATTCTAATTTATGGCCAGCAAAAAATATATATATTTTTCCCTTTAGAGTTCTGATCCTACCAGAGGTTAGCGTGCTGCAGCCAGAGCTTGGTGCATGACCAACATTCAATTTTAGAATAAAATGTCTGCTCAAGAACAAATTAGCGAGCCCAAATGGCAAAATAACCACAGTTTTCTACATAAAAAAAACAAAAAACATTTTCAACATATTTTGCCCAAACCGGCCACACAAACTAAACAGGACAAAACACTGTCTTCTGGTTTGAGTCAAACAATTCTGATGTTGCGTGAGCAAAAATCCACAACACTGTTTAGGCTCATTCTTATCTGCAAGTTAACTGCAGATCTTTCAAATGATTCCAAAGTTTTTAGTGGTCAAAGAATTACTTTTTTAATGCACTTTATGAGATAAGCGTAGCTACAGGTTGCACAAATGCACTTATCATTACAATTTCTTTTAGCATTTCCTCACTACCTCTGTAAATTACATTTTGCATTTCATGTACTGTAAATGACTTTGATTGCAAAAGAATTGGTTTGGTGAAACTACAAAATGTAAAAGCAGACACACGCTAAGGTTTTATTAGACAATGCTTGTTTTCATTTACGATAAGGTTTTATCAGACAATCCCTGTTTTCATTTACTTTTATCCCACGCTTTAGAGTATGCTCCATAATCCGCGAGATAACTTCTTTTCTCACAAGAGGAGAAAGGTGAAGTCTAGCCGATGCCAACTTGCATCCTGGGGACCTTAGTTAAAATCACGGCTCCACCACTTTACTGTAAATCCTGTGCTTCTCGTCAACTCATTGAATGTCGCTGTATCTACAATTACAAATATGCAAGAATTAGAATACAGCTATTAGTATGTGACAGGCAATGCCAGTATGAAATGTAAGTATGAATCTCCTGATGCCTACAATTACACCTATGCACGAAATATAAAACAGCTATAAATATGGGACCTATAATGTGATTATCAATGAAAACATGCAACCCACCGATTGACATACAGCGCTCTTTAATGTTCAGCTAGGTTTTCTCGACTTAAATGCCAAAGCACACACGCGCTGTGTGTCTAGGTTGTGATGTCGTCAGACATAAGCCCTCCTCAAGGTGGGTTTATTTACCATTTTACACCATAAATGGATTTGCCAAGGGGCCTTTCTAAAAAATATTAAAACAATATTACCGCAGTACAAAATCAACCTTTCATTTACCAAACATGAATATTTATTTCAGAAGAGCACTGAGGGCCTTTGTTTCATCCTTGTTGTTATGTGCCTTTATAGAAATCCGTTTATAATTTAAATCGCTTTCACGCCCCACCGTGAAGGCGAGGATTAGCCGAGTTAGAATGATTAGAAGACAGCTTCAAATGTATTAATGCCACATAATTAGGCAAAAGTACATTAACATTGTTTAAAATGGAAATCTCCTGGAATATTTAGTGGATTTGTGATAATGTGCATCTTAATACCCTCATTACACCGGCATTGTTGGAGCCGCCGCTTTTATAGGCGCTCGTCTGCCTGCTTGCATTCCGGTGTCATTTTTTGTAGCCAGCCCTTGTGCAAAAGGTAATTAAAATTAAAGTCACCTACAGGTGCAGGTAATTGCTAATCAGTTAGATGCAAATTGTCATGCATCATATTGGAAATGTGCTTCCGGTATTGATTGCTGGCCCTCTTCTCCTGAAGGGTTGCAAATGCTTCTTGGGTTACTGAACGTCAGTGCTGCATGAGTCAGCAGCGAGGCGCAGTCGCGAGCGTACGCCAGTGGCCCCGCGCACGCGCTCTTGGTGCCTTGCGTCTTCACTATCGCCTATAGTCAGTCATGGCACATTTGGTCCAGTAGATCCGAGCTAGCCTGGCACGTCAGCGACGGGGGCACGTGCATTTTAATTGGTGCATTTGCATGCTAACAGGCGCTTTCCCGCAGATGGCTGTGCAGCTCTCCTGTGCCTGGGGTTGCCAATGCTTGGACTGTGTAATCACGGATGTGACAGCCATTAAGCACCCCGTTTAACCAGGAACGCATATTTCTTGCCTGCGTTTTCTGGCTGATCAGCTTCAACATGGGTTACTTACGTATGAAGCATGATCAAGAAAAAAACATTAACGCAAGCCGAACATATATATGCAGATAAAAATGTAGGGGCATATTATCAAGAACGGCGTTACAAATTATGTCTGGTTTTGCGGCAGATAACGGCCTTTAAAGCGGTGATAATGGGCTTGATAATTTGCCCTTGAGAATTCCAATAGAAGTCCATTTTCTGGTGTGAACATGGGCTTCTATTGGAATTCTCCAGGGCGCATTATCAAGCCTGTTATCGGCACTTTAGCGGAAGTTTTCTGCACTAAACCGGCGATAATTTTAATGCCGTTCTTGATAATATGCCGCGTATTTTGTTATGAAACAGAACCAACATTAGACAATGTTTCTGCATGAATGTCATGCAACTCATACAATCCTTCTTGAGTGGGAGGAAACAAAGTCAAGTGTGGAAAATAGTCAAAACAAACGGAAATGGTCCATCTTGCAATAATTAGCAAACAGAATCGTTGCTCTTATACGATCTGAAGCACGCAGCCCAGGGCAACAGCACTGACCGAATGGAATCAAAGAAACTGGTGGAGACTAGAGTAACAAGCATTGGCACAGCCAATAGGTCTCGCCTTTGGGAACCTCTACGTGTTTGGCCAGACCTATTGGTCAATGTCTTTTAGCGATGTTGTAGAGCAGTGTGGCTGCTCTGCAACATATTGAAAAGTTATAACATAAAAGTATTATAAGCATTGTTGATACCTTATATATAACCAAGAAGACATTATGTACAACTGAACTACCCTATTAAAAAAAGATTGAACAGAGAAAATGTCTTCTAGTTTTTTTGTCCTTGCAATGCTGGCAACTTTTTCTTGCCTCTTCTAATGCTTGTTTGTGAATTCTTTTTTTTTCTTATGGAGACATAAACAACGGCAGGGTGGAGGTTGGGAAATAGTATCTTAATTACAACACAAGAAGTGGATGGACACTAAGGGAGAATCAACAGATGCCAGACGCCGAGGAAAGACTGAGGTGGTGCAGATGTGATGCTCAGGTGATGCAAAATTATACTCAGGCAGTGCTGAGTGTTGCTGAGGCTGTGCTGAGTCATGCAATGGTGCTGAGTGATGCTGAGTTGGTGGTGCTGCTCTGATGCTCAGGTGGTGCTGAGCTGGTGATGAGTGATGCAGAGTTGGTGCTGTGCTGTGGAGATGCTGCCCTGATGCTGAAGTGGTAAAAATGTAAATTGATACTTGTATAGCGCACTACTCACCCGCAAGGGTCTCAAGGCGCTTGTACGAATACCGCTGTGGAACCCATCCTGGCTTTCCCTGTGTGGTGTCCACTCCTGGGCACCCCCAAGGTGGAGGCCAGGCATCCTTAGCGTTGTGGGGGCCGTTGTGGAGATTAAGCAAGCTATTGCCCAGAGTTGCAGAGTGGGACTCCATGATTGGAATGGGCACCGAGGCGAGAATTATCAGGTCCGAGGAAATTGAGCCCAAGACCCGCTGAGGTGGGAATTGAACCCTGGTCCCGGGCCAGACCTCTGCATCAGGATCTGCCGCTCTAAACATTGAGCCACCTTCTCTGCGCTGATGTTGAAGTGGTGCTGCGTTGGTGCTGAATTGCTGCTGAGGTGGGGCTGCACTGGTGCACTGATGCTAGGTGGTGCTGTAGTGAGATGGTGCTGTGTTGGTGCTGAAGATGTGTTGCGTTGCTGTTGACATAAGGCTGTGCTGGTGCTGAGGTGGGGACACCCAGTTGGCGCCGTACTGGTGGTGGTGCACTGAGAAGGAGGTGGTTCTGTGCTGATGTTGAGATGGTGCTGTGCTAATGCTGAGATGGTGCTGTGATGGTGCTCAGGCGATGCTGTGTGATGCTGCAGTGGTGTTGAGTGATGCTGATGATGGTGCATGACCCTGAAGTGGTGCTGAGTGATGTTCAGTTGGTGGAGCTGTGTGCTCAGGTGGTGTTGGGATGGTGCTCAGATGGTGCTTAGTTAGTGCTGTGCTGAGGTTATGCTGCCTGGGGGAACACCAGGAGGCATTACACCTTGCTATTACGCCATCGGGCGGAGCCGTGAGGGGAACGGCGGTAGTGTTTATCTGCTCACGGAGACGCCCGGAGGCAGACCGGAGCGACCGGACCACACTCCCCAGCAGCCTCTGGGGCAGCGCGCCCGTGACGCGCCAGGAGCGCCCGGAGGCGCTAGAAAAAGGCTGACACCCCTCTCGCCCCGCGAGTCGCGCGCGGGAGCAACCGGGAGAAGCCCGGGACAAGGGCGGGCCCTCTGTGGCCCTCAGTGGCACGAAGAGGACAGGACGGGGCAACCCCCCTAATGCTATCCCCGTAAGGCATTTCCATTCTAGTTCATGTTTACGATTTGCCAAAGACAGTTGTAGCTGGGGAGTCTTGTGCCACTGACTTTGACATTGTTTCATACTGTAGCTGGGTGTACTTGTATGCTGGCCCATAATTATCTTACACTGCCTATTGAGCGGTAATTCTAACTTTTCACTCCTCTTTGCTTTTGGCTCTGTATGTTTATCTTGTTTATTGTTTACTATTATTGTTAGCTTATATTGTTTCTGGCCTAGTATACGCTTCCATCATTATGTCTCCAAGGGGCAGTCGCAGCAAGACAGCTGCTGCGGGGGGCGGCTCTATAATTGGCCCCATATATAATTTTATTACTAAGGCCAATAATGCTATAAACCAAGGTATTTCGCTTTTAGAGCGCAGGGTTTCTCAAGATCTAGCCCACGCCAGACGCTCTTCCCTTGGTCTTATCGCTGCTGCTACCACTCCTGTTCAGGTCTTGCCAAACAATATCAGACCTTTAGTAAACATATGTGCCGAGATTCATACCATCCCAAGTGAGGTAAATCTATCAGCCTCTATTCCTATGATAGACTCTGACACAGATATTAGTACGGACTTGGAGAAGACCCCACATTTACTTATTAATCCTACCCCTGAAGAAATACCTGTTGATAACATAAGACAACTAAGAGGTAGGCGTGAGGGGGCTATTCAAAAACAGAAAGTATATGTACCGAAGCCTCGGTCTATAAAGGTTAGGAAACATGGTCTGATTAAAATAAAAACCGGGAAAGGATCTAACTCTAACCATGACCAAAATATAACGAGACTCGCAGAGACTATCCAGGAGGATGATAGAGAGAAGGAGCAGCAGGGTGGAATGTTAGTTAACAATGATACCATCAATGACAACCCTGAAAGTGCAAATGATCGTATGTTGGAAAGGCTGGCTGAATTATTGAGTATTTATTTATCTCCCATTGAGAGTAGGCTCATTCGGATCGAAAAACAAATAGCTGATCTGAGTATCCCTATTAAGAATTTACATAAAGAACGCATTGTAAATGGTGCAACAAACTCCAGCTTAAATAAAATAGTTGGCACCAAACTCAATACTCCACAAGCACCAACTACAAACATTAATGATACATCCAAAGTCTCATCAGCTAATCAGCGACACCGAAGGGCCCACCTATTAGGCAGCCACCAGCAGTTACAGCTACCCTTAGCACTAATAACGTAGCTCTGGATAAAAGGAAGGATCAGAATACCAAAAAAGCAAATGCAACTACTATTGGTCAATTTACGAATCCCACAAGTAGCTCTTCTGTGGCCCAACCGCCACAAAGAACAACCAAGCAAGTCCCCTCTCGCATCAATCTTCCTCCAGAATGCGGAGCATATTTATTGGTGTTGGTAAATGTCACTAAATTAAGGAAGGACCAGGATGAAACTTTTTCATCTCTCAAAAATAAAACACTCCATTGGTTAATTGCAAATTGCAATTTTCCTATAGATGGCGCAAGGGAGATTATTAACACTCAGCGAGTGGGTTGGATAGGCCCACTCAGGAAAAAGTTTGAGGGCGATTGTGTTACTATAACTTTCAAAAACCCTCAATACGCGGAGAAAACACTTGCTAGCGCCCCATTGCCCTCTCCCCGGGAATTTAACACCACACTCTCTCCCATTAGGTTATTTTTACAGACATTTGATACCTCCCGAACAGGCTATACCAAATCATCCTACAATCCCTCATCAAGAAATGAATTTTGGAGCAAGGATCAAATCACCGCTTTTTATCCAGAATCAGAATCCCATTGCCAATCATATGAAAAACAACAATTTGTGGAATCAGCCTTTAATGTCAATCCCTACCCCTTATTTTCCCCACTATCCGCAATTCCCAACCGTGCATCAACATAATTATAGAGAAAGGTCTTACCCAGTTCATGACCCCTATCAGTTCACACCAACAACATTCAACATTCCTACTTACAATCGATTTGAATATTTTTCCAATTTAGATGATCAGGACTGACTGGGTATATCGGCTAATAACGAAATGTATGGAGAGGTTGCAATTGGTAAATTGGAGGGATCTCTGGTTTCAGTTGCACCTTGTCATGATCCGATTGATCCGATAGAAACTATGCCCACCAATAGCATTCTGCCCATTTCGCCCTTTTCCCATAAGTCAATGTATCATGAAACTAGGAAAATTGGGAGTAGACTGGGCACAGGTAGCAATGCTTATGGCTTATCTATTTTAAGTTGGAATGTTGCAGGACTGGAAGCAAAGTTACAGGACCCTGCATAGATTGAGATAATTAATGATGTGGATATTCTTATGTTTCAAGAAACATGGGCTGTAGGGAATTTGTATATTGAGGGATACCACTGTTTTAGTTTAACATCACCCAAACCTAGATTTGGTCGAGCAGTGGGTGGCTTATTCATAGGGATCAGAATTCTGGCAGGTGGTACAGTCAGAGATCTGCAGATTGAAAACTCTGATAATCCTAACATCCAAATTCTTGAATATAAGTTAAAGTCAAAGACCATGATTTATTTAATTAATTTTTATAATAATGATTTTTATTGTGTACCGAACAAATTTTTTTTGGCACTGTCAAGGGTTTTAAGTATGCTTGAATGTTCCTTATCAGAAGATACTAACACTGGTATTCTAATCGGGGGCGATTTCAATGTGAAACTAACAGAGAATTACGGGTCCGATGATCCTATTTGCCCTGACTCAGTAGATCGCAGGGGATCAGAATTGTTCAAAATACTAATTGAATTCAACCTTGCTGATGCTATGAGGATAGGGCATAACATGAATTTCTCCCATGCCCCCACGTTTACCAGTGGGGATAGTAGCTCTACTATTGATTATGTATTCACCTCACTACTTTTAACTGATTGCATAGTAAACAGTTCTGTGGTGCAAACTTCCTTTAGTGATCATAATCCCTTGCTGGTGATTTTAAATTTTGTATCCAGTCCAATTTATATGAATTTAAATGGGGCAAGGGACATCACACCCTCAATTGATGGCCTTCGATTGAAATGGAGAGGAGTTGACTGTGGGGCTATCTTAGATAGCGTAAAAAAGTTATACCCACATCTGATAAAATCTTGTTTGTCCCCCATTGATAACAACAAGAAATTAATAGCAGATTTTGAAGCATTATGTCATACTATTAAAACCCTTCTGTCAGTCCCATTCCCCAAAGAAAGCAAAGAGCCCAGGTGGTTTGACTCAGCTTGCTCCTTGGCTAACAGAGAGTTAAGAAAAGTACTCTCTGCCAAACCAAGGTGCAGAGTTGCTGTTCAAGCCGCCAGGAAAAACTACAAAGAGAAAATATCGGAAAGGAAGGTTAACCTACTGTCCGATCATTGGGACTCTTTGTTAATTAGTGCAAACCTGGGTGGCAGCGGCCCATTCTGGTCCGCTGTCCGAAAAACGAGGGAAATGGGTAAAGAGCTTACCAAAATAAGCTGTATTATAACAAGTGCAGCGTGGGAGAGCCATTTCTCCAAAATATATGAAACACCTCCTGAAGAGCCTGATGAGTATCTTCTCCCTAATCTAGACCAATTGGATGGTTTAAAGATCATGGAACATGAAGTTAAAATAGCCATAAGGGAAAGTCTAGGAAATAAAGCACCTGGACCAGATGGTCTCCCTATTGACATTATTAAATATAATGTGGACTTGTGGACACCTATACTTCTTAATATCTTCAATAGTCTTCCACAAGCTGCCATGCCATCTACCTGGGCCACTAGTATTATTGTCCCAATATATAAAAAGGGAGACAGGTCAGATCCAGCAAACTATCGCCCTATCTCCCTTTTGGACAATACCCTAAAAGTCCTAGGACGTATAATTTATAATAGGGTATTGGAATGGGCGGTGGATACTGATTTCCTGGATCCATGCCAGATGGGATTCAGGAGCGGGGTAGGAACAGTGGAGCAATGTTTAAATTTGAAATTGATAATTGATAAATACTGCATTGCCCGCTCATCCCCTACCTACCTCGCTTTTATGGATCTCTCATCCGCTTTTGATCTCGTAAATAGATCTAAGCTGTGGTCAATTCTTTCAACAAATGGTCTTGATGACACTCTCGTTAGTTTTCTAGCCTATCTCCATACTGACCTAAAAGCAAGGGTACGTATTGGGATGGGTGGAGAGGTCTCGGGAGCTATTGAGATAGGGAGGGGGGTGAGACAGGGGTGCGTTTTAGCACCCCTGTTGTTCATCATTTATATTAATGGCCTATCTAACTGTCTGAAAAAAGCTACATCAGACGTCCCAATGATTTTAGGAAATCCTTTACCCGTGCTTTTATACGCAGACGATGCGGTGCTTATGGCCCGCACCCCAAATGCTCTTCGTCTGCTGGCACAGTGCTTCCTAAATTTTATGGAGGGTCTGGATTTAAAAGTACATTTTAAAAAATCTTTTATTATGTCCTGTGGCCCGGGTAAAAGGAAACTTAACACAATTCGAATAGGCACAGACAAATTAGAATCTGTTCCCAATTTTCCTTATTTAGGGTTGGTTTTCGCTGCGAACGGCTCGTGGAGTGGGCATTTGGCCCACGCCACGAGCAAGTTCTCGAAAGCCAACAATTCTGTGTTGAGCCTCCCTCGCCCAAAGAAGATCGGTGCCACTAAGACTATTTTAAAGATTTTTAAATTACAGTGCTCACCTGTTGCTACGTATGGAGCAGAGGTATGGGGGTTGGGAAGCAGTACATTTATTCAAAGAGAGGAAAACCGTTTCTGTAGAAAAGTGTTGGGTGCCCCGATTTCCTCATCCGATCTCATCTGTCACAAAGAACTAAATATCCCTCATATAAGTGATTTTATTAGAGCCAGACCAGCTCTTTTCTGGATTAGGATCTGGAGAAATGATGCTGCTGTCCTTACACAAAACATTATTAAGGACTGCCTAAATTGTGAACATATTTACAACAAGGGGGTCCCCGGAAGCTTGTTTCCTTCCCAGTGTAAGAATTGGCTTTTGTAGTTTGGTTTGCCCTGTTCCCATCATGCACTGGGACAGGAACAGACTAATTTGCATACAGCCAGGTTCTGAAACTGGGATGGTGCAGTGAGCTAAAAAACGGTGTTGGATCTAGCCCTGATCTCTTGACTGGGTGAGAGTATTCTGCTTAATTCAGAGACTCTGTCCCTCACCACCCCTTGTTGTAAATTGTGAACATGGCATGAAGATTCCTTGGCTCACAGAAGTTTTTAAATCACTTAATGTAGTTGACAGAGGTACCTTGTTTACCGACCCAATGTTAATTGAACCAAAGGACAAAATGGAGGTTCAAAATGCACTCTATGCACTTTACAGAAATGGTCGTCTTGGAAGAGAATCCCAGAAATCAAGTGTTGCGAAATACATAGGAAACGGACTGTGTGGGCAAACTCTCCCGCCCTATCTCTCCCTCCCTATGTCCAGTTGGGAGAGAGCTTTATTGTTTCGATTGAGGGCAGGAACTGTTAAATTCTTGTTGTCATTTCCTTTGGGGTATCGACATAGTGCTGATCTTACCCCATGTCCCTGTGATGGTATGAGTACTCAAGATGACCTGCATTTTTTATTTTTCTGTAAATTTTATTTGAGATTTATTAAATGGTTTTTAACTCCCTATTTTAAAAAACACAGACCTCTTACCCTCAAAGAATCATATATAATGCTGCTTAAACTGGACAGTGATGAATTGACTTTTCGCACCAGCACTTTCCTAAGAATGGCCATACGAGCACGTAAGACGATGGAAAACCCTTGAAATCAGTAATTAGCCACAATGGTGTCACCTCATATATAATGTAATGAAACGGAACCTATTTTATTGTTATTGTATAAAACTCTGAAATGTTTTTCTGTACAACTTTCCTATTTGTTCGTATGTATTATATTTTAACGAATTATTGTTGTAATCGGTACTTTTATGAATTTTATGAAATTCGAATAAAGGTCTTTTGAACTTTGAACTTGAACAGATGCCAGACGCCGAGGAAAGACTGAGGTGGTGCAGATGTGATGCTCAGGTGATGCAAAATTATACTCAGGCAGTGCTCAGTGTTGCTGATGCTGAGTTGGTGGTGCTGCTCTGATGCTCAGGTGGTGCTGAGCTGGTGATGAGTAATGCAGAGTTGGTGCTGTGCTGTGGAGATGCTGCCCTGATGCTGAAGTGGTAAAAATGTAAATTGATACTTGTATAGCGCACTACTCACCCGCAAGGGTCTCAATGCGCTTGTACGAATACCGCTGTGGAACCCATCCTGGCTTTCCCTGTGAGGTGTCCACTCCTGGGCACCCCCAAGGTGGAGGCCGTGCATCCTTAGCGTTGTGGGGGCCGTCGTGGAGATTAAGCAAGCTATTGCCCAGAGTTGCAGAGTGGGACTCCATGATTGGAATGGGCACCGAGGCGAGAATTATCAGGTCCGAGGAAATTGAGCCCAAGACCCGCTGAGGTGGGAATTGAACCCTGGTCCCGGGCCAGACCTCTGCATCAGGATCTGCCGCTCTAACCATTGAGCCACCTTCTCTGCGCTGATGTTGAAGTGGTGCTGCGTTGGTGCTGAATTGCTGCTGAGGTGGGGCTGCACTGGTGCACTGATGCTAGGTGGTGCTGTAGTGAGATGGTGCTGTGTTGGTGCTGAAGATGTGTTGCGTTGCTGTTGACATAAGGCTGTGCTGGTGCTGAGGTGGGGACACCCAGTTGGCGCCGTACTGGTGGTGGTGCACTGAGAAGGAGGTGGTTCTGTGCTGATGTTGAGATGGTGCTGTGCTAATGCTGAGATGGTGCTGTGATGGTGCTCAGGCGATGCTGTGTGATTCTGCAGTGGTGTTGAGTGATGCTGATGATGGTGCATGACCCTGAAGTGGTGCTGAGTGATGTTGAGTTGGTGGAGCTGTGTGCTCAGGTGGTGTTGGGATGGTGCTCAGATGGTGCTTAGTTAGTGCTGTGCTAAGGTTATGCTGCCCTAATGCCAAGATGGTGCTGCACTGATGCTGAAGTGGTGCTGCATTGGTGCTGAATTGCTGCTGAGATGGAGCTGCACTGGTGCTGAATTGCTGCTAAGGTGGGGCTGCGCTGGTGCTGGTGCACTGTTGCGGAGTCATGGTATGGTAAGATGGTGCTGTACTGCTGCTGAGGTTGTTATGCACCGTTGCTGGGGTGGTGCTGTGCTAATGCTGAATTGGTGCTGAACTGGTGGTGGTGCACTGATGAGCAGGTGGTGCTCAGCTGATGCTGAGGTGGTGCTGTGGTGGTGCTCAGGTGTCATTTCCAATGTCAATAGCTCAAACTCGTGTAAATGTGAGACCTATTCCATTGCAAATGCTTGTTGTAACTCAAGAGCAGCAAAATTGTTGTGGTGTCACCAGGGCTTTAAGTGGAAGCTTTTTCAATATTATACATAAGCCATAGTTGCCACTGATTTATCGTGTGCAACCAACAACCATTGACAAAGCCAATAGTCCTGACTTTTCGGTATGATCTTACTTGTTGTATTATATATCTTTATGTAGTGACAGAAACAGCAAAAATCTAGTCAGGTGGCACACTATGTTAACCATAGGTTTTTTGCTTACATGTTTTTAAGCCATGCCCTTAATTACATCGGCCACGCCCCTTTGAGAGAACCCCCAGTTTTTCATCCCACTTAAAGCCCTGCATTCATGTATAAGTTAGTCGTGTAGATAACTGTGTAAAATGCAAGCAAGGCATATGTGCCAGTCACACCCATGGATTGCTTACTTTTTCTGTGGCTTCCACTGGGGGATTTGTTATGATTTTGGTTGTGAAACTAACGTAGCTCCCTCTGTTCTAAGCAGCGGGCTTTGTCCACCTGTTTCAGTCTCTGCCTGAGGGAAGCCCTGCCCCTTGTTTCTGCCAAAGAAAAGGCTGTGGTCAGTGATGAAGAACTACAGGGGTGGGGGGCGGTGCCGATTAGAGAAGCACCGTTTTATAGCTTTGGCCTAAACAAAAATCCAAAAGTGTTCCTAGAAGCACCCCTCAAGCTCAAAGGTAGCCCCCTCGTTCCCCAGACCAGCTGAGAAATCAGAAAAGAAAAAACACCCCCACCCCCCTCTCCCCACTGTCACCCTTTTCACTCTGGCAGAGAGACGCATCTCAAAGAGACCGCCATTTCATGTTATTCTAAAAGGATGGCATAATGGTGGAGAAGGCGTGATGGCCATTTGTCCACGCCCTCTGTGTCTCTGCACTGGGAGGGAATTAGCATACTACTGGGAATTGCCTGTGTGTGAGAGGGGGTGCACCAGAGACAGCGGACGACCCCCTAGAGTTACACATTTATTTTACAATCTCCAGGCTGGCTAGGCATTACAGTCCTGGCTTTGGAGGTCTCTGTTCAAGACAGGGTCTGAAAAGGGATCCCCCTAATGCGAGAATACCTTCAAAACAATGTATTAATGTGTGCTTTCCGTAGGGGCTGCTGCCTTCGTAGCACTGCAAAAAAAAAAGTATGCTATCTGACGAGACGTCGAAGCGCTTTTCGGAGCGCAGCATGCTACTCTGGAACCCAAAGATCAAAGACGGGCGGCTCTGGTGGGTTTTTAGCCTTTCCATTACAGGTTACAACCACAGAGCTAGGGGGAGCCCCTTGGCACTCACAGTGATTTATGGATGCAATAAATCATCCTTCTTGAACCGTACAGCACGGGATGGGTCTTCAGAAGGTAGGGGCGTGTTTGCTCCCACCGACGTCACACGGTATCTGTGACAGTTTGGGGAGCAAATAAAAGCAGATCTTATATTTTTAGATTGTTCTGTAGCTAGGACGTCCCCCGTTACTGTGTTTTACATTAAAAAACAAACTGCAAGATAAAATTGCTAATTTAGGGTTTCAGTGGTGCACGCACAAGGATATTGTTTACATGTATGTAACATTTTGGGAAAGTTAAAACAGATAAGGGTAGTGGGTGATAAACGGTCCCTTGTTGAAGGTGTGAGCGCCAGTGGGTGGGTTTTGGCTGTGCAAAAAACTGTATAAACTCATAGTCAGCATAGTGCTTGCCACGCGAGCTTACAAGATACACCAGGGTGTGATCAGCCATTTCGAGAGTAGGACGGATCACTTTCTGGTGGGCTTCATTTCAATATTAAGACATTGCCGCTGTTGTCGCCTAGACTTGCCTTGCCTTGCCCCGCCTCGCCAGACCGAACAGTCGAGAGCAGAGCAGACCACGGATTGAAGCGGAGGAACGCCAGGATCGCCGGTCTGCCGGGCTGCCGAGATTCTGCCGAGGTCACAGAGGACTCTGACGGCGGCCCGGTGAGTCTCCCCCTGAGATCCCGAGACCCTGAGACCTCCCCCCCCCACGAGGCGTGGTGAGTGGGGCAGTGGAAACACCAGCGGGTGGTGCAGGGGGGCCGCGTGGGGCGGTCGGTCGGTGGATTGCCGTGGGACACAGGACGGGGGCCGGCACCCGGGATACTATAACGGCGTAACGTCTTGAGCCACCGCCGAGCCCAGTGGAACGTGCAGACTTCAAACCACGCGCCTGCCGGCTGGATAAAGACAAAGACGTTATCTTGCTGCCACCTGGCCCCCCTCCCCCAATGAAGCATATTAAGAGGGGGTATCTGTAGGGAAAGCGGCTTTAACAGTAAACTATGGAGGCATTCCGACAGTAAGACCACAGCAGGGGAGGAGCATAGTGGAACCTATAACCCTCCATAGAAGTGGAACCCAGTCTAAAATAAGACAACACCTGAGGCACCAGAACAAGAAAGGAGCCAAGAATAGAAGGTGTGTCTTTAGTATCACGCTTAGGAAAAGCTCAGAAGACATCGTAAAAGAGGTCAATAAGTGTGGCACAGGCAAGCTGGTGAGTACAGGCACAACAGAGGTAAGTGTAAGAACCCACGTAATTTTTGTAAAAATAAAAGCTTTTGAGAATTGAACAACAGCAGTACAACAGATAAAGGCGACATAAATCAAGAAATGGCACCGAAAAGAGGGCCAAAACAGCATAAAGAAGATAGCTCAGTGAAGAGTAAATCATTGGAGGGCTCAATATCATTGGAAGAGAGTCAGGAAAGCCAGGCTTCAATCATGGACAATAACAAGGGGCGATGTAAGAAAAGAAAAACCAAAAGGGCAACCAAAAACGCCCAGCAGGCTAAAAGGGACTGCATTCAAATCTCGTCCAAACGGAAAGACAACATGATAGCGTCCAAATCTATAAAGGACTTTGTTGGGAAACACTACAAATCCACAGAGCCAGTAACAAGCCAGGACCACGAGGAAGATGTGGAGGAATACGGCGCAGAGGAAGGAGAAAAGACAGGGGCGACAGCCGGAAATCAGGAAAGGAATGAAACAGGAGAACATCCCGAAGAGGAACCTCCCCATATTGAGGCAGGAAGGGAGGACCTCATAACAATAAACCTGATGCTCCTGGGCCAAAATCTCCATATTCCAGCACCTCGCCTCTCATCATCTCCAAAAATGTTCTCGTTACAATCATGGGGAAACGAAGGGCAAAGGGGAAATGAAAGACTGAGCCAGAGCCTCATCTGGGGAGGCGCACCAGACCAATCACCACATCAACAAGCCGCCCAAAAATCTCTTCCGCAGCAAGACCTCACAAGAACCGGCCACCATATAAACCCAGACAGAAACCACACACAGGATTCGGAGCTTTCAGTATCGCCAACTTCATCTTCGGTGGAACTAATACTGATGCTACAGAAGACACTACAAGGAATCCTTGAAGTAACACTTTCAAATAATGAAGTGATGAAAGCCCAGAAACTGTACTTAAAAAAGATCAAAGAGGAACTAGCGGGGATAAAGATCCAAATGCCAAAGATGTTAAACCCAATAGTTACTACACAAACCATTGATGAAAGTGTAGAGATCGAATCAGTAGAGGCACCTGTTGGAAACCCAGCAGGGTCCCCACAACCCATAGATCAAAGTATAACAAATAAACCAGTTGAGGTACTAGATAATGTATATATCTCCAGACGCCCAATGCTGGTAAAAAGGCGGGGGGTGTATACAGTGGCCCCCTCCAAGAACAAGGTAGGAAAAAAGCGAGCCCAAAAACTAACAGCCAAGAGAAAAGGGAAGGAACCAGCGAGGGAGGCACAGTTAGGCCTAAACGCGTCAGCCCCGATCTATGTACCAAACAGACCAATGCACCCGGAGCTTAATCTAACAAAGTCCCCGACAGATCAAAGAAAAAATTGGAGAACTAAGGACATAAAAGAGAAACCAATAACATCTCGTATTGTGAAGCAGCAAGTAAGGATAGCTTCAGGACAACTAAATAGAGTCCATAGGGCGGAATGCCCACAAGTCCAGGTAATAGCTGGAACAGGAAGTAAAGGGGTGCAGATAGAGAGACCAAAGAATAGACAGCAAAGATATGAAACCCCAAAGAAAGTACAAAAGATGGATAATAATAAATGGGTATATCTGGATCACATGTTGGTGGGGAAGAGGGAAAATACGACCAGAAAAATTAACCCCCTAAATAGGGCACAGATTCTGACCGCCTTCGCCAAATGTAGTAGCCTGAGTGGGATCAGTACATATGATCTTCGGCAAATTGGCTTCGTAGAGAACAGAAATGGTAAAGAAATAACAAAAGTGTCACTCCACTCAGACCTGGTAAAAATGGCAATCCTGAAGGCCACCAGTGAGATAAATCACCAGGGAATAAGGATAATCCCGGAGAAGGAAGTAAAAGCCTCGATAGATAATACCTTCCTAAAATACCACGCAGGTCTGGGGAAGAGACAAGTACATCTTTATAGAGATGAGGAAGGAACCCATAGTTAGCTGAATATAGTTATAGATAATTCAGGAAACGAAGCATTATGGGATAACTGGTCCCAATGTAACAGCCCGAGGGGTGACCTAAATGAGAATGATACAGAGGTAGAGATAGAAGAGGGTGGCATGAGTGAGGTAGAATAGGATGAGGGGGTGCCGCAAAGTCTAGGTCTCATAACATGGAACGTGAATGGGCTATGCAATGAGCAAAAACGAGAAAGCATAAAGGACATAGTAAAGAAAGCGGACATTGCCTGCCTGCAAGAGACCTGGACATGCGACGAAACCCCAATCATCGAGGGATTCCTACAATTAAGTCGTCCGGCCACGAAAAATAATTATGGCCGCCCGTCGGGAGGTCTAATGACACTGGTTTCAACAAAAGTGCTTAGAGAAGCAACATCGTTAAAAATTAATTGTAAATGGGTGCAAGCCAGTAGATTAGAACTATTGACAGTGGAAAAGAAATACAAAGTGTGGACTGTAATGAATGTATACATGCAGTGGGATAATGGTGTAGAGTATGAGAATGAGATGAGGTCCTTTAAAGAGGATGTGGACATAATACTTGAAAAATATGCATTGGATACTGTGATAATAATGGGGGATTTTAACCATAAACTAAACCCCAAAAAAGGCTGACCTCTGGAACAGAGAACTGTTAGAGGTGTATGGAATTAACCCTGCTAGCTTCCCGGCAGGGGAGATATCGAAACAGGAATCAGAACTGGTACACTTCTTAGGAGGTAGGGGCTTCCAATGATTGAATGGTAGAATGAAAACAGATTGCCCAGCAGGGAAGACCTTTAACATAGGCTCTCAGTATTGCCCGATTGACTACATGTTTATACAAGCCTGGAATTTTCCACTAGTACGGGATTTTAAGTTAGAACAAAAAGAGGTCAGTGACCATAACCTTCTTTATATCAATATTTGGGGGAAGAATTATGCCCAGAAAAAAAGTGATCCCCCAGGAGGTCGAGTATCCCAAACGAGTGACAACTCGACTCACGGAGGAATATCAGGCAAAACTGACAGCTATGCAAATTAAAATGGAGCCGGAAAACCTAGAGAACAAAAACCTGAAATGGTTTATAGAAAAACTAGAGGAAGTAGTTAGGTGTTTAAGAATAGAACTAAAAAGGGACCAAAACATCAGTGGGAAACCTCCTAGTCGAGTAAAATGGTTTTCTGTCGAGTGCCAATCTAAAAAAAGGGAGATACGGGCAGCACAAAGAAGACAAAAAAAGAACTTCACCCATGAGAGACAGAATCACATAATCAAGCTAAAAAGAGTCTATAAAAAATGGTAAATGACGCGAAAAGGTTATTTAAAGAGAAATGTTGGTCAAATCTGTTGGAAGCAATTGAAGAGAAAAACCTTGGAAAATTTTGGAAATTGGTAAAGGCAGCAGTTGGTCCAACAGACGGCGAACTAAAATGTGTAGTTAGTGAGGCAGCATGGGAGAAGCATATAAGGGAACTGTACGGGGCAAGAGTCCCGTTAGAGCATGTAAAGACCCAAAAATGGCAAGTAATATCAGAAGAGTTTAAAGCTAAATTTAATGCAAAACAAGTATTTTTTTTTTTTACATTTGTATGGCGCTACAGCTACCCAAAAGGGTTTCCCGGCGCCTGTGACATTTGACTAGATAGAAGGAAAGTTGCCAAATTGTGGTATTACTGCAGTTGCTTCTGGAACAGCCAGGTTTTTACGTATTTCCGGAATTTCGTATAGCTTTCTTCTTTCCGGATCTGAGGGGGAAGTGAGTTCCATAGAGTGGGCCCTCTCACAGAAAAAGAACGCCCTCCCGTTCTCTGCAGTTTAAATCTCGGAACTGCCAAATTTGCTGCTGTTTGGGATCGGAGATTTCTTGTTGGAAGATAGGGAGAGGCCAAGGCTTGTAGGTAGCCGGGTGCAGTTCTGGTTGTAATTTTAAACATATAAATCAGGGTTTTGAAGCTGATCCGATGTTCTATCCTGAGCCAGTGTAAATCATTCAGATGTTTTGATATTCTCTCAAACTTTGGGATCCTACACAGGAGTCGTGCAGCCGCGTTTTGGATCATTTGGAGTCGTTTGGTCACTGCTAGATTTGAGCTCAAGTAAAGAATGTTACCATAGTCAATGCGTGATGTTATTAGTGCATTGACTACGGTTTTTTGGGTGTTTTGGGGCAACATCCAAATAATTTTCTTTAACCATTTTATTATGGTGAAACAGAGGCCAGCGACTTTATTTGCCTGCTGTTTCATCGACAAAGTATTGTCAATAATGACTCCTAGATTTCTCACTTGTGTGGCTGGGATGGGAAGATTGCCCATCTCTGGTGGCCAGTGTAAGGGGCACCAGAGCTCTTTATTTCTTCCTAGAAGGAGGACCTCCGTTTTATCCCCGTTTAGCTTCAACTGGTTGGTCGTCATCCAGTTGAAGATTTCCTGAAGACCGTTTTTCAGAACAGATGTGGTTGAGGGGTTTGATTCAGATAGGGAAAAAATGATCTGCGAATCGTCCGCGTATGACATTAAAGTGAGGCCTACGCTGTTGGCTAGATCGGCCAGTGGTCTCAGGTATAAATTAAAAAACAGCGGGCTCAAGATGGAGCCCTGTGGAACTCCATAGGGGGTGAGGAACGTGTCTGAGCATGTAATGCTGGATTTGATCTGGAAAGATCTATTGGTTAGAAAAGACTTTATCCACTGAAGGGCCTCATTTCGGATGCCAATTCTCTCTAGTGTAGTCAGGAGAATTTTATGTGAAATGGTATCAAACGCCGCACTCAAATCTAAAAGAATGAGTGCGACAGTTTGACCCTCATCCAGGAGCTTTCGAATTTTTTCCGTCACACCCAGTAAAGCGGTCTCCGTTGAGTGTCCTGTACGGAAACCTGATTGCGATGGGTGAAGGAGGTTGTTATTCTGCGTGAAGGAAGTGAGGGCGGCATGGATATGTCTTTCCATCAGTTTAGAAAAAGCGGGGAGTAATGATATGGGCCGATAATTTGATAGGACCGTGGGGTCGGCTGAAGGTTTTTTCAGTAATGGGGTCACGATGGCGTGTTTCCAGCTTGACGGGACAGTGGAAGTTAGAAGGGAAGTATTTAGCATGCTTGCTATAGTAATTAAGGGGGCGTTGTCAAGTTGTTTCAGAAAACGGACTGGGAGAGGATCGCAGTAGAACACACAATAAGTTAACTGAAACTAACCCGTGCGGCAGGACCCGACAACCTTCCTGCAATAATACTGAAATCAGAAGTAAAGTGGTGGGCAAGATTTTTTGCACAGATGTTCCATATCATACTAACAGAAGGCAATATGCCACCTAACTGGAAGGGCGCAATAATCAGGCCAATCCATAAGAAAGGAAGCATGGAGGCACCACAAAACTATCGTCTGATTAACCTCTTAGACATAAGCGAAAAAAGTATTTTCAAAAATAGTATTGAACCAACTTAACGCATGGGTAAAGGAGTTCCAAATTGTCGCCATAGAACAGGGAGGATTTAGAGAGGGTCACTCTACAATAGACCATGGACTTGCATTGTGGGCTATGGCAAAGAAGTCAACGGAACAAAATGGCAAGTTATGCTGTTGTTTCGTTGACTTCCGAGCAGCGTTCGATTCAGTCGACCGTGTATGCCTATGGGAAAGACTATTGAAGTTAAATATCCCCAGTGAACTTCTAACTATAATAATGGAACTACATAGGGGAAACTGGGCGCAAGTCATCAAGGATACAGTGGGATCATTGACGCAAAAAATCCCCATAGATAACGGTCTAAGACAGGGATGTGTTTTAGCCCCACAACTATTCTCTATATTCCTGTCAGATCTCCCGGCCTCCCTAGAAGTTGAGGGGAGTGAAAGCCCCAGAATGGATGGAAACAAGGTGCCCTGCTTACTATATGCTGACGACCTGGTAATAGTAGACCAGACTGAGAGAGGCCTCCAAAGAAAGCTTAATGCCTTTAACGCATACTGTGCTAGCACATTTCTGAGTGTCAACCTAGACAAAACAAAGATCTTATGTTTTGGGAATAAAATAGGTAAATTTAATTGGTGCCTAGGCGAGCTTAAACTGGAGACGGTTAATGAGTATCGCTACCTAGGTATATGGTTTGACAAAAGACTTAACTGGTATACGCATATGGAAACACAAAAAGCAAAAGCACACTCTTCAGTATGTGGCTTAAAAATGTTCAACAGGGACTACGGAGAGATGTCACACCGTCCAATGCTAAGAGCCTTTCAGGCAATGATCCCCCCCCCCAAGTCCTGTATGGAGCGGAGGTCCTTTATTTGAGCAGTAAGGGAGCCTGGGACCTGGTGGAGGGGAAATTCCTCAAAGGTCTCCTCTCTCTCCCACAATCATCTATGGTACAAGCCATAAGGAGAGAAATAGGCACAAAGTCCTGGGAGCTACAAATACAAATGGCAATAATTAGACTTTGGAAACGTCTTGAAGACCCAGACGGGCAAAAAGTAGCACAATGGTGCAGGAATGAAATTCAAAAGAGTGAGCTAAAGTGGGCAAAAACATGTAGGGAAAGATTGACCCAAATCTGTAAAAGGCTAAAGGTAGAGGTGACCCAGGAATCGCAACAAGTACTTTGTACTAGAAGTGAGCTGAAATTTAAGGGGAAGGAAACATCTGGATTGATTGATATGGGATATTTAGCGAAAAAGAAATCAGTAACATACATGATGAGCTCTTGGGAAAATGGAAATTGGTTTCCTTACCTAGACACCCTGCCCAACCGCGGCTTTAGGCAAGAGATATTAAGGATGCGGATTTTAATTAACCCATGGTTAACAAATAAAGACCTGAAAGTGAAAATGTTGGACGAGAAAGGGTGTTGCAGGTGTAATCTGGGAGGCAAAGGAGACCTGGTACATATCCGTCTGGATTGCTTGACAATACTGGAACAGCGGAAACGGTGGCTGCGCCCCGTGTTCCTAAAATATGATATAGAAACCAGGGTGCAGGCAGTGGACCTATTAACTGAACTTCCCTCCATTGATATTGCAATTGCACTTGGGAAATACATAAAAGTGGTATTGAATGATTTAAGAAACCAGGAATAATCTGCAGGACTGTATGAATTTTAGATTAATGAAACTATTCTCAAATAAGGGAAATGAATAGATTTTAATTGTAAATGCTAAGTTTTACTTTTAAATGCTATTTTATTGGCGCTGGTACAAGTATAAGGGTATATAAGAGTTTTTAACCAATACTGGAACAATTTTATAATGTTTTATCATTTATATGTGAATATTTTAAACTTGTGATATTGCCCCTTGCACCTGTTTAAAGACTATGGTCATAATAAACTACTTTTGACTTGAAGACATTGCCGCTCCCCCGCTGTCTTTTTACTGCATCTAAGTCACCTGTTCAAAGACCCAAACTTTATATACAACAAGCGCTGTGCACGCTCACTGCAAGGAATGTGAGGTATGCAGCTGGCACCCGGCCACACTGCTGCTCGCTCCTGAGTTTAGGCCAGGGGAGAGAGAAGGCGGGACCTGCACCCGCCTTTGGCCAATTGCGTGCTGTCTTTCTTAGAAAGACGCACGCAAAGGTCAATAGCATGTGAGCAAAAAAAAAAAAAAGCACACGCATAAGCGTGTGGTCCGAGTTTAAAGTCCTTACTAGAAGCCTCACAGAGCAGCGCATGCGCGCTGGCTCAGGCGAGACCTAAAAACGGCAACTGCTTTCATGTGATTAAAAGCTCTGCATAACACCAGGGTTTCCTTTGAACACAGCAGAAATAAACACACAGCAGCAAGTTGTGGCTAATGAGAAATAATGACGACTTATGGGTGTGCCAAGAGCCACTGGAACTGATGTGTTTGTTTGCTAGAAGTGTCGGTTGCCGGCTGTGTTTTACTTGTATGTATGTATGTATGTCTGTATGTGTGTACATATGTCATGGCACTGCTGACGCTGCTCCCATGTCCGGTACACCACCAAGCCTGACACCCTCTGGAGGCCTCATGGGCACATTAAACACCTATTCAAAGACATATACTGGATATTCTGCTGTACTCAAGGATGTCCTACTTTTGGAGAAAGCAGGTACAGTTTTGCTGCAATACAAGTAATTATCTTTTGGCAGAAAGGATAGGTAAATACTTGTATAAACGAGTTAGAGCTATTGGCATTGTAAATGACAATGTCTTTTCCACATTTTTTATGAAGTGGAGTGGATTTATTTGAAAGTTTTATATAGCGCGAACCAGACCCTTGCGGTTATCAGAGCGCTTTACAGGGTAGGTGTCATAGTTACATAAATACAAAGAAAATAACATAAGGTTCAATGCTGGTCAACGATAGTATACATTTCCTAACATAGCTACATGGATGTAAGGTACATAACAAAACATTAAATGTCTGGCAGGCAAAATATAGATACAGTATCCAGGAAACCTGGTTGGACAATGGACAATAAAAGGTTCTATGTAGAAGATACGTTGAGTAGCAATATAACAGTAGACCATGCTCAAGTGAATTTAGCCATGAGAAGCGATTTCACTTCTTTTTTGAAAGATGCCGTAGAGGGATTAAGTCTGGTTTCTAGGGGTAGAGCATTCCATATTAAGGGCGCCATCCCTGGAAAGGTTCTGGTATATGTTTTCTTCTTGTTGAATCTTTGCAGTTTAAGTAGAAGGTTTTAAGCACTTCTTGAAGATCTGACACCACACGAGGGCGCCAGTTTCTGTACCAAATAGCTAGGTGCGTTGTGGTGAATGGCTTTATGCGTCATATAGCTATTTTCAGATGTATGTGGTGTGGAGTGGAATTATGTGGATTGGAATGGAATTGTTAATTGTTTAATTGAGTAGTGTGGATTTGTGTAGTAGAATTATGTGGCATTGTTTGCAGTTGAATCATGTGCATGGTAATTATGTGGTATTCAGTGTACTGGAATTATGTGGAGTGTGTTTGTGTGTCATGGAGTGTAAATATGTGGAATGGTATTTTGTGTTGTGGAGTGGTATGTAGTGGAGTTTAATTATGTGTTATGCTGTTGAATTGTGTGGCATTATGTGGAATTCTGTTGTGTGGATTGGTTGTATGTGGTGTGTTTTGTAATTGTGATTGTGAGTTGAAGTATGTATTTTTTGTCACATTATGTGGTGTGGATGGAAATGTGCGCAGTTGAATTGTATGGTGTGAAACTGTGTTATTGATTGAAATATGCGGATGGAATATGTGGCATGGTGTGGAGTGTATTTATGTGGATTGTTGTATGTGGTATAGAGTGGTTTATTTGGGGTGTATTTATGTGGTATTGACTAGAGTTTAATTATATGGAGTTGAATCATGCTGCGTTCAGTGGTATTATGTGATCACAGATCATCTCCTCCGCCTGCTTCCTAACTCTCTGCATACAACGTAAGATCTTCAAGTAGCTACACCTAAACACACAACGCCCCGTTACCCAGGTCCTCATCACCAGTCGACCGAACTACGGCAACACCTTCTAAGTAGGAATCACCTCACACCTTCTACCGAGACTTCAGACCATACAGATCGCTGCAGCCAGACTCACTCTTGGCCTTCCCCGACAAACCCACATCACACCCAACCTCAGGCAACTCCACTGGCTCCCCGCACAGCAGTGCTTTAAATGGAAATATAGAAGTGCATGTATCCGTAACAGAGTACATTCTTGCTTCTGAGAAGTGCCGGTACTCTCCAATTAAAAGTATTACTTTTTTCTTGAGAAGTGCAGGTACTCTCTCTCTCAAAATAAAAAAGTGCTGGTACTCAGTACCGGACAGTATCGGCCCATTTAAAGCACTGCCATACAGATAAGATGCCAATTCAAGTTGCAGACCCTCGCACACAAGGCTCTACTCATTTTTCTCCTTCGATAGCACAACTTCTGTATCACAGACTTGTGTCTCCAGTTGCAACCTCCAAACAGGTGAAAGTAGCCCTCGGAGAATAACTTATTTTCCGAATCTGTGCAAGGCCGACATCTTTATCAACTTGAGACTTGAGACTCCCTAGAACGTGAAACATTTCAGAGTGTTTATAGATATGTCTCTCAAATCTTTATGTTCCCTATTCCTTATCTCTATCACAAATCTTCATTTCCTAGTGCTAACATTTTTCCAGTGGTCATAGGCAGTCATCACCAGCACTCATTTTTGGAGACTTTTACTTATTTTTCATTGTCAGACTTTGACCTGGAGCAAGACAGAGAACATCTGGAAAGGGAGAGTTTTAGAAAAACAGTGACAAATGGAACAAGCATTTACAATGCAATGGTTTTGCCTTTGTTAAAGTTAGAGCTATTGGCATTGCTCTTGACATTATTTTTATTTATGTTTTTTTTAACATAAATAAATGGCATTGTCATTTACAATGCCACTAGCTTTATCTATCGCAAATGACACACAAACACACACAGAGCCCCCCCACACACACCCCCACACAGAGCCCCTCACACGCAGCCACTTAGAGCCCCCCACACACACAGAGCCCCCCACACACACAGCTACACAGAGCCCCCCACACACACAGCCACACAAAGCTTCCTACACACACAGCCACACAGAGCCCTCCACACACACCCACACAGCACAAGCAGGCAACAGGGGGACACGGAGGCACAAGCAGGCAACAGGGGCACACAGAGGCACAAGCAGGCAACAGGGGCACACAGAGGCACAAGCAGGCAACAGGGGCACGAAAACGGAGGCACAAGCAGACATGGGTCTCACCGAGCCTCTGCATACTAACTCACAGTTTGAGTTCAAACCCTCACACATTTTCTCAACCTAGCTGTAGAGAACAAAGCTCAAGTGTTAGTAATTGTTTTCCAGTTCATGGACAGGACACTCACTGATCTGCCACTGTGCTCCCTGGCTTCCGATCTGCTAAAACCCACAGCTTTTATAGATGGTGGTAGTGGGAGGAAAGGAATGAGTTCACTGTCTCACATATCCAGGCCAGAGTACAAAGTGTGATCAGACTCTCTCACATTTCCAAGGTTGTGCTTGGGAAAGAATAGGTAACGAGAAACTAGTGTGAGAATTGTACACATCGTAGGGACAATATGGGACCTAAGCTTATTATTACTGTGTAAGAAAACCAGCATTAATCATTCAAACAAACGTGGATTCTAGCCAGGCATAGTACAAATAGTATTGATTATCTAAACTTGTGTTAATGATATAATTATAAGCAACTGCGTATGTTAATAATGTATGTCACAGTCAATCGTAAACATCATACCTGATTTACGGTTACTGAATGATGTAGATCAGGGTTCTAACAAAGTCGGTCCTGGAGGGCCGGATCCATGCCAGATTTTTAAGATAACTACATTTTTTCTGAATGGGGATATGAAAAAAATCTGCCATTGATCTGGGCCTCCAGGACCGACTTTGGAGAACGCTAGTGTAGATGAATCTTCCTGGGACCTTGTCTAGGCACTCAACAGGTGTTCCTGGTCAATCATGACCCTGGGCACTAAGTACAGGTTTAACTACCCGACTCTGCCCTAGAGCACTACATTTGGTCTGTCCCCTCTCTGCCACCTGTCAGGCAACCTCCCACTCGCAGCTCTGATCTCGCGGCATGGGAGCACTTTACACCGAACATAAAAGGGGATGGCACAGTTAACACGGACCCGGCGGTCAGAAACAGAGCGAACCACAGAACTGATCATTAAAAACAAGATTGCGGAGAGAGGGAACAAAAGAGGAGGGCAGAACACCCGGAGTGTTGCGGGCAGTGAGAGTCTGAGTAAAGTGTTTGGAGAGGAGAAAGTGTGGTAGCAGCAGAGGGAGGGAACGTGAGTGACAGAACAGGGAGGCACGAAAGGAGAGAGTAGAGAACGGGTGAACAGAGGGGATGAGGGAAAAGGAATGCAGGAGGAGCTAAGGGGGGGGGGGGAATACATCTGCAAAGGCCTAAAGAGGGGCAGGAAGGGGTGGAGTGCGAGAGAGAAAGGAGCGACTGGGGATCAGGACATTGGAAGCTGCAGTGAATAAGAGGTGGGAGGGTAAGTGGGTGACAGTAGAAGCGAGAGCTGCAGGTGGGTAGAGTAGGGAGGTAAGGGAGAAGGTGGGAGATGCAGAAGAGTATGAGGGCGTGAGAGGAGTGAGTGGGACCAGAAGTGGGGGTGATGGGAGGATAGAGTAGAGAGATAATGAAGGAAGGGAGGGCAACAGAACAAGGGGTGGTGAATGCAGAAGAAGGAAGTGGGGCGGGGGAAAGAGGGGAAGGCATGGAACAATGGTACAGCAGCGGAAGGAGTAAAGGGGAAAAGAAGAGGGAAACGCTGGAGTACAGATCGATGGGTCAGGAAGAAAAAGAAAAGCGGAGGAGCTACAAGCATGGACATAATATGCAATAAAGATAATGTGCCTATGTCCCGCTCCAACAGGCGTAGCATGCACGTATTTCTTTTATTTTTACTGTTTTTTATAGTTAAAAAAAAAACTCTTCTCCCCTCGCCGGCTCCTGTGTTGTTACCAAGCTGGTGGCTAAATTGTGCAACCAGGGAAGGAGGGAGGGAAGAGGACTAATCGGGGTAATAAACAATATCAAACCAGCTTCCGCACTTGGAAGTCAGACCTGCTATCTGCATAGGCTAGAGAGATTTGCACACAACATTTACAGAGAAAATAAGGGCACTTTCTGAGACATGAAATAATTGGAAAACTCACAGAACGTAAACAAGCACAGGCAGTGCCACAGGCTTGACACCAGCAGCACTTGAGTACTGGCCGAAGCAATAAAAGAAAAGCCTGCTGCAGCGCAAAACAATGAAAAGGATTACTTTCGGTACACAATGGAAGAATGAGATAAATAAATAAATGTATGACAAATCTGACTAATAGTCTGGAGCTAGTGGATGGATACCTGGAATACATCCAACCCTCACTAACACAGGTGGATGCACATACGGGCTTAGAGGCCCGAACGAATGCCTGGCCTGTGTTGCTGACTTTTGCACTGCATAATGGCAACGGGATAACAATGAGAGTTTTTTTAATCACCTGAATTCTTAATGTTGCATTGGATTGGTACGAATAAAGTTGTTAGTTCAAACCCAACATCATTTATGAGGAGGGGGGGTGGAGGGGCAACCCCCTGCAATTCACCGGTCCCTTCATCTGGGGGCGTAGGTTGATGTTGCCCTACAAGCCAAGCCCCCGGTGCATGCAGCACTGCCTCTGCCTAGCACTCAACCCCCTTCTCGTCGGCTTCACCCTCGCAGCACTCGGAGCCTGTTGTGGTCAGTCGGCTTTCCCGAGTTATCTTCCGCTCGAGGTCGGGTACTGTTTGAGTCGACTCCTCTGTGCCCCTCGACCCCGGCAGCACGACTCGCCCCCTGATGTACGCATCTGTGTTGTAAGTGTTCAGTGTACACGCGGCACCTTGCACATCTGCCGTTTCCTGTCAGAAACCTTCTTGTTCACCAGGCAAAAATCAAAGACAACGGACTGTGTCAGAACTGGGTTTGGAATGTCTTGAATGAAGCAATAGTGAAACATGCAATATGCTTCAAGGAAGCCACGTGCTCTTCTCGTCAGCACGAGCCCTTTCGGAAACGGAGACCAGCAGACCCCCGAGGCCCGGCTCGTGTCTGCACGTACATGCCGGTGCAGGGAACTCCCCGGACAGGGCTCCACCTCTCAGGCCTCCAGAGCAGCAGCCGGGAGCCCGGCCGGAGACGAGGAAGGCGGGGAGGACATGACGAGTGAAGGTAGGAGACAGGGGGAGAGAGGTTGGGGCAGGAAGGCAGGGGAAGAGAGGAGGGGAAAAAAAAAACAAAAAAACAAATCGACTCACCTGCACCTTGCGACGGCGGCACTTCTCCGGTCTCCCTCTTCGGCATGGGAGACCGGCAACGTCGAAAATCTCTCTGGCACTTCTCCGGTCTCCCTCTTCGGCATGGGAGACCGGCAACGTCGACGGCGGCGGTTCCCTCCAGGCCACGGGAGCCCCGCGGGCGCCGCCATACTGCTTGCCGTCTTCCTTCTTCCCCCGGGCTGCGGGGGGCGGGCACTTCCGGCCGGCCGCGCTAGGATTGGCCGGCCGGCCAGCCAGTCACGGGGCGGG
This sequence comes from Lissotriton helveticus, assembly GCF_964261635.1. Classification (NCBI taxonomy): domain Eukaryota; kingdom Metazoa; phylum Chordata; class Amphibia; order Caudata; family Salamandridae; genus Lissotriton; species Lissotriton helveticus. Next base: position 275,257,688 of record NC_136059.1, read on the forward strand.
AAACGGGGGAGAAGAGACGCAGTAGTGCCGGCAATGCCGGACCAGACTCGGGGGCGTTCCCGGCGTCGCGTGACGTCGGCAAAAGGGAAAGAATGTCAGGAACGCCCCCGTGTCTGGTCCGGCATTGACGGACAGGCCCCTCGTCCAATGGCAAGGCTCCGTTTACGGAGCCAGCCAATCAATGACGAGGGCCGACCCAAAGCACCCTACAGTTCTCAACAGGATTTCGCCTGCGCGAAAAAGCTGCGCAGAGCGCAGCTTTCGCTAGGCAAAACCTAAAAAGCAGGGATGAAATAAAACCTGCAAAATTGAGATAATGAGGCAGAAAACATAGACTAGTGTAAGAAATAGGTATGAGGAAAAACAACAACTAGGCAACCTTGGTTGGCATTTGGCATCCCCAGCATTCATCAGCAGCGGTGATGTGCTCCCAGGTGCATCTGCACTTATGCATCTTTTAGTTTTTTACACATTAAAAGGCATAGCCATGTAGAGTAAAACAAAAACGTTCTCCCTACCCAGTCCTGCATCACTAACATCGATATTCAGGAATGATTCTATGACGATGTCTATGGATTTTGAGTCCTATTGTGACATTGTTCACCAGAACACCTTTGTAAGCATTCGCACTCCCCACTTCATTCATGTCTGAGAAACTACACCCAGAAGAAGGAGTGTGATAGCAAAATTCTAAGGCGGTAAAAAATGTGCATCTCACAAGGTTAGTTTTGCAGAATAGGCAGGTCAGCATGGATGAATTGGTCATAATAATGATGGACTGGCATAAGCTGATGGAAACAAATGTGGTAGTGGGAGTTATGGCCCAGGAAACTAACTCGGGAGAAAGTGGGCCATCTCCGAATGGAATGTTAACCTAAGGTGGAGGATGGGTAAGTAGCTTTGAAGGTTGAGGAGGAGGTCCATCACCGTGCTCGAGATGAGAAATAACCCCTCTTCGAAATGTGATCATTTGGGGGTTTTATGCAACCAACATACTTCTTCCAGGAAATTGGTGCTGTCCAGTTGCTTGCTGAATTGAGCTTCTCTCTTACAGATACAATTGGACCCATCTAAAAATTGTGGCTGAACAAACTGAGTGTGATTCACTTTTGCAGCAAGAGTCGAAGAAAACCATAGAAATTAATAGTGCTCGAGATGTGTGTTGCATCATTGTGTGGATGACCTCAGTGGCTCCATTTGTGCTTCTGGTATGGTTCAAGCATAGGAAATGAAGAGTCCCACGAGTGCTTATTTTCAGCTGGTGGTTGCTGTTGGAGCACACCAGCTCTCATTTTTAGGGACCGGCAGTATTGAGTCCAAGAGAGGTAAAAACAAAGATTAAGCAAGAAGGAACAGAAATATGAAAAATTTCACCAAATGAGAAAGCAGGTACCTGCAAGAGCAAGATAAAGGGATAGAGAGTGTCTGTGAGTGGATCAAAGAGATATGAGGTGGATTCAAGAGTATGCAGCCTTGCTATTTGGTGTGCCGACATTTAATATCACCGGCCGGGGACTTCTGAACAGAGATTTGGGCTTCGGCACGCACTCTTTCACAAACTGAGTACTGCACCCCCCATCCACTTTTGCATTATTAATAGTTTTTAAAAGAGATAGTACATTCCAAGTGGACTTTAAAATTTCTCTAAATTGCATATAGAGGAATAAAACTGTAAGGAATGTATTAGTGAACTGAAGAAAAGCGTCATTAGTTTAGTTTTTTTAATTTAGTTGGAGGCTAAATTTTTATGATTCAGTATTTAATCTTGCAGATGCATTAGGGGAATGTTAGAGCACACTGTCTGGATAATAGAGGAGACTCATTTGGTTGTATTTTGCATATTATTGAAATCAACATCACCTAGCCTGGAGTATGCCCTTGCTAGAATTTTATAATGATTAATAAGCTGTGCACTACTTTTGTTCTGAATTGAAGTATTCAGAAGTTGTCTCTGGGTTAAAGTGCAATGTTTGCTGTCAGTAAAAAAAGTATGCCGTCCATGGCATTGTGAAGAATAAAAACAAATGTGACAGATCCTTGAATTGTTCTTAGCCGCTGGTATCTAGTCAGTCTCAGCCGCGGCCGGTAGTGGGAGTACCGGCCGGACGGTGACATGGGGAGGGGGAGGGGCAGGGTGGGGGGTAGTAATGTATGGAATCCGGACCTTAGCAGGTAAGTACACATAAAAATAAATAAAATAAATTCCGTTGCGCGCACTGCATCGCATTTCGTGATGCAGTGCGCGCAACAAAATTCGTTTTATTTATTTTTATGTTTACTTACCTGTTAAGGTCTGGATTCCATACATTACTACCCCCCACCCTGCCCCTCCCCACGTCGCTGCCCGGCCGGTATTCCCACTACCAGCCGCGGCTGGTCAGTCTGGATTCCAGTCCATCGTTTTTTGTCCACTGTGCCACCTCAGGTTAGACCCAGCTATATGCAAATCAGACCTGGTCCTGCTTCATTGGGAGTAGTACAGTCTAAATCCCTAGGCCAGGTCCTCTCTGAACCAGAACATGTGCAACTCAAGACCAGTTTCAGCCTATTTGGGCCTCTTCAGTCAGGTGCAGCCTTGTTCCAGTGGCACAGTGAGCACTGCATCCATGGTATTGGGAGCTTACTGAGAATTGCCATAGTACTTAAAGCCGAAAATAGGATTTTTCATTGTGGGGCATCAAATGTACCCAGCAGTTTAAGCACTGCATGCACTACTGTATCGTGCCAGTCAGTCATCCCTCAAAAGTCATCTAGGAGGTGCAGGTGGGTTTGTTTTGGCATTAGCATAGCACTTACTAACTGTGATGAGGTGCTGTGGTGCTTTGCAGACTGGTAGCACGCTACTCAGCGGATACCCAGTGTTAGTAATTGAGCCAAGCATGACAGTTGTGGCTGGTGCAGGTAAGAGCGGTGTGGCAGAGGAGGGGGTAGTAAAGCCATCAGACGACAACAAGGGGGAAAACATTAAAAATAAAACCACTTATCTTGCGCTCGCCGCATCGCCGATTTTGCAATGTGACGAGCACAAGGTAAGTGGTTTTCTTTTTTTTAAATGTTATTTTCCCTCGTCGTCGTCTGTCGACTTCACCCCCACATCCCCTGCCTCCGCCCCACCACTCTTAACCTGCACCGGCCGGTACTGCTCATAAGCTTGATCAAACTGTGCCCATTCAAAGTTATGCAGGTATGTGTACGTTTCTGCACATACACAAGTGAATGTTGGCTCCACGCCAACAAGTTAATGAGATGCTTTAACATTTTGATGGCATAACTAAATAACTTCGGTAATCGCTAGTATAATTGAATCACGTCTTGAGCTTCAGAGACATTGCTCCGATACCACTTTGAAAACAAGGGTAGATATTTGTATTACTTCCATGAATGCTCGCAATCCTGCTGTGCAGGGGAATTGTTCGCTTGCAGAGGGTGGGAAGTGGCGCAGCCCGGGAGCCCAGATATTTCCCTCGTGGTGCTCAGTTATCCAATAGAGCGAGCACCAGGGAATGGCTTCTATTTTTCTTCTGTAAAGAGAAGTCGTCCCAGCACTTCCCAGCCCTGGGCATTGATTTCCTAGAAGCGAGCAGGTCACGTGTTAAGTACTATTAATATAAATCCTAGCTGCAGTGAGTGTCCCGCAGCAGGGTCCATGGAGACTAGATGGGTCTGATAGTGACTTGTTACAGGAGGTATAGCAGAGGGACTGAGGATATGTGGTGAATACATTACCGTCACACATACCATGACCTTGCACATTAGGAGCTCAAGAACTGACAGGTGCCTTTCCAGGCACTAAATGGGTTGCATCATTTCCACTAGAAGCATTAAAGTGGAGGACCACGTAATAGGACAGAGAATAAGATTATTGAATCAGTGTGTGCAGGATTCAGCGAATCAGAGTGAGAATGCCTCCTCGTGTGTGAATATGAGCCATTCAGTGTTAGCAGAAGAGACTAAAGAATGACAAGCCGAGTGGGAAGGTGTCTAAATCAAATCTGACCCAAAATTCGAAGCATGAAGTTGTCTAAATAAAATATGACTAGTTTCCACTCACTCCTCGAGATACAAAAGCCTCCAAGATTTGGCAAACATGTTATTGCAGATAATAGCAGGAAGTTCCTGCTGGTGATTCAATACTATTAAATTTGCCATATACATTAGTTGCTTTAAGGACTTTCTTCAAAATATACAGCTGAACAGTTCTTAATTTGAGCTATTGGTTTTCGGTGCTCGGCACCGGCACTTGATAGGCAAAACCAGGGCCTGTGACAGTCTGCCACAAGGTGGCGATGTCAGGCTAATTTAGAGATAGCCACAACAGTTAATTATTGTCGCCCAAGCCCTTCTTATAGATTTGGGGCTTGAAATAGTCAGAATCATCACACTTGTAGGAATGTGACAACCAGTAGTTGTGTTGTTACTACTATTGGCACCACAACTAGAGCCCTGGCATTTATTTTTTTAACAAATTAAGCGCTGCTGCTGAAGTACGCGTTGTAGTGGAAAATACACCTCCAAATGATGCACTTGCAATGGGATGTGACTCTACTGCCATCTTCATCAGGACTTAAAGGTGAGGAGTTAGTGGATTTCTGCAAATAATGAACACAACCAACTGATTGTATCACCTTCGTAGTGTGGTAGTGGGGTTCAGTCGTGTGTGACAATAGATGTGGATGGTACTGTAGACTCACTATGCTCCATAGTTAGAATACTATTGAAACGGTGGGAGTCCTAGAGTTCGAGGTCATCTACCCCGAGGTCAGTGCAAACCACAGTGTGGTGCTGCGTAAGAGAGTTCACGAGCCAGTATGTAAAATAAAAAAAATGTAAATCCGTATTTGTAAAGCGCGAACTACTCACCCTTATGGGTCTCAAGGCGCTGGGGGCCGTCATGGAAATTAAGTGAGCTTTTGCCCAGAGTCACATGTTGCTGAGCTGCCGCCGGGGACCAAACCGTGGATCCTGTGCTGCGAAGGCGCTGCACCACACCTCTCCACATATACACCGCTCCACATATAGATAGAGAGCGCGCTGTTAGAGAGCCCAAGCAGAAGCGGAGAGTGCATTCCTGAATCAGGCAGACACATTTGAAATGATCTATTATCTCACTAGAAACGAACAGAAGCTTGAAGACTGGGTACTACTTTCACCATGACATATGCTACTGCAATATACAATTTTCGAGGGTAACAAGCCTGAGCAGCGTCAAGTAAATTGGAGTTCTCCAATCCGTATTGGACTATCAGCTCTACCACTTCATCAAGGTGGCATCAAGGCAGACTGGTAGGATGTGGTAGAGTTACCAAAGCTTAAAAAAAAATATTGATAATTTACCTCTACCGTGGCAATTCGAAGCATTTGAGCATCAGAAATTAAATTGAGACCAAACAAATATTAAAAGTGCACTGCACACATTCTGACAACCTAATATACAGCAATAAATAAGGATTTACACAGAATTAACATTTGAGGTAGATTTTGAGTCCAGAAGAAATTAGGAACTTCAATGGTACAATTTATTTATGATACTAATGCCTGTGATAGTGTTAATATCATAGTGCCAATCCAAATAGCTGACTAACATATCCACATTTATATTTCACTATACTAATTCACCACTAATCCTTTATAGGTTCCGCAGTAGGGTGCTACTCGCCGAAAAAGTGCTTTGACACCTCATCAGGGGTAGCAAGCACTATGTAAATACAATTACAATACAATACAATATACTGTGTGCGTTGGAAATAATAAGACCTCTTGATGGTGAGTTTGTGATGTAGCATCCTTAGTTCACAGGAAGACATGTAGTGGTAATGTGCAGAGGCCCAATGGAGGGTAGGATGACGGCTGTCCAGACAATAGAAGTACATTGGGATTTCAAATCTAATTACTTGAAAAGTATGTAACTATGTGAAAGTTGTGTTGTGTGCTGAATGCAGACTCAAAGATAATGATATAAATGCTGTGCCCTTCCATGTGGATTGAGTTTTGGAGATGGACAAAGAGTCTTTCACAGACTAACTAGTGGCTTCCAAAGGATGGATGCAACCACAGAGAAATAGAACCCCCTAGTGGTGGTTCTAGCCTCACACCAAAGTGAGACTGCTGAAATGCAGTCGTAGAGTCTTACGATGCTGTTGAGTTGCTATCCCTAACCTAATGACCTTCGGGCCATTACCAAACTTATGTAAGCAGCAATTGACAATGTGCAGTCTACACTGATGTGCAGGTGAAAAGTAAAACAGGAATGCATCTTTTAAACTGACCTACACACAGATATGGCCTTGCTGTGACCATCTCTCATTTGGATCTGTTGGAGTCTGTTCCGACCTTGTAGTTGCATGCCAACACGTTTTAGGAAGGACAAAGACCAACTGGGAAAAAGACCAATAAATGGTTCATGAGCATGAAGATGAAAATATTAAGAGAATAGTTTGTAATATACACTAAAGAGGGTATGGCGAGTCACAACACACATCTGGCATTTCTAGGAAGTACTAGATAAAAATTAGGAAGACACTCAAAATTATTTTAAATGCATGGAACAACGTACCAGTGAAAGCGACGGAGACACAATAAATAAACATATTGAAAAAGGACTAAGATGGACATAGGCCTCACACTAGTTATGATGTGTGGTGTGAAAAATTCTAGTTATTACCACCGTAAGAAAGGGAATAAAATGTATTATGTCCTTACCCTCATTTGTTCTGTTTGTTTTCTACTGAATATAAGACTCAGTACTATGAGACATCTAAGCAGTGTCACAGTGTGTGTGCCTTCTTCTTTAAAGATGTACTGTGTTAGTTTTCACATAATTGGGTTATTTACATTTTCAGTAAGCTCAGGATGAATGGTGCATAATATGTAACACTGACATAGAACATATATGTGTGATAAGGGAGCTTCCGTGTGTATTTACGCTAGCCACATTTATGATAAGGTGCATGGCTCCAGAGACCATCATCGTACTTTTGCTAGTCTGTAACATAAGAGTTAAAACTACAGTATCAAGTTGCAAGTTAAAGGTCCTTTGCCATGTAAAAAACCCTACTGTTTCATGTTAGCTATATTGCTCCTAACATGTACCTTGTACTCACACTTAAATTGTAAAAGTGGGGCATGCTAGGTATTAAGGAAAATTATAGCCCCACTGTGAACAGTTACAAAAGCTGAACAAGGCTCCGGCAGCCAGTGGAGAACAGGGACCATTTTTGATGGGCATTCTGGGAAGGTTTTCATTAAACTGAGGTGGGAAGTGCCGCCAAAGGGCTTTGGAATTTAGTGGGAAAGTATCCAGGAATGGGTAAAGGAAAGTCTGCAGTCACAGGCCGGTGCACAGGATAGGACTGACGCTGCATAATTCCCTCCTCTGGACCAGGGAAACCCACATCTGAAAAGAATCAGACTCTGCCTGTCTTCTGCAAGAAGAAGCCCCAAGACTGATGGCCATAGCCAGTGAAAGGAACTGCTTTGCAATGGTCAAGTTGCAGCTACTGGAATGCACAAGTCAGAAGGTCTCTCGAGTCCAAGAAGGACTATATGACCACCGTAGTTTGCATCCCACGGGAATCATGAATAAAGAGAGACATCATGCCCATATCCTGTCTTGAGAACCTGAAGCTGTAGAGGTGACCATCTGTGGTGTTTCCAGCACCAAGAACTGATTGAGACTTACCTCCTGATTCAGATCTCAGCAGACGGGTTACTCTGTCACAACTCTGCCGAAATTTAAATCCCATAGGATATAATGGGATTTATATTTTGGCGAACGGGATATCTGTCACCATTGTGACAGAGTAACAGGCCCCATGTCAGTTTTTGCCTCTGTATGACTGAGTCAGTCAAGATATACAATTTTAATCTACTCTGTGGTTTTTGTTTCAAACAAAAATGCTACGCCGGGACCTTGTGTGTGAAGTGTTCCTGCCTTCTGGACTCCTGCCTGGCTTCAGCTTTCCCGCTTGCCCTGCTGGTGGAGTTTAAGAATCAAATAAGTCACCAAGTCCAAGGGTCAAACCTTGTAACTGGTCGAGGTGGCATTCGGCCTCAGTGGTGACGCCTCCTCGAAAGCTTGGAAATCACACTTAGTCCTGAAAAGAGCCTTTGGTGCTGACACTGAAGACTTCAGTGGGAGCCAGACAATAGCGTGTCTGCTAGATAGGTATCGCTGGGACCTCAGTTGTCATAAAATCAACACTTTTCCCACGTAGGAGGCAAAGCCAAAAACAATTGCAACTTTTCGGAATTTGAATAGCTTTCAATAGATTTTTATGGAAGTTGCAAAAAAATAAACATTGTAATTATGAAAACTCCTTTTAATGCTGCAGGTATGTTACTTACAATTAAGTAGTCCTTCATTAATTGCACTGCCGATTAAGCCTTTCATTTCCACCAAAAATTATTTGCAAAAACAATAAAAAAAACGACTAATCCTTCATCCAAGAAAGTATTTTGCTTTCTTTTCTTTCCAAAGTCAACTGTATTACGGGCCCTGCCCCCATTGTGCTTAACAAAATAATTTATTGCAGTTGCAAATGTGTCGTGCTCTGCTTTAGCTTCCGCTCACACGCTTTTATCTCTCTTGTTAGTCATGTTTATATTCAATGTCTGAGTTTGTCGCCTTACTAGCTAACAACTTCTTCCTGCTATCTTTTGTTTTCAGAGCATCAAAGTGAGCTGGCTTCCACCGCCATCAGGCACACAAAATGGATTTATTACAGGTTATAAAATACGGCACAAGAAGACGATCCGCAGGGGCGAGATGGAAACTCTGGAGCCAAATAACCTCTGGTACTTGTTCACAGGTCAGTGCTCACATGGTGGAGGCTGGAGAGACTTCCTGATACATTAAATGCTTTGGGAATGACGTATCACGTTGAAAGAACATTGATTTTTTTCTTCTTTTGACAGGTGACATTTATTGGTCTGACAAGAACAACCTTTATATATTTCATGTTTCATATTGTCATTCGCTTAGCACATTTACTCTTGCAGAATTATTTTCTAAATGCATTTGCACCGCACTCACCGTCTTGGCAGATTGTCCAACAGTGAAATATCACTCTGTTTGCCATTTAGCTAGTCCAGGCCTCACCTGATGTTTCCCATTGAGAAGCATTGGTCACTGTTGACATGATGCAGTCCAATAAAATCGCCATTAAGAATTGTGGGCCTCGGTTACAAAAAAAAGTATAAAATCTGCACCAGCAGCTTATTGTTGCCTGGTTGAAGATTTCTGACTTTATAGAATCCACAAAATAATTCCAGGTTATATTTGGAAAGCTGGGACTTTTATAAATTTTGAGGCATATTCCTGGAAAACGTTAATGATTTAAATGCTCTTATCTGGAAATGTATACACTGTAGAAGTTGAGTTCTACCCGGAGAGACCCCAATCTGTTTACATTTTGTCTTCTACTTTTGACCACTGCTGTAGTGTGAGTCTCCTAAATGGATCTCGTTCACATTAATGCTCGTAGGAAATTGGTTTTAAACTGCTATTTTATTACTCATGTGTAAGCATGCATGTATCATGTATGTTGGCCTTGGCCCTCTCTGCAGGGTCACTCCCAAAACTTTTGCTTTTACTATCCACTTTTGGGCTGAATTCGTTTTTGTTGGCCTTAAAACTCTGTGCACTTTACCACTGCTAACCAGTGCTAAAGTGCGTGTGTTCTCTCCTGGAAACATGGTGGAATTGGCTTACACCCAACATTTTAAATTTACTTATAAGTACCTCGTTAGTGGTACTACATGTACCAAAGGCATGTAGATTAAACGCCACTAGTGAGCCCTCAGCTCTGGTTGTCCCATCCACCTATGTTGCATTTTAAACACGTCTCAGGCCTATTTGTAGTAATTTCATATGAATGTTTTATGACTTTTAACATTTTTGTCCCTTTTTAGGTATTTTGGACCAATTCACAAAGACATGTAAGAGTATATAAGAGTCCTAAGGGAGTATTATTTTACCTACTCCTACATGAATCAGCCCCAGTGTTGTTCAAATTATATGCATTACATCTAAAATGTGTTACATTATAACTTTTAATCGGTACGTAACGGTATACACCTGTTACAACGCATTTTTTACTCCGCACTACCACTACAACGCGACCATTACTCCGCATACTATTACAACGCATTGCGCTGGGGGGCGCTCTAGGATAGGGAATAAGTTTAATTTTCTATCCAACACCTTCCCTAGTGTCCACGGGGACTGGAGTTGGAATAGAAAATTATACTTACCACTATCCAGCACCTCTAAGCGCTATGCGTTGTAACGGTATTCGTTGTAAATACCGCGTTGTAATGGTATGCGGAGTAAAAGTATGCGTTGTAACGTCATACATCCGTACGTAACATCGGGTAGCACTGTCTGAGTTTCAAACATTTTCTTGGGTCTAAAATTCAGATCTAAGTTCAGTTTTACTCAAACTTATTTCTTTCATAACATTTTGAATGATACGAGTTTTCAGGCATCTACCACTAATGGAATTCATCCTTGAGCTGCCTGGCAGGGTGACAATAATTGCTGTGGGCCACAGCTGGATACCAAAGCTCACTCTAGAGCTATTGGCGTATTCCTGAAGTGATAACTCAGGAATGCTGAAGAAAGTGGCAAACTGTTTACCAGTCTACCACTGTTTGTGCTTTGACAAAATATTTTTCTGACATCTTAGTCCCCATCCAGAGGCTGAAACCTGAGGCCATTCAGCCCGGGTTGTTCAGATTGAAAGCGAGTCTCTGGTTTGTCATTTTGCATGGTACTTTAAGTAATTATGTGCTTCATTTCTTGTGTTCATTTCTATTGTGTCGTTTTTAAATGGTGTGAACAGAGCCATTTCATGAGTTGAGCAATATTATCAAAGTAATAGAAAACACTAATGTACTCGAGGGCTGATGCATTGAAGCAGAGTCATTTACAGAATTACAACCGTGTTGCTTTTTCTAAACCATTTCCTGACCTTGGCAAGGATTATGGCCTTGCACAACTGAAGCCAGAATAAAATATGTTTTCTAAAGGTCGTCGACTCTTCTGTCACATTTTATGCCTGGTTTATTAATGACCAACAAAAGGTGTAAAACCCTAATGCTTTCCACAAAATGATAAGAAATATTGTTTCTAAAGCAAAATACAAAGTATACAAAGCATATTTGTCTGCACAACACAAAGGATCCAGTGCAAAAATAGACCTGCAGCAAATTGTGGTAGCACATCGTGTACCAAATTTTTGCAACTTGTCTCTGATTAGGTCGAGCCTAGGCAGTGCATGCAACTGTCAAGACATGCTGTAATGACTCTATGGGCATCAGCTTCACCCATAGGATTCCCATTTGCAGGCTCAATTGTCAATTTCCTATTCTTTCTCCATATTTGTTCATGGCATTCATTCGTCATGCCTCTTCCTATGTTTACTCCTCCCCAAGAGCACAGACTAAGTACTAGATACATCCACCAGTTACCATTCTAGCATCCATTTGACAAACTATGTTTTTGTTTGTTTGGGAAGCAATTCACATGATGATCTGTGCTGTTTTCACTCCCTTCTCAAAAATGTTTTTTTCCGGAGGTCGCATCGATGTCCGTTTTGTGAATTATTGTTTTATGTTGTGTCCATGACCATACTACACACACCCGCCCAAAGTGTGAGTAATTTTCTAAGCCTTGATGTCAAAATTGTACATTTACTTTGCAACATAGTTCAACTTTTGGGGACAGCACGCCGGGTTTGATAATTTGCCACAGCAGATGTGAATGGGGCAGTGAGCAGGGCGGAAGGGAGCCATGTCTGCGTGCGCTCAGGTTGTCGGGGAGGGAGTTCCATGTCTTGGTGGCCAGGTAGGAGAACGATCTTCCTCCGGTGGTGGTTCTACGAATCCGTGGAACGGTGGCGAGGGCGAGACTGGCGGTGCGGAACTGGGGGGTCAGAGTGTAGAAGGCGAGGCGGTTGTTGTGGTATTCAGGGCCCATGTTGTGGAGCGCTTTGTGAGCGTGGGTGAGGAGCCTGAACATGATCCTTTTGCTGACGGGGAGCCAGTGCATGTCTCCTAGGTGGACGGATATGTGGCTGGGATGGGGGATGTCGAGGATGAGTCGTGCGGAGGCGTTCTGTATGCGCTGAAGTCGTTTCTGAAGTCTGGCTGGGGTTCCTGCGTGGTTCCCGTAGTCCAGTCGGCTGGTGACGAGGGCCTGGGTGACCGTGTTTCTGGTTTCGGTGGGGATCCATTGGAAGATTTTTCAGAGCATGCGCAGGGTATTGAAGCATGAGGATAAGATGGCGTTGACTTGTTTGGTCATCGAGAGTGAGGAGTCCAAGATGAATCCTAGGTTGCGTGCGTGGTCCGTGGGTGTCGGTGCGGTGCCCAGCACTGTGGGCCACCAGGAGTCGTCCCAGGTGTATGGGGATTGTCCAAGGATGAGGACCTCCATTTTGTCTGAGTTCAGTTTCAGGCGACTGAGCTTCATCCATTCCGCGACGTCCTTCATTCCTTCCTGGAGGTTGGTTTTGGCGATGGCTGGGTCCTTGGAGAGGGAGAGTATCAGCTGGGTGTCGTCGGCGTAGGAGATGATGTTGAGGTTGTTTTTGCGTGCGATGGGGGCGAGCGGGCTCATGTAGATGTTGAAGAGGGTTGGGCTGAGCGAGGAGCCCTGGGGTACGCCGCAGATTATCTCGGTGGCCGCGGAGCGGAAGGGAGGGAGGCTGACTCTCTGGGTTCTGTTGGAGAGGAACGAGGTGATCCAGTCCAGGGCCTTTCCTTGGATCCCAGTGTCGTGGAGGCGGGTTATTAGGGTGCGGTGGCAGACGGTATCAAAGGCGGCCGAGAGGTCTAGGAGGATGAGAGCGGCTGTTTCCTCTTTGTCCAGCAGGATCCTGATGTCATCGGTGGCTGCGATGAGGGCGGTCTCGGTGCTGTCGTTGGCTCGAAATCCGGACTGGGATGGGTCGAGGGAGTTGTTTGCCTCGAGGAATGTAGTCAGCTGTTTATTGACGGTCTTCTCGATGACTTTTGCCGGGAAGGGAAGGAGAGAGATGGGGCGGAAGTTCTTGAGGTCTTTAGGGTCCGCTGTGGGTTTCTTTAGAAGGGCGTTGATCTCTGCGTGCTTCCAGCTTTCTGGGAAGGTGGCGGACGTGAAGGAGTTGTTTATGATGTTCCGGAGGTGGGGTGCGATGATGGTGTCCGCTTTGTTGAAGATGTGGTGAGGGCATGGGTCCGAGGGGGAGCCAGAGTGGATGGTGTTCATTACGTGGGTGGTGTCTTCAGTGCTGATGGGGGTCCAGGTGATGAGGGTGGTGGTGGTGGCGGAGTTTGGGCACTGAAGCTGTCGTGTATATCGGCGATTTTGCGGTAGAAGAACGTGCAGAGGTCTTACGACGGTGTGATGTCATTGTTGCTGGCGCTGGGGTTTCAATCCACTATGAGCTTTATCAGCGAATGGATGTATGCAAATCAACTGAAATTAAATCCTGATAAATTTTGTATGCATTTGCATACTTTTATAATGGGGAGGAGAAATGCAGAGGAGGGAGGAAGGAACTTTTGCTTTTGTATGGGAGGAGTCCTATTACGGCCCTCTCCCAAATAGGCTCCCAATTATTCAACAGGTCATTCATCTCAACAATCACAAAGACTTAACATGAACTTTTTCTTCAAGAAATGCGTATTCCTCTAGGACACGGTCTAATACTAATGTAATACTTTTTGTAGCATTTGAACTTTTTATGTGCTCAACTTTTTTTCATCTCATTTTTTTCTTTTTGTAATTTTCTCAAGCAAATTGCTTCTGCATGTTACTTCAATGTGAGGTAATAACTCTTAGCGTATGATTTTATATTATAATCATTTAGAAAATCAACAATGACTTGCATGGTTATACAGTCCGTTAGTTTTGCTCCATGGCTCCTTATTACTCTTTTAATTTTAGATCAGCCTTTCATTTATGATATACACTCAATGATTTCCTGATCATTTTCTTACTTTCTTTTTTTAGGTCTTGAGAAAGGAAGTCAGTATAGTTTTCAGGTATCAGCCATGACAGTGAATGGGACCGGACCCTCCTCTGATTGGTTCACTACTGAAACACCAGAGAATGATCTTGATGGTAAATGATTTTGTATTATTTGTCTTGCAGAATAAAAATGGTGTTTCTTGTTGTTTGTGTAACCAGTGCTAATAAGGTCCAGGGGTTCTTAACATTATGTTCAAGCATGTAACTTGTCATTAGACATATTTTCGCTATTTGTAGCAGAGGCTGACTGTAATTAAACTTCCTTTCATCTATATAACAATATTTGGTTAAAAGCCTTAAAATGCATAAATATCTATAATGGTGCAGTAGTCAAAAGGGCCATTTTATTTAACGCTTCTGTGTGTTAACTCTTCTAGCAGTTTTGAGAAAAAAATCAGAAGTGTGCTGTTAGAACCGGGGGTCTCTAGTTGGCAGAGGTAAGTACCTTAGACCAAGTAGGGACCCTTGCTTCTAGTCAGGGTGAAGGAATAACCCTCTGAGATAACCCCTGCTCACCCTCTAGGTAGCATGGCGCGAGCAGTCTAGGCTAAACAGAGGCAATGTGGATAACATTTGCACTTAACACAACAGTAATCCCCAATCCACCACAAACTGAGACCACACAGGTAAGTATATTTTATAAAAATATATAACTTTATCTAGTTTCAGCAATGTAAATAAGGCAGTTGCACGATAATCACTTGGTTATAAAAATGATGCACTTAATCTTAATGGTGGTACGTAGTTTCAGGAAGTTCTCATGTAAAACAAATGTCTCAAGTCTCCTTAATCAGCAGGTAAAAAAATATTGCCACTGATTTATAATTAATTTGCTCTCAAAACGAGCCAGGAAAACAATAGCCAAGTCGATCTGCCCCTAATGCCAGGAATGCCAAGCGCGGCAGCGCGTCTCACCCGAAGGCTGGGGGGACTCCTTTTCCCTCCCCCGGCACTTCTTTCTGCCTCAGGCGAGCCTCCCTTGCCAGCGCTCACTCGCGCTCGAGCACTCTTACAATTCCCTCGGCGAGGTCGGGTCAGTCTTCCCCGGTCCCGGCGGTGATTACGCAGGCAGACGAGGTCCTTGACGACGGGAACCAATCCTGTCGCGGCACTTCAGCCGAGCCTCCCGTGACGACACCGTCACTCAGGGGGAATCAGCCAATCCGGTCGCGGCGCTTCTGCCGAGCCTCCCGTGACGTCACCGCCTGCTCTGGGGAAATCGACCAATCCGGTCGCAGCGTTTCTCACTCAGCCTACGGCGGCAGCCAACCACAGCGCTGCCCCTTCGTGGCTGCGAGCAGGCCCTCGGGGGTGATTTCAGGGCCCGGGCCCGCGGCGATGCTGAGGCGGGTCAAACGGAATTAGCCCGCGCCACGCTGGAGCGCTTCAGAACCCTCTGGTCCCCACAAGCACGTGTCGATGAACACGTCGATCTCGAGATACAGCAGTTAGCAGTCAGCGCGGCGCTCTCAAGCAGAACAGAGAGCAGCCAGCGCGCTACACGGGGCAATCAGCAGGGCTTAGTCCAGCAGTCCCCGAGTTTCCCTGCACACAGCAATTTCGCGATCTCCTTGCCACACAGCAGCTTCAGGGGGCACAGCAGAGTCTTGTTTCCTTGGGCAACCTTTATGTTCCTGGGTTGCAGACAGGGGGCCAGCGCTTCTCAGGCCCTTGGAGATTCAAAATTGTAGACACAGCACACAGCAAAGTCTTGGCAGTTTCAAGCAGGTAGGGTCACAGCACACAGCAAAGACCCTTTCTCCTCCTCAGCTTCCAGTTAGACAGCAGAACAGGTCAGCCCTTAGAGCACACAGCAAGGCAATCTTCCTTTAGTTCCCCGGCAGTCCTTCTTCCAGAAGAGGTTCCTCCTTGATTGTAGAAATTCAGAATCTCTTCTAAGAGGTCACAGCCTCTTTTTATACAGAGCAACCCTTTGTCTGTAGGTGCAGGGTGGGGGCAGAACCAGTTGCAGCTGGTTCTGGAGCACTCTTGATGGCCCAACCACCCATTCTATTTACTGGCAGGGCTTGGGTCATCAGTCACACCACAGGGGGGCGGAGCCAGCATTGTGTGGGGAAAACCCAGCCCATCCAGGACACAGGTACACTCCTCCCACACATCACTCATGCTAATCTCACACTCACCACCGGGCAGACCCATCCAGACTTCCTGGAGCCTGGCATGCCAGCCAGCTCCAGCCAATCACGCTCCAGCACCCTCTCTGCACACACACATCAATGTCAGAAGTAGCACTTCCCTTCTAGACACATACATGCCGCATACACCATCTCGCAGCATTCACTCTCACGAGTTCACACATACTAAACTCGAGCCTGCACTCCCCACGCATCAGGAACTACCAGGGACACACACATTCCCCATGCATTCCTATGGGAGGGCAGGCCAGCCATACTACACGCACGCACTTTACTCTGGGACACAGGGAAAAAGTGCGCAGCGACCCAAAAATCACTAACACAGGTTACAGAAACAGGCTAGGCAAAAGCAAAAAGTTGCGGGGTGAACCTGCCAAAAGGGCCAGGTCCAACACAACCCCCTTCCAGCCAAAACGCAGGGTAGACCAATCACTCCACTGATGGGCTTCCGTGCTTTGGGCGACAAAACACGGACACGGGCCCGCACGGCAGGGACACCCTCCGGTTTTTCGCCACTCTGAACCTACATGGATTTCTCTCAACAAGAACTCTCTGTCCCAACTAGGATACCCCACTGGCACCCTCTAGTGGTCCACGGTCAGGACCAGGCCCTAGACCATCCAAATGTCACAGGTCCTGACCACTTCACAGAGTGGGGGGCAGTAACCCCTGGCACACAGTAGCCATTCTCCACTCTCCCTCTCAGTGTAGTTCCAAACTACCTCTGATCCTTCAACCTAGGGTCCGCACCCTCAGGCTGACCAGAGGTCACGGGCAAGAATGCCCCACCCTACCTCTATTTCTGGGGTTCCGGACCCTCCCAGGGAGGCACCCACCAGAACACAACTCTCGCACCAGATCAGGACCTCACTCCATCAACTGGTCTACCACCTGGGATCTACCTTCCGGCTACATCGGGGTCAGAGGCGAGGACTCCCTCCCTCTGCACCCCCTTCCAGTTCCATGATCACAGGGTGAGTCCCAGTATGTCTCAGGCTAGACAGAGCACACGCCAGCAGCGTATCAGCGACACACTCTCCTCCAGTACTCCCTATCACAGGGTGATTCTCAGTATGTTCCAGGCTAGACAGAGCACACGCCAGCGGCGTATCAGCAACACACTTTCCTCCAGTACTCCCTATCACAGTGGGATTCTCAGTATGTCTCAGGCTAGACAGAGCACACGCCAGCAGCGTATCAGCAACACACTTTCCTCCCAACTGTTCAGGACCCTTATCAAAGACGCTCTTCCCTCCAGGTCAGGCTACCTGAACCTGGCCTCCCCCCTCCTCGGGGAACGACCTCCAGAGGCCCCACAGATGGTCAAGCACTCTAGACGGCCAAATGCCAAGCGAACCAGGACTTCACGGGGAGCACACATGCCCCACTACGAGGGTGACACATAACTACTGTGTCTTGTGACAGTCTGCCTGGCTCTAATCCCGCGACCTCCTGCCCACCTGGCAGGGCGCAGAGATCCCCCAGGACAGAAGTGGCATCACCATGGTCACTCACTGGTGGCCCAGCCCTTCTGGCTGGCCCTTGACCCACTGGTTCCTCCACTGGGGACTCTTTCCCCCTCTCACTCCTCAACCAGGACTTCTGCACCCTCCACTTAGGAGCGGTACTGCCCAATACTAGGACCGCCGGAGTTCTCGTTACAGAAACTCCCCATCCTCTAGACACAGGAAGATCCTCCTCAAATGACCTGTATGTACAGCCTAGGCCCCTGACCTGGCGCTCCCTTAGGGAACCCTCCAGGTCCTGAGACAGGGTTCGGGCCAACGTGAGACACACCGTCCCACACTCACTCCGCCTCCACTGAGACAGGACGTGAGCCCCTACACCCCACCATCCTAATGGGACCTAGCTGGGCTACACATGAACCCCTTCACCTACACAGGATCATCAGATACACAAGCCACTACTTTTAGATTCACTCCCTAATGCCTCTGCAAGACATCTAGCACACCGCCAGACATACACCTTCTTGTCCAGTGCCTCTGCAGGACCTCCTGCACACCACCAGAGGTACACCTCCTATGCAAGCTCCTTAAAAAAACTCACACCAACCCCTCTAGTTCAACACACCACTCATCCACACACTCCCCCTCCAGACTGGTGAGACAGTTCCTCACTGCCCCTGACTCTCAACCTGTACCCCTCTTACTGAGCACCAGGCACCATACTCTGGGAACTGGGAATGGGACTTCACGCACTGGACATGTTTTAGCTGCCACCACTGGATCCTACCATACTGGTGAATCCAGACACACATACTACACTCAGGGATATCCACCCTCCTGAGCTAGCCATTTCTCCTCCACACCCCCTCTCTCTCCTCTATCCACACCTCTGGGGACAGGAACGGGGATTGGACACTGGACCCAGGAAGGAACTCCCTATCTACTGGCGTCCCGCCCTGTAATTTTCTCTCTTCTGCCACTAAACATAAAGCGCTGGAACACCATTTGAAAATGACACTCTTGAGGAAAAATATAATCATAACAATAATTCCCAACATGTAATTATCTAAAATGCAGAGTTTTGTGGGGTGGCCTGTTGCCACTGCGGTACAACGCAAACACAAATCCGGATCCTCACCGCCTGCCACCAATGTTAGAACCGGGGGTCTCTAGTTGGCAGAGGTAAGTACCTTAGACCAAGTAGGGACCCTTGCTTCTAGTCAGGGTGAAGGAATAACCCTCTGAGATAACCCCTGCTCACCCTCTAGGTAGCATGGCGCGAGCAGTCTAGGCTAAACAGAGGCAATGTGGATAACATTTGCACTTAACACAACAGTAATCCCCAATCCACCACAAACTGAGACCACACAGGTAAGTATATTTTATAAAAATATATAACTTTATCTAGTTTCAGCAATGTAAATAAGGCAGTTGCACGATAATCACTTGGTTATAAAAATGATGCGCTTAATCTTAATGGTGGTACGTAGTTTCAAGAAGTTCTCATGTAAAACAAATGTCTCAAGTCTCCTTAATCAGCAGGTAAAAAAATATTGCCACTGATTTATAATTAATTTGCTCTCAAAACGAGCCAGGAAAACAATGTCAGCGCTTATAATAGCCAAGTCGATCTGCCCCTAATGCCAGGAATGCCAAGCGCGGCAGCGCGTCTCACCCGAAGGCTGGGGGGACTCCTTTTCCCTCCCCCGGCACTTCTTTCTGCCTCAGGCGAGCCTCCCTTGCCAGCGCTCACTCGCGCTCGGGCCCGGCCGGTCTCAGCAGGTTCTCCGCCCGCTCCCAGTCTCTCGGGGGCGGCGAGGAGCAGAGACGGCAGGCCGGGGGCTCGAGCACTCTTACAATTCCCTCGGCGAGGTCGGGTCAGTCTTCCCCGGTCCCGGCGGTGATTACACAGGCAGACGAGGTCCTTGACGAAGGGAACCAATCCTGTCGCGGCACTTCAGCCGAGCCTCCCGTGATGACACCGTCACTCAGGGGGAATCAGCCAATCCGGTCGCGGCGCTTCTGCCGAGCCTCCCGTGACGTCACCGCCTGCTCTGGGGAAATCGACCAATCCGGTCGCAGCGTTTCTCACTCAGCCTACGGCGGCAGCCAACCACAGCGCGGCCCCTTCGTGGCTGCGAGCAGGCCCTCGGGGGTGATTTCAGGGCCCGGGCCCGCGGCGATGCTGAGGCGGGTCAAGCGGAATTAGCCCGCGCCACGCTGGAGCGCTTCAGAACCCTCTGGCCCCCACAAGCACGTGTCGATGAACACGTCGATCTCGAGATACAGCAGTTAGCAGTCAGCGCGGCGCTCTCAAGCAGAACAGAGAGCAGCCAGCGCGCTACACGGGGCAATCAGCAGGGCTTAGTCCAGCAGTCCCCGAGTTTCCCTGCACACAGCAATTTCGCGATCTCCTTGCCACACAGCAGCTTCAGGGGGCACAGCAGAGTCTTGTTTCCTTGGGCAACCTTTATATTCCTGGGTTGCAGACAGGGGGCCAGCTCTTCTCAGGCCCTTGGAGATTCAAGATTGTAGACACAGCACACAGCAAAGTCTTGGCAGTTTCAAGCAGGTAGGGTCACAGCACACAGCAAAGACCCTTTCTCCTCCTCAGCTTCCAGTTAGACAGCAGAACAGGTCAGCCCTTAGAGCACACAGCAAGGCAATCTTCCTTTAGTTCCCCGGCAGTCCTTCTTCCAGAAGAGGTTCCTCCTTGATTGTAGAAATTCAGAATCTCTTCTAAGAGGTCACAGCCTCTTTTTATACAGAGCAACCCTTTGTCTGTAGGTGCAGGGTGGGGGCAGAACCAGTTGCAGCTGGTTCTGGAGCACTCTTGATGGCCCAACCACCCATTCTATTTACTGGCAGGGCTTGGGTCATCAGTCACACCACAGGGGGGCGGAGCCAGCATTGTGTGGGGAAAACCCAGCCCATCCAGGACACAGGTACACTCCTCCCACACATCACTCATGCTAATCTCACACTCACCACCGGGCAGACCCATCCAGACTTCCTGGAGCCTGGCATGCCAGCCAGCTCCAGCCAATCACGCTCCAGCACCCTCTCTGCACACACACATCAATGTCCAGAAGTAGCACTTCCCTTCTAGACACATACATGCCGCATACACCATCTCGCAGCATTCACTCTCACGAGTTCACACATACTAAACTCGAGCCTGCACTCCCCACGCATCAGGAACTACCAGGGACACACACATTCCCCATGCATTCCTATGGGAGGGCAGGCCAGCCATACTACACGCACGCACTTTACTCTGGGACACAGGGAAAAAGTGCGCAGCGACCCAAAAATCACTAACACAGGTTACAGAAACAGGCTAGGCAAAAGCAAAAAGTTGCGGGGTGAACCTGCCAAAAGGGCCAGGTCCAACACAACCCCCTTCCAGCCAAAACGCAGGGTAGACCAATCACTCCACTGATGGGCTTCCCTGCTTTGGGCGACAAAAAACGGACACGGGCCCGCACGGCAGGGACACCCTCCGGTTTTTTGCCACTCTGAACCTACATGGATTTCTCTCAACAAGAACTCTCTGTCCCAACTAGGATACCCCACTGGCACCCTCTAGTGGTCTACAGTCAGGACCAGGCCCTAGACCATCCAAATGTCACAGGTCCTGACCACTTCACAGAGTGGGGGGCAGTAACCCCTGGCACACAGTAGCCATTCTCCACTCTCCCTCTCAGTGTAGTTCCAAACTACCACTGATCCTTCAACCTAGGGTCCGCACCCTCAGGCTGACCAGAGGTCACGGGCAAGAATGCCCCACCCTACCTCTATTTCTGGGGTTCCGAACCCTCCCAGAGAGGCACCCACCAGAACACAACTCTCCCACCAGATCAGGACCTCACTCCATCAACTGGTCTACCACCTGGGATCTACCTTCCGGCTACATCGGGGTCAGAGGCGAGGACTCCCTCCCTCTGCACCCCCTTCCAGTTCCATGATCACAGGGTGAGTCCCAGTATGTCTCAGGCTAGACAGAGCACACGCCAGCAGCGTATCAGCGACACACTCTCCTCCAGTACTCCCTATCACAGGGTGATTCTCAGTATGTTCCAGGCTAGACAGAGCACACGCCAGCGGCGTATCAGCAACACACTTTCCTCCAGTACTCCCTATCACAGTGGGATTCTCAGTATGTCTCAGGCTAGACAGAGCACACACCAGCAGCGTATCAGCAACACACTTTCCTCCCAACTGTTCAGGACCCTTATCAAAGACGCTCTTCCCTCCAGGTCAGGCTACCTGAACCTGGCCTCCCCCCTCCTCGGGGAACGACCTCCAGAGGCCCCACAGATGGTCAAGCACTCTAGACGGCCAAATGCCCAGCGAACCAGGACTTCACGGGGAGCACGCATGCCCCACTACGAGGGTGACACATAACTACTGTGTCTTGTGACAGTCTGCCTGGCTCTAATCCCGCGACCTCCTGCCCACCTGGCAGGGCGCAGAGATCCCCCAGGACAGAAGTGGCATCACCATGGTCACTCACTGGTGGCCCAGCCCTTCTGGCTGGCCCTTGACCCACTGGTTCCTCCACTGGGGACTCTTTCCCCCTCTCACTCCTCAACCAGGACTTCTGCACCCTCCACTTAGGAGCGGTACTGCCCAATACTAGGACCGCCGGAGTTCTGGTTACAGAAACTCCCCATCCTCTAGACACAGGAAGATCCTCCTCAAATGACCTGTATGTACAGCCTAGGCCCCTGACCTGGCGCTCCCTTAGGGAACCCTCCAGGCCCTGAGACAGGGTTCGGGCCAACGTGAGACACACCGTCCCACACTCACTCCGCCTCCACTGAGACAGGACGTGAGCCCCTACACCCCACCATCCTAATGGGACCTAGCTGGGCTACACATGAACCCCTTCACCTACACAGGATCATCAGATACACAAGCCACTACTTTTAGATTCACTCCCTAATGCCTCTGCAAGACATCTAGCACACCGCCAGACATCCACCTTCTTGTCCAGTGCCTCTGCAGGACCTCCTGCACACCACCAGAGGTACACCTCCTATGCAAGCTCCTTAAAAAAACTCACACCAACTCCTCTAGTTCAACACACCACTCATCCACACACTCCCCCTCCAGACTGGTGAGACAGTTCCTCACTGCCCCTGACTCTCAACCTGTACCCCTCTTACTGAGCACCAGGCACCATACTCTGGGAACTGGGAATGGGACTTCACGCACTGGACATATTTTAGCTGCCACCACTGGATCCTACCATACTGGTGAAGCCAGACACACATACTACACTCAGGGATAACCACCCTCCTGAGCTAGCCATTTCTCCTCCACACCCCCTCTCTCTCCTCTATCCACACCTCTGGGGACCGGAACGGGGATTGGACACTGGACCCAGGAAGGAACTCCCTATCTACTGGCGTCCCGCCCTGTCATTTTCTCTCTTCTGCCACTAAACATAAAGCGCAGGAACACAATTTGAAAATGACACTCTTGAGGAAAAATATAATCATAACAATAATCCCCAACATGTAATTATCTAAAATGCAGAGTTTTGTGGGGTGGCCTGTTGCCACTGCGGTACAACGCAAACACAAATCCGGATCCTCACCGCCTGCCACCAATGTTAGAACCGGGGGTCTCTAGTTGGCAGAGGTAAGTACCTTAGACCAAGTAGGGACCCTTGCTTCTAGTCAGGGTGAAGGAATAACCCTCTGAGATAACCCCTGCTCACCCTCTAGGTAGCATGGCGCGAGCAGTCTAGGCTAAACAGAGGCAATGTGGATAACATTTGCACTTAACACAACAGTAATCCCCAATCCACCACAAACTGAGACCACACAGGTAAGTATATTTTATAAAAATATATAACTTTATCTAGTTTCAGCAATGTAAATAAGTCAGTTGCACGATAATCACTTGGTTATAAAAATGATGCACTTAATCTTAATGGTGGTACGTAGTTTCAGGAAGTTCTCATGTAAAACAAATGTCTCAAGTCTCCTTAATCAGCAGGTAAAAAAATATTGCCACTGATTTATAATTAATTTGCTCTCAAAACGAGCCAGGAAAACAATGTCAGCGCTTAAAATAGCCAAGTCGATCTGCCCCTAATGCCAGGAATGCCAAGCGCGGCAGCGCGTCTCACCCGAAGGCTGGGGGGACTCCTTTTCCCTCCCCCGGCACTTCTTTCTGCCTCAGGCGAGCCTCCCTTGCCAGCGCTCACTCGCGCTCGGGCCCGGCCGGTCTCAGCAGGTTCTCCGCCCGCTCCCAGTCTCTCGGGGGCGGCGAGGAGCAGAGACGGCAGGCCGGGGGCTCGAGCACTCTTACAATTCCCTCGGCGAGGTCGGGTCAGTCTTCCCCGGTCCCGGCAGTGATTACGCAGGCAGACGAGGTCCTTGACGATGGGAACCAATCCTGTCGCGGCACTTCAGCCGAGCCTCCCGTGACGACACCGTCACTCAGGGGGAATCAGCCAATCCGGTCGCGGCGCTTCTGCCGAGCCTCCCGTGACGTCACCGCCTGCTCTGGGGAAATCGACCAATCCGGTTGCAGCGTTTCTCACTCAGCCTACGGCGGCAGCCAACCACAGCGCGGCCCCTTCGTGGCTGCGAGCAGGCCCTCGGGGGTGATTTCAGGGCCCGGGCCCGCGGCGATGCTGAGGCGGGTCAAGCGGAATTAGCCCGCGCCACGCTGGAGCGCTTCAGAACCCTCTGGCCCCCACAAGCATGTGTCGATGAACACGTCGATCTCGAGATACAGCAGTTAGCAGTCAGCGCGGCGCTCTCAAGCAGAACAGAGAGCAGCCAGCGCGCTACACGGGGAAATCAGCAGGGCTTAGTCCAGCAGTCCCCGAGTTTCCCTGCACCCAGCAATTTCGCGATCTCCTTGCCACACAGCAGCTTCAGGGGGCACAGCAGAGTCTTGTTTCCTTGGGCAACCTTTATGTTCCTGGGTTGCAGACAGGGGGCCAGCTCTTCTCAGGCCCTTGGAGATTCAAGATTGTAGACACAGCACACAGCAAAGTCTTGGCAGTTTCAAGCAGGTAGGGTCACAGCACACAGCAAAGACCCTTTCTCCTCCTCAGCTTCCAGTTAGACAGCAGAACAGGTCAGCCCTTAGAGCACACAGCAAGGCAATCTTCCTTTAGTTCCCCGGCAGTCCTTCTTCCAGAAGAGGTTCCTCCTTGATTGTAGAAATTCAGAATCTCTTCTAAGAGGTCACAGCCTCTTTTTATACAGAGCAACCCTTTGTCTGTAGGTGCAGGGTGGGGGCAGAACCAGTTGCAGCTGGTTCTGGAGCACT
Source organism: Lissotriton helveticus (assembly GCF_964261635.1). Lineage (NCBI taxonomy): Eukaryota > Metazoa > Chordata > Amphibia > Caudata > Salamandridae > Lissotriton > Lissotriton helveticus. Next base: position 275,282,623 of record NC_136059.1, read on the forward strand.
CTTGATGGCCCAACCACCCATTCTATTTACTGGCAGGGCTTGGGTCATCAGTCACACCACAGGGGGGCGGAGCCAGCATTGTGTGGGGAAAACCCAGCCCATCCAGGACACAGGTACACTCTTCCCACACATCACTCATGCTAATCTCACACTCACCACCGGGCATACCCATCCAGACTTCCTGGAGCCTGGCATGCCAGCCAGCTCCAGCCAATCACGCTCCAGCACCCTCTCTGCACACACACATCAATGTCCAGAAGTAGCACTTCCCTTCTAGACACATACATACATACACCATCTCGCAGCATTCACTCTCACGAGTTCACACATACTAAACTCGAGCCTGCACTCCCCACGCATCAGGAACTACCAGGGACACACACATTCCCCATGCATTCCTATGGGAGGGCAGGCCAGCCATACTACACGCACGCACTTTACTCTGGGACACAGGGAAAAAGTGCGCAGCGACCCAAAAATCACTAACACAGGTTACAGAAACAGGCTAGGCAAAAGCAAAAAGTTGCGGGGTGAACCTGCCAAAAGGGCCAGGTCCAACATGTGCTAATACTTTCTCAAAAATACTGAGTTTGAGTCACAAAACCTTTGCTGAGACATATACTTGCTAGCTTGAGTACACTTTCTTTATACTAGAAAAGAAAAGTGAGCTAGGAGCACTACAAGAGTAAGTCACCCCTACTCATACCACAATATCTATGAATACAGTTTATGTTGTTGTAAAACTAATTTGTCAATGCTGAATTTAGATTTCTCTCCTGATTGTTCACAGCACATTTGAAGGCAGTTCAAATATGTTGCTCATGTTTTACCAGACTTCTGTGTGTTGTTATGCGGTTGAAATTGTATGATATAACACGTTACATTGCATCTGATTTTTATGGATTACTATTACAAAAAATCAAAAACTGTAATTTATCTTTAGGGTTTCCGTTTATTTTTTTGTTTTTGCAAATATTTTTCAGTTTATTGAAAACTTTACTCAGTGAGTGTTTTTTGTAATGGAACTGACAGTGTACATGTAAACCAAGTCCCATGTTCTGATCGAGCTTTCCATACATGAGAGGAGCATTATACAAAGAGCTGTCATGGTCCTGAGGCAATATTACAGAATGTGGTGCGCTCTCTTTGCGTTGGGCTGACCTTTCAAAAGGTGTGCCCTGCGCAAACAAGGAGTGTGCCATATTATATTGATTATGCTGCCCTCAGGGCCGCCGCAAAGTTGTGCTGTTATGGGGGCAGCATTCAAGTGAAATACAGAGTCTTTTTGAAGCAGCTCCTCCATGATTCACTGTGCAGGCAGCAACCTGCCTGCACTTTTAAGGGGGATTTGAGATCCTCTTCATGGTGGTTGCAGTGAGCGTCTGTACCCAAGTGCAAGGGGGTCTAAAGGGGGATTCATAGGACCCCCTTTCCCCATCCAGAGGACTGCAATAGGTGGGTGCAATCAGGCTATCTGTGGTTGTAAATCAGTGCTTTGTTTGTGAACAGGACACTAACTTTTGAAGTTTAAGTGTCAATCCCTCCCATTCGTCCCTGCCCAGAAAGGCGCATCAGAATGCAGCTGAATGTGAATGCAGGTGAGTTCTCAGAATGCAGATGAGCCTCACCTTCCTGTGTTTGTGGCTATCTAGTGGAAATGCCCAAAGTGTAGCTGTCGCCCAGCCCAGACTTATATTGTAAGACACAACGAGCAGTAAGTACAGAGAAATGGCCACTTTCTAAAAGTGGCATTTCTAAAACAGTAATGTTAAATCCAACTTCACCAGTAAGGAGGATTTATCATTATCATTCCAAGCATATCAAACATGTCAATGCCACTCCTATCTGATCAGGAATTATAGATGAAAAGTGTATTAATGCATTCCAATACTGGCCTATGAGAGGGGTAGGCCTCACAGGAGTACTGAACTAAATAGGCTGTTTGTCAGTACCAGCATATGTAAAACATACAAGTACATGTCTTACCTTATACTTACATGACATCCTGCCCTTTGGGTTACTTAGGGCCTACCTTAGGGGTGGCTTAGCTGTAATAAAAGGGGAGTTTAAGGTTTAGCAAGTAGTGTAAACGCCACTCCGAAGTGGCAGTAAATGACACACACAGGCACTGCAGTGGCAGGCCTGAGACAGGTTTGAAAGGCTACTTCTATGGGTGTCACAATCTGTGCTGCAGCCCACAAGTAGCAGTTGAAGTACAGGCCCTGGTTATATGTTACACCATTTTATAAGGGACCTACTGGTACAACACGAATGCCAGTCACGTATATACCAATCCCATCATTTTTAGGGGGCAACCACATGTGCATTAACACTTTTTAGTAATAGTAAAGTGCTCAGAGTCATAAGGTCAACAAAAACAATCAACAAAACATGGAGGGGAAAGGGAAAAAATCACAGGGGAAGACCACCCTAAGGATGCCAGGGCTGAAAGTGTCCCACACCCAAAGCTCCTTTGCCCCAATGTCCGGACGGTATACACAAAACACCAAAGGAGATCGATTAGGTGTTTTTCACTGTCAGGACATGTAAAACCTAAACACCCTACTATGCACCCTACCCTTTGGACTTTAGTTGCTATATTGGGGTTGTCTCATATGTATTGAAATGGAAGGTATAAGAGTGGCATAAAGGTATATTTTGTCAGGTCAAAATGGCGCCTTGCAACTGTGCTACAGTCTGCAGTGGCAGGCCTGAATGGTGTTAAAGGCTACTTTAGTTGATGGCACAATGAGTGCTGTAGCTCTCTAGTTGCATTTAATTTACAGGCTCTTGGTACATGCAGTACCATATACTAGGGACTTACACATAAATGGAATGTACAAATCAGGTGAGGTCCAATGTTACCATGTTTTCAAGGTCAATCACTTTACCACTGGTTAGGTGGGAAAAAGTGCATACAGTCCTAAAAGCCAAGAAACTTGGGTTCAGCAAAGGAAGGTAAAGGAAGACAACAATCTGGGATGACCTTGCAAAAAAAGCCATGTCCAACATACAAATGCAAAATATTCAGCTCATTCTTGTTATTAACTCGGCAAGACACTTACATTTTTTATTCTCATAAGTCTATAGCTTTCTAAATTGTTAATTGTTGCACTTACAGGACCGCCCTTTGAGTAAGATTTTTACTTGGCCAACATCAATAATGTGTGAGCGAAAGACACTTGAAACAGATTTTCTGCTTCAATCTGTGGAAACCCTGCAGAAAAGACTAGGCCCAACATATATATGGAAAATTATCAGCTCATTCCTGATATTAACATGGCAAGACACTTAACTTCTTTATTATCATTACTCTATTGCTCTCTAAATTCTTAAGTCCTGTATTTTAAGGAACCACCCTTTGAGTAAGTGATCTACTTACCCAACATTAACAATATTTGAGCGAAGGACACTTAAAGCAGATCTTTGGCTTGAATCTATGGAGCCACCCTATGAATGGCGTTTTAGGTGGTCAGCTAAAACCCACATAACTCTTTACCCACTAGCTGGTAACAAGCATATATATAGGGCTCCCGGGCACCATCCTCAGAACACATTTTGGGTCTGCAGAAGAACAGAATAGGATCAAACCCTGCTTGTTGCAGCCTGAGAGGAGTCCTGCAGGATGAGACCTTCTTCTCCTTGAACCTAGAATAAAGAAGTGGACTCCAAGGGTCAGTGAGCTGACTTCTCATGTAGTTAGAGGGGCACAACCACTTTAAAACCCACTTTTTTCTCTGAAGACCTGTTGACCAGTTTCAACTGGACCTGCTCTGAACCCTGTCCTTGACCCTAAAAATGTATTGGCAGCATCAAGCCCTAAAATTCCTAAAAGTGCTTCACCACCAGTCTGGGAACCTTGGGTGAAGAACTGAGGTAAATGAGTCACCCCTGAAAAATTGATGACTTAGAACAGATTTGGACTTCCAGGCTTTCGGAGGACCAGGACCAACCACCAGACACAATCCAGTGAATAACTGACCTCCCTGAGCAAAAGGAACAGGTTTATCCTGCTTGGAGCATCTTTGCACCAGGAAATCTGTTTTCAGTAGGACACAGGCAAGAAGGTATCAGGCCTCATGGAGCCATGTTCGAATACGGACATTTGTATTACTGTTTTGATAGTGCATAAATACTTTACATATTGCCTTACGTCAAGCCTGTTTGTTCTGTGTCACAGCTATCAGGGGTTGAGCTCTGGTTTATTTAGTGACTTTTGTGATCAAACTAACAAATTTGTGTTATGTATTCCTTTAGGTGGCTTTGTTGCATTAGATAAAGTAGGTTGTTTTTTAAGACCATCACTTGGTTAATTACTTTATGTTCTCGTTAGCAAGGAATTAAAGTATGTTGGTTGTCATGCTTGCGAAGTTCTTGCACATGACTTATATTAGCTACTGGGAGCTCACACTTTATGTATACTGATGGGAAGTCACGATGTCTTACTCCTTCCTTTCAAAGCTTGTCCACTGAACTGTCACACTTACTAAAAGCAACACACGATCTGTCATTCTCAAACGCATTTAGACACTTCATACCGGTATTAAATAGCAGCCAAAAATGGGAGATAATATTTCTGATCATTTTAAGAATCAGTTCTAGCATCCATTATGTGGAGTCAGGAGTTTGTAGGAAATTGGAGCTAAGCTAAAAGCACCAAAAGTATCCAGCTTACATAGCAACGTCTGTGGATGTTATCCACTCTTAGCTTTTCTCGCTAAAACCAACAAATTCAGCAGGACTTGCTCAACACCTATCTGACTTTGGTGAGACCGTCCTTGATACAGCCTGCTGCCTTGCCCCACTGAGTTATTTTGATTTCCATTTTGCAGACTAAGTCCAACTTACTAAAAGCAACAAATGATCTGTCAGACTCAAACACATTTAGACACTTCAAACCAGTATTAAATAGCAGCCTAAAATGGGAGATATTATTTCTGATCATTTTGAGAATCAGTTCTAGCATCCACAATGTGGAGTCAGGATTTTGTAGGCCTGTCACTGCCTCTGTATTACATTGTGTGACCATCACAAATTGTTTGATCTCTTTAATTATGTGTCAGAATGAGAAGTACGTGCAGTATCCAGAACCCGGTATTTGTAAAGCGCGAACTAATCACCCCTAAGGGTCTCAAGGCGCTGGAGATCCACTGCACACACAGGCACCATATTTGTGCTGTATTAAAACAGTGCTTTATTTTTAGAAAAAAAAAAGTACAGGTGACCAAAGGTTTTCCGTCTCTGCTGCCAATTTCCTGGCTGTCGAATGCTGTCCAGTCTTGATTGTCCTTATTCTGTTTTCTTCCACCACCTTAGTATTTCTTTCCTCTTTATTCTACTCTGACAGTTTGTTTTTCCTACCGTTGTGTCACTTCACTATCTTTGCCACGTTATTTCTACCTTTTCTGCCTTGCTCTCTCTTGGTGTGGATCTGTTGAAGAAAAATAAGTCCAGGTCCAGAAAAATGAAAAATTAAGCATTGCTTGCAGGCCAATGCTTCTTACAGTAGTTCAGCATATAATGAATGTTGGTTTAAGATGACTCACGACTATGATGTAATACAACTTAATTAACTAAAATATATAAATTTAACAGCAGCAGGATCAATCAAAAATGCATTACATATATTTGCCGGAGCCTGCCTGAAATTGTAAAGAGCATGCTTGAAGTGAAATTGACATCCTTCTGCGGCGGTGTTTCATCTGCTCTTATATAAAAGCAGCCAGACATCAAACATGTGCTATTTTTACCCAGATTGCTAACTGGTCTCCTGGCAGACGCCCCCCAGTGATGTGTTGCTTCCCTTCACCATATGTCCCTTGCACCACGCACTGAAGGGGGGAAAAGAGACCTGCAGCTCTACAGTGCTCTGCACTCTTCCAGCTCCCGGTGGAGATTTCTTTTAATTAGTGTGTTTTGTTGCAGTGATTAGAAATCCAAACACTGTTGCTGATTCAAGTCTCCCTAGATAGCTTGCTTGCTTTTGCTGACAGCTGAGAAGTTTTTAAATGTTGATTATGAGCCCCCGGAATTTGCAAATGGAAAAGAACAGGGAGCTCGGTTTGACTTCCAGGAGATTGGCAAGCATGAATGAATATGCACAAGAAGCAATGATTACTGATGCAAAAGTACCATCAGGCCTACGGAGATCAGATAAGATGTTGCCTTATTTTAGTTACATTAGTTTACATCGCTTGGCCCTTAGGACATACCATGTTCTTCTCATGATTATGTCATGTACTACTCTTATGAACAAATGTATATGTGCTCAACATGGGACTGTATGAACTCAGTAGAATACTAGAGAATTTATTACAAGCAGCGCCTTATCCAGGTCCCAAATGACAGTATATTGTGAATTATATATATAGAACTATAGATAGATAAGAGTGAATTGAGGGGGTGCTTCTTACATATGCAGTAGGCAACAAGAGTTAATCCGAACCCTGAGATGGAAAACATCACCATAATTCACTTTTTACCCATTTAAACATTTTATGTTATGTACGGCCCCCACAAATCTTCTGCCCTTGCTGTCAATAATAACAGAGGGGCATAGGAGTAATGGGGTGACATACATAGCATGGCCCCCCCGCCCTCCCTGTCTCAAACTGAAAAAAATACCTCGCCGCTTGCCCACACTCCAATCACTCTCTGGCTGTGACTAACCTTCCCTCTCCTCCAGATCATGGGTGACAGCAGTGATCATACTACATACAATACACACTTTCTCCACCATGGGGCAAATATCTATGTGCAGAGTTGATTATGTGGATTTTGAGAAAACAATTGAAGTAGCAAGGTGGATTTAAAGGGGCATGTGGTCAAGCATATAGCTTGGCCTTAGAAACATGTGGGCTTATACAAAATGCATCCCAGGTAGATCCTGGGTAGAGCTATTCCAGACCACGAGAACGGAGGAAGAACTACAATCATTTGGTAGGCCTTTTCAAGATGTAAAGGGCTAATAAACAAATGTGTATTTTCCTGAAGCCAGGTTGTGCAATCCCTCTCCAGGTTGTAGTCTGGAACTGTGGAATTTGCATCTTGACACTTTGATAAAGACATAGGTGGTGTCTCTGACAACACTTTTGTCATTTGTTGCTGTCAGTGAAGGCTAACTTCGCATTTTTTTGGCTGCAACTACAACCACTGCTCGAAAGAAGGTTGGCTATGTTGTGTTTACTTTATTTTCAATACACAATAGAAGTAAGAGCCAGATTGTTATATGATGGTATTGAGAGTCTATAATTGCATTATAAAAATCTTTATCACGCTATTTACCAACACAGACTTTCTCAACTGTGGTCAACCTGACTTCCAATAAAATATATAGATGACTCTATTGGGAAAGTCTTAATATTTTTAGTTTGTAATAATCCTGTTTTTGTTCAACATTTCAGCTTTTTAAACAACATTACAAAGTTGAACTTTATAAAAAAGGTGGTGGTCCATAACCACCACCACAATGAGCAAATTGTAAGGTCGCCACCAGCAAACAGGGAGGCAGGGCCTAATTTTTATTGGGGCATTATGATGCAAACTTAGTCCTCCCCCTTCTACTGCCAGTTCAAAGTGCTTTTTTGAATTGTCAGTTTAGGGACCTGGACTAAGCAACATTTCTAAATTAGTGTTGCAAGGCAGCACTGAGTTTGCTAAAATACCTTCTTTTCACTGCTCTTCTCAGCAGTGTAAAGTGGGAGGAGTCATCAGTGGGTACTCTTAAGACCCTTTATGCTGTCGAGAGTCCAGTGTCACTTTGTCCACCATATTCCTATCAAACAGTGTAATACATCAGTATCAACAGAGTTATAGTATTTTGGTCAGGGCATTGTAAGTGCCACAGGCCTTTTCTTTTTATTAAGAATTGATAAGTAACACACACGTGTCTAAACCCTCATAATACCATTGAATGTGTTAGATAGATACAATCATCCACCTCACACCAATGAATTTCATATAGCTCTAGGAATACCTGTGTTGGATACTATAAAATGATTAAAGCAGGCAGGTGGTTGGAAGCAGTAGCATATACATATGTGGCTGGTTCTAACTTTTCTTGTGAGAATACTTCACTTTCCGTTGCTAATTTCTGAGGGGGGTTGTATCAATGTTGCACTTGCCTTCTATCATTTTTAAATCTTTGCTTCCTGTATCGTGAGTTCCTTCAGCAGAGTAACATATCAGCCTGTCTCCTTCTGCTCTCAAAGAGACAAGCTTATGTGGCTAGCTTTGTAAGGAGCTCATAATATGGTAGCCGCACTGCAACAGGAAACAAACTCCAACAGAAAATATGCAATAAATTGAATTTAGTCTTTAGAACCTGTTGTTATATTTTCTTCCTAAGGCCCAAGAATACTTTGTATCAACATACGGAGAAAGTCAATCAACAGGTAAATAATATACACTCAAGTATTGTGCTGAGTTTCATAAACCATGTGATGCCTTATGCTTTCACTGACTCCCCCCATGTGTCAGATAGTTTATATGAATACGTAGCAAATAAAAGTTCTTTATTCACGAGAAATAAGACGTTTCTTGTCAAATACTACTACTGCTGTGTCTCACCTTTCTTTGCAGACTCTTTCTACAAACCACAGGAAAACAAACTCTAACACAAGACATCCTTTCATTAGATAAACAGGATAAAACACTTTGTCTTTGCTAAAGGTGTAGAAGTGTGGCTTCATGACTTTGTATCTTTTTTATTGTACAACTGTGATTACATTTTGGTAAATGAAATAGTTAAATGAAGTCCTACTGGCAGGCACAAATACCCCAAGTACTGCTCAACAGTGTCAATAAAAAAGGAATCAGGTTTAAGTGGTCGTACCAATACTCTCTTTCAATATTAACAGAAAGATTTCAGTGCAGTGTGATTCTGACGTTTCTGAAATGCTTGCATGACCATGAAGATTTGCTATTTGGGAAGTTCTATAAAGACATGCATACTGAAATGATGGAAGCAAATGCCACATATTGGAGGAATAAATACAGCTACTATGATTTTTCCTAATTGTTTTCCTCTTTGAATTGCAGAATCTCAGGTTCCTGATCAGCCAAGCTCTCTTCATGTTCGGCCATTGACTACCGGCATAGTTATGAGTTGGACTCCACCACTGAACCCCAACATTGTTGTAAGAGGATACATTATTGGATATGGTGTTGGCAGCCCTTATGCAGAGACAGTGAGAGTGGACAGCAAGCAGAGATATTATTCCATTGAAAATTTGGGTAAGCTATTCTATGTGCAGTGCAACTCTATTGTGTTTTAACTAGCACGCATTCTTAAATGTCAATATGAAATTTATAAAGCAGTCATAGGTGCCTATGTTCTGTACAACAAGTTAATTGTTTGATGTAAGAATATGCATGGTAGTCCACCACAAGTAATAAAATCATTAAACCGTTACATTTCAATAATTTAAACCTGAGCTCAACTCCTGGTAGCTATGTCACAGTTAAAACAGGCTAGACTTAGACAAACTATTGTAGGAAGTGCCCATCTTTTAATTCATGTACCTCCAGACGTTTGCCCTGTCTGTTTGGTGGCTGTTGAACTCTGTGTACTTTACCCCTCTTAATCTGTAATACAGGGCCAGTGCTTCGCTTTTAACCTGGTTTAATTGATATACTTCTATCTGGCATATTTAACTTGCATATACAACCTTAGCATTTGGTACAAAGTGTACCCAGGACCCAGGGCCTCGTAGTTAAATGCCAATAGTGAACTACACACTGTGCTATCAACTACAGTGTCAGTGCAAACATGGCTTTAGGCCTAACATTATTGCCTGAGTGGGGCAGTGTAAAAATTGCAATTCAACCGGTCCAAATAAACCATTTTGACATTTCTAAACCTTCCTTTTAAATATATCTAAGGCACCATTTAGTAGGCCTTGTAGGCCACAATGCAGTGGGCATAGTATTTAAAATTAGGAAATGTCGGTCTTTAATGTTAATATGTTCTTACAGTGGCTAACAGCAAAAAGCTATTTTCAATGTAGTGAGGCTATCTGGACGATAAAGGAACACTGGCAAGCAATATTTAATATACATCCTGCTACCTCAGTGTAGGGACCAGCTCAAAATACGATTCAACAACTCTTTTTAATAATTATCAAAGGCTCAAATTAATCAGATTTGTGATGAGAATAAAGGAAAAGTAACATTTAGAAAGTTTTCTTTCCCTTGCCAGGAACTCCACAAGCCCTACTTCATGGGGACTAATACTATGGGTCAATATATACCCCGTATATGAGGGCAATATTGAAAGTTGAATATGCCAATTACGAATTAGTCAAATGTACCTCATTTTAGGGATCACAGTCCATGCACTGAAGCCTGATTAGCAGTCTCCCAGGGTACAAAGTTAGAAATCCAGTAGCATCAGATTACAAAACGCATGGGGGGTGATCTTCCCAAAAAGGACACGATCTCATAACTACATATTATATATCAATTACCATTCCAGGAGCCACTTGTCAATGTTGTAAGCTGATAGCTTGATTTATGCTAATTCAGGTTTTGTATGTTAGTGAAATGTTGAAAATGAGAGTAATATCCATTAAAAATCCTTGTAGTTACATCCATATTTGTGCCTTTTAGTATCAACATTTGTCTTTGGTTAATGGCCTCTTTTTTGTCTCTTTCCCAGTTCTCTCACATATCTATTTTTCTGTGGGCTTAAGTGTCAAAAATATATTTTGTTTAGTGGCACTTTTCAAGGTAGCTTCTGATTGTATCTGCCTTCCCCCTCTAGAATGATGGAGATGCTTCTAATTATCTGCTCACTCCAGCATAACACCTGTATTTATAAAACTGAATTAAATTGGAGTAAATCAATTTAAACTGTTTATTAAATCATGACAAATTATAAGTCTTAAATTCTGACCCAGAAGAATAATGACATTTGGAAGGCAATTGGAAGGTCCCTAGAGAGGTGTCATGCAGCACATTAGATTGGTGAAGGAATTGCAACGTGTAAATAAAAGAAATCGGACACAGAATGTACATTACGACATTGTTTGGCTAGACCCTAGGTTTTATTCACAAGTAAAACATATTTAGGTAGTTGTGACTTAGGTGGTAAGAAACCACATTAAATTAGTGGTTGAGCCACCCCACCAAATTCATTGTTTCCCTCGGCCTACACTGCACAACACGGCAAGCTTAGAGATACCAACAGACTCTTATTAGTGCAGGTGGTCCTCTGCCAGGAGATGAAGGTCATAGCCTCCTCCTAACTGGCAGGCTGGTGGGTAGCTTGCTAAGGACTAGATTAGTCCTGGAAACCATAGTTGTCAAGTCAAATACACACTTACTCACTATAGAGTGTGAATGAGTTACTATGTAGTTTTTAGGAAAATGGAAAGTCTTTTGATTCATATAATGATAATTTAATGAACTGTGTATCAAAGTGACGTATTTTCATTGAAAAATATTTACAGGAATCTTATATGCAAGAGTGAACTGTCAAAAATATGTTTTGCCTTCTCATTTTTCTGCAGAGCCAAGTTCCCATTATGTAATTTCCCTAAAAGCCTTCAACAATGCAGGAGAGGGAGTTCCACTATATGAAAGCGCTACTACAAGATCCATGACAGGTGTGTTGAAACCATTAAATTAATTTTTATGAATCTCGGTCCCCTTGTGGAAACATTTGAAACCATTCAAGGGTAGTACAAATTCAAATGACATCTACAAACCAGTTGGAAGAAGATGTAGACCAGATATAATTAAATCAGTTTGCGTTATTTATTATCATTTGTTTAAATTGAGTGATGTTGAGATACACAGTGCGCTATTTTTGCAGTGGTGTTTCCTATTGATGCAGGTTCAGAATCTTTTAATTACTATGTTTGAAGTACCTCCCTTATTATAAACATAACCCCATCATTCTTTCATCTATTACCTGATGTTCAGCTGCTCTTCAAACGGTGTCTTCCTAAAGTGGACCCAAGAGGATCCTTGGTTCCACACTAGTTTTATCTCAAGGAGAAGCTGTCTATCTATAATGTAAAAGGCATAACATAAAATAATTCATACCAACTAGGAGCAAGAATAAAATATTATCTCACTAGCTAGGCATTTTTAGCATCACTTTCCCACTCCACAACACTGCACTACACATTTCTTCATGAAAGTGCTCCTACGTGGTTTCGCAAGTTGCAGCACGCCCCAAACAGCAGCTGTTTGGGATGGCCCCAATGATGAAGCATGTCAGCTAGGGGCAACCCTGGGGGAGTGAGGGGACTCAAGAAAAGAATTCCTCTTTTCCTAAGATAGATGCCTTTTTCGTACATTCAGCAGAATCCCCATCCATTTGGTTAGATTTTTTTTCTGACAATTACAGATTTCTTTTTAACTATGTGTACCTTGGAGGATGAACCTAACCTTTACCTCCATCTCCCCCCAATTGTTTATTATATATCTAGAAATAACCTAAACGTAAATGTGTGGTTACAATAAAAACATGGCGTCCATCTTTTCACTCTGTCTCACGAAATATAACACACATTGACAAAAACATAATTACTAAAAGTGAAAAATATTATGAAGCAAGTCACGTGGCACCTGAAATGCACGCTGTCATTTGAAAATGTATCCCTTATGCTGCACCCGTTGTTTAAAACCTCCTTCAATGAGTGACTCTTAAGTCACTGAGAGCAAAATTGCAGTAGACAAATCATTTGGGGCCCCATATGGGATACTGCTGTCAACAAATGAAGACCGTGGCAGCAGGTGCTGTCAAGTGACAAGATGAAACATGCTCATCTGAAGTATTCTCACAAGAAAAATCCGCAAATGTTCAGGAAAACAGAATAAAATGTGCAGTTTATAAACTCGGTTAATGTATGAAAGAAGGCAGAAGGGTGCAATTTAAGCCAAACGTTTTCAAGAATATCATTTTTGGTAAAGGTGCAAGTCTCTTGCCTGTTGGCTTATTAGAGTTAAATGAATGTACAATTTTAATGAGCCATCATGCACAAACTTGCTAAACTATTCTTAGCCTTTCTTGCCTATTTATGTATATAGAAATGAAAGATGCTGATTCATATTCAAAATCAAGAAAAACCTAAATCATTTACATTTCTGGGTCTACTCACAGTGTGTTCATATAACTATGAAACGTCACAAAGGTGTGGGATTGTCTCTGAAGAACGCTGGTTGTCTATATAAAGAATTTGGTATTTGTGACAAATAGAATTATTGAGACTAGGCAGCTTCAGGGTGACATTTGAGAAACGTTTATATATGAGACTTACTAATTGACTACACGGAGTCCTGTAAGGATCAGAAGTGATGCCTTGTGGGTACTAACTCTGAAATATCTGGAGAGTTGTTTAAATTAAAACGTGGGTAATTATTACTGTCCAATCAACACCATTTTCACTTCTCTTTCATCAGACAAAAATGATGCCAATAGTAGAGTTATGAGAATAGGTTGAACTGGGAAGACATGCAGGCACAGGAAATGAGTTTCCACCACTTTGTACAAGCCGTCGATGAGCCATGGCTAATTGCCTGCTCCCTAAGGAAGCCATGCGTTCAATTATACCGGTTTCAGTGCATTGATTGATTCTGCCAATAACATGTTCAAACAATGACGAAAGCCCGAACAACAGTGGTGCATTTGGACTGTCTGTTTCTGAAGGTTTGTCAATAAAGAACTCAATGTCCTTATCCTCTAAATCTTTTCCTGGAGACACAAGATGGTGACACATAACTCTGGCTCGATTTCAACAAAGTGCCAGAAGCACATTGTGAGTATTTTCAATAGCATACTCCCCACCGTGGTGTTGTGTGCTTCTTCAGGACGCAAACAGATGACAGTGAAAAACTGCCCCACCATATTGATAACATCTGAATCACGTGGCAGAAAATTAAATGGTAAGGCCATGTTCATTACAACTGCAGTCACTGAGAGGAGCCCATAGAAACAGAGTTTATCACTCCTTTAAAGACTGGCTGCTGAAGGAAAATGGGTCAAGAGAGCCATTAAAGTTCTGGAATTGCACAGAACACTTGTGCATTAAGGGAACACCAGTTCAGCTTAATTTATGATCAAACATTCAATGATCTAGTTTTCAGTCACACACTGAAACATGTCAAACATGTTACACTTTCAAACTGATGTAGAATTGAGAGAGCTCATTCTGAAAATAAGCCTTTCCTTCTGCAACTTCTGCACTGTCGGCTCAACATAGGGTATACAAGGAATGTATAGTCTGAGGTTTATAGACCGACTCCCATCACATTAGGAATAGGAACAACTGTTAGTTATAGCGCTTCCAGACAGCAATAACTCCTGAAGATAGAGCTGTATATAAAAACAATTTTTATAAAGGACCATGCAATGCAAAATTAATGACAACCTGTTTTAATACATTACTACTCTTGTTTCTAAGTGGTGTAAATAGCAATCAATGTATTAGTACCTTACAGTCGTCGAAAGTCTAGAGGCAGAGTTGGGTTTGCTAGTATTGCGTGCTGGCTTCATTGAGTCATCCTTCTCTGTAATGGTGGGTGTTTCTCATGGTGTCATAGAATCAGAAATCGTCTGTGATAACAACATGGAATCTGAACTCGCCTGAATATCTCAAGCAGCAGTGTAGATTTTCTGATTTACTATATTCAGGGCCAGAATATGCCAGTCCCTCTACCAGTGTGGCAGCAGTGGGAGGTGGGAGTGCTGGCATGAGATGTTCTTGATTCACAGCTACAAGGAGTGCACAGAAAATGCCTTTTTTCATTGTGACTTTGCAGCCCGTGACATATTTATTTAACGCACCAGAGAAGCTTGGGTAATCCGAAATGGAAATCTGGTAGAACCTGAGGAAAGAATTTAAGAAGCTGTTTTTCCATCCCAGTACAGAGACTTAGTGGAGGGAAGTATTGTTATCAATTTTCCAGGGAAGCAGAAACAAATTATATCACATTTAAATTATAGGAATCAACCTCTCCTGAAGTGTATGTGTCTATAACAGTAAAAAGTGACCTCTAAATGACTGGACTACTCTGTATCTTGCAAGATTTCTGAATATGTGTCCTGTATCCTGCCAAGATGAGTGCATTTACTGTAAATCGTCTAGGGCAACACGCTTATATATTTTATGCATATGACTAAAAATAGGAAGATAAATATATAGAAAGTATTAGAAACAGATACCCAGAGGCACAGAAAAAATAATTATTCACATATGGATGGGTGATACTACAAATTAGCTTAGGCACATGTTCTACCAAACCATAACATTCACACATAACTAAGTTTTCAATTTAATTTAACTACACATACACACATGGATAAACAAACATGCTTTTATCCATTTATCACTAATGCAACAATGTTCGAAATATTACCTCGTGCATGATAGCCTCCTTGAGGTGGTGCGTGGTGTAATAGGACAATATGAGGGAAGCCACTGAGTAAAGGGGATTCATGTGTACTAAGGTAGCACATTTTGCGCTATAAAAAATATAATTGACACTGATATTTACCTGTACATTAAAGTGATGAGTTGTCATGTTACATACTGGATGATAACAATAAGAATAAATATGTAGATTTTCTTACAGTTATATGGAATATCAATTTCTAAGTAATTTATTTTTCCCAAGGCAGTCTACTTTCTTTACTTGATTCTTTCTCTATTGTCAGTAAAATATTATTCAAATGGCTTTGTTATTTCTATATAAAGAGAACACGCATTTGCTTTTATCAGGACCTGAATGTATATGAAGGATACACATTCATGGATGAAGTGAAATGATGTGCTAAAGAATAATACATATGAAAGTGTACATTTGCCAATGACTGTGCATATTTTGTAAACCTCTCAGTATCCTATTTAATAACCATGTTTTTCTCTGTTCTTCTTATGTCTTTTCCCATCATTGATTATCATTATTTTACATGTAACTCATCGTGATGTGCTTGACTGCTATTTAATTTCTCATTCGATGTGCTCATTTGGCACTTTTTTTTACCCAGATCCCATTGACCCATTAGAAGTTGATTTTTATCCTTTGCTTGATGATTTCCCCACCTCAGTCCCAGATATCTCCACCCCCATGCTCCCCCCAGTAGGTGTGCAAGCTGTAGCCCTTACTCAGGATGCAGTCAGAGTCAGCTGGGCAGACAACTCTGTTCCAAAGAACCAGAAATCAACAGACGTTCGCTTTTACACAGTTCGCTGGAGGACGAGCTACTCTACCAGTGCAAAATACAAGGTGACTCCATAACAAAATGCTCTATTGTTGACTTTTGCTTTGTTCTCTGTGACGTTTTGATTACATACATTTAGTTTTTAATTAATCCTATTTATTTAACATCTATGAGTGTGTGTTTGGGATGAAATCGACAAGCATGTTGTGTCTCAATTGAGAAAGCAATATATCATCTTAAGACATATGTACACTTTTTGGATTGTTAAAATCCTATCATTTGATAGAAGTGTGGTGTGCACGTCCAATTTAATTATATTGATTGTGTGATATATTCTGTAATGGAGCCAAATATACATATATTTTTTTTTTAAAGAACTTAGAGCATTTGAAAATATATTAATATCAAATAGTCATCTAACTGTAGGAATGTTTAAAATAGATAATTACATTTCATGTATAAAGGATATAGTTGGGCCTATTGTGTCAACATAATGTACATTTTATAAACCAGGCAATGCACTGACATTTGGCTTAGGCATATACTTTGCACACTATAATTGGCTCTGGGTGTCCCCTATTTGACACTCTTGACAGAGTTGTATCCTGTATCCCTCAACACCTTCTTTATTGAAAAGTAGCAAATAGAAAACCATTGGATCGCGTAATTCTCCTTCTTCTTTATTTTGAACATGGCCAATAAGCTAACATACCCACAATGTCACTGTGTATTAAAAGAGGAGTATGGTCATGGTATTTGTCATATTGCATATGCTCCTTTGGTGCTGAGATTACTGTGCATTTAGATAGGGTTTTATATGTGGAGTTGATAGTAAACTGGGAGTTGTGCTTAGAACAGGTGAGTATTGAATACATTGAATTGCATGTGTTCTTTTCTAACAGGTGTGTAGAACCTCTTATACTACTATGTTGGGGAATCTTCGTTGCCCACAAAAAACATAAATATATTCAGTTAAGTTATGGTTTTCAAAGAATAGTATCTATAGCTGTCTGTACGCCACCTAATGAATGGTTTAAAGAATGCTATAATGAATTACAAATAGATCCTTCAATGAAGGAACACAACACTGTCAATCAAGATGATCTTTGACGGCATGAGCATTTTTCGAAAGGTTACTTTTGTCATGCGCTAACATGGTGTGTTTATCTTTTTTTTGCATAGTCTGCGGATACAACAGCTCTCAGTCACACTGTTACGGGTCTGAAGCCAAACACCATGTATGAGTTCTCGGTCACAGTAACAAAAGGTAGACGGTCAAGCACTTGGAGTATGACTGCACATGCCACCACTTATGAATCAGGTAATTCTGAATACTGAAAAACACTTCAGTCAGGCTTCTTTGGAATGGTAGTCGAGATTTAAAAAAAGGTCTGTTCATGAATTCAGAATTTGAGTATTGTGCCAGGCAAATATCATGGCTCCTTTTTAAATATCGCTTTATATATTGCTTCTGTAATTCTCATAACCAAGATCGAATTACATTCATTGATGAAGATTGCTGTCCCAAATAGCTCACACCACAGGAGAGAATGGTAAAAGCAGTCATTCTCAAGAGGATCTAAGGACATATCCGCATTGCAAATTAGATATACAATTTAATTAAAACACATAATTGGAAGAACACCTCAGTGACCTTCAACTGAAAAGCATATCGATTTAAATACTGGAAGGAGGCAGAAGGTCGGTCCAAAATTAAATATTGTGTGTACGTGTAATTAGCAAACTTATCCCCATTGGGGCACAGCTAAAAATACATATTCTGATTTAAATACATAAGATCATTGTAATTAAGAAGAGGGCAAAAATCAAGAAATGTAAAGTTTTCTGACACACACTGGAGCCAGAGTAGCCACATAGAAATCTACAAAAATCAAATATAAACAAATATATGCAAACCCCAAAATAATTTTTTTCAGTTTTTAATTCTGACAAATCCTAATGGTCATAATACTTTTCCATTATGACAATATTATCTCGTACTGGCTTATTAAAAAAAAATGTTTTATTTCAAGTGACGAACATAAAACATTATTAATAAAATTCTAGAATATTGAACCCTAGCAGGAGTCCAAGCTCCTTCACTGCTACAGGGAGAACACGTAGAACATAAAGGGCAATACATTCGCTCTCTCTGACTCCTAGCATCATAGTTAGATCTAGAGGTAAGCCTGCCTGATATACTCAGGTCAGGGATCATGTGTACTACACACCACAAAACATTCTACTCCTCCACCAGACAGTGGTAATCTCAACGTGGATATAATGACATTTTACCACTTATGTTATGGTATTCCACCTGGACGAATACCACAATTATCACAAGCGGAGTACATCATTTGATTCCCCTGACAAAAATGTTGTCAACTATAGAAATTGGTATGGAAGTTAAAAATTGCAACCAAACTGAAAGTGACTGTTAATTGCAATGTCAGTGACAAGCATCTGTTTTGTGACCACACCTGGTCTGCATGTCAGATAACAGCATCTGGTTATGGTTTTGAGTCTTTTCTAATACCAACTGACAGCTGATCTCCTTTTGAGATGTAATTACCACAACTTTAAGACATTATTCATTCCTGACATGTTGATTGCATAATGTTGTAACCGTTGTTCAGGACATCATTTGAGATTGAACTATTAGGTGATTATTTAGATTATACCAATACAAAGACCTCCAGAATGATTACTGGGTAGGTTGACAGCACAGCCCATTGGTGTTAACACAATATCACATTTCAGCCAATCCAAGGCAACTAACAAATTACCTAAAGGGGGTATGATTTGATCTCTGGGATCCAATCTTTGGTTTTATTACTGGGCTTAGTTCTATGCCAGGTAGTCTCAGAAATGTGTTGCCTTATATATTTTACTTCTACCTTTGTTAAATATAAAAATTAGCTTGTCTAAATAAACTTTCTGTACAAAAACTCCACAATGCAGGAACTGGCAGGCATCAGGGGGGTTGCAACACTAGCCTTGATGGCACTGGTGAGGGACAAAGAGGCCATCAGGTTGCACTGTGTGATGCATCACACAGGAGGTGTTTATGTTGCTGAAAAGAGACCTGTAATTTACAAATTGCCACTATAGGCTGTCTGCAAATTCCATCATCCCTTAATATTGAGTTCTCAAATGAAGCATACCAAGATGTAAACAGAAATAAAACAAAGTTTAAAAGGATGAGATGTGATCGTGGGATAGTTGAAGCAGATACCTGCTTCAGTTTCTTTGCACCGCTCTGGCTTTATCCCTACTGAACATGTTTTGCCGCTTTTGCCACCCTTAGCAGAGAGTGACAATGTAAATGGAAAACCTATGGTATGGCACATTGATTGCATTTTACTCACTTTTAATGTACCCATGCCTTCTCCTCATTTCACAATTTTCATTATATGTTGATCACTGTTTCAAATGTTCTATTCATTCCCCCATTTCTGTTCGAGAAAAGCATGTTACTGCTAAAGAAACGGTATGGCTTGACTTAATGATGCTAAAAATAGTTATATTTCAAGGTACTAAAAGATATATCCTTACGTAGACCCATACGTCAGTATCCTGATTTGTACATACAGGTTTGAAGTGCAATTGGCATCGCTAAGGGTTTCCTTCGGCTTGACAATGAAATACACTTTGTCAGCGAATAACCTCATTCAGCAGAGACACATCCTGCCCTGCTGGACCGCAGGGCTGTTTTAAAGTCCACATAGATTTGTCTTTTGTCTTTTTGCATGTACTTTAAACTTTGACAAGTGTTGTGAGTGTATTTTTCTAGCAAGCTGCCAGATGGGGTAGCTGCCAGTTCAGATTTAAGCCCGAAGGAGACTGATTTATACTTTACAGAATGTAAAAAACGAAGAGCAGCCTACTTATGAGAAAAGAGCAGCTTTACTCAAACTTAAGTATGTTGCTCATTTCAATATTCTCATTAACCATCTGCTGCTTTATGAGGAGTAGGGTATTTAATGAAGGACTTATTATTTTCAGATTTCATTAAACATGCTTTTGATTCCTCGTAGTAACCTTTTTAGGGCGCTCTGCTCCAAGTATTATTAGATATTTTCTCTACTCCCGTTCTGCACAACAGGCTATTTATGTTTTTCTTTTCTTTATATATTTTCATTTCTGCCCACAAAGATGAGCACGTGTCTGTGGTTGTATAATAGGAACTGATGAAACATTCACTACTGCACAGTTGACATTAGACCCAGATTGGGTGGACATGTACAGACCGATTCCAGTAAATACCGACTACAGTAAGGCCATTATTACATTTATAGCGGTACACTATTAGATGCTACTGTTTGTGAAACTAGGAAGGCATTGGGTGATACGTGCACACAAGTGTATGCAGATTGACCTAATAGCACTGATTGTTTTTTTTTACGATAAATGTAAATATGTATTTAGAATTATGATATTATAGAAAATGAAGTGTAAAGAGTCCCTTAGCTTCCCAAAACTCAACCATTGTTATGGGGGTTCTTTATCCTTTTGCTAATTGTAGAAGGTAGAATAAAAGTGTAAGAAATGGAAAACAAAAAATAGACCACATGACGTCTGGCCTTGTAGCAAAATAGTTTTCCTGTTGCTTGGACATATAAGCTTCCAGCAACCTCTGCACCCATAGCCTTTCAACTTTCTAAACCATCCAATAGGGTATAGTTTAGGATTGATGTCCTCCAGCCTTTTCCAGCATTCTCAGCAACGTGAGCTCAACAAGCACTCTTTTATTCAGCCGCTTGATGTCTACGCAGGATCACAAAACATTTTTAGATTAATATCATTACATGTTATTGGTAAATTGTGCGAACACCTTGTGACAGTGGGTCATAAAAACATATTTTTTTCGGAGGTATATTGTGACATGTATACTTGAGCATACTTAAGCACAAGGGCTGTACTTGTGATACAACAGCAAAACAGAACCACAATAGCATAAAAACAGCACAGCACACCACCACGGCCAGACTGCAGAAATACAATACACCCACGAATAGTACAAGAATCAAACAACAAAATCACACCACCATGAAAAGGCTGAATGAAACAAGACTCTACAATACACCAAACAATAAGGCTACAAAAGAACAAAACAATATAACAGATCACATTAACACAGCATATCACATTAAGAAGACACTGGCACAATAGCTAAAATACAGCATACCTTAATTGCACAAAAACACAGTGGCAACAAAAAACATCAACACCACACAACAGTATACCAATGGCATTGAGTTACCTTATGTTTGCGCGTCATTGTGCTCAGTTGTGTTTTGTAGATATGGGGCATTCTTTGAACTCACCTGCAGTGGCGGGGAGCCGTGAGGGGAACGGCCGGGCAATCCCTCCACTAATCCAGCCGTGAGGGGAACGGCAAAGGCAACGGACCAAGCGGAGCCACGGGGACTCACCTGGGACTCTCCTGGCCAAGGCGGGCAGTGAACGCCTACATTTCCCAGCAGCCCCGGGTCCTGGCGCGCTCGTGACGCTCCCGCTGCGCCTGGAGGCACCTCAAGACCGCGGAGCGCCGAGCAGGCCTGGGGGTATTCTTTGAACTCACCTGCAGTGGCGGGGAGCCGTGAGGGGAACGGCCGGGCAATCCCTCCACTAATCCAGCCGTGAGGGGAACGGCAAAGGCAACGGACCAAGCGGAGCCACGGGGACTCACCTGGGACTCTCCTGGCCAAGGCGGGCAGTGAACGCCTACATTTCCCAGCAGCCCCGGGTCCTGGCGCGCTCGTGACGCTCCCGCTGCGCCTGGAGGCGCCTCAAGACCGCGGAGCGCCGAGTGGGCCTGGGGGCATTCTTTGAACTCACCTGCAGTGGCGGGGAGCCGTGAGGGGAACGGCCGGGCAATCCCTCCACTAATCCAGCCGTGAGGGGAACGGCAAAGGCAACGGACCAAGCGGAGCCACGGGGACTCACCTGGGACTCTCCTGGCCAAGGCGGGCAGTGAACGCCTACATTTGCCAGCAGCCCCGGGTCCTGGCGCGCTCGTGACGCTCCCGCTGCGCCTTGAGGCGCCTCAAGACCGCGGAGCGCCGAGCGGGCCTGGGGGCATTCTTTGAACTCACCTGCAGTGGCGGGGAGCCGTGAGGGGAACGGCCGGGCAATCCCTCCACTAATCCAGCCGTGAGGGGAACGGCAAAGGCAACGGACCAAGCGGAGCCACGGGGACTCACCTGGGACTCTCCTGGCCAAGGCGGGCAGTGAACGCCTACATTTCCCAGCAGCCCCGGGTCCTGGCGCGCTCGTGACGATCCCGCTGCGCCTGGAGGCGCCTCAAGACCGCGGAGCGCCGAGCGGGCCTGGGGGCATTCTTTGAACTCACCTGCAGTGGCGGGGAGCCGTGAGGGGAATGGCCGGGCAATCCCTCCACTAATCCAGCCGTGAGGGGAACGGCAAAGGCAACGGACCAAGCGGAGCCACGGGGACTCACCTGGGACTCTCCTGGCCAAGGCGGGCAGTGAACGCCTACATTTCCCAGCAGCCCCGGGTCCTGGCGCGCTTGTGACGCTCCCGCTGCGCCTGGAGGCGCCTCAAGACCGCGGAGCGCCGAGCGGGCCTGGGGGCATTCTTTGAACTCACCTGCAGTGGCGGGGAGCCGTGAGGGGAACGGCCGGGCAATCCCTCCACTAATCCAGCTGTGAGGGGAACGGCAAAGGCAACGGACCAAACGGAGCCACGGGGACTCACCTGGGACTCTCCTGGCCAAGGCGGGCAGTGAACGCCTACATTTCCCAGCAGCCCCGGGTCCTGGCGCGCTCGTGACGCTCCCGCTGCGCCTGGAGGCGCCTCAAGACCGCGGAACACCCCCCGCAACGCGGGACGCGCACGGGACGGCGCCGGGCTAAGCCCGGGCAAAGGGCGGGCCCTCTGTGGCCCTCAGAGGCACGAAGAGGCCGGGACGGGCCACCCCATTTGGCTCTTACAAAGTTGGAGGTACTGTATTTTTTCATACCGATTCTGACATTGCACTGTTCTCACATCATGTCCATCTGGGAGGAGTTGAACGCCCTGTGTGGCACGAACTACGCCCAGAATGTATCTACTCCCCTTATAGTGGACAGAGATGCCGATGAGGTAAATGACATTTACATTGTGAATACAGACAAAATGTGCACTAGTCCCTCACCACAACCCTCCAATTTACCATTAATAATTTTTCCAACTGAGGCGATGAATAAAACACCTGACCCAGTCTCACCACCTCAATTGACCCTACTGGCACAGATTGAACATTTGTTAACAACCACACTATCACCTTTGATTACTAAAATCAATGAGCTGGGAGACAGGCTGACTAGTATTGAAAATAAATTATCTAGAAATCCTATCGCCACTGAAACAACTGCCGCACCCATTCACTCTATTCTCCCCTGCAACAAAGAAAACTTCAAACCCACGACACCTATGAAAGCTCAAATCCCTGAACCTCTCATCTCTCCACCCAATCCAAGAGGCCAGAACATCATTATTTCTAACTCCGTACCTGCACCCCATAGACTACCCAGGTTTGCACATGAACGCAGGAATTGGATCAATTTACCTCCAGAAGCTGCCCCCTACGTGACTGTTCTTTCTGGGGTCCCTGCACCGATTCAGGGCAAATTTGAATCCCATCAGGACTTGTTAAATAAAACCATCTCCTGGCTAAAACAACACAGACCATTGCCACCTGCTTTAGATGGCGGCATTTTGAGGGTCAGGAGGGTGGGGTGGCTTGGTACGTCGGCCAAAGACATCCCGGGCGACCTTATTTTAATTAAATTCAAAACTATGAATATTGTCCCCTATTTGCGATCCTCCCAACCCAAAGAGGGAGATGGTTCCATTCGCATATGGGACTTGCACGATTTTTATCCCGGCCCCCGACCCTACCCGTCCCTAAGGCAAGCGACATGGAACTATAAATTTTGGTAAAAGGGGATGCCATGAACTGTGTGCTACCAACAATTACCCTTTCCCCCATTTTTGAAATCTTTGGTGATTAGAAATAGATACTGAATCCTGATGGAAATTAGTTTTAAAAATTGTGTAAACATGTACTGTGATTTTATGGCGGATTAATTGCAATGTCTTTTAATATTTTGTATGTACACTTTTATGATTTTATTTTGGAGTCGAAATAAAGTTATTTGATTCTGATTCTGATTCTGATATGTAGATTGCCTCCCCCGACGAACATTGTTATAGAGTGAGTTTGTCCATTCTAAATTAAATTCATACAATGGGAAAGCATCTATAATTCGCACATTATTTCCACACCTTTAGAAAATTGCGCTTTACAATTGAAAATGGCAAATGTAGGTTGGTTAATGGGCATAATTTTTGCTACAAATTTGACAATTAAGTTCTAGTTCTTTTTCTTGTTAAATATTAAGTTATTTAACAAACCACATAACAGATTATGTAAATTGCCCCATTGCAGAGCAATGATCTGTAGTAACCTAATAAGCAATGAATAATTTGCAAATGTTTAAGTAGACTCCCTGAATACCCTTTGCTGCTTTCTTCTTCCGAGAGAAGACAAATGCCTGCGATCATGAAATATTCAAGGTAGGATTTGACGAGATTCGAAAGTTTGATGTAAACATTCCATGACAATACACTGGGGAGACGAGCTCTCGGATTTGTACGTCACTGGCTCTGTGATGGTGGAGCTCAGAGAGTTCTGCATGCTAATTCTCACAATGCGTTCTCTTTATTACTTAGCCCCTTCTTCAGCTCCCAAGGACTTGACGGTAATTACGCGGGAAGGTAAACCCCGAGCTGTCATTGTCAGCTGGCAACCTCCACTGGAAGCCAACGGCAAGATTACAGGTGAGTTGTGAAATCTGAAAATGTATAAAGTGGCTTGCCAAACTGCAAATGTTTTTAACAATGTTTGTCTCCTTTCCATAATGTAAAAATTTTTGTAATTGAAATGGCGCTGGACTTGTTGATGCTTGCACACTGTGTGAAGTATTTAATATGAGCTTGCAATAATATTAATAATAATCCACATTTGTAAAGCGCGAACAATCACCCGTAAGGGTCTCTAGGCGCCAGGGGCCGTCAGGAAGATTAAGCAAGCTATTCCCCAGAGTCACATGGTGCTGGGCTAATCTGACGCCGGCGATCGAACCATAATCCCCAGAGTCCAGCGTCAGTCGCCCTGGCTGCGGTGCCACACCTCTGTGCCAGTTGTAAACCTTCCTTCAAAGTTCTTTTCCACCTTTTCATAAGACCGTTGCTTTGGAGATAACACTCCCATGACCGAACATGCTCTATTCCTTTCTCTATAAAAAAATCTTTTATATGCTGTGATACAAATTGGACACCATTATCCAAAAACATAATGTCTGGCACTCCTTCTCTCATGAACAACATTTTCAGAAACACAATTGCTCTTTATGAAGTAACTTTCCCAGTAAATTTCACCTCAGGCCATCTTGAAAAGTAGTCAATTACTACAATGGCATAGTTGGGGCAACTTCCCATCACATGTACTGGACCAGTAAAGTCAATTCCTATTTTCTTCCAAGGACCATCTGAGTTATTATACTCCACTGGAGGGTATCTTACAATTTTCTGTGACTTATCACTCCAAGCACATAATACACACTCTGCAATGTTCCGCTCAACCTCTTGATCAAGTCCTCTCTGCAATGTTCCTCTCAACCTCTCCATCAAGTCCAGTCCACCAATACTCTTCTCTTACCTGTTTTTTGGTAGCACTCATTCCAATGTGTCCCTCATGGGCCAGTTTAACTATACACTCCCGTAGACTAGAAGGTACTACCAATAAAGTTCCTTTCATCAAAACTCGATTCATGACTGACAACTCCTGACTGACCTGTCAGAAACACTCTGCATCTGGAGATGCACTGCCTTTCTTCGGCCACCCTTCAAAGGGATACTTTTCAATTTCAAGAAACACTTTGTCTCCTTCAATGGCCTCCAACTATTCCTCTTGTTATTTCCTGCCTTCAGGAATTATGCTCACACTAGCCTCGAACCAGTTATTTTCCTCACTCAATGCACCAGTCATAACCACTGAGGGCAATCGGGACAAGCAGTCGGCCAGTACATTTTTCTTCTGAGGCACATATTCCATACTAAAATTGTATTCCAAAATTCCCCATAGACCATCAGGCTATTTTAGGAGATGCTCTCCTTCCCCCATTTGTTGGCTCTCCTTCACCCACTTGTTGTGAACATCTCTAAAAGAGGACGATGACCAGTCCTGACTGTGGAAAAGGTTTCCCACACATATGTTCTGAAATGATTTACTCCCCACCACACAGCCACAGCTTTTCCCTCTATGATGGAATAATTCTTCTCTGCATCCTTTCATAGTCTTGAAGCATAAGCAATTGTGACATCTACACAATTCCTCCTTTGACAACATACTACACTCAAATCCACCAAACTGGAATCAGTGTTTAGTACAATAGGATCATTGGTGTCAAACGGTTTTAGTGCTGTCACAGTGGCAATATTGGTTTTCAAATTCTTAAACTCTCTTTCAAAATTCTCACATCAAACAAGGTAAGCATTTTTTACCATGGCAATGTGCATACATTTGGGCTTGTCTGCAAACATGCATATAAAATGTGAATAATGATCAGCTAACCCCAAAAACGAACATAACTGGTATTTATATGTGGGAGAAGTGGCTTCCTCAATAGCAGAAACCAATTTCGTTTTGGTAGCTATTCCCTCTTCACAGATCCAATGTCTTAAATACTCCACACCTTTCACCTTAAACTTGCATTTCTCCTTCATAATAGTTACTCTCTTGCAGAATTTCTAACACGTTCCTCAATGTTTTGTTATGTTTAATCACATCCTTCCCAAACACTAAGATATGTTTAAAAAAAATAGGTCACTCTCGGTGTACCTTTTAGCAGATGGTGCATAGTTCTCTGAGGGGGCAAAAGATATTAGCGGTCTGGAGTCAGGATGTAGCACAGTCCGGTGTTAGGCCGTGGAAAGATCCAGAGTGGAAACACTTTTGCTCATTCTTGGTGGACATTTTTACTATGTTAGGAAGAGGATACCTCTCCACTCATATCACTGCATTCAAATCCCTTAGGTCCACACATAACCTGATGTTACCATTACTCTTCTTTGCCATCACCGCCAGAGCTAGCCACTCTGATGATTCTGTTTCTTCAATCATCCAAGTATCGCACAACCTATGTAATTCCTGACACAGAGGTTGTCTCATCACTAGTGGCACTCCCTGAGGATAATGGGCTATAGGACTTACCCCATCCCTCAACACAATCGTATGCATGAATCCTTGGAGAATCCCAACATGATCTTTGAATACTTCTGGCACCTCTGGTTCTGCCATAGACACTGCAGTTTGTGTGCCCAACGCCTGTTCTGGATGATTTGATTCCAAACAAATTTGCAAATCACCTTGTTGTGGCCAACTCAACTAACACAAGCTCTACTTGGCAAAATACACTTTAAATGTTACAGCTGTTGAAATTCTAGTTGAACTTCAATGAAACCCACTAATTCAATTGACTTATTTCCATAAGCCACCAACATTACGTTTGGATTCCTGAGAACAGGTACTGGAAATTTAGTTAGGTATTCCCCTCCAACAAGAGTATACCTAGCTCCTGAATCTGTCATCATTCTCACCTCAACACCATCAATACTGATTTAGATAAAGAGGTTATCCTCATTAGTTTTACCAATTTGTTGATTTTATAAAATTACATTCTGGCCTTCACTGTCATCCTCCATTCCCTCTATCGCATTCACTGAGGTCTTCTTTTATTCACACTTCTTATTCTTCCTCTACACAACCTCACAAATTGTGTGTTATTTCTGCACCTCCTCCATACTTGTCCTATAGCTACATGACCTCTGTACACACACTTATAGCACATTATTTTTTTCTTGTCCCCCATTCTCTTGATACCACTGTCCTTTTTCATTGGTTTGTGCATCTCTTTCTTAAGTGCCTCTACCTTTTCCTCCAATTATATCTCTTTTTACCCTTCATTTGTCAATTCAGCTCTCTTCATTGAGTCAATCTAATTTAAAGAGGCAATTCTTCTGGTTCTATCAGTTTTTCTTGTACTTTCTTGTTGTTTACTTCTAATATTAGTTGAACCCTTATCATCCCATCTAGGAAAGCATTGTAGTTACATGTTACTGCAAGCAATCTCAAACTGGCAAAATTATTCTCTACTGACTCGCCACACAGCTGACTTCTTTAAAAAAAAACTCAAACCTCTCTACCACTTTGTTCTTATTCTTCTGAAAATTTGCATTTAATTCCCCTACTGTAATTTCACACTTATTTTCTCCTTCACTCCCATCCTCTTCCTCTTCTTCTTCCATAGACAAGGCTGGCAATTTATCTACTCTCTGCTCCAAAACAGTGTTTTAACATGTCTACCTTCCTAGCAGCTGCCTTCGTTCCAATCTTTTCTTGGTATAGTGGACATTCTTGGGCTTTATGAGAAGTACGTAGGAGTTACTAAACCCTCCATCATTGAAAGGCATGAATATCAGCAAGTCAAATTGCACTACAGTGTGTGTGTCACTGAAATTGTACTCTAAACTTCAACATGTAATAAATTACCAGTGTACATGTCACTGAAGCAAATTTTGATATGCAGATGTTCACTCTAGTGCGAATGCTACTGGGACAGTGCTCCAAACTGTAGTTCACATTGGGTCTCCAGTGTGGATGTCACTGTCCAAGCCACTGCCCAAACCACCGTCATTGCATTGGCTGAACAGCAACACAATACTAACACAGAATTTGTTGCCATTGAATATATGGCTGCCCAAACAATGTTTCTTAGGCAAAGACAAGATTGATTGGGACACTTGTCCTAATTGCCTATTGCATTACACATGAATCCCAACACTAATTGTAAGGGCCTCTTCCCTCTTTATTGACACTTCTTGTGCCACAACGTGTTGAAAATCAGCTCTATAGCGGTTGAACTTTCTTTAGTATTTCACTGACAAATTGATGCTAATCAAGTCTAAAGTTGCACTTCCCCATAATCAATACAAGTGGCACTTCCTTGTGTGTGGTATTACCAGAGAACAACAGACACCTAACATTTCTGTCCAAACAACACAGGCTGACTACTCCTCCCTTTTGACTCAAGTCTAAAGCTGCACTTCCCCTTACGATTTTTTCCTTTGTTGCAAAATAGCGTTATGCCGAGGGTGACATTACTATCCAACAAGGGCCGACTTCTCCCTCGTGAACCTGAGATGCCTCATCCATTCCCATAACATTAATCATCGTGTGTGATGAATCTTGATGGAAACACAGCTTTCCCCCAAAATTAGTATAGAAAATCTTACTGACAAGCGTTTTCATGCGGTAACATACAAGAAGCTGCCCACATTGGCAACCAGCCTTGTCGGTACTCCGCACATGATCCGCCACATACTCAACATCCAACACGTCTCAAGGAAGTGTCTTTCAGCCTCTATGCATCGCTTCTCCTGGTCAAAAGGCCGTCCTGTTTCGCCATTGAAAATAATAGATACCGGAAACAAAATGAGGATAAGAGGTACATTTATTCCTTCTGATCGGGAGCGAGACCAACAGTTAAATGCCAATGCTGTCAGTATTCTAGAGGCTACTCACAGACATGTTCCAGAACACTACACAAACATTCTACCTTTTCAGAACAGAACACAACACCTTGCTGCAAGCCAACACCCGCTGCACATGGTGAAAGGACAAATGCAGCATGGAGCTAGCAGCCTTCGAGAGTGTTGTTTGCCTCTCGTGGGTTGGCCAGGACCTGATGCCTACTTTCTACTGTGTACGACCTAAGTCCGTGTGCTGTGTGGGCTAGGCTGCATGTGGGTGGTTTGCTGCATTGCCTGGCCGAAGGGGGTTGCCTTTCGAATGGTAATGAAATAATGCTTTAGGTTAGAAAAAACGTAAAAATTCATTGTAAAAAAGCAAAGGTTAAAATATCGATATAGTTACGTGTGACAAAAAAAATCTGTTTAGGTTTAAAAAAGAAACCAAAGTTGGAAAGTAACGTTATAGTTAGGTGAATATGTCAGTGACAAAATTAATGTTATCAACTCAAAAAAACATAGAAAATCACCAGTTATAGTTATAACTTGCACCCCCGGCATGCACTGCTAATGAACTCACATCACTCATTACATGTTCTATGACATCATTGATTTAGGAACAATGAGTCTTACCACCTATCTATTGCATACTCTGATTTAACTCCATTCTATGGAAGATTTAGTATTGTGCCACAAAAACAAATGTGATAAACATAGGGGGTTCTAGGATAAAATGCAAAATTAATCAGGTACTATAACTATTTCAAAATGGGCAAAGCTGTCTTATTGGCTCTCAAAATGAAAGCTATAAAAAAAAGTCATTTCATTTAGAATAATGATGTCGTCAGCACTACTCAAAGGGAAAATCATTCTAAGACAGAACTAAAATTGCATGAGATACTATGAAGGGCAATTTTACAAAACAATGAATTAATCATAGCACAGTTCTCACACTTGCTGACAGAACATATTTCAATAATGTACCTGGGCACCACTTTTAGATAGCTAGAGCCACATTATCCATTTGTGGATACAGAATGTTGTCACTTTGCATTGTCTGTAGCTCGATGTAAGTGGCTGTATGAGTGCTGTGTAAACTAACGGTTACAAATCATGGGGCAGATTTACAAGCCCCCTGTGCCACCAATACGTCACTTTTTGTGACGTATTGGTGGCGTATTTTACTGCTCCATATTTACACCCTGCGTGGCTTTTCCTATCCTTGTAAATATGGCCCGTTTACACGCAGCACTTTGTGTGAAAGGGACGTTCCATGGGTGTTGCTGTGGGTGTTCCCACGCAACACCCATGGAACCAGACACATTTCCAGATTCACAAGGAATTGTGAATTTTGAAATGTGTGTGAATGTAATGCCCACCCAGGGGAGGCGTAGGGAGGCGCAACAAGGCTAAATGTTTTCATTTCTCCTCATTTTTCCTCTTTTAATGTGTGCTGCATTCTACAGCAAGCATTGAAAGAGGAAAATGCCCTGCACGAAAACAATCTCCCCTTGACGCAGGCATCCTTGCACCATGGTGCAAGGGTCCCTGCGCGGCACATGGCAGCTGTTTGTGCACCAGCGCAGGGGAGAGCACAGGAGAACGACATATCACTGTAAATATGTTGCATTCCTGTGCTCTGAAAGTGACTCAGTGCAGCGCATCCAAATAGCTTCCGGAATGGACTGAGTCACTTTATCTTAAATCGACCCCATGACTTTATTTAACTGCACAGCTGAGGTTAGCTGGTGGCTCACTGGTTAGAGGCGGCAGACCCGGAAGCAGAGGATGGCCCGGGACCAGGGTTCAATTCCCGATGCAGCAGGGTCGTGGACCAGGGTCAGTGGACTCGATAATTCTCGCCTCGGTGCCTACTCTAACCAGGGATCACACTCGGCAGCTCTGGACATTAGCTTGCCTCATCTCCACAACGGCCCCCCACATACGCCAGGGATGCCTGGTTTCACCTTGGAGATACCCAGTAGGGACCATCTCACAGGGAATGCCAAGACGGGTTCCCCAGCGGTTTACAGCGCTGAGATACCCCATGTGGGGTGATACATGCGCTTTACAAGACATCATTACATTACATTACATTACATTAGCTGTATGAAAATGCATCCTAACCACTTCTTTGCATGTTCCAATCTGTAGACACACAAATATGGTTTTCTAAATAAGTGATATTGCGGTTTGTACTTGGTTGCATAGGATGAGTATTTTTCCATCTAAACCCCCACGCCTGTAGGTGTTAATATTTTAGTTATAAACATATTAAATAGCCAACATAGGCCAATGTGACTAGGATCAGCTGCAACAATATCAAAACACACGTGAAGTCCGGACACAGGATGTATGACGTTACAACGCAGGCTATTACAACGCCTGCCTTTACAACGCGGTTTTTACATCGCAATCCATTACAACGCATAGCGCTTTGGGGTGCTGGATAGTGAAAAGTTTAATTTACTATTCCAACACCAGTCCCCGTGGACACTAGGGAAGGTGTTGGATAGTAAATTAAACTTATTCCCTATCCTAGAGCGCCCCCCAGCGCAATGCGTTGTAATGGTTTGCGTTGTAATGACCGCGTTGTAATGGTAGTGCGTTGTAATAGTTTTGTTGTAAAGGTTGTTCACCCCGGACACACAATTTGGGGACGCATTAGTAAAAGGCTCATTCATAGCATACTATGGAATAGATCAAGAATTCAATAATCTATTCCGGTATCCATCGAGGTAACTCAGCAGACTAGCAAGCTTCACATTGAGAGCAATGTGCAATCTGAATTTACAGATATGGAATCTGTACTATGGTTATCACTGAGCTGAGCAATAATAAAACCTGTAATCATCAGCTTTAGAATGCACAGATTTTGCACTGTATGATGATTATTTATAACAAGTTAATCTGAACACATGGTATCTGTAATAAGCACCCCAGAGTCTTCAGTTAAAGCCTCTTTTGTCACCAGTGGTCATTTTCCCATCCAGAACAGCCACTTCTACTCGGACCCATACGTTTTAGCTATTTATTTGTCTACACTTATTGATATAAAAAACAGTGTATAACATGCTCTTTATTATTGCTTCTGCTAATATGTAGT
Source organism: Lissotriton helveticus (assembly GCF_964261635.1). Taxonomy (NCBI): domain Eukaryota; kingdom Metazoa; phylum Chordata; class Amphibia; order Caudata; family Salamandridae; genus Lissotriton; species Lissotriton helveticus. The sequence continues at coordinate 275,315,496 of NC_136059.1, forward strand.
ACATATTCATTCAGAAGCACTGCAGATATTTCACAACTTACTAAAGTGACTAATTATACAACTGTTATCTCAAGAGTTATATCATTACAAAATAATCACCCATTCTCTTTACTATCTTTGTTTCAGAGCCATCATCTTTTCATACTTCTATTGCCACTAAATATATATTATATTTGTTCTAGACAACTTGCATGAACTGCAATTCACATGTTCGTTCTTTGTTTTCTCCTCTCCTTCTTACGTGTAGTCCTTCTCCTTCATCCCCTTCTCCTCTCTTTCCCTCTTATTCTTTGTGTTTTGCTGTGATATTTAACAACTTTAATGAGGCTGTTGGCACAGTAACTGTGTCCATTTACATTTAACACATTTGCGGTTCATATGAATGCAATTAATTTCTTCCATTTTAATAGCTCTTATTTCAACACTGAAAATGTTCATTCATAGACCTAGTAGGGTCTCTACAACTAAAACATTAGTGATCCTAGGAAACAGAGTTGGCAGGAATGGTCTCTTTCAAACCTTCCAAGTTACATCCAAGTTCTTCTAAGAGTATGTGTTCACACAAATCACACAGAGCTGCGAGGCCTTCGGGTGGTTATGCGCTATATAAATGGAATTTTCAATTCAATTCAATTCAGAGCAATAAAGGCATATGGAGGAATCTGGTAGGACAGGTATGTACAGAAAACAGAAACCAGAGAACTGTGCGAGAATCCAAAAGCAAATTTCAAATCCCACTTCTTCTATTTCAGACAAGGTTACAAAAAGCCTAATAATTGTGATGATTTCTACAACATCCATTAACTTAAGCACCAAAAACACTATTAAGTGTGACTCACATCCTCATACGCTGCCTGTGGCAAAGACTCTCAACAGCCACATGTAAAATATTGGGGAGAGGGCCTTGAAATAAAACCCCATGGGAAATAATGTTACAGTAAATTATTTAAAATAGATAGAAATACATGTAATTTATTGTACAAAAATCTAAAACATTTTTTATTTTAATTTTATCATGTTGTAATAATGTTTTTAATAAAAAACATAATGTGACATTATTTTTAGAATAACATTATATGACCTATAAATAATTTGATACTCACTTTTAATAGTTAATATTCATCAAAATAAATGTTGTTTTACCTCAACTGCGATTTTTTGATGTAACCTTTAAACAATAATTATAATTACATTTAATATTTCCAAAAGAACTAGATTTGAATTTGAATTTAAGATTAAATGTATTAATAATACACCTTACTTTGGTCTACATTTACCATAAACATAAACTTTACATTAAATTTAAAATAAAGCATATTACTAAATGTTTTCAATTTTATTAAACATTCTTACTTTTCTATATACATTAGCACAGAGAGATATCTTCCACTGAGGCAGAGATCCCCCGATCGAAAAGTATCTGAAAACGTGGAAAAGTTATGAAGCTTGAAAAAAATATTTTAAAATATTTAATGTTAAAGATTATTGTAAAATAATGTTATATATAAATTTTAAATGCAGCACAAAATACAAGAAAATCATGTAGAACTATTATTTTAAATTTGAAGTAAACATTTAATTATTTTAAATAAAATACATTAATTTAAGCATACTTTTCCGAAGTTTAAGTTAAAAAATAAAACTCCCACCTAAATTAATATATTTATATAGATAGATTTAAAAAGTCAAAAATGTTAATTCAATTAACATTACTATCTATGAGGTTTTATTTTAAGTACCTGCCTCCATTATTGTCTAAGGAAGTATGTTGCCATGTCAGTGATTGGCCATATGTAGTGCTGGACTTTTTGGCTGCAGTAAATTTACACTGGTAAAGTTGAGGGGATGGAGTCATGTGCATCTACACACTTCACTTTACTACTTCACATTCAGTAACAGTGAATAGCCAAAAATAGTGAAGTTACTCAAAGGTGTAAGAGTAAACGTATACATTTATATTTACTCACTTGCAGGTTTGCCTTTGTTAAAATGCCACTCTGTTGGTCAAGGTGTTTCAAACCCAAGAAAAGTACAGTCACCTTATTACCAACGCTACACATATTTTATAATGTCCTCTAATATGAAATTACATTAGAAAACAGGATGACAATGGGTCTTTATTGGAGGAGTTGACTCTATTCATGTAATATGTTAGAGAAGATAGAAAGATAAACCGTATTCTCCCCTTCACAAATACAAACTTGGCACTTGCTAGTTTTGTGCTTCTCTTTCAAGCTTGTTTTTTTGCATTGATAATTCATGCAAGCAAGACACTTACAATTTCCGTAATGCTCATACAATATCTGTGCTTATCCGAATTATTTGGATGATTAATATAGAGTGCATTAAAGTCCTTTGAGGTGATGATTTTGAGCTAATTGCTGCTTTTCATGGGCAGCATGAAACTGAAAATTACCAGTTTGTATAATAAATTCTAACACTAAGAGTACAAACATAATTGTGTCCTTTATTTTGCATTCATCACCAGAGTCTATGAATGCATAAGCAGTTTTATATTATTATACCTTTAAAAGGAGACCTTCATGATACAGGAGGAAAAATGTCAATTAAATGTGTGTTTAACTAACATGGTTAGTATTTTAAATATATCAAATTGCATAGCGGTGCAATTAGGGTAATATTTCAAATGTTGTCATTTGTTTTAACCTGCCAGTTCTGTGAAACTCTTCTTTAGATTTTTCCATTTCTGTTAAGAATTCGGTCCTTTAAAATATATTTGAAATCCAAAACATTCTTTCAAATGTTTGATGGGTTGAGACTTGTTTTTCTGACCTTGTACAGTGCTCAGCTACCTTTAGGCTCAGTTCAAGTTATATAAATACTGCCTACATAGACTATATATGGGATCAAGTACCCCCTGCTGTATCTTATAAAGATATTGGAAGTCACTCAGGACTTCATTTATAATGTCATGGAACTACGAGATGACTTTAAACTCTGAATGGTGAATCTGAATATTATCAAGAGCCATAGAGACATGATTTGAGAACTGGTGATGTTGGCACCCTGTCATTCTCTATCTGTAGTCCTTACAGTTTAATGTTTTAATGTAATTTACAAGTGGATATATCTTGGCAAATGCATTGTAAGTTAAGCTTGAAAGGGTCAGGGCAATTTACCCCATTTTGTCTCTTTATAGTGGAATTAGTAACCAGGTAACTGTGTAATTCTGGTCTGATAGATATGATTCTGTTTAATACAATAGGCTTGTTTATTTTTACTTGTATACGTCTGGAGTAAATGTGAAGTGATTCTTAATAAAATGTTTACATCTAATTAACTAAGAATGTTTATTATCTATGGTGCATGGTCATTTAATTTTAAATGATCATTTTTTAATTATAATTTTACAGCTTACATCCTCTTTTACACATTGGACAAAAATTCACCAATTGATACCTGGGTCATGGAGTCCATCAGCGGTGACAGACTAACACATCAAATCATGGATCTCAGCTTGGACACTGTCTACTACTTTCGAATGCAAGCACGTAATTCCAAAGGAGTTGGTCCCCTCTCAGACCCCATTCCATTCAGAACTCCCAAAGGTTTGAATAATCTCATATTAATGATTTGTAATTATTTTTTAAACTGTTATTTCATGCTTATTTAATGTTATTGCACTATGGTGAATAGCCTTGGATATACTCCTTGGACATACAGTGGACAATACATTCCTACGCCCACGCAAATTACCACCTCCCGCTGATTCTCTCATCCTGATCCTGCCCCATATCAGCACGAACAATTCGGTAACCTGGTCCTGAAGATGACCATAACCTACTACGGGTTGAAACGCCGTTGACTTCTCAGTGCAAACTTTGGTGCTCCAGTCTGGTTCACAAATTGCTAAAAACCCTTTGGTAACCTGTATAAATATTTATTTGTGAACCAAAAGTACCTTGTAAATTCCTTCACTTTTCTCACTCTGCGCCATTCATCTCTGTGTCACTTCTTACTAATGCAGTCCACCTTGTGTATCATGAGCACACAAGGTTACACCCACATTTTCCCCTAAATATGTTATTCTTAATATATAGTGCTCTTGGCACGTAGCTTTACCTTCGAGTCTCCCTGTTCCTTTCTTCTTGCAACTATATGTGCATGTTTGCTTATTAGCCCAATAAGTACTACCTGTTGAGATATTGTTTCTGTTACACAGAATGCAAAAGTGGGGCATAAGTAGATGAGCATACACGTAGATAAGTTAGCTCCACACTGGCATCTGAATACAGAGAAAAAATACCTCATTTGATGAGTCCAAAACAGTTTTTGATGGTATTTTCATAACTGTGGGTTATTTAAGTATTTAGAAAGACAATAAGGGAGTGCTTTCAAAGCATTTTGGGACCAAAGAAACTGGAAAGAATTATAGAAATAAAAAAAATACTTATATGTTTACCACACCAAACCTGATGAATACCTTTATTCAATAACTTCAAAATCATTTAGTTGCAAGGGTGTGGAAAACTTGACTACATTACCCATGCAAACATGAAATACTAGGGTGCAGCTCTAAGGAAAACTCATTTGTGGCATTTGATAAGCTAGATAAAGCCATAATGCATGGCTTTTCTTGGCATTGCATGGTTTAGTAAATGCAAAGTAACAGAATGCAATGCATAATGCTGCCTTGAGTTACTCTGTGTCAAGTAGAATTTATATGGGTGGAGCATTGGAGTTCCCATGCATCCATCCATGTATTTGAATGCAAACTGAGATTTACAAAGATTTCTCTTGCCCCTGTCAATTTCTACGTTCATTAAACTGCCAATTGCAAAATAATATTTATGCCTCAATATCTGTTGGTGACCCCCAAAATCACAATGAAAGATAGGGGACAATCACCATCCAATTTTTACATAAACAACTAGAGTGGAAGGATGGCAGCTCCCTATCTCCTCATTACTGGTTCTAAGGGCATCCACATGGAGTTTCCCACCCCATAGCTCATATGCATTTGTCCATTCATTCCAAACAGGAGGAATCACTTCCAGTAATATGATTATTTAATCAATCAATCTATCAATCAGTAGATTTGTAGAGAGCTTCTTGTCATCCATGAGGGTAGCCACGTGCTGGCAGAGTCCAGTTGATTAGCAAATAGACAGATCTTCAGGGGTTTACTCCAAAATAAAATGATAATCCCTAAAATTAATGCACCTGAGGGGTGAAAGGATTATTGCCTTGTCAATACTTAATGAAAGAAATGTACAGGTGGTGAATGCATAGGATATCCCTTTTGTGGGGACATGGTTTCTATCACCAGAGCAAAGGAGTCCCAGAGAATATCATTGTGTCTTGTGATCCTTGAGCCTTATGAAATCCTCAGACTTTCCCAAGGTGGAGGAATAGCCCTATGGATTTCCCAGGTCTATCAGATATTTTCAGGTTATGTTTCTGCTAAGAATAATAACGACCTAATCAAGGTTAAACTTGCATCACTTTCTGTTGTTCCTAAACATGCTGCTACAGCATCACCAGTAGTAAAACATGAGTACTGATTCACATCCCATGAATGCCTTTGTAAATCGCCCCAGAAACTCAGTGACAACCGGTGCAGGTAATAGTGGTGGGGCGGTGGAGTGGGGTGGGGGAGGCGACTCTCAACAACAAGGGAAAATAACATTTTTTTAAAAAGAAAACCACTTACCTTGTGCTCGCAACATTACAGAGTTGGTGATGCGGCAAGCGCAAGGTAAGTAGCTTTCTTTTTTAAAAATGTTATTTTCCCTCATCATTGTCTTTCGACTCTGTCGCCACCACCCCACCGCTCTTACCTGCAATGGCCATCACTGCTGAAACTTCAAACTTCCTGTCACTGCTAAACCGTAAAACTCCCTTTTAGTACAGTCTTTTCTGTTTGCACCAACTTTTAATGATATCCCATGAACATTCCGATTTTATGAGTATTGAGAACAATTTGCAAAGGTTTTTAAATGTATATGAATTAATACTGTAGAAGCACTAGCAAAATAATTATACATGCCTTTGTGAATCACCCCTCTGTTTTCATGTCAGAATTCTAAATTTGCAGGAATGCACCATTCTTAATTGCTATTATCCCAAAATGATGTACCTGTCTTGTAATAATGAATCATCAAGTAGCAAATATATGCACTTATCAGGATGTTTTAAACTACTTATGCTAAATACAAAAAGGAAATCCATAAAGTCAAACACTGAACATTTTGATTTAAAGCATCTCATAAACCACCAACCGGAGGCGACGCCTTCCCCACTCAGTTTGTCTTGAGCCAAAAACAGTGATATATTATAGCTTTACAGTGGTCTTTGAAAGATTGGATTACAAATGTAAGTGATAAAAAATGCAAATAGGCTTTAGAGCATTCCAGCTTTGTTATAAATATCTGCTTCAGATATTCTGCCTCACATATGCACTGGCCAAAAACGGAACAAATACTTAGTTAAATGGAAACGTCGCACAACATAGAGCAAAACTTTGAGAAATATTAGTAGCTGTTTTAGTTTGTTATTATTAGGATGAGGTGGTATCACATTTGTTATTCCTGACAAGTGTTATTAATTTTCACCCAGCAGTGGACCACGGCGCTTCATTATAATCTTTCATCAGGTTTGTGATTGAAACACAGGCACACCAGTGCACTGAATTAAACACACAAGAAACTTTGAGGAGAAAAATTAATTTTACATATCGCAACTGATCACTGTTTCCAGTTGCAAGTAAGAGTGGTAGGGTGGAGGGGCGGGGCGGGGGTAGTCGAAAGATGACAGCGAGGGACAATGAAATAAAGAAAAACATTTACCTTGCTTTCGGTGATGAGGCAAGTGCAAGGTAAGTGTTTTTCTTTTTTTCTTTACTTTATTTTCCCTCATTGTTGTCTGTTGACTCCCCCCACCTCACCGCTCTTACTTGCACTGGCTGCCACTTGCTATTTTTCAGTGGCGTAGCTTCAACGACATGTTTGGGGTGTTACACCTCCCCCTGATAAATGTATTTTCAGACAAATAGTTGGATACTAAATGTCTGTCGGATTTCATCAGGAATCTTTACACAACCAGACAAAAACGCATGCATAGTCTCCCTCTCTGTTTTAAAGGTGCTCAAAAATATTGGTTATTTTACAAAATATTGTGTTTTCTCTCTTAAAACTCCTACAAATCCATATACCTCTCCCTTTCCACTGCCCCTTTGGCCCTTCTCATACTCCCTGCTTGTCCCGTAATGTGTTTTAATATTATATGCCAGCCTGAAATCCGTAAAGTCTGAAGCTCACCCCACCCCCCCAATCGTATTGATCAAGTTACTCCCCTGTTGTTTCGATGTATAGTGAACAGCACACAATGACGTAGGGCCAGGCATGGCAGTAGCAGATCCAGCCACTGCTGCACCTGTGGCCCCACCACCCGATTACAACTTGGGCAGACGGACTGCATTAGGATCGCCGGCTCTGCCAGGGAACCACTTTTCACTGGTGTAGGAGCAGAAGTCAGAGGCGGCAATAAGCTTGGGCGGACCCCGAAAGTCCTGCCAAGCATATTATGAGTTTCCTCTCTGCCAGGCTTTTCATGCAGTTCTACCACCATGAAAAGCCTGGTGGAGAGGTAACATAGGGGGCCCTTAAAGCCCCCGGTACCTCAGACATATGTGGATGGACAGAGGGGGGGCCTAACATGTGCCCGTCTGTGTGCATGCACATTGGTTCCTGCACGGCACGGACCTTCGAATCCATGCAGTGCAGGAACCTAGTGAGGCAATCTCATTGTTGTGTCCTTTTAAAAGGCACCAACACCTTTTAAAGGGCACCACAATGGGAACTGCCATGCCACCCGCCAACCAGACTACTGTAAAGTAGTAATCAGGCGGCGGGTGGCAGGGTGGTGGCACAGCGGTGCATACCTCTGCTGTAAGGTCATAATCTGGCCCTTTGAGGGGTGTTGAGAGGCTTAGGGAAACTAGTAGTAGTAGAGATTAGGCGAGGTTATAGAATGCCTTCATGTTCGTTTTCCTACAAAGAAACTCTCTTGCTTATTAAGTAAAATTAAGTGTTGCATATTACTGTTCACAAGCCTGAGGCAATAAGTGCCAATAGTGATTGCAGGCATGTTCAGCTCCCTGTCCAGTCCTAGGAATAGCAGGAGCTCCGAAGCTGGATCACTGGCAGAATATTGGAAACAGAAACATTGTGTGGATCTAATATTGAGTCAAAAATTTAGAGGACCAAAATATCGAGAAGCTAAGTGCTGATAGGTTTGTTTAGATTTCCTATTTATAAACCCACATCTGTGTACCTTGAAGATATGTATATTAACAAGGTACACAGATATGGGTTTATAAATAGGAAATCTATGCATACCTATTTGCACTTAGCTTCTCGAAATTTTGTTCCTCTATATTTTATATATATATATATATATATATATATATATATATATATATATATATATATATATATATATATATATATATATATATCTATACTACTATTATAAAGAGAGAACTGTGTCCTTTGAGCCAGGTAAACTCGAAAAGTACACCACCAATCCAAACACCCAAGACATCTTTGAAAACCTCAGGGCAAGCAGAAGGACATAGGCTATATAAAAATAAAAAATGTACGTTCTTTAAAAAATTTAGGAATAAAAAAAAGTAGTCCCTTGCAAGTAGCGACGGCCGCGATGTGTGTGATGACATCAGGAGCGCGGGGAGGAGTGGCGTTCAGGAGCAACAGGAAGAGCGGCGGACATGAGCGTGGGGAGGAGCTGCGGACAGGCGGGGAGGAGCGGCGAGCGGCGGACAAGCGGTGAGGAGCGGTGAGAAGCTGAGGAGCAGTGGAGTGGTAAACTCAGCAGCACGGGGAGGAGAGGCGGATGAGGTAAGTGAAGCAGCCGCGGGTGCGCACCTAGGGACGGGCAGAGGGACGGGCGGGGGCCATGAGTGCTCGCAAGCCTTTTACTCAAAGTCGGGACGTCGGGGGAAACAGCGGACAAGAGCCGCGGGTGTGCACCAAGGAACGGGCGGAGGGACGGGCGGGGGCCATGAGTGCTCGCAAGCTTTTTACTCAAAGTCGGGACGTCAGGGGAAACAGCGGACAAGACCCGCGGGTGCGTACCGAGGGACGGGCGGAGGGACGGGCCGGCGGGGGCCATCAGTGCTCGCAAGCCCTTTCCTCAAAGTCGGGACGTCGGGGGAAACTGCGGACAAGAGCGTGGGCAGAAGCGGCCAGGACCAACAAAACCGGAGCAAGGGAACACTGTAAGTACGCTCTGCTGCTCCCGGTCGCTCTGCTGCGCCTCTCCTGCTGCAATGCTGCCCCCAGCCCCCTTCTGCCCCGGGCAACGCTGGGGCGGGCTGCTAGTATATATATATATATATATATATATATACATATATATATATATATATATATATATATATATATATATATATATATATATATATCAACCAATACTTCTCCTTAAGAAAAGATAGTCCGGGCCACTTGCAGTTACAAACGTAGTTTATTTCAAATAAGCTTCGCTTGATGTTAGGGATTCGCTATCCTAGCCGAGGCCCGCCATTGCAAGAGGCAGGGGCCCTAAGCGAATGCTGAGTGTTGGATATATATATATATATATATATATATATATATATATTCACTGAAAAAACCATAGGTTTCAGAGACGTTATAGTTAGATATTAGCAATTAAAAAACCTTAGAAATTCACTGAAAAAAACATAGGTTTCAGAGGTTAGCTGGACATTTCACTTGTACAAAACCATAGAAATTCCTCCATTATAGTTAGTTCTCCTAACTCTAACTAGCGTCCCTGCAATGCACTACTGATGATGTCACATATTTCATCATTCATGACGTGGTCAGTGACATCACTGATGTCATCACTGATGACATCATCCAGTTAATGTTGTTTTGTTTGATATTTAAATATGTATTATATATATAGCAATCTGCATTGAAGAATGAGTGGATATATAAGTGTCTGGATGGAGGATTTAGTAGCTGTGTGATTGAGTGAATAATTAAAAGTGTCTCACTATATACATGGGTTAGTGACTAAACTGTGTGAATGTCTGTATCACTCTGTTGTTGTGTAACCTGCTGCATCAGTTGGTCACTAGCTACATGAGTGTCTATATTAGTTATTGATTAGTTGGCTGAGTATTTTGTATGGGAGACTGAGTGTGTGTGGGTGGGGGGTGTGTGACTCTGCACAAAGATGTGTCAGTGGTTGATTGACTAGGTGTATGAGTTTAAGGGTGCATGTGGAAACAGTTGATTGGGCGAGTGAGTGTGTTTATGGGGTGTTGATGAGCGAATATATGTCTCAGTGGTACATCTCCAACGAAGTAGAAAAATAAAAGGCTAGTGTATGTGACAGTTGTTGTATATAAATAACTATACGTAAGAGTCAGTGATTGTGTGAGTGACTGTATGGATGAGTGTATGCTTGTAGTAGGGATTTTATAAGAGACAAAGTATGAGTTACTATCTGTATGAATAAATGAGGAGGTGTTTGTATAAGTGTGTAGGTGAGTAAATGAAAGTGTGATTGATTGTTTGCATGACTGAGTAGGATGACTGCGTAACCGACTAGGATGAGTGCTGGTGTGTCAATGTCGATATAGGTGTATGAGTGCATTTGATAGTGTTCTATTGATCAGTGACAGCATGTATGTGTGATTCTATGGGTGAGTGAGTAGATGTGTGTGTAGACCTAGGAATCAGTGAGTGGGTATGTAGAAACTGGTATTGGTGTGTCAATGGTTTCAAAAATGGTACTCTGTATTTTACAGTGAGTGATCAAAGGTTATACTAGTGTCTGTTGAGGTGTAACAGATTAACACGTGGATGATGTCATCAGTGATGTAATTTGAGATGTGATGAGTGATGTAATCCGTGATGTCACTGACCATGTCATGAATGATGTAATATGTGACATCATCAGCAGTGCAGTGCAGGCGCATGAGATATAGTTAGCAGAACTAACTATAACGGAGGAATTTCTATGGTTTTGTACGAGTGAAATGTCCAGCTAACTATAACACCACTGAAACCTATGGTTTTTTCAGTGAATTTCAAAGGTTTTTTAAATGCTAATTTCTAACTATAACGTGTCAAAAACCTATGTTTTTTTCAGTGAATTTCAAAGGTTTTTAAAATGCAAATTTTTAAGTGTAATAGTAGTAATATAAAATTTTTTGTACTGATTTTCTAGTTTTTTAACTTTATTTATAAATATTTTATTAATTAAATAACATTATATATTTTTTCTGAAAATTTGCAAACAAGGTGCCTGACTCCCGCGAAATTTTTTAATGTTCTAAAATGATATGTATGTGTCTTTAATATACATATTAGGGCAAAAGATTATCTAAGATATTCATAAGAATAATATATTTGTACTTATAATAAACTTATATTATTTTAAAATATATTGTAGCAAATTTGCGTTGGGTGCGTGCTTCGTGAGTGCAGGGTGTGCGGATCCCATGTGACCTCACAAAAAAGATTTTATTGGTTCATAACATTTCCCACTGTAACTATTGAAGGACCTCACTCATTTTATTCATCCTATTTAGAGCAATTCAAGAGAGACATCTCTTCTAAATCAAGAGCTAGTTTTGCAGTTTTTGGGGGTATTTTTCTAATATTGTATTGAAAGAATGGCCAGTCCACAACCTCCTCATCATTTTTCGGATGAAGACTTTTTGGAAGAAGATCCACCCAAGAAGAGGCCTGAGTCAGTGGTCTGGAAGTTTTTTACCTTTCCTGTTGGGCAAAAAAAAGATAAATGCTACAAAAGTCACATGCTTGATATGTCAGAGGGTCCTGTTGCGAGGCAGTGAAAAGAAATACTCCTGCGGAATGGCAAGTATGTACAAACATCTACGGACCATCCACCCACGCAATATGGCACGCGAGGAGATGAGACGTGCAGCACAAAATCCACCACCAGCCATTGCATGCACCTCCGGAGCGTCCACATCAACACCTCCAATGGACATTCGTCCAGAATTTCAATTTCTCGAGCAGCACTGCACTAAGTGCAAAGCCATCATCTGTTACGGTGAACAATCCGTGAAAGCTGTTTGCGCAGCACAGCGCAATCATAAATGTTAATTTCTTTTAATTTTTTGGGGGGGAATTTTGTTAAATTCCAAAAGCTACCTGTTTATTCTTTCCTTTTACTGTTTTCTTTTTTGAAAAACACCAATAAAACTACAAAATTGTTAAAAAAATACAAAAAAATACAAAATAACAAAAGAAGAAATAAAAAAGTTCTTATCAGAACTACCTTCTCTGGTTAAAAAAAGAATTATAATTGCATGATAATGTCAGAATGTTTGGTTGAACATATGTGTACAGCATGATTGACTGAAAGAATGCATTAGTAGTGTATGGTTGAATTTATAGGTGAAGATTTATGAGGAAGTACTGCAGCGTGACACTGCAAGCTCTTAAGCTGCACTGCGTTGTGGCACTTCCGAAGCACAGGTATGTGACTTATGTACATGAATATGTTGCAGCTCTGTGCTTCCTTCTGCACTGCTGCAGAAAGTGCAGCCATGCGGTGACACAGGCATCCTTGCACCATGGTGCAAGGATGTCTGTGTCGTGGGGAGATTGTTTTTGTGTAGGAAGGGACACTTTTCTACACAAAAATGATCAATAAAGGCATTTTCCTCTTTCAATGTATGCTGTGGAATGCAGCATGCATTGAAAGAGACAACAATGAGGAGAAATGAAAACAACTGTCCTCGTTGTGCCTTGCCACACCAACTTTAGGATGACGCAGCATTCACACACATCTCCAGATTTACGAGTTCTCATAAATCTGGAGATGTGTCTTGTTCTATGAGTGTTGCGTGGGAACACCCACAACAACACTTTTGGAACGCCCCTTCAACGCAAATCGCTGTGTATGAAGCGGTTGTATTTACAAGGAGAAGAAAAGCCACGCACGGTGGCTTTTCCTCTCCTTGTAAATATGAAGGAGTGCGTGCCACCATCACTACGTTACAAAAAGTGACATACTGGTGGTGCAGGGTGCTTTTAAATCTTCCCCAAAAGTACTTCACTATTGGCAGACTAATGCAATAACAAAATAAGGCTGGATTGGTGATTGAAGAATTACGTAAGAGTGACAGGAGGTGTCGTACGCTGCATGGGTACTACTTCAGTATTTAATGGAGTGGACCAATAGTATATATCTGCTTAGAGATTTGTAGGAATTATACACATTATATTGTATGTATACTTGTATTGCTGCCTAAGTCATTTTATAAGAATAACACTAGTAACTGGAAAGATGACAGTGTTGCAAACAGAGTGAACACTTAATTTATAAGTATTTACGTATTGGTTGGGTGATAGTATAAGTAGATACTGGTAGATAAGTGATTAAAGAAGTGCATGGGACAGACTGGACAATTCCTACACTGTATATGTACTAACTGGGTATTTATAAGAGTGTATCAATAATGTGTAGCTGCTTAGAGGTCTGCATGGATAGTGCACCCAACATTGTAGCTGTAGTTGTGTTAGTGGCTATGCCATTCCATAAGTACATGATTAGTAACTACAATAATTACAGTATTACAAACAGAGTGTATAGTGAATTTATAAATGCTTAGGTATAGGTGGAGTAATAGGATAAGTAAATAGTGCTGGATGGGTGATTGGAGAAATGAATGGGACAGATCGGAGGATTCCTACACTGCATAGGTACTAACTGGGTATTTAGAAGAGCTTATCAATAGTGTGTAGCTAGTTAGAGGTGTGCATGCATAGTATACAAAATATTGTACCTGCACTTGTGTTAGTGACTGAGTCATTACTTAAGTATACAACTGATAACTGGAGTAATTTCAGTGTTGCAAAGAAAGTGCGTGCTGAATTTATAAGTGCTTAGGTATTGGTGGAGTGATAGGATACGTAGATATAGCTGGATGGGTGAATGGAAAAGTGCATGGGACAGACAGAAGAATTCCTAGACTGCATAGGTACTGGGTATTTTGAAGAGCGTATCTATAGCAAATAGCTGGTTAGAGGTCTGCATGATTGTAGGACCTTATAATTGTGCACTGTGGTAGCAATGACCTAGGCACTTTGACTGGGGTAGGTCTGGAAATGCTAATGAAGGACACTTTTGCAGATTTTGTCCATAGATTGAGAATGCTAGGAAACATGTCAATAAAGCTGTTTCTGCTTATCTCAGAGATTATAGTATGGGGTCCATATACAACCACAATCTGCGTTTTATTATGGATGGCATCTACAGAAGAGATGGTGTACATTTCACAGATGAGGGTAACAGAGTCTTTCTCAATAACTTTAGACTCTGCATAGCTACTTACTTGCAGGTACCAAAATCTCCCAATAAACACAAGGGCTCTTTTTAGAGCCACCCAAGATCTAAACATATAACCTAGATTTATGGTTAAAAAATATTACATTTTTTTTGCTTGGAGTCGCGCACCAGGCACGTTTTGGAGTCGTGCACCCAGCGCATTCCCACCAGGGGATCACGCTGGGAGTCGCGCACCCAGCGCGTTCACACCAGGGGGCCACACTGGGAGTCGTGCACCTAGCGCGTTCACACCAGGGGGTCGCACTGTAGTTGCAACTCCAAATTTTTTCGTAAAAAAAATAACTGACTCATACCACTAATTTCTATTCGCCCCGGGGACCCCATCCCCCAGGGCCTATACACAACAATGTCCCAATGCCCCAACGGTCCCGTTGGCTCCCCCGTTCTGCGAGAGCCGGCATTGCTTTTCCACATGAGGAGCTGCTAACATGCAGCTCCCCGTGTGGAAAAGCAATTCTGCTTTGGATTTTGGAAGAGAGAGCAGGCTTCCCTGCTTTCTCTTCCAAAATCCAAAGCAGAGTTTGCTACAGTAGGGCGGTAATGTTTTTTCCTCAGTACCAAGGAGTCATGCACATTTGGTGCGGCTCACCAGTTCTTCAGCCGTTCATTTGCAACGCTTCGGTCCTAAACCCCCTGCATTGATTCTCTCCCTTAACCCCTGGTCCTGGCCATGATGATCTCCCCGGAGCAGCAAAACCCAATCAGCAATGAGCGTGTGCAGCACACACCAGCCTTTGCCGGCACTTCCCGAGGTAAGCGCAAATAATGAAACAGCGTGAATGTGTTTACAAAGCTGCCTGCTGGTTGTTTATTACTTTATTTGTGAAAGTGAGGAAGATGTTCACGAGCTGCTTCAACTTAACTCAGAAAGGGGTGTTGCAGGCTGGGGAGTTTTTTGGGGGTTTTCTGCACAATTTAGCTCCCACATGCCTATTGGTACTTTAAGTACATCTAAAGTCTCTGTAGGTCTTCCTTTCCGCATTTTCAGCCTACTTAAAGCTCATCCCTAACTTTTACGCCTCACCACTTTGAAATGTCACCATGTGAGCATGTGTTAATCGATGCAAACCTAGGCTTTAGAGGAAGCTCTATATGGACAGAAAGGTGATTAGCCAACTGAAAAATCAGCAAAAGAAAAGAAGTCCTTTATGATAAAAGCTAGAATGCCTAATGCACCTCAGTCAGATACTTAGAAATATGAAGTCAGTGCAGGGGGGACAAGTGGAGAGTTGTGGGGCCTTCTGCTCTGTTTATGCATGAGTCTAGCTGCAGAGTTCTGTATGAGTTGTGACCTATGAGTAAAAAAGCTTAACAATTGCTGTCAATGAATTGGCCATGTGCATTTTGGACGATTTTTGTGATTTGTATGAATGCAAATCGCATGGAATTCGAAATCCTACATTTAATTTTTTTCTATAATCTTTTCTGTCTATTTTATTTCTCAGAGCTTTATATTGCACAAAACATGACCCGAAGATATCAGAGCGTTTTACATGAGCACCTGTTGCCTTACATTTAGACGCATTAATTTTGTTAGGCACGAGGAGGTTAAGTTATTTGCCCAGAATCACAGGATGTTGAGCGTCCCTGCCGAGACTCGAACTAGGTTCCCCAGCTTCGAGGTCAATCCTCTCCACATCCTATTGGTTACATGCCTCCCATTTTGACTTGCCTTTGTTCCAGATTGTCATTGGAAGTGTATTACACATTCTGTACATGCTCATCTGACATCGCTTGTTAGAAAACCTTTGTCAAGGTTGTCCCCAAACATAAAGTAGAATGCTAAATAATTGATACATTTTTCATCAAATATATTCCACTTCAATCACATCTTCTTTATCTACCATCTTTTTTTCCATCGTTTTATGCCCATTGGTGTGTGCATCCCTTTTTAAGCCTGGCGGAGA
Organism: Lissotriton helveticus; assembly: GCF_964261635.1. NCBI lineage: Eukaryota > Metazoa > Chordata > Amphibia > Caudata > Salamandridae > Lissotriton > Lissotriton helveticus. The sequence continues at coordinate 275,331,779 of NC_136059.1, forward strand.
GGCTGCTGTTTCGATGTATAGTTAACAGTGAGAGAGCGCAATTTGGGGAAAATTGTAGAAGTGCACCATATTTACAAGCACGTTGTATTAGTCTAGTAAAAATTATGTAGGAGTGTCGAATTTATAGAGTGCAAATACATAAGAGTGTTTAACTAGAATAAGAATACATCTATCAGTGTGAAAACCTAATGTAGAATTGTGTAGAAATGTTAGAATGATGTTGGAATCCTATGTTATGTGGCTGTTGGAGGGGAAAATGTAATTCTGCTAAACGAAGAAATGTGTAGGCCACATGGCAGTTCACAGAGAATACAGGAAGCTGATGCATTTCCACATAATATGGATTTTTATGTTATTATAGTTCAAAGTATTATTGACTATAGAACTGAAGTATATGTTTTATATAAGTTTATATATTCATTGCGTGTAATAAGTTAGAATACTGTTTAGACTAAGAAGTTAAGATTTGCAGAGTGCATAGGCCCGTTTCATGTAATTCTAATAGGCCTGAATAGACAAAAGTTGTTTCTTTGATCTGCATGTGCTCGTTAGAGAAAGGTCGTGTTAGGCACAAACTGTGGAGCCTGCTCTATGGTTTACGACTTAGAAGATACGGTGGAGGTCGGAATTTGGGGCCCACAGTACAAGTGTCTGTTTGCAGGTGCGAGGGGGTTTTTATCAAGAGAGTGATGAATAGACTTTTGTCTCGGGAACCAGGCACAGGCCTGGAGGAGTCTTCAGGAATTTCCTGGGGGGCACAGGCCTGCCGGAGAGGCGCCTGGGAAGCAAGGTCAACGCTAACGATGGGCCCAGAGGAGTACCAGCATGGAAATTGCCGCCAGAACCAACACCACGTGAGGGGCGTCTCTAAGGGCGTTTCTATTGGAAATGTGATTTTGTATTAGGGACAGTACCCCTGGGTGAAGTTAGAGCAGATGGTCTGAGGAGCCTAAGAGAGCGGATGGGTAGGCAGATAGGTTTAACTGCGAGAGATCGATTTACAACGAAGACTAAGAGAAGTGAGTGATCTTCTTTGGAAGTCACCACGGCTGACACCTTTTTAGGTTAAGAACTTGTTAAGTAGGGATGTCACTTAGTCTAGTGTAGGGACAGTCTAACCTGAATTTTTCCTTTCTGTAAATGACTTCCAAGCTACAGCTTGTGTCTATTCTTGCAACTCTAGTGATTCTGGAATTGGTTTTGGTGATATTCTTTTGCCGATTAGGAACATTTAGAAAATTCCTGTTTGTATTGATACCTGTATATCTTTTGAACCTTATTTTGAGATGTTTGTATCTCCAGTTAACTTTGGCTTTGAAATAAACTTGTAAAACTTATTCTTAGTAAGTGGTTCTTTAGAGTGGTGTAAGTCCTTAACTGTTTGACCTAGTAGTGGATTGCCTTTTACTCAATGACAGGTACCAACGGTTCAGTCGACCTGAGTTGGAATCTAGATCTATAACTATAGACCAGAAATCCCGCGTTAACAGTTGGTAGCAGAGTGAGGATGGTTACCTTCTTGAGGAAGGTGATCTAGACTAGGTTAAGTTTACCCCAAGGTCCCTAGAGATCGAGAGGTGACCTGCCAAAGAAGGTGCTGACGGTGCGAGAGAAAAGCAGCAGAATCGAACGAGAGTGAGTATAACAAGGGTCATGCCTTGATAGATTGTGGTGTTTTGTGTTGTATCTGTATTGTAATGTCTTGCGGAGTTGAAGGTCTGTAGTGTGATTGAGAGAGGGTTGTGAGCGCGCGCAACCTGGTAGACTGGTAAACTGGCAATCTGGTAAACGGGTGAACCGGTGAACTGGTGAAAATCTTAAGTTCGGGGTAGAGCTTAAGTGGTTCGGGTGTATCGAACATCCAGAGTAGTTGTCGACCAGAGTAAGGGGGCCATGAGGTACCATTGATCGCCCGCAGGACCGAGATAGGGGGAATGCAAGAGTGAGTGTGTGGGTAACGGACGCAGGTCGAAAGTTACCGTGTGCAAGTAACCTATCAGAGAAGGCGATTGTCTAGACGTACAAGGAAAGACATCTCGTCAGTTAAGGTGACAATTACAGTTAGACTGTGGATGTACAGTCAAGGAAAGTGATCGCTTGGTCGGAAGTAATCATTTTTCAGAGTATGAATGGGACGCATGCATGACCGCGGAGACGAGCTGAGAAAGGAGGGGAACTGCTGCGAAGGGGGAGAGTGACGTCAGCTAGAGCCGCGCTGTGATAGGGTGGTTGGTGAAACGTCAGCTAGAGCCGCGCTGTGATAGGGCGGTTGGTGAGACGTCAGCTAGAGCCACGCTGGGATAGGGCGGTTGGTGTGACGTCAGTGAGAAGCCGCGCTGTGATAGGCCAGTTAGCGAGAACCGCGCTGAGATTGGTGGATTGTCATCAGGAAGTAAACGAACGCGGAGAAAGTAGAAAAATTGTAGGTTTTTGAACATGAAGTGTTTTAAATGTTTGAGAGGGATTTTTAAGAGAAAAAGAAGAGGATCTTATTACGGGGAAGAGGCACCGCCAGAGGGTACACCAGCTTACTATATGGCAACGAATGTTGGGTTGCATACTATACTGTGGCTTGATACTTGGAGTAAGATTACAGAAGGGAATGAGGAACTGACTTTTCCGAAATACGGAACGTTTAGGCTAGAGGTGTTACACCAGCTGAAAGCAGTCATGTCCTCACTGAGACCTTTGCCTAGACCAACACAGTTTGAGGCCCTTAATGCATGGATCAGGGCGGCGCACGACAGGAATCAGAACAGACGCCAAGAAAGGGTACGGCGATCAGTAAGGGCAGTGCAAGATGCTAAATGGGATGCGGAAGCCAAGAAGTGGAGAGTACAGGCGATTGAAGTGGATAAGTTGTACACAGTGAGAGAGGTTTCAGGAGGAAAGAAACCCATAGAAGAGGATGATGAGAGCGAGTCGGAGGACGGCCTAATAAATAGGTTGTTGATAGATAGACCGCCTCCGGACAATAGGGAGACGGAAGGTACGGAGCTCCCAAGGGAAGACAGAGTAGACTTAGAAGGGTATAGGCCACTCCCGATAGCGGATTGGGTACCTACCAAAGATGAAGGGTCACCTCAACATGGTACTGTACAGAAGGTAGTCGGAAGGGTTACAGTGCAGAAGATGCCAGCAACCGAGAGGGTTGAGTCTTATGAATTGCCAGATGCTCTTCAAGTACCCGTTACCATAGGTCCTATACAGTCGATTTATCACCCCGAGAGAGGGAAAGAGGAAGAACAGGTACAGCTAGACAGAGAACGAGTAGAGATGGAAAGAAGGAATAACACGACAAATGCCTGGAGGCAATTGCCAGGACCGATAACGTGGAGCACCCCATTGGAGTCAGCAGTGGGTCCCGTAACAGAGCATGGGGGTCCGAGAGGACCGATGGACCTGAGGGGACCACGGCCGAAATCCTTCAAAGAGCTGAGGGCTGACTTGAGGGAATGGGACAGGTCAACAGAAGCTCCGAACAACAGGCCAGGAGCAGAAGCTGAATGGGGAAGTCGAGGAAAAGGGACATTATCTCACTGCGGGGCTAGCGAAAGCAGTCAGGAGTGGGATGGTAAAAGTCAGGAGAGTAGAGGAGTTACACGTCATATTGACGGAGGGAATGGGCAGGAGCAAAGATGCAGAAGTACGGAGTGTGGAGAGACATCTCGTTTCATTCAAAGTGGGGGAAACCAAAGAACCCAAGAATACAGAGATAGGTTTAGGTGCACACACCACGCACCTAATGATAACGTACAGCACTGGCATCGTGGGAATACAGGGAACAGCGAGGGATCTTGCCATGTGTTCAGTGATCAGAGACCACCGGCAAATGGTGAAGAAATGGGGAATAACGGAATGCCTTACCATGCACCTAGAGAAACCAGGCAGGATGGGAATTGTGGGACTATGGGAAATAGGAAAGTGTTTCACTATCCACCCAGAGAGAATGGAACTGCATGGGACCTGGAGAGATGGGAGCATGGGAGGACTCCCCATAACTCGCCTGAGCCCAGACGTAGGACTCAGAGCTGTGATGGGAGAGATGTAAATGGACTCTCTAGAGATGGCATACTGAAAGCTGTGGTGAAAGCTAAAAGACTCGATGTGACCAGCTTAAGATCTGATCTGGACGATATAATAGATGGCACATTATCTTTAGAAAGGATTGACTTGTACGAACAAGATGAGTTGCTGTTTATAGCAAAGGACATCACTCGAAAGGCAAGAGCAACTCATGAGAAACTGTCTGAACTGGCAGACAGGTATACGGTAGATTTGTCCAGAACAAAGACATTGTAGGGTAACCATAGGTTGCAGTATTCAGACCAGGACTTAGATGAGAAGAGAACTACAGGATTAAAAACACACATAAGGGAACTGATCACAGGAATAAGAGCATGGAGAGATCTGGACAAATGGGAAGAGAGGTGGTCCAAAAAGGGAACTGTTAGGCGGAGTACGAATGTGATGTCTTCGGAGGGAAAGCTAATGCAGATGGAGGCATTCCCTTTGCGAGAAATAGCGAATGGGAATTATGTACACGTGCCCTGGAGTAGAGGAGATTTGGCCGCATTTACCAACTCATTTCCGAAGTTAAGGGAGAATCCGGTAGAGTGGTATAAGCAGTTAGAGAGGTTTGTCAAAATTTCAAAAGTATTGTTGATTGATTTGAACACCCTATTCGACATTGTGGTCCCAGGAGACTTGTGGATAGCATGCAAGATTAGTGTAGACTGGCCAACTGCAGAACCAGAAAGGAATGCTATTACTAATGGACCGTCAGAAAGTGTCATGTTAAAATATGAAAGGGTAATAACTTGGTTGAAAGATAAGGTGCCACCACAAGACATAGATTGGGTAAAAATAGACCGAACAAGGCAGGAACCCAAAGAGACAGTTCATGAGTTTTATGAGAGATTGCTGAAAACGTTCAAACAATACAGTGGACTCGATGTAATGGATCCCAAGGATATAGGACAGTTTGTATCAAAGTTCGTTTTGGGGTTGAGACCTGATATTTGTTTGATGATTCAGCAACATTTAATTTGTTGGCAAAACAAACCATTGGATGAAATTTTGAGATATGCGAGGTATTGCAGTGATGAAATAGATTCTAAGGCAAAGAAATTGAAGGAGAAGCTTATGGTGGTGCAGATGCAGTCAGCTGGAAAGTGTGGACAGCAGCAACAGGGAACAGGGACGATGGGACGAAAATCAAATGGTCAGAATAAGAACAACGAGGAGAGTCTGAGACCTAGAATAGATTTTGCTACATTGAAAAAAACGACAAAGTGCCACCAGTGTCACCAGGTGGGACATTGGAGACGCGAGTGTCCCTATAACCCTGAAAATGGAGAACTAGAAGTAGAGGAGGAAGTTCAAGAGGTCCCAGTTCAAGGGGTGACCATGTCAAGAAGTAATGTGGCCAAAGGGGGGACTTCGGCTCCACGAGCTCAGTTCCCGCAGCCACCAAGGATTACGACAGGGGGAAAGATTCATCGACAAATGCCTCTTTTTATAGACGAAGGAGAGTGTTACTACATTGATCCATTGACGGGACAACGTGTAAGTAGAGAAGAGGACTGTACCCTTGGGGCAGTTCTAGAGGTGGATCAAAGAGGACCGTTTGTTGAGGCTGAAGTGGCAGGGTGTCCTACAACATTCTTGGTGGATACTGGAGCTACTCGATCAACCTTGAGATCGGCAGTGGTTCCAGATTTACCAATGTCGGGGGAAACAATTCAAGTGGTAGGAGTAGTAAATAGGAGAATGACTAGCCCTTTGACGGAACCAGTGTCAGTGAAAATAGGAAACTACACCAATGAACACCAGTTTGTAGTATGTGATTCAAGTCCTGTGTGTCTGTTAGGAAGTGACTTATTGTGCAAACTGAACTGCACAATATACTGCACACCTCAGGGGGTGGAGGTACTGACTACTGACGATGATGCTACCTTTAAAGTTACAAATTCGAGAACATGCATAGAACTGTATCCTACCCTGACTGTGGAGGACCTTCCTTGGGACTTACGAGATGCAGTGGCATCAGAGGTATGGGATTTTACTGGAGAAGAGATAGGATTGATCAAAGGGGTAGAACCAGTGAAGATCATGGTAAAACCAAATGTTGAATATCCTAGAACGCCTCAGTACAAACTGACCCCGGAGACGATAGCAGAAATAAAACCTGTAATTGACTCTATGATTCAACAGGGAATACTGAAGGAAATCGTGGGTAGTCCATGCAACTCCCCGATTATGGGTTTGCAGAAACCTAGTGGGAAATTTAGAATAGTACAGGATCTTCGAAAAATTAATACCATAGTTGTTTCATGTTGTCCAGTGGTACCGAATCCATCAGTGATATTGTTTCAGATACCATTCCAAGCTGAGTGGTTCACAGTGATAGATATTTGTCAGGCTTTCTTTTCAATTCCATTAGATGAGGAGAGCCAGTACCTTTTTGCTTTTAAACTGGAAAATCGTGTTTTAACATGGTGTCGTATCCCACAAGGGTATACAGAGAGCCCATCGATTTTCAACCAGATGTTGAAGAAAAATCTTGAAAGTCTGGTACTGCCACAGAACTCGGTTCTGGTCCAGTACATAGACGACCTACTTGTTGCGTCAGGAACAGAAGAAGCTTGTACGGTAGATACCATTGCCTTGCTGAACCATTTAGCTGAAAATGGACACAAGGTATCTCCGAACAAATTGCAGTACTGTCTGACAGAAGTACAGTACTTGGGTCACCGAATAGAAAAAGGAAAGCGCAAGGTGTCACCAAATAGGATAGAGGCGATAATGAAGATGAACGCGCCTACGACACAGAGAGAAGTCAGGATGTTCCTAGGAATGGTTGGTTATTGCCGACAGTGGATAGCTAACTTTTCACTGAAAGCAAAACCCTTACAAAAACTGACGCACAAGGAGGTGAGTGATCCGGTACCATGGGACAAAGATTGTTTGATGGCGCTCTTACAGCTGAGAGAGGATTTGTGCGGTGCTCCAGCCCTGGGAATGCCAGATTATGAGAAACCATTTTCACTTTACTGCAGCGAAAGGGAAGGTTGTGCTTTGTCAGTGTTAGTACAGACCCATGGAAATGCCCGTAGACCAGTTGCATACTTCTCGGCTACTTTAGATCCGGTAGCCGCAGCGTTGCCCGGATGTCTCAAATCCGTTGCTGCAACAGGTGTCAGCATTGAGAGGTGTGAGAACATTGTGATGGGACATCAATTAGTGGTGTATGTACCACATTCTGTAGAATTGTTAATGACCAGGACCAAGACACAGCACTTGACCAATAGTAGGCTCACGCGCTATGAGCAACTTATTCTTGCTGCGGAGAACGTGACCCTTAAGAGGTGCTCTGTTTTGAATCCTGCTACATTGATGCCACTTCCTAATGATATAGAAGGCGAAGAATGTGAAGATCACGATTGCCTTGATGTGACTGAACTATGCACGAAGCCAAGACCAGATATTGTGGATGAGCCGTTGACTGACCCTGATGAAATTTTCTTTGTTGATGGCTCATGTTTAAGAGATGATACTGGTCGGTTGAGAGCAGCTTATGCTGTTTGCACCATTACTGGAGTTGTGGAAGCCGCTTGTCTGGAAGGAGTACACTCCGCTCAGGTAGCAGAAATCATTGCATTGACACGTGCCTGTATAGCAGGTAGCAAAATTAGAGTCACCATTTATACCGATAGCCAATATGGTTTTGGTGTAGTTCATGATTTTGGGCAATTGTGGTCTCAGAGAGGTTACATGACCTCCTCTGGTTCGCCTATTCGAAATGGAGAATTTGTGCGACTGCTGTTAGAAGCATTACAAGGTCCAGCTGCAATTGCAATTGTCAAATGTGTAGCCCACACCAAAAATACAGATTTTGTGTCAGAAGGTAATAGATATGCGGATGAAGTTGCCCGCTACTGTGCGGAGCAAGGATATTCTTTCACGGAGGTGGAAGTAGGTGGGGCACAGGAAAAGACAGAGTTAAACATGATGTTAGAAACCGTTGACACCTGGGAAGATTTGAAGGTAATGCAAGAGAATGCACCTGAATCAGAGAAAAAGACATGGGAAACAGCAGGTTGTGTGAAAAGTGAAATGGATTACTGGGTTTCAGCAGATGGAAGGGCAGTGTTACCTGAGGAATTAGTGAGTCCAATGGCACGACAGATACATGGTCCAGTACACTTAGGAAGAGATGTCATGCTGAGGGTAGTTAGGCAGACTTGGTATTGCCCTAAGTTTAGGATTGCAGCAGAAGCAGTCTGTAGGAGATGCGTTACTTGTCAGCAACTGAACGTAGGGAAAAGAACACCAGTTACAATGAGTCACATTGGGAGGTCTGGGGGGCGTTTCAACCGAATGCAATTAGATTTTATAGAGATGCCAAAAAGCAACCGCCTCAGGTATGTTCTGGTGGTTGTATGCATATTTTCCAGATGGGTCGAAGCATACCCTACACGCAGGTGCGATACACTCACAGTAGCAAAGTTGTTGCTTAGAGAGTTGATCCCGCGCTTCGGGGTGCCGACCTCTCTGGAATCAGATCGAGGAACTCATTTCAACAGTGAAGTTGTGAAGATGCTTTGCTCTGCGTTGAATATTGATCAGAAGTTGCACTGTAGCTATCGACCAGAGGCTTCAGGTATCGTGGAGCAGATCAATGGCACTTTGAAGTCCCGAATAGCCAAAGTATGTTCATCGACTTCCTTAAGTTGGCCTGATGCTCTGCCCTTGGTACTCATGAGTATGCGTAGCACACCAGACAGGAGGACAGGTCTCTCTCCACACGAAGTTTTAATGGGGAGGGCAATGAGACTTCCGTCTGTACCGACTACAGCTTTGTTGAATATTACAGATGACCTGATCCTGGATTACTGCAAGGGACTGTCTGACGCCATTCATTCTGTGTCCCTTCAGGTGCAGGCCGCTGAAGTTCCATCTTCAAGAGACCTATGTCACGACTTGTGCCCAGGTGACTGGATCCTATTGAAGAAGCACGTCCGGAAGAACTGCCTAGACGTGCGTTGGAAGGGGCCCTATCAGGTCATATTGACAACGAATACTGCCATGAAGTGTGGAGGGCTGCCAAACTGGATCCACGCTTCCCATACTCGAAGAGTTCCAGCACCCCTAGAAGAAACAGCTCCTCTCGCAGATGAGTATCCAGCTGTGGACGGCGAACCACTAGAGGGGATCAGTCAAGCTGTGGGGGTGTCGGAAGAAGTTGGGAGCGCTACAGATCCAGAAGAAGAAAGACAGGACGACAGTGAAACTGAAGTTGCCACAGAAGGAGAAAGTTGCTGTGAATACGGCTCAGATACATATCAAGTCCAGAGTGATCAAGAACTGAGTGAGAGGACGAGATACAGGAGAACAAGGCGTGGAGAAGCTAGTTGGCCTGAAAGAAGAAAGAGGCCGAGCTTGAAGTCAACTCCAGAAAGAACTCTTGCTCCTATATCTGAAGACTCGGATCTGGACGAAAGTGCACGAGGACAGGAACAGGAAGGTCCGCGAAGATCGAGGAGAGTGCGAGTGCTTTGCAGAAGATACGCTACTCCTGAGTGGACCTACCTCGCTGCAGATGTCCAGTGTACAGGGATCTGGGAGGGTGAGGGAAGTGACCCTGACCAGTACTGACCCCATCATAACAGTGGAAATAGTGTTGCTGATACCGGGAGTGGAGGTCGAAGGGTTGCTGACACTCAATATCCCCTATCCTCCTTATCTGAGCGGAATAAGAGACATGATTTTTAACAGAATAGATTTCCCGACTTGTTGTCCAAGGAGGTCAATACTTGGGGAGATCCTTCTTTGTTTGGAAATATTAGAGTGCGTGACTAAAGTTGCTGGATCACGTATAATTATGTATTGCTAAAGGACTTTGGAAAAAACTTTGTAAATAAACAGATTGAGAGATAACCTAGCACCGAGTGGAAGAAGAGATTTAGGGACTTCCACATAGAGGACGGAGAAGGGCTAGGGTTGTCTGTTGCTATGGAACTCAAAGACTGATCTTGCGGAAGGGACTATCAGCTTCCAGGTGTGGTTCGAAAAGAGACATTGTGCAAAGAAAAGAGACATTGTGCTGTGAAAGAAAACCGGAACTACACTGTTTGAGATCATGGAGGTTGGCAACCCGAACCGCAGGACAAAATGCATAGTAGGCACACTTTTAGTGGGAGTGATTTTTCTTATAGTTTTAGTGGTTACTATATCATACGTAGTGGGACATGAAAATGAAGAGAAAGCAACAAAGGAAGCAAAAATTATATCGATACAGAAACCTACTACTGCTGGTAAAAAGGGGGACAATACAGAGAAAGATAAAGCTTTACTAGCAGCAGAGACTCGTAGGTTACATGTAGATGCATCACAGGGGAATTTTAAATCAAATGCATATGCTAAATTGCTTTATGAATATGTAGATGCTATGGAGGCTAAAAATTGTTATGTGTGCATGAAATTGCCAGCCTCTGTAGACGAAGGTATTAGATATCATCATCTTCCATTGACTTATGGAATCACATGTAGTTTGTTGCTGAGTATATTTTATGAACGTGATGGTTTCTAATATTATTTCTCAAACTTTGATTCTGTGTTTGAATAAGTGGGATTATTATAAAAGTGAAGACAGATTACAGAAATGTTTCCTTCCTTGGAAAACATTAGATACTTCACATGCCCGAAGAAATAATTTGACTTGTACGGTGTCAGAAATTGAGAAAAAGTTTGTAGGACAGGTGGATGCTCGGTATAGGAGACAGACGATTTTAAAATCTTCAGGTCAATGGAAAACAGATTGGACCGAGGAAGAAAGGTCACACCAACGAAAGGGTAGCAATGGTCCAATAGCTTTAGATCGAGAGAAAAAGGGGAAACTGTGCATACATAGGGGTGAAACCTATTACGAAAATGTGTTTGTGGGAGAAGTAAGTTGTGAACATGCTTTTCAATTAGAATATTATTCAAAGGATTTCCTGAAGGAAATGCAGGTAATCCCAAATGTATATTTTGTTTGTGGAAGAAATGCATACGTGAAACTACCAGATAATTGGTATGGATCATGTTATTTTGCAATTGTCTTCCCCAAAATATACCATGCTGAGGATTTAGAAATCATAGAGGGAGGAACCCGAGCTAGAAAAAGAAGAGATGTCAACACTGAGGAGGTAGTTGGAGATGTATTTGGTGCTGCATTTCCTCTTTTGGGGATAGTACTGAATGACATCAAGATTAGAAGATTGGCAACAGTTGTAGATAGGTTGTCCGCCAGTACTGCCAGATCATTAATGCTGGTGGAGGGAGAGATGCAATCGATAAGGGCAATGGTTCTTCAGAACCGACTTGCTTTAGACGTTCTGTTAGCCAAAGAGGGAGGAGTCTGTAAGGCTTTGAAGGTCCAGGAATGTTGCACTTACATTCCAGACAATTCAAAACCTCTAGAGAAGTACATACGGAACATTACTGAAATACATCATGAGATTGAAGATTTGACAAAAGTAAAAATGTGGGAAAAGGTAGGTCAAGGAATGGGTAAAGTTGGAGGTTGGTTTGCCAACCTAGGAAAGAGTTTCATTTGGTACGTACTGAAACCTATCATCATAATAGTGATTTGTATAATCACATTGTGGGGATTGGTGAGACTGTACCAATGGTATAGATCAAACAGGTTGCAGAGATCCATGAGAGAGAAGGAGAGGAGATTAGCCATGATGCAGGATAATCAGTACAGGAGTCTGAGGGCTCTGGAAATGATGAAACGAGGGAGTACTGCAACGACTTCAGTTTGACTCAGTTCTTATCTCAGAGACGGTGTTGAGATGGTGATGACTACTAAAAGTCATCAAAGGGGGGACTGAGAGAGCGCAATTTGGGGAAAATTGTAGAAGTGCACCATATTTACAAGCACGTTGTATTAGTCTAGTAAAAATTATGTAGGAGTGTCGAATTTATAGAGTGCAAATACATAAGAGTGTTTAACTAGAATAAGAATACATCTATCAGTGTGAAAACCTAATGTAGAATTGTGTAGAAATGTTAGAATGATGTTGGAATCCTATGTTATGTGGCTGTTGGAGGGGAAAATGTAATTCTGCTACACGTAGAAATGTGTAGGCCACATGGCAGTTCACAGAGAATACAGGAAGCTGATGCATTTCCACATAATATGGATTTTTATGTTATTATAGTTCAAAGTATTATTGACTATAGAACTGAAGTATATGTTTTATATAAGTTCATATATTCATTGTGTGTAATAAGTTAGAATACTGTTTAGACTAAGAAGTTAAGATTTGCAGAGTGCATAGGCCCGTTTCATGTAATTCTAATAGGCCTGAATAGACAAAAGTCGTTTCTTTGATCTGCATGTGCTCGTTAGAGAAAGGTCGTGTTAGGCACAAACTGTGGAGTCTGCTCTATGGTTTACGACTTAGAAGATACGGTGGAAGTCGGAATTTGGGGCCCACAGTACAAGTGTCTGTTTGCAGGTGCGAGGGGGTTTTTATCAAGAGAGTGATGAATAGACTTTTGTCTCGGGAACCAGGCACAGGCCTGGAGGAGTCTTCAGGAATTTCCTGGGGGCCACCGGCCTGCCGGAGAGGAGCCTGGGAAGCAAGGTCAACGCTAACGATGGGCCCAGAGGAGTACCAGCATGGAAATTGCCGCCAGAACCAACACCACGTGAGGGGCGTCTCTAAGGGCGTTTCTATTGGAAATGTGATTTTGTATTAGGGACAGTACCCCTGGGTGAAGTTAGAGCAGATGGTCTGAGGAGCGTAAGAGAGCGGATGGGTAGGCAGATAGGTTTAACTGCGAGAGATCGATTTACAACGAAGACTAAGAGAAGTGAGTGATCTTCTTTGGAAGTCACCACGGCTGACACCTTTTTAGGTTAAGAACTTGTTAAGTAGGGATGTCACTTAGTCTAGTGTAGGGACAGTCTAACCTGAATTTTTCCTTTCTGTAAATGACTTCCAAGCTACAGCTTGTGTTTATTCTTGCAACTCTAGTGATTCTGGAATTGGTTTTGGTGATATTCTTCTGCCGATTAAGAACATTTAGAAAATTCGTGTTTGTATTGATACCTGTATATCTTTTGAACCTTATTTTGAGATGTTTGTATCTCCAGTTAACTTTGGCTTTGAAATAAACTTTTAAAACGTATTCTTAGTAAGTGGTTCTTTAGAGTGGTGTAAGTTCTTAACTGTTTGACCTAGTAGTGGATTGCCTTTTACTCAATGACAGGTACCAACGGTTCAGTCGACCTGAGTTGGGATCTAGATCTATAACTATAGACCAGAAATCCCGCGTTAACAACAGCACACAATCACGTAGGACCAGGCATGGCAGTGGCAAATCCAGCCACTGCTGCACCTGCGGCCCCACCGCCCGATTACAACTCGGTCAGTTGGACTGCACTAGGATCGCTGGCTCTGCCAGGGAACCTCTTTTCACTGGTGTAGGAGCGGAAATCAGAGACGCCAATATGCTTGGTGGGACCGCCACAGTCCCACCAGGCTTTTCATGGCGATTCAACCACCATGAAAAGCCTGGTGGATAGGAGGCACCTGTGCCTCAAACATATGTGGATGGACAGAGGGGGGCCTAACATGTGCCCGTCTGTGTGCATGCACATTGGTTCCTGCACGGCATGGACTTTAGAATCCATGCAGTGCATGAACCTCGTGAGGCGGTCTCATTGTTGTGTCCTTTTAAAAGGCATAAAGTAGAATGGTAAATAATTGATACACTTTTCATCAAATATATTCCACTTTCAATCACATCATCTTTGTCTACCATCTTTCATTCCTTCGTTTTAAATGAAAATACCATCTTTATGCGATTGTAAATTATTTCACGTCCGACTGTTTGACGTTACAAAACTTATTTCTGATTCAGCGCAGCTTGAATGATGTTATCTTCCAGCACCTGCTCACGGCAGGGGGATGTGACCAAAATAAGCTGACTGGTCGCAGGGAGAAGAGATGAGGGTGTGAAATCTTACCACATTCTTTAACACCTTTTTATTCTGCAGACAGGAAGAGCTGCTTTTAGAAGCAGCTGCGTCTGCTTTTAAGAGGTTATTAAATATAAAAAAAGTTCTTCATGCAAACCATTATTCCGGTGATAATGATTACGCTTTCGCACTTTCTTAAGAAGATGTTTGGTTACTACGATAAGAAAATTAGTCTATCATTGAATGCGTGGCATTCCAGCTTGGATTCACATATATTTTGAATGTATTTTGATGCATAAAAAATATTTTGTTTTAATATTTTCATTTCTGCAACTAGCATGTCTTTATTAATAATTCTCAATTAAAGTGTCAGCATAAAACGAAATTGTGTTATAAGCTAAGTCTGTTTTTACACCATTTCCACTGCAAACCTGTAGAAAACTTTTTAATTGGGTCTTTGCGGAATTGAAGCTTGAACGTTAAGTTGTGCATTTTAATTTAATTAAATCTATCACTTGCCACAATTATTATTAAAAATTAGAAACTACCGAAATGTAGAGTTGTAGGACTTCATATTAGGTGAAATGTAAAATTCTGTGCATGGTTGTTAAGTAGAATTGTGTCGCTTAATGATCTGAGCAAGTTGAGAGACAAGGAGATAAAGAGATTATTGGAAAAAGTGACCAGATCAGGAATGTCCACCCACGGTGCAGGAGGCCACATGAGGCTAGCTATTCAGGAATACCCCTCACTAGCAAATAAATTCGGTTTAGGTTAATTATATGTAGATTGTAGTTATATAGAAACCTTGAAAATCAAACGTGGACCTGGCCCTTCGGGTCATAAGTTGTGCACCCCTGGTTTAGACAAAAGAATAGAGGAGCAGTGATGTACGAAGCAACAAATACAACTTCATGTCATTGCCATATTTATGCGAGGGCAATGACCAAAAATGTCCACCCTTAACTAACATGTCTGAGTCTCTTGGTGGAGTGCAATAAGTGAATAAGAGATTCACATGGTTGGATGGGAGGCTTTGCTCTGGATGGTTGCCTCATATCTTCTCAAAACACGAAATGAGTGATTGCCTGAAAGGTATATTATAAAGTCGATCACTGATCGAATTTAAGCATACTGCAAAGGATGGGTACCTCAA
Organism: Lissotriton helveticus; assembly: GCF_964261635.1. NCBI lineage: Eukaryota > Metazoa > Chordata > Amphibia > Caudata > Salamandridae > Lissotriton > Lissotriton helveticus. Next base: position 275,346,916 of record NC_136059.1, read on the forward strand.
TATGACAACAAGTGAACCATGAAGATTCAAACCTAGCCCTAGATTACTACTACAGAAATCACGCTGGTAATGTTGTGCCACCAAAAAACCCCTACTATCAAAACTGTTTCGATATCATCTAAAGTTTTATTTGGCACGTGTCATTTATCATAGACTATTATAAAAGGTAATATGTACCATTCATGGGGCTTAGTGTGCTTTCAGAAATGTCATCATGGGGTTGTGGTAGCTACAGTGTTGTGTTTTGGCCGTTTTGGGGTGCCTATGACTTTCATAGTGATCACTTTGAGTATTTACTTTGGAAAAGGCCGATGTCTGTCTTTAGAGACAACTGGCACGGTTCACTTCAGTTTTTGATACGCCTTTTCCATCTTTCCGTGCCTCAATTTGTACAGCACTGTGACTGGAAAGGCCATTATTGTATCATGAGCCATGTAACACCTTCTGAAATATAGGACCATCCAGTAGACACAGAGAGAGACATATGGCCTCATATGCTCAGCGTTGTAATTGAGAGAGCTTGTTCTTGGTGCACTGTCCATATTTCTTATAGTAAATTTAAATTGTAATGTTAATTTCAATTACATTGTAAGAAAGTGGATTATAAACTGGGGGTAACTCACAAGTAATTCGGCTGACATCTTCCTTTTCTGAGTGCCAAGTATACTTTTGCACCACTTGACTCCCAAAGGGTAGCGAGATAGGCGAGTCCAGGGCTTACCCAGGGGAGGTGGTGTGGGAAATATTCAACAATATGCAGAGTGAATCATTATTCTACCCATATAGTTGTTTCTAAACAGCCCCAGAACTCAGCAACAAAGGCCACATTCCTCAAAGCTCTTGGAATGAAAGTCCCAGCCCCAACAGTGCTTGAAAAAGGATCAGGTCAGTTATCCAGTAACTTGGAAGACTTAGGAGCATATTTACAAGCCCCTATCACCACCACAACATCACTTTTCACGACGTTGTATTGGAGCCAGGGGCTTTCCCTTATTTGCAGGTCAACGTTAAGCCACTTAACGTGGCTTAACAGTGTCTTGTAAATAAGACACCATTTCAAACTATACTTAGCGTGAAAGGGGAAGGCAACGGGTGTGGCTGCGGACATTCCACTTCACCATCCATTGATTTTGATGCTGCCCCATATTTACAACGGTGGCGTAAATATGGGGCAGCGCCAAAATTAAGACCAGGGAAAATCTGGTCTTACTCTGCTGCAATTAAGAGAAATGTTTAATTTCTCCACATTTTTGCTGTTTTCATGCGTGCTGTTTTGTGCAGCACTCGGAAACAGCAAAATGGCATTGAGTGTTTATGAGCGGGAAGGTTTCCCTTCCTGCAGATAGACAATCATTAAAATGTACGTTATGTAACTTCTATGTGTGCTGCAGTAAGCAGCACATAAAGAAGTTACAAAATGCCATTTAAAGATTATTTATGTGCAGGAAGGAAAAATTTCTTGCACATAAGCTATCTTCCCCTGCAACGCAGACACCCTTGCACTATGATGCAAGGATGCCTGCTTTGGTGCTAGGCAGCAAAATGTAATGGCAGCACAGGGGGAAATGCAGGGCTGCACCATATTGTTGTATATAAGGTGCAGCTCTGCGTTTCAGAAGTGGCGGAACACAGCGTTAAGCCAAGAAGGCAAACGCAGCGCTCCATCACTTTTATATTAAATATGCCCTTAGTATGCCGCTTTAGTTTCCTAAACAAAGGTTCCAGGACCTTTACAGATGCCCGTTGCTGCTCCTGGGTGTCCAACAACACTCCACTATTTTTGCTGCAGCAACCTTGCTCTTTTGGGCACCACATGTCTAATATACAAAGTTAGCTGCCCTAGCACGTTCTGAGGGTCACCAGGGGGCTGTTTTGTTTTATCGCAAGCAGCCTTGTGCCACATCAATGGTTGTTTCCTGTCTTTTTAATTGAATGTACTCTTGATGCATTTGAGTGCAGGCTCCGGGCAGGTTCCTGTAAGTCTCTCTATTGGAGACTATGGAGGGTCTCGACAGTCCTTGTGGACCCAGCTGCTCCCATGCCCAGCACAGCTTTTGAAGAGCTGGCAAGGGAGCCAGTTTGACTCTTCTCTCTCACCAACACTGACCATGGATGGTGATCTGTATGTGTTGGGCTCCCCCTATTCCTTTCAGACACAGGCACAGGGGAGCTGTTGGTGGCACCCAGCAATACACACGGGGATCTCCCACTCCCTGGGAACCCCAATGATATAGGTTGGCTGAAGATTTTATTATAGCCTTATAGCCTGCCATAGCGGGCTATACCGGCTATTAAAGGCCCGCTCCAGCATTAAACGCCTGAGCCAAAGGCGAGGGCCTCTAAAAAGGGAGCGGGACTTTAATAACCGATATAGCCTAACTACGAATGGCTATAAGGCTATTAGAACATTCTGCCTCTAGAGTGCAGAATGTTCTAGCAAATAAAACAAAGGCCTCTCAGAGCCCGAGGGGTTTTAACGCCTTCCGTGCTCGTGTCGGCCGTACCTGCTGGGTGCTGTGCACGACCGTTGGCTGGCGCAGCCACGTCCACTCCATCGAACACCCGCACCGAGTCAGAATTGCCACTGTGGTAAACGGGTTAAATCCCCTCAGGCTTTAAGAGGCCTTTGTGAAACACTGGAATGTTGCTTTGCGGGCCTTTACCGGCCTATAGAAGCAGGAGCACTCCATTGTCTTCAATGGAGTGCTCCACATTCAAATGTTCTAATTAGTCTTAGTCCCTTGGGTGCTAGGAGTCACCTAAGGCAATTATGAATGAAGATGACATGAGAGTTCATTTCAGGTTTCCTCCGACATAGTTCCACGGGGCTCAGATTGCCCCAGTACAATTTAAGCACATTAATGTGGTGCATTACATGTACTCCCCCGACAATCTTTTGCCCTATTCCCCGGCCTTCCCTGAAGAAGGGGATGCCAAGTAACTTTAGCAGGTCTGGTTCCTCTGAGTTGACCACCCTTCTCCGGTTTCTGCCGATGTACTGGGAGGCATTATTTCTCTCCCACTTTGGCACTGAAAGAAGGGTTTTCTATTGCCCCCTTTGGGCTGATTGTAATGCTTTTTGACTCCTTTTTGCTCCTGCTGGTGATCTCAAGCACTGCACTACTTTTCATGGTGGAGATCGTAGGGCCTGCTCTCCTGCTTGGTAAATTCTTGTCAAGCACCTCACCTGTCACCTGTCATTTTTCCAGATCCTGGTGCTCTCTTGGGCGTCGAGTAGTACCCGACAGCAGTCCAGGGAAACATAAAACTTAAATAACTACATTCTTAAATTGTGACTGCCCATTCACATTATAAAGTAGTCTCACTGGCTTAGCCCTCACACATGTTCATGTGCAACCAGGCACAGTCATTTCCCTCAGTTGCATAGCAGCATACCTGGCTTTAAAAGAGGGCCCCTGGTGGCTGGAATGTCCATTCCATGTTTACAGGGCTTACAGTGAGTGAGACTCAGTTAGTAAGATTCACTCACAGAAGGGATGAGCAGAAAAACAGGCTCTGAAGCCATTTTGTTGAATATAATATTAATACCAGTATGTATTCCTAAATAATAATAAATATTTACTGAAAAGAACTAACACTATGACCTTGATTAGATTGAAATATGATTTGAGACACTTAGGGGTCTATTAGGATGGCGGGTGAACTCCAGTCCGCCTGCCACTCTAGCGGTGCTGGGATCGTCCGCCAGTGGTGCGGCGGTCCTGCTGTGCCTATTAGGATGCAACCGCCACCATGGCGGTCGCATCCTGTATATTTAACATTGTGGCAGGCATGGCTGTATTCAGCACCCGACACAATGTGAAAATGGCATGTTGTGCATTTGCATGCACAACGTGACAGGCACTGCGTGGTGTCTGCCACCTTGTGCATGCGAATGTCGGGAGGTACCATGTGTACCCCCCAAGTGCAGCCACCCACCCACCCCATCCCCATTGGGGCCCGCAACAGGCCCCCAAAGGCTTTCTCTGCATGTATTTCCATGGCGCAGTCTCTGCCATATAAAGGCATGAGAACGCTATCATCGTAATATGGATGGCAGTGCCTGAAAGGCACCATCACCATTATTGCAGGTCTTTTCCGCCCGGTAGGCAATCGGGCAGGTTGCCTACCGGTGAAAAACTGGCAGACGGTCTTTTCATACCCCTGGGTCCCCTCCACCATCGTAATATGGAGGGGGGGTAAATGTTAGGCGGGTGGACTGAAATGGCGGCCGGCTCGCCACCGCCATACGAGCGGTGGCGATCCGCCCGCCATCCTAATAGACCCCTTAGTATGCATTATGAGCTTGAAGACTCATCTTATTAACTCCTTGTAGTGGTTTTATGTTTGGTTGGAAAAACTGTTAGAATGTTGGTTCAAAGATAATTTTGTTTTATTAACATCTGACTACTGAAGTACAACATTATAAACGCAGCTTGAATGGTTAACTAAAACAATCCAACATTAGTTTTAATGTGTTTTGAACAAGTGTATTGCAGGTCTATTATTAAGAAACATTATTTCTCACTGTAATTTGTTAATGAACAATACCACCATTTTTATTTCCACTAATCAGAGGAGGAAAAATACTTTCTACAAGAAATATATTCTAAAAGATTTTTTTCTGTGGGTAGGGTCAAATGTTGAGGTTCAAATTCAGCTGTCGACCCTTTCTGCATGAGAACACTATAAGCACTATCTATGTGTTTTCTTATTTTGTTCCCACTGGCTCAGGATAAATTGTCTAAAATTCTCTGGATTAATTCGCAGCAAAGGAATTTCATAGGGCACACATAACAAAGATAATTTGGCAGACATATAAAAGACAGACTTATTATAGTAGAATTGATGAGATAGGAGTGACCAGATAGTGACAGTCGTATATACTCCCATTCTGGAGCATTTTACAATGTCCTATTAATTAAGATAAATCTACTATTCTTCAGAGATGTTCAAGATATGTATTTTGTTAAGCAGTGTATATTATGGTTATAATGATATACACTTACTTTTCATTTAGAATTGCATGAAAACGTACTTGGAAAATTACAGCATTTTTTTTTATAAATTGTAAAATGGGTCAGTTCCTATGATTTGAAAGGGTTCATCTCAACCTCCCAGTTCCTTCTGTATGCAATAACCATTTTTCATTTCTTATTACCATGTAACCATTTAGTAAAATAGCAATATTTTATGAAGTTACGTCTTAATAGGACATAAATATATCTCAGTCTACCTGGCTTTATCATTTTAATAGAAAGTATCCGAAAACATGGTATGTATCCCATCCAGTCTTTCATGGCTCTACCTACCTCTGAACCCTTACCAACTAAAAATAATTTATTTTAAATAATCATACACGCCTACTTAAAGATAATCATTTTGCCAGCCATTTTTCAATGACTATAACTTGTTAGTGAGTGAGTTGAATAAACCCTTGATGGTGCAGTTATATGTCTGTTATCCATAGAATTTGCACTTGTACAAGTGCATTTTTAGCCAAATAATACTTCTGCATTATTATTATATACATTCTGAAACTCAGGAACATGAATTGCAGCTTTTTGCAGATAACCTCAAGAGTACTCCTGTAAATCTTTGACAGTCATTAATTTAAAGGAGTATCCTTCTTGTTATTATATATTCATGTGATTTTCTACATAATATTCTGCTTTACTAAGTCATGCTGACATTTGAATTTGCTTTCTTTGCACAAAGAAAATATTTTTCTCTGTGAAGAAGCCCTTCCCCCTACAGCTCACTTCCTTCATACACCCTTGAAAGGCTGCCACTCATGCCTTTGACATGCATAGTTTAACTTTTTTTTTTCAAGGAACGTGTGTTGGTGCTAAAGGCATCTTGGTCAGAGATGTAGAACTTCCAGTTACATATTGCTTTTTTGCCTTCCTTTTGCACCTATATGCACAAACGCCTTTGTAAAATAGGTTTCTTTTTAACGCTGTATATTACCTGACAGGTTCAATAGATTCATTCATCTCTTTGCTTTTTTTTGCTACCCTTAGGAAGATGAACACTAAACTGCATACATTTACCTGTATCAATCCAAGAAATGTGATATGAAAACATGATTCCATCTTTATGTGCGTGATTTGTCACTTTACGTACCAGGCGGTGCCATGATCTAACAATATTGTCCTTTTCTTACAGTGGAGCACCCTGACAAAATGGCTAATGACCAAGGTACGGCGGCCTCAATCTGTCAAGCTTTTCTAGGAATCAGCTCTGCGCGTTAAGCCTCATGTCAGTCGTCATTTTGCATTCTGCTTTTCATCTGGTCCTCTCACCTGATGAGGCAGAGACTGGTGTGGGGATTAATCTTGTTAATGATGTTCTGCTCAGTCGAAGCTGCACCCTGATGGCAAAAATGCAAATTATCATGAGATTAAATTGTTTTGTCTCTTTTTTTGAAGGACCAATTAAAATGTCAAGCTCTTCTGTGCGAAATACATTTTTAGGCCCTCTGTACTTCTGCATAATTCACATTAAGTGTGATTGCACCGGGAATGGTCTCAAGCTGACTTTACGCCTTGTTTGCTGGTTATAAATGGAGTGGCAGAGAGCTACACCGAAAATTAAATAATCATCAACCTTCCAACAATATATTTGGTTCAAATCGGTCTTGGAGGGCTGACTCCATGCCAGATTTTTAGCATATCTCCATTTAGATAAAAGTAGCTATTTTAACAATCTGGCATGCACTAGATAAAAGTAGTTATCTTAAAAATCTGACATGGAAGGTTCTCCAGGACGCACTTTTGAGAACCCTTGTGTTAAAATAACATTATGTGCACCTTACTCAAAGATATGAGTTTGGAGGTTTTTAATTCACCTATAAAAATATCAGTAATTAAATTTAGCAATCTACACTTATTTTAGTGCCCAGCCTAACACCAGCTCTCCAAGGTATATGCAACAAGAAATTTGACAACTATGCTTAATTTGCATATTAAGATAGATAAATGTACTGAAATCCAGAGCTCTACTCCATCTGTATACAATATTTAATTCCCATTTTAGGTGCACTGGAAACAGTTCACAAATGCATGTGAGGACAAATAGAAATGTAGCTGATGGCATGCCAGTGATATGCGGCATGACCACGGCGTTCCATATCTGTCTCATTTACAGGGAAAGACAATGTTATCTTAGAAAGGATTGAACTCCAGCTTTGTTTGGAACACATCAATACAGATTTACTTTCTACAGAAAAAATAAAATTTGCTGAATAGAAGTAATTTAAACTGCGTCAGTTAATCTCCAGCTGCTCCCTATAAATCCACATCATTGACGTATGTTGTGTCATCCGCAGGTCGTCATGGAGATGGTGCCTATTGGCCTGTAGATAACAACCTAATTGGTAGGAACAGCATTGATGGTAAGTTATCCTTTGGTCAAAAAGCTGACTTTATCAGGTGCACATGTTTATGGAACGTATATTTTTCTTTTATCATTTGTTTCTTTTAAAGTATTTTTTTATAGCTATGCATGTAAGGTGCAAAAACGTTTCTTTCAATGGAGTAAACTGCATTGCTATCAGTGCACCAAGTTGCTTAGAGGAGCATATGACGATTGTGCATGTTTCAAGCTAGGAAATCTTAAAGCATGGTAGAGACAACAGATCCCTGGGGATAGACAGCCCCTCCCCACCACCACCCAAACCCTCTCCACAATCCATTCGCCACCCCCGGATGTTCCACCCTAAGGATTTGGATTTCCATTAGTGCAGTGTGGAGCTGTTGTTTACTGGTGGCCCACCCAAGACACTAATCAACACTGCAGCATGCTCTAGATGAATGGAAAGAGTCCTATGAACATCTTTACTTCTTTTGGAGTAGACAAGGTGAAAAAAACTAGGAGAATTAATTTCTGAGTGCAATGAATGTATGCATCATTATAGATTGCACAAATATGTGGAGGTTTCTCTTCTAATTTTGGGAAAGTTAGTATTCTTATCAGTCAATAATTCTAATGGGTATAAGTAAGAGTTTTTCTACAATTTTGTCTTACTGGATATAGCAGTGCTTTGTTCAGGCTAGGACAATTCTCATTTTTGTCATTACTGAGTTGAAGAAGGTGCATGAAGAGGTACTGACCTGGTTACTTACCTGTGTTCTCCATTACTCTCAGTCACAAGCCCTCCTACATAGAGGAGGCACAACAAAGTATTTGTTTTTAATTGCTAGGTTACTGCAGACACTGTAAAGGTTGCAACCTCCTATTCATCTACTGAGGTAGGTGGGACTCAAATTTAGAGACAAGGGCATTTTTTAACAGGATTTTTAAATATTTTTATTTTTTTATGATTGGATAAAGAGTCTGTTCTGTGTGCTAAGCTGAAATTTCAGTGTTGCTAGGGATGTGACACGTAAAATTGGACTATAAGCAAAAATGAGAATAAGGCCCATTACTGAAAAATACATATGTGTTAATTTGAAGAACGATCAAGACAAGTGAAAGATTGAACCCAACATGAAAGTGGCTTTTACAAAAATGCTTGGAGATCATTGCAGTCTGGGATAAAAGAAGCCAGTTTGATTTAATCTTTCCAGTCTTTAGTTCTGTAATGCAGAATGGAAGAATGCACGCTTTCAACACTTTTAAAATGCAATTGATAAATATAAACACAAGCAAACTCTACAAATGCAGCCAAAAGCTAGACTGGGAAGACTTTACTGGCCTGGCTGGATGCTCCTCTTCTGCACACTGTGATCATGAGCTCTGCTGGTGTTTGTTTATTTCTTAAATGGGAGTTGGCCGCACCAGCACAGATGGTGAAGTAGCTCTGAACTAGCAGGGGGCAGGTCTTAAATCAGCAGGAAGCAGGCCCCAGACCTTTAATGTAGCCCAACCGAGATACAGTAAGTCCACCCAATCCCTCCAACAGTAGCCACAAACACTGTGTGTGAATCAGGGGGTCGCTGCGTGATGAGGATCTGTCACAAGCCACAATAACCAAGATGTATATACCGGCATGAATTTTCAAAAGTGCCGCACAACTTTCAATAATACATAGGCAATAATTAAATTCATTAATCAAAGTGTAGCCACACAAAAGCACAGCCCTATATGCAAGCCCGTAGAGCTGGGATTTCGCCACTTAATTAATCCTTGCATCTCTAGCTACAAGCGGAAGCAACCCAACGTGCAATCTATGGAGTTGCTGCTTTTCAATTTGTTCATGTCTCCTGGTGGGGAACAAGACACTAATTAAGCCTCACCTGATAGTGAAAACACAGGGGAAAGCCTTGTAGATTACAATAGATTAATTGCTTCTGATCATTACCAACTGGGTTTCACAGGAGATAAGCCATGAACATCTTTTCGTTCGCTCTGCCTGTTGGCAAATTCCCTGCTTTCATCTTCTGGAGGAAACACGAGTCAGGCACCCAAGGTATAGTAGAAAGCCCTGCAGGAAAAATACTAATTTTACAGGACACAGAGCATATGATTAGCGCTGACTCATTACTTCCTGCAGCGAGTGGGAGAACATTGCTGTAATGTACAGCTCAGTTTAAATAAGCTGCTGTGTAATTCCTCTAAGGAAGAGCAATTATTTCAATTTAGTGTTGTTGGTACTGCTGCCTGGCTGCCTATTTCCTCACGACAGCATGTTATGTAACATCATGCTGAATTTTGTAAGTGGTACTTGATAAACAGCAGCATGTATTTATATATGTATATTCATATAGTACAATCATAGTTATGTATATGCTTTGCTAATCAAATGATGAGGGTCTGGCAGGTCAAAATTGAGTTGCAAAACATAGGAAAAATAGGCAGAGTAGTACCACTTAATTTCATGCCCTTGCTCTCTTCCGCCTTTGTTGGCATTTAGTTATTTCTTTAATCTACACAATAAAAATCTATTCAAGGTATTATTGGAGAAATAAATAAAGCATTTTGTACAAGATGGTGAAGAATTAGAGTCCATGCTGATGGCAGAATCTGTCCTATACATTGCCAATAACATAACCTATAAGGTAATTTACATTTATCAAGTACTGCAGGTGTAATGGTCAGCTACATTAGTAGGAAGGATGAGGGAGAGCTTGAAATAACAACGCTATAAAATTCCCACACTAAGTTAAGAATAATTTAATGAGCAACAAGACAGCAAAGTCATAAACACTGGACAAGGGGAACTGGATGTGAAATAAGGTTTAAAAGCAAAAAGTGCCTACAGTAAGTAAAGCAACATTAAAAAACAACAGTTTACAGTGGTCCAGGACCTGGGTGCGATTTCAAGCTGTATGCAATGGAGCTGAGGTCGGAAACATGAAGCTTGACGTCCTCTCAAAGATTTTACTTTCATAGTTAGTCTCTGAAATGGAAGTCGAAACCTTTCAACATGCAAGGTCTATGGGTGAGGCTGGCAAGAGTCCCTCTCTGGTTTACGGCGATGAAAGCACTGAACTGTATTTTGTACAAGTATACTCCGCTTGGTGGGTCAAATAGATTTGCTGCATTGCCCAGATTCAAGATTTGAACTTTTTTGGTCCTCAAAATCCCCCAGTAGGGCAAGAATGGAAGCAGCAGCCTGGCAAAGCTCCACAAGGCCATATATCTTTACTGCAAGGTCCAGCTGAACCTATTTTCATTGAGGTGAAAAGTAAGGGTGGGTGGAATTGGTGTAGTTTAATTCAGCTGAATCTGGCATGACATTGAAATTCTGTTAGATTTCATGAAACGGTGAAGTGGGCAATATTTTCATATGCACTTTTGCGTCCAAAAATGGGTGGGGTGGTGCATTTTGCGCTATGCAAAAAGTACCGCCAACTACCACTCGGTGCCCTTGAACGCTCTGCAGTGTTTACAAGTTTTAATCACTGCAGAGTATGTAGGGGCACACCTTGGCTGGTGTGCAGCGGTTTCTAAAATTTTAGAAATCACTGCAATCCAGTTGGCACCCTTACATAGTCGGCTGTGATCAACTTTGAATCACTGCAGAGTATGTAAGGGCGCCGAGTGGTATGCAGTGGTTTCTAAACTTTAGAAACCACTGGATATCACTCAGCGCCCACCCCTTACATACTCTGAAGTGCTAGTGATTAACATTTAATGACTGCAGAGTACGCAAGGTCTCCCGTGAGTAGTATATGCAATGTTTAGAAACACTGTATATATCACTCAGAGCCCTTACATACGCTGCAGTAATTAAAAGTTAATCACTGCATAGTATTCAAGGGCACCAAGTGGCATTCAGTGGTTTCTAAACTTTAGAAACCACTTCGTAATTTAATTCCTCTGGCAGAGTGGCTGCATTTTTAATTAAGCAGCATTTCTGCGTTACAAGAGTACCAAAAATCCTTTGATTCTTCCGGCAGAATTGAGAGGGATGAACTTGGTTTTCCTGCCCGGCTTGGGTGCTCTCTGGACAAACTGTAGAACCTCGTCCAAAGGTCCAGTCCACAGATTCCAGCAAAAATACAGTCCAGTGACAAATCTGAGGGTGCCCATGCAGAATCAATTAATTTACTACACTCAGTAAAGACAGTTAGCAGGCCTATTGGAATTTCGCATTTTCGTTTTTTCACACAGGTTTCTGCTGCAGAAAGTAGCCAAAATCTCAGTGTTAAAGAACGGGGCAACCTTCACAAACAAGCATAGTTACACTGATTCAAAAATGTTATGCTACAAAACTTTTAATGACCATTATTTCCCCACCCTCTGACTTACCAAGACCCCATATAAAGGTATTTCTAGCATTAGGAAACTTATGTGGTGTTAACCGTGTTGTGGTATTTTCATGGCTAGATTTCATTTTAAATGTACAACATTGGGTTATTGTTTGAGGGGCATGGAAGCCCCACTCACCCAAAGGCACACCCCTTGTGAGGGTGAACTAAAAAAGTTACTAACTAGACTTGTGCTTAACCCTCTGGTGGCATTGCAGAAAAGCATGCAAGCTTAACTTAGAGGCAATGTGTAAAGTATTTACACAGCACGCAAACAGAAATAAAGTGAAAATACAACACAAGAAAAATACCAAATGAATAGAGATAGAGTACATTTTAATAAATAATATTACGAGAACAACAAAAATCCAAACCGTAGAACTTGAGGTAATCAATTTTAAAGTTGTTAGTGAAAACAGCACCTAAAAGTGCAAAGCCTTTTGGGACACAGTGGGGGAGGACATGCTGGAAACTTTTAGGCAGGCACAGCTAGGCAGGGCAGTCCCACACTCTTGGGCAAGGGCGGATATCATAGTGATATTAAAGAAGGATAAACCGCCACTAGAACCAGGGTCTTATAGGCCAATCACTCTTTTAAATGCGGACGCAAAAATGTTCTCCAAATCACTTGCGCAAAGATTGAGCAGGGTTATTGAGGGATTAGTCATCACCTCTCAACACGGATTCATTCCAGGGAAAGGGACAACTCAGCACACCAGACAAATGATCACCATCTTGGATGCCGCAGAGGTTGCAGGAGACCCTGTCGCGTCCATATTTCTTGATGCAGAGAAGGCCTTCAACAGGGTCTCCTGGGACTATCTGTGGAAGGCCATGGATTGGTATGGGATAGGCGGGGGCACATTAAAGCAATTTAGGCCCTATATGAACAGCCGACGGCAAGGATAAGAATTAATAGAAGTTACACAATGGCAGTTCAGATAAGACGTGGGACTAGGCAGTGCTGCCCAGCCTCGCCGCTGCTGTTCGCCTTATATTTGGACCCTATGCTAAGGAGACTAGAAAGCAACAACAACATCTCTCCGGTTAGGTTGCAAGAAAATGAGCATAAACTTTTCGCATATGCGGACGATGTGGCTATTGTAACACCGAAACCAGGGAGAGCGATAATTCAAATAGAGCAAGAGGCAATGAACTTTGGAGCGATAGCTGGATATCTGATTAACAAAGGGAAGACTCAGATAGTGCAGAATAGTTTTACAACATACCAGGATGTTAGAGTGGTACCTAAAGCAACATACCTTGGGATAAAAGTGACTACCGATTTAGATAGCCTTGTGAGAATAAACATGGAACCGCTATTAGAAAAAGTAAAAGGAAATACAGAAAGGATCAATAATTTACACCTGACTCTAATGGGTCACATAAACGTGATCAAAATGATCACGTTTCCAAAATTCTTGTATTTTTTCAGAGCGATACCACTATTTTTTGATCATGTATGGTTTAGTAAGCTGGAAGTAATACTCAATAGGCTTATCTGGGCACAAGGGAAGACCAGAAGAGCTTATCGGTTTATGGTTCTCCCGAGGGAAAAGGGGGGCTGGGGGGCCCCAGACTTCAGACTTTACTATTGGGCAGCAACCCTGCAATATTTTCAAGGGCTCCTAGGAGGAGGGGGAACTGAGCAACGGGTCGGGAGACCAGGATTCACGAATGTATATAGAGCACTGATGGGCGGGAATGCTGAGAACGGCTTACTAAACACGGTTGATTATGGTTACTTTAAACATACCAGGTTTAAGACTCTACGAGCGGCTTATAAGGTGTGGAAGGTGGTGGCAAAAAAGCTTGGAATAGGCAGATATAATAGATACACCTACTGTACACAAATCATTCACTTCCAGGAGATATTTTTAGAGATACAATCATGAAGGAATAGTATAACAAGGGGATTAAGAAGGTAGGGGACTTATTGGATATTGAAGGGGGTTTTGCAATTCCAGGAAATACAAAGGAAATATGAGATAACGGGTAACAATTTTTTTAAGTATCTGCAGGTAAGAAGCTATCTGGCAAACAAAGCAGGAGGCCTGTTAGGTTTTAATCACTGCAGAATGATGGACTATATTGAACGGAGTAACCAGTGTACAATCCGGCAGTTATATGCGGAGCTATATGTGTTAAAAAATGATGATAGAGAAAAATACGCCAGCAAATGGACGGAGAAAGTGGGAGCTGGCCCTGAGGGATTACAGACATCTTTAGACTTAGGGAGGACAGTTCTATGCTCAGCGACGCTACAAGCGCAGCATTACAAAACACTGTATTCTCTATACCATACTACGGCCAGAATTGCACAGTGGGGGGGGGGGGGATACACAAATAACTTGCCTGCGGTGTGATTCAAGAGATGCGGATATTGTCCATATGTTCGCGCAATGTCCACAACTGCATACAGTAAAGGGGGCAATTGGGGATTAAGATCAAAATGACAGATGAATTAATAATGTTAGGGCGTGGCTTGATAGGGTACCACCGACATTTCAAACATGGATAGCAAGGTTACTTTCCACATATAACCTGGAAAAAGCTATATATGAAAAGAAGGGCAGAAGGGCGAGAGCAATGGGAGGAAGGATATGGCAACCATTAGATCGGTGGAAAAAGAGGGCAGAGTAGTGGAGGGATCTCCATTACCGGGCTGGGAGAGGAAAGGATATGTATTTTATGTACTGTATCAAAGTATGTCTTCATTTTTCTTTTTTTGGAATAATACTTGTGTTATATTTTCTTTGTATTTTTTTCTGTATGTGCATTCATGCTGTAACATGTATTGGAAAACATCGTAAAAAGGGTTAAAACTTTAATAAATATATAATAAAAAAAAAAGTGCAAAGGGCCACTTGTGGTCATATGTTGGCACTACGCCAGGGAACAATCACAGGTTCAGGCCGACTGGGTTACCATGGGTCTGGTATTGGGACTAGGTTAGTACCGCTGAAGAGTTGCCTTCTTAAGTCTAGCATTGTTTTGGCGTCTGAGATGGCTACAAGGAGGCCTTTGGTACAAAGAGCATGCTGAGCACTGTGGATGGGTTTACTTTAGCGCAAAGACTTAGTCATCGCTGGGGCTTCACGGTAGCAATCTTCGTGGGTTGTCAGTCGCCGCTGTAGAGCAAAGTGCAGGTCTTATGTTGCTGTTGGACTTGGACTATCACTGTCGGTGCGAAAAGAAAGCCTGACCGGAGATGCGTGTTGGCGGTTTCCACCTTTATTTCTTGGAGATAATTTCACTGTTACCAGCCAATGGTTCGGGACCTGGGGGACACCTCTGGGAGATCAGGACTCATCCAGCAGAGGCCAACAGCAGAGCTCAGACATGCCCAGGTGTAGGTCCAAGCAGGTCAAGTTGCAGCAGGGCAGCTGGGCAGTTATCATGGGGGCCTTTGAAGCTTGATGTGTCCATTTAGTTCACACAGTCAGCTAACTGACTCTTGGAGTCACTCTGGGTAGCCTGAGATTTAGACAAGCAAGATGAAATGGCAATTTCAAACTGTACTGCAGGCTGAGACATGTTTTTAAAGTACTACTTTAGGAGTGGCACAACAAGCACAGCAGGCCCACTAGAAGCACTTAATGTAAAGGCCTCGGGCAAATGAAGTAAAATTTACTAGAGACCTGCAAGTAAATTAAATGTACCAAGCAGCGGTAGGCCAATTTTGCCAAGTTTGAAGGCGAGAACACAAGCACTTAAGCAGTGATTACCAGTGGTAAAAGTGCGTGGATCCTAAAGCCAACAAAAAGTAATGCAGCAAAGAAGGGGCGAAGGCAACGTGTTTGGAGAAATAGCACACAAAGAAAGTCAGGTCTCACAGTAAACGAATACATATTAGAGTTAAATGACCTTTATTCTCTGTATTCCATTGAAAACAAAATCCACCTGCATCAAAGGACCTTTGTTATCTTTATTGATCTATTGCAAACAACTCCAACTCGGAGTCAAATGGTCCTGCATTCAGTGTTGGGAAGTTATAAGCAGAGAGGTGGTACACATGTATTAAACTGCCCCATCAGTTCTCACAATTGTCTACTTCTGAGCCAAAGATAAAAAAACATACAGCAGAATAATATATCAGCAGCATGTTCTGATGTGATTAGCGCAACACATGCAAACTATTTTAACTAAAGTCTGACTCATTGTTTTTACATGGAAAACATGTCACCTCAGTGATCAAAGAAAGATGAACAAACAACACGGTCTGCTTCTGCTTACTGCTGTAACAGAGCTCACTTTTTGTGTCCCCGATGCCTTGAACACAGTGTAAATGTCATGTTCCTGCACTTTAAAACACTTACATAAAAGGATGAGTTTGGTTGCACTCGCATCAAAATATCAAGTTAAGCAAATGACACGAATTGTTCCATGAGCAGCATTAATCATCTTGTTACACTTTATGGTGAAATTATCTATTTCTTAAAGGGCAATTCATTTAAATGTTCTCATTTGAAAAGTAAAAAGCCACGCTTTTAATAACATATGCAGAATAAAACAATACAGAACATCTTGCTGCAAATGCTTCACAAAACCTACAGAATCTCTGATGAATCTGTCGTGTCATTGTTGGTACTGTACGTGTTGTCAACAACCCCGTTACGTCCGAGGCCTCCAGGGCTCAGTAATTACTCTATCAAGTTAGTAGTGGTGAGAAATGGAACCCGCCTCGGGTTGTGTCTACATACAACCTGGAAAAGTGACAGTGCTTCAAATGTGTAGGTAATGGCAGGCTCTCAGTACTACCACTTCAGATGTTTTGAAGACTGGATGTTACATATAAATGAGAAAGTAATGTCACATCCCATAATGATGCAGAGCTTGGCTGAAAGTGACAACCTCACAAGGAATGAAACAGTTTTGTAAATGTCAGTAAACCAAGCTTCAATACATTTTCGTATTCTAAGAGTTACACCTAAGCCCTTCCTGGATAGTCTTCTGCAGTGAATTCACTCAGCCTTAAGAGACGGTTCCATCTGTGGGAGGTTGTTGGGAGAATCTTTAATATTCTCATATTTGTATTGTAGGAAATGCATTCTTAATGCCCTGATCAGCCCCATTTTTTTGACTGATACTTCTGCTGACGGACTCTGAAAGTGCCCTGGCTGTGCTAAACAGAACCAAGTGCTCTGTCCTTAAAAGGTATATGATAATTAGTGTACTTACAATTGGTTCAGGCAACCTACCTGTAAGTCCCTAGTATATGGTAGGGCATGTAGGGTTAGAGACCCCAGTGGACTTAATGCACGTAAATGTGCATTGCAGTGGTGTCTGGTGTCATTTACAAGCCAGGCCTGCCTTGCAGGCCGATTTTAAAATAAAACTGTGTCCAAATTCGACTTTGGAATTAAAAATACTTCCCAAACTACTTTTTGTATGACATATAAGTCAACCCTAAGCTCTACCATAGGTGCCCCAAGGGTAGGTTGCTTTGTTATAAGAAGCAGGAACATTAGAAAATGTGGTTTATATGCCCTGGTGATGGAAAAACAGCCAATGCTGTTTTTCCCCATTGTAGTGCTGCTAGTTTCGTAGGCTAACATGCGAAGGCTTTATTAAAACTTAATAGTGTCTAACTTTTCACAAGAGTTAGCTAGCATCTTAATTCAAAGTATCAAAATATTAGTTATAATAAATCCGCCAACTTGCCAAGTTGCCAACTTGCGAATTTAATATAACTATTGTAGGAAAGTAGTTTTAGCATTTACTTTCCTGAAATTACCTAAAACAACCCTGTAGAAGCCTCTTCTGATTGGACAGCCTCTGACAGTCTGAGTTAAGCTGCTCCCTTATTAGGTTTGAGGCTGAAACAATACAGCCAATTGTTAGGAGAAGATTTGTTTCCTGGAGAAGCCAGGAACAGGAAGAGGGCTGGGGTTATAAACTGGACTTGAAAGGTAGACACACAGATGTTACAGTACCAAGGCTAGACCCCACCTCCTTGATCCCCAGCCACATAGAAGGACCTCTAATTAGATTAGGAGAGGGGCTGAAGGGACAGTGTATGGAAAAGTTAGCCACAACTGTGGTTTGGGTTAGCCAGACCTGCACTCCAAGGAGACATTTTCTCCATTTAGATTTTTGAAGATATGTGCATTCTGGGACCAAAATATGCCACACTTCCCAGGAAGTTGTCACGGCAGAGGATGGCAAGTTGAACCCCATTGGTTGGGGTGCCACCCCCTTGCCAGTCCAGAATGGGGAATAAATACAGGAGAGCTGCAAGAGGACCTCAGAAAGCACCTGAAGAAGAAGGACTGCCCTGCTGGACCCTTGAACTTCACAACAGACGACTGCACTAATACGTCCTGCACCTGCTACACTTTAAAGGCTCCACACGAGTAGCAACAGATAGAAAAGTGCTGGAAGATGCCACTTACCACATCCACTAAGAGGATAACTTCAGCTGCTCAGCCTCAACTGGATTTTCCTGGATTAACCAGGTGCATTGTGGCAGTTGGAGTCCCAGAACCCCACCAGACAATCTCTTGGCTGGTGCTATGGACCCTTTCAGACCCTCAGGGAACCTTTCAGAAGAAGATCTTTAAGTTTGGGATCTTTTTGTCCACTTTTGTAAAAGCTTGAGAAGAAGACCAGCATCGATGGTGAGAGTCTGCTGACCATGGCCCGGCCTGACCGCTCAAGTTTACCCTGCTGAAAGCTCTGGAGCTCCTTCCCGTTGATGAAAAAGATGTAGACCTCCAGAACTGACTGAGACATCATCCTGAAGAAGGCCACATCATCAAATTAAAATTTGCATCTGACTTGCGCTCTAAGGTGGTCAGCCTTAAACTTTGACTTTCTCCCAGTCCTGCTTGACCATACAGCCGTGGTTGGCGATTTACACTTTTTAGGGCTAGAACGCAAGTTTTTTATCTATTCTTTAAAAATTCACATCTCCTGTTCCCTATTTTAGATTTTTTTTGTTTTGGTGTCATTTGAAAGATGAGCATATTTTCTATTTCGATACATTTGTGTTGTTTTTTTTGTTGTGTCTTTCACCTATTTCCTGTTATGGTGTTATTAGATACTTTACACACCTGTCTCCTAAATTAAGGCTGACTGTTATCTGCCAGCCTGCCAAGGGTGGAGCACAGATTATTTAATTGAAACTTGATTGAGCCTTAATAATGATTGTGGCATTACTACTAGCTGTAGGTAACTACCTGCACCTACTAATAACCCACCTTCTAACATGTATATTTTAAAGGGAGAGGTCTCCTAACTGCTCCTTTTTATTCTTTACAGTAACGTAGAAGGGGAAATGCACTTTTCTTCATGATATGCAGCAGCAAGGATGCATCCCATTCTGATCCTGGAGTCAAGGTTTATATTACTCTTTGACTTTTAAGGAACATTCATACTCTTGGACTGCCAATCTGGTTCACTGCCCAAGGAAGTCATGAGGTGCCACACTACACAGACATATCACTATTCTTAGTGACACGAGGAGTTTTCAATCTTCATCAATGGGAAAATAGAAGATGCTAGGTTCATGCCCATATAAAGAGCATCAGCCTTTCAACCTGCAAAGTCCCGGGAGGCGTCCAGTTTGATACGACAAAAATATCATGTAATGATTTATATATCTATCTGTCCAGGCCCTTTTTGTCCTGGTTTGAGACATATGGCTTACTGATGTAGAGGTCACATGATGTGCACATTGGACATGACAATTTAGTTTTATAATGTACCCAGTTCGTAGCACCCTGTTACCACCAGGGGCTATTATCAGAAGCACTTTCAAAAACAGTTTAGTCACATCATTCAACCAGAAAACAAGTTTTAAAAAAGCTAGGCTTTCTTTTAAATGCTGGAGATTCCCTGACCTGGCGGATCACCCTCAAAGTGAGAAGTTATTATTTCCATCTAAAAAAAAATAATAAATCAGTCCTGTACGGCAGCTACTCTCAGAAAAACTCAACCATAGTGGTCAGAGCCTACATTACCACTCAGCTTAATTACTGCAATAGATTATGTGCAGACCTCTCAATTATTGCACAGCTCCAGAAGGCCGAGACTGGAGATGCCTTCCATTGTCAGTTTGAATAAGAGAGATCACGTCTTCAATGTCCGTAGATCTCTGTACCAGCTGGTAGTGGCAAGCTGAATATGGTTCAAAACATCTTGCCTTGCAGTTACATTTCTGAACCAGTGAGCTCTATTGTAGCTGACATACAGGCTAAAGCCTGATATTACCTTGAAACAACTGCAGAGCACAAGGAATACCAATCTAGCAGCCACCCATATCGCTGTGGCTGATCCTTCTTATAAAAGGTCCCTTTGATGTGGTATGCATGATAATACTATTGTCTCTACCTAGCTTCAGTAAAAAGCTGAAGGTTAGCCTGTTTGTTTAGGCAGACTATTAAGACAAGTTACAGGAGACCCAGGTGGGTCCCGCATGCTATAGGTATAGTTTCAGTTTGTGAATCAATTAGCCATTTTATATGATACATCCTTCACCCTAGCACCCTGATAAAATTGTGTTCCTAACTGTATGCTATCAAGCCTATCCATTAGACATTATTCACAATATTGGTACTCTTCTTGTTATATAATTTTAATGATAATAGTGCATTGGTTTTGGTCCTCTCCAATATAATACACAAATGAGTATCATTGGCATTCTCTCCTTGTCCCACCTCTACCCGAAAAACACTTTCTATCAGAGACAATAAATGTATGTTCAAATTCTCCAATTCCTATTTGCCGTAGACATTCTTGTGCATTTCTCATTCTGCTCTTACCCTCCCATCAGAAATACACCCCATGCTCTTGTGGCCATTTGCCTCTTGGGTACTAAATATGCATTGACTGCCTAATTCACAATCTCAGATTCTATTTGACATACGCAATTGTCTCTCTTCTCATGGCCGGGACCACTCTCTGTACTCACTAAAGCTCCCAGAAACAACATTTTCAATCTGTAATGCTGTTCGCCTGCACACTTTCCCATTTTATACCTTGAGATCTGGAAGATCTTGAAATTCACAAAAGAAATCCAGAGGTAATTCAAACAATCTGCAACTATCTCAGCAAATTCCTAAAAGGTGAAATGCACTCCTTATCTGGAAAGAAAACAGTAGGTGTACATTTCTGGCATTTTTTCAAAGAATTGGGCATTATATGAGTAGTTTTTAGATAAGTTCCAAAATGGATTAACCAGCTTTCTTGATTATCATGCATGAGAGGAAATCTCTTTGTCATAGGCATGGTATATTTGAGAAACACTCCTTTCTAAAAGACTAAGCAAACTGAGCACATTTTTAAAGACATTGGAGCATATTCTCAAGGACTTATCGCTGAGTTATCGGCACTTTAGCGCCGCAAAAGTGGCAAAAGAATTATCGCCCCATTCTCAAGCTGGTGCAACCTGCCGATATCGCCAGTTTTCCAGCGATAGCTTCCGCAAAAAATATCGCATAAAACAACTAACACTAATGTTATGCAGAGTAGGCAAAAACATACAACAACACCACTTTGCAATATTCTCAATGACCAGCCGGACCTGCGATGCGATCCAAAAACAGGCGATAAGGCGTGTTAGCAGCAGGGATTCAATAGCTGCCTTTCACTGGTGTAAAGCAGGATGACTACCTGCAGTATGAACGAGAGCCCAGCCCAGAGCCACATTTGAAGACCAACACATGTCATGGAACTACTGATCATGCAGCTCGGAGACCCAAGAGGCCCACAACACCTACCACCACCACCCTAGACCCCCCCCTGGACTGCCCACAACCATCCCCTGGACTACCACAGAGGCAGCGCAGAATAAGTCAGCGGTCTTTCCAAAAACACACCAGCTTCACAGACTTAAGGCCAGAGGAAGTCATTGCCCACTACTGGCTCAAAAGGACAACCATCCTCCGCATCCTGACCCACATTGCCCACAGGCTGACGGTATCAACACAGCGGACAACCAGAATCCCTCCGCAGACAAAGCTGCTTGCTGTGCTGCACCTGTTGGCTTCTGGTACCTTCAAACCAAAAACCGCCAGAGTCAGAAGAGTCTCACAGCCAGCCCTATCAGAGTTCATCACAACTGTCTTGGATGCCATCATCAGCTTGGTACCCGAGCACCTTCACTTCCCCCACAATGCGCAGGAACAGCTGGAGACCAAGCAAGGCTCCTACGCCATAGCTGGCTTCCCGCACGGGTTGGGGGCAATTGACTGCGCACATGTCCTACTTGTGCCCCCTGCTGACACTGCACACAATTACCGCAACAACAAGCACACGCATTCCATCAATGTGTAGGCAATAGTGGACCACCGGGGACTCTTCACCAACATCGTCACCAACTACCCAGGCAGTGTGCATGATTCCTACATCTTCCACAGTCCATCATCAACCAGCGCTTTGAGGATGGCACCTACGGAAATGCACAGCTCGTTGGTAAGTACCAAATGAACACACCACACACCTCAACTCCACAATCATGCTACTCAATACTGTGGGACTTCACACTTTACAAGATCACATACAACATGCTAAACAACATGCTCACCTACCAGACACAGCAACACAAGGAACTGTGGTAACAGGACCCAACCATGTAGACAAACCATCCACGTCATGGCACCTCTG
The DNA here is from genome assembly GCF_964261635.1 of Lissotriton helveticus. NCBI lineage: Eukaryota > Metazoa > Chordata > Amphibia > Caudata > Salamandridae > Lissotriton > Lissotriton helveticus. The sequence continues at coordinate 275,369,220 of NC_136059.1, forward strand.
CCACACAATAGCAGGATGTGGTGAGAGGTGGGAACCAAGTATGTGCAAAGCAGGCAAGTGACCCATGTATCAGAATGAACACAATGCCAAGTGAGGCGTGAGGTGATGCGTTGGACAGACTCAAGTATGCAGAGCACAGGCATGTCCATTTGGACATATTCTGTTAGTGTATGTAGTGTCGTAGACAGTGGACGCAACCATGTTTCCTCAGGCAGTGGGGTCGACATGTAGCTATGTCCTCCCCCTGTAAGTGTAAGCGCAGTGGACTGGGCCAGCGTAGGAGTGGTAATTAATAGCCTGTGGCTCACGGCGTGGTTCACTTCCAGGATGGCCACCAAAGCAACTACTGCATGTGTCTCTGTGTCCTCCATATCCTCACAATGGGCCTACACACACGTGGCTGACCACCTTAAACTGCCAATATCGCAGTGTCGTTGTCAGGCTAGTGGACATGCGCAGACACTCATTACAATGGTGTGTCTTAGGAGTGCAAGTGAGGCAACCGCGCAGCCCACACAAGTAAATAGGCTGGGGGGTGAGGAGCAGCTGTGAGGCAACATAATACATATGGATGCTGCTCATTTGCCACATGCAAGACATGTCAAACATGAATTCCAAAGTCCCACATCACACACCAATATACTAATAAGCCTGCCAACACAGAATGCAGAACCAACGATTGACACATGTCTCTCGCCTGTCACAGGTGATCAAGGATATGCACTCTGCCCGTGAATGATGACACCCCTCCGAATCCCGAACAACATAACCCAGAGGCAGTACAATGCGGCCCACTAACGCACCATGGGCATTGTGGAGTGCTCAATTGGCGTGTTGAAGTCACATTTCAGGTGCCTGGACATCACAGGTGAAAGACTCCTGTACAGCCCGCAAATAGTGTGGAGGATGATCATTGCATGTAGTGTGTTGCACAACATATGTGTATGCACCTATGCCCCATAGATCAATGTGCCAGATGCACCGGACAATGTCAATGAGGATGAGGCAGGTGGACCACACCCCAATGCAGCAGCAGCAGGAATATCCCGAAGGGACACTATCATTAACAATTTCTTCACATGAGTACATCACATTGGGACTGTCCTTAGCAATCATGGGACAGGACAAAATGACGACAGGCACAGCATGTGCAAATAAATTCATTCCAAGACACATTCCCTGTGTGCATGTCACTCCTCTGCATTAGCACATCACTCTGACAAGTGTAAGTGTAACATTTAGTTCTGACAATTTCCCCAATGGTAATTAGATGGTGGCAGTGTCACCTCCGTTATCGGGATCCTGTTTTCCTGCGGACTGAACCACATCTTCCTCTTCTTCTTCTTCTTCTCCTTGCCCTTCCCTGAACCCGGGGTCCCAGGCTGGTCCTCCTTGGGGCTTGTGGGGTTCTGGTTGTCCTGTGTACTTGCTCCGGCTACCTCTATGGTGCTTCGCAGTTGTTTGTGTACGGTTTGTGTTTTTTGTTGCCGCATTCATACTGATTTTTGCAGCCTGACTTGTGGGACTTGCAGGCCTGGCGCTGCTTATCGCTGACTTTTTTATCGCAGTTTGGCCCAATGCAACTTTTTTTTGCGTTTGGGTTTGGTTTTGTATCGCCGTCCCAGTAATGTTATCGTGGACATTTGACGCATTATGGGGAAACTATGGCATGTTACCGCTGTGTTGCGAATGTGACGTTGACACAGAGTTATTTTTCCGCAATGGACGGCGATATGTGAAATTGCATTAACCTATTTGTTGATGATTATCACACGTTCTTGAGAATATACCCCATTGTATATGCTTTGATATGTTTTGGGGAATCACAATGCCTGGAGAAGGCTACAGAGATTGCGAGGTATGTGATTAGTTGTTAAAAATGGTCTGCTCCATTAATGAATATGCTTGTGACTACTCATAGCACATTTTAGCAAAGGAACTCCTGTGTAGCATTCTAATGATGTTCATCAGAAAAAAACTCCAGATATAAGGTCACTTATCATGGCATATTTTAAAGTAACTACAGAGACGTATTTGTTATAATTTGTGTTAATAATGTAGTGTAGTTGACAGATCAAGCTCATGTCAGGTATGCACCATGTACATACCACAACGATCATTTTAAGTAGTGTGAAATGGATTGTTAAAGGATGCTGATGGTGTCACAAAAAAAAATCCTTTGCCTTTTTTTTTTTCAGAGTCTCCCATTGGACAAATTCGCCCTCCTCATGGTAGTGTGACCCCTCAGAAAAACAGCAACCTGCTGGTAATCATCGTGGTCACTGTAGGGGCCATCACTGTGGTGGTTGTGGTAATTGTCGCGGTGATATGCACGAGGCGCTCCTCAGCACAACAGAGGAAGTAAGTTCCATGAATTCAATAAGTCAATAAGTGAAGCAAGTTTCACACTGAAATAAGTACCAATGTATTGGAGAAAGAGCAGTCCTCATGCAGTCAATAACGCTCAACAGCTGCAAGGTCATCTGCGATTACTGTGTATGCACAAGACATATCCTCTAAGGAAGGCTTCTGCAATGGAATGGTAAATTCTCATTGTAGAGAATGTTTCAAAGAGAAAAAAATGTGGTATACATTCAAGCTAAATCTGTCCATATTGTCTTACTAAAAGTCCAAATTTTGAACTAGGTGGTGATCCTGATTTGTCGCTTTGGCCGAATCAGAATTACCCCAATGAGATAATACTGCATACCCAGCGATTCCCTTGCATGATTTTACTGCTTAAAAGATGGTAGAATTTCGGAGTGGGAAATTGGTGAAAAACAAAGAACTATGGATACAATCAAGCAGAGTAACTTTAGTTTGTGTGGAAATTACCAATTCCCCAGTGGACAAAACTCCACAGTGTACCTCCATCTCATAATTATCAGTATCCGCTGTGTTGGTTTTTTCGAAAGTCATAATGTGGCATCAGAATTGCAGGCAAGGCCAGAATGAGGGTCCCACTACACTCACAAATTTTGAAGACAAAGGCTTATCCAAAAGGTCTTTCACCTTTTTTATGGCTTGCCATGTATATGCTATAATTATACCCATAGATATTTTCTATAGCTCACAAATAGTTCAATGTTTAACTCCCCTGCATTTTCAGCACAAAAGCAGACACAAAATTCTCTCCAGCATCCAAAATGAACCAGTGAGGACCTGTCATGTCCGATTCAGTATTGACTTTAGCCACCTGTAGCAGGAAAAGATTCCTGGCATTTGCAAAGAACATCTGTAAAATGTAACCCCTCTTCTTTGTGAACCTTGGATAAAACGTTCATGCTCATTTCAGTTTCTTGCTCATCCTACCCTTCCTTTACCAAGTGATTGCTCTCTTTGATACCAGCATGGAGACATTGAAATATTGCCACAATCTCACTAATCCAGCATGTACACCATGAATATTGACCCCGGAATATATTGATAGGACACAATATTGAGGACAAAATATCAAAAAAAGTATTGACAAGTAAGCAAGTCTAGATATTCTCCACCTAAATCCAGATATATCTAGCTATGTGATTCAAATATCTTCAAGGTATGTAGATGTGGAGTCAGGAATAGTAAATCTATACTTTCCTAAATGAACTTACCTTTCGATAATTTGTCTCTCGACATTCTGTCCTTAATATTTTTGTACAACAATATTCTTGGGGTCGATATTCAGCAGTACAATCCTTGTCCAGTCATACAGACATACTTTCCACCATAATTGTGAATCAGGAGTACTTCTGTGTTTGAGAGGCAGGGAAATTGGAATATAGTTGGAATGTGTTCAATGTTGATATTGCTTAGTGTGAGGATGGTAATGTATGGTTCCATTTTTACATTATCAAAATGAAAACATAGAGCAATTTATCTTTTCTCAGAAAACGTGCAACACATAGCGCTGGCAAAAGAAAAGGAAGCCAGAAGGACCTGCGGCCTCCAGACCTTTGGATTCATCATGAAGAGATGGAGATGAAGAACATTGAGAAACCATCAGGGTCTGATCCCTCTGGGAGGGATTCACCAAGACAAAGCTGTAAAGATCTCACTCCAGTGAGTCACAGCCAATCAGAATCTCAGTTAAGCAGCAAAAATACTTCACATTCGGGTAAGTCTTAAGCTGTTTGCTTAACAGACACACTAGCCCATCTATACGTCATTTTTAACACATACTTGTAAAATGTAAAGATAACTGGGACACTGTGTTAATATGCTTCAGCGTATGTTGCGATGAAGGTGAAAATGTGGTATACAGTGGCTGAATTGTGTGTGGATGCAAATTTATTTACAGTTTTAGGAAATGTTGGCATCTACTATGTTATCCCTTCTGATGAGGTTCTGGATTACCAAAAGCATGCCTTCTCTGGGTCCCAAAAATTGACCAGCATACCTTTTAAACCATGAAGAGAATAATTTTGCTTTTTGAGATGTTTTTTTCAGTAGCTTTATGGTAGTTAGTAATCGCCTACACTATGAATGATGATAAGCTATGAAAGGTGTTTGGAATAACATGATGCTAGATTGCAGCTTTCCACAGCATCAGTCGTTTTTGAAAAGGTTCTATATGATAAGGTATGTAACGTTTACAACGAAATTTTTACAACGCACTACCATTACAACGCAGGCATTACCACGCATACCATTACAACGCATTGCGCTGGGGGGGCGCTCTAGGATAGGGAATAAGTTTAATTTTCTATCCAACACCTTCCCTAGTGTCCACGGGGACTGGAGTTGGAATAGAAAATTATACTTACCACTATCCAGCACCTCTAAGCGCTATGCGTTGTAATGGTATGCGTGGTAAAAACCGCTTTGTAAAGGTATGCGTGGTAAAAGTATGCGTTGTAACGTCTTACATCCATATGATAAGTCTCAGAAACAGGAAATTGATATTTCAAGACCCATCTGCTGCAAAAGCTGACGGTATATTACTCAGGAAGAAGTATTACCAACCTATTGATTTTGAGGTGCTTTTTTGTATTTAGGGAAAGCAATTAAAGTTTTGTGGACAGGCTGCCAATCTACTGGGGTGGTAGAGCCTGATCTGTAAACATGGGTGGCAGGACCTCCGCATTTAAAATTCCTGGCAATGTCTGTGGAAAAGTTTGGCGTACTGTGCTTCTGTCAATATGGCAGAAGCACAGTCAGAAAAAATGCAATATTGGCCCTAAAACTTTTTTGCCACACCGGTCCTGTGGTAGTTTTCGCAACAGTGGATGGTTTCCGATGGAACAGGCAGCTGAGGCTTCACCATTGGAAACTAAGGTTGTCCACCTCAACACTAGATAGCAAAACCTTGAGTTAGGTAGTCAGGAAACATGTGAATTTTCAGTGGGTTTACCATTGCCAACCGACTCAAGAAAAGGCACTCAGGGCCTATTTACAAGTCTGATGTCTGAGGACCTCCAGACCAGTAGGGCACTAAGGTGGCCGTCCAGCCACTGTCACACCGGTGGTCAGACGCCCCATTACGAGTTGGGCAGTTGGACCCCCACTGCACCACTGCAGCTGCAAAGGAACTGCCATTTCCTTGCGGTGGCGTTGCAGCCAAGGCTTCAGTAATATGCTAGTGGTACTGCTGCATGACCACTATGCATATTACTAGTTTCAGTACCACCAGTGGTGTAATGGAGGAATTTACTCCATGAAAAGGCTGGTGGGCCTAAAACAAAGGGGGCCTGACAGGACACCATTGCCCATTTGCATTGGGATGGATGCAAGGGGGCACAACATGTGCCCACCATGTGCATGCATCCAAGTTCCTGCATGGAATGGAGTTTACAGGAACTATTTTTGACATTCCCATTGCAGGGCCCATTTTTAGAGTCACTGCCAAAAACAGTCCCCCAGACGCGAGAAAACTCGTAATCTGGCGGGCGGTGCTACCACAGGCTTGGCAGTGCCGGAGTGGGCCGCCGGCATTGCATTCCGCTCCTACACTTTTAAAAGACTAAGGGCCAAACTCATAGTTAGGCCCTTAGTCTTTTAAAAGTGTTATTTTTATCTTCATCAGCATGTCAGATGACGTTTTCATTAGGTGTTTTAGATTTGTTTTTAAAGTGCCCTGCTCAATCAATTTGATCAAAAACATCAGCATGTGTCAATGATAATTTCAAAAGATAGCTACACACCAGCTTTTAAGCAATTGTACCTAGCCTATTAGTAATGTTTGCTTTTATTATAATATATTTGACATATTAAAATTCTTGGATTGAATTCCTTTCAAAGGATGTTACAAGAAAAAATGGACACCTCCTTTGTGTGGCCAACTGTTTTGTTACTAGTACCTGGGCATTATAACATTGCTTATTCTTGTATATGCCTCGACAATTTTAATCTCATTCTTGGGCTGTGACTATGCTCATTGGTTACTCACAAGTCTGGTTTAATTTTGCCTGCTCAGTGAACATGTAAAACATCATAGTCCCCCAGAGCATTGTGGTTCCTTGAGTATTACGTTAGATCCAACATTTGTATCAAGGCTTAATGCACATTGTAGTGTTGAATAAGGCATTAAATTATGAATCAATTGATTGTGTCTTCCCTAGGGCCTGATACGGAGGAAGTTGGAAGCAGTATGTCTACATTAGAGCGCTCGCTCGCAGCCCGCAGAGCAACACGGGCCAAGCTCATGATTCCAATGGATTCTCAGCCAAACAATCCCTGTGAGTAGCACCTTTCTATCATACGTCCAATAATGTAGGACCGAATTATGGTGTTGAACGAACAATCGGGCAGTACAAATCTATTTGTTGACTTTTCTCAGGCTTGTTGCACGCCATATCCATAAAAAAGGTTCCTAGACCTGCCCAAGGAACTATCAGCCACTAAGCCTCATAGATAACTTACAGAAGATTGTCTCCTGGCAGGTGCTGAGTAAACAAAACAAATGGATGAATGAATTGGTAAATGAATGGCTAAATCAAATACTTTCTCATTGGCAGGCAAGGTTCAGGCCATGAATTAACACTTTAAACCATGCTTTTAGTTTCCTCATCTGTAAATTGAATACTGTAGACCTTTCTCATCTGCATCTTTATATTTAAGGTTTTTATAAAGTGCTCAATCATCCCCTTAGGGATATTCTGGTGCTAGACTTCATATTCACTACACTCCATACGTTGCCTAAGCCAGGGAAGTGGAAACAGACAAGTTTTCAACATACTCCGAAAAGTTAACAGATCCAAAGTCAGGCACAGATTGAGAGGCAGGGTATTCCAATAGGAAGCTACCAGAATATTGAAAGAATAGCCTCCCATTCCAGATTTTCCTAATATGCACTAGAGCCTTTATAGACAAGCTGAGAATATATGCTGACTTAAAGAAGGTGACTCTGCCACGCAAAATTACTGGGCCGGTCTTTTAAAGCAATCTATGCAGGTGGCACAATAGCTTGAAGATGGCTGTCATACCAACTGGAAGCCAGTGAAGAGAATTTAAACAAACTGCAGCTGAACTACTGCTTGGGCAATTACAAATCAGTTTTGCTGCTGCATTTTGAAATGATTGGAGGTCCTTGATTGGCATATTGAAACTTGAAGGCGCCCCCTTCCAGGGAACACATTACGGCTGGGCGAAGCCCTACGCTACGCTGGCATAGTTTGCGATGTTTGCGCTACTTCGCACTACACGAACTGCACGTAGCACAGTGCAAACACGCGTAGCGTAGTTCAGCTGTCATTTTTTGATTGCTCGTGGTCCTCAACGTCAAGTTGGCGACCGCGAGCAAGCAAAATGACATGCCGGCGAGACTTTTTCCTCGTTCACGATCAGCAACATCAAGTTGCTGATTGCAAGCGTGGAAAACAAACCTCCCGGCATGATTCTCAATGCGGGGCGGTCAGGTTTCTTGTTGTGAGCGCTCGCGTATGCTCGCGAACGCTTGCGATGAGAAACTACCAGTCCACGTAGAGAAAGCTGCCGCTTGAGTAAAAATCTACTCGAGTGGCAGAACACTACAGCTCACACTGTGCAAGATGCCGTTTTCAATGATTGCACAGTGCCGGGGGCTTGTCCGCACTGTGCAATCATTGAAAATGGCATCTTGCACAGTGCGAACAGGCTACTATGCAGTTCGCGTAGTGCTACGCGTAGTGCGAAGTGCACTTCGCGTAGCTTCGCGAAGCGCTACTTTGCAAACTACGCCCAGCCCTAGAACACATAGGGCCCTTCCTATGCTCCGGTCAAGTCATGAGCTTTAGGGCTAGAGGCCCCACCACCTGTACATAGTGCCAATGGGGGACCGCTGGAGCTCCATGACCCGCCCGCACCTCAGGGTCTGTGAGGGCTATTGTTAAGCCACTGGATGCCTGAACAAATAATCAGCCATTCCAACATGTAAAGCATTCCCATAATCTAACCTACTCATAATCAATGCTTGTGCAACATTCCTCCATGATGTTACCAGTGTCAACCGAAATAGTCTGTGAAAAGTAAGCAGGAGTCCATAGCAACTTCCACTCACAGCTTTTACCTGGTCCTAGATGGAAAGGGAGTCATCAATTAGAAAGCCCCAATTCTTGTCAATTCTCTTTGGTCTTGGAGTAAGGCCTGACAATGGAGTTCACCAGGAGTCATACATACCATACATATATGACTACATTCAGTCATGGCCGGCATGACTTGACGGTAGTGGGTCAGGCGGGGAGGGTTACTGGGGGGTGGGTTCATTTAAAAAATAAAATAAACTTACCTTCCCATGTGTCCTGCCTCCCGACCAAGCAGTCAGTGCCCTAAGGAGTGGAAAATCCACTCCTCCCCTGCCCTAGAGCAGACACTCGCACCCGCCAACTCCCCACCAAGCCCTTCTGCTTTCTCACATGGTAGTTATTACCATTTTATGTTTCTGCTTCTCGCACTGTGAGAAAGCAGTGTGGTGATACTCCTCCACCCTGGTGGAGGAGCCGTCCCTACCAACATTGACCTGAGGCCCAACTTTGAGCTTCTTTAGCTGGAAAAACTTTGGAGCATTCTAGAACATTGAGGAATCCCCTCTGAATTGCTATCAATCTTAACACAGCTATATGCAGACACTCATGTACAGATTGCTTGTGGCATGTAGGGGGAGCTAACTGAGAAAGACTTCATAAGAAGAGGTCCTAAACAGAGATGTGTTTCTAGAGCAATAGAGACAGTCCTCTATCCTCCAGGCAGGCATCATCTTTCAATACGGGTGGGCAGACCCAAGTACTTGCTGTGTTTTGTTGCTTTAGTACTAAGAAGCAGCCAGTGCTAGATTAGCAGCCTTTATTGGAGAAAAACATATAGAAAATCTGTTATCACATGTGTTTCCTCATTTAACGCTAAACGTGTCATAATTATGATTAGGGTGAAATGCAATTACTTATTTATACTTATTTATAAATGACGGCAAAAGTCTAAAAAAAACTCAAAATGCACCAAGAATTAGTGGTTTTCTGAGCAACCCATCTCATCCTAACAGTGAGAGTTAATATTTTGTCGAACTAAAAGCTAAGAAAATAATTCAATAATTATATGAAAAAAATGTATTTTGTTCTTCCAGCTGTAGTCAGTGCAATCCCTGTGCCAACACTGGAAAGTGCCCAATACCCCGGGATCCTTCCTTCCCCAACGTGTGTCTATCCACATCCGCAGTTTACACTACGGCCTGTGCCATTCCCTACCCTGTCGGTAGAAAGAGGCTTTGCAACAGGTCGAAGTAAGTGAATTTGTAAACTTGTTTTACATCTATATGTCGTGGAGCCCACTTTATTCCAATGCCCATTGTTGAACCTTAAAAATGTATGTGGCAAATAAAGTGATTGTTGTAAAACAATATTTCATTGTCAAGTGGGTGTAATGGACCAACTAGACTTCCCATTAAATTAAACACACTCCTTTAGACAAATATTCTCTTTTCTCGCTACACCTTTGATCCATAGTGCTTATACTGTCCCATTGCTCTAATCCAAGCTGTCAACATGCATGCTTTCAGACATCTCCAAGGTCATGACTTTCTTTTTCCCCACTTTCTGCACCCTTATTGGGTTCACTACTTTTAATATTACATGTATTGCTTGATCTTCTATGTTGTAGCTCTGTAGAGTAATAAGTGGTTCATTTCACTACAATACCATAACGTGTATTTGTAAAGTGCACGTTCACCCGGAGATATCTTGGTGCGGAATAACAGATGTTTATTGTTACTCAACGGTACTCATTTGATCAACCTCAGATGGATGAAAGGCTGAGTCCAACCACTGGGATTTGAACCTGTGACCATGAGGTTAAACAAATACCGCTGTAGAGGACACATTAGTCCATTGAGCCACCAGAGCCACTAGTCTGGAAAGTTTCTGTTTATCCTCTCCTAGGGCATGACATTCTTCACATATATGCGTAGCTCATAATAGGTGATATTATTTCAACAGTAATAAAATGGTATTGAAGACTCTTGGTAGGAATAGGGATCAAGAGCTCAAACTGCGGAAAAGGGTAATTTCCAGCATCACTGCGCCCCTTGTGGTGAATCTCTGTCCCAAAAAAACTGTGGCTGAAAAGAACCACAGCTTTTCCACAGTTCCTGTAGTGTCCCACCTCCAGCGCATCTTTCATTGGGAAGCAGGGGGTGGGTGGGGCTGAGAGGGATTCTATTGTGATTTTCGAGGCATTCCTATGAGACATATGGTAAAGTGGAGGATTTTCTTTTCATTTTTTTTTTTTTTAGCCACACTAAAACATACCCAAAACACGTAGTTGAGAGCGCTGTCCCGTTCATTAACATCACTTTACAAAGAGCACAAAGATTTTTGTAAAAAAATGAGTTGCAATTTCCACACACTTTTATGTTTTTTTGGTACAAATAAGCTCTTTAATATGGCTCTTGGTACTTTGCCCCTATATGGAGTAAGTGTTGGTATGTTTCTCTTTTGTGTAATTTGGTAATAAGTAGTGTGTCTTTGTTGGACATTCTGGATATGGTGTCCCCTCATTTGCATAGAGGGATTTTGCTAGTGCGCCTTTCTCTGGGGAGTGAAGATTGTACCCCAGCGCATAAGAGGCATACAACTACACACAAAGTCATAAGGAAAGTAAAAGTGATTCCTACGACCCCAAGGGCCCACCCCAACTCACCACAGGCCCTTCCAATACACCCTATCTTAGACACATTCTGCAGGGCCTGAGCTAGATTGTGCATCTCTGGGACAATTGCCACTGTTGGTGTTCTTGTTTTTTTCCTCAGGCCCTCTTGATTGGGTACCTCAAACTCCACTGTCAACATTTTTCAGGATCAGCCTTTAGCATCCAGATATAGTGCAGGCATATATTGAGACAATTCATATTAGGGGATGTAGCAGAGACCTGTGATTGCACTAATAAGATGACAATATAAGGCTAAGTGTTATTAATTATATGGAGGAAGGTCAAGATGTATGTAAACTCGATGTCCACTAAAAATACATTTGTCTGTTTAATTAATCGGTAATCATGAACCTTGAAAATGTAAACATATATATATTTTTAACCCGTTTAAGCTGATAGGCCTTTCACTAAATGAAACACGAAACATTTTGATATCTTTTTAGTAGTATCAATGTATATCATTAGTTCATAGTCCATCTCACAGCTTATCACTCATGCACATAGTCCATCTACCATTGAACCATGCACCATTGATCTCTGTTTCCTAATGTGAATGTCCATCATTGCTAGCTTCATCATCTCTGCTAACCAGCTGTGTATCTGTCGTAACTGTATGGAATTGTAATTTCCACCAATACCAATTGGGAATGACTCATGCAAACATGTCAATCCTGAATTTTAAGTCACTGGTATAAGACAGTTATTTATGGACTGAGGCCTTTAAAGTCATATTTAATTTGTATATTTCTTTGCAGCAATTAGTGAAGGCCCATCCACACAACAATCATCAATGTTACCACAAGCACAGCTGGAACATTCAAATAATGAGGATGGCCCCAGCAGAACCATCCCCACTGCCTGCGTTCGGCCGACGCATCCTCTCCGCAGCTTTGCAAACCCTTTGCTACCTCCACCAATGAATGCAATAGAACCTAAGGTCCCTTACACCCCACTTTTATCTCAAACAGGTAACATTGTACATATTTTGTAAGATACCAATATATTCCTTAGTACCATCACCCATTGTTCAATGCATAATGCAAATGGCATTCATTAATTTCAGGGCTCTTCAATAATGAAAAAGATTCAGACCCTGGTCAATCACTACTATTTGTGCTTACTTTGTCAGATTCCAGGCAACAATCCCTTAGCAAGCAAAGAATTGTTGTTGTAAATTGTTGACACTATGTGTTGTCCTTAGAGGTGTGTTGGATGTATTACAATGTATCCTGTTAATCACGAAGATGGTTAGTATTGTGCCTCAAATGCAAGAAGAGGGATGGTGTGCACGATCAACAACCCCGAGGCGTACAACAAGATTAAGGTGCATGTTTAGATATTTACAGAAATGACAATTGCTCATTCGAATAGAATATTTTTTATTTAAAAAAGCAAGAGGATATTGTGTGTCAGAATATTGTCTACTAAAATGTTGTGACCAAATGTTGACTACCAAAATATCATGAAGGAAAAAATACCGAGGTAAGTATAGAGTTAATATTCTTAACTCCACTTCTACTAACATTAACAAAAGCAAAATGACTTCCCCAACTGAAAGACATCCTTGGGGGAGGGGGGGAGGGTATGGGGGATAACTGATAATTGGACATTGCTGAATTTCAAAATTGGAACCTTTGCAAGCTCGGCAACGATTAAAACAAGAAGACCAAGAAAACCTGCCCAAGGTAGCTGTCTGCTGGAAAATATTTCCCATTGCACATGTACTTTTAATGTGACAACTGTTCTACCATAAATGAATTTGAAGAAAAACTTTGTACATGTTTGGCATTTTGACCAAAAACACATACAGCCAGCAAACAGATTCAAATTAAGATAAGGCCTGGTTATGATAAGTGTAGCTTTATTTCTAGAGCACTTCAAACAATAATTATTGGTAAACTCTGAAACTCTTTAGAGCTAATTCTTTCAGAAAACAATGCATTGCTCCCTCTACTTACATCAGTCCTATCTGATGTTAAAGTTCTCTTCTGGACGTGCACGTAGAGCAGGTGTGATGTTAGTTGGCATAAAACCAACGACATGGCGACTCACTCAGAGAAGAGGTGGTAACCTGCAAACTTCTGACAAGAAGTGACCATGTAATTTCCTTCTTCTACTGGATAGTATTCCACTAGATGAATTCCCGTCGCCACACTACAGCAAGGCAGTCAGAGTCCCTCTGTCAGAGGATGCTCTAATGTCTTATTGTGGAAATGCACCATGCTACCGCAGCACAATGGTGAATCCTCTTGCAGGGATTTCTCTGCTTGAACTTACGCTTGTGAGGGATATTACATCGCTGCTGTTTTTCAAATGAGTATATGTCATCATACTTCTAAATAAAGCCTTCAATAATCAGTTCTAGCTCAAGATGCTTAGATTCTATAGTTCACAGAGTCCCTTTTTTACAATTTCTATGCATCTTTCAGCACTTTTGTTACGGTTAGTTTTCCATATCTCTATTATGTTTTTTTCCAAGGTCTCACCGCACAATGGTTTCCCATCAATACATTGTTGTAATGGATGATCTCTGCCAAAACGCCTGCCTGTATCAGAGACAATCAGTGCCGACCCTGCATTTGCTTGCTGCTGCAGAGCTGTTACCTGGCATGGAATATCTGGCAGATATTTACTGATTACTAATTCCTAAAGACCACTCACTGCTGTGGCTGCTGTCAGCAGGCTTTCACAGCAGAGAGAGCGGCATACAGGTGCTGTCACGTGGTCCCCTTTCAGGGTAAATTGAAAATGCTTGATGGAGTGTCAAGCTTACTGCATTATAGATCCAAAATAAATTCTACAAATGGACAAGTAAAGGGGATTTTCTCCCAAACCAAAGAAAGTTCCTTTTCTCTGTTGAAAGGATCAGGTGCACTTTCAGTGAACCTGCAAAAGGAGACTATTTGTCTAAAAGGAAAGGGAATGAGAGCTATTAAACAGTGGCTTTCACTCTGTATCACCAGTTTACACCTCACACCATTATAAGCCCCTGTGTTTTATGGAATATTTGGGAAATTGGTGTTTCCTTCTAAGATTAGGACATATATATATATTTAAGCAACCAGCACTACACACATTTAAATTGTTTTGGACAGCTAAGCAAGTCTAGATACAATTCAGGTTGAGGTGCCTAAAGTGTGAATTTAATCTAAGAGGTGTGGCGCCGCGGCCAGGGCGACTGACGCTGGAATCTGGGGACCACGGTTCGATCCCCGGCTCCGGCGGCAGGTTGGCCCAGCACCATGTGACTCTGGGCAATAGCTTGCTTAATCTTCCCGACGGCCCCCAGCGCCTAGAGACCCTTACGGGTGATTGTGCGCTTTACAAATGTGGACTTTACTTTAATCTCCCCCTGAGACAGAGTTAGATATATTTTAGAGCGCGTCTCTCAGCGCCACTAGCTTCTGTTTAATGTTTGGTGGAGAACTAACAGAATGGTAGAAAAATCAAGGGCAGGAGCGCTCTTGTAGAATTAACACATTTTGAAATGCTTATGAGCAACAGACAGTCCTGCCTAGTGGCAGTGGGGTTTTGACATGTAGGAATCTGGGCACCTTAGTAGTTTTTCCTGTAAGTTAAGGGAATTGTGCTTAGGTCCTGGTCAACCATGAACTCTTGTTTTCAATGTTGCTTTACTTTTCTAGGAATGTTTTGCCTTAAAAAACTAAAACAATCATATCTTCAATTCTCCTTAACCCATTCTGATAACTTTGGTGACTTTCAGCTCGTTAACATTTTCTCAAATTGTTTATTGTTAGAAATAACCATCTTTTGGATGGTGTTTCCCAGATGTTTGCCTTACCTGCTCTATTTTTTCTAACCCTATTTTTGTTGGCATTAGGACTCCGCACACTTTACCCCAGCTAACCAGTCGAAAAGTGCTTGGGCTTTCTTTATTCCGGATACTGTAAAATTGGTATACAACTAATTGGCACTTTAAATTTAATTGAAAGTCATAGTAAGTGGTACTGCATGTGCCCAAGGCCTGTAAATTAAATACAGCAAGCGGGCTGCAGCATTCATTGTGCTACTCAGTAAAGTTGCACCTAAAACAGGTCTGAGGCCTGCACTGCAGTATGTAGTATAGTTTCAAACTTCCATTTTTACCAAGCAAAATTAACTCTTTTGCCATGCTTAAGCCTTCGTTTTTTCATTCCTATAAGTCACCCCTATGGTAGGCCTTAAAGGTTCATAGGCTAGGGTGTATGGTATTTAAAAAGTCAGATGTTTACTTACGTTTTACATGTCTGTCTAGACCTTTATTACAGTAGACAGTTTAAGCCAAAAAAGGGAAAAGGGGAAGAACTAGTTTAGGGTTAAACAAAGAGAGGGACCCTCATAAACAGACTGGCACTTGGTATAAAAGTGGCACACTCAGAATCTCTCATCAGAACAGTGCTCGGCCTGTGGAATATTCAAAAGGAAGACTGCCCTGCTGGCTGAAGAAAAAAAACTGGACCTGCTTGCCTTGAACCCAGGACCCCCGGGAGGAACTTCAAGGGCAGTTAGCTAACCTCCTGTTTGAGCTACAGGGTCACAACAAGCTTCCAGAGGTCTTCCTTGAAACTGCCCAGCTGACCAGCACCAACTGGACCTGCCTGAGTCTTGCTGCTAGCCTCTCCTGACCCCTAATAGGAGCAAGCCCAGGTCCTAAGCCCTTGGCTGGTGTCAAAATGTAATAGTTCTACCTAAAATCTGCAAGAACTGGGCTTCAGTGTAACATGCAGATGTTTTAGTCTCTTCATTATCCCTAATGATTGACCGCATCTCCCACTAACATGATGTTCCAGTGGTGACCTGCTCTCTGCTCTGACCACATCTCTTTGCAGCACCTGCGAAAGCAAAGCTCTGGCTGAGGTTCCTCATGAGGAATTGGACTGTGTGAGAAGTTAAACTCTCCACCAGGATGAACCTGGTCCCTGCATTCCACAGTGCTCCATCATGGTCAGCCTGACTTTGTCCTGCTCCAGTGCGACTAGATAACACAGAGTAATGCCCTGTGCTTTTTGGAGCTATTTCTACCTGACAATTGAAAGAGTCATAACTCTGGTTCTACTTGTTGGATTCTTGTCATTTTGGTGTAGTTATCTTTGTTGAAATGTACTCTATTTTTCCAAATTGATTTCGTTTTTTTCCTGTCATAAGTTTTCACTTTATAACTGTTGAGTGCTGTATAAATACTTTACACATTTCCGCTAAGCCTGACTGCTTTCCTGCCAAGCTACTAGAGGGTTAAGCACAGGCTTATTTAGTGACTTTTATGGGACACCAGTCCAAGAATTTGGGCCTCTCATCCCTCTCAACAGATAACCCAAGAAATTGTATTTATATATTGGGTTTGAGGTTATATTTTGTTGTGTTCTTTACTATAAAATTGTTGGTACTGCTTGAACATAGCAACCACTTCTCTGTAGTATTGTTTGCTGCTTGTCTCACGGTTACCAGGGTTAAGTTGAGAACCAGATGGTGCTTAATAAGGTAGCATGATCTCCCGCCCCTTACAAATTAATAACCTAATTTCTGGTAACAGCATTAGACTAGTATTTTATCAGATGAACCTTTCCAACTTTTCATGCACCAGCTCCTCCATTGAGCATGCCAAACCCACACACCCATGTTATGTATACATAGAGCCATTCCTGAATTTTAACACTCTGTGCTTTGAGGACTGAAATGATCTTGCTCTTAAATAGTAGGATGCATTTCAATACCTTGCCTGTCAATTACTGGAAATAATAGAACACAGCTAGTTGCTGGAGGCACTGGGGGGCTTCCATAATTAGAACAACAGGGGCCATATTACACAAGTGCCCCGCGGTGCAATGGGTGTTTTCGCCCGCGTTATGCACCCCCGTTGCTCTTTGGTATTATAGAAGGGCTGCAGATGCTTGTGTGGCCCCTTTGTAATACAGATAGCTCTGGCACACATACATCGCTATCATTAGAGGGTGTTTCCTCATTTGCATTGAGTATGCGTCCATGCCGTTTTACCGATGTGGGCGCAGAGACAAACATGTCTGTAGAATGCGCACTGAAAGTGAGTTACAAAAAGGTGGAGCCTTTTCAATGCAGCCCTCTAAACGGTTGAAAAGGGGTTTCCTTGCGCCCTCAGACATTCCCTTGAAGGTTGGTGCAGTCACTTTTAAAAGTGCAGGCCAGTAGCCACCTTCACAGAGAAAGAAGGAGCAGCTTTTAGACAGTTGCACTACATTCCTCTTCAATATGCTGCACTGGGGGCAGCGTGAGTTCCCGGCTGCCCGGAGGACAGCACGTTCTCCCTGAGGGTGCGCACTTTCCATGTTTGTACCCAATGCACCTGCTTTAAGGTGCACCATGGCACAAACATGGAAAGTGCGCCCTATCTGTAATACAGGTCCAGGGCTTTTCTTCTTCACTCTCTCTCTCTCTCTCTCTCTCTCTCTCTCTCTCTCTCTCTCTCTCTCTCTCCCCCTCTCTCTCCCTCTCTCTTTCTCCCTCTTCCTCTCTCTCTCTCTCTCTCTCTCTCTCTCTCTCTCTCTCCATCACTATTTCTATGTCTGTTACTTGGCCATGCCATTCTTATTGTACAAGTTAGGAATGGGTATGTTTACATGCTATGTTTCACCCAACAACCAACAATTTCGATTTGTTTTTCAAATTAAATTGTTTGGAAAATAGGATAAACAGCGTCTTGTGTTTGGTGAATGCACTTTGAAAATTTAGGTTAGGTCTTTAGAACTTGTTTGGTAATAAATTCATTTAGCATGAAAGTGTCATGTGACATTGATAATCTAAGTGCATTCATAATAATCCATTGGCTGCACTCTGTTGCAATACATGTGGTATTTCAAAGTGATGTGGTGGCTAAGAAAGCATAGTAGATTTTCAATTAAATTATGAAATGAAATCAAACACAATCTTAAAACTAAGGCTAATTCTGTACATTAGTGATAAAAAAGGAACATCAAAGCGTGGGAGCTAGAAACAAAAGCATTCAGTCAGCAATATATCATTATATCTTGGACTTGCTTGAGAACAGGGTGGTATTAAATATTTGCTGGAGATTATCTGCTTTCGAGCAATGTTATTTTAGATTTTATTCAGATAGAATCAAGCCATATGTGCATGTTAAACTCTGTGGTTTCAAATATTGGGTCTGATTATAAAACCTACTTTGTACTTTTACGTTAAACACACACAAATAGCTCTTTTCATGAGTTCAAAATAACTTTTGTAATTCAAATATACAATTCTACACTCTTAAAAGATTTTACTCAAACAGAGGTTTTCATGTGAGTAGATGTTCTGCGGAGGAGACATTCCTGTTAGAGCAGGAATGCCCTAGAAGTAAATACTTTATGGGTAGTCACAAATTCCACTCTAAGCCCTTTCTGGCCTTGAAAACAGTCAGAGCTGTATTCCTGAAAAGGTCTGTAATACATACCACTCCAGGTCAATATTAGTGGGGGTCTATGGAAAGGGTTTTCTCTATAGTTAAAAACGGTTTCATGTGGCAATGAGAAAAGTAAGCAAGTATATATATTTTCTTGAAAATTAAAATCTTCCAACATTTTTACATGATTTAGGTTTAAAAAGCTGCATCCTAGAAAAGCTTTGAAACTTCCAAAAACTCCAAGATAACCCTTCAAAATTGCCTAATTCATAGAGAAACAAATAACAAATAAATCTTTATTTCGGTCAATTACAACTTTAAAAGATACATTAAAAACAATTTTACAATACCAAAATTAATCCAAAAGTTGAGATGCAGAAGAAAAGGGCATCAATTGCTATACAGTTTATAATCCGTTCCAGATACGCCATAAAACCAATCTACTATCATAAATACGTATCCACCAGGGGCAGAGTCAGCACTAGGAGCTAAGAGACTCCTACACGTGGCAAGGACCACTACTCTGAATGCGACTCTCCGCACCCTGATGAGGCGAAATTACTTAAAACGAAGGAATTTCAGTATGAGAGTTTCATACAATATTTGAAAACTACACAAGTTGTGTAAGTACAATCCCCCTTTTTTCTGTCCTGACGAAAGCTCCACAGACCCGGCTGGGCCCAGGTGAGCTGAAACATGTCGACCAACTCATAAGAGACATATGATAATCCAGTAACTCGATTATCTAATATACCCAAGTAATTTTTAACTATCAGTGCCCACCTCTTTAAAATAAATTCTGGTTTTGGTGTGACACTGTTTTTTAACTTATTCTCCCTTTTTTGACTGCTTTAGACATCATTCCTCTGTTGTTGTCCCAATAATTCCTGGACACTTCTACTCTTACCAGAGGTTGCCTTGGGTGAGGCAGGCATACAGCACGTCACTTGACTACCCAATGACTATGCCATGACGCTAGATAAGGGCGGATAAAAAGATACACCGCATCGTAATAATCTAAGCGCCTATGAGGGTTGTCAAACATAACCAAAGGTTATAGTAGATACCAGTGTCCTTTCCCATTTTTGATTACCACAATATTAGTGGGGGTCTATGGAAAGGGTTTTCTCTATAGTTAAAAACGGTTTCATGTGGCAATGAGAAAAGTAAGCAAGTATATATATTTTCTTGAAAATTAAAATCTTCCAACATTTTTACATGATTTAGGTTTAAAAAGCTGCATCCTAGAAAAGCTTTGAAACTTCCAAAAACTCCAAGATAACCCTTCAAAATTGCCTAATTCATAGAGAAACAAATAACAAATAAATCTTTATTTCGGTCAATTACAACTTTTAAAGATACATTAAAAACAATTTTACAATACCAAAAGTAATCCAAAAGTTGAGATGCAGAAGAAAAGGGCATCAATTGCTATACAGTTTATAATCCGTTCCAGATACGCCATAAAAACAATCTACTATCATAAATACGTATACATTTTTTTTAAAAGCTAGGCATTTTTATATTAAAATGTATCCAATCAAAAAACTCAAAAGTACTGTCAGAAGGAGATGAGACATTAATAACAGTGAACATAACCAATTTGGAAAGTGCATGTGCAATGCTCTTCTTCTCAACATTTAAAGGGGTGATGTGAACTTTTAACACTAAAGCTTTAACCCAGGTTTATTCATATATACATTGAATAGAAACCTGCTTACACAAAAGACAACCAGTTGTGACGTGTCAGTCTTTAATATACGTTAGGCCTCACTGCAACTTCTAACACCCAAATTCCTACAGAGAGACCTGATCCATCGTTTCCTGGCTATTTTATATGCAGGACAGAAAAAAAGTAGATGCGCATCATTTTCTTTAACCTCTTCTGTACATAAGGAGCACCAGTCATGACTACTGTCCACCTTATTTTTGCCCCATCTAGATGTATTTGCTTTTATTTGTAGAACCCCGTATCTGAACTGCAGAAATAGGGATTTCGCTAGCGGGGTACGTATCTTATCCAAAAAAGGTTCAAAATGAGCGACATCTTTAAAGGCTATACATTTCAAAATTAAAAACCCAACAGATGAACTGTGTAACATAAAGTTGTTCATATAGGTCGAAAAAGTGGACTTTAAATGTTGCTTACAAGATGACCTCCCTATAATGGGATAGACCAAACTTCTTTGTCCATATTGTAACATGTTTAAGCCATGTTTAAGCCAAGGAATATCCTTACTTCCGTCAATTTCCATAATCTCCTCCAGGCCTTCTCTATAATGAGACAGCTCAGGAGTTGACCAAATCCTGACCCAAAATAGTAGTGGTCTTAATATTGCATTGTAATCAGTACGTTTGATATTAAGATCCATAACTACTGGGATTAAGGGCGTTCTATTTGGGAGTTTTAGTAATTTCCAGAAAAAGTTGTTTTCTTCCGTTCAAAATTCTTGTTGCAATATGGCCCCCAAATCTCTGGCCCATAAAGTGCGGCTGATTGGGCTTTAAACCTAAAAACCTCCAGAGCAGGAGAAACAGCATTGGAAACACTAGCCCCATGTTTTTTCAATATCTGCAGTGAATTTTGGAGCAACATTAGCCTATTCTTTTCCAGTTGCCCCTTCCAAGACAGTTTACTATCCAAGGTAATCCCGAAATAGTAAAAACTTTCCACATATTCCAATTGGTTGTTTAAAACTAGATTCTTCTTTAACGAATTATGGGGGTTTATTGACATGTATTTAGTTTTGCTTGAATTGATTTTGAGGCCCTTCATAGTGCAATAAGTATTAAAGGAGTCCACTGGGCATTGCAATCCCTTTGGAGTTTGCGAAATTAAAATTGTATCATCAGCAAATAATAATGCTGAGATAACTTCGCCACCTAGTTGTGGAGAGTCATGTTTACAACTTTCCAGTTATTTAGGGATATCATTTACATACAGTGAGAGGAGTGTGGGTGCCAACACGCACCCCTGCTGCACAACCCTTCTCACTGGTATTGCCTTAGATAGTTCCCCCCTCGACCCTCATCTTACTCGTGCATAGTTTCCTACGACTTATTTAAATCTTTCATTTGGTAACTAATGTCATAGCGCTTTAATAGATATTTATAGAATATGTTATATAATGTATAGTGAAATAACATTTTCTCATGACAAATATTGATAGCTGGACATTGGTTGATTTGGCATTCAACTTTGGATGCATGCAGTGGAAAGTGACAAAAGAGGGCTCCGACAGCGAAAGTAACTTGCCGCATGCATCTTTGAGCCACCAAAAGCTGCAAAAACTCTCTTTTGTCTCCAGTTTTTAAACATGCAGTCTAGACCGATAAGATCAAGAGCCCCACAGGCAGGACTATGGCATGTGCTGGTAGTTTGTGGCAGGAGGCATGGAGAGCAGCTTGGAGCATGACAGTGACAAGGAATTGATGACGTAAGAGTAAACAAGGAGGTGTTTATATGACTTAGTTGATACTGCTCATATTTGTGAGGCTTTTCTCTAGCCTAACAACATCAAGAAAAAAACAGGGACAAACCACCAACTGGGCTTACATAACCAGAACAATAGCCATGGGCAGTTCTAATTAAGAGCAGGAACTCTTGCTATGCTGCAGTACTTTTCTACTGCCTTCATGTGTGTGTTGTTAGCTATTCCTAGAATCCCAGACATAAGTAACTAAAGCTAAATATGTTCATACTACATGCTCAAATGAATTTACTCTAAATCTAAGAATATATCTCTGTCCCTCTTTGAATCCAGTAATGTTAGACCTGGCAGCTTTAGGGTGGTTTTCCGCTTTTTTGCTTTTGACCTCCACGGTTTGCCTTATTTTGTTGTTGACTGTAGTACTCTGAGCACTTTACCACAAAATATCAGCGCTAAAGTGCATGTGCTTCATCCCTATATGTATGTCTTAGCTGTATAGTTGATGAAGATATGTAATTTACCTATAAGTCCCTTGTAAAGTGGTATACCATATAACCAGGCGTGTAATTTTAATGCTACTAGTGGGCTGCAGCTCTGACTGTGCCACCTACAGATGTAGCCTTTCGAACCTGTCTCAGTCCTGCCACTGGAATGCCCTGAGTGTGCAGTTTACTGCCACTTTGACTTGACATTGAAAACTACTTTCCAAGCCTTACACTCCCCTTTTACTACATGAAGGTCATCCCTAAGGGAACGGTGCTATGAAAGTAAAAGGTAGGGCATGTACTTTTATGTTTTGCATGTCCTGGTAGTGACAAATAGTCCATTTTGTTTTTAATTATTGTGAGACCTACTCCTCTCATAGGTTAGCATTGGTAATTCATTAATAACATTTTAAGCATTAATTCCTGAGCACAGAGGAGCAGTAGCTTTTCATGTTTTACATGTCTGTAAAGGTATTAATAAATCCAACTTTTAGAAAGTGGACATTTCTCTGCACTTACTATTCTGTGTGCCTGACAGCCTGTTCCAATACACATCTGGGTTGTGAGACATCTACACTTTGTGCATTTCCTCTCAATAGCCACAACACAGGAAGGATTGGTGTGTCTGAGGACCCACCTACATAATCTGCATTCTGATGGCCTTGCCTGGGCAGGATGGAAGGAAGTGGCTAACACTTCACTTGAATAGGTGTGTCCTGTACCAGCACATAGGACTGATCACCCCCCACAGATAGCCAGACATACAGGACTGGGTGGGTGACTTGCTTTGAAGTCACCCTCCCCCATATCAAAGGCACTTTTCGGCATAAGCACTGGTTCTCTGACCCCCTAAAATCAAACAATATTGAGTCTGGGCCTGAAGCTCTGCCAGTGGAACAGCTGTGCTACTTAAAAGACTCAACTGGGCTGCTGATTTGGATTGCCTGCTTTTCTGTTTTTTGTCCTGCTGCCTGCTGCTCTCCTACTCTGTTGAAGGTGAGCTAGACTATGACCTCTCCCAAATGTTCTCAAAGGGTTTACTGGCTTGGCTCCTGTTCTTCTGTGATCTCAGCGACACATAAGACTTCAAACTCATCACCTACTACACCCCCATACAGCTCCTGGGCCTGTCTTCATCTCAATCCCGTCCCCCAAGTGGCACCTCTACAGCCGTAGGCCCTTGGATATGGTTTTTAGACCCTTGAAATCAGGCTTTCGGGATCTTCGTGAAAGGGCCCGTTTGCTTGGAACTGTGCCGCTTGCTCGAAGGATCAACATGAGCCGTTGCAACATCGTCTTGTTGCACCGTGAGCATCAGCACCAGTGATCATGAGGCCCTGTCTGCTTCTGCGACACCAGGCCAACTCTTTGTACCTGTAGGATCATTGCTAACGATGCTTTACTTGCTCCTGGCGACTGTCTCCCCAGAAAATGGGACCCTTGGCTCAACTTGGGAAGGTAAAACTATCAGAGGGACCTGTTTCAAACAGTATCCAGCCCGTTCTCCATCACGGTCGCCCTAAACTTTGGATTTACCCAACTCTAGCACGATCTCAAGTAACCTATCAGCGTTATTGACTTCCAAGCACTCCTTTTGTTTTATTCTTTGAAACTCAACACAAACCTTAAAGGCATGATTAGAGACCTGCCTGAGTCCTTGAGGAAAACGTGGGATATCCTCTTGCTATGCTTGTTGTTTGCCTACAGGGAAGTAACACACAAGAGAGTGAGCTATACCTCATTTGAACTTCTGTTTGGGTACCCTGTTAAAGGACCACTGAGTGTGGTCAAGGAAGACAGGGAGCAATCTCCCAGAAAATTTCTCCAGGATGTAGTGAGCTATATACTGGCCATCAGGAGCAAAATGACTAAGCTGTGGAAGTTAGCTTCCAACAACCTAGAAGCCAGCCAAGCTGTCATGAAGGGGTGGTATGACAAAAATTCAACCACTCTACATTTGCAGCCTGGTCAGAAAGAGTGGGTAATGGAGCCAGTGGAGCCCAGAGCTCTCTAGGATATTTTGGGCTGGCCCATATGACGTGATTGTGAGAAAGGGGGAGACCACCTACTTTGTGGATCTCAAGACCCCTAGGCAACCCCACCAGGTGCTGGATGTCAATTACCTCAAGCCCCGCTTTGAGAGGTCTGAGGTCAGCATGCTAGTGGTGACAGATGGCAAGGAGGAAAAGGAGAGTGAACCTCTCCCTGACTTCTTAGCCTGCAAGGAGAAAGATTGGTGGAGGGAATAATCCTTCGACCCACTCTAACGCCTGCACAACAAAGAGACTAACACCAAATGTTGGGGCAGTACTCTTCTATGTCTTCCATTAGCCCTGGGACTACCTACCTGTGTAACCATGATGTCGACACAGGGGACAGCATCCCTGATACGAATAAGTGTTACAAGTTGTCAGATAAAGTCAAGTCCAGCATTAAGGCTGAAGTGTCACAACTGCTGGAATTAGGTTATGATAGAACCTTCCAGTAGCCCCAGGTCCGGTCCTGTGGCTCTGGTACCAAAAGCTGTCTCATGGGGTACCACACCTGAACTGAGGCTATGTGTGGAATACAGAGGGCTGATGCTCACCCCAACGTCCGGGTTCTGAGTTGATTGATCGGTATGTGGCTGCCCAATATATCAATACCTTTGATATTACAGTACAGAGGGAGCCAAGGAGATGTCAGTCTTCTCTACCCCAGAGGGCCACTACCAGTTCAGGATAATGCTCTTTGGATTAAAATACACCTGTGCCACCTTCCAGAGGCTGGTAAACCAGGTCCTTGCTGGAATGGAGGCCTTCTCTGCTGCTTATCTGGATGACATAGCTGTCTTCAGTAGCAGCTGGAAGGACCACATTTGTCAACTCCAGGAAGTGCTTTAGGCTCTGAAACAGGCCTGACTATCAAAGCAAGTAAGTGCCAAATAAGGCAGGGGTCTGTGGTGTATTTGGAACATCTTGGTGGCAGGGGAAAGGTGCACCCCTCAGGCCAAGATTCAAACCATTATGGTCTGGCTGCCCCCCAAAACCTAAACTTAAGTCAGAGAATTGTTGGGCCTCACTGGGTACTATAAGAGATTTGCCACCATTGTGGGCCGCTTGACTGAGCTGACTTCCAAAAAAGCAGCCCAGGAATGTAAATTGGACAGAGGCACGCCAAGCTGTATTTGATTCACTGAAAGCAAGCCACGTGCACAGCTTCTGTGCTCAGGGCTCTTTTGTACAAACAGATGCCTCAGAGCATGACATAGAGGCTGTACTATATCAACTTACTGAGGCAGGCCAAGACCAACCTGTAGCCTCTATCTCCAGAAGGTTACTCCCCCGGTTATAGAGGTAGAGTGCTATTCAGAGAGAAGCTTTTACTGCAGTTTGGGCACTGAAGAAACTGAAGCTAGATTGTTTGGCACATACTTCCTGACTCAGACTGACCACAGACTCCTCAGGTGGCTCATACAAATAAGGGTGAGATACAGGGTAAGAACTTCATGATAGAACCAATACCAGGGATAGACCACTCCAATGCTGATGGTCCCTCCAGGTTTTTCGAACTTAGTGAAGAGAACTCCATAGATACTGGGCAGATCTCCCCACTTTCAGCTGGGGGGACATGTGTTATACCTGTTAGCCTCAGGATGGTCTTCCCCCAGTCTTTTTGCTTTTGTCCTTCACATTTTGTTATATCTGTTTGTTGGCTTTAGGACTGTATGCGCTTTACCTCTGCTAGTAAGTGCTAAAGTGCATGTGCTTCCTCCCTAAACATGTGTGTAATTTGTATATACCTGATTGACATATTTAATGTACTTTAATACACTTTTAGGAGTGTAATTCTTGATCAGAGGGGAACGGTATTCATGTAGCTTTTTCATGTTTCATATGTTTTGAATAGTATTAATAAATCTTACTTACTGGTAAAGTTGGATTTAATATTACTGTTTGAAAAATGGCACATTTAGAAAGTGGACAGTTATCTGCTCTTAATGTTCTGTGTGCCTGACAACCTGTCTCCAGTACATTTCTGAGGTGGGTGACAGCTACAATTTGTGCCCCCCTCTGTTCCCTCTAGACAGCCACAGGACGGATAGGTATGTCTGAGTACCCATCTACATACATCTGCATTCTGATTTCCTGGCTTGGACAGGATGGAAGTGAGGGGCTAAAAATTCACTTGAATAGGTTGTGTCCTGTCCCCACACAAAGGACTGATTACCCCCCACAGTTTGAAAGTGATCTTTCTGCACTTCAGAGAGTTGCTTTGAAGTCACTCCCCACATCAAATGCACTGTGGGCATAAGCACTGGACCTCTGATCCCCTTACACCAGACACTTTTGAGTGTGAAACTAAAGGTCTGAAAGAATAACTGCTGTGCTGCTTAAAGGACTCAACTGGACTGTTGATCTGGAAGGTCTGCTTTTCTGTTTGTTGCCCTGCTGCCTGCTGCTTTATGACTCTGTTGAAGGAGAGCTGGACTCTGCTTCTCCCAAGTGTTCTCCAAGGGCTTGCCTCTCTGCCTCCTGTTATTCTGAAGTATCAGGGACATAAAAGACTTCCAACTCATCATCTACAGCACCTGGACTGATCTTCAAATTGCTCCTGACCCCCAAGAGCCACTTCTACAGTCCTGGGCCCTTGGAAGTGATTTTTGAACCCTTGAAATCAAGCATTTGGGCGCTTTGCACCTGCCACTGCAACATAATCTCATCGCACAGCAAGCGCTGCCGTCCACAATCTCGAGGCCCTGTCTGCCATCCGTGATGCCCGGCTGACTCTTTGCACCCACAGGATCATTGCTAGTGACACTCTACTCTACTTGCTTCCACCGACCATCTTCCCTGTGAACAGAACTCTTAGCAGTTCATTGTGGTTGGCCTGAACTTTAGATTTACCCCGGTCTAGCATGACCCAAGTAACCTTTTAGCGCTATTGACTTTTAAGTCCTGTTTTTGGTTTATTCTTTGAAAATTCATAACTTTGGTTCTACTTACTGGATGTTTGTTTTTTGTCTTGTTCTAGTCCTAAAAATATCATCTATATAATTGTTACCCTGTGTGGAGTATATTTGTGGTGTATTCATAGTGCTACTGTGTGTGTGTGTGTGTGTGTGTGTGTGTGTCTGTAGGTGTGTGTGTGTGTGTTCTACAAATGCTTTACATATTGTCTCTTTAGATAAGCCTGATTGCTCTGTACTAAGCTACAAGAGGGTGATCGCAGCCTGTCTTTTAGTGTGTACTTAGCTTACCCTTACTAGATTGGTGATTCCTGCCTGGCCTGGGTGCATACCTATAGCCAACATGTACTAGTTGGCTGCACTGCCTTCTAATTTGAATTTTGCTGACACTGCCCACACCACCCACACCCCCAAAACTAAAGAAAATTGTGAACAATTGTTGATTGTCACAGAAGCTGCTCTACAAACCCCTGCTAGCTGCACCAGTCATTAACACATAGTAACACAGAGATTGAGCCCTTGAATAGGTTTCATGATCCTTATATTCATGATCCCAGTTGCATTGTCTGCACTCTTCACAATCTTGGATAAATTGGTGGGAATGGGAGAGGGGATGAAAGAGAAAATAGAGAAAATCTCCAAAGTGATGTAGGTGATGCAACTGATATGAAAAATGTGTAGAGACTTACAAAAAAAATAAGAGGAATAGAAGACTAGGGGCCCGATGTAGGTAATCCCAGATTACCGATTGTTAAATACCGAATCATACCGATTCGGTATTTAAGAACAGGTAAATGGGATGTAGGTAATTTTACCGAAAAAATTACAGAATCGGTAAGTTTTGGTAATTACCGAATCGGTAAATACCGATTCGGTAATTGGCATTCATTCCTATGGGCCTGGAGGCCCATAGGAATGAATGCCAATTACCGAATCGGTATTTACCGATTCGGTAAAAGGGGGAGACATTGAAGGGTGGCAGGGTGTCACTTTGACACCCTGTTGCACCCCTCAGTTGTGTATGGGTGCACATGTTGCAGACATACATGCCCTAAGGGCATGTATGTCTGCAACACGGCACTGTTGGAAAAGCAAAAAAAATGCTTTTTCCAAGATTTTCATTATTTACCACCAACTTGTGGTTGGTGGTAAATAACGAATCCTAAAAGGGGAAAAGCACTCATTTGAGTGCTCCCTACATAGCAAAATCGGTAATTTACCGATTCAGTATTTTAAGGAATCGGTAATTTACAGATTCCTTAAAATACCGATTCGGTAAATTACCGAATCAGTAAAATGCCCCCCTACATCTCATTTTCCAAATACCGGTCGGTAACGGCCGAAATTACCGAATTTTGGCCGTTACCGACCGGTATTTGCCTACCTACATCTGGCCCTAGGTCATTTGATGGAGGAAAGTAGAAGGGAAACATGACACTAATGCTTTTAGAAGATGTTCACACATTGTACTGACTATCGTGCCCAACAGGTAACAACCTGCCAAATTGACATCTTCCCTAACATCTATTATTGCATCATGCCAGATGGTAATCCTAGAACTCATGATTACAACATAAGAGAGGAAGGTCAGCAGGTCAATAGAAAAGTAAGTGAATACGACTAATTCATTCAAAATGGTGCCTCTTATGGAATCACAAACAAAGGAGATTGACAGGCTAGAGGCAAAACGTTTCATAAGAACCACAAAGAAAAACGTGTCACTATCCTCTCAGGTTGATTAACACCAATAACGTCCCTGAGGCCAGCACCTGCCAGACAGCTAAACCTCTGTAATTCCATTTTATGTAAAAATTCAACAAAAAATTAAAACACAAATCGTCATGATTTATAACCTATCAGATAATATCTAGGGGGGTCTGTGCATAACTCCTGGTGATAACACAGTGAAGATCCTCCAGTGGATTGCAGATATATGTAGATGCGCTTTTCTTTTCACGATTCTTTGAGAAAGAACGTACATTAAGGGGCAGCTCAGATATATGCTTATGGTATCACATAAATATTATATACCCTATATAATGGGCTTGGAATTCAGGCACTCAACCGCATACTATTAACATGATAGAACATCTTTAAGCATGACTCAGATGGGCAGCAAAAGTTGTAGGTGTGAGATTTAACAAAATTCTATTGAAGTGATTGCTGACAACAGGCAGTACATACATGTTTCAAAACTAATATCATGGAAACAAATGCAATCCTAAGAATCACTAAATCTCATTGGATCCTTTTACTTATATCCCCTATGAAAATTTGAAATCTATACATTATCAAAATATTTGTAGTTCCGCACAAAGAAAAGTAGTTAAATAGGACGCAGTATGAAAAACAGAAGTGAAGGAAACATATGCTTTTTTGTCTATTTTATTAATGTATTGTGCTTTATGTACAGAATCTGTGTGCTAGGGAGGAATCTTAAACTTTGAATTGGCATCTCCCATAGGATTTTAGATAATACCAGATCTCCGTAAAGGGCATGAACAATGGATACAACAAATCCAGGGCACATTCTATTAGTTTTTTAGTTAACATACAGCTAGATGTACTAACATTAGGAATGCTAATTTCCAAATTGTGATTCTGTCTGAATCACAATTAGGTAACTGGGGTTCGTAATGTATGATTCTCCTTTGAGCTTCATTAGCGATTCCTAGTGTCGGAAATAGACCTAACTTGTGCATATTAATGAGGTAGGTCACAATTTGCGACCCATTAGGAATTGCAGCCATCACAGGGAAGGTGGCCTGCTTAAATCAGCAGACCACCATGTCTGTGATTGCTTTTTGATACAGCATTTCTTTTTCAAATGCTGCCCATTTTTGCTTTTCTTTTTTGAAGAGTAGACCACTGCCTGCTCTCGAATTTTTTTTTTTAATTTACATTCTCAAAGGGAAGGGGTGCCCAAGCAACCCCTTCCCTTTTGCGAATGGGTTGCCACAAGTTTTAAACTGGTTCAGAAGTACTGTTTTGCAACCAGATTTCGGTCACAAAAGCGTAATACATACCACACAAATTCGATATTTGGAAGGAACATCCTATGTACTCCCTTCCAAATACCAAAGTGCAAATGCGCAAATGCTATTCAGTAGCAAGTTACTGATTCGCATTTTGCATTTTGTATATTTAAAAAAGCATTTCCAGAGTTGTCAGAAGCCCGATTCTGCAAATTGGAGCGTCTGGAACCGGAAAAAGGCTTTGTACATCTGGCCTATAGTCTCTAGTGTCCTCTTGGTATTGGACACACAGCCTTTAATCCTTTTTGAAATCTAACGAAGAACAGGATTCAATTCTAAATGATCCCCAATAAAATATAAATATATTTATAGATGACTCTTAAATGTAATTGCATCTGTGCTAGAGCTAAAATCTTTGAGTGGGAACTATTTTCAATTTTGTGCAATTGAATGGTATCCACATAACCCCAGAGTGCACTGCAGTAAGTCTCAGATGTTCCTTAGTTGACTTGAATGAGCCAGGCTTCCCTCAATACCTTTTGCCGAATTATAATTTCCTCCATTTCCATTTCTCATGGAGTGAACCTCTTTTGAAAATTGTGAGACATTTTTAATAAGGATGTAAAATAGCAAGATCACTAAAAGGCATAACACTTTCTATCAAAAGATGTGCTTTGGTTTGTTTATATCCGAGGCAAAAAAAAAGGCAGGCCAGTCCCGGGATAGAGTCCCTGGGACCATAATTGGTCTGAGAAAGGGGGGCCCATCAGTGATGTAATTTGAGATGTCTTTGTGATGTCATCAGTGATGTCACTGACCATGTCATGAGTGATGTAATATGTTACGTCATCAGCAGTGCATTGCGGGGGCGCAAGTTATAGTTAGCTGAACTAACTATAACGGGGGAATTTCTCTGGTTTTGTAAGAGTGAAATGTTCAACTAACTATAACGCCCCTGAAACCTATGGTTTTTTCAGTGAATATATGTATATATATATATATATATATATATATATATATATATATATATATATATATATATATATATATATATATATATATATATATATATATATATATATATTGGTCTCTGAACAGTTAAACAGATAACATCTTCAAATGTCTTGCAGTGATTTGAAAAACAACAACATTTGTAACACATGCATCTGTTGTTACATTAACAAATGAAGTGATGTTGTAACATCGATCCTGAGCAGAGGATCAGCTCACGAAAAAAGATACGCCATATGGCTACAAGGGTAAATAACAGATGTTCCGGACCATAAGAGCCAAAGAACATTTAAATCAGTTACACTGTGTTCTGACATCAATCCACTTGGGTTATGATAATTATTTGATGGTAGAGAACATAAAACAACAGGCAACTGCAGTAATAAAAATATACTTTGAATAATAATTGTCCTTGTATGTAGATGGGGCTATTTAGGGTGAACTCTTCAAAGAATGAGCGTTGAGGTGTAACAACATAAGAACAAGTGAGGTACCACATTATTTCATCACTGTCACCTGTAATCAGATGTCTCTTTCATCCTCAACTACTAGTTTATTAGGCACCTCTGTTTTTGTTATTTACATGTAATACATACTCTCTGGAATTAAATGGTATTTGCTGGAAAAAGTAATAGATCTATAAAATAGAAAATTCTACAGGGATATATGCATGTGTGTGTATATATATATATATATATATATATATATATATATATATATATATATAAATATATATATATCGTTTTCTTTTTTGAAATACGTGTTTATTCAGTGCTATTGAAAGAAAAATAACATAGTCAACAGCATATCATCAGTTCACAAGACAGACAAGACAAACGAAGGAGAAGTTGGTTCAAACATAATAAACTGAAATAAAATAAAGATGTATAGACACAAGATGAGACAATTACATTAAAAACGTGTTTTCTTCCTCTTAGTAAAATTGTCTATCTTGGTATGTTTAACGTTTCAGTGATACTGTTTGGCTGAGTCAGAGATCCGTTTTATTTTATGTATTTTTGAACCATCGCTTTCGCATTTATCTCTGTAAATTGGTGTAGTAGTTCAAAATCCGTTTGGAAATTAATAATTGATGGGACAAAACTGAGATGTACATTTTGTTCATTGGAGAAGAGTTCACTCCTTAGTGTACCGCTGAGAATTCCGCTCAGGAGCACGGTTAAAAGGCCGTGCTTTATTAGCCTTGAATACATACGAGTCCTGCTTAGAAGAGCAAGGCAAGAAAGATATTTTGGCACTGAGTTGAGAATAAAAAAATTGCCATCAAAGTATTTGCTAAGGAATGGTGAGGAAGTCTTCTTTTTGAAACAGAGTTTGCTCAGTATTGCAACTCCGGAAATATATTTCATTGGTTTGATGTTTTATCTTTAATGGTCTCTGTATTCTGTATACTACAAGTTGGGTTTGTTCAGATTGTTATCGTTGTTAGACTGGTAAAATGTGGCCCACATTCTTCTGCAATACCAGCATCTGCTAATACAGCAGTTGATCAAAAAAGGATTAGTGAGTTAATATAAAACACAAACTATTATTATCACTTGTAATTAGCATCAACATCTATCAATTCCAAAAATTAAGGAATGCACTCATAACTGGTAAGTGCACATTTGTTGTGAAGGATAGCAAAAATAGGAAACACAAGTAAGGAATATGAACAGCTGAACTTTGTGTCAGTGAAATCGTAATTGTTTTGTGTCAAATGGATGTAGGAATTCCATGTGTTACATTTCTCATCGTAGTGAGAAGCCTTGGGTGATGCAAAGTGGACTTCTCAATTTTTTTTTAAAGTACACCTCCTTTTTTCATGAACTTTAACTCTTTTCTGTCTTGGGACTTGTTCTAACGAGTAGGTACTGAAGTCTGGGCCTTATTATGAGTGGCATCTCACTACAATTTCAGTGGAAACATGAGTTATTAGCAGAAATGTTACTGGGAGGTGCAAATAGGTATTACGCGGACTGTTTTGGTGGGCAACATTGGTGGCTCTTCTGCTAATGTGGAGTGGCGTTGTCCCACTGCCATAAAGCACCAAAAGAAAGGAAAAAATAAAGTGATAATAATGTTATGTTATCATTTTATTTCGTCCTCCTGCAGGGGCAGCTTGCCTTACAGTCTGCATGGAGAACATCCCATCCATCCAGCCCCTGGCTGAGCGCCATGTCACTGCACTCAGACCAATCACAACATTGCATTTCAGTGTTGTCACTGGCTTCAGGGAACGTGGGAGCCCTGGTGCCTCCTGCTTCCTGTTTCTCCCAGGAAGAGGACACAGGAGAGGCGGCGGTGGCCAGCCAGGTGGCCGCTGGGAGGTATTTTTTTTCCATCAATCCTTGCGCCAAGGTGTGCCGTATTGTTAATTTGCACATCCATGGTGGCGCAAGGTTTTCGCATGGAGGTGCAGGGAAACTACTATATCTCTGCAGATGCGTCATTCTATTGTAAATCTGCCCTAACATGTCATCACAACAGTCACACCAGCTGAGCTAACACACTTTCTACATGAAGACATCTAAC
Source organism: Lissotriton helveticus (assembly GCF_964261635.1). Taxonomy (NCBI): domain Eukaryota; kingdom Metazoa; phylum Chordata; class Amphibia; order Caudata; family Salamandridae; genus Lissotriton; species Lissotriton helveticus. The sequence continues at coordinate 275,403,074 of NC_136059.1, forward strand.
CAGTAGCGGTCGGCAGTAGATGTTTCTGTAAAGCGGTGACGTGGGCAGGGGGAGGGGCAGGGTGGGGGGTAGTAATGTATGGATTAAGGAGTTTTATAGGTAAGTAAACATTTAAATAAATAAAACAAATTTCATTACGCGCACTGCATCACATTTGGTGATGCAGTGCGCGCAATGTAATTCATTTTATTTATTTAACTACATGCGCGCTGCGGGTTTTCCCGCTGTGTGCTGACATTTACGAACACCCGCGGTTCATGACGAGCTCAGCTCGTCATGAGCGTACGACAGGCGTAACTCATGACGAGCTCAGCTCGTCATGAGCGTCGAAGGGGTTAAATGTTTACTTACCTGTAAAGTCTGTAATCCATACATTACTATCCCCCACCCTGCCCCTCCCCCTGCCCACGTCACCGCCCTACAGAAACACCTACTGCCGACCGCTACTGCATCTAACACATCATTTAAATGTTTCCGTTTATCCTGCTGGAGAACTTCACCTTCCCACATCCTAATTAAACATGGCAATGTTCTCTACCCCTATCCTTATTGTAACCCCAGCCTTTACTTTGACCAATTAGCCTTAATGATCACCGTTGTCCTAACACTGGCTGTGTTTTTAAAGTGACACCACCAGGGCCGGACTGGCTACCGGGCAGTTTAGAAAGCTGCCGAGCTGGGGGCTGATTTCACTGCGGTGGGGGCTGATTTTGTTCATGGAGACCTGCGTGAGTATCAAAATAATTAATGCAAAACAAATTTCGTTTAGCACGCACAGGTCTCCATGAACGAAATCACCCCCCAGCTCAGCAGCATTCCAAACTGCCCGGTAGCCAGTCCGGCCCTGGACTCCACCCAAAAATTATAGAGTTAATATTTTTTTACTTTTTCCTCGTTATAAGTTCAAAATATAGCTTTTGTCATTTTCTGTAGTTAATATCTAATTACTAAGGATGTCCTTGTAGTACATTCTCCATAACAGCATGAACGTGTATTTATACCATTAGTTCATCTACACAAGTACATATGTTTTCAACACACATCCCGCGGTATAACATTTTAAACAATCATGCTAGCATCTTGTAGGGTTGGTATGTTAATCTGATTTTTTTTTATATACAGTTAATACACCCTATGCTGATAATTTTTTTAAAGGAATTTTAAAAATAAAAACCTGATCATTTTAGAAAAACTGGGTGACTTGAATGGACATGAGCCAGAATCACCCAAATGTTTGGGGGCTTCGAGATTTACCAGTCCTGACATTTGTTACTGTTGGAGAATATAGTGCAAGCGCTTACCCTTTCATGTGTTTCCTTGATCTATGGGTCTAGATTTCACTTCACGATGCCCGTGATCTCAGTAACCAGACTTTGGAACACACTGCTGCTTGTTAGTCTGTTTTTATTGCCCATTATATTTTTACTAGTACAGTGTGCTACAAATTCCACAAAATATTTTTTGGGAGAGGGGGGGTTATATATGAAACGTATATCAAATGAAATATATTTCGTATGTTTCTCATGGCTAGGATAATTGAAAATACACGTAATAGTCCGAATATGATGCTATCTAAAAATTTTTGCATCTATCACAGAAGAGCTGGCACCCATTTGAAAGAACCCATACACGCTTTGCACATTATACCAACGTGACTAGCAGTGTATATAGGACAAAAAGGCAAGCACATTAAAGCCCATTCAGAGCATTATCAGATTTAAATGCAATATTGTTTGTTGTGTGACAATTCATTGCATCCACTTCTGGGTAGATCAAAGATCACACCACCTCCAGTGTGCTTTCAGTGTGTAGGCATTGCTAAGCTCAGGGTTTATTTGTGCACTTTGTCTGCATTATTACTTCAACCCTCTTAATAAAAATTGTTAACACGCTCTAAACACACCTTTTCCTTTCTAAAGAGAACATCAATCTTTCTGCAGGAAAGAACCTCCTAAATGTACAATTAAACTAATGACTTTCAAATACCCCCACGCAGATTTACCACTTCACTTACATGTTGAATGTGGAGCTGAAATGCAAAACAATAAAGTCACTGCTTTTGTGCTCTCTACATTCGCCTCAGCAGGTTTACAATCAATATCAGCAGGAGTAATGGGTTTGCTGTTCAAGGAAACCAGTGTATGGAAGCTTAGAAATAAACAAGTCTCTTTAGCAGAGAGGCATTAGTGAAAATATATTGAGAACACAGCTTCAGGTATCAGTAAGATCAGATATCAGTGTATTCTTCAGCCTTTCAACAGGGAACCAGGCTCATGGAACATCATCTTACACAGGGCCTGACTGAGAGCACAAAGCAGTCCAGGCAATTTTATCTGACCGTCCCCGGGAAGAGGGGGGAAGAGGCTGGGGGCAAGGGACATGCGATGGTGCAAGTGTAAAGTAGGCCTTGGTGAAGTGTGCGGAGTGCCTTAATGTGTAATTCAGCGAAGTGCATTAGGTTGTGCCATTTGCGCAGATTTTTTGCGCCGGGTGTTTCAGCACGAATGGCACCATGGGCACAGTGCAAGAGGGAGCCGCTTCTTTCGGCTGCTCAAGTAGATTTCCTACTCAAGTGACAGCTTCCTCAACGCAAACGGAAGGTTTCTCAACGTGATTAGTAGTGGCAAGTGGCCATCCCTAACCGCCCGCTTTGAGAAATCTTGCCGGGAGGTGGTCTGGAGGTACAGGTGGTTCCTCCCGGGGAGAGGGGCCAGGGATTTTCTTCCATTATTTTTCTGGTTCCCAAAGTGACAGGGGGTTTCGTCTTGTCCTGGATCTGAAGGCCCTGAACACCTTTGTGCGGTAGATCCCGTTCAAGATGGGGACTCTTCAGCTGGTGATTCCCCTGGTTCTCGGGGGTCATTACATGTGCACTCTGGACCTTCAGGATGCCTATTATCATGTGCCGGTCCACCCCCTTTCTCACCCTTTCCTGAGGTTTTGTCTTCTGGGTGTCCATCATTATTTCCAGGTTCTTCCGTTTGGCCAGTGATTGGCCCCCAGGGTGTTTACCATGGTGGTGGCTCCCTTGGTGGCTTACTTACATCTTCAGGGGCTGATGGTTTCCCCTTATCTGGACGATTGGCTCCTTCATGCTCCCTCCGAGGTTCATTTGTTGAGGGATCAGGGGTTGGTGTGTTCCGCCTTGCAGGCCCATGGGTTCCTGTTGAATTTCCCCAAGTGTCAACTTCTGCCGTCTCAGGACCTGACTTTCATAGTGGCATGTTTCCGCACAGATCCGAATCTAGTCTTCCTGATGGTTGCTTGGGCGGTGACCCTGTGTTCCCTGGCTCATCGGTTTCTGGTGGGTCGGTCCTTCCCGGTCCGTCTTTGGTTGCGCCTTCTGGGTCTGATGGTGGCTTTGGTGTTCACTGTGCCTTGTGCGCATTTCCATCTTTGGCCTCTTTGGTCTTACCTGTTAGCTTGGTGGGATCCTTCGTCTCAAGATTTGTCCTTTTTGGTTACGGTGTCTCTGTCGATCATTCCTGCCCTGCGCTGGTGGACTCTGTCAGACAATCTGGCCAGGGGCTTGCCTCTGCAGTTTCCTCCTCCGGTGGTCCTTACGATGGATTCCAGTGCTCTGGGTTGGGGGGCAACTTTGGGGATGAAGTTCCTTCAGGGTAGTTGATCCCTGCTGGAGGGTCGGCGGTCCTCGAACTGGCGAGAGTTATCTGCTGTGTGTCGGGCTGTCTTGGGGTTTCGGTGCCTGCTGTTGCACCAGCATGTGTTGGTTCGGTCAGGCATCTCGTGACAGTGTCCTACTTGAATCACCAGGGGGTATCCTGTACCGGTCTCTCAACTCGGTAGTGTCCCCGTTGTTTTGCTGAGCAGAGGGCCATCTTTTGTCTCTGGCAGCTGTGCATGTCCGGGGGTGGACAATAGGGTGGCGGATGCCCTCAGTTGTTTTTTTCCTGCCTCTCTGGAGTTGGCTTTGACTTCAGTGGCTTTTCGTCTGCTGTGCATGAGGTTTGGTCTTCCCTTTCTGGACCTATTTGCTTCCTGGCTCAATGCTCTGCTTCCCCGGTTCTTCTCCCGGGTTCCTCAGGAGGGGTCTTGAGGGTTGGATGCCCTGACCCTCCCTTGGCCTTTCGTGTCTGTCTCGGCTGGTAATGGATGATTGGGAGGTGGTGGTGGTGGTGCCCTTCTGGCCCTGCTGGTCGTGGTTTCCGACTATGAAACGGTTCAGGTTCAGGGTCCTTGGTTCTTCCCCTTCTCCCTTGAAGTCCTCTCCGCTGTTGCCCCTCCGGTGGCTTCGGCTGTCGGTTTGGAGGTTGAGAGGCAGGGGTGGAAGAATAGGGGTCTCCCCGAGCATTTAGCCTTGGCTATTCAGCGGTCCCGCAAGCCTTCTACTCTTCGGTCCTATGGCAGGCGTTGGGGGAACTTAGAGCATTGGTGTCTCGGTCTGGCATTGTCTCCTTTGGTTTGTCCTTTGCCTGATGTTCTTCAGTTCCTTTGGGATGGGTTCGAGAAGCCTCTGTCTGTCTCGAATCTGCGGACCCAGTGGGCTGCTATTCAGGCTTTCCATGCCCCTTGGGGGAATCTGCCTGATGTTGATGACCTGGTTTCCCATTTGTTGGGCAGTTTTGCGAATTCCCGTCCTGTGGTTCAGCCTTCTTTTCCTCTTTGGGACCTACCTTTGGTTTTGAGGGCCTTGGTGGCTGCTCCTTTTGAACCTTTGGAGGAATTTGATTTGAAGTTTGTCACCTTTACGGTTGTTTTTTTGGTGGCTGTTACTTCTGTTCGTCGCCTGGGGGAGCTGGGGGCTTTGATGGCTCGGGAGCCTTTTCTTTCTTTTTCTGCGCATGGGGTTGTTCTTCGTTTAGGTTCCTCTTTTGTTCCTAAGGTTTCCTCCCAATTCCATTGCTCTCAGGAGCTGGTCTTGCCTGCTCTGTGTTCTGTTGAGGTGGATGAGGACAACCTTCCCTGGTCCTTGCTGGATGTTTGCCGTGCTTTGAGGGTCTATGTGGACCGTACTAGTTCCTTTCGGCGTACTGACTCCCTATTTGTTTCCTTTGGGGTGGTCTCCAGGGGTTGCTGAGCTTCCACTTCCTCCATTTGTCGTTGATTGAAGCAGGTTATTGTGTTCGCCTATTCCCTTTCAGGCTCCCCTCCCCCGGCTGGGGTTCAGGGGCGTTCTACGCGGGGGTTGGCTGCTTCCTGGGCAGAGGTTCGCGGTGTGTCCCTTTCTGAGATTTGTAGGGCCGCTACTTGGGCCTCTGCTAATACCTTTGGTCGGCATTACCGGATTCAGAATGTTCTGGGGGATGACACTAACTTTGGTTAAGGGGTTCTTCGGGCTGTGTGTTCCTGATTCCCTTTTTTTCTTTGATAGTGTGTTGTTTTCAATAAACTGCTGGGTTGCTGTGGTTCTGTGTCCTGGTGGTTTGTTGTGTGATGATGGCTGCTTGGTGCTTGGGTATTCTCACTAGTCAGTATGAAGGGGACGAGGACAAGAGGGACCTGGGGGTAATGTCCTATAACTTACCGGTAATCTTCATTACTCCGGGTCCTGTTGTCCTCGTCCCCTTCATACCATTCCTCCCTCCCTCCCGGGCTTTCCGACCCTCCTCTGGGGCTTGGTGGTTCAGGAGGAATGCTGGGTATTGTACCATTATGTACTCTCAGTGGGGAGGGGTGTACCAGCATTCCTGCTTTTCTTTTTTCTGTCATGGAGATAGGTTATCTCACTAGTCAGTTTGAAGGGGACAAGGACAACTGGACCCGGAGTAATGAAGATTACCGGGAAGTAATATGACATTCCCACTCCAGTTAGTCCAACAGTAGAGAAATTATAGGATAGCGGAGAGGTAAAAATTACTATTCCCACTCCAGTGTTTGCAACAGTAGGGAAAGTGCTGGATAGCGAACAGGGGCAAAAATTACTATTCAAACTTAAACAGTTAAAGCAAGAATAAAAACATTAACAATTATAAAAAAATCATACAAAAATAAACAATATTTAGAAATCAATATATTAACTATTTAAACATCAACAATATAATATTAATTACATATAAAACACAAATATTGTATAATATAAAACAATAAATCCATTTATAACATGAAATGATTTTAAACTGGAAATATTTACAAACAAATACATTAATTAATACATACATGTATTTATTGTATTTCCTACCTTATAACACAACACTAATAACAAAACATTTCAACATTTCTAATACATTTGTTTCCAAAATTAACATAATTATTAATGAATGAAAAAAATGAAATAAAAAAACTAATACACATTAATTTTAACACTATGATATCCACAACACGCACCTAAATTAAATTAAAAAATACTTAAACACAATTAAAACATATTTATAAATTTAAAACTATTACTAACAACCAATAATAAAGCAATTAAAATGTATTTAAAACCCACCCTTTACCCCTTTAAAAGTAAAAACAACCGACAAAACATTAAACAATTACCCAAAAGACATATAAAATAATTAAAATTAATTAACAACTATATATTAATTAATTAAATACAAATGACTTCCCATCCTTTACATATTTAACAGTATAACATCTTAATTAAACAAATATTAATAAATAAAAATAATCAATACATTTAATGTAATTAAATTACTTCCCACCCTATTCCCCCATAAACCAACAACCCGCTACAAAACAAAAAACGCAAAATTAAAATATATTTTTTTATAACTACTTAAAATTTAACACATACATTAAAAATACAAACGATTCTCATACAAACAAAATACAACACACTTATAAAATAAATACTAAAATACATAACATTAATAAACAAATGATATTTTTAACAACTATATTTTTGCCAGTGACATTAAACACTTCGATATTTTTAACATCAATATTAGTTACCTTAAATCGATATTCTTCACTCCCAGAATCTGTATATCGATATTTCTGGCCCACAAAATGTTCAACTCGATATTTGTGCAAGTCGATATTTTTGATTTGATATTCTGTCTCTGTACCCACAATGCTTTTAGAGCCCATTTGTAATCAGAGCAGTGCTAAAGTTTTTTTATGCACCTTCACTCACTGCACCAACTTTACAAACTGTGAAAAGTAGGTTTTGCAATCAAACCTGCAGGATATCATTTTTGTGGGGCAAATCTTGCACAGAAACCTTTTTTAGGTAATGGCGCTCACAGGTGTAGTCTTGCCCAAATGACGGACAGGAACTTTATTAAATGGGATATTTCGAAAGCTTTTGAGGGCTTCATCAGTGAAATGAAAAATGTCTGCACTCTCTCTCCCTCCCTCTTTCTCTCACTCTCATGCTCACACACACACACACCATAATAAAATGTGCAATTAGAGCAAAAAAATAAGATTTATTCAAATAAGAAAAAAGAAGAAATTATTTCCCTGATAAAGTACACACAGAGAGAATTACAGTCTAGTGCACTAAAATATACTCCTACAGGTGTTTTTCAAACATGCAGGAAATCAAGATATGATTATTTCAGAAGTTAGTCGGATGCTTAACGTTTGAACAGAAAGGCTGGTCAATGGAGCTCCAAGTGTGGGGACACTTCTTCTGGCACCCAGGCCACTGAGGGGCAATGGTGGGCCTGTTCTCATTTCATGCGAAATTGAGGAGAATAGTTACCAAAAGTGGCATAGCAATGAACAAAGCAAAATCTGGCTCAGCGAAGGCCTTCATGTGCCAGGAAGAGCTATGCTTTGCTCATCTGCACTTGCAGTTGCATGGTTACTGTGCCAAACTCCTAGAGTTTCTGATGGAGGGTTAACAATGCTTTTTGTTGCTCTGTGCCTGTGAGGTTTTGAATTCTGTGGGCTGACTTGGGTAATTTGTGCTGGCAAGACCATTAGAAACCGCAAGGAAGACAAGAGGAGTTTGAGCAGCATATCAGCTCTTGATTAGACTAGGTGCAATGGACATCATGTAGTTCCACATTCAGAAAGTACCATAGAATGATCATCACAAGTCAGTAGTATTGGAAATGTTCTTGTTTCTAAAGTGGGGATGTAGCTTTTAAGCCTTGTCCTTGGCACTTGTGCCGCAGACCACTGGTAATTAGTGCCAGTGCATTACTGAATTTAAAAATGTTGAAGAGTTTCCATAATGCTGGGAAGAGAAGGCCTTCCATGCGTTGAAATGTAAATCTTCAATGTAAAGTGTATTACTTGGTTCATTCCACCTCTGCAGTTAGAGGGACTGCTTACCCTGAGAATGGGATTCCAGTGGTATACTCCCAATAGGCTGTTGACGTCGTCTTCACTTAGGAAGGTGAATGCACCAAGATTTCAGAAAGCCAGAGGTGGAGGGAATACATTTTCAGTAGCTGCAGCCAGGCTGTGGGATGTGTTACCCACCTGCAGCACTGGCATCAATTCCCATACTGATAACCTTCGCACTTGCCCCCACCTCCCCTCCGTGTACCAAATACACCATCATACCGCACCCCCCTCCTGCCAACCAAATAACCAATACACACTTCTTATCTTGTTGTGGTCATTTGTTGGCCGCAGATTTTATTTTGGAATACAGTGACAATATACATAACATTTACGTTTGCTGTTTTAGTCTCTTCTGCCCTTGCGGGTCCTTTATTTCTTTTCGTTCGGTTGGATTTGGGCTCCCCTTGTGCGGAGGAGAGGGGTAGCTTCCGTCCCAGGAGTTAGGCCATGACTCGCTACCTTCCGGTTCTGATTGTGCCCTGCCATCCGGTGGGGGCTGGGCTGCGAGCGCCGTCTCCGTTTTGCTACACCCCCTTTTTCGGGAAGGCGTCTCACCCAGCCATGAGGCAACTGAAGGTGAGGGGTCTTACCCTCTGCCCTTTGGCCAGCTCTCCCAGCCCTGAGGCACCCCAAGGTTAGTGGTCCCTTCCTGGCACACCGCTCTCCGGTGTGCCTGATTACCAACCCTAATCCGCGTAGTTCTCCTCCACGCCTGCCCTATGCTTCAGCCTGCGACATTGCTGTTCCTTCGGTGTGGGTGGGTGGGATATTTTGCTTCCGGTGCTGCTCCCCCTGCTCCGACCGTGGACATGGAGCTCACCTGGGGGAGCGGCCTTATATCCCCCCCTTTCCTTTGTCCTTTGGCCGAGAGCCCCCTCATTGGGGGGTTCATACCTCGCTCCCCCCCATTGGCCCCGGTGGGCCACGCAGGGGGGTGGGGGGGGGGGGGGGGTTGGCACGCCCGGGCTGGTTTCACGCCCTTGGCGGCTAGCGCGCCAAAATCTGGCACGCTAACTTGTTTGTTCCTAGGGGAGGAGAGGGGCAAGGCGACCGTTATGGCGCCGGCTCTCGAGCCCCCCCTTCGTGGAGGCAGCCTCTGCGATTTTCGTAAGAAACTGAAAATCTGGCTTTTCTACCTTCCGTAATAATTAGGTTGGTTCTCTTGGGTATAATGCATCTTACAAATTCCAAATACAAATACAAGATATAAAGTGAGGGCTGGTGTCTATGAGATACCCGGTAAGAGGAGAGAGGGTGTAGCCTAATGGCTAGAGCAGTCGACCTCAAAGCTGGGGAACCGGGTTTGAGTCTCGGTAGTGATGCTCAGCTTCCTGTGATTCTGGGCAACTCACTTAATATCCCTGTAGCACACAAAGTGAATGGGTCCATCTGTAACGCAACTGGTGCTTGTGTAAAGCACTCTGATACCTTCAGGTCGAGTTTGCGCTATATAAAACTAAAAAAAACAAGTAGAGTCTTCAAGGGTTGCCTCTGGTGGAAAGGCATGAGTCTTCCTTCCAGAGAGAGACTGAAGACAGAGAAGGAAGAGTGGGGAAGAAAGTATTTCTGTGGGGCTGTCCATGTAGTGTTGCTGTGGGTAGCAATCATCCTTGAGTCTAAAGTCACCTTTTACATAGAAATACGTTAATGGTCATAAGTTTAATGGACTCAGGAAGGATGTTTGGAGGGAAATGTCAGTTATATTAATCATAGTCATGCATTACTGAGGCCGTTTTCCTCAAGCGTTGCTGCACAAATGCAGTTTTCGTCGTGCAACAAACACTATTCAAGAAATTAAGATGCTTTCATTTTTCCACAAATTAGCCTCATACATTCACTTTAATGAATCCTAAATAAAATTGTCATTTTCACCGTTTGTTATTTTAAAGTGAAAAATAAATGAAAAGTGGCATTCAGTAAAAATACTTTTTCACATTACATTAACAAAGACATTGGTGGGATTAAGTGCTATTAATGTGTCGCTCTCTCACATTCATCATCCATTATGATATAACTCTCATTAATGAGGTAGAATGTTAGTGATTGCATTGGAATATAAAAATCTCAGTTTTGAATAGGGGAATAATTAATCTGTGACATGCATACTGGGTATAGTTTACCAGGTAAGAGGTTGTAAGAATTGTTCGAGGCCAATTCTCAGTTCCCTGTTCATTCACACCCTCTCTCCCTTACCCTACTCAGCCTTTGCCCCACGTGACTGTCTTCAACTAGTAGGTCTGCTGCCCTCTAGGCCGCTTTCCCCATGCCAGTTTCTCGATTTTTATTCATGCTAGTTTTGAAAGCAGTGTGTAAACAAATTCTCTTCATCTCATTGGCTGTGCTTGGGGGCTGTTCAGTTGTCCTGGCAATGTCAGTTCTTCAAACAGGGCTTTGACAGGCATTGCACTGTCTGCTGAGGATGGAAAGGTCCGGTCGCTTTCACACAGTAAAATATTGTAGAAGCCGCACCAGCTCTCCTTTGTGTTTACAGGAGGTGAGAAATCGCCATCTCTCTGGCGGGGACATTATCTATGGGATAGAAGGCCTAAAATAATGCAGTGCAGTAACCCGCCACAGTGTATAACTTTTTCGAATAACTTGTTTTTTGAAAAACAGTTCACACCGCATTTCTGTCATTTCTAGTACTTTACATCAAAAGTAATGCTATTACCTAATTTAATAGTTAACAACCCCATCTGTATCGGGTTGGATTAGAATCCAGGTCCTGTGGGTTTTGCGCACATCTCTGTGACAGATGCATTTATCCCTTGACATAATTCACTAGAACCAAATTCTGCCTTTGATTTCTTATGTGTGATTGACGAGGAGAAGCAAATAAAGCATATGTATGCGTGAGCACGGCTGTCATTGAAGGAATCTCGACTCTGCTGAAAAATGTGATTGACCCCCAGAGCTTCAAAAATGTTTCATATTCGTACTTTACATAACTATAGTGAACAGCTGATCACTTTCCAGGGACAGAGGTCAGCAGCAGCAGCAGCTGCTTGGATGTGAGTCTTTGAAATGTTCTCTCCACCCACTCTTCATCAAAAACTACTTCTAGCAAGAGATTCCGGCCAGTGGTGAAACGAAACTTGAAGGCCCCCACTGCAAAGTACATGGAGGGGTCCCCATATGCACCGGACCCAATCAGCAGCTCTCAGGCCAGGGGCTGCCGCGAATGCACAGTAAATGTAAATGTAAATGTGTAGTACTTGTATAGCGCACGAATCACCATGAGGCATCTCGGCGCTTGTACGCATACCGCTGTGGAACCCTTCCTGGCTTTTCCCTGTGAAGTGCCCACTCCTGGGCACCCCCAAGGTAAAGCCAGGCATCCTAGCGTTGTTGGGGCTGTTGTGGAGATTAAGCAAGCTATTGCCCAGAGTTGCAGAGTGGGACCCATGATTAGAATAGGCACTGAGGCGAGAATTTTCAGGTCCGAGGAAATTGAGTCCGAGACCCGCCGAGGCGGGAATTGAACCCTGGTCCCGGGCTAGACCTCTGCATCAGGGTCTGCCGCTCTAACCATTGAGCCACACTTCTCCAGGGCCAGAGGAGGCCATCAGAGCTTGCCCCCACCCCCCGCACCACTGTGCTTGTTACGTCACTGGATCCGGCAGATGTCTATGGAAGATCCTATTGAGGCTAATCTCAACTGAAGGTCACTTCAGCACATTGCACTCGGACGGTCCGAGGCCCTTTACGACAGGCAGTGGCTTGCAAAGCCGATGTAAGTGCCGACACAGACATCTTTTATCAAAGAAGACATGTTTCATGATGCTCTTCCCAGTAGGGGGGTAGAGTCACCATCGATTGATTATCATTGATAGGCTCAGCATGGCAGACGAGCTGATTGGTATGCAATGCATTTTGAATGGTTAGATTTTAACTATAATGTGAGTGTTTTAATAGCAGCCACCAGAAAATTAGTATCTTCAGCTTAGCTATGTCTCATATTTACCGAATATAAGGATAGCACCGGCGCAAGTCATGCGAGAGTGACTCCCAGGGCACTGGTCAATGAATGCTGATGTCTTCAGCTGAAAATTGTCAATAAAGTTTTGTTTAACAACGGTTTCATGTTTTCAAGCTTAGTCTCAACCAAGAGCTGGTCTTGGTTGAGGCTACCTCCCTCAGTAACATTCACCGTGACTTTGTCCTTCGCGCCATTAGTGGTATTTAAACCGGAGTATAGGTGGTGCTCCGTCTCACGGCGTGTTACGGATGGACTAAGCTTGAAAACATGAACAAATGAAGAGGACGGTTTACCGAAAAGCATCTCCAAACGAGTACAAAATATAGAAAGGACAAAGATCATTCTACTGCAAACAATCTGAAGAAATTAATAAAAAGCCAAGTCTTCCGACTAAAATAAGATTTCCCTGATGAAGCCCGATGGACGAAATGCATTGGAATATTCATGGATTGTTAAATGTTGCTTCTTGATCTAAAAATGAAGGAAAATGTAAGACAATGAAATAACAACATATGGTTGAAATTCAAAAATATGAATAAAATACCTTGAAGGAAAAACCAAAAGGAAAAAGTTTCTTTCGTCATTTAAACCGTTGTTAAACAAAACTTTATTGACAATTTTCAGCTGAAGACATCAGCATTCATTGACCAGTGCCCTGGGAGTCACTCTCGCATGACTTGCGCCGGTGCTATCCTTATATTGAATTGTTGCTCCTGAGCGGGGAGCAATCCCAAGGAGCACGGCATACATTGAAAACTTGGGTTATACTTGCAGTGCACAGTTTATAACTTTCATTTGTCATATTTACCGAACTCAGCATCTAACTTAGCTTTCATCAAATTGTAAAGAATGGGCAATTTTGCGAGAATAGGTCATTTGCCTTCATACAGCTATTTGACATCTAGAGGTATTCCATAATCTCTTTATAATTCTACTTAAAAATCAATATTCACGCTCTCACTTATTAACCCAGTCAATCACCTTTTATCCTACCTCAACATCTTTTATTAATATGTCTATTGATCCTTACTATCAATTGCATTTATTTTTCTTTTTAAAATATCACACTTGCCTATTCACCTTCATTCATCCTCACACCCTCACCCACCTATCCATTTTTATTAAAGTAGTCATTCTCATTTTCCATTCATCATTACTTTCATTCATCCATCTATTGTCACGCTCATATTCATTCTTCTCATCATCATCATCCATATGCCCACCGTGATCTGTCAATTCACTAGCCATCACTCATTCATCCATCCATCCTAAATATTAGTTAAAACCCTACTTATTGATCAATCCTCAGAAATCAGTCTAATTCTCATTCAGAACTTCATTTTTTTCTACACACTCCAATTGGCAATGGCATTTTCTCTTATAAGTAGTATTACACATTCACTTTTTCAATGCACTCCCCTTCCGTTATGAAATAATTATTTCTGATTTTATCTTTTTGTTCTTCTGGCCAGCATGATTCTGTGGCTTTGTACAATTACATAAGAGTCTTTGAAAGCAGACACTAGAAAACACATTGCAGAATTTGTATTCCCTATTGTAGCACAACCAATGTTGCTGTGCTGTGTTGCTCAAGGAGAAATCATCATAGAGCCATTTGTAGTGATGTCAGAGGTACATTACCAAGCACCACTCTCTATCCTTCATGTGCGCATGGCATCTGCATATTAAATATTGTTGTAAACAACTTATACAAAGGTTTTGCACTGGAAAGTAAATACTTTTGCTCAGGTTTGCTTCACTTTACATTTTGTGCTTCAACAAAATGTCTTGATGAACCTAGACCTGGGTTTACCTTTAGTCAGAAATATATACTTTGCATTAAATGGAGGTTACTAACATGAGACTATGCATATTCGAGTGGTAGAATTCTATTTACTATAAACAGGACTTCAGAATGAACATTTGTTCGTCGTATGGAGGCTCAGTTTTGGTTCACAAGGGGCGGGTTTAGGAACATTAATGTGAGGCAGATGCAGACATATGTCATGTACATTGGAATCATGAAACATGGTCAGTGCTTGGGTTACAAATGTGTCACAGCTCCTGACTTTGTGGACAAACTGGATGTCGCTCAATACACCCTTTCAGATTTTACATTGCCATTGACATTGCTCTCTCTTAACACACAGTCTGGCAAATCCCTTTGATACAGTATATGATTATCCTTATAAATAATCCAAAATTGTACCATGATGTCAGACATCTGCTCTTCTGTTAAGGTACCCAGAAAAGTTGTGAAATAAAGAGATTATATTTAGCAATCATGCAAACATAATGAATTCATGCTTGTCACAATTTTGCTGTTTAAAAAAAACATGTTTAATTGTTGTTTACTTTTAATTTCAGGGTCAAACCTTCCTAAATCCCAAGTAAAAACAGCATCTCTGGGATTGGGTGGAAAGGCAAGATCTCCTCTCCTTCCGGTTTCCGTGCCAACAGCACCAGAAGTAACAGAAGAAGGCCACAAACATTCAGAAGACCCTTCCAGTGTAAGGGTAGTGTATAATAGTTTCTTTCACATATCCATACACGCAAAACCACTTCGAGATATAGCAGATTAAAAAAAAAGATAATAAATTGACGGCCTTTGTTGAAAGCTAAAAGTTACATGATTCTCCAAGATATATTGTGATAATTAGTTCAAAATCTGTATTGGCTTACAGATTTTGCTATGTTCCATTTTGGTTTTCAGTTATAACTAAGTAAAAAATAGTATATTTTCAGTGCCTTAAAATGCAAAGAGTAATATCCCTTAAATATTCACAGAAGGTATTTTGTAATAGTATTTTTCAGGAGAAATATTTTTAAACTATAATTTCTATTTGTGTATATGAATCCATCTCATACATTATGATAGAGAAGGGTGTCTTCATTAGAGTTTTGACTGAGTTCCCACACCACCTTGTCAATGGGACAATTAATTGTAAACTGCTTTTACTTAAGGTTATAATTTACTTGTCTTACTTTAGGTAGCTTGGCCTGAGAAAAACAAGGCTAGAAGTGCCTGACAACACAATATGTTGTTTAAAAGCACAGTAGAAAAAAATATAGTTAGAAAATAAAAAATATAACGATCCAACTTAATTTGAAAAAAACGTATTAAACTTTTATTGAAACAATGCCATTGTTAGACTTCGCATCTTTGGCATGGTTTCCCCTGACTTTTTGCCTCCAACCCCGGGATTTCATTGTTGCTGGCTTAGATGCTTTGGGAACTTTGCCACTGCTGATCAGTGTCAAAGTGCATGTGCTCCTTATGTAAATTGTTGTTACAATTGGTTCTCTCTGATTGGCATATTTGATTTACTGGTAAGCCCCTAGTAAAGTGCACTGAAGTGTGCCAGGGCCTGTGAATCAAATGTTACCTTTGCCTCATATCTAGTCTCCCACCGAGTTATATTTTCCGCCTAGGCACACCAGTCTATTCCACTACATGCCTCTGCTTGGATGTCCATGAAAACTCAGTTGATGTAGGAATCACGACACTCTAAACCTATGGAAATATTAGAGACCAGAGGAATCCAGGTCATCAAATGTTTTCAATGCCGTGACTTTAAAGATTGTTGGGACCTACTCAATCTACATTGTCAACGCCAATATTTTTCAGATTTGAAAAGGTTCCCAATATTATATAAAATAGGTTTTGTTCTAAAACTGCCTATTTGCAATTTGAAGTAATGGTAAACCAACAAATGAGAATTTGAATTCAAAAAGTGTAGTGCATATCAGGACTGATGTCCGATAGTTTTCAAATCACAAACACAATTCTAATTGCATTACCTCACCATTAGATCCTCATGCATTTGGTTAGTGTTGATATAGAAAGTGACAAATCATGTGGGGAATATTAATTATATTGTAGTGGAGTGGGGATACTAATTGTTTTTAATTGAATAAGACTAAAAAGACACATTTGCTGAATCACCATATGAAATATGAAATGCTTTCACTATCACATGTAGAGCATTTATTTATGCCTCTTATTTTCTTCTTTATCAAATTGTTCCTGGTATGTGGATAATTGCCTTTCTACAAAATTACTCTGTTTGTTAGGAAACATCATTTTCGTCCAAATCATTTTGCAAACTTTTCTTTTATGAATTGAATAAGGGATTATTATATGTTACCATTTTTTTAGCTGCACAAAGATGCTAGATCTCAGTTCATGTGGTAGGACGATTGGGCCTATCCGAATTCACTTGTCTACAAATTAAGTGTTGCCATTCCTCCTTGGAGAGTAGTGGTTATACTAACATTTTATCAGTAAAAAGAGTTGCCAAGCTCAACAAATATTTGATCTGAGATTCATCAATTTTAGAAATGTAATGGGATTTTGAGGAGTGTTTATAAAGCCTACGCTTCAGGGATTGGTTTAAGAGAAATATTTAAACTCAACCTCATTTTATTCCAGTGGAGTCTAAACTTAGCAAACAGTTTCATTTTGAATGAGTATTAACTTGAATGTTCTATTTTTTCAGCCCTGTAGTCAGAAAACAAAACACTTACTGCTGACGTGTTGTCAAGAGCATTTTGTCCCTTTGCACTGCTGGCAGTAATTCAAATGAACATTGAAACTGTCAATCACTATTTCAAAAACCCCTGCGTTGAATAATAGTATTTGGTCTCTTTTTTAAGTATAACACTGCCACCACCTTTCCTAGCTATTAATTCACAAGTCGTTTTTTTGTGCATACAAAGCCCAGGCATCGTGTTAGGAGTTATTAACTTTGACTGCTGTACATTTGCTGATTACAATACAGTATGCTAATGCAAGCTTTTTTTCTGTGGTTTTCACAGGTATATGAACAAGATGACCTGAGCGAGCAGATGGCAAGTTTGGAGGGTTTAATGAAGCAACTAAACGCTATCACAGGTTCTGCCTTCTAGGTGCTTCTAAAAATGCTGCTGGCTACACAGATCAAGTGACAGGGGAACACTGCAGCACACCCGAATTTGAGATACACAGTCACCACAAGTGGCCATGTCTTAAAAGAGAAACTTCATCAGTGCCAATGACTTTACATTACAATGTTTTCTATCGAGTCTTTCAATGCTAAATCGTGGAAAATAGTTTTCGCTGGCAAATACAAATATGATGCTGCCGTAAACGATCGAATACTTCTTTCACTGTGGGAACTTGGGTATTTTGAGAACACTTTACTGTCATTGTTCACTATCTATCCACGGAATCCGGTATAAAATCAATTGCACCTACAAATTCCAGTTTGGTGTGCTTGAGGACATTTCGGAATTTAATTCGCAAAGAAATCACAGATCATTTCAAAAGTACCAGATTTTCATACCTTTCCTAGAATTCAAATGTTGTGACTAAGGCCCAGGACAACATCTTTTTTTTATTATTTAGTGATTCAAATATTTGAAAACAATCTCAGCAGCACAAACATGAAGTATTTCTCTGTGGCCAGAGTAATTATGGACACCATGCTTGTGATGGGCAGGAAAACAATAAGGACAAAGGCATCCATTTGACTTGAAAGCATCAATTTTAGGCACAGATTCAAAAAAGGGACAAATGTTTTCCAGACAACGCTGTAATCTTCCTTTTCAACCTGAACCACTATAATTACTGATGCGTAGCTTTTGAAACCACCCAATCACCAGTTGAATTAAATGTTTTCCCAGCTTCCTTCTCTCCTATAATCAAATTATCAAAGTGGATTCAGGGCCATCTAAATGAACAATATTTGGCTTGAAGCCTAAGAAGCAGATTGTGGTCTAAGAGATAACACAGGGAATTTAACATGCCTCCAATGTGCTTGTCCACGAAGGTGCAAATAGCTACACACACACATAACATAGACACCCATTTAATCTATGGGTTAAAATTCATAAGTGGTGGAATTCTTACCCCACCAATAAACTTCCATTTTTGTCTCAGTGACCACACGCAGCACATGAAAGAGCACTTGAATAACCAATCACGGCCTTTGTTAACCCTTGTGATAGATGGTCTCTGTGAAATCCTACTGCAAATATCTATAACAATTGCTTCTTCATTGATTCACCAATCTGTGCATCCATAACAAATACATTTAAAGCAGTGTACACCTGTGTTGCCTAAAAGAAATTTCTTTGCTGACAATGCTGAATTTGTAAAAGAAAGAGTGTCATTGCCCGAATGTCTGTTAAGAAGCCCACGGCTGGTGCAATTAGACAAGGGTGCATCCGAATAACAAGGCATGTAGTCCTAAATACACCTCATACCTTCTTAATCCAGTATAAGATACTCCATACGCTGTTTGTTGTGTTTTTCCATCTCTTCCTATCAGGAAGTGTCTGATGAGGAAAATAAGTGCTGTACCCCACAAACAAGAGCTGGTGACCCACACCGGCAACCACCAACTCGAATTAAGCAATGGCTTTGCATATTTGTCTGTTAGGAAGCTGACATAATAAGAACGATTCAGCTGAATTATTTAATTCACTTCTCTCTTCTATTACAAGCTTGAGTGGCTCATAATTTAAAAGAACCTGGATGGGATTGATTCTTCACCAACTAATTGCTCCTTTTATGAAGTGAGTAATTATATGCCATACTTCATGACGAATGGAAATTGTTGAAATAAAGAGCACTGAAACATGAGAGAGACATCTGAATAAAGGGGGAAATGAGGATGGAAATGAGAATAAATATCAGTTAGCAATGAAAGGGAATCACTATCACCTATAGGATCCTTAATGAAAAAACCATAATCAAATGAAGTAGGAATTAGACTAATGCAATTCCTATCAAAATATCAAATACACAAAGTATCCACAGTCCATATTAGCCCTTGTGTGTTTTGAAATTATTTAAGCACATAGAATAATGGATCTGGCGCAATTTGGAGGTGCTGAAAGGCACTCAAACACCGTATTACATTCTACTTTGGTAGAATAAAAAAATCTCACGCATATAGACATGGAATATGGTTTCTTTAAATATATATCTTATACCTATTATAAATTCAGTGTTGTAAATTTCGAACGTGCTAATTATGGACCCAATTTGCAAGGTTTTTTTCTGCAAGTAAGTTGCGGTGTAAATTATTATCAGGACTGTCTTTACCCGAGTCAGTCACCTTAACGTGGAGTAAAACACTGTATGAACATTTAACACTTTAAAGTCTGCCTCCCATGTTTTTCTCCTATTTGAAACTATTTTTGGAATTCACAAACGTTTCCAAGAGTTCTCCTGAGAAGCTGCAACAATTAAATTTGCTGGAAGTACTTCTGGAATTCTTTGTGACTTACTACCGCTGACTATGTAAAGGTGTTTTCTCTTGTGTAATTTTATATGGCCCACATTTACACGTGTGCTTTCAGCTTTTTTTGTCTCCACAGTGAAAATATTTTTCTCCATAAAGATATTTGTGAACCCGGACCACAGCCTGATGTTCTCTTCTCAATCCTAAAATTTAAAGTGAATTTATTCTCAGGAGTAAATGTCTTACCATTTGGTTGTTGGAATTAGGCCATGGAAACTTCCAGGTCATTATGTCTCAAGAATACACACTTAACAGAAAAGACTTACTTACTCATGTGGAAATGTAGGCCTAAGTGAATTTTTTACGAGTTTCACATACTGTGTATTACAGAGCTGCTAGAAAAGACATTTTTTTTCAAATGTAATTTGAACCACAAAATAACTTTATGAATCAGGTCCAACTAGTCCAAGTTAAATAAAAAATAGACAATTAAATAAAATACAATAAGATTAATTTGAGGCCCTGATATTTTCATCAAAATATTTGCATTCTGGCCTGTTAACTCTATAAATATTAATGTGTATGAGAGAAATATCTTCTCTCTTTCACGTTGCTGATTGGGAAAAAAAATTGTTTCTATAATAGGTTGGTCCAAGAAAAACAAATAGACTATTGGTTGATACCTTTTAGAGGGCAAACACAATATATATTATTGTTAGTGCTACTACTGACGGCATTCTATACCATAAGGAGAGCCTCTTCCACATTTGTAAATAGACTAAATTAGTAAATGCAGAGCATTTATATCACTGCTACCTAATTCTTACATGTATTGGCAATTGACATTCTTTACTCAAACTTCTTAATTCTCTCCTCTCACTTATCCTCCTCTTCTGCTTAATCTCAAGTAGGGCAGAGGGGCATAATATTTTCACCAGGCCCAGTAAATACCAACACCATGAAGTGAGGCACATAATTGGTCCAATAAAAACCTGCCATCCAGAGTTCAAACTTGGAAATTTAGTGAAAGGTATGGAGTTTTGTGCCTACTACACCATATTCCACATTCCCAGTAGTTACCAGGAATTTTCACCACCGTAAATTTTGACAACCTTAAAATGCCGGTATTGATGTCGGGAAAAGTGTGGTAGTAAATAGTGCATTACATCTTGTAATTCTTGGGTGCATTATACTAGGTACTACTTGAAATTCTGACTCCTGTACAAACCGATATTTGCACGGGGATAGACATTTTATGGCCCACTTGTGATCCAGGCATTAGTGCAACTGTTGTTCATAAAATTTAGTTTACTACTGTGGGTCTGAAGAGGTTAACGCATATATTCATGTATCTATTCCTTGGGTTTCTACATAAAAAGGTATTATCACTTTACAAGAGACTTATTCATAATAAAGGAGATTATTTTAGCTAAGGGCCTTGATTACTTTTGGGCCTAAAATCTCATTTCAGGCAAAAGCTCATTGTTCCACCCAAACGGTGTTATAAAATCAGGTAAAACTATTACAATTTATAAGTACAGTTCTGATTTCCACCCCCATATAATGTGTCAATTATATGCAAATGCTGCATAATTACACAGTGGGTGTGAAGTGCAACTCAGAATTAGGTGCATATTGTGCACTCACTCTTTGCTGCAACCCATTGTATCATTAAATTGCATCTGTGCAATTTGTACCCACAATTTTCCTGGGCATGCATTCCTGCCTATAGTATACTGTTCCTTGTTTTTCATGACTTTGTATCAGAAGGAAGGAAACTTTGTGTCAGCACTAGCTTGGGAGTGATGAAGTGGGGCATGGCACTGCTGGTATTTGTAATGCTTATAAATGTGCACAGTACAAAGCTTCGGTCTCTTATAATCAAGATTATAAACTTCATGTCCTGCCATCTACTGGGTAACTCAGCAATCTACACGGTTTATGAGCCAGAAAACCTGTCGGTGGCAGATTCTAAATTATGATGGATTGCATCTCATCCACTCCATCTCTCGGGCTCTGAGAGATGTGTAATGAACATTCCACTCCGTTTGCAGGACATCAAACGTTGGCCTCAGGCGAGCAGCCTCATATGGATAGGATAATATACTGAGACACAAAGACCTCTAGAGGGGTTATTATATGATTTAATATTAAAAGATAAACCTCATGGATTTCAAAATGTTCATTACTATTGAAGCATCACCTCCTCCTTTAACATTCAGTGGAACATTTATGTTTCTGTTAGTATATCGAGAAATGTACGCATCCCTATCAGCAAATGCAGTAGTGCACCACCATATTCTTAAACGCTAAATTACTAATCAAGTGTGTGCAATTTGATAGCCCCACTCTATGCCTCGTTCAAACCTGAAGAACTCTATATGAGTTGCTAATACTGCATTCTGCTCTTCACAGGTGCAGACAGATCCTTGTGTCCCGGGTCGCTAGCGGTCTTCTGCCGCAAGGAGGTGGCCTACCGCCTCTGCCTGGACTGCCCTCTTTTTAGGGTGATTTGCAAGTGAATTGTGTTTTTCTGTTTTTTAAACAATCCAGATCAAAAGTCATGGAAAGGAACGCTCAAGAGGGAGTTTCCCATTGTTAAAACACGTCAGTTCAAGCATTGCCATTGGTCGCTGATTTCTAGTGCAAGGCATTAGGAAAGCGCCCTATGTAATCGCTAGAGTAACAATGTGCACTTCCTTTACACAGCCAACATGCCACAAAAAGAACCACTCAATTTACAGATAATTTAACTGGGTCCCAGCACAATCCATGCCAACACCTACTTTATTGGTCAGACCTGACAGCAGCCAACCAATTGGAATTACCCGTTCACCAAGAGCCTCTTTATTGCTGTTCTGTCCCTGTATTCCCATGTGCGAGAAAGTGTGGTCACACAGGAA
This sequence comes from Lissotriton helveticus, assembly GCF_964261635.1. NCBI lineage: Eukaryota > Metazoa > Chordata > Amphibia > Caudata > Salamandridae > Lissotriton > Lissotriton helveticus. The sequence goes on from NC_136059.1 coordinate 275,425,393, forward strand.
GGGGAAATTGCTGTGTTTCCTATTGTAAAATATACTTGACAATTCCGATCTCGGTGAGTTGTCACCATGTTGGGGAGATGGGGGGTTACTTTTTTATAAGTAATATTTAATTTATTATTTAGAGTGTTTCCTTTTAGATAATTTATGATGAAAGAGCTATCTGTCAGACATCTAGGAAAGTCCTGTTAAAGCTGCAGTGCTCCATGCCTTCTGTGTGATATTTTCCTAAGCGACTTATTCCATACATCCATTGTTGCAGTTTTCCTCAAAGCCATGGCTTTCATATCTGAAGAAGCTTTTGTATTTTAAAATACCCAAAATGTTACTCAAAGATTGCTCATCTCATTGCTCAGACATGTGAACACTATAGCTTTAACGAGCCTTATTAAAGAAGAATTTTGCTGCTTCAAAAAACCCGAGGACAGGTTTTCTGAAATTGCAGTTTTCCTCAAATTGTCAAACTCTAGCATTTTTAACCAAATTAGACTAGTAACTGCAATATTTAAGTGTACAATTTGTTCACAAAAAAGAATCTTGCTTACAGTTTACAGAAATGACTGTTTCTACACATAATCTTGTATACTACAACATGGAAAAAATGGGGGTTTTGTAATGCGCTGTAGAACAGTCCCATATTCATTTTTTTATAGAAATGTTATTCCGATGGTGGATTCTTTTGTTTAAAAAATAAAGTTTTGATACATATGTGGGCGTTCTGTGTTGTGTTTTGTTGACGCTTACCGCATAAAACATGTTCAAGCATCATTATATAATGTGAGCTTTAACATTAAAGAACTACAATTTGTTTTCAACACAATGTGATTTTTAGGCCCCGAGTCTGATATGGGTTTTTACATTTAGTGAATTTCCAGATGTTGCAGTAAACTCGCTCTTGAATTTTCATTGACAGATTTCTTTAAATCGAACCTGCTAAAAAATGTGCAGAGGGAACTATTTCGAATGCAAAATTCAGTACGGTAAATAGCAAAGTTTTCAGTCCTTCAGCCTGATTATGGGTTTTTACATTAATTGAATTACCAGATTTTGCAGTAAACTCCACTCATGAATTTCCCCTGTCAGATTTCGTCAGTACGAATATGCTAAAAAAAAATTGGGGGAGGGGGAATATGCTGCATGCAGAATTCAGTACAGTAACTACCGTTTTACAATGTAGTACCCTATTTGTGCACTCATAACGGGAGGAATATACTACACTGTGCAAATAACTCGCCCTCGAATAATGATATCCATATGATGCAGACAATTCCTCAATTTTCACCAATTCACACATAATCCAGGAATTTGTGCAATGTAGTGAGGTTACCTCAAACTGGGATAGGATGGCTTTAAAGCAATCCACAGTGGAAAAAGCACTGCTCAGCAGATAGGTTCAGTGACAACTGACTTAGTATAGCAGATCTGCTCACGAGTGCTTCAATGGGGAATAAATGCACTCTCCCATATAACATTTCATCCACTGAGGGTAGTGTGCTATAAGTTAAACAGGGAAAAACAGAAAAGATACATTGGAATGTTGGAACAGAAAAGCCTGTGTCAGTCCTTGTTGGCCCTCTGATATCTCATTATATTCAGTGGAGCCGCCAACATTCCAATGTTTTAATCGCAATTAGAACATTGGAATGTTGGGGGCTTCACTGAAGACAGTGTAGCAGCTCATAGTCAAGAAAGTAGGCTTAGTCTTCTCCTCTAACATTTCAATAATGTTCTCCCCTTTAGTCTCTGGTTGTTTTAATCATTATACCCCAGTACGTGAAATGTTCTAAATGCATTATTGGCTTTGTGCTTTGGACCCTCTCCCTCGTTATAGGCAGTCATTCATGGCTCAGGTCATTATCTTGGGATCGTGACCTTTAACAACTGTTATAACCATGAGCAGTGGGCTATAATGCTATATTCACTATTTAAAGGGTAACATTCCAAACATTATGACTGTGAGAAATCTTGTTTAGGAAGCTCTAAGGCAATCAAATGTTACTGGGCCTCCACTGAGTTATTGGGGGCCTTTCACCGCTGGTGTCCAGGGGCCTCCCTACTGCAGACTCTAAAACTGGGGATCACTTAGCCTTTTTAAACTCTTGACTCTCGGGTAATGAGGTGGAGCAGTTCAAGACTGGTTAAAAGAGGTTGACTAGAAATTTGAACACAGCAACATGCACAATAACACTTGAGAAATCGTTGTCCAGACAATATTTTTTCTACTTTCATGCAAACACAACAAAATACTTTGCAGAAAATTATAGGAACCCAGGTGGCAGTACATATTGGAACCATTCATGCAGGTATCTTGCAGAATAACCAGGGTACAAATAAAGTAACCTAAAGAAATGTCATTGAGCAACAAACTCCATAAATCTAGTATGATTCTGTTATTTGCAAGGTTCTATGTAATAATTCGCTCACCAGATAACCCTAATCCTAAAACAGCAATGCCTCTATACAAGCAGGCTTATAGAAAAGACATACATAGAATTTCACTATTACGCTGTCATTGTCAGGGGTAATTATGATAAAAATCACATGCCTACAGTCAACAGATTCTTATTAGTCGAATCAAGATATAAGCCCAGAGGCTCTAAAATTACATAAATACATTCTCATTTTAAAATGTAAAAAGCAAGATTATTTGCTTCATCATGACATAAGATTTCCTCTTAAGGAGATATCAACCCCTATTATGATTGGGTATGAGGTTGTCTAGCAACCAGTTCTGAGCTCACAACACAAGTGATCAACCACCTTGGTTTCATTTAGTCTCAGCAGTGGTGGCTCCTCCACTAAGTAAAATAAACGTAAAATGATAATAACTTGTGTTATCATCATTTTATGGTTCCTTCTGCTGCAGCTTTGCGTTTGGGTTGGCGCTCTTCCCATGAGATTGGAGCAGGGGAGGAGTGGTTTGCCCACTCCTTATAGCACATGACATTTTGGCCCTTTGGGGCCGGCCAAACACTCATGCGTACTTTGCATCTTCTTCATGCAGGCTGCATTACAACCTGCGTGGAGAACATGCCTAGGCCTCCATTCCCTGGCTGAGCACTGATCCACGGAGCTCGGACCAATCACAACACTGCATTGCAGCAATCTGATTGGCTATCTAGAGGCTGGGAGCCGGGTGCTTCCTGCTACTTCCTGTTATGTTATGTTATGTCAAACATTCTTGTAAAGCGCATGGCTGTCCCAGCAACAGGGCATCCCAGTGCTAAAAGCTGCAGAGTGGAGTCCTGCTGCAGGACCAGAGTCAGGAAGAAGAGGACAGAGGAGAGACGGTGGCCAGCCAGCCATCACAAGTAAGTGTTTTTGTTTTTATAAAACTTTTTACATCCCCCACCCACCTCCTTGCTCCCGCCTCACTACCCAGGTCCGGTAGCAGCCACTATTGATTCTCAGGCCCTGGTTCCCTACTTGCTGTGGGTGTACTACAATTTTTTGGCAACCAGTTCACCTCCAGGGAGTGCTCTGGTGGCTCATTTGCTTCCTGCATTTGGGGTCTTGTGGGGGATCGCTCCCAACTTTAGATTACCTCCTAAAATTCCTCTGATGGTGGGAGAGTGGCAAAGTCCATCAGAGGCACCCAATTTTCAAAAATGTATCTCATTCCTTCATAAGAGAACGTATGGGCTTCACCATAACTCCTGCCATTTCCTTGATGCATCTTTAATGTTCCTTTTGACAGTTAAGCCTTTATTACAATATGGGTGCACCTGGGGTAATGAGACACACATGTCAGTATTAAAATGCTTGCCGTGAGGACCTAGACGATTTGTGGTAAGCACCCCACTTATCACGCTGCGCACAGACCTAGGAGTAGACCAATTGCAGAAGAAATTGGCTGTAAACCCCTCAAATTCTGGCGGCAATTGAGGGTGGCCCCAAATTGGCTGAATATAGGACAGAGCTGCAAAAAATATTGGTATTCCCTAGTATAGGTAAACTAGCCTGGTTTGCACACATTAAGGAAGGTTTTCACACAATAGAGTAGAGACAGCCTCTGGAAGGGAAACAACCTTTACAACGCAACTTTTACAACGCACTACCATTAGCATGCAGTCATTACATCGCACCATCCCTTACATCGCATACCATTACAACGCATACCATTACAACTCATAGTACCCTTACCCTACTGTTGCACCCCCTGGAGTTATAATAGTAATTTTTACCCCTAACCTATCCAACACTTACCCTACTGTTGCACCCCCTGGAGATAGAATAGTAATTTTTACCCCTACACTATCCAACACTTACCGTACTGTTGCACCCCCTGGAGTTAGAATAGTCATTTTTACCCCTATACTATCCAATACTTACCATACATGCAATGTAATGGTATGTGTTGTAATGGTATGCATTGTAAAGGTAGTATGCGTTGTAATGGAATGCGTTGTAAATGTAGTTTTAGACAATTCGTTGTAATGGCATGCGTTGTAATGGAATGCGTTGTAAAGGATGTTGCATTGTGAAAAATGCGCTGTAAAGGCATGCTTTGTAAAAGTATGCATTGTAACGTCATACAACCCCTCTGGAGTAATCCACAGGTTGCTTGTAGTACAATCTCGCATTTCTGAACATAAAGGATACCTATAAATTGGAGCCATGCCTAAATGAAATACAACCAGCCCTGGCTAGGAAACGTTATGCTCAGTTAAGGCACAGTTTTCTCCTTCTGCGTGTGTGCATTTTCACATGGGCTGGCAGCACTGCCTTGGGGTGCCCTGCATGCAGTATGGAAGAGGAGACCGAACTCCATGTAAGTTTTTGTTTGTCAGGATATAAAAAAAAAAAAGACAAAGAAGGCTGGTACAACTGTGTAGGAACCTGGGTACAAGGCGCTGTGAAGAAACCTTTAGACTCCTGAAGTATAATACTTAATTGGCAACTGTTTATGCTGTATCTTGTTTTTCATCTTTTATGTTGTGGGCGTGTAAGGTTTTTTTAGGAACCAGTACTGGACTAAATGCTGATTGACTTTTTCAACCACCCTTGTTTTAATTTCATCATGGTTTTACCTTCGTTTTAACAGGTTTGATCTGTTTTTATATATTTTATGTTTTTTTAAGGTTCTTTTATGGTCCACATGCCGAAATAAAGAAAGATTGGATTGGATTTGATTTGATAGGATTGGCTATGAGGAGAGGGTTTGAACTCTCCTCGGGCAGGAGAGAATTTCTCTAAGCATAAAAATTGATGGCCATATTCACAAGGAGTTAACTCCAATGTACCTCCACCTTAACGCAGCAAAAGTGAAGATATCTTTAACAACCCATTCACAAGCTGGTGCAAATTGCAGACAACACCAGTATTCCCGCGACCTGCCCCCAAATATATCACCACCGTGGACACCACCAACTAACACTATCGAGATGCAGAGAAGGCATTCCCGTGCAAAAACACTCAAGAAAACCACAACACCATATTCACAATGAACTGCCAGATCTGTGAAGCAAAAAACAGGGATAACTGCGGTAACACCATGGATTTTACACCTGCCTTTTGCTGGTGCTAAGCAGGACGACTACCTGCAGCATTGAAGGGAACACAGCCAGGAGCCTTTTAAGATGCAGGTATTCCAGATGGAAGTTGTCTGCCTAAGTTAGCCCACTAAAATGATAGTATTTTTGGTTACAACAAATGGTCAGACTTCGAGGAAGCTGATTGCCGCAGTCACCATGCTGCCAATCTCACAGTGACACTTGGCTTCCAGCAGGGGAAGTGTTGGGCAGGGAGGTTAAAGTAGTGATGATGGGACTTTTCAGGCAATTATTGGCCATTCACAATGTATCGCTGGCTAACGCACAATTTTAATTTGCCATTGCGATGATTAGTATGTGGGTTTTGACACCCCTTTACTGTTACTATTACCATGTACTGTGGGCTTGAAAATAGTCCGATTACATGGCAATATTAATCAGGGTTAGGCAGCGTTAACTTTTCTGGCGATGACTGACGATGGCGATAGTTATCACCCGTCTTTGTGAATATCCCCTTGAATGTATGGAATTGCAGAAGTTCACAGGATACACATCACAAATAAAAGATAAATTGAAGTAAAAATGCAATTAAGCATGCAATATTCCATCAGCGGTAGGTGTCCCTAGTCCCAAATTCCCCAGTAGTTCCAGAAAACCGTGCAAGACCATCAAATTAAAAGGATGATATTTTGGACCCCGCTGAACCAATTTGGGTGAGACTTTCAATATTGTAAATGTAGTTGCAAGTTGCAACAAGAAAGGCCACTGACCAGAAGCCTTCTGATCCCTAAATCTCTTGAAAGAATTCATTAACCTTCCTGGCTGCCTCTGTCACTATTGCTCCTATCTCAATAGTGAATTTTAACATGTTTTAGGCATCAGAGCGCATGCACTGGGGTTTGCTTAGCTGAGTCCCATTGTGCAGTCAAAAACCCATCAGCATCATTTTACAACAATTGGGGGTGACCACGAAAAAAAAGGCTGTTGGAAGATGGTTTATTGGTGGTGGTAAGTAACAAGGCCACCAACACTGTACTGGGTCCTAAAATGGGTCTCTATAAATTAGTCCCTTGCTCAACCTTTGGTAGCTGACACTGAGCCAAAAGGCGTATCTAAGGAGATAGCCATGTAAAGTATTTAAAAACACCAATACAGTAAAAAAGTAAGGCACAACACATCGATTTATAAAAATAGGACATATTTTATTCTTTAAAATGACACCAATGCCATCAAGATCCAATATAGGGAACCGGAAATATGAATTTTTAGAGAATAACACTTTCTTGTGCTTAGAAACCGAAAGGGCCACTCTAGGACTTCTGGTCATGCTTGAAAGTCAAAGCTTCAGGTTAACCGTGATGGAGCCCTGCTCGGATACACTAAGCAGGAGTCCCTGGTCAAAATTTTTACTTCACACATTTCTCGAGCTTTGTCCTCTGAGGTTGTCTGCTGTTCTTTACCAGGCCAGATTCCCTGCAATAGGGAACCCAGAAATAAGGGGTACATCTGCCTGCAAGGCTTCATCCACTCCATTGATGAAAAGGAAAAACAATAAAGGGGCTAGTATGCATCCCTGGCTAATGCCATTTCCTACACTAAAATCAGATGAGCATTTGCTCTGTGGACCATAACAGACTTTGCTCAATAGATTCTTATAAAGGAAAGCCAAGAAGCAAGTAATCGCTATGGGAGCACCAAGGCTATTCAGGGTGTCCATAGAATAGCAATATGTTTGACCTAGTCAATCTTTCTAAGATCTACAAAGCAGAGATACAAAGACCCCAGTTTAGCCCTGGTATATTTCCCTATTAACAGATCTAAATAAACTCATTGTTTCATTGTACCTGGACCCCTCCTGAACCCAAATTGCGATGGGAAAAAAATAGAATTTTCCTGGGCCCATTCCTCCAGCCTCTGTAACAAAACCCTGCTAATCAATTTTACAGAAGTGTCCAGTGGGGAAAAGGGGCGGTAGCATTTAGGATCCAATTTGTCACCATTTTTAAAAAAGGAGATGATTATTGACACAGACCTAGTCTGGGGAATTGTACTTTCAGATGCTGCATTGAATGCCCTAGTTAGAATAGGCCCCCATAGTTCTTTGGATGCCTTACAAACACCTACTAGGACCCCATCAGGTCCAGTGGCCCCTCCACTAGCACTAGAATTTATAGTGCAAATGACTTTGTCAATAGAAACGTTAAGTAGGATTGGATGCCAACTACAGGTTCATTTGGTTCCAATTTCTCTGCCCCTGTTTAAAGTATCTTGAAATATTTTAGTAAAATGTTCCACCAATGCATCACAGGCTACAAAATAGTTAATCTCGGAGTTCTTATCGGATTTCAGAAAAGGGGCATTAGTCGTATCCGAAAACAACTTACTATCTCTTGTCTTTGCAGATTGTCTCTAATTGGCCATGCCTCTTCATGTAAAAACCTGTTTCTCTCTGCAATTACCTTCATATTCTTGTTATGTAGAGCCTTAATTAACAAGGTATCTCTAGGGGAGTGATGTAGAGCCTCTCTTAGTAGTTGAGAGGTCCGAGTACAGAGTGTATCAGGAGGGTATTGGCACAAATGAGAATGCTTTTAAAACTATTTAGCATATGTTGCTGGATTACCACCTTCTCCAGATAATATTTAATCTTCGTTGGGTTCCTCCTAATAATTTCCTCTAGAAAGCTGTCAAGTTCAACTTTTGCCTTTCTAATTCGGACCCAATTTTGCCAAACTGGAATGATGTTGGTAGCTGTTTTTGGATCTACTTCTTTATGGCCCCAGAACGAAAAAAGTATTACAATTGGGTATAGTCACTAAGTACAGATGGAATAATACAGGGGGTACCACATTTGTTACAAGTGGCCATAGCCACCAACATATGATCAATTACTGTGCGAGCAGCTCTACCAGTAACAGAGGGGATCCGTACCCCATTATAACCACTATTGATCTCAAGAATAAGGGGATCATAATTAAAAATAAACCATAATCATAATGACAGAAATGCAGCAAATCATCTCCATCCCAATTCGAATATTCACAAACCTGTGATACAGGTAAAGGGCAACACTGAAAAATAAAATCCTGTGCCCATGTTACAATAACATTTTAATGAATTGGACATACAAAAGCTTCCAGGGCTGCATCTAAAGTACAAACCACAGAGGTATGGGTAGAGTCGAAAACACGATTATAAGAATTGAGCAATATCACATCAGGTCCCCTTTTAATAATTAACCACAGCATCTGGGTATGCGGTCCAGCTGACAAAGGTAATTTAACCGTGACAGGGAGGTTATTAGAAATTAGGACTTGTAAACCTCCTATTGCCGTTTCCATTGAGGAAGGAATAGCACCCAAAAAATGGGAAGAGTACACCTTGACATGAAATTGAATCACACACCAAGTTTCTTGGAGGCATGTAATATTGAGCCCAGTAGTAACAGTTGACCATTCTAACTCGCTCGCCTTGTTCTTCAGCCCACATATGTTCCATGTAGCAAATAAATAACAATCCTCAACTCCAATATTAGTGCTAAGCGTTGGGCATTTGACATAATGTGCCACATGCTCGGCGCTTGAAGCGCGGTCTTGTGCGCTTTTATTTGCGCGTTTTAAAGGGTAAAACTACATTCTCGATTTGTTGCGATTAGTGGGCTTGTTAGGACATACCTGCACATAAAATTTGTCATCTGCACCGCTGTTGGGCGGCCCGTTAGCTGGACTGGGGGTTAGGCGTCATCTTGGGAGGGGAAGTGCCGGCAAGGGACGCCATCTTTGTTGGCGTTCCAGCTGTTGCTGCAGACATAGCACGATTGGGTGCTATTTAAACGTCCCCATGATGACGCGCAGCGGTGACGCGCAGCGGGCGCGCCATAGGCGAGCCCATCTTTGCCCATCAGTGACCATCCGGGACCCGGGGCCAGAACCCCTGGCCCAAATTTGCATTACTCTAGATGTGAATTATTGGAGCTTAACATGGGTAAGTCCCATCTTGATCAGGATTGCATATATCTGTTAGCTCGGGAGGGCCTTTTGATTACATCTAAGAGCACAAGAGCGCGGCAGCGCTACTCCTATGCTCACGTTTTAAACTATGGCCTGTTGAATACGCGCTCTTTGCAGGGCCACAAGTTGGAGGTCTTTTCACTACTGGAAGACGGGGAGCTAGATGCCCTTGCGCTTACCGAAACATGGTTGGAGGATTGTTCGGCGCCGGATTTAGTGGCGGCCCTACCAGATAACTATCTGGCACTCCACTTCAATAGGGAGGGAGCTAAGAAAGGAGGTGGAGTAGCTCTTCTCTATCAGGCCCGTCTCCGCGCCGAAAGGTTTCTATCCGAAACCCTGGGGGGCGCAGAGGTTATGGGGGTAAAACTCAGGCGGGGGGCGGTATGTGTGGTGTTTTTGGTGGTATACCGACCGCCTTGGGCCTCGCCAGAATTCCCGGCTCTCTTTATTAGATTGGTTCAGGATCTGCGTTCAAGATATTACAAAATGATTGTTGTCGGGGACTTCAACTACCATTGGGAAAAATCCCCTAAAGAGGGGCAGGCGCTACAGATTGAGGAAGCAATTTCCTCTTTGGACTTCACTCAACAAGTGAAGGGACCGACACACGAGAAGGGACATGTGCTTGATTTAGTTTGGACCACTATGCCAGTCCAGGGCTCTACAGAGATCTTGCCATGCGCCTGGTCTGACCACTCTTTAATAGGGGCAGAATTCTATTGAACGGCCACCTGTCCAAGCCTGGGGAAGGTTGGAAAATGGCCCGGAAGTGGAGAAACATCGATGGGGAGAAAATGGTGCATCTCCTGGAAGAGTCTCCTCCAGTAAAGGAGCAGGACGCTAATATTGATGCCCTTTATGGACACCTTCAGTATAGATTGGGGAGAGCCATTGATTTGGTGGCACCCCTTCGTAGGGTGAAGAAGGTGGAGAGAGGAGTTGGGGCTCCTTGGTATAATGACTCCTTACGGGATATGAAACGTGGGGTGAGGAGGAAAGAACGAGCATGGCGGAAAGAGTATGATGCCACTGCCAAGAAAGAATATATTTCATCCTTAGCGATTTACAAACTAGCCATCCAAACTAGGAAGGCTGCTTTCTTTGAGGAAAGAATAGTTGCAGCTAGAAATCCACAGAAGGAAATCTTTCGGGTCCTGGCTGAGCTCAGGATAAACAAAGAGCAAAGCACTGAGTTCGCCCAGGAGGATTGCCAGAGGTTCCAGGACTTCTTTGTGAACAAGATCTCCGATATTCTGGGAGAAATTGCTGCAACTACACCCCTCGACTGTCCTCGCCCACCTGACCATACTGCCCCGTCGGATATTATACCGTTAGCTGAGTTCTCCCCAATTGCAAAACAGGAACTACTTACGATTACGGACCGAGTCAAATCCGGCTCTCAGGTTGATCCATGCCCTCCTGATGTGTTCAAATTGGCACTGCCAGGTATTGAGAAAGAAGTTTTGCATCTGTTGAACACTTCCCTTCACACAGGACAGGTCCGTCTAGCTTTCAAAGAGGCTCGCCTGATTCCTCTACTAAAAAAACCTGGATCGGACACGAAGTGTTTGAAGAACTTCCGACCCATTTCCCAGCTGCCTTTCCTGGCTAAGGTGATCGAGCAGCATGTGCTGGCATTGCTCTCAGGACATCTAGAGAGCAACAACCTGCTGGAGTCCAATCAGGCAGGGTTCCGTGCCAACCATAGCACGGAATTAGTCATGCTATCAATCCTGGATGAATTGAGGAGTCGAGCTGATATAAAAACACAGAGCGCCCTGGTACTACTGGATCTCTCCGCGGCCTTTGATACCGTGTGTCATGAACAACTATTGTCGCGGTTGAGGTCTTTTGGTATCAGGGGTACAGCACATGCATGGCTTACATCATTCCTGCAGGGCAGGACACAAAGAGTACAGTTGGGGGATCTCCTTTCCACCTCTGCTCCCATCACTTGTGGGGTTCCACAGGGTTCTGCCCTGTCACCCCTACTCTTTAATATTTACTTGCAGCCATTAATTGCACTCCTGAATAGGATGGACTGCCTAGTATACAACTACGCCGATGACACCCAGATAATCATCCGGCTGGATGATGGCCCGGGAGCGTCTACCAGGTTGCAGGACATACTCAAAGCCACGGTTAATTGGATGTCCGAGAATTCCTTAAAAATCAACCCGGACAAGACGGAAGTGTTGCCTATTTCCATCACGGGCAACCCCTGGAGCGAGAAATTCTGGCCTGTGGAGCTGGGTGTGCCACCGGAACCGGCGTCTGCAGTCAAAAGTTTGGGCCTGTACGTGGATGATAAACTCTCCATGAAAAAACAAGTTACCACGGTAGTGGGCACCTGTATAGGCCTGATGCGACAATTGAGGAAGATCTCTGCACTACGCTCATTTTCCACCTTGAGACACGTGGTTTCAGCCACAATCCTGGCTAGGCTGGACTATGGAAACTCCCTGTATATCGGTCTACCCCAGCGGCTGCTGGATATGCTACAGGGGGTTATGAACGACGCAGCCCGGCTGATTTACAAGAAACCTAGGACAGCCCACTCTTTCCCTCTGATGCAGGAGCTACATTGGCTCCCGATTCGGCAGAGGGTTGTATTTAAAGGATTGTGTATCGTACATAAGGCGCTGTATGGTAATGCACCAAGATACTTGAAATCCCGCCTGTCCCCATATACACCGAGCAGGACTTTGCGCTCGTCAGACGCTACCCTCTTGTCCCAATCCCATTTTAAACTGGCCACGGTGGGGGGACGTGCTTTCTCCAACACACTCCCAGCTTTATGGAACAAACTGGCCCCAGAACTAAGGAAGGAATGCAATCTGTTATCCTTCAGGAAAAAGTTAAAAACCGTATTGTTCAAGCAAGCATGGAGTAGCCTCTAGGCGTTGTGTTAAGATCAAGTAAATACCGAACCCCACTACGTAATCTGGACAAACAGCGCTTAGAGACCCCGGTGGTTATAACGCGCTATACAAATTAAATGAATAAATAAATAAGATGGGACATTGGAACTACAGGGCTTAACATCTATGGCTGGAGTAGGCCATAGATTCTTTTCCTAGTATTATATTCCTAGCCATTTAAACATATTGTATTAAGTTCTAGCAGCCTGGCCAATGGCTCGATTTTGTTAGATTCAGCTCCCACTATTATGTCATACCGCTCCCCACCATGCCTTGTTGGAATCATTCATTGTCATGTAATTGAGCCAATGCTAAGAACCCATTAAATGTGGCTAGTGGAGGAAGAATTTGGTAGACCGCTCTATCCACCTAGGATTTCTCCTGCGAGATCGGGATGTTGTAAACTAATACATAATACAATCATGTTTAAAGGTCTTCCTTAAAGTCCCTACCTACCCCACTGTCCGGGTCATCAATATTTGATGTGATCGATTATTCTTATCAAGCTAAAGCACAACTTTATTCTTTGAGGATTCATTCTGTCCTGGGTTAAATGATGATACTTTAACCATTACTGCTACATTAAGGCAGAAGGCTGGGGGTAGATTAATTGTCACAGGGTCACAGTAAGTCAATTTCACCTTAGTTACCGGGGCCAGTATCTGGGTTTGTGGTTAACCTCCTATTTGTATGCACGGCATAGGAGAAAAATCAAGGGCAGAGATAGAGAGTGTCACACGTTGGAGATAAAAGGGGCGCAGAGGCACATACTAACTGGGAATTGGATGAAGAGATTGTCCCATTATTAACCCTTTCAGATCTTATATTACAAATAATTTTTCAATAGAGTCTAGGTGCTTTTTAACAGACAAGATTATCACATGCAACATCCCCTTAATGGTCTCAAGCAGTCACAATGTCTTCGATAGATCTAATGGAGTCCCTAGATAACCAATGACCAACCGCTCCCTCTGGCTTAAGACCAGGCAAAGGTCTTCTTCCTTTAGGTCCAGGTTGCGATTTCCTTTTGGTCGGGGGACCCTTATCAAAGGATTACTCTATGCTTGGAATGTGCTGCACTGCGATTTCGCTTTATGGACTTCGTAGACTGGGGTAATTGGAACCCCTAAAGCATTGCCCATAGACGGATTAGCAAGTTGCACACTTGGAACAACTGGATCTTGGATTAAACCAAAGCTACACAAGCAGTTGTGGCTGAAACACTGCGTTCCACACATTCATTCTCCTTGTTTAGGCTACTACGGCTTTCTTAATATACACATCCAGCGTTAAATCACTAGCCTTGGTCTGCAGTATAGATTTCCTTTTACCCAAGCTGATCTTCTGAGTGTGCCCGGCTACACGATCTTTGCTCCTCGCACAGCAAGAGCACCCATGGGATTTGTAGAGTTCACAACATCGGTGGCAGCATCCTGCCGCAGAGTCTGCTGAGGGTTGTAATTCGCCCATCAATTCCCGGCTACATGATCTCTGCACCCCGTGCAGCAAGAATACCAACAAGGTTTGAAGAACGCCTACAGGCCACAACGGCGGCACTACCAGGAAGGCCAGTACCATAATGTAATTACCTAATACAGGCAAAATGGTAGGTGAACAGCAGATATCCACTTACCTCCTCCCCCTGGCGTTGCTGCTGCTGCCACCACCTGCACACAAAGGAAAAGGCACTTGTACTTGCAGTCTGTAGTCTATAGGTTTCAGTATTAGGTTGTAGCAACAGGATATCAAGCAACATATCAAGCAGATGGACAGCAAGAGCAGAAAGAACAGGATTTGAGACCCCTGCTAGTTCTCAGGTCCCAGGCATCCAGAGTCCACCCTAGTTTTCCTTAAGACAGTAAACTCCCCCCCCCCCTTGCAATGGTCAGAGTCTTTCCCAGGTGTCAAAGCCTTTCACACAGCCAAAATCAGGTAGAACTATGGCAGACCTGTGGCAGGCACAAGCAACACCCAACCAGCACTCTGTGCAGCTGTGCCCGAATGCCACATCCTGCCATACACCCAAATCCATCCACCTCTTTGAGTGGAACGGGTGCAGTGGTGAGGCAATGGTCACAGCTAGAAACCGCCAGTGCAGCGGTGCAACAGTAATGGAGGGTGCTAGCGGGCCATGTGTCAGTTAGAGCAGGGGAGGGGATGAATAAACAATTTTGATCAGTTTCTTGACACCGAAAATCCAGAAAGAACAAAAGTGCTCCTACCACCACTCCACTATGCTTCTGTATTGTGCGATGCATGCACGTGTGAGCGAGCATGGACCCAGTGGGAGGGAAAGCCTGGCCATAATGTGTCATTTGTTGTAAATTCTGAAAATACAGGTCCAAATAGCTGTTGTGAATTGTGTGGCAAATCGGGGAGGTTCAGATGAAACTTCAAGAGGCTATACTTTTGCAGATGCTGTGGCTTGCTATCATGCATTAAAGGCAAACATGTTTAATTTATGGCAGTGACAGGTCCTGACATGTCTGCAAACATTTCTGTATTGATCATAAACACACAGGAGAATGTAGGGTAGGAGATAAAGAATGAGTTGGTGAAGAAAGGTTGCAGACACAATGTAATGGGAATGTTGAATTGACCTTCAGAGAAAAGAAGATACTATCAAATGTTTCATTGACACAGATGAAAACGTTTTTCCAAGGACCCACCCTCCTTAGAAGAGATACAATGACAGATAGATTTTAGAGAAAGTTGCTCAAGATTATTGTTCAGAATGTTTAGTGTGTCAGCAGAACACCAAAATGAAATGAGCTATGCAGCTTGATTAAGTGAATTACCCCCATGTCAATGATGGTGGTATGTTCTGCTGTGTGTACTTTTGCAAAATGCGTGGAGGACTATCCAATGGGCATATATATTGCAATTACTGTGAAAAAACTGTTGCTCAAAGAACTGTTCCCACATCATGGCATCCTAATGTATGTAAAAAGTGATTAGGGCAGAGATTTAAAAAAATGTTCATGAAGTTGATTTGTGAGTCCGCAGGCATAACTCAGAGACTACCTAGTGCGTTTTGTCCTCAATCCTCCAGCTTAGTGAAACAGAGTGATTAAGAACAAATTGGCTAAAGTATGGGGATTGACTGATTGTTTTTCTAGCTTGTGATGTTGCTAAGTTGTTCCGAATGTTTTTGCAGTAATGTTTGTAATATTGTAAATATTTTGGGGCAGATTTACAAGCCCCTTGCACCACTGGAGAACCACGTTGCGTGACGCACCGGTGGCACAGCCTGCTGGGTGATATTTACAAGCACAGGTAAAGTCACCCTGCGTAACTTAACCTGCGCTTGTAAATATCGCCCCTGTTCACACAACATTTTGCGTGTTAGGGGCGTGACATGGGTATTGCTGTGTGTGTTCCCACGCAACACTCATGTCCACTGATGCATTTCCAGATTTACAAGAAATCGTTACACTGTAAATCTGTCAGAATGCTACACCACCCCAGGCGTGGTGTAACGAGGTGCAATGCATTTCTCCTCGTTTATTTCTTCTTTCAATGTGTGCTGCATTCTACATACTTCTTGAGTAGTGCTTCTAGCTCCTTGCGACACGCAGTCCCTCAGAAAGCCCAATACAACTGCAGGCACTTCCAAAGAACTCTTGGGGAGCTGGTGGGTTAAGTCTGTTGTCCCTGAGACTTCAGCCAGAGGCAAGCTCTCTCAAGCCCATGGAGATCCTTCACAAGTTGTTGAAAGTACACGCAAAGTTCCTCTCTCCTCTCTTTGGCAGTTAGGTAGCCACTGCAGACAATCCCCCCAAGCAGCACTTCATCTTAGGGATAGTCTCTCCTCAGTCTCTCCGGTTCCTCCCCTCAGCAAAGGTTTCATCTTGTTTCCCAAAAGTGATCTAACGTTCTGGGGTCTGGCTACCCCTTTTTATACACAGTTTCTCTTTGTTCTCTGGAGGCAGAGAGGCCTTTGCCTAGTCCAAACCAGTTCTGGTCAGTCCTGGAGCACTCTGTTTACATGACTACTTTCCTTTCACCCAGCAGGGCAGGGACATCAGACACACCACAGGAGGTGGAGCCAGCATTGTGGAGGGAAGGCACAGCCCTATTCAGGTCCCAGGTGCAACTCCTCCCACCCATCTACATGTAGATCTCTCTATTCAGCCCTGTGCTGACTCACCCTGTCTCATGGAATCCACAGCCCCTGTCACTCAAACTCCAGACAAGGAATACACAACCTAGCAGAGGCAGGCTTGTATGGTTAGACAAGAAAATACCTACTTTCTAAAAGTGGTATTTTCAAACACAGAATGTTAAAAACAACTTTACTAAAAGATGCGTTTTATCATTCTGAGTTTAGGAATACTAAACTCAAATTTCTACCTAGTTCCCTGAGTCATGATTATAAGATGTAATAATAAAAATGCCCATTCTGACCTATGGGGAACAGGTAGCCTTACAGTAGTGAAAAACGAAAATGATTGTAATTCACTATTAGGGCATGCCACACACTTCAGGGCTTGTCCTACCTTTTACCTACAATGCACCCTGCCCTTGGGCCTACCATAGTGGTAACTAATATGCAGAAAAGGGAAGGTTTAGGGACTGGCAAGTGGGTGCACTTGCCCAGTCAACATGGCAGTACCAGACTTCACACAGGCTCTGCAATGACCCCAGGCCACGCCACACGGCTCCTCCGCTGAGACCGCGTCTCTGCCCCTGGCGCCGCAGGTTCGCCCCTGACTTCGGTGTCCTCCTGCTGCTACCTTCTCCTTTTCTACTGCTGTTGCCCACATCTGTGAATTCTGCAATTATTTTGATTTTTTGTATTTACTGTAGTTGCTGATTTGTATGCCTGCCCTCTGTGTGTGCCCCCCCGCTCCCCGCTTCCCGCCGCTGCTCCCCCGCGGCCCGCCCCCTTTTTTCTGTACCCCCTGCCCATTGGCCGCCCCGCTCCCGCCTCCCAACTGCTCCTCCCTCCCACTTGGCCTCATATGGAGGCCGGACGGCGCAGGTGAGTGTGACCTGACCCCAGGCCACCCCCCACGCCGCACGGCTCCTCCGCTGTGACCGCATCTCTGCCCCCGGCGCCGCAGGTTCGCCCCTGACTTCGGTGTCCCCCTGCTGATACCTTCTCCTTTTCTACTGCTGTTGCCCACATCTGTGAATTGTGCAGGTATTTTGATTTTTTGTATTTACTGTAGTTGCTGATTTGTATCCCTGCCCTCTGTGTGTGCTCCCCCCACTCCCCGCTTCCCGCCTCTGCTCCCCCGCGGCCCGCCCCCTTTTTTCTGTACCCCCTGCCCATTGGCCGCCCCGCTCCCGCCTCCCAGCAGCTCCTCCCTCCCTCTTCGCCTCATATAGATGCCACGCGTTGGCCGCGCCGCTGGCGCGCCGAAGGAGCGCCAAAGGCAAGCCCGTCTGTGCCCGTCTGCGCCTGGACCGCGCCCAGCGCCAGGACCCCTGGCCGCCGACGGTGCCAGCCCACACGACGGACTTACGACGCCGCCACCCTCCAGGCACTCAACGCCGGCCAGAACCCCGCCTGCTACCGAGCCATCCCGAAACGCACCCACGGACCCTTCACCTGCCAAGCCTGCAAATTCACCTGCCTCTGAACCTGCACCGCTCCCGCCAAGCGAGGCACCAGTAACAAGCACCTCAAGTGCATCCTGCTCAACACCCGCTCGTCCACAGACACGCCGTCGAACTCTGGAACCTCCTCGACACTACATCACCAGACATCACCTTCCTCACAGAAACCTGGATGAACGCCTCCTCAGCCCCCGACATCGCCATAGCCATCCCGGAGGGCTACAAGATCACCCGGAGGGACCACGTCAACCAAACCGGAGGAGGCATCGCCATCGTCCACAGAAACACCATCCGAATCACAACCAACTCCGACCACACCCCCACCGCCGCCGAGCACCTTCACTTCCAGATACACACCGACCCCAAGACCACCCTCAGAGGCACTCTCATCTACAGACCCCCGGTACCACGCACACAATTCAGCGAAGCCATTGCAGACTTCGCCAGCCAGCACGCCCTAACCTCCTCAGACTACATCCTCCTAGGGGACCTCAACTTCCACCTGGAGAACAACAATGACAGCAAAACCGCTGCCCTGCTGGACAACCTCGCCAACCTCGGACTCAAGCAACTGGTGAACATCCCCACCCACTACGCCGGCCAAATGCTAGACCCCATCTTCTCCTCCAGCAAGCACATCTCCTTCAGCCACTCCACCGGACTACACTGGACAGATCACAGCTGCGTCCACTTCAACTTCAGGAGAACCACCACCCACCACCACCCGCAACAGGTTCCCCGCAGAAGCTGGAGCAAGATCACCGCCAACCAACTCACCACCTCCCTCAGCCAGAACCCTCCCACCAACAGGAGGGACCCCAACGAAGCAGCCCGCAACCTCACACAGTGGCTCACCAACTGCGCCGATGACCTCGCGCCACTGAAGAACCCTCCCAGCAGACCTGGCAGCAAGAAATCCTCGTGGTTCACCAACGACCTCAAAAACTCCAAGAAAACCTGCCGCACCCTCGAGAAAGCCTGGCGCCACGACCAGACACCAGAAAACATGACAGCCCTCAAGAACGCCACCCGCAAACACTACCAGCTGATCCGCACCACCAAAAGGACAACATTCAAAGAACGTCTAGACAACAACACCCACAACAGCAAGGAACTCTTCAGCATCGTTAAAGAGCTCTCCAACCCCAGCGCCTGCAACAACGACATCACACCCTCGCAAGACCTCTGCGACTCACTCGCCTCGTTCTTTCACCGCCAGATCGCCGACATACACAATAGCTTCGGCGCACAGACCACGCATCCAACCACCGAACCAGCGCCCCCCACCACCACGCTCTGCACCTGGACCCCGGTCAGCACCGAAGACACCACCCGCACAATGAACACCATCCACTACGGCTCCCCAACCGACCCCTGTCCACACCACATCTTCAAAAAAGCCGACTCCATCATCGCACCCCAACTCCGGGACATCATTAACAGCTCCTTCGCATCCGCCACCTTCCCGGAGAGCTAGAAACATGCCGAGCTCAAGAACTTTCGCGCCATCTCGCTCCTCCCTTTACCTGCATAAGTCATGGAGAAGACCGTCAACAAACAACTCTCTGCCTTCCTCGAGACAAACGCATCCCTCGACCCCTTGCAGTCCAGTTTCCGAGCAAAGCACAGCAACGAGACCGCCCTCATTGCAGCTACGGTTGACATCAGGTCCCTGCTCGACAACGGGGAAACAGCTGCCCTCATCCTCCTGGACCTCTCTGCAGCCTTCGACACCGTATGTCACCGCACCCTGATACAGCGCCTCAGCAACACCGGAATCCAAGGAACGGCCTTGGAGTGGATCATCTCGTTCCTTGCTGGAAGAACCCAGAGAGTCCGCCTCCCCCCGTTCCGATCCGTGGCCACCGAAGTCATCTGCGGCGTTCTGCAAGGATCCTCGCTCAGCCCCACCCTCTTCAACGTCTACATGAGCCCCCTTGCAGCCATCGTATGCCAACACAACCTAAACATCATCTCCTACGCCGACGACACCCAGCTGATCCTCTCCCTCTCCAACAACGCCAGAGCCAGCCTCCAGGAAGCAATGAAAGACGTCGCGGAATGGATGAAGCTCAGCCGTCTGAAACTGAACTCAGACAAGACGGAAGTCCTCATCCTGGGACCATCCCCCTCTGCCTGGGACAACTCCTGGTGGCCCCCTGCCCTGGGCACCGCCCCCAAGCCAACGGACCATGCACGCAACCTGGGCTTCATCCTTGACTCCTCCCTCACGATGACCAAGCAAGTCAACGCCGTTTTGTCATCCTGTTTCAACACCCTGCGCATGCTCCGAGAGATCTTCCGGTGGATCCCCACCGAAACCAGGAAGACGGTCACCCAGGCCCTCGTCACCAGCCGACTGGGCTACGGGAACACCCTCTATGCTGGAACCACAGACAAACTCCAGAAAAGACTCCAGCTCATACAGAACACTTCTGCACGACTCATCCTGGACATCCCCCTTCACGGCCATATCTCTGCCCATCTGAGAGACCTGCACTGGCTCCCCATCAGCAAGAGGATCACGTTCAGACTCCTCACCCATGCACACAAGGCTCTCCATGACATGGGGCCCAAATACCTCAACAGCCGCCTCACATTCTACACACCCACCCGCCAGCTCCGATCCGCCAGCCTCGCCCTTGCCACCATCCCACGAATTTGCAGAACCACCGCCGGAGGAAGATCCTTCTCCTACCTGGCAGCCAAGACATGGAACTCCCTCCCCACCCACCTACGGCTGACCCAGGACCACCTCTCCTTCAGGAAACAACTCAAAACATGGCTGTTCAAGCAGTAGCGACTTCCCCTCCCCCCAGCGCCTTGAGACCCTAGCGGGTGAGTAGCGCGCTATACAAATTTGCTGATTGATTGATTGATTGACCTGAGACACACTTTTACAGGCTGCTTCTGTTGGTGGCACAGCCAGTTCTGCAAGCCCACCAGCAGCATTTGATTTACAAGCCCTGGGTACCCTCAGTGCACTGTACTAAGGTCTGACATGTAAACCAAATCAGCCAATCATGGAGTAACTAATCCATACATCAATTTTCAATTGGGAGAGCATATGCACATTAGCACTGATCAGCAGTGATAAAGTGCCCAGAGTCATAAAACCAACAAAAAAAGGTCAGACAAAAGACAGGAGGACGGCAAAAAGTTCAGGGATGACCCTGCAAAAAGGGCCAAGTCCAACAACCATCCTCTACAGATCGCCTGGTTATAGCTCTCAGTTGGAAGCAAATCCATCAGCTTTGTTGTCCTGATTTGTACTAAAATGTGAACACTGTCTTCTTATTAGTAATTTCAATCTTCACTTTGAGTGTGAATTTGGAGAATGAGATGCAGAATATGTAGCCAAATCAGTGGATAGAGGGTCCTACGTACAAGGCAGGGCACACTCTCAATTTGTTATTCACCAATTTAAATAGAGTGACTTGTTATTCACCAATTTAAATACAGTGACTGATGTTTGGATTTTTTTCATAATTTTTCTTTTTCTTTATTAAGTGATTCCCCAGTTAGATTTAGTTTGCTTCCTGTTTTTTGGAGATCATGGAGGAAAGACAAGCAAAGTGGCAACATTTTGTAAGGAGATTTGACAATCTCTAATTGGGGTGGGTTCTCAGGGCAAACTGTTGAGATTGTGGAAAAGATGATGGTTAAAGATGATTTCAGGTTCCTCTTTGGAACCTTGCCCTCATTACATGTTTGGCCCCTATCCTTAGTCAGTATTTAACATTGCTTCAGAATAAATCTTTGAAGGAATGAGAGTTACCCTTAGCCTGAAAGCAAGCTTTGGTTTTATCTCTGGTGAAGAAATCTGGTGCAGATATTTCAATCTTTTCCAACTATCACCCTATTTCACTGTTACCACTGTTACTAAATATGCAACGATCCTGCAAAGATTAGTCAACATCCAACTATAACTGTTTTGAAAGTAGAAATCGGCTGGATCCTTTTGTTGGAAATTGGGTCTCTAGTTGGCAGAGCTTTGCACCCTGCTCATGTAGAAACCACATTCCTAGTCAGAGTAATTCAGATGCACAACCTAAATGAACTGGTGCTCCACCTCTGGTAGCTTGGAACAGAGCAGTCAAGCATAATTTAAGAGGCAATGTTTAAAGTATTTGTGCACACCTTAATTACAGTAATGCAGTGAAAACATCACAAAAAAACTCCTTAAGACCAAAATAAAAAAAAAAATACAAAAAGTAGAAGTCGAGATCTGAATTTTAGAAAGATTAAATAAGAAAAACAGTGCTTTGAAGTCAACAGTGCTAAATGGTTACCTGAGGCCATGCTAGACTGGAGTAATTCCAAAGTTCAGACCGACCACTGTGGAGTGCCGGCTGGTTTCAGGACCAACGCAGGGCTCGATGAAAGAGTGCCTTAATATGGAGCAGGAGTCGAAGTCGGAGACTCAATGCTTCGGTTCTGATACGCGCATTCGGGTTGATGCATCAAAGTTCAGCCTCACAGTGGTGTCTACGCAACGTCGCTGTGTCATCGCTGATCCTGTCAGGATTGATCCCTACTAAAGAACCTGAATATTGGGAAATAAATGAATAAGCAAAGAAACAATTTGAGAAGGAAATGGAATTACAAGTTAGATTGTGTTTCTGTACATCTTTTCTTTAGAAAACTACAATTCCCATGAAGCAAGTGAAGGATCATTGGATTTATATGAGAAACCACACGCTGGCAGCCGTGCATAAGTAGTTTGCCGTAGAGTGATGACTGGGTGTTTGTTTGCGGTTAGAGACGCGTTTGTCTCTTTGATCACTGTGACCTTAGCTTCTGGATTCTTCAGCATTTGCTCACCCACCTACCGCCATCTTTTTGAGGTAGATGTTTGTTGGCTGGTTATAATGTCTGGATGCATTGTGATATTACCGAAGGGAGACATGGTGTCTCAAGACTTCCCGTGGTGTTGTCACTTCATTTGCATTCTAAGCGTTTTGGGATCCAGGTAGGGAGTCTTTAGTGGAGGGTAGCTTTGAGTGCTGGGACTTTGCGGACCCTCTTTCGCAGTTGTGAAGAATTCTATTTTTTTAACGTGTTTTTTTTCTTTATTGATATTGTTTTCTCTCGAGATTACCTAATACTTTGTTTTCATGGGGAAGATTGGGGTGGAACCTTCTCTCCTTCTGTGGTACGTTTCTTTTGTGTTCATACAAACTTCATGTACAGAAATACATTTCTTTTTGTAATCAATATACCAACAAATGAAAATCTCATAACTATATTCAGAGTTACAAATATATCAATGTATATATCAGTACAGAACACAAAATAGATTAATTCTAAAATGTAAACCTTAGAACGATTCTCTGAAGATGTTATTATGTGCCAATTCTGCTGAAGTCAATAAGCAGTTGTCTATGAACAGAACCTTGTTCTAATTATTTGTGGTTTTGCCTTTACATTATGCTTTTGGGTACGTACAAAAGTTCTTGGGTGTATTGGATGGTATCTAGTTGTTTGTGGTGGGTGCATGTTTACCATGTCTCTTTATTTATAGATATATGCAGGAGTATAAAGGCCTTATAGTTCCAGTATCATAAATAGAAGTATGTGGATTTGATGAAGTCCTGCAAGTGTGGATGTAAGAAGAATACACCAATAGTGAGAATTTATGAGTGCAGACAGTATTCTTTGATAATCATTGTTTATTCTTCTTTTCAGGTCTTTATCCTTTTCCCTGCTGTTCATACCTGTGAGAAATGGGGGTCTCTAGTTGGAAGAGGTAGGTACCTTTGACCAAGTAGGAGCCCTTGTTTCTAGTCAGGGTGAGGGGGCTACACACCTAACCCCTGCTCACCCCCTCGGTAGCTTAGCACGAGCAGGCAGGCTTATCTGAGAGGCAGTGTGTAAAGTATTTGTGAACACATACAGTAACACAATGAAAACACTACAAATGGACACCACACCAGTTTAGAAAAATAGGTTATTTTTGTCTAGATTTAACACAATGCAGTATTCAAAAATATGACTTCCAAATGGTAGAAATGGCTTAGTGCAATGTAGATGGTAAATGCAACACTTTACTCTCAAATTACCTTGGATACGTAACACAATATAAACAAAAGGAATCTTTTACTATTCTAAAGGAACTCCTTAAAGTCCCTGACCCCGGACCCAGAAATCCACCAGACCCCAAGGCAGATGAGGAAAAATGCTATAAATTAGCTAATTTCTTCACAGACAAAATCCAGAAAATCCTCGACTCAATTCCAACCACCAACTCGAGAGAGGAAAAAAAGATCAATAACACTCCTATTTTCCCCTGTATCACCTCTTGGGGACAAGTGACCGCCGAGGAGGTCGAAAGCACGCTCAACAACATCAAAAGTGGTTCCCCCAAGGACCCTGCGCCGTTACGTATTCTTAAGAGAGTAGCACCCATGATTGTCCCCCCCTCACCCAGCTTATCAATACCTCGCAGCAACAGGGAGTCGTTCCCCCCAGCTGGAAGGCGGCAGTGGTCAAGGCGTTATTGAAAAAACCTTCCCTTGACCCTGCGGATCTGGCCAATTATAGGCCAATTTCCCTCCTCCCAGGAACTAGTAAGGTCACTGAAAAGCTGGTGAACAGAAAACTTTCACAATTTCTGGAAACTAATGATCGGCTGAAAAGATCGCAGACGGGATTCCGCCCAGGGCAGGGCACTGACATCGCCCTCCTTGTGGCGGTGGAGGAGGCCAGAGCACTGCTTGACGCTGGAGGATCAGTGGCAGTGATCCTCCTCGACCTCAGTGCGGCCTTCGACACCGTCAATCACCAACTCCTCATCCACCGACTCAGGAGTGTCGGTGTGGAAGGGAAAGCACTATCCTGGATATCGTCCTTTCTGGGTCATCGGTCCTTTCAGATCTGGGAGAACAACACCCGCTCCTCCGAAATACCCCTCCAATGTGGCGTACCTCAGGGCTCCTCCCTGAGTCCCACATTGTTTAATATCTACATGTCCCCATTGGAGGAGGTTGTCAGCCCGTTCGGAGTGAGTATCGTCAGCTACGCTGACGACACACAATTAGTGGTGTCCCTATCTCACCCAAACCAACAACCTGCGGGACCTTTACAACTGTCTGACGCAGATACAAGGATGGATGAACCGTTCATATCTCAAACTCAACGGTTCAAAGACCGACATTCTCCTCCTGGGTCAGAAGGGATTCTCCCTGCCACAGAACATTTGGCCACCCTGTTTAGGCCCGCCTCCAGACCCGAAACCCGAGGTTAAGAGCTTGGGCGTTTGGCTCGAAAAAGATCTATCGTTTGCAACACAGGCAAAAAAAGTAGCCGAGACTTGCTTTGGGCTTCTTAGATCTATCCGAAAGATATTGCCCTTACTTCCTTCCACCACAAGAAAACTGCTGATCCAAGGCCTGATACTATCCAGGATCGACTACAGTAATGCCATCTATCTGGGCGCTCCTGAGGCAACCTTGAACCGGCTGCAGAGGATCCAAAATGCGGCCGGCCGGATCCTCACTAACACTCCTGCCAGAGCCTCGGCCAAGCCAGCTTTGAAGCTCCTCCACTGGCTCCCGGTTAGAGAACGAGTGATGTTCAAAGCCCTCTGCCTGGCTCACAGACTGATGCAAAACAAAGGTCCCCCGATCCTGGGAAAATTCATTAAACCTTATAAAGCCCCAAGATCCCTTCGTTCCGATCAGGAACATCTTATCATCATTCCCAGAGTCAAGAAAGCGCGCACTGGTGGAAGACGCTTCTCGGTTCATGCCGCACGCCTCTGGAACGCCTTACCTCGCGATCTGAGAACAGAACCTAACTATCTGCGTTTCAGAAAGCGGTTGAAAACCCACCTCTTCCCGTAAATCCTAACTTCCACCCCCTGTCCCCACTACCCGCAGGTGTACTGATCCTAGCGCTGGGATACTCAAGGGTGACTACGCGCTCTATAAATTTAAATAATAATAAAAGGGGTGCAGGGAAGGCGATGCATCAGTTCCTTGCTCCGGGGGGAGGCGATGTGTCTGTTCCTTACTGTGTCCCAGTTACGATGCGACAATCCGGTGCAATGTGACAAGAGGGTGTCTTTGATGCAATGCGACAACTTGGATACAATGCTTGCATGCCCGATGGCGGTGCAGTGAAACCGGTGGTTTCTTGAGCGGTGATAGGTCCTGCGATGCGCTTCTCCGGTGATGCGACGGCAACCTCTGCGGCGGCGACGCGCTTCTTTGGCGATGCAACATGCTTCCTCGGCGATGCAACAGCCAACAGCTGCAGCACGCTTCTTTGGCGATGGGAAGGAAACAGCTGCGGCGGCAATACGCTTCTTCCTAGTTGCGTCCCGCTTCCAGCTCCCAGCGACACGTAGTCTCTAGAGGTCCTAAAACAACAGCAGGCACCTTTCTGCGGGTAGAATTCCCAGCAAGGAAATTCAGGGGAGCTGGTGGTCTTTGTGTCCCTGAGACTTCAGAACGAGAGACAAGCTTTGCTTCAAGCCCTTGAAGATCTTCCTCAAGATAATAAAGTATACATAAAGTTACTTTTCTCCTTTCCTAAGCAATACATAACCACTGCAGGCCATCCCCAAACCGTAACCAGCGCAGGGGCAGTCTCCTCCTTCAGCTTTCTTGGTTTCTCTCCTTGGCAAAGGTTTGTCTTGATTCCCAGAAGTCATCTAAAGTTCTGGGGTTTGGACCCCTCTATTTATACACACAATTTCTTTGTTATCTGAAGACCAAGAGTGTCTGTACCCAGCCCAATCCAGTTCTGTCCTCTCTGGTGCAGCTTCCCAGCAGGAGGTGGAAACAGCATTGTTGAAAGCAGACCTGGCCCAGGTAGCTGAAAAGAAATATCCTCTGCCCCCACTCTCTATTCAATGTAGGCTCAGGCAAGTGAAAGGAAATCTCCCCCGACTACTCTCTATTCAATCCAGGTCTTATTCAGCCCAGCCCTGACTCAACAGACTCCTGGAGCCAAAGCCCTCTCCAGCCCCCTGTCCCTCTCAAACCAGACATGTAATACACAAACCTAGCAGAGCCATACTGGATGGTTAGGCAAGAAAATACCTACTTTGTAAAAGTGGTATTTTATAACACAGAATGTAAATATCACCCACACTAAAAGATGTATTTTAACATTCTGAGTTCAGGCATACTAAACTTGTTTTTCTACCTTGTTCCCTGGGTCAGAATGGATTATAAGATGTTAAAATCAAACTGCCCATTCTGGCCTATGGGAACAGGTTACCTTGCAATAGTGAAAAACGAAATTGGCTGTAATGCACTATAAGGACATGCCAGACACACCAGGTCAGGTCCTACTTTCACATACAATGCACCCTGCCCATAGGTGTACATTGGGCCTACCTTAGGGGTGACTAACATGATGAAAAGGGAAGGTTTAGGGACTGGCAAGTGGGTGCACTTGCCAAGTTGACATGTCAGTCCCAGGTGCACACAGGCTCTGCAATGGCAAGCCTGAGCCATATTTTACAAGCTGCTTCTGTGGGTGACACAATCAGTCCTGCAAGCCCACCAGCAGCATTTGATGTACAGGCCCTGGGCAGTCATTGTGCACTGTACTAGGGTCTGACAAGTAAATCAAATAAGCCAATCATGGAGTCACTAATCCATTACAGCAATTTACAACAGGGAGCACTTGCACTTTGGCACTGAACAACAGTGGCAAAGTGCCCAAAGCATCTAGACCAGCAAAACAACAGCAAACAAAATGGAAGAGAGACCTACACCAATGGTGCCAGGTCTAACATTACCCAATACTCTTCCCCTCGCTTGTTCACTTTAAAACTCTGTCATTAGACAAGCGGATTTGGGGATAACAAGAAGTGAACAATTTTGATCGCTACCCTGATCCCAAGGAGTTCTCCGGGCCAAACGTTGAATCTGACAGAGCCTTGCATTCGAGATCTTGGATTGGCATTGCATTGTCATTGAGCCTCGCAATTGAACCTCGCTTTGGCACTGCATCGGAGGGCACTGCTTAGGTTCCAATCGGCACAGTGGGAATAATGTGTCAATTTTTGCAGAAGTAGCTGCAGATCTCACTTCTGAGGACCAGGACTGGAGGGGCATCTTAGGAAAAGGTAAGGCTCACAGATACCGAGTCCAGCAGCACCAGCAGAGTGGCAAGGACCCTTTTATGACTCTTAGACTTCTGAGAATAGGAGGCAAGTCAACAAGCCCTTGGAGAAACTTGTGTTCGAGGATGTACAGAGCAGTCCTTCTCACTCACAGGCAAGAAGCAGCAGGCAACAGGTCAGCACAGCAGAGCAGGTAGGAAAGTGGCAGTCATTCCTACAGCACAGCAATCAGCAGGCAGCAGGACAACGCAGCAATGCAGGTAGGAAAATGGCAGTCCCTCCTACATTACATCAGCTCTTCTTCCAGGCAGTATGTCATTGGTTCCAGTAAAAGTTCTGATCTGGTAGCATCAGGGGTCCAGTACGTATACCCAGTTGTGCCTTTGAAGTGGAGGAGACTTCAAAGAGGCCATTGAAGATCACAGGGTCCCTGCTCCCACCCCTGCTCTGCCTTTAGACTCACAACAGGGAACTCCTCCCTCTCATCCTGGGTAAGGATTACCCATCAACATGCAGATGGCTGCATAGTCACACCTACACTGCCTTTGTGAGTGGCTGTATAGAGGGAATACAGCACAATAGCTGTCACCCACCCCAGACATGTATTTGAGGGACAGGCAGAATGCACCAAACGGTTTAAGTAAGAAAGTAGCAACTATCTACATGTGGCATTTTCAGAACTGCAATTTAAAAATCAACTTCACCATAAGTTGTGCTTTTGAATTGGGAGTCCATAGACACCAAACTTGGTTTTCCTATTTCGTGCCAATGGGAAACCATACTTATAAAATGGTATACAGCAGTCCCCATGTTAACCTATAGCCTTGCAGTAGGGGGAAATGAATTTAAGAGTATTTCACTATCAGGATATGTAATACTTAAAAGAACATGTCTAACTTTTTAAATGCACTGCATCCTGCCCTTAGGGCCGTCTAGGGCCTACCCTTGGATGACTTACATGCAATAAAAAGGAAGGTTTGGGCCTGGCAAGTCCAAACAGCAGATTAAAACTGCACCTACAGGCTCTGCAGTGGCAGGCCTGAGATATGCTTAAAGGGCTGCAGGCACACCTGTAATATTACATTTACAGGTCCTGGGCACGTGTAGTGAACTTTACTAGGGACCTATAGGTAAATTACATATGCCAATTATAGATAAGCCAATGTTAGCATGGTTAGTGTACAGATCACATGCACTTCATCACTGGCTAGCATTGGTAAAGTGCCCAGAGTAGTGAAGTCAACAAAAATGAATTCAGCAAAAAGGGCAGGAGAAAGGCAAAAGGTTTCGGGGTGATCCTGCAGGAAATGGCCATTTCCAACACCACTCAAACTGGCTTAAAAGCAAAATACATTACTGAATCTACCATACCAGTGGTATCAGACAGAGGTATTTTGTTTGACCAGGGTAAATCTGTGGCCCTATCCTCCTGGATCTGTATGCTGCTTTCGACACTGTGTCACACTGTCTTTTGTTACACAGGTTGCATGAAACTGGCCTGCATTCTACTACCTTATTGTGGTTTGGCTAATTTTTTTAGCAATAGATCTCATTCCTACAGCTGCCCCCTTTTAAATCTAGCCCACCACTTTTATATGATGGGGTTCCTGAGTGGCCTTCCCTGAGTCCCACTTTGGTCAATGTATATATGTCACCGTTGGCGGGCATTTTTAAAGCTTGGCGACTTAAGATCTTTACTTATCCCAACAATACTCAGCTGATTATTCCCATTGATGACAGGCATACTGAGACACAAGAGACATTAGTATGCTGCCTTTCAGAAATAGCAAGGTGGATGCAGGTATACCGTTTGAAACTTAATGCAGAGAAATCATCTGTAATTAGTCACTACAGACTCCTGGAGGCCCTCACTGTAAGGTCCTGCCCCAAGTTCAAAGACGGTTGCTGAAAATGTGGGCTTCCTGATTGATGACTCTCTTACCATGCAGGACTAGGTGAATGCTGTGTGGGAGATATTTTGGACTCCTACGTACTCTTTGCAGGCTATTTCGATGGATCCAAGTAGCTTGGCAGAGGAATATTGTACAATCATTGATTATGAGTAGACTAGACTATGGCAATATGTTGTATATCACAATAGATGGATATTTCTTTGCTCACCTCCAATCAATTCAAAATGCGGTGGCAAGCCAGATTTGCAATAGCCCCAAAAGGAGATATGCTACAGTCTGTCTACATTTTCTGCAGTGGCTTCCAGTTCATAATAGGGCCAGTTTAAGGATAGTCTGTTGTGCGTACAGCGCCTTTTCTGATAACATTCTATAAGCCAGTTAGTACTCTCCGCTCCACTAAACAGACTCTGACATATTGCAGGTGAATTGGAGTGGTGTGGTGTGGCTCACTGGTTAGAGGCGGCAGACCCGTAAGCAGAGGACGGCCCGGGACCAGGGTTCGATTCCCGACGCGGCAGGGTCGTGGACCAGGGTCAGCGGGCTCGATAATTCTCGCCTCGGTGCCTACTCCAGTCAGGGACCACATTCGGCAACTCTGGGCAGTAGCTTGCCTCATCTTCACAACGGCCCCCCAGACCGCCGGGGATGCTTGGTCGCACCTTAGAGATACCCATTTGGGACCATCTCTCAGGGTGAGCCAGGACGGGTTCCCCAGCGGTCGAAGCGCGGAGATACTCCTCCGGGAGTTGATTCTAGCGCTATATAAACCCACAATTAATTAATTAATTAATTAATTAAGATAAATAGAATGTGTGGCAGGTCTTTCAATTTTTTGGAAGCCTCTCATTGGACTACACTGCCTTTCAATCTATGTTTCATTTTGGCTTTGATAACCTTTTGAAGGATGTTGAAAACCTGGCTGTTTCCACTCTAATGCTTCTGTGATGGACAGAATCTGGTGATTATGAGGTTTTGCACTGGGATATCCCTTACCGGATGATTGATCACCTTATAATTTTCTAAATAAATTAAATTAACACAATCTCCTACCTTGAAATTACCTGATCCGCTTCTCTGATTGTTAGGCAAGCATGTGGTGCTTGCCTAACAGAAAAACTGGACTGAGCCAGGATGAAATCCTCATGTGCAGGTTAATGTTTTTTTTTGTATTCATGATGCTTTTCTGATTTCAACATCTGTATCAAATTCTTGTTGGCACAAACACTGTTGTAAAATCGGAAGGGTTGCCTGCCTGTTAGAAATGGGGCTTCTGGTTGGCTAGGGTATGCTCCTTAGACAGGCAGATCCCACCACTCTAGTCAGGGTAAAGGAGTTACACACCCAAGGTTATCCCTGCTCACTCCCTTGCTAGCTTGGCAGAGTAGTCAGGCTTATACAAGAGGCAATGTGCAAAGCATTTACGCAACACACACACCAGTGACTCACTAGGCACATCACAAAAAGAGACTCTACACAAGGTTATATAAAAATATCACTTGTATTATATAGAAACACATAGACCACAGTTACATGAACCACAAATCACCTTGCCAACTAGGCAATAGTCATAACATCACCTGTATCAGAATCACTTTGCCATTAGGCCAGTGTCATAAACATAACAGTTAGGGCACTGGCAGCCAGATTCATCAATGTCCCGATTTGCGAGTCCTTAATAGCTATTATTAAAGAATCGCTATTAATGACTCGCAAAACGGGATTCATGTAGAAATCGCAATATAATTTGCGATTTCTACAGCTTCCTTATTTGCGATTAGCAAATTGCTAATCGCAAATAAGGAATGACTCCCCATTCATTCCTAATGGCCTTTATGTGCGATTAGCGATTTGCTAATCGCAAATAAGGATGCGATTTCAAGGGTGCCAGGGGTGTCCAAAGGACACCCTGTAGCACCCCTGAAATTTAAATGTAGACTGATGTTGCGCACACACATGTCCAAAGGACATGTGTGTGTGTAACATACAACTTAGAAAAATGCACTAAAGTGCATTTTTCTAAGTTTTCGCTATTTACCACGAAGTCAGACTTCGCGGTAAATAGCGGCCAAAAATAGCGATTACGCAATTCAAAAATGGTTCATGAATTGCATTTAAGGAATCTCAAATAAAGATTCCTTAAATGCAATTCCTTGCAATTTAGCGATTTCGCAATTTGCGATTTTTGCATTTGGGGTGATGAATCCCAAATACAAAAATTGCGCTTGCAAAGGGCCAGAATCTCAGAATCTGGCCCTTTGCAAGCCGATTTTACAATGATGAATCTGGCTGTGGATAAATACTTATAAGCTGCACATGTCCTACAAACATTGTGAAAACATTATGAATAACACCACATTTAGTGCATCCTAACTTTACATATTATGCAGGATAGGTCAGACATAAATCATAATCATTTTGCCACCATTAGGCAAAAATTATCATATCATAGGTAGTGCATGGATGCAAGTACTCATAACGTAAACTGGTTATAAATCACGTGGATTTCATTACTGACAAAAAACATGACAAATACATTAGGAAAAATAGCCTAAACACCTTGGATTACCATAATTTCATTACCGATTACATACTGGGCCTTTAATTACTCCGGCACATGTAGGCCCTCTACCGTCTGTTCATCAATGGGCCAACATATGCATGCGGGCTTGGGTTAGTATCAGGAGCCACCCAGATGAACTTACCAGGCTGCAAGGGCCAGTGCGCTACCATCTGGATGGAGTCCCCCTTCCTGATGTGACAGTACAGCTGCTCTCGGTCCCACAGCACTGCAGTGAGGTTCCGGATGGCGAGAAGAAGGGAGGAATGGTACTCACCCAGATGCCCGGACAGGAATAGCAGGTTCCTTAGGTCGGTGCCCCTACTTAACAGAGCGGGAGGCCCAAGACGGTTCCTTCCCTGGAGTGCAAACGGGGACGCTCCTGGGTTCTGGCGCATGCCCTCGTGGTGCTTGGGCAGACCGGTGGCCTAGTGGGTGGGGCTGCAGCTACTCACAGCTCCTCTGCTTCACATCTGGAGGTTTCTAGTCAATGTTTAGTGCCCTGCGGTGTTGATGGAGCGGCCAAATGTATATCTGGGGTTTTCCTGTGCAGCTGGAGTAGATTGGCCCTGGACTCAGGCCCCAGGTTGTGTACGGGGCAGTGCCCAGGGAGGCTGCTCCCTCCTGATGGCATGCAACAAGAGCCCCCCAAGCTCTCAGGCAGTAAGCATGCAGCACTGTATTAGAGTCAGACACACAGCGCACTGGCCACAGTGAACCACCCCAAGCACTTGCCAACAGCACACGTGGGTGCTCCACCATAAAATTGCTTCAATACACATTTTAGCTTTAAAATAAAAGGGTGAAGGACAAAGCGCTCAAAATGCACTGTTTTTGCAAATTGAGGAAAGAATGGTCCAGTCCTTTCCTTGCCCCAGCGAGAAGCAGCAAGTACAAGCCATCTTGCCCCCTACAAATATCAGTGGCAGTACCCCTCGCACGGCTTCTAGCCCTCCTTCCAGACAGGTTACATTTAGATCCAGCAAGGATCATTCCTGAAGCCTTTTGTAGCCATGGGACATCCAACAGTAGGCGAGCACAGATGCCCTTGGAGATTCCCCATAAGAAGGATAAATACATTTTAAGTTCAGGGAGGCTAAATTCCATACCTCCATCTTGTCCCTATGGAAAGTTATACTTGTAAAATGTTACAACGCAACTCCCAGGTTAGCCTATGGGACAGATTGTGATGCCGTTTCTAAAAATCTACATAGGATCTGCACATTTAGACAAGATAAACTAAGGGATTGATGTCCAGATTGATATCAGACACCCCCCAGAGGATATGTTAGTCTGTAGGCCAGCTATCTCACAGTGCCTTTGAGATATACACAGAATAAACGGTGGGGACGTTTTCAATAAGTATTTATCGAACCAGCTTCATTCTAGTATAAAATATGTGTGCTGTAACAACCATAAGAAAGAAACAGATATTTATGGTTATAAGCCCTAGTAGAGTACAGAAAAGGTAGAACTCTACCATAGTGCTAAAACAATGAATATATTCCAGCATATAGATATATGACAGTAATAATGCGTACTCCTATGATACCAGCTCTAACTAGAGGCACCTAAGTGTACCTAACATGTGTGTAGATGTATAGCCAAGAATCCCCTTAGGATAGAGCCAACCCCGTTACCTGATGCGAGAGAAAGATGAACCCTGTCTTGGTCTTGAGATGGACACCCCGCAAGGGATGTCAGACCACTGCGTGCTGGAGTGTCTGCATGCAGGTACCTCAGCATCTCGTGTCAGCATGGAAGCCTTTTTGCTCCCTGAGAGGATGTAGTGCTTAGATACCCGAAAGATACCCTCAGGCGTTCTACCTAAAAGTGTACTATGGGCATGTCGGGCAAGGATGACGATAGTGGTGACCTTTACTCAGAGAAAAGAAAAGAAAGGACTTTGAGTACAATATTTTGGTATCGGTAAGTCTAACCTTGGACATAGGCTTCTGGGTCATTTTGAAATAAAAGGACCCGGGATTAGACTGATTGACGTCAGTAAAATAAGTGTACTTTGTCAAAAAAGTACTAGAACTGCCTTGTCGGGGGGCAGGGCAATGCTCCCATTGTGTATAATTTACAGTATATCTTCTAGAATTCGATTTATGTAAGAAGTGATTGCCAAAATGTTGAAAACAAAATAAATCCCCATAATTAGCAGATTCTAAGTACAAATCTTCAGCATCAAAGGCAGCATAGTATTTCAAATCAGAAAACAAAGACTCTACGGCCTGAACATCCCAATCATCAGAACGTATGTTTTGTTTCACTACATCCCCCATATTAACTCTAAGCACATTAGGGACATTAACAACTTCCGGTGGGCCATGAATTTGAAACCTAACGGCATCCCACACTATCCCATCAAGGACAGGCCAAGCAGTGATGTTAACAAATGTCAAGTCTCTTCTCAGTCTGTGTGCAGAATGCGATGAGGAAAGGGGGGCCAAAGTTCCATTGAGATGTCGAATGCATGTTCTTTCCTCGACACAGCGTCCATTTACCAAGCGGAAAAAATAAAACACAAACCCAATTGACATAAAAAGGTAGATTGAAAAAAGCACCAGCCAAATATATGTCCAAGGGGGAATCAAAAAATGTTTTTTAAATAAGCTGGCATAAACTGCAAAACTTGAGGATTTCTTCGAGGCATTGGAAACAGTGTCAAATGAAAATCTGGGTTCTGTGGCCAAACGTGCTTGCAGGTCAGGCATGGACAAGTCAGTGGGATAAGTATAGTCTATTTCATCACTTTCTGTACCGGGCAAAGTACTTAATAAAGGACTGGAAATTGCAGGTAATTCGATGGCCACTCCAGTTTCATGATTAGAAGCAGTGGGCAAAACTGAATTTCTCACAATGGAAGGACAAGAGACTGCCGGTGTCATGCTAAGAAGAATCGGCCACTCTGTGCATCTTGACATTGTCAATTGAGATAAACCTGTTTTCCTTACGACCTGGAAGTGGTGGTAAAATGACTGTTCTTGTGCCCTTCACTCCAAGGACTGGAACCGGAGATCGATAGGAAGGACCAAATCGGTCTCATCGGTCTTCGGGGCCGAGGAGTCCTGAAAGGAACGAGGAGAGCGTTAATCAGAAACCTGAAATCGATCAGGTGATTTAATCATCGCGCGATCGCGCAAATCATAAACTCTCTACGTCGGCGCAGGAACTTGTGGCGCAGGATAAGAATCCTGAGTCTGCTGTTGTTGCTTCCCCTGTTTCTGTTTTTTAGGCCAATTTTGTTTTTTGGACTTGGGCTGGACATCTGCCTCAGCAGACTGTCCTTGCGGTTGTTTCTTCTCCTTGATAGCAAAATATTTTAGACCTTTACTCGTGCGACCTACAGTTTTATATGCGGCCACAACAATCTTTGCTAACTGTCGGGGTTTATCGGCATCGGGCAGAGCAGCCAAAGCATTCGACACCTGAAAGTTCACCGCATCTTCCTTTATATCGGAGAGGATGAGATCGCTAACAATCTCAAAAGAACCACACAGGCGCATACCCAATTCAACCGCTGCTTCCGGTCCGTGATCATCCTGAACACGCTTAACGATCGTAGGCAGTACGGACATAGATGGGGTGCCGAAACACCTCGTATAAACAGCCGCAAAAGTTTTCCCCTAACTTTCACAGTCAGCGAGTTCAGGAGTTAAATCCTTAGGCAAAGTAATCCTCAACATTCTATGTTTATCAGCAGGAGTTGAATTCGGAAACACAGCTTCCAGTTGGTCAAATTTCTCGGCAAGCCAGAAAGGGAACTCATCTTTATCATCGGGGCGCTTACCAAAAACCGAATTGACCATAACCGGATTGATCTTTAAACCGCCATGTTCCGTCTGAACAGCCGGACCCCCCGGGGGACAACCCGGGAGATGACGACCTATGTATTGCACTAATGCACGAATCACGGCTATCGAGACAACATGTAGTCTGCGAATATCCGCTAGGGGACATGCACCGTGATTCGGGTGCGGGGTGAATCCACCCAATGCAGGCCAATTTGTGCCTGGAATGGACAAAGGACCTAACCTCGCAGCGGACAAAGAGTGGGGTAGGGTGCCATCAAACCAAACGCGATGCTGCCAATGATCAGTAGGTATTTCCAGTGCCCTGTACGGTGTATATTCAGCCAGTACAGGTGAGGGTGTGTAGGTGTGGAACACGTTAGAATTTGCGTCCACTCCCGGAAACGTTACCCACGAATAAAACAGCTCGAAAGGGTACGCCGGATCTGCACACACCACTAAAATCACAGCCAAGCCATCCAATGGGACCTGGATAGCCTGTAAATGGTTGCGCACCGCAATGCGACTATGCTGCGGGATGTTCACAGCCTGCGCCAAGATTACACCGGAACTACTGAGAAACAAAGGAAACTTTGTAGCACAACTGGGTAGTAATTCAAAGAAACCGTTTCAGAGAGAATCAAGCTTGAAAAGACCTATTTCAAAAAATAGGTAGGTTTCTCCGACACCACCGTTTTCCGGAAACGACAGTGAAGGGGTTAAGGTTTGAATGATATACTACTCGAGTGTCATTATATAAGACCACCAACGTATGGGCGCCATGTAGCAGGGTTTCTGTTCTCCCACAGAACTGTGCACAGAGGATTGGAACCTCGGCGAATTAGGGTGACCCAAAACTCACCTCAGTACCCAACAAACCCCTTACCGGGCTAGCTACAGTGTCTCATTGGTCATAACAAACTCCCAATGTTTAGACAAACCAGAACATGAACTTACAATACCTCAGGTTACGTGGAACACATGAGCACTCTTTCGTTATACAATCATTTCAAACCAGAACGTGGAGTAAATGAGGACACGTGCACATTTGAAATATTTATTTACTAATGCCGTTTTCTCAGACGCAGTATCTTAGATAATACAAGGAAACATATTATCAGAAGCAAAGTTATCAGCATAGTTACTAGTCCATAGAAAGCAAATGGTGACAGCATGTTAACATGCTGTAATGAATAAGGGTTAACAAAACTTATTTCTTACCCTCCCTAACTCACATATTATATTAATAGCTAAGAAGGTCTCTTTGGGTTTTAGCAGGGCGGGCCCATACCTCAAGATCCTAGAATGAAGGGATCACATCAGCATACTCCAGCTCTCTATGCATGCGAACAGCATCAAGTGTGTATTTGTGTTTTTAGCAAAGCAATATAAAACCCGCCTAAAGCCCAAAGTTGGCAGAAGCTGCACTTATGTTATGTCTATGAAGGCGCGAAGATCAGACCTCATAACAATTCTGTATCGTGTTATTCCTGAAGCTTCAGCACTCTCTGTACAGACATAGTTTATTAAGCAAAGCTGATATCAGAGTAATAACATATTATTCTCCTGTAAACCACAACAAACTACTAGGTTGAAAGCTAAATCAACAATTAAGTGTCGTGTGCAGAAGCAGCTAAAGGAAAAATGGTGTTCAAGCATTCAATGAGCCTATGCTAACTTAACACATTATAAAGACATATAGTAGCTATATGACAGAGGGCTGCTTGCCAAGGATCAGGACATCCGTCTTACAAGCAGGTTGCTGTGTATTAAAAAATGTAGACACGCACTTTTAAGTTTGACATGTCTTGGTAGGAAAAAAACCTTTAAATTTGTTATTCACTACTTCCAGGCAGACCTAACACTGTGTTAAATTATTACATATAATAAGGGACAACTTTCAATTGGGTGCAGGCAGGAATGTCGAGTTTAGTATCTGTTAGACCTGGCACTATTGGCGTGGGTCTCCCTTCCATTTTTTGCCATTGCCTCTTCTGTTTTTTGCCTTTTTTGGATGCTTTTGGGCACTGTGCCACTGCTGTTCAGTGCCACAGTGCAAGTGCTTCCTATGGTAAATTGATGTATGGATTAGTTACTCCATGATTGGCTTGTTTGGTTTACTTGTCAGACCCTAGTACAGTGCACTGCGTGTGCCCGGGGCTTGTAAATCAAATGCTGCTGGTGGGCTTGCTGCACCGATTGTGCCACCCACTGGGGCAGCGTGTAAGGTGTGTCTCAGGTCTGCCATTGCAGAGCATGTGTGCAGTCTGGTACTGCCATGTTGACTGGGCAAGTGCACCCACTTGCTAGTCTCTGAACCTTCCCTTTTATACATATTAGTCACCCCTAAGGTAGGCCAAAGGGCAGGGTGCATTGTAGGTAAAAGGTAGGGCATGCCCTGATGTGTGTGGATTACAGCCATTTTAATTTTTCACTATTGCGAGGTACCTGTTCCCCATAGGCCAGAATGGGCAATTTGATTATAACATCTTATAATCCTAACTGACTCAGGGTACTAGGTAGAAATTCAAGTTTAGTATGCCTGAACTCAAACTGATTAAATACATCTTTCAGTGAAGTTGGTTTTAACATTCTGTGTTTGAAAATATCACTTTTGGAAAGTAGGTATTTTCTTGCCTAACTATCCAAGCCTTCCTCTGCTAGGTTGTGTATTCCTTGTCTTGAGTTTAAATGACAGGTGCTGGGGGATTCCAGGAGACAGGGTGAGTCAGCAAAGGGCTGAATAGACCCATATACATGTAGAGCGAGGGGAGGCGAACACCTGGGGCCTGAATAGGGCTGTGCCTTCCACAATGCTGGCTCCACCTCCTGTGGTGTGGTTGATGTCCCTGGCCTACACTGTCAAAGGAAGAGAAGGAGTCCTGTAAACAAAGTGCTCCAGGACTAATGGGTTAGGTGCAGATACTCTGCATTCACAGACAAAGGATTTTGGTGTATAAAAGAGGGGACCCAGAACCCAGAACTTTTGATCACTTCTGGGAATCAAGACAAACCTTTGCTGACGAGAAGAACCAGGAAGCTGAAGAAGGAGACTACCCCTGTGCTGTGTGTCTGGGAGTTGGC
This sequence comes from Lissotriton helveticus, assembly GCF_964261635.1. NCBI lineage: Eukaryota > Metazoa > Chordata > Amphibia > Caudata > Salamandridae > Lissotriton > Lissotriton helveticus. The sequence continues at coordinate 275,464,813 of NC_136059.1, forward strand.
CTGCAGTGGTTGCTTCATTGCCAAAGAAAGGAGAAGATGACTGAGTGTACTTTTGATCAACTTGAAGAAGAATCTTCAAGGGCTTGAACTAGAGCTTGCCTCCTGCCTGAAGTCTCAGGGATAAACGACTTCCCCAACCAGCTGCCCCCTGAATTTCTTTGCTGGGAATTGAAGTGCCTGCTGTTGTGCTGGGCCTTCTGAGAGACTGCGTGTCGCTGGGAGCTGAAAGCGCGTCGCAACGACGAGAAGCGTGCCGCCACCGCAGCAGCTTTCGTCGCATCACCGAAGAAGCCAGCCGCCGCTGCTGCTGTCATCATCGCATCGCCGAAGCCCGGCGCATCAACGGAGAAGCGTGTCGCAGGGCCAGTCGCAGCTCCAAAGATCATCGATTCGCTGCACTGCCATTGGGCGTGCACGCATTGCATCAACGTGTCACCCCGTAACCAAGACGACATTTTGTCGCATCGTACAGAAGAAGAGTATCTCAACGATATGCCATCTTGTCGCATCGCACCGGAGAACAGTAAGAAACCGAAGCATCACCTCCCCACACAGTAAGGAAGCGAGCATTAACTCCCCTCGGCAGCAGTAAGGAACCAACGCACCCACTCCCCTGTGTGTAAGGAGCCGACGCTTCACCTTCCCAGCGACCCTTTTGTTTTCTTTGCGTTACTCATCAAAGGTACATTGAGAGTAAAGAGTTGCATTCACAACTTGAGAGAACTGGGCTATTTTATACTATTTTAAGGTTTATTTTTGAGTACAGTATTCTGGATTTTTGTCGTTTGGTCTTGTGTTAAATCTATACAAAAATACTTATTTTTATAATACAACCTGTGTGGTGTCCATCTGTAGTGTTGTCACTGTATTGCTGTCTATGCTCACAAATGCTTAACATACTGCCTCTGAGATAAGCCTGTCTGCTGGTGCCAAACTACCAAGGGGGTGAGCAGGGATTATTTTAGTAATGTAGCCCCTTACCCTGACTAGAGGTAAGGGTCCCAATCTGGTCAAAGGTACCTACCTCTGCCAACTAGAGACCCCCAAATCAAACATTGGTGGTCAGCGGTGGGGATTTCGACCTGCATTTGTGATTTATATACAGTGATTGGTGTAAACTACTACTGAGTGCAGACCATAACGCGACCACATACTTTGAGAGTTTTTCCTTGGAACTTCTTTTCTAGTTTTTGAGAACTGCCAGTCATTTTTCCACCATGAGCAAGTCAGCATCCATAGCATCTGTAGGCATCATATTGGAAGAAGAGAGGACTGATACTTTCACTGTGCCTCATCTCAAAGCTGTGTGCAAGAAATTTAAAATCTCTGTGAAAGACCTCACCAGGAAAGAGGAATCCCAAAAGGCGCTGAGGGCCTGGGTAGAATCTAGGAATGCCAGTGAGCATCCTAAGGAGCCAGTGGTGCAGGCAGAGGACTTAAATGGGCAGCTTGAGGGGCCAGTGGGCCCAACCGGGGGGGAAGCACCTTCTGGGGCGGGCAGCAGTGTTTCTTCCGAGGGTTTGTCCCCAGGAGAGCCGGAGGACAGAGCAAAGGAGAGGATGCATAGGTTGGAGCTAGCTAGGTCAAAATGGATGGTCAGAAAGACATAGAGAGCAAGAGCTAGGGATGGAATTAGAGGTGAAGAAGTTAGCCTTAGAGGAAAAGAGAATGCATTTTGAGCATGAGAGAGGATTGAGGGAATTGGAACTCAAGGCCAAAAGTTTAGAGTTTCCTCCCTCTGATGGCAGCGCGCTGCCAGTTCCTGTAGAAGCAAGAGCTTACATCCCCAAAGAAGTAGTTAAAGATTTCCACAAGAATAAAGATATTGGTCAATGGTTTAGGGCTTATGAAGCTTCAATGTTATCCCACCGGGTCCATGAGAAGGATTGGGGAGTGAGGTTGTGGGGTCGCTTTGTTAGTGATGGGAGGGACACTTTGTTAGATTTACCTACAGAGGAGCAGAAGTCCTATACCTAAATGAAGGGAGACAGATTTAGTTTGACCCGAGAGTTATACAGACAAAGGTTTAGGAATTGCAGAAAACTGGAGTCTGGGTGGGATATGTGTCTTTGTTTTGCAGAGCATTGGATGGTTGGGTGAAGGGTTGCAAAGTGGCTAGTTTTAAGGCGCTCTATGATTTGTTTCCATGGGACCACTTGTCAAATAATATTTTTTCTGAGCTATGCCAGCCCCTTAATGACAGCAAGCTAACTAACCCTAAAAAGCTTGCTGAGGAGGCGGACCGCTGGGTGAGCCTTCGCCAAAGGTGGGCTGGGTCCCCAGCAGAAGAGTGGGAGGGACCAGGGTAAACAGAGGGAGTTCCAGGAAGGGCCCCAAAGTTATACCCAAGGGAACCAAGGGAAAGGTTTCCAGCCTCCCCCTGAGAAGAAGGCAGTGTCCCTGACAGATAAGCCTGTTCACAAGGGGCCCAAGACCTGTTTTAAGTGTGGTCTAGAAGGCAACTGTTTTTATGATGCTAGATGTCCCTTGTATGGGAGGACAGCACCCACTGGTGCCCCACCCCAGCAGTTGGCGGGAGGAGATCGGTGCCCAAGGTGGGTGGGGTCCGGCAGAGATGTCCCTTGTCTCTTTAGTAGACTGTGAGGTGGTCCCCAGAACCCAGCTGCCCGATAAAACTAAAAAGTACAGGCAGTGGGTGACCATCAATAGCAAGAGGGTGGAAGCTCTTAAAGACACCGGAGCCAGTGTGACAGCTGTCAGTTGTTGGCTGGTATCTGAAGAGCAGGTAGTCCCCTATGCATTTTACCCAATTGTTGCTGCTGACAACCGAGCCACTGCAAGGTGGCACAGGTTCCCTTTGAGTGGGGGGGTCTCAGGGACTCTTCAAGTAGCTGTGAGGCCAGCCATGCCTGTTAATTGTCTGTTAAGTAACGATTTGGAGAGCTCCCCTTGGGCTAAGGTGGAGCGAAGAGCTCATTTAGAGATGTTGGGTTTGCCTGAGTGGGTCTGTGTGACCCCTCGGTCTATGGCAGCCAGGAAGGGTGCTCAAAAGGACCTGTATCCTGAGAAAATGGCCCAGGTGCCTGCCTTAAAAAGAAGAGGCAGGGGGCACGGGAAACCGGCCCCTGAGATTCCCACGGCCCAGGAGGAGGCAGACCCTGAGGGGGATACCCTGTAGCCTACCGGGGAAGATATTGCTGAACTAGGAGACTTGCCTGAGCTGACCATTGCCAGCAAGGAGGTCCCTCCAGGGAAGAGTTCTGTGAGGAGCAGAACAAGTGCCCTTCTCTTGTGGGTTTGAGGCAGCAGGCTGCAAACCAGGCAGCAGGTGATCAGTCTGGATCACATTGGATCTACTGGGAAAATGGTCTCCTCTATAGTGAGCATAAGGTTGCTGAGCCTGGGTCAGCCCCTGTGCTGGTGGTACCTCGGCGCTTCAGAGCCTTTCTACTGGGGCTGGCTCATGATGTGCCTTTAGCAGGACATTTGGGGTAGGACAAGACCTTTGGAAGGCTTGTCACCCACTTTTATTGGCCCCAAATGTGCATGAGTTCAGACACTCATTGCAGGACCTCTCAGACTTGCAGGCAAGTGAAAAGAGTGGGAGGAAGCACAAGGATCCTTTCCAGCCATTCCCTGTGATCAGCACCTCCTTTGAAAGGGCGGGCATTGACCTTGTGGGGCCTCTGGATCCCAAGACAGCCATGGGCAACAGGTTCATCCTGGTCTTGGTGGACCATGCCACCCAGTACCCGGAAGCCATCCCTCTCAGACAGTGATGGCCCCCGTGGTGAGACGTGCACTGATGGTGATTTTCTCCAGCATGGGGTTTCCCAGAGAGGTGGTGTCAGACCGAGATATCAACTTCATTTCTAAGTATATGAATTCCCTGTTGCAGGAGTGTGGTTTAACATACAAGTTCACCACTCCTTACCACCCCCAAGGTAATGGGCTGGTTGAGAGATTCAACAGGACCCTCAAAGGAATGATTATGGGTCTTCAGGAACCCATGAGTAGTAAATGGGACGCCCTCTTACCATGCCTTCTCTTTGCATACCGTGAGGTGCCATTGAAGTCCCAAGGGTTCAGCCCCTTTGAACTTCTCTATGGTCACCCAGTGAGAGGACCTTTGAATTTGGTCAAGGAAGGCTGGGAGCAATCTCCCAGGAAAACTCCCCAGGATATATATAGCTAGATGCTGGCCTTCAGGAACCAAACTAGGCGATTCAGAAAACTCTCTGAGGCGAATCTGGAAGCCAGCCAGGGTGAGATGAAGCGGTGGTACGACCAGAATGCCACTCTGGTTGAGCTTCAGCCTTTCTGGTCAGAAAGTGTGGGTCATGGCCCCAGTGGAGTCCTGTACACTCCAGGATAAGTGGACCGAACCATTTGAGGTGGTGGAGCACAAAAGTACGGTTACCTACTTGGTGGACTTGCGGTCTCCCAGGAACCCCTTGCGGGTCCTGCATTTCAATCGCCTGAATCCCCATTTAGAGAGGTCCAAACTGGGCATGCTCCTAGCACCAGATGCTGAGATGGGTCAGTGGATCAATCAATCAATCAATCCGATTTATATAGCGCGCTACTCACCCGCTAGGGTCACAAGGCGCTGGGGGGAGGGGTCCGCTACTGCTCGAAAAGCCAGGTCTTGAGTTGCTGAGTTGGATGGAGTGAACCGCTCTTCCACCCTGACCCCTAAGCAACAGAAGGACTGTCACCAGTTGCTGGGACAGTTTTCTGACCTGATTTCCAGTGTCACTGATTAGTAAGCACAAAAATTAAGGAGTGACTGACAGGGTAAGAGCTTGCATCAAGGAGGAGGTCTCCAAGATCCTTTCATTGGGGGTTATTGAGTCCTCTAACAGTCCGTGGGCCAGCCAGTGGTCTTGGTCCCAAAGGCTGCCGCACCGGGTGTCACACCAGAGCTGAGGTTCTGTTTGGACTACCGAAGGCTCAATTCAGTCACCAGGACTGACGCGCACCCCATTCCCAGAGCCGATGAGCTCATTGATCAGTTAGGGGCTGCCCGGTACCTCAGCACGTTTGACTTAACGCCTGGGTACTGGCAGATTACCTTGACTGATGGGACAAGAGAGAGGTCAGCTTTCTCCACACCAGATGGGCACTACCAATTCTGGGTTATTCCCTTTGGGATGGAGAATGTCGCTGCCACCTTTCAGATGTTGGTCAACCAGGTGTTGGCTGGATTGGAAGAGTTCAGTGCCGCCTACCTGGATGATACTGCAGTGCTCAGCGCCAGTTGGGAAGAACATCTGCACGTCCGCTGGGAAGTGTTGGTGGTGCTGCGGATAGCAGGCCTTACGATCAAGGCGAGTAAGTGCCAGATCGGGCAGGGTTCCATGGTGTACTTCGGACACCAGGTTGGGAGCGGCCAGGTGGCACCCCTACAGCCCAAGATTGAGACTATCCTGGCTTGGGAACCCCCAAGCCCCAGACAGAGGTGAGAGACTTTTTAGGACTCACCGGGTATTACAGGAGGTTTGTCACAGGGTATGGCAGCATTGTTGCACCCTTGACAGAGCTGACTTTCAGGAAGAAGCCCAAGAGACTGAATTGGACTGGCACCTGTCAGAAAGCTTTTGATGCCCTGAAAGCTGCCATGTGCACGGTGCCCGTGCTCCTGGCACCGAACTTCTCAAAAGAGTTCATTGTTCAAACCGAGGCTTCAGAGCATGGTGTGGGGCTGTTTTGTCACAGTTAAATGAGGAGGGCCTGGATCAACCCGTAGCCTTCATCAGTAGGAAGTTACTTCCATGGGAACAGAGGTGGAGTGCAATGGAGTGTGAGGCATTTGCTGTGGTCTGGGCACTGAAGAAGGTGAGACCATACTTGTTTGGGACTCACTTCCGGGTTCAGACAGACCACAGGGCCCTCAGATGATTGATGCAGGGGTGAGAATCCAAAGCTGTTGAGGTGGTCCATATCCCTACAGGGGATCAACTTCACGGTGGAGCACCGCCCTGATACAGAACAATGCTGATGGTCTGTCCAGATTTTTCCGCCTTAGTGATGAGAACTCCCAGGAGGTAGGGTAGTTCTCCCCACATTTAATCTGGAGGGGACACATGTTAGACCTAACACCATTGTGGTGGGTCTCCCTTTCATTTTTTGCTGTTGCCTCTTATGTTTTTTGCTGGTTTTTGGGCACTGTGCCACTGCTGTTCAGTGCCACAGTGCAAGTGCTCCCTATGGTAAATTGATGTATGGATTAGTGACTCCATGATTGACTTGTTTGGTTTACTTGTCAGACCCTAGTACGGTGCACTGCGTGTGCCCAGGACTTGTAAATCAAATGCTGCTGGTGGGCTTGCAGCACTGATTGTGCCACCCACCGGGGCAGCTTGTAAAGTGTGTCTCAGGTCTGCCATTGCAGAGCCTGTGTGCAGTCTGGTACTGCCATGTTGACTGGGCAAGTGCATCCACATGCCAGTTCCTGAACCTTCCCTTTTATAGATATTAGTCACCCCTAAGGTAGGCCCAAGGGCAGGGTGCATTGTAGGTAAAAGGTAGGACATGCCCTGATGTGAGTGGCATGTCCTAATAGTGAATTACAGCCATTTTCGTTTTTCACTAAAGCAAGGCTACCTGTTCCCCATCGGCCACAATGGGCAGTTTGGTTATAACATCTTATAATCCTAACTGACTCAGGGAACTGGGTAGAAATTCGAGTTTAGCATGCCTGATAAAATACATCTTTTAGTGAAGTTGGTTTTAACATTCTGTGTTTGAAAATACCACTTTTAGAAAGTAGGTATTTTCTTGCCTAACTATCCAAGCTGCCTCTGCTAGGTTGTGTATTCCTTGTCTGGAGTTTAAGTGACAGGGGCTGGGGGATTCCAGGAGACAGGGTGACTCAGCAAAGGGCTGAGCAGATCTATCTGCATGTAGAGTGAGGGGAGGGGAGCACCTGGGACCTGAATATGGCTGTGACTGCCTTCCACAATGCTGGCTCCACCTCCTGTGGTGTGTCTGATGTCCCTGGCCTACACTGTGAAAGGAAGAGATGGAGTCATTTAAAAAAATATATATATATTATTGAGAATTCATGTAACATAATAACAAAGCAATATGAATACATTTGACTGAAAAAAAGACTTAATACAATATAGGCAAACCACTAAAAATTGACAATAAAGAATAAATAAAACAAAACACATGGTGTGTAGAGGTCAGTTAACTAATTACATTGCTAGTATCTGATTGAAATTGATGGCTGTCAATCATAAAATGTTATTGATATAGATATTGATGTTAATATACGTATGGTAAACATAGTGCCGGCTACTACATACAGAAAAAGAAAAAATATAGCAAATAAGAACATTAAGAGCATTGCCGTAACCATAATCCTGAAAATTAATAAGTTTGCTACAATCTACTAGTACGCCAAGCAGCCACTGGCGCACATATCTTCATCCCCAATTCTCTTAATTTTTTACCCTTGAGTTGATACAAAGCCGCCTCCACATTATGTATGCCTAATAATCTAGATAACCACATTTGAAAGGTTGGAGCCTCAGTATCTTTCCAAGCTGCTGAAATTAAAATTCTGAGTACAGCTGTGGAGATAAAATTTAAAGCTTCAATCTCAGTATTTAATTTCAATTGACTTTGGCATCCTATAATCATGAGTGTCGGAGACAAGGTTATCTGAGCATCCAGCAGTCCCGACCAAAATGTTTCGATCTCTATTTTGATTGGTTCTGGTTTTTCGCACTGATAAAACATATGGATAATGTCAGCTGGGCCTTTGCCACATCTGGGACAATTACTGTTCTCCCTCTTGCCCCAATCATAAAGTTTAGACGGGATATAATAAAGATTGAATAAAGTGTTGAGCTCTTTAATTGGAGGAGCGTAGGAATCTTCTATCCATTTCAAGGGCTCTGTCCAGGTCAATATCCGGATCCTCCAGCTTTGAAGCTCAGGCTGCCTCAGTTTTGCCCATGTCGTCCTGGGATTCCTCCAAAAACAGCCTGTACACACCGTTAATTCTAGGTTCACCCACCTTCAGATAGTCCAATATCTTACACCTCTCCATTAAGATAATTCGGGCCTTATTGATCTGATTGTACTGACCACCTGAGCATATTTATGATCTTGTATACCCTGGAGGGAGTGCCTTTGTCTTAATTCTTCCAGAGTTCTGCACTCATCCCTGACAATAACTTGCCCCAGTGTCAGAATACCTTTTCCCGCCCAATGTCTCCAGGACCCATCATTACTTAAATTAGGAAAGAGGCCAGAATTCCAAAGTGGGGTGTGGTGATTATATTTGGGAATTGCCAATGCTTTCTGAGCTGCTGCCCAGACCCCCCATATTCCTTCGAGTGTCTTAAGTCTCGACTTGCTATAATATTCCTTTTCTGTTCTCCTTAATAATACCCCGGTAGCCTCGCTGCCAAGTAGTAATTCAAAGATTGATGGAATCGCGTCTTGTCTTCTCGGGGAGTTTGAGCTGCTTCCCACTGGTTCAAATAAAATAGCCATCTGCGTAAGTAGACAGGACCAATGATAGTATCTGATGTTTGGCATTCTCAAACCACCCCTTTCCTGAGGCAGAGACATATATTTCATGGATCTTCTAACCTTACCATATTGCCACAAGAAGTTCATAAAGATGGATTCTATTTCTTTAATAATTTTCCCCTCTATTTTAAAGGGGATCGACCAAAATTTATATAACACCTTGGGGAACATAGTCATTTTGATAACATTGGCGCGACCAATTATTGAGAGTTGTAGCGTGTCCATTCTCTTCAGATTCTCCCTCATGGATTTCATAAGAGGAATAAAATTGTCTCTAATTATCAACTCCGGTTGTGCGTTGATAGTTATCCCCAGGTAAATCACAGAGTCAACGAATCTGGAGTCTGACTTGTTTATGTTCTTGGAGCAGAGCACCTGTGTCTTACCCACATTTAGACGATAGCCTGATTGTCCGCCAAATTTGCTCGTAGTACCCACTACTTCTCGCATAGCTGCTTCGGGATCAGTAGTAATGACAGCTAGATCATCAGCATATGCCAAAATTATTGTTTGAAATCCATTCGTAACTACCGGTTTAATTGCTGTGTTGTTGATTATTTGGCGTATTAGAGGATCTAGTGCGAAAAGAATGGGTGAGCATGGACATCCCTGCCTCGTCCCCCTCGTAATAAAAATCTTATCTGAACTCTCACCCATCATTTGAATTTTCGCCACTGGGGTGGCATACATGGCCTGAATAGCCTTCATAAACCTTGGTCCAAACCCCCTTTCGGCGAGCACACTCCACAGGAATTCCCATCTAACGCGGTCAAAAGCTTTCTCCTCATCTAGGAGGATCATTGTGACCCCTCCATCCCCGGCAGCATGGATATCAAACAACATGATAGCTCGTCTGATGTGATCTGTGGTTCCCCTACCAGGAATAAAACCATGCTGCCAGGGAGAGACCAGGGACCCAATGATCCGTCCCAAGCGGGTTGCCAAGATCTTAGCGTATAATTTATTGTCCGCGTTTATTAAAGATATGGGTCTATATGAACCCGGATTTTCCGTGGGCTTGCCTTTTTTATGGAACACCACTATATTGGTGTTCATCCATGACTCAGGAATTAAACCTGTATTTATAACCCTGTTAAAAAGGTCTAACAGAAGTATAGATGTTTCTTCAAAAAAACTTTTGTAGAACTCAATTGGTAAACCATCGGGGCCGGCAGCCTTCCCTGCTGCTAATTCTTGTGTGGCCTCCGAGAGTTCATCCATAGTAATGGATTGTTCTAGAATTTCTCTATCATTCTGAGCCACTTTGATCCCCAATCCTGTCCACTCAGCCATTGGCTCCTCTGTCACCAGATCTTCCTGATACAATGTTTGATAGTATCTTTTGAAGACATCTGTAAAGTCCTTTGGCTCCTCGTAGATCCTGTCCTGCTCTACTATACGTGAAATAATATTTTTCGAGGTCGCCTGTCTAATACGTAGTGCCAATGCTGTCCCAGCTTGTTCCCCCGTCTCATACATATTCCTTCTTTGTGTTTGATATTCAGCAGCAGCTTTTTCGGCTAGTTGCTTTTGTATCTCAGCTTTGATAGTGCTCACTCTTTCTAGGCTTATGGTGTCCGGCCTTCTCTCAGATATATCTTTTCTATGCTGTTCCTCCGCTGCTGTTAATTTATTCATTAATTGCTCTCTTTCTAAGTTGAGTGGTTTCCAATTACGAGAGGTGTAGCTGCTGGTTTCTCCCCTTAAGGCAGCTTTATAGCTGTCCCAAACAGAGTTTCGCGATGCGCTGTATCTATTAGCATCAAAAAAGGCCTGTGACCAGTTCTTCATATATGCTATATATGTGCTGTCTGTTAGGAGCTTCTTATCAAAAGTCCATGGTCTCAATGGTTTAGCTGGTCTATTCGAAGCTATTGTTAATAACAATGGATTATGGTCTGATATTATCATAGCTAATTTGCTGATTTCTACTGTGCATATCTCAGTGGTGGTAATCATGAAATAATCCAGCTTGGAATATTTCCTAAATGGATGCGAAAAATATGTGAAGCCTGCATTCCCTGATTCGATACTACCCCAGACATCCCTCAAACCATGTGAATCCATCATTGAGCGTACTGCCCGAAATACCCGGGGTTTACGCCCGGTATATCCTATTCCCCCTTCAAAATTTGCAGAGATATTAAAATCCCCGCAAACCACTATGGGTGCTGGCCAGCTTGCTAGCTCCTTCTCAATATGATTGAAGATGTGAGGGTCGTCACTGTTAGCCCCGTATATACTACAAATAGTAATACCAGAATTCATTTAGCATAATGCCCACCGCCCCATGGTTTCAGCCTTGAATCGTTTAGCTCCCCCCAGACCGACCTTGCCAATGATAGCGACCCCAATAATAGTAGACGTTTGGGAGGAGCAGGATAGAATCTCAAATCCCTTTATGTTTAACCAATGCCTTTTCCCCCATGGCAAATGGGTCTCCTGTATACATATGATATCTGTACGTGTAAATTTAACAAATTCCTCTAATCTTTTTTTCCAATCGTTTAGACCCCCTATATTCATAGAGCAGATCCTAAGTTTTGACATACTTCTGTTTTAGATCCTTCCTTCGGTTCAACCTTCCACTTGATCTAGTAAAGACACGTTTGACTACATACCTTGTTACAACTTTAAATCTTGATCTGATTATATTTACAATAGTATCATGAATTCTCTTTTTTTGATTTGCACCCCCCCTACACCAAACCAACCCTCCCTCCCCATCTACTTCCACCGCCCAGTCCCTCCCACACCCCTCAACCTCCCATTGAGGCATCCTGGGTCCAGCCGGATCCAGGTATGGGCGTCTGTATGGTCCGAGCACCACAATCGCTCTGAGAGCCTCCGGCCCCGCCATTGGAGACTAAAGAGAGAGCGCCAAAGCAGAAAATAGAAAAGGAGGAAAGAAAAAAAAAACATAAAAATAAAAGTTTAAGTCTATACCCAAATATTAATTAGTTTTTGGGTCTCAGGCAATTAACTAGCCCCCTTGGTATTTATCAGTTGTCTTTCCTTACAGAGTCCGATATTTCTTGCAAGTACACTTCCGCTTGGATTTCGCTGTTGAAAAAACGCGTAGTACCTTTAAAAATTACTTTCAAGCGAGAAGGGTTTTGTAAGTACACAGTAGCACCAACTTTTTCAAAAGGGGTAAAAAGCTGCCGCATTCTCCATCTTCTTTCAACTGTGGGATGTGCATAATCTGGTCTTACAAAGAAGGAGAATCCATTATGTTCCCGTTTACTGGTAGGTCGTGCTAGATCATAAATGGCTTCCCGTAACAGAAAGTTACCAAAATACACTAACATTGCCCTTGGGTATGCAGTGGATTTCTCAGCCTGTTTACGTTGTGTGAGAGGAAAGTGATGGGCCCGCTGGATTTCTTTGTCCATATCCCAGGATTCTAATTCAGGAAAGGTTTTTTTCAAAAGATTGCTTATATATCCCCTAGGATCGTTTCTCTCCACGGCTTCCGGGATGCCAAGAAACCGGAGGTTATTTCTTCTGGAGCGATTCTCCTGGTCTTCAACCTTGAACATTAAGTCTCGAATAATCCCTTCTTGAGATTTTTCTTGCTTTTGGAGGCATGCAACATCTTTCTCGAAATACTCAGTACGAGTTTCTAGAGATGCCATCCTTTCCGATATCTCGGTACAAGTACTGCCTACTTTGTTGACCACTCCTTCTAACTTCTGAACAGCAGCATGATTCCTCTCACTGTCTTTCTTTATATCCTTATGAAAGTCTCTAATAGTCATCAAAATATCTTTTAAGGAAGGCTCAGCCAATTTCTCTTTTCTTATAGCCGAGCCATGTTGTAGCTGGTTGTCGCTCCCATTTAATTCCTCTCCACTGTGCTGAGCCGGTATAGCTTCGTCAGTATATTTAGATTTATTCCTGCTTTTGCTACCTTGCCTAGTTATACTTCCCTGGTCTGAACTTTCTTCTTCGAGGTTTGACTTATTAAGCCGTAGGTTCCTTGTTCTCCTTTTCTCAAATTTTTTCCCCCGCGGGGTATTACCTTGATATGGAGCGCTGGATTTCTTGGCGTCTAAGGAGTCTGTACCTTCGGGTGTTGAACCTCGAGCAGGATTGATATTATCGTCACTAATCTCACTTGTTGTGGATAAACCAGTCTCATATATGTCTGCCTCTGATCCCTCAGATGGATTTTCCGCTACAGATTGCCTCAGCTTAGTGATAGATGGACTACGTATGGAGCTGGGAGTCTCAATATAACCAGATTGCTTTATAAGAGACTTTGTAGATGTTTCAGGGTCTAGTTCCGAATATATCATTCTATTCTCATCATTCTTAGATAGTTCAACCAATGGTGGATGTTCTAAAGCTTTTTTCGCCCCTTCCTTGGGTATAGGGCTGAAGATGCTGGATATGCTAGGCTGTAATGTAGTGTTTTGGTCAGTAGCGGTGGCTTTAGCGTTTGCTTTCAGATTCTTTATAGTTTGTAGTCGCTTGGCTTTTTTTGCCATTAATTCTGCGTCATCTATTGCTTCGGTGCTTTCGTCCTTCTCTTTATCTTTACGTTGGACTTTCTCTATTGCAGCAAGATATTTTTTATTTTTTTCCGTAGTTTTTCCATTTTCATTTTCGATTACGATTTCCAATTCTTTATCTCTACTTTTGTCTTTGTCTCTGTCTTTATCTGGGTCTTTTTCTTTTTCTTTTTCTAGGCCTTTCCGTTTTGGTTTGTCTTTGTCTTTATCTTTCTCTTTCCCCTTCCCGTCTTCTCGTGATTTATTTTTGGTTTCCTTTTCCTTTGCCTTGGCCCCACGAGTTTCTGGTCCCTTTGTCTCTAATCGTTTATCTATGTTTTTTTCCTTCGATTTTGAGGAGTCAACAGCTTTGTCGATTTCAAAATCAGATGTATAAGCATCTCCCTCTGTACTCCTAGAGGGTATCGTTGGATTGCTTAAGTCCCTTGATAGTTCCAACTTATTGTCTATTTTTTTCCGAGGTTTCCTAGATTGGTCTCACAATGCTTTATTGGCTCCTTCAGCGCTGATGACGAAACTGATGCTCCATCTCCAGCACAAGCCCCATGAACCAGGTCTTCCATGGCTGAACTTCTGCTAGATATTTTACCAGGTCCTAAGATTGAAATACAAAGCGATTGGGTGCCGATCGAAGAGACTGTGGAGAGCGCTTCTCCTCGCACCTCAATCTTTGTCGCTTTCTGTGCTTTCTTTGCGCCTCGCACTTGCTTAAGCAGCTTCGCTTGGGCAGGGAGCCGTGATCTTAGCTGTGCCTTGCACTCACAGAGTACATTGTATATACAGCTTGTCACATTTGTGAGGTGATGGCCTCCAAGCTCGATTTGAATACTTGCTTTCGCTGATTGATATCTAATAGGGCCAGAGATAAACTGCGTATGTTCGTTTGTGAGTCGGGTTTCCAATATTAATCTCTGGTTTGACTGCTGCTTCAACTGTCCAAACAATTTTTTACTCTTTACTGACCCACCTCTCATTGCAGGCAGCTTTGGAGAGTTTTAGATTTCCCCTAGCCCTCTCGACTGCAATACTGACTTAACAGGCTGTCAGACTATCAGGCCACCCACTCTCTTCAGTTCAGCTCAGCTCTGCCCATTTCGATCAGCTCAGCTCAGCTCTACTCAGTTTTAAGCCAGTTCAGTGCCATTCGTGATATGAGGTGCAGGCTTATTTTTAACCCGTTTATCCTGGCCGATTGCAGACCTTACTAAGAAGAAGGCTGCAGAGCTTAGACCAGGCTGAGCAGCTGCTGTTAAAGAAGGAAAACACGGTTTATTTTTCCCCCCAAAAAAAAAATCTCAGCAGCACCGAAAGACAGGGGATGAATATCCCCCCTCCCCCGCTGCAGAGAGGAGAGAGAGGAGAGAGTTCAAGGCTTCTGCACCAAACGGTGAAAGACGTTGCTTTAAAGCGGTCACTTTAGCTAATTGAGGGCATACTGAAAAGTTCTGTAGTTCAGTAAAAGTTCAGTGGATAGACAGCAGACAGCAGATTACACGTGTCTCGCGCTATAGTGACACTAATGCGTTTCTTTCTCGTATCTGCAGCTGTGGAGAGACACTAACTTCCACAGAGTCGAACTCCAACAAAAGCTATTGCGTGATGCTTCCCCCGCCATGCTCCATGCAGCCTCACCTCCAGTCTTTGGCTCTCAACCCCATCTCCAGCGCAGCACGCTTGGTTCCGTCGCCTCCGGTAAACACAGCCGATGAATGCAGGTGAGAGCAGCTGCTCGCCGGGTCCGCAGGTCTACTCAGAAAATGTGCAGAGTTTTCTTTCCCTTCCTCCTTTTCTCCTTTTCTCCTTCCTGCTCCCCTCCGGCGGGCTCCGTCACCAATGCAGCCGCAGCAGGATACGGGGTTCACTTAGTTGAGCAAACCCGGGTGCCGAAAACCCGAAAGCTGAGAAGCCGCTGCCGCTGCTGCTGCTGCCCGGGTCTTACTCTCTCACCCCCTCGCATACAGCCAGTGCCTCGCCAGGTACCTGCACCATAGAGGACTCTACGGTCAACGCGCTTTCATTACTATGAGGACCGTGGTTGTAGTAAACCGCAATAGAGCATATGGCTATACTCCAAGGCTGTACTCCAAGGCGGGTCGCAGAGACCTGTGAGAGCAGTGCTACGGCGTCCTCTCACTCAGGTGCCATCTTGCCTCCATTCCCACCAACAAGAGAAGAGAAGGAGTCATGTAAACAAAGTGCTCCAGGACTGACCACAACTGGTTTGGGTTAGGTCCAGACACTCTCTGCCTTCAGAGACAAAGGATTTTGGTGTATAAAGGAGGGGACCCAGACCCCAGAACTTTAGATCACTTCTGGGAATCAAGAGGAACCTTTTCTGAGGAGAAGAACTGAGAAGCTGAAGGAGGAGACTACCCCTATCTGTGTGTTTGGGGGTTGTCCTGCCGTGGTTGCTTCATTTCCAAAGAAAGGAGAGGAGGACTGAGTATTGAAAAAGAATCTCCAAGGGCTTGAACTAGAGCTTGCCTCCTGCCTGAAGTCTCAGGGATACAAGACTTCACCAACCAGTTCCTCCCTGAATTCCCTTGCTGGGAATTGAAGTGCCTACTGTTGTGCTGGGCCTTCTGAGAGATTGCGTGTTGCTGAGAGCTAGAGTAGTGATGCAACGACAAGAAGCGTGTCCCCTCCGCAGCAGCTGTCGTCGCATCACTGAAAAAGCCAGCAGCCGCTGTCATCATTGCATCGCCGGAGCACGGCACATCA
Source organism: Lissotriton helveticus (assembly GCF_964261635.1). Classification (NCBI taxonomy): domain Eukaryota; kingdom Metazoa; phylum Chordata; class Amphibia; order Caudata; family Salamandridae; genus Lissotriton; species Lissotriton helveticus. The sequence goes on from NC_136059.1 coordinate 275,480,562, forward strand.
CCGGAGAAGCGCGCCGCTGCCGCAGAGGTCACTGTCGCATCACTAGAGAAGCGTGTCCCAGGGCCTGTCGCGGCTTCAAAGGTCATCGAGTCGCAGACCGTCGGGGGTGCACGGATTGCATCAACGTTGTCGCCCCATAACCAAGACGGCATTTTGTCATATTGCACCGGAGAAGAGTATCGCATCAAGGTGCCATCTTGTCGCATTGCACCGGAACGTAGGAAGAAACCAAAGCATCACCTCCCCACACAATAATCTAACAGTATCTAAAGAACTGTAATTAAAAAAGGTCCCTTTAATGGCAAAGTTGCCATTTTCTTTCCCAACCATTTGGTGCGTGTGTACTGTTTCCTGAGTCACAAAACTAGGTGTAGCTGGCAATTGATCTTTATATATTTCTCCCAGTGAGTGAAACAAAGGAGCTTAGGTGATAACAGGATGGGCAATCTCTGATTTGATGAGTGGATGGAACTGTCACCTACCAAACGTGCACATCACAAAGGCACTGCCTGAGAACACAAAGGATTTGACACTAGTCTATTGCAACCCTAGACAAGCTGGGGCCAGGACAGGGAGGCAAAAGATTCCAAGCACCTCTGGGGGTGGAAACCTCCAGTACCTTCTCCTACTTCAAAGTAGGATCCAGGTATAAATATTGATTGTCAAACTAAACTCTTCAGTATAACTCTGGACATGTGGAAGATTCAGAAGGACTGCTGTGCTGCTCTGCAAGAATGACTGCTACTCTGGTGCCCTGCTGCCTGAGCAAAAGGACCAGACCTATATATTGAACTCAAGACTATCAGAGGTACTCCAAGGGCTAGTTGGATGCCCTCCTGATCACGCACTTAGGTACAGAAAAACTCCATACACCTTGAATCCAGCACCAGGACTCTGTCTAACCTCCCAAGTTGTGCCACTCCAGTCCTGAGCCCTTGGAAGTGTGCCTGAAGGTGAGTTGACAACCCAGCTAAGCCCCTGTGGTTAGAACCAGTGCAGCATGAAGCATCTCTTTGCAGTTGTTTTATAAATGCTGCAGCCCGATGCATTCCCAATGCCACATCACAGCCCACAATCTCCTCAGATCCGCTGCTGCATGATGCATCCTCTACTCAGGAGTCTGCATCATAGCCCTGCAGCTTCTTCAGACCCTCCTGTGAGCGACACATCTTCCATTCAGGACATCACATCAGAAGCCTGTCATCTACAGCATCCTCGATGATTACGCAGGACTCCACAAGGAAGCCTCGCAGCTCGTTTGAACCGCCACTCCGTAAAGCATCTTTGACATGGTATCTCGCAATGGTACACAAATCATGATTTAAGGAACTTTTGTTCAGCGGGCCTAACTTAGTCCCTGTAGCCGGCCTGTAATCTATTGTGTTCAGCCTGAATTTGTGACTTTGTCCTGGTCTGGCGCGTCCAGATAGCCACAGTTGGCACTGTACTTCTAGGCACTATTTTTGCTTAAACCTTTGAAATTGCATCTCTCTGGTCCTACTGATTGAATTTATGTCATTTTGGTCTTAAATAATTAATTTAATTGTATTCTATTCTTATCATTTTGGGTTGGATATTTGTTGTGTTGTCCCTTTATTACCGTTTTAAGTAGTGCATTTTTACTCTAAACCTTGCTGCTAAATTAAGCCTAACAGTGTTTTGTGCTAAGCTACTTGATGGTTAAGCATAGGTTAATTTGGAGTTTGGTTGGGTTTCACCCTGACAGAGATTGTAGTTGCTGCTTGAGTTGGGTTTCACCTCCCTCAACCAGTAACCCAATTTCCAACAAACATCACGTGGTTCTAGCCACCATGGGATCTGCATTTGGCACTTGAATATTAGGACTGGTTTGGCTCTGCTGATTCAAGGGATTTCTTTTCTGATAGGACTTGTTAGGTTCTTTATCCCAACGATCATCATCAGGATAAAAGAGACATAAGAAAAAGAGATGCACATGCACTACCAGAACAAATATTATGAATATACTTACGTTGCTCTGGCTCAGAATTATTATTCATCTATGAATATTTCTAACTCCTGGGTATGTACTCATATGCCTGCATCATTAGCAGAGGGGGTTGCATATTCACAGAAACCTCTTCTTTTTTCTTTTCTTGCACCCTTTATGGTTCCATACTGACTTGCCGGCAAATTGGATCCTCTAGCCATCATCATCTGCTCTCACGATATCAATGTCCTTTCCTCTGCCAATGATATGCAACTCATTCTCTACTTCAGTGACAAGAAACCCAGTACCCAGATCAAGTTCAATGCCTTCTTGACTGAATATTCTGCACTGGATGAAGACCCTAGCAAAGCAAGCAGGGAAATATATGGTAATAAACATGCAAAAAGAAACAAAGAGTGCACCGAACCTTCTATTTTATATTTTCAAGGTCTCTGGAGAACATGACATGAGTATTCCAGGTTTTTGGGAGAAAATAACTGAATAACGAGGGAAACGATATAAGACCTTATTGGTATAGTAGTTGGATTTTTCTCCTTTTGCAGTTACTAACTTGTGTTGGACCAATTCTGTGCTCAATGTGCTTGGCATAATGAAAGGGTTGCATGCACTCCAACGAGTATGAGGAAAGGTTAGTATAAATGGTGGAGGAGACAGATAGGGAGTCTTTCTGTGCACTGTATGGAACATTACATCACTTGATGAGCGCATATCTGTTCATGCTTAGTCATGAACTCTAGATGTGTGGTACCCGAGGCTTGATTATGTTGTCCTTTCAGCTGATATAACTGCTTCAGTCTCATGAAGGGTTTATTGATTCACGTTTTAACAGTGTACATGATGAACCAAGAGACCTCACAACACTAGTGTCAATGAAAGATTGGATGCTCAGTCAATAATTCCAGAGATTCTCTGTACAACTCTGTGATATTGTGCTCTAACATTAATGTAACTGTCTGTTAAACACTGATATTTCTTTCAGCTTACATAAATGGCTACCAAAGAGGACTCACTGCTTAACCTTCATTGTGACGCAATGTAGTGATGCCATCATACAATAAGAACCTTCCCTCACTGTCTGACTTTGATGTACCATTCATTACTGCTTTTTCGCTTTTCTAGCCATGGCAGGCTCTCTTTTGATTATGTCCCTAACGAAACTCCAGGCATGGCATTGGTATAGAATAGATGATACCGAGGTCTCGTTTGTGTCATTTATCATTGACCATAAGGCATTCCAATAGGATTTCAAGTTCAGCCAAACTAACACTGTTTCATCTATGTCACCATTTGTTTGACCATGTGGACAGGGATTGGCCACAGGAACTGATCTGTAGCAAGGCCCAATGTCCAACCTACTGCTAACAGGTGGACAGGGCCAATGAGCTAAAAGAGACAGGCCAGCTGATTGAATTTTCTTGGTGGTTCCTGAAAGAACCGTTTTTTATTTTGGGTTTTTTGTTTGTTTTTTGTTTTCATTTTTTATCAACGTTACATCAAATAGCCATTTTTATTTTGTTATTAATAAAACATCAACATGCCAACAAAATAGTGCCTTCTGGTCCCCTGCTACGTTTTGAGATCACAAAGCTTGTGTGTGGCCCTGTGTACATTCAACTTCTTCTCCTCTGCAGGATGGGGAAATAATACCCACATGTCTGACTTCTTCCCCACCTCATCCCTAATCCCTAAATTTCCATTTCCTGCTCCAGTGGAGGGTAAGCGAATGATCCAGGAAGTTGCCCTTCTTCAACGTGGCCATAGTGCAATCAAATTAAGCTGTGAGTAGCAGCAGTCTGGGAAAGGCTGTTTGATCCTAAAAAAATGGCAATTGTTTATGTAATGGAAGGGTGACTGATTTTAGCCAATCAGAAGTTCAGAACGACCATTAAATAGAAAATAGTCAACAAACTACACAAGAAATCCTCCAATTACACAGGCAGTGATATCCTCCAAGCTAGGTGTGCTGGGTATTCAGTCTTGCAAGAGACCATACACTCAGTGCAGTGCAAGCAAATACTGACATAGGCAATAAGAGTAACCTTTCGCAAAGCTATAGTACCTCAAAACATTATAAGATGCCCTGCTTGAGTCTGGAATAACAGCTTGGAGTCTTTAACAAGTCTACAGCCCTTCAAAATTCGATAACATTTCCTTCTTGAGTCAGACACAACAGCTTTGCAAATCCATTACAAAACTGCAATAATTTAATGTGTTACAAAAACCTCCTACTCGAGTCAGATGCAACTGCTTCAAATGTCCTTTGCAAAGTTGATGGGGCTTTAGGTCATCATAAAAATTAACATATACAATTTGCTACTCTAATGAATTGTGTCTGTTTTCTATAGGATAACTCCTAATGCAAGTGCTCGTATATGATGATAAATCAATATTGCACCTTTCAATAAATGTGTTGATTACTATGCAACACCAGTTAAAATAGCAAAGTATACATAGGTACTATCAGTCACTGGATAAGTCAAGTGCCTTCAACTGTATTATTTCTTAGCAAATTCTTTTTTGAATGGTACAATATACTGTGTGGCAGTTCAATACAGTTTTTTTTTGCCCTAGGCAGAAACAAAATGCAAACTAATAGATAAAGGTATAAATTTCAAGATTATATAGTATTATTGTGTGCTTCTAGTTAAGAAGTAAACGTGTAAAAAGAGTAATTCACTTAGCTATGATTAAAGGGTCTGAAAGAACGAAACGGACACCAAGAATGTAAACCCTAATCACTGAATAGAACAATATCTGCTCAAATAAAATACAAATGAGATAAGACTAGTCTTAGCACACAGTAACGTAATTCATAAAATTTTTCAGATGTGTGCTGCATATTTACTTTACACATTGTCTCTGGGTTACGCCTGACTTACGCTACCAGAGGGTTAAGCATAGGTTAATTTAGCTGCTTTTGTGGTTCACTCTGAAAAGGTTTGGTTGTTGCCTGAATTGGGGCTTCCACCCCACTATATATATGAGATAATACTTACCACTGAGGTTTTGATGCAATTTTAACACAATTAAATCACTACACGTAAGTGCAACACAATCAACAACAAGAAAAAATGGCAATCATCGACAGGAAAAAGAGGGCAACTACTGCCAAATTGAGTTAATCAAGCTTGACATAAAACTATCAGGGCTGCAATGAAAATACATAGTGACTAATAATGTGTACTTTGGACAAGTCATGTATTATTACAGTCCAAAATATGCTTGCAAGCTGAAATAATATCTGTTTTGTTAAAACTCTGATGAAATGCCACTATAACACACTAGGGACTTCAACGATAGTGGTAAAACAACATCTGAAATGACATTGGAATAACTACATATCCTAGAATGCTTCGTAACGGGAAGCGACACATATCAAGGTTTGCACTAAATGACCAAGAATGCATTTATTGAAATAAGATAAAAACTAACATTAAAAAAGCCACTGAAATTCATCATTTGTAATTTAATTACCTAAATTTAACTTTCCATGTGCAGCTTAGAACATTACATATTAGATAACCTATGACAATTAGCTCCATTAATGACATTTCAAAGGCCTCATAGATGACATCATAGATGACATCATACAATCATTGTGACACCATCCTGGCAACGAGCCGCTATATGTTATCTGAATCTCGACAACCCACCATCTTACACAGAGTTGATATAACATTCTAAATCATGCCTCCTTTCAGGAATTCATGACATTCACCATGCAGTTGAAGAGGTTGGCTAGAACAGAGCTTGATGGCATAGGATTAATGAGTGATGAGTGAATTGTTCACGAGGAAGGTGGATGCTGTCCACATCGAATGCTTGGTCATCGGAAGTAATGTTTAGGTTCTGGTTGGCATTTGTGGGGGGGGTGCATGTGGATCTTTGACAGTGTTTGGCAGTGTTTATTGGTGGGGTTGGCCTTGCAATTTGTTTTCAATTGACTGAGGTGTGTGGCTTGGCCTTGAAACTTCACAATGGGACCTGTGTGATATGACTTGTATAATCTGAACATGGGAGATGTTCGCTGTGCAGTTTCACCATGTTTTGGAAAGTTTTTCAATGTTCTCCAAAAGACTGGTCTCCCTCTCAATCATCCTTGGTAGCTGTTCCCTCTGGGCTTCTAGGGTGATGATTTTCCCATGCTAACCGACCCCTTGCGTGTGTCACAGTCTAACTATACAAGCAGGTTGTCTATTACATAGAGGGTTGACATTCGGTAGGCTGTGGGTGAGACATTGTTCATTGGTGGAGAAGTCTATCTCATTAGGAGTTTCTTTTCCCTCTAAAGGGTGAGAGGCAACTGGAGTTGCCTTATGTTGGAGAGTTTAGGAGGGGCACCAACTGTGATAACTATAGGATGAGGCGTGTGCTGCAAATAGGCATGCATAGATGGTATGGACATCTCTCACTCTATGTTTTGCATCTAGGGATTTTCAAATTACAGGAGCTCCCTAGGAGGGAAAATGAGGGTCTGTCTTGAGGTCTTTTTAGAGATGGACTCCTGGGTGAGAACAACAATCTACTCCTCCTCTTCAGTTGTGGAGACCACAAGCAAGCAAGGCATCTTTGAAGAGGACAGTGTTTTCTCCCATGAATATACTCCATGCTCCCGGGATTGCACGCCATCCTGATGATGATGGTATGACATCACTGTCAGGCCTAATGTCCCCAAGAAAGTGGTAATATATTTAGTAAGTTTGGCATTTCCGATTGTGCATAAGTCCAAGCCATAGATAAAGAAAGCAACAGACTGCACTTTAGCATATCTATATGATACATAAGTTTCAGGTTAATTTACGCCCATACATGAGATGTAAGGTACTTCTTTTGTGGTGGACTCCCATATATCAGCTGCTGAACCAGTCTAGCCCGAACTGCCAAGCCATGCCTTCCCTGGACCGGAAACAAGCTTCCTAGGACAGGTTTCTGGCATTTCAGCCGTCTTCAGCCATGCTTGCTTGAATCCAGTGGCAAAGTGAGCAAGGGACTCACGTCCATCACCACCCCCTTTTGTACCGCTTTGTTCGCCATAAGTTGGCCGGGTATGCTCAGACGTGAGTGCCTTGCTCACTTTGCCACTGGATTCACGCAAGCCTGGCTGAAGATTACAAGTTTACAAGTTTATTTATTTTTGCATAGTTTGTTAAAGCCATTGCAACACAATAATATTTCATTACAGACAAATTTTTGTATATAAAAACTCCTTAAATATAAAAGGGTAAAAAATTCTAATAAAAAAACTGTACATTAAAAGTTCCAATAAAAGCAGTCACTTGTACAGGTACATTATATCCAGATTATTTATACCACGGTGATTCTTGGATATACTGCTTTGTTTATAAGTGCATAAGTAAGTTTTAAAATTAGATTTCTGTCAATGTTTTAATTTCCGGCAATTTCTTATGGCATGCTGTCAGAAATTTTACAAAGGCGCAGTTTAGTTGGGGATCATTTGGAGCTAGGCAAGCCAAAACTGCTTGCCTCCTAGTTCGAATTCTCCGCTGGTTGAATTTTACTTTTAATATTTCTAGCCATTCTTGTGAAAGTTGTTTACAGGAGCATAATAGACGCAATAGGTCTTCTGATGCTAACCCGCAAAGGCGGCACCTAGGGTCCATCTTCCCCTTTAGCCAGGGTGGAGAATGCTGAGTGCCAGGCAGCAAGCCAAGTCTAAACTTCATGAAGCTAATTTTTGTATGCTTGGCATAACCCATGTTAAAGTACTTTTGGGCTGCTTGCTCATAGTATGTGTTCAGAGTCATCCAGCCGTGAGACCTTTCAGCGAGTGAAGCTTTATCCTCCAGCCACGATAGATGTTTGACTGATTTCCAAGTTAATTTCTTAAGTACACCAGAGCTAGTGGGAGTTTCCCACAGCTGGTTTAGTCGCAGTTTGTGTAGCCCTTCTTTGAGGTATTTTGCTGCGGGTGAGGTAGTATGTCTGCTTAACTCTTTCCACAGCTGTGCATTTAGTGACCCTGGAACAGCTTTCCGTATTTTGTCCCACATTATGATATATGCCCCGAGTCTCGCAAGAGATTGCTTCTGAATGCCAAACTCAAGCCTTATTTGCGATGGGGAGGTATATTTGGGTAGTCCGAACATAATCCTAAAAGCATTTGAAACTGTGGAGTCCAGTAATTTGGCATCTCTTCCTTTCTGTGCTTCACTTCCATAAGTTATTGTTGGCAATAACTTTGCACGAATTACCTCAACAATAGGCAGAATCGATGGGCCAGTTAATTTGGAATTCAATGATTTCAGAGAGATTGCCAGAGCGATGCCTTTGCGCCTGTTGCTGTTTTTCTGCGCAAGGAATTGACCTCCCTTGTCGATCTTTACACCCAGATATTTATATTCCGTGGTGCTCTCTATTCAGGTGTTGCCCCAGTACCAAGTTAAGTGCTTTTCCCATTTTTTGCTCACGGTGATGGTCTTTGTGTTGTCGAGGTTTATCGTTAGGCCATTTTCCTTTGAGTAATCGTGATTTGCATTTATAAGATGTTGAAGGCCTACTCTCGTTTTACTAATCAAGACTATATCGTCTGCATATAGGAGACACGGCACTAAGATATCTCCCAATTTTGGTGCATGCGAGTTGCAGGCATATAATCTCGGTATGAGGTCAGCTACAAACAGGTTGAAAAGTGTGGGGGCCAGAACGCAGCCTTGTTTAAGCCCTTTGTCAATTGGAATGCGTCTCGACAAGTATGTTCCGTCGCCCAGTTTAATCTGGACCCAGGTGTTAGTATGCAGGTTAATCAGAAGGTTTAAAAGAGATTGGGGGAGCCCCCAGTTACGAACTTTGGACCACAGTCTGTTGCGTTTTATATGATCAAAAGCTGCTTTATAATCAATAAAGCACGAATGCAGGGAGCTCCTAGTCATTTCCGCCATGTCGAATAGCATTGCCATCGCTGGCCTGGCTGAAGACGGCTGAAATGCCAGAAACCGGTCCTAGGAAGCTTGTTTACGATCCAGGGAAGGCATGGCTTGGTAGTTCGGGCTGGACTGTTCCCATGAGGCACAGGGTCAGACTGATTTGCATATGGCCATGTCTGAACTGGGGTTGCAGAGTGGGCTAAAGAACGGTGATGGACTAAACCCAGATCTGTTGACTGGGTGTGAGTGTTTGATTGGTTCAGATGCTCCGTCCATGACCAGCCCCTTTTGTACCGTATCTCTTGAAGCAGCAGTTGGGTTAAAACAGTAAATATAAACTTCAGACTTGTGTCCGTGGGACTGACGGGAACTGTGATAGCTGACACAAATGATAGCCAGACTGAAAATCAATAAATACAGAAGACGTGTCAATTACACATAGAGAAATTGATTACTGGACATACATTTGTTAGAAACAACAAAGGGTGAAAGCAAGTTACAAATGGATGTAGATAGTAATGCATGCATTGTGGGCGCTGATTTACCTATTCGACAGAAGGTAGAAGGGCTAATTCTTGCTTGTCCAATTTATTTTCATATTGTCTGAAGGGGATGTGGGCATAGTCTCCATATCAAGAGGGGCCTTTGAATCACGAATATTGTGGAGCGCGACATACCGAGTAAGGAAATAACCTTAAAATAGTATATCAGTATGAAGTGAGATGTGATTGACACACAGTACATAAACACCCAGACAAACACGTCCTGCATCACAAGCAATGGTACCACATTAGATTTTATAGCCATACACTGACATGACATGAGAGAATGGCGCTGCTCCAAAAACATATCATTGACAGTTGTATGATTTGGGTACATGGGGGACAGAACTGTGACAAGAGACACTGTGGGAGACTTACCAATGAAGGTGCACATTCACTCAGTTGAATATTGGGTTTCTATTATCTTATTAAACAGCATGATAAATATCCTCAGATTTATGCAGAGAGAAATATAATTAAGCAGATTGCAACTGATCTGCTCAAGGACATGATAGGGTGTGCTATTTTTTCTATTGCAGTGATACTCGAAGTACGGGGGGCGCATGAGACCCTCCTGACCTTTACATGCGGCCCCTTGGGCAGCAGCAGCACTGGGCTCCTGTTTACTTGACTCAGCACTAACATGGGAAAAAAAGTTAAATATACAGCAGGCACATATTTAAAGGTTAATTGCAGTTAGGGAAAGGAAGTATCTAGGCCCTTAACTTTAGGAACACCTTAATTTTTAAAGACAGCCACTATATATACATGGGGAACATCCTTTACAACAAAACTTTTACAACGCAGTGCTGTTACAAAGCAGGTTTTACAACAAAAACCATTACAACGCATTGCGCTGGGGGGCGCTCTAGGATAGGGAATAGATTTAATTTACTATCCAACACCTTCCCTAGTGTCCACGGGGACTGGAGTTGGAATAGTAAATTAAACTATTCACTATCCAGCACCCCAAAGCGCTATGCGTTGTAAAGGTTTGCGTTGTAAAAACTGCGTTGTAACAGCATGCGTGGTAAAAGCATGCGTTGTAACGTCATACATCCTATATACATGCTTTGCTTCCCCTATACCCGCTTTACACCCCACGCTGACATCAGTGCGGCTCTCGGTCATACTATAAGCCAAACTGCAGCCCCTGAAAAAATGTTTGTGAGGGTCAATTATCTGTGGACAATCCACATGCAGGAGCACTGATTGAAGGAGAAGAGAATATGGTGGCAGGTGTGGGATGGGCATACGACAGAGGACATGCAAAGTTAAATATGACATGATATGGATGAGCACAACTGAAAGCTACTCAACCACAATTTAGGTGTGTATTGAGTCAATTGTGTCTTAATATATGTAAAGAAGATACATTAATAGCTGTGCTGTGGTAATTATAGCAAAGGCATACAATTGTCTGTTTTATAGTGATTGATAATAATGTGGCATAACTATGTGGGTGGTAGGGGAACATTTAGATGCCTGTGAAGGTTGTCACCTTGCCACAGAAGATGCCCGTCCTACTCGAGGTGCTACACCCAATGCACTTGATATGCAAACTGTATAACAGGTTAGTGTATGTTAAGATTACTTTAATCAATCTACAATCTAAAGAGACGAGGGGTTCAGCAGGGTGTGAGTGACGTGTAAGACGTGTGCTTCTCTGTGAGGTGGGAGACGAATGTGACATGAGTGGAGAGTTGCAAAGCAGTGGAAAGATGTAGGGGTTTAGGAGGCATATTACCAAGCAATAGCGATAATTATCACTATTGCTTGGTTAGAGACAAAAATTTACCGCTGAGCTGCGGCGATTTTTATCGCAAATAAACCTTGGTATTACCAAGGTTTATCGCAAATGCGATAAAAATCGGCCGCAATGCATGAATATCGCTGAAAAGTCAGCGATATTCATGCATTACCGAGATAATGCTCTTAGCCATGTTATCCACCTCCCATTGGATAACATGGCTAAGAACTGCTCAGGGCAGGTGTTAGCTTTTGGAGATATTCGCGCTTAGCGCGAATATCTCCATAAGTTGGTAATAGGAGATAGCGATGTTAGCGACTGTTTCCAGTTGCTAACATCTTGGCACGCCCACTTTCCATGTCATTAGTGATAAATATCACTGACATGCAAAGTGGGGCCCAAGATGGTCGCTATCTCCTACTAGCTGTCGCTAACTGGTGTTAGCGACAGCTAGGTAATAGGGAGATAATTTTATCTCCGCTTTCTTGGCTTTTAAAGCCAAAAAAGCAGAGATAAACCCCCTTGATAATATGCCCCTAGGTTCGTACCTAGCTTGATGTTGGAAGGTGAAATGGCGATGGAATCCAGGTGAACCAACAGGAATCGTGCCATTTGGTTTTGAGTTCCCCTATGGAGGGTATCTTCACACCTAGTGCAGTGACAATTGAGTCTGCCAGCTCCTTCCACATGGTTGCTATTTCAGTTCCACTGAGGGTGTATGGAGGCAGAGTATCTGGTTGCCTGTAGTGAAATAATACAAAGGTAACTGCAAGGCATGTCTCTTTTCATCATTAGTGGAGTGGGCTACCTTATGCACACTGTAGTAGGTCTCTCTGCCTCCGGTTGTCGTGAAAGTAATGCGGTCTAAAGTGAAGAAGGCAGAAGCCAGGGTGTGGGCTACATTTATGTGTGTTTCCAGGCTTAACATTTGCCAGGTATGTGTGATTTGTATCAGGTGAATGCGGTTTACTTATACACAACCCATTCTGATGTTTCCTTCCTACAGGCAGAGATCCCCACTACAGAAATCCCCGATTATAGCATTAGGATGCCTACAGATTATAGTTTCAGTGGAAAAGTCACCAGTCCCTCCTGTAAGAGGATGTGGACTCGTAGATGCTATTGCTTAACAGAGATTTCTGCCTTGAAATGGTGACTACAATCCAGGTAGAAATTTTCCTGCCAGGCATCGATAAAAATCTAATTGCGCAGTGAATTCTGCACGTAGATTTCTGTACGTAATCAGGGACTTACCGCCTGATTCATCAAGCTAAATTGCACTCGCAAAGGGCAAGATTCTCAGAATCTTGCCTTTTGCGAGTGCAATTTTTGCATTTGGGATTCATCATCCCAAATGCAAAATTCGCTATTTAAGAATTCGCACATTTGCGAAGAATTGAATTTAAGGAATCTCTATTTGAGATTCCTTAAATGCAATTCATGAAGCATTTTAAAATTGCAAAAATGCAATTTTGGGCCGCTATTTACCGAGAGGTCAGACCTCTCGGTAAATAGCAAAAACTTAGAAAAATGCTTTTAAAAGCATTTTTCTAAGTTGCATGTTGCACACACACATGTCCTTTGGACATGTGTGTGCGCAACACCTGTTTCAATTTGCATTTAAGGGGTGCTACAGGGTGTCCACCCCTGGCACCCTTTAAATCGCTATCTTATTTGCGAATAGCAAATTGCTAATCGCAAATAAGGAATACTCCCCATTCATTCCTATGGGCCTTTTGGCCCATAGGAATGAATGGGGAGTTATTCCTTATTTGCGATTAGCAATTTGCTACTCGCAAATAAGGAATGTGTAGGAATCGCTATTTATTTAGCAATTCCTACATGAATACCTTTTTGCGACTCCTTAATAGCGAATGAATCGCTATTAGGGGCTCGTAAAACAGCCCGTTGATGAATAAGGCTGTATGTTTATGATTACACTAATCATGACCATTTATCTAGTGCACAGTTCAGCTAAATAACTTTTGGAAAATAATAATTGATATTAGTTACTATTAAATTCAATGGCACTCATTTCATCATCCTTTGAAGCGTGTACTCTTGATTTAAAATCTCACATGATTCAACCTAATGCCTTGGTATTGAAGTTGTTTCCAGTGAGTTCAAAGCTAATAAACAGTTTCAGCAAGAGTGGCGCTTGCAAATTGCAGACTGCACAAGGATCTCTTCATCAACTGTATCATCCCACTAGAATCTCTTACCAGTATGCTCACCTGTAGCCTGTGGGCATGTCTCAGCCTGAAAGATAACCGTCTAACAGCCAGATTCATCAAGCGAAATGCGCTCGCAAAAGGGCCAGATTCTGAGAATCTGGCCCTTTGCGAGTGCAATTTTTGCATTTGGGATTCATCATCCCAAATGCAAAAATCGGTAATAAAGAATTCGGAAATTTGCGAGGATTAGCATTTAAGGAATCTCTATTAGAGATTCCTTAAATGCTATTCATGAAACATTTAAAAATTGCGAATTCGCAATTTAGGACCGCTATTTACCACGAAGTCAAACCTCATGGTAAATAGCGAAAACTTAGAAAAATGCATTTAAATGCATTTTTCTAAGTTGCATGTTACACACACACATATCCTTTGGACATGTGTTTGCACAACATCAGTGTAATTCACATATCAGGGGTGCTACAGGGTGTCGTTTGGACACCCCTGCACCCTTGAAATCGCATCCTTATTTGCGATTAGCAAATTGCTAATCGCAAATAAGGAATAACTCCCCATTCATTCCTATGGGCCTATGGGCCTGTAGGCCCATAGGAATGCATGGGGAGTTATTCCTTATTTGTGATTAGCAATTTGCTAATCGCAAATAAGGAACATGTAGGAATCGCAATATTTTTTGCAATTGCTACATGAATCCCGTTTTGCAAGTCCTTAATAGCGATTCCTTATGAATCGCTATTAAAGACTCGCAAAACGGGTCTTTGATGAATCTGGCTGTAAGCTATTACATGATCATTGAAATCAGTGACCTCAAGATCACACTGCAGTATCCGTAAGTAATGTGAACACACAAGCTTAAAATGCAATTTGTTTGTGACCAATAAATTAAAACCGAATAGGCTCATTATCACATTTCTCCAGGGCTCTTTTGTTGGGGAGAAGCTGTGGACAAGGTTTATGAATGTGTAAAAATAATGCCTATGTACTTGTGCACCCTAGTGTGACCGTGAATTACTCCGTTTCATAATATCTCAATTTTCTGAGTGCTAGTGGAATCATTTCTGGTGTATCTATATTGTTTTTTTCATTTGCAGCACTGCTGATGATGCTTCAATGCTTATTTAGCGCGCAGACACACTCCTGTGCGCACACAAGAGCGCTTGTTATCAAACAAGGGCCTGTATTTCAGAATGGATGCAAGTGGGAAAGAGAAGAGGAAGTTTTTCAAAGAAAGTATAGTTTAATTGGCTCATCCATCAGCCCTGCATTTATAATAGCTAAGTGATGTTGCAACCAATAATTGACAACCACTGCAAACAAAAGGCTTGCTCAGTAGGCCTGCGCTCTTCCGCTGGGCTCATTAATCAGCACGAGTACAGGTGGAGGAGACCCCAGGCATTGTTCTGAACCGCAGCTTTCATTTGTGCGCGACTAAAATCCTTAAGAATTCTATTTGTGGAGTGTCAACGGGAATGAATGGAGCCCTTTTGTATTATATCATAGTTAAATTGGGAGAAATATCACGGTGGGCTGAAGCAACTGCTGATCAATGAAATGCACTGAGGTTTTCCATAGACTTTCAGTCTGGGGAGCAGCAATAAATGCATCAGGACAAGAAAAAAGTGATTCTGGGTCCCTTTTGAAAGATTTGTTATCGCACTAACCGCAACAGAGCAGGCATAGCAGTTAGCATTCCCTGCAACACGCCAGGTATAGCGGTCAGCATGCCATGCAACAGAGCAGGCATAGCGGTCAGCATGCCCTGCAACAGAGCAGGCATAACGGTTAGCACTCACTTCAACAGAGCAGGCGTAGCGGTTAGCACTTCCTGCAACCGAGCAGGTGTAGCGGTTAGCACTCCCTGCAACCGAGCAGGCATACCGATCAGCATGCCCTGCAACAGAGGAGGCATAATGGTTAGCGGTCCCTGCAACAGAGCAGACAAAGCGGTTTGCATTCCTGCAACAGAGCAGGCATAACGGTTAGCACTCCCTGCAACAGAGCAGGCATAGCAGTTAGCATTCCTGCAATAAAGCAGGCATAACGGATAGCACTACCTGCAACAGAGCAGGCATAGTGGTAAGCATTCCTGCACCAGAGAAGGCATAGCGGTTAGCACTCCCTGCAACAGAGCAGGCATAACGGTTAGCACTCCCTGCAACAGAGCAGGCATAGTGGTTAGCATATACAATACATATTCAATACAATCATGATTTACACCGATTAGTTTGCTTCCTCGTGGTTTCTAAGCCTTGAGGTTACGTAGTTTTCAGCCCCGCTTCGCTATAGTCGCCATTTTGTGTTTAGTCGCCATTTTATGTTGCCTGACTCAGGCAGCACGGCTAACGCGGTAAAATGGTCTTTCTGCCGTTTTCAGCTGCTCCATGTTTTTCTCGTTAAAGAACAACCTTTGTCCTTGTGTGCGATACTGATGTCAGGGTCTGGCCGAGTTCGCAAAGCCATGTCTAGACTGATTAATACATGACTTACTCCACCGTTTGGGTCCCACCATTCTTCTCTACCTTATCTTCACTATTCTCTTCGTGTGTTCTCTTGTTACATAGCCCTTCTTTTGAAGCATTCTACACATGTTTTGCCACCTGCAAATTGAATTACGGGCACTAGTGTTGATTAACCTGAGGGGAGGAGAGCACACGGGGTCTGAAAGGAGGGTGTGTTTTAGACATCCGATAGCTTGTTTTCGAACTATTCCTATTTGTCAGTTTTGTGTATATTGGGAGTTGTCATTGTAAACTTGTGTTGTATAATAGACTGTGCGCCACGGATTAAAGTGGCAGTCTCTTGAGAACCTACCTGTGGGGTACTTCTTAGACAACTGTGCTTAGCTGCTGCTAATAAATCTACTTTTCTACGCCTAACAGAGTGTCTCGTGTCTCTGTCGGTCGAGGCAGGTGAACTCGGAGATCTTAGGCGTGCCCTGCGCCGCCTGGCCCATAAGGTCAGGTTCTCCAATTGGCGGCCCAACGTGTGGGCGACTTCAGCGGTAGTAGTTTTGCCCGAGAGTCGTGAGGAGCTTGAGGCACGTGAGCGACCCCTGCATGTCAAAGTGGACCAAAGGTCTTTTGAAGCGTGGCTACTCCTTCCCGACGACTGCTGACGACTGCTGCCCTGACTGTCGCACCTGCCTTGGCCCTTTGGTGATGATTGGTATCGCGAGACGTTAGACGGACATCTGTTGGCGTGAGAAAAGCATTTAGTTAAGTATTTGTGGGTAGCACCCACTCTCTTTGTTTTTGTATTTTGTTATTCGATTAGCACGCTAACCGAAGCCAAGGGGTAAGTACGCTTGTGCTGTGACTCTATTGTCTGAAAATCCCTTGACGTTTGTAAGGAAGTCCAGTTTGTTACGAAATGCCTGGATTTAGTACGTTTAAGAAATGTTGTTGTTTTGGTTGTTCTAGGGATTCCCGACTGGAGGATTCTTGTCCGATTCCTCCAGTTGCAACTCCTACTTACGAACTTGATTCAAAACATGGTCTGGGTCCTATTGTTTTTAACGAAACATGGATCCGATACACTAGGAAGGATGGTGTTTTGCAATGGCCACAAAATGGTTCTTTTGAGCCCGATATATAAGATAATTTGGAAATGATTCTATTCAAGAGAAAAGCCCGGCCGGCAATGTTTGACTCCTTTCGCCTATGGCGTAAGGAAGCCAAACAGAAAGAAATTAAGCAAATGAAGAAAGATAAGAAAGAGCAGAGTATGTCGATTCTACAGGCTGCCCAACAATTTAAAAATGACGAAGCTGATCAGGTGATTGAGGTGTCGGAAAGACAACATCGTATGGCAATAGATAGATGCTATCCTGTATTACCTACTGTATCAAAGGGTAAAACCCCTGATGATGATTCTTTTATGTCCCATTTGTTGACATTACCTCCACCTTATGTGTCAGGTGCTAATGCACCGCCATTGCAGCCTGCTGTTAATCCAGCTGCTTTGGTTCCTGCACAGTTGCCTATTCCTGTGATTCCACCTCCGCCTCCTTTGCCAGCGACATCTGTACCCCAATCTCCTGTGCCTCTGCCTTCTCCATCTGTCGTTTCCTTTGCTACAGATGCTTCACCTATTTTACAGAATACGTTGTCTCCTGTTTTGGTGTCAGATTCCCCTACAGCCCGACAACGTTTAGTCGATACTGTTTCAGGTATTTTGTCACCTTTTCTTAGGCCTCTTTACTTTTCTCCTGCGTAGTCTAGGAGACAATCCCGTAGTCAGTTTCCGGATTTGGAAGAACGGACTAAATTAGATTCTCTTGCCCGTAATTGGATAATGAGTAGTGTACAATATAGTATACGTGATATTTTAGATACTTTCCTTCAATGGAACGCGCCCACACAGAGATACATATTTAATGTTATGTGCAATACTCTGATTAAAGAATGGGGAGACGTGGATCTAGACTCACCTCCTCTGGATTTATTTGAAATACAGGATCAATTTGATAAGGGACTCATTGTGGGTCCTGCTGTAGAGCATGCTGTTCAGAAGCTTGTTACTTTTCGATCTACCTTTTTCTCTCAAAGTTCTCTTGAGCCTGATCCCGCGGTTCGTCGTAAGACGGCACAATATCCTATGTGAGAAGTTCCTCCGATATGGAGAGATGAGGTTCCTCAAGCAGGTGCTAATCCAGGTGTTCCTGCTCATTTTCAGCGTATATGGGTACATGACCCTTAGAAAAGTCAGAAGTATTGGCACTTAAACAGTCTTTACCGGACCCCTGTAAGAATCCTGCTGGGTATTATAAAGAGCTGTCTCAGACTGTTGACGCTTGTATTATGAATTTGGCAGATATTGACTTACTTATGGGAAATATAGTCCCACAAGCAATATGGACCAACATTCGTAGGCAGGATCATGCTGCAGCCTTAGGTGGTGATTGGGCTGCCATTACAGCTGCGGATGCAGGACAAGTAGGTGGTGCCAAACCGGATGTCTTGATTACGGAATTACCTGGAAAAATAATAGATTTGATGAAAACAATGATGCCTGCGGTGCGCGTTAACTGGGATAAGTTAGCGGCGTGTAAGCAAAAGACGCGTGAAAGTGTCTCCGACTTCTTTACTCGTTTCGAGGAGACTTTCATCGACCATAGTGGGCAAGACATGAGTACTGAAGGTGGACAGCGATTATTCGTAGACAAATTTGTTTTTAATTTACTTCCAGAATTATCGCATAAATTAAAACAATCGGAGAGTTCGTGGGCTGTCTCTTCCACTGCTCAGATATTGGCTACTGCTCAATATTATGAGAATCGGGATAAGGAAGATAAGGAGAAAGCGGAGAAAAAGACTAAAGACTTAAAAATGACGGTCCTTCTGCGACAGGCTTATCCCCCTCGTTCTGCTCAGCCCCAATTTCCACAGCCCCCACAGTTTCAGAGGTTGTTACAGAAGCCAGTACACTCAGTTCCACGAGTTCCATTGGGCCCTAATTAATGTGCCTATTGTAAGGAAGATGGTCATTTTAAGAATTCCTGTCCAATTTTATTACAGCGGTATGGTGGACCATTAGCGCCACGGGGTCGTGGTGATTCTCGATCCATATCTAGAGGTAGGGGTCATGGTGCGTCGATGCAGGAACGTCGTCCCTCTCCCCCTCAGGATTCTACAAATTACTTTGATCAGCACAATTCTCAATCTGCACAATACTACAATGATGACTATTGTTTCGATAATGAGGACGTTGATTTTCATACCAGCTAGGACAGCCATAGGCAAAGTAAAGGAGTCGTATCAGTTCCAGTAGATCAGGAAGGACCTTATGTTAATGTTATGACATTGGGTGTTACAGAACCATTTTTCTTGGATACTGGTGCTATGAGAAGTTCCATAATGCATTCTAAACTCCCTGGGGCACCTTTGTCTGGCTTAACTAATGTTTCTGTGGGATTCTCTGGCGCCCCAGTTTCAAATCCTATTTCTCACCCTTTGCCCATTTCCATTGGTCCATACGATTTGGAAGCTCCACTCCTTTTAACCACAGGATGCGGAGAGAATTTATTGGGTTTGGACTTATTGAAACGTCTACATGCTACACTGTATTGTTCACCCTCTGGCGTGCACCTCACCTTGGGTGATAAACTAACTTCTCCGATGTATGTATCTAAAGAACAGCTACCACCCGAGTTGCGTTCACTTCCTGCTACACTTTGGGCTGTGGGTCCGAATGATGTTGGCTTATTGCAAATTCCACCATATGTGATTACTGTTAAAGACAATGTTAAGATGCCACGTGTTCCTCAATATAAAATATCTAGTGATTGGTTCAGAAGGGTGTGGTTGAAGAGACTAGAGGGAATGTTTGCAATAGCCCTGTTTTACCTAGTCTCAAACGTACTGATCACTCTCAGCCACCCGTGTACCGTTTTGTAATTGATCTTCGAGAGGTCAGCTAAATTGTTGTCCCTCAGTTCCCTGTTGTGCCAGATATAACAGCTTTGCTTACTATGATTCCTGCTTCAGCAGTCTGGTTCTCGGTTATTGATCTTAAGAATGCTTTCTTTAGCATTCCTATTGCTGAAGAAAGTAGGGATATCTTTGGCTTCTCTCTCGGAGGCCGAAGCTTTCGGTTTAAGCGTGCACCTCAGGGCTATTGTGAAAGTCCTTCCATATATAGTCAAGCTTTAAAGTCTCAGCTTGACACCTTTTCTTTACCCTCCGGTGCCACTCTTATCCAATATGTGGATGATTTGTTGATCGCTGCTGATTCGGAAAATGTTTGTAAAACTGCAACTGTATCGCTCTTACGACATTTGTCTGATTAACATCATAAAGTATCATCTTCCAAGTTACAATATTGCCGACAAGAATTACCTATTTAGGTCATCTCTTGTCGAAGGAGGGAAGGCGATTGACTCCAGAATTGCACGGATGCCTGTGCCAACCACACAAAGAAAAGTGCGTGCTTTCTTAGGCATTACCTCTTACTGTAGACAGTGGATTCCAAATTTTTCCCTACTTGCTAAACCTCTGTTGGCACTTACACTTAAAGATACGCCCCAGCCTCTGCCTTGGACTGATGAATGTCAAAAGAGTTTGACAGATTTACGTACTGCCTTGTGTTCAGCTCCTGTGTTGGGTACTCCAAATTACAGTAAACTTTTCACGCTCTATGTCCATGAAAGGGAAGGTTGCGCATTATCAGTATTGACGCAACAATTCGGCGACAAACAAAGGCCGTGTGCCTATTTTTCTGCAACATTAGATCCAGTAGCTAAGGTATTACCTAGTTGCCTTAGAGTAACAGCAGCAGCGGCAATTTCTATTCGTCAATCTGCTGTACTGCTAGATCATACTCTTAATGTTATGGTGTCACATGCAGTAGATACTCTTCTTAACAGGACAAAAACTCAGCACTTAACGAGTGCTCGCTTGTCTGGATATGAGTTCACACTTCTAGCTAGCCATATACACATAAAAAGATGTAATGTTCTGAATCCAGCAACATTGTTGCCTATTTTGGATGCAAACCATGTACAAGATCAGCATGATTGTTTTCTTCGCACTGAAGAAGAAACAAAGGGTCGAATAGATCTGAAGGATACACCACTTGTGGATCCAGATGGGAATGATACATAATATGGGGGCCCCTGGTACATTACTGCAGTCTGGAAGTGTGAACCTGAACAATACACCAACAATAATAAAAGGGCTGGCTGGTGAAAGGAATATGGAAAAGGGAAATGGAACTAGGACACAGCTAAAATCCCCAATAACTAGGCACGATGCGACATCGGTCAGGGTAGAAGTGACAAAAGAAAAATCTATAGGAAGAACAAGAAATTACTTGGGTAATAGTCAGGCATGTGACACAACACCAAGAGTACGGGTGATACACAAAAATCTAAATAGTTCACAAATGTTAGCTCTACCGCTGGCCGCTACGCCATATACCGTAATCTCAGCTAATGTTCCAGTTCCTTTTTCAGGGAAAAATGAAACCTGGTTTCCTTTATGGTACAGAGCCATACACTACTTAGGAAGCAGAACAAAACTGACTAATGTAATATAGAAATTAGATCACCATGCACAAGAGTCACAGATCTATAATTTATCTTTACGTCCAATCAGGATACATGAATCTAGGGCTGCCTGTTCCTTAAGGGAAGGGGCAGTAATGTGACTAGCTGCAGGTGACACACTTTGATCCTGTATATCTCTTTTATTTTTCTTCAATACCATTATAGCCAAAATAGACATGCACTGGTGAAGTGTTGTCTCTCATGTTCACAGCATGAAAATATCATATCTGTAAAATTTAGTATCAGAGCAAATCCACCCAACTGTGTGTAGCGATATGCATCGTCATGAAGAACCCTTCACAACACAGGGGAACTTGTAATAGTATCAAAAGCAGCAACATAAAACAAAAACATACATAAAATGAGAAAAACACACACGTCAAGCCATCAGATATACGTGCTGTATACCAAGCACAAAAAGCATAGACAAAACAATAGCATATGTAAATGAGCGGTGACGCACGCACTTCATGCAGCCCAAAACCCAATATTCAGGCCTGCTTAATTTGTCAGGCTTAAAATCAAAATGACACTTTCTTTTACTTTCCTCACCCTCCTTTTGACAGCTGGTCACCAGTTAGTGGTGATCGGTTGTCAAATACAACTTACTGTGTCGCTTCTGACACACAGGACCAGCAGGAACAACTCATAGAAGGACAAAATGCAAAAAACATGAAAAACACACGCACATTTTTTCCCTCAAAGGAGTCATACAAAAAACTCATCTTGTCTCAACATACTGCTGATACTTCACATAACACACAAAATATCAACTGTAACTAACCATCTTAAATTAAGGCAACCACATGGACACTATTTTGCAAAAGCAGAAATATGAATGTATCACCCCCTTTGAGGCCCTGCTTTTCCAAGCAATGATTTCTCCATCTGTTTACACTCACTCCTAACTCCCACCTCACTGACCTCAAGGTCAAAATCTGCCTTGCGCTCTGCGCTCCTCAGCCCTTTTTCCTCACCCTGAGGCTGTCAAAGACAAAAAGCCTTTCCAACTCTTTCTAACCTGCAATAACCAACCCTATCCAAAACCACGTACCACATACCATATATATTACTGCCTTTAGGGGCCACAATCCACTCCTATTCCCAGACTCAAAAACATCTACTGTGAATAATTTGCAGAACTCAACAACACAACATACCAGCTTTAGAACAAATGCTTGTTACCATCCTACGCAATGGTACTCATTTCATGAACCTTAAATGGATGAACGTCTCAGTAGGTCCAGCTAGAGTTAAAACCTTCCACTCAAACCTCTGCACCAGGCACATTGGCTCACTGAGCCATTAAAAGCAACCCCAAATGGGAACAACCTGCAAATTTGTATTATACCTAAATGTATGCATTTACTGATGTCTAAGGCACTTTAAAGTTATTGTAAATGGCAAGAATGCTGTTTGAATAGTCTATTTTACCCAAATTCGACTTTGATATTTGGGACACTTAAAAATAAATATCCTATAATTGTGTTACATATTAATAATCCTCAGAATGTACTTTACAGATTGCAGAGATTGGACATGAGACATATCTCATGCAATTCCTTAGAAAAAATTAGGTTTTTTAAGCCTGCGCCAAGTGAAATTCCATATGCTAATGTCCTCATTATGCAGTACAACACAACTTGAATTAAATTAGGAGGTCACCGTATGAGTATTAAGCTTTATGAATAGTAAAAAACGAATTTTGAAGCACTTATTTTTAATAATTATTTTGCAGAATTAATAATTATTTTTAATAAACCCAATCATTTTTGATAATTCCACATATAAAAGCAAGCTGTATCCCTTGCCTATCATTTTAGACGCATTCATTTGTAAGCCTAAGCACAGAAGCCTAACTTGAAACATGACAAATTTTTGCGCCACTTTTTTTTTTTAAAAAGGACAATTATTATTTAGCAACAGAACCAAGAATATGCTTACAGAAATGCTTAAAGAGAGGAAAACCCTTAATTGAAATGTCTTCCTGTAATACAAAATAATAAACCTTAGTTTTGGAACCTTTTTAAAACAACATTCTAAAATGCAAAGATTCACCCGTGTTTAACTGAGGGCGAAGTCCTGGCTTGAGTAAATATTCCTGTCTATTCTGTGACCTACAAAGACAACAGCTATATGCTCAGCGGCAATAAAAGCTCTCCTCTCAGTATTGTAACATGAGCATGGTGGCAGTCTTTTTCAAACTAAGAGGTATCAATGCGTGTTCTATAATATGCGTTTGAGTTCAGCAAAAATTTACTTCAGCTGAAGTGTTTGCCTGTTAGTATCTAATACAATGTATGTAAGTAAAAAATACTATAAGTTTATTTTTCTACAAAAACACACAATGGGGTCGATTCCGATCCGGTAAAATAATCCGGCGTACGAATCGTATCCGGAGCCGTTTCCGTACGACTCGTACAGACGCCGTACGACCGGACGATTCCGATCCCGATCGGCCGACCCGTACGCGATTCGTACGGTACACGTCGATTCGTACGGAAAAGCGCACGCTCACCTACACACCGTACGGCGTGTACCCCCCATGATCGCAGGGGTACGCCGCGTACCCCTGTGGTCATGCGGGGTACGTGCCGTACACCCAGCGTACATGGGGTACGTGCCGTACACCCACTGTACATGGGCTACGGTGCGTACCCCATGTACGCTGGGTGTACGGCGCGTACCCCGCATGACCACAGGGGTACGCCGCGTACCCCTGTGATCATGGGAGGTACGCGCCGTACCCGGGGGGGCTTCCGTACCTGTTTCGGCGCGAACTCTGCGTTTACGACTGTTTTCGGCTCCCGTAGGAAAAGGGTCGTACGGCGCGTACCCGACACGGATCGTACTTGCTGGGTCGTAAAAACGTGCCGCGATGTCGCGTACTGCGGGTTCCGAGTGAGATTCGTACGGAGATTTGAGTCGTACGGAGTCCTGTACGACTCGTACGGAGTTCGGCACCTAGTACGGATCGTACTTCATCGTACGTACGGGACGTCTACGGATACGATTCGTACGGGGAAAAAACTCTCCGTACGACCATTCGGAGCGCATTTTACCGGATCGGAATCGACACCAATATAGTTTTTGAGGCCTCTTTATTCCTAGTGAATGTGAATTTCATTTTTTTTTTAAGCATTTAGACATTTTGCTTAATAGACTGAAAGCATCCAAAAAAAACACAAACACACATTGAGCTCATTTCAGACAAAAACAGAAAGGGTCAAACACTCAGGACACACAATACAGCGCGCTTTAGCCATTTATTTCATAAATAGCGCCATCGCTATTTACTTACAGAAGTTGCACTAATGGGAAAACCACATAGACATTTAAACACACATTTAATCCACAAATCAATACTCAGGACAGAAACAAAAGACAGCCCACAGACTGTACTTAAACCAAACCATTTGTATATACTAGTTGTAAGTCATATTTACAAGAAGCGCTTCTCAATAGTGTTCCAAAGGACTGCAAAAACAGCCCAACAGCAAAATACACTCAATTCACTAGCTTTGGCTAGCAGAACACCAAAAATCGCTCTGCATATCTCCATTCATAAAATTGCACAGAACAAAGGATCCTTGTTTGTATTTTGTCATATTTTAATTCCCTGGGGATACAGAATCACCAAGGAAGAAATATGTTTTTAAACCTAAACCTATTTAGGTATTCCCTCTAGAGGAGCCGGCTAATTTACTTCACATCACACTATGGTACCTTTCAAAAAAGCAACACATTCTTCGATGTGAGCTTGAAAACAGGCATGTCAAAAATATTGCAGACTATGCAAATATTATAATCAAAGTAGTGCTTAAGGTACTCTTCGTACGTGCACCGTTCAACAAAATCAGATAGAGAAAAATCTCCTCATTACCTGCCTACACAAATTGCAATTTGCATATCAAATACATACATATTCAAAGTTGGCCAACACAAATTCCAAAATTCCAAAGCTACAGTAAGCGTTACTAAACTACCTTACTCGTACCAATCAAAATGTTGTCCAAATTCTAACTGCCAAGTTCTAAATGACCTAATGGTCTTTTTTTAGAATACTCTCGCCAAAAAGGTTCTCAGTCAGGAGTGACATCATGTGGAGGATCAAAATCAGGAAGATCAGAAATATACTGGGATGCAGAGACAAAGAATCCCCAGAATCTCCGTGCACAGAGCCTTAGTAGAGTCCTGTCCTATCCTCCTCAGTAGATTTCAGTCTCCAGACAAGATCACTCCCTCAGATAGTCACTTCTCTGATGAAGCCCCACATTGGACACCAATTGAAGAACTCAAATCTTCCTTCTCAGGGGTCTCACTAATACAAAGAACTTGACACAGAAGCTGGAATATAAAATAAACTCAAATGAGTGAGACTACGTCACACAGAAGCCTTAGCAACTGAATGAGGCAGTCTTAAGAGTACAGAACACTGGGGTCTTATATATATGTGAGGGTTGCAAACTCAGCATAAAAGTAAGGGGCAGTCCTAGCTCATGCAAGCATGCAAAATGCCTAATATGGACATGCAAGATCTGCCAAATATTAGTGAATAGGAAAACATTCAAAACAAGGCATCATGTAACCAGAACGTCCCCCTTGAGTCGTGTTTTTGCCCAACCCCATAAGTCAATCAATTACAGCACATATAGGTCAATCAGAAATGGCAGAACATGTCTGTATGCTTCAACAGAAAGGTTGTGTAATAGGAAAACACTGGGAGAGAATAGCGAAGGCCAAAACATAAGATACGACAAGAGAAGAATACTAAAGGCTAACAGATAGTTGATACAGGGATTAGGTAGTCCAGACAGGAATTAGTTAGGCCGGCTGGTGTCTGCGATTGGTTTCAAAATAAGGACAGGGGGGGGTTTCGACACGTTGCAGTCCAAAGGGCAGAGACACTTCGTTCATCAAGCAGCCTGTGTAAAGGCAACACAAAATGACAGTGAATGTAAGATGGAGTCAAAATTAAAGAACCTCACTTAAACCCTCCACTATATCCAGGGAAAGCTTGGAGGAATCGTGTGATCTTATCGCTGACTTCTTTTCAGAGAAGGTGGCCACGATATATTCCTCCTTTCCGGGAACTAAAAGAAGGGGTACAGAGTTTGTGGAGCCCAAGGGGAGTGACGGGGAGAGCATAGGTTGGAGAATTTTTTCACCCCTCCACCCGAGATGCTCCAGAACATCTGCAGGTCCAAAGTCAAGGTCACCAAGGGACCCCGCCTCGCCCAAATTGCTTGTGGAAAGTTTTGACACTCTTGAGCCCTACATCAGGCATCTGTTAGATGTGTCATTTAGTACACATACGGTGCCTGATGGTTGGAAACAGGCGGTGGTACTTCCCCTGCAGAAGAAGCCCAATGTTAGTATGGAGAAACTGGACAACCTCTGTCCCATATCGCTGCTGCCTTATTTGGCCAAAGTGGCTGAGAAGGCCGTTAATCTTCAACTTATGGCCTATGTGGAGGAAGCCAATCTCCTCCATCCAACGCAGTTAGGGTTTAGATCGCTCCACTCAACTGAATCAGCCTTGCTTATGGCCACTGTGACCATCAGACAAGGAGTAGATGAGGGACAGACCATGGCTCTCATCCTCCTGGACCTGAGTGCCGCCTTTGACACTGTAGCACATTTCACCTTACTACAGGGTCTGAGTAAGGGCGGGGTCTCAGGCGCAGCGCTAAAGTGGCTTCAGTCCTTTCTGACGAACCGCAAGTTCCAGGTCACACAGGGAGATCACTTTTCCAGCGCAAGAGATTTGGATCAGGGTGTACCCCAGGGTTCTACCCTGAGCCCCACCCTATTTAATCTCTATGTCTCGCCTGTGGCGAGTATAGTCGAGGGATATGGAATGCAAATTGTGTCATATGCCGATGACACACAATTGGCCATCTCGCTATCACAGGCTCCTGATCTGACCAACGTCAGAGCTTGCATGCAGGAGCTTGCCTCCTGGATGGATAACAACTGCCTGAAGTTGAATGACAGCAACACTGAGGTGCTCGTGGTGGGAGGGGGGCCTTCGGTGTGGTCATCGGCCTGGTGGCCAACTTGCCTAGGACCAGTCCCTAAACCATGCCAACAGGCTAAGAACCTGGGTGTGTGGGTCGATTGGGACCTCACATTTGCTCCTCAGATCAGTCGTGTGGTGGGGGCCTGCTTCGGTATCCTGAAAGGTCTCCGTAAAATCATTTACCTCCTCCCCTCTGGAGCTAGAAGGACGCTGGTGTACGCCCTCGTTACCTCACGATTAGACTATGGCAACCTATTGTATTTAGGGGCCATGGTTAAGAGCCTTGACCGTTTGCAGGTGCTGCAAAACGCAGCTGCTCAGCTGGTCCTGAGGCTTCCAAGAAGAGCTGCGTCGAATTCGGTTCTGGAGGCTCTTCATTGGCTGCCGGTTAGGAAGAGGATTGTGTACAAGGCTCTATGCACATGTCATCGGATCATTCAGGGTAGGGGGCCTAGACCTTTGCAAGCCTTAATTACAACCTATAAGCTTGCTCGCTCCCTCAGGTCTACGGGTACTGGCTTGCTGGTGATCCCCAAAATTAAAAAGGCCCGTATGGGAGGCAGATCGTTCCGGCTCCTGGCAGCTAAGAACTGGAACAAACTTCCCGGCGAGCTGCGTCTGGAACCTTTGGAGGCTAGGTTCAGAAGCAAGCTTAAAACCACCCTGTTCCTGCAATAATATGTAGGGGTGTTCCAGCACAGGAAGGGGTGGGGTGCCTGCAATACAGTGGGGGCTAGGGGGCTTCTCACTCACCATAGTGCGGGGACACGCCGGTGTCCGTAACCAGGCGCTTTATAAGACTCCTTATTATTATTATTACTATTACTACTATTTATACAAAAGTGCCGATTTCGTGGGAACTTTTGTAAAAATTGCAGTATTTTTACAAAAGTGCCGATTTTGAGGCAAACCGCAATATCGCGAAATCCTGGAGGGTCTGTCCAAAGGTCATCTCTTGTGCTCCTCGAGGGCGCCTCTAGTGCCCCGTGACAGACTATTAACTGGTTTGCACAGCATAGAACTCTGGCGGTATACCCACTCAACACTCCTATTTATATCCTGACGGGCAGCAGCCGTTGGATAGATTTAAGGTGCTGTGGCTGTACTCAGGAGGGGTGGCTTCTGACATCTATGGAAATAATGTTCAGTGACCTATGCCAACAAGAACCCATTTGTGGTTTATGGATTTTAATGAATGGCATTGTTTGCAGAATAATTCTTATGTCTGAGATCAGAACTCCTGCACAGAAAAAAACCTCTTCTCTGGCCTCTCTTATTTTTAAATTGATATTAACTCTAATCAAAACATTTCCTCACAACATAGAATCTCAGCAAACAAATATCCTTTCTTTTTTGTTTTATTTATTTATCAAAAATAATTTTTATATGGTTGTTTTTTATTTTCACAAATTGTTTTATTTCAATTATATAAACAAAGCAATTTATTCATAAAATTAAATCACAGTATTATTCCAATTAGGAGAAGAGAAGCATCTTTTAACTTTTCTAAACCATAGTTTATATTTACAGTTCATAATTGGATTACCTGCCCTACTTATTGAAAGTATGTAGAACTATTAAAAATGGAAATTATTGACCTAAGTTACATATATGATGGCAGGATGGTGAAAATTATTTTTTATGTGTTGCAAACCTTGTGATAGTACCATTTGTAGGGCAAAAAAGCCCACTTTTTTTATCAACTCGTTTCTGTTTTCTTTTTGACTGTTGTCACATTGTGATTATTTTCTCAGACTGCTCAAATGTAATTGAAAATATTATTACACTCTCCAACAGGTCTAAACGTGACTAAAGTTGGTCTGGATATCTTTTGTGGAAAACATGTTATGGATGCTGTAGGTCAAAATGCACCAAATATTTAAAAACAAGCTGATGGGCTGGATGACAATTTTTGTCATCTCACAGGTGGTGAGATTATTAGAATATAATAATATTTTGTAGACTTCTTGGTTATAAAATCATAGAATACATAGTAAAATCAACACTACAAATCTACAAATATAACATTTCATTATAAATATTAACATTACATGCATGCATTAAAACATAGTGCTACAACAAGAGAAATTCTGATGGACCCAATTTCTAACAAATAAAGCTCCTTTTTCTACCCTTGTGCAAAATCCTGAAATGACCTCCCCCTCCACCTTTGTACCAACCCATGCCTTAAGGACTTCAGGAAGCAGGTCAAGACTTGGCTCTTCGACCACCACCTTTCTGAACGAGGCTTGCATTTCCATCCAGTGCCTTGAGACCTCTTGAGGTGACAAGCCACTCTCTACAAGAACCTCAGATTGATTGATTGCAATATGCTCTCAGACCATATGTTAACTTAATTAATGCGCTATACCAGATGAATCTTTTATAAAATAGAAAACGAAAATATGTATTTGGTTACTATAAACTGTATATTTGCTATAAAGTATATCAAGGGGGCCAGGTATTTAAAGCGCTCCTTGTTTACATGAACTGAGATGCCTTAAATTTGTTTATTGCTGTCGGAAATCACATCATAGTTTGTTGATAGTGATGGAGCAAGGTTTCAATCGTAAAGAGACTTGCTTGTACTCAACCCTCTCCAAATAAACTGTAATACACTAATACACATGTTTTGTCTTATTAACAATGCAAAACACAACATTTCTAGTAAGTTGGGGAAGCTTGCATATGTGCTTTTATTAACCGTAACTCGATTAACCCAAAATGGCTGCCGCAACGCGGGAATTTTTCTGCCCATGCGTGACATGACGTACTTTCTGCTTTGGTGGGAAAAGTTTGCTTCTGCGCACTAGAATTAAAGATGGCTGCTCTATGTTCTAGGGCGCTAACGCATTGCTGCTTTCACTAAATTGTTCGTTCTGCCTAATGCTGTAGTTAAAATAAAGTAATAGGAATAGAGTAGAGATAAGTGGTATACAGTGCATTCATTTGTTCTTTGTTCTAAAAGTATTCTTCTTTGACTTTGCTATTAGCTCGTGTTTGGATCAATCAAGTACAATGTTGCTCCATCTTTGGTCCCGCGACTGCGCATGTTCTACGTTTACCCGAGTCTACAAGCCATGGCATTGAACACCGGCCAACTCCTGACTCGCTAGAAGATGCTTATGGGAACCTTACCTCTTGACCCTTTAAAAGGAAGCTGAACAAATTGTTATATTACATTGTAATTCCTATTGATACATTCACTGCCAGGTGGAATAAAAGTGCATGTGAAAATAAAATCATGGGGGAGAACATTATTTTGAATATTTGACTGAAATGACTTCATAACTAGTGTGGTGTGATGACCTCTCCTCGTCTTTTGACCAATCGAATTGAGGGAATACACACATTTGCAACATTGGGGGGTGGTACACTGCCCTGGAAAATGGTATAACTAAGGTAGGCTTAGCTAGTTAGATTGTCTGACTTGTCCGAATAGCTGACCTGTCACAGACCCAACTCACTCAATAGGCGATCGAGAGTAGAAGTGCTGGCGGAACACTCTGTGGGAGAAGGTTTGATAACCCAATCGGGGTCTGACTGTTAGCTGCAGAGAGGGGTGTAACGCTGGCGTTGCACTTAGCTGTGGGTGCCGGTCCTGACCAGTGGTGGTGCAGTCCTGATCCAATTTGGTCCGTACTTATCCTGATTCTGGTCTGCACCTGTTCTATCCTGTTGGCACCTGAACTATCGGGGTCCTGTCCTTTATCCCAGCCCATGGCCAGGGTTGGTCTTCACACCATTCAAGGTAAATATAAAAGCTGTGTGGGTATGTCATTGTGCTGTTTCCCTCTTCTTACCCTTCCTATGTTTCAATGCTTAAAGAAAGTCTCATAATATTTCCGCATCATTTTGCTTTAATTTTATTTTTCTAATTGATCAAGCTCTGACTGATTTAGTATGGACTCTGACATTTAAGAAAATATTTAGATAAAGCGTTTAAATCTTTACAGAGTCTGTGGTTATTTTATGAGTGCAAATGTTTATTTGCTACCTATTTTCTTGCTAACTCCCTTGATCCCTTAGGACTCTAGGTACCGGTGACTAGGATTGGTAAGTCATAGGTGTAGGTCCTAAAAGGTTAAATAAAATCCTGATTTAGCGTAGGTTTACCTGTTATAAAAGTTGTATATGTTTTATAGGCCCAGGTGAGTATGGTAAAACCTCGAGCAGGTGAGCCCGCGCTCTATCAATAGTGATGTAATGATACCTATTATAATTTTCTACAATTGTTATTACTCTGAAGCAAGTATTTCTAACATTTAGATGTCTGTCTGATGCCACAAATTACATGCAATAAGGTGAAATGCAAATCCGTCATTTAGTGCTATATTTTAGCATGAAATGCATCCTTGCATTTCAAGCAAAAAAAATGCAAAGAAATATAAATGCACCATGAACAACAACCACTCATGTTCTGTTGCTCCCATGTGTCCACGGTTTATTCTTACTGCAAATGGATCAGACACCGTTAATTTTGTACCGCAATGTTGTGTTTTTGTGTGCTGTGGCGCAATCATGTAATTTCGGAAGTAACAAGCATAGTGTGAAATTACCGAAGTAACAGGAATTACACCAGCATAATTTGAACAGGTCAATGTACAATAGAATTAGCACCACCTTAGCAGTAAGTACTATAAGCAGGGGAATCGTAGATAATCCACAATATTGCCGGTTAAAGCATACTAGACCTAATGTGGCTCCTCTGCTTTAATTGATACTTGTTTAATGCGTTAACTAAATGTTAGATGTTGTTAAAAACAATTCAGAAATATTTATAACTGTTCACAACTTCGAGGCTTCTGTTATTTGTAGACCAGCTACCTACAGGTTCCTCTGTCTGCAACACCTTGGCCTCATTGATAATATTCTCCAAATGTATTTCCTATACAGTAGATTTTGAAAGTAGTTAATTTGTGGTAACCAGGACATCAGACAATAACAATGCATTTTGGGGCATATTATCAAGGAGGGCGATAAGAGATTATCGCCAAGCGTCGATAATTCTATCGCCCTATTAGCAAGCTGTTGCTAACAGCAGTTAGCGACAGCTTGTAGGCGTTTGGGGCACGCTTTGCATGTCAGCGATATTTATCGCTAATGACATACAAAGTGGGCCTACCCAACCTGTTAGCGACTAAAAACAGTCACTAACATCGCTATCGCCCATTATCAACGCAGGCGTAGCGATGGAAATATTTACGCTAAGCGCGAATATCTCCAAAAGCTAAGGCCTGCTCAGACCAGTTCTTAGCCATTATTTCCAATGCGAGGTGGATATTATGGCTAAGACCCTATTGGCATTAATGTGTGAATATTGCTGTATTCTCAGCGATACTCACGTATTTCGCCGCTATCGCCAGATATTTTATCGCTTTAGAGATAAACGTTGCCAATAGCACGTTATCTCTGCGATAATATCCGGCGATGCTTGGCGATAAAAAAGACTCGCTAAGCCCATTTAGCGATAAATATCGCTAGTTGTGGGTAATATGCCCCTTAGTGCCTGACTGCCTAATCACAGATGTGAGAAAGGCATACTTTTTGACCTGGTAAACCATATTTTTGACTGATAAATGTGGCTGCTGACTCTGATTGTACCCTGGGCTCTGGTAACCAGGCCCAGCGTCAGTGCTCTGTTTAAAAGGTATATGATAAATCAGTGCAATTACAATTGGTATAGCTACCTACCTGAAAGCCCCTTGTTTATGCCTTAGAGGCCCAGCAGATGTAATGCACTTATGTGTGCACAGCGGTTTTGCCTGATGGCATTTTAAAGGCAGCCTTGCTTTTCAGGCTGCTTTTAAAAAATAACTAGGTCCAAATTTGGTGAAATTAAAGGTACTTCCAAAGTCTTAAGTAAGTCAGCACTAAGTTCTACCCTAGGTGTTCCGGGGCTATGGCGCCCTCTAGCTATAAGAAGTGACATTATAAAATATGTTTTATATGCCCCGGTGAGGGAAAAACTGCCAATTACATTTTTCCAAATTGTATTGCATTCGCTCCATAGTCTACAATGGGCAGGCTTTATTAAACTTTGATGAAGTCTATTGACAGGAATGAGCTAAAATGATAGTTCAAAGTGTCTAAATAATAGTTAGAATAAATCCAACACTTGCCATGAATAGATTTATTATAACTATGACAGAAAAGATGTTATAGAACGTGGTTTTCTGATTAGCCTAAATCCACCTCTAGATTAGCCCCTCCTGATGGGCCAGCCTTTGACAGGCTCAGCCAACTGCTCTGATGAGGTGTGAAGTGGCCTGAAAGGAAACAAAGAGACATCTGGTGTGAGGAGATTTGCAAGCTGCTGTGCAAAAGGCAGGAAGTGGGCTGCCTAGAAATACTGCTCTTCGAAGAGGGAAGACACTTAGGACAGGACCCAGACCCCCTCTCTCACACTTCCCGTAACCCTAGCCAAATGATAGCCCCAGCAATTGACTTAGCGGAGGGGCTGTAAGGGGAGTGTTAGGGAAAGTTATACACTCCTGCAGTTTGGGTTAGTCAGACCTTAAGCTCTAGGAGAGGTGTTTTTTTCCATTTTGTTTTTTAAAGAACAGTGTTTTCTGGGAGAAGAATCCAACACACTTCATGGGATGCGGTCATCATTGAGGGTGGCACCCTGCATCCCATTGGTCAGGGGTGCCCACATGCTTCATAACTCAGATGCCTGGATAAACATGCCCAGCAACGTATAACCCTGCCTGAAGAAACAAGAAGAAGGACTGCCCTGCTGGAGCCCCTGGCCTAAACCAAGAGAACTGTACCTGCTGCACACTTTGGAACTACAGCAGAAAAAAGACCTTGCCTTGAACTAAGGAGTGTACTCCCTGAAAGCAACAGGTTTAAAGAGCTCCAACTACATCATCTCCACCAAGAGGAAACCAGCTGACTACCTTCAGTTGGACATTGAAAGTAGTTGTTCAGGTGCATTGTGGGAACTGTAGTCCCAACTCTTCAAGGAGCAGCTCTGGAACCTTGGTTGATGTTGTGGACCCATCAAGAACCCAAAAGGACCATCTGGAGGCATCTCCAGAAGTTTGAGATCATTTGGAGTATTATGACCAGAAAGCTCCATAGTTGACATACCCATTGTTGAGTCAAGCCGGCTACGTCGAACAGCAACCCTGCCTGAAACTCAGGTTTGCTCCGCTGAAGCCCCAGAGCTCTTCGTCATCAATGAGACTTCCTGAAATCGACTGAGGCATGCCACCGAATCAAGTTGCCATCATCAAACCTAACTCGGCCAGCCAAAAAGACCTGCTGGACGTCAAGAGAAAAGCTCCAAAAAAGTACTAAGTCAGAAGGTAAAAAATTTAACCGGGCCTTACAGCTCATTGTATCCAACCCAGGCACCATTACGGTCGGCCTGAAACTTTGACTTTGGGTCTGATTATGATCTTGGCAGACAGGGTAATCCCGTTACTAACATGGCGGCTATTCCGTCTGCCACATTACAATTCCATGATATGCTATGTGTCTTGCAATATGGCTGATGGGATAGCCACAGAGTATGCAAAAACAACAGTTGGTGGACAGAATGCAGAACAATGTCATACATTCACCCCAGTACAGAGATCAGGGCCTAAATCCATTGTTTCTTTGCACTCCACACTACCCCAGTTCAGACATGGCCATATGCAAATCAGCCTTGACCCTGTGCCTCATGGGAACAGTCCAGCCCGAACTGCCAAGCCATGTCTTTCCTGGACCGGAATCAAGCATCCTAGGACAGGTTTCTGGCTATCAGCCGTCATCAGCCAGGATATCTTGACTCCAAGTGGTGTGGAGAGCATGGGACTCACATCTGAGCATAGCCATCCCACTCCGGTGACAAATGCAAAAACAACAGTTGATGGACAGAATGCAGAACAATGTCATACATTCACCCCAGTACAGAGATCTGGGCCTAAATCCATCGTTGTTTTGCACTCCACACCACCCCAGTTCAGACATGGCCATATGCGAATCAGCCTTGACCCTGTGCCTCATGGGAACAGTCCAGCCCAAACTGCCAAGCCATATCTTTCCTGGATGGGAATCAAGCATCCTAGGACCGGTTTCTGGCTATCAGCCGTCATCAGCCAGGATAGGTTGACTCCAGTAGTGTGGAGAGCCACAGAGTATCCCATCCGTCAAGATCATAATCAGTCCCTTTGTCCCGGTTTAGCACATCCGCATGTCTCAAGTTGGCGCTTTTGGCCTTTAAGCACCAGATCATATCATATCTCTAGTTCCCTACATTGCAATTTCTGTGTCATTTTAATCATACATAAATTACCTATTTTAATAAATAGGTGGTGGATTTTTATTGTGTGTTGGGTCTTACTCATTTAATGTATTGACTCGCAGCCAGCTACCAAGGGAGTAATTTAATGAGACCTTGACAGGACATTATACTGTGATTGTTGCCTTATTACTAGTGGTATGTACCTACCTTCAAATGGTGAAAAACCACCTTCCAAGTACGGTTAGTTACCATTTGCCAAATTTAGTGAAACTGTAACATCATTGATAAATCAGCAAAATAATATTGATGCTAAAACAATCTTTTATAAGACCTACTCTACAACTTCTTTAGCTGCTCATTTACAGTTGTTTCCCACTTTCATTGGGGCCAATGTCTTTATTTGAAATGCAAATAGGAGTGATAAAATTGCATTAGGAATTAAATGGAAACTTACACTACATATTGTTTCTATCAACTTTATCGAAACTCGGTTTAAAATTAACCAAACTCAAGCATAAGGATCCAGCTTCTGGCATTTTTCTTATAATATCATTGAAAACGAATATGTGATGGATAGGTGAATTGTTTGCTCTAAGACCCTCTTTGTTGTCCTGGGAATACATCTAAATCATATGCTCAGTTTGCAAGGAAATTCGGACGAAGATTTTAGGAGCTACACTTTTATTTGTGCGAACTGCCAGTAATCTGTACCATAGAGTCTGACACACAGAGACTTATTTTCTATGTTTGACTAAGACAAGTTGCGAACACTGTGCTAGCCCAGTGAAAACTAAACCTTCCAGGTTATCTGATACTTTTCACATTAGATGAAATCAAATGCTAAGGCCCAATTCAATAGGTGCCAGAAATACACAGGTTAAGCCTCATATAAAAGGGTAGAAAATGACCAAGATGATATCTGGTTCTTTGTGTTACCACCAAACAAGTTTCTTCAGATAGATTAATTGGGGTTTCCTACTAGGCTACAGCCAGATAGAAGTGAAATTAATGTAGAATCTGATCAGAGGAACTCTGGTAAGGAAGCTTAATTTAAGAGCTCAATTTAAGCTTGCATTACATAGGGTAATACTCATTGTGTCGAGTCTCCCTGCTAGATTCATCACAAATCAAGGCATTTATATTTTAAGAGACCATTAGAAGTCCCTTGAAAATTTCTTGATGATCATGGCTTCACCCCACGTTTAATTTGACAAGGAGCTAGGATCCTATCATGCTTATGTATAGAAAACATGTTGAGTAGCCAGGATCCTATCCTGCTTAAGTATAGAAAACATGCAACAACTTCTGGGACTTAGTGTATGAGAGCTTATTCACAAGCTGCATTTTGTGTTATGGGAAGTACTACTACTTATCACAAAATGCTATTCATACCTTAAGGGCAGAGATTTCCTTCTCCTCCTCTCCTATATTTTCTATGTGGAGATCTACACACGCATATGCATATGTTTTGTAATAAATGTGAGAGGGACAAGTGGGTGTGGTTGGAAATTGGGAATGCTTACTGCAAAATAGGATGGGTTTAGGGAAGAGTAAGAAAGGAATTAAGGAGGGGCTTTCGGAGGGCTATTCGAATAAAAATACAAACACACAAAAGAGTATGCTCACTGTTTTGCACAAACTACACTTCTAAAGTTACTACAACCCAAAAAGGCCACAAAACTGTCCAGAAGGTATCCCAGAATGTTACCAAGCTTAGCCACTCTCAGGTACTGCCACTCACTTCCTTTGAAAAAATGGAGGCAGAGACTTAAATAAAAGCCTATAGAAAATAATAATATGTAAATTAAATTATTGTGACTTTATTTGAAGTATATATAACATTTTTGTTCGTGTTAAAAAGGTATTTTATATTAAAATAATGTTTTTGTAAAAAGGATTAAACCAAACTTTAGAACTGTTATTAGAAGTATAAAATTAATTTAATTTAATTAAGCAATTAGTGTACTTAAATTGAGTAAAAATTGAACATTGATGTGCTAGTGTGTGTTGGATACTTTGATTTAACGTACAAAATAATATTTATGAAATATATTTAAATGCTTTAATTGTTGTAGTATTTCATAAAGGTTTATTTGGATGAGTTAATATGTTATAATACTATTTTAGTAGCACTAGGTTATTAATAAATATTTAAATTAAGTTATAATTTTGTTTGTGACGAGCGCCTTGAGTCTAAAGAGGAACATACGATTTCACACAATGGAGATTACCTTATGTAATCCAAATGTTAACACCACATGTTCACATTCCTTGTTATATTCATTACATATTGTGCATATAGCCAAGTGTGGGACCTGCCCCTTTATGCCGGGTCTCACCCCAAACTGTTTCCCTTAACCCTTGTGTTTTCTGAACCAATTTTGGGGTTTTTAGGACTCTGTGCACTTTGCCACTGATGACCAGTGCTAAAGTTATAGCACTCTCTCCTTTAAACATGGTAAACTTGACTTAGATCCAATTGCCACATTTAATCTACTTTGTAAATCCCTACTAAAGTGGTACTAAACGTATCTAGGGCCTGTAAATTAATTGCTACCGTTGGGCTTGCCGCACGTATTGTGCCACCCACTTTAGTAGCCTTTTTAAACATGTCGTTAGGCGTTAGGGGAGAGGAGTTGGCCTTACGGCTAGGGCGCTCGACCTCGGACCTGGGGATCTGGGTTCGAGTCTCGGTAACGACGCCAAAAAAAAAAAAAAAAAATCTCCTGTGATTCTGGGCAAATCACTTAATCTCCCCGTGCCTAAAATGAAAGTGTGTCCTCATGAAACGTAACTGGAAAAATATGTAAAGCGCTCTGATACCTGATTCGGTTCGGGTCTAGTTCACGCTATATAAAACTCTGAAAAAAAAAAATGTTGCAGCGTACCATTGTAGCCTGTATGTGCAGTTTTAAACTACTATTTTGAGTTGGCAAAATAAACCTTTTCCCAGGCTAAACCATCCTTTTTACAAAATATACTCCCCCCAGGCTAGGCCCTAAACAGTGGTGATATGTTTATGCTTTACTAATATGAATTATTATTATTATGTAGTCCTTTTGTTGGAGCTGAACTAGTCCCTTTGAAGTGCAATTGCGGTAGGAGACAGCTCTGCCTCCCCCATTATGTCAGAATGGCCCACCGAACCAACGCCCAGACCATCTATTATAATACTGTCTGGGAGTAATGCACATGGGCTAGCTTCCGAATACACCTAGTCATGTGACCCAGGATACAGGCTGCAAACACCAAATGGTTAAGACAAGAAGATGGCAGGTATGAAAAGGGGACTGTCAGACCCGCTCTTCAGTACATTCCTGGACCTGTGGATACTTCAGAAGAATGATGTCATGCTGCTTAAGGTCTGCCCTGCTTGCTGAGAAGAAAGACTGGACTTGCAACCTTCATCCTGTGCTCAAGTGACTCCAAAGGTCTGCTGACTAGCCTCCTGTTTTAGGCTACAAGGACACAACAATCTCTAGAGTACTCCCTGCATCTGTCCATTTGACCTGCTGTACGGAACCAGCCTGGATTTGCAACTGGACCAGTCTGAGCTCTGCCGGCCTCTGCTGGAGTGAGTTCCTTATCCCCAAGAGGTGATCCTTGCTGTACATCAGTTGAGCCCCACCTTGAACAAAAAGAGAAATCCTAAAGCTTCAGGCTCATTGTGATAATAAACGGGCAAGTTTGTGGCAAGATCTTGCCACCCATGCCGACCACCAAAGCGAAGCTCCTGTGAACCCAACTCTTCATGCTACAGTGAATGTCCGCAACAACCAACAACACAATATCAGCACTGCGCACTACAGCATTGATAGCCTGTGTTGACCTACAACATGAATCTCCAATGACAGCTGTCCACAACACCTTGCCTGCTCTTTGTGATACATCGATGACCATCTGCGCTGCTCTCCCTGCTCCTCGCGGCCTCCTCCACCTGGAATGGAACTCTTAACACTGGACTTTACAAGGTTACTTTTCCAGTGGGACTAACCAGGTCCCTGTATCTGGCCCATGCTCCATTGCAGTTGGCCAGAACATGACTTTCACATAGTTTTGTACGGCCAGATAACTTTGAGTAACAATTCTTTAAAATGGCATATTTCCAGTTCTACTGATTGGATTTTTGTCATTTCCAATGATTTAATAATTTTACTCTATTTTCTGAATTGGTGTGGGATTTGTCTTGTGTTGTGTTTGCAATTTAATTAGTGTTTGCTAGCTGCATAAATACTTTGCACATAGTGTCTGAGTTCAGCCTGACTGCATTTGTGGCTGGCTATCTAAGGACCAAGCACAGCATAATTTAGTGATTTTATGTGGTTCACCCTGACAAGGGCTGTGGCTGTCGCTTAAGTAGGGCTTCACCTCCCTCAATGAACAACTCAATTTCTTGCATTGGTGGGATTCTGTACTTGTATTTGTGCAGTTCCATACAGTGATTTGTATGACACAAAAATTCTATTGTAAATAATTTGATACCAGATTCAACCTCTTTTTAAATTCTACTTGAATGGCTGAATCTTTCTTTTTTTCCATTTTTAATTTCTGCCTCACATAACTTAAGCCTGGCTGCTTTTGTCCAAACCCACCAGAGGGTAAAGCAGTGGTTAACTTAGTGACCTTTTATGGTTCATCCTAATATGGATTGTGACTGTTAGTGGAGTAGAGTCTCATCTCCCTCAACCAACAACCCAATTTCTCACACCAAGGATATCACACCTTGCTTAAGGCATGAACACCACACAAAGATCGAGCAACCTGTGAGGTGCAAGTTTTAATGAACTAGAAGATCAATCAGTTACGCATAGCCAGATACGGGGTCAGAGAGTTCTGACACTAGAATTGTGTTGCAGCCCTGTACATATTTAGAAGAGGAATTCCTAATGCTGAAGATGAGGAATCTGCAGCACCCAAGTGTAGAGCGACCCTGTACCACAGGAGGCAACCCAACACCCTTAGGTACATGTACTTTAGAAATGAGAGCACAGACCCAGTGGCTCAAAGCAATAGCAGCTAACCTGGGAACTTTTTATATCCGGTCCAAAGTTAACATGAAGAGCTTTGGATGCTCTGAAATGCACACTTTGCACCAGGTAACATAGTACTACCCTGGGATAACAACACCCAAATGTGAGACAGACACAGTTTAATTTCCTAAATATAGCAGCACCCCCTTCTGATGCGAAGTACATTTAAACTAGTCTTTGGGAAAATAGTCTGCCTCCCACATAAATGAAGAGTATTTTAAATAAGGGCAGACCATACCAATGATCCAAAGTCTCCTAACCTGAGTAGAGAGGAAAAGGTTACCAAAAAAATCCTCAGTAGAAAACAAAATCCAATCGAAACTGATTCTGATGTTTAAACTGATGACAAGCCATGGAGGAACAATCATCTTCGTGGAGAACAAAATCTCACAAATTTTCTCTCTGGATTTATGTTTTTATTTGTTGTTGGTATAAACCTTAATAACAGATACAAAAGATAAAAGTATCTGTTAAAATCATTACATAGAATAAGGCAAAAAACTGGATGTGAAAATAGAAAGCAAAAAACCCTGTGATGAAAAAGCTTTTCAAATCAATATTCGAAAAACATGGTATCAATATAAAATACAATTAAAAAAAGCCCAATATATATCAAGGCTCTTCTGTAGAAAATATAGCTATTTACACTTCCTTACTATAAGCTATCATTTTAAAACAGAGCTGAGAATAGATTTTTACTCCTTTTATCCAAACGAATGTATGCAATATCACCTCCTGAGTCTACCGGTTTGTATCCATGCAGCGTAGATGTAAACATAAGATTAGAGCACCTCGTAGTTACTGACATTAAATTAATTCATCACAGGGCAAAGACATTTCTTTTGGGGATTTTGTGTTAAAAGGCAGGACAACATTAGGGCATATTCTCAAGTAGTTATTGCAAAGTTAATGGCACTTTATTGCAGCTAAGTATGGGCGAAATTTGCGAATTCGCGGTACATGAATTTGCGCAAAATTGAATTCGCGGTCCGCAAAATCCGCGAATTAGTGCGAATTTGAGGATTTTTTGGGGCGTGTTCGAGGGGCGCTTTGCATGTTCGCAGGATTTTTTTCAGCGCAATGACTGCGAAGTTACCCATGCAGTCGTACATGGGCGCGGCCATCTTGTTTCACGTGTTCGCGTTGCGTATTTCCGGCTCCGGGTGCCAGTTGCATGCTCTCGTTGTGCATTTCCTACGTGCGGCCCGCAATTACATATTCGCGTCCATTTTTGCGTGTTCGCGAGAGAAATATCGTGCGAACTTACCCACGCGGTCCTCAATGGGCGCGGCCATCTTGTTTTTCATTCATTGCTATGGTTCTGGGCATGCTATTTCAATCCTTCCCTAATCTTTGCAATTCTTTGTTTCTTTAAACTTTTTTAAAATCTTGTTTGCTCATTATCTACCTCTCTATTTTTCTACATCTATATTTTGTGTTTTTTTTCAACTTTTTGTTGCTTTAATAACTACTTTTTTAGTTTAGCTCTCTCTTTTACTTATTTATTTTTTCCCCCCTTTCACCCAGGACCATGGCAAAGGGAGCCGGCAAGTCAAAGGGGAAGGGTCCGCAGCCCGTAGCCTGGCGGGCGCTTGAGGGCGGAGAATGTACAGGCCAGGGAAGTCTTTAGTGCAGTGGAGGTGGCCACACTCACCTTCTATGTGCAGCGCCACCTCCCGAAGACCTTGGCAGCAGGGAGCAGGCTCGGTTTAGGGTATGGCCTCCAGGAGCGTCGCCAGCTGTGGGATAAGGTGCGCCAGGCCATGCGTAGGGAGTTGGGGGTCCGGCGCACCTACCAGCAAGCGACGCACCGGTGGTCGACCTCCTTGACCGGGAGCAGGACCTGCTCCACCTGCTAGGTGTGGAGATCCCTGGCCTTGGTGAGTAGCTATTTAATAACTACTTTGTTTTCTTCTGCTCTGTGTTATATTGCTAATACATGTTTTTCCCGAAGAGCAAGAATGCTGCCGATTCGATTACATTGCAGGTAAATTAATGTTTAAATAGCTTCTGTGATTGCAGGTGCTCGCCTGCTCAGTGGTGTTACTACTATGCTTACTTGTTTGCACATTTGTGCTCATTTGAGAGCAGAACTGCGTAATGCTAGAGAGACTAGAGACTCAAGTCTAGTCCTTTCTTTGTACTCCTGCTGCCACTAAGAAGAGATAGTGGTGTATTGATAGGTTGAGAATATTATTTATGACTTGGTATTTAGTAGTAGGACATTTTTTAGTGGTCTGCAATCATGATAACGGACTGTGTCTGTCACGTCGCGTGCTGCTGAGTGCTGGCAGTCATAGTAGAACCTTTTTGTTGTTGGTGTAGTTAATGATTTACATATCTTTCTTAGTAGACGGTCGGCAAATCCAGCAATACTGTACTATCCTCCTAGTTGACCAGATCAGATAGGTCAATACATGTAGTGCAATTGTTGGTAATTTGTTTCCCCAAGATAATTTTAGATTGTGGTCAAAGAAATTAAATATTTCAAAAAAACAATCATCCATGTTTGTGTTTATTTCATGATCATCAGCACCTCTCAGGGGCAAGGAGACCACCACAACAGAGACTCCGGCGGAACAAGGTGGGCAGCAGGATCGGTCCTCTGCAGGCTCTTCTGCTGGCCCCAGTAAGTTGTTCTATTGTTATATTAATACTTATACTTCCCTAACTTTTACAGCTCCTATTCATTACAAACTGTTTCCTAATTCTATTTTTTCAAAATAGTCATTGATCTTCTTCTAGACTGTTTCTACATTCCTATCCTGCCTCTACCATCGCTCTCTGTGCTACTACTATTTACTATTATTACGAGTCGGTCTGTGTAGGTAGCTAAGCTTGCCCAGGCGGCAAAGGGTGTTAAACAAAACTCTGATCCAGCAATAGCTCTAGGCACTGAGTGCAGTACTCTGGGTTGCCCTTGCTGTCTATACCAGTCTTCTTAATGTAAGTGCTTTGACAATTTCCAACAACCAAATGTCAATGTGTCCACCAAGAATAAGCTAGTAGTTGGCTTTTTTGATTTGATAGGAGCACATACCATACCGCTAGTGTTTCAGGGACTATTATGGACATACAGAAGTATGGACAAGAGAAATAGGACATTGTTGATGATAGGTGCAGTTTGACTTTCAACATACCTCAGTCCGAACAGAAGTTGAACCCCCAATCCCCTGACCGACTATCTAGTGTGTCTGACCAATGATTATGAGTCACGGAAACATGTCTGCAAAGTGCAGTAGTTCAAACCCTTCCGCTCACTCACTTGTGAGCAAAAACCACACAGTGTTTGTTAGTTTTAAAGTTTTATTTTCAAATAAGATATAAAAAAACTATTTCTTTATTTTTAATAGCACAGTATTCTGAGCGAACACTGTTGATAGATGATGTTAAAGTTTAAACAACATTCCCTTGAATCAATATACTTCAACTTAACTAATCAAATTATTAGAATACCTGTGCGGGAGCCACCACCTTCTTTAAAGTACTTAAAGTACTGCTGGTGATGAGGAGTAGGTGGTGAATTGTCCTGTTGGCAGAAGGGCAATGGAATCTTCTGTCTGTAATTAGAAAAATGGTGCACGTTAAAAAGCAAGCATTCATCAGTTGTGCCAAAAAGTGTAGCCTTTAATGGCTAACCATATAAAAGGTTAACACCCTCCCCAAAACTGTCACTTTTTTCATTCCCAATAATTAAAAATTGGTTATGTATTAACATGTTCTTACATTACGAGAGGAAATAGGGGGTGGTTTATGGCATCTGAAAATATGACATGTTTTTTCTAGAAGTCACAACTTCGGATGTGGCACCTAACACCACCAGTGCCGGGGCCAGCAGTGCAGAGGGGTCCACTCCAGGGGGTGATGCGGCGGCGCCGCAAGTGCCACCAGGAGGAGCTGTGGGGGATG
Source organism: Lissotriton helveticus (assembly GCF_964261635.1). NCBI lineage: Eukaryota > Metazoa > Chordata > Amphibia > Caudata > Salamandridae > Lissotriton > Lissotriton helveticus. The sequence continues at coordinate 275,525,143 of NC_136059.1, forward strand.
GCTTAGCGGTGGCTGACGGTGGTAAGTTATTATACTTATTGACATTTTTTAGTAGGCTTGCAAAGGAGTGTATGATGTACTATACAGTAGACAGTACACTAGCACAAGTACACTGTACTGTTAAGAACAGTTACTAATTTAGAACTACATTTTTGCCAATCACGGAGAAGCCAGTCAACCTTGACTTAGCAATAGTATTAGCAGCGGTAGTTCCCGGGTAAGCAATGGCCCCCTCTATTTGACTTCAACTCAGCTGGGAAACTTTTATCGTGAAGCCAAGTCATATCAGATGAACTTGAGGGATGTGAAGAACAAAAAGGGAAGGAAGGGTGAAAGGAAGAACGAGCGAGTAATAACATTTATGACTGCAAAGAATGATACATGTTTCTGAATGTAGGCAGAGGTGGCTGATAGGAAGGAATCAGATGCATGGCTGCTTGAAGCAAGGATGGTTGAGGAGAAATAAAAGATGACTGCCAGTGTGGGTGAATCAGAAAATGCATGTGTGGTGTGCATTGCAATATATCATTTGGGTCAAACTCAAATGCAAGTCAAGACAGTGGTTTACCAAATAAAATGAAAAGGGTGTTAGTTGGTTGTTGAGAAAAAGTAAACTTGGTACAGTTGAGACATTAAGAAGAATGATAGACATTTACTTTGGAAGCCTGGATGGTATGTTCTTCTTCCTCCTAGATAGCAGAGGTGTATATAGTAGAATAGACGCTCAGTGGATGAAGAGTGTTATTTTGAACAGTATGTCCGTGCCAGAGTAGCGAAGCTTAGGAAATCCAAATACTAGAAGTTGTGATTGTTCAGAAATACTCCCCTGACTAACAGTACAGTAGTTTACTTTGCAAGCACAGCATATATTGTGTATGTATTGTATAGTTGACATTATATCAAGTCAAGTCCCTTCCTCCGGCAATTATGGGTACCACACTGCCTATGTTAATAATTTTCTTTCAGCTGTGTCATGGGTCGACTATCGCTGTTGTTCACCTAGTCTATCAGAACAAAGCACCTAAAGTCATCCATCATATAAGCAAAGATCATGTGATTGGCAGGATATATAATCAGAAATGAATAATCTTCATTTTCCTTTTGTAGTAGTCAAGGCCCGGGGGACAGTGCGAAATATAAATTACATTGAGCAGTAGCCCTTGATGTAACCGAGTATGGCCAGTGCCACCCTTATAGAAAAGTAAGAGCTTCCCTATTCCCACCTGCATGTACTGCTTAAAGAAATGCGTGTCTGCGTCATCATGGCTTGTGTCTGTTTTTCTTGGGGGAAAGCTGAGTGAGCTGCCATTATGCCGGCTACCACAAGTTCACGTACAAGTAATTTCTTTTGCAAAACAAGAGAAAAAAAGAAGACTGGTGTAGTCTCTGACTCTCTGACTATGTAGTAGTGAGTCCATAGTGCTGCTAGTAGAATTCCTGAAACTCCCACTAATGTCACAGGCCTACAAAGACAGTGGAAAGATACATGCGAAAATGTTATACTGTGCTTGCAAGTTGCTAGTGTTACTGTGAGACAACCTTCTGTTGAAATATTTTGAGTTAATGTTAAAGAATATTGGCTGCAGTATTTTTCTTACTTTCTTCATATAGATGCTCCGCAACAAAAAAATCTCACCCGGAAGGAGATGGCTGTCCAGGCCAGGGCCCGTAAACTGGAGGCCATTTGCGCCAAATATTGGCGGCTGTGGGCTCAGGAGCAGGAGGAGTAGGAGGCGGCAACTACTGCATCCTCCTCCAGTGCCCCCGGGGGCACCAGCCAGCAGCCTCCCGCCGCCGCTGCACAGCAGCAAAAACAACAGCTCACCCCCAGAGCCTGGATGGCACGTCTGCGCCGCCTCCGAAAGAGAGTGGACTACCTGGAGTGATTGGCAGAGAAGCAACTGCCCCAGCTCCGGGACCTCCGCAAAGAGCTGTGGGACTACCTGCCCACAGGACACTGCCGGAGGAAGTGACTGTCCCTTGCCCCTTTTTTAAAGACCGTTGGATGGCTGGGAATTGGGCGTTGGGGAAAGGGACTTGAAGGACATTTGGACATTGGTTGGGGTCAGGGAGGGGGGTGAGTTGGGTTAGTTTTTTTTTGTTAGGGGAAATATATTCATTTATTTTACGTACTTAAACATAGTATACACATTCATATTATTTTGTGTGGTGGTGGGCGGGGGCTACTGTACATTTGGTTTCTTCAAACTTACCAGCATGAATTAGTTAAACATCCAAAAATGTACAAAAGTGCCACTAACAGAGTTAGTGAATTCAATTGCCCTACTAGTACTTTACAAGTACTACTTTCAGTCTCTCCTCTCCTCCGAGTCCTAGCCCATTATTCTACCTCCCCAAAATACTTATCTTACCTGTGAGCCGTGTTTGAGAATAGGGCTTGGCACAGGGCTGGCTGCATGGCAAATGGCGATTAAGGTTGGGTGTTAACTTGAATCCTGGACGGATGAAATATCATCGTTGTACTGGTAGTAGTAGTGGTACACACTGGCAGTAACAGCATATGAAAAAAAAGGAAATGAAACATTGAGTGGTCTGAGCGTAGCATTAGAAACAGTACGATAGATAGTACGGTAGAGAACAGTGCCATAAACTGTAGCCTTAGCAGTGCTAAAGTATTCAAAATAAAAGTACTAGTTGCGTGGACTTTGGCTACTAAAAGAAATAGTATTAAGGCAAAGGGCACAGCAACATAAGCAATAAGCATTCGATTCGTCACGTGTAGGAGGAGAATGTTGTTGATGAGCAATCCACGATGGCGCACATGAAAATCTGATTTCAATGATTTTTCTGTTGCTTTGACCATATCCTCCCCAGCAAGTGTGTGGAATTTATTGTTGTCATTTAGTCACACCTCAATGAAAAAACCACACAGCCCGGGGGAAGAGGGTTAGGGTTTGAAAATTGGATGGTAATGGTTTTTTTTGGGAAAGTTTTGTGGAGAGAGGAAAAAAAACACCGCATGGACAAACAACAAATGAAGAAAAACAAATCTTTGGATTCGAAGATATCTATAAATCTTTTAAGGGACATAAAGGAAGTGCACTACTGCATGCATGAAGTTGTTTGCTAAATGGATGGTTAGGTTACTGAAAAGTAGTACTTACTACAACTTACTAGTAACTATGAAGAAACAATTTGACAGTACAGGGCTGCAGTAATTACGCAATTTCACTTGCCTCTATGCCCTCAGAAAGAATAAACACTTATTAGTATATTAAATTAGTTTTAAAAATAGCAAAGAAACTTATCAAATAGCTGGAGGGATGAATTTGAAGCAGAGAGCAAACAAACACACACTCGTAGAAGTTCAAGTTCACAACAATAACATTTAAAAGATAAGGAGAAGTGAAGAGGATACTGTAACTGTATGTTGTAGTTGTCCTGTTGAATTTGTGAAGTTGCATGCATCCAGGCATTCCTCTTATTCGCGGTACTCCTCCATTCCATGTGACGCTCCGTCGATCAATCTTGGTGACCAGACACACTGTCCACGGTCTGCCTGATGCGGAATTGCAGATCGCTAACGGTAAGCCTGAGTTAATCGTTTGTTACATGGCACAGGGTAAAAGCAGGCCTGTAATTGTTGATGGAAAAACAGGAAGTGATATTAAAACACCACGGAGAAAATAATATAAGGTACGCTGTGTAGTGCAAAAATAACACTTTCAGTTTCAGAGGTGACAGTATTACATACAAGCATCATTTTGAAAGTGCGCACCCTGAGTCTCCTTTTCAAGGATAGTAATTAGCAACTATGGGCGAATTTTGCGGATCTGCGGTCCGCGAATTCGCGCGAAATCGCAAAAATATCCACTAATTTGCGCGAAATTGCAAAAAAATCTGAGAATTTGTGGATTTTCCCACAAACTCGCGGATTTTTTTGTGATTTGCATAACTATCACTGGAGTACTTTGTACTGGCTAATCCAGTAAGTGCTACCTCTTTGGGTAAATGTATAGTGCTTTCCCTACACTACAGCTGTGGAAAGTGCCAGAAGAGTTGTCTCCAGTGACATCTGCAATAACGCATTACCGGCAATGTTAGCCTATGCGCCGAAATGCACCTCAGAAACAGGGCTAAATTCCCCTTTTCCCTCAACCTACGTCCAAACTGCTACTTTTACACAAAATTAGACCTTCCCAGCAGAGCTCCCAGACCCCTAAACCCACTCCCAAAAATATAGAACCCATCACCAAAAATCTAAAACACCCCCAAACAGCCCCCCAAAAACATGCAATACAGCTACATCGCAGAGGCCTAAGTTAAAATCGTGCCAAAACGCACTCTGAAACTAGGCCCCCAAAAACACCCCTTTTACACCATGGATTTTCTTCAAACCACTTGCAATCAAAATTAGACCTTCCCAGCAGTGCTCCCAGACCACTCAACCCACTCCCAAAAATATAGAACACACCCAAACAGCCCCCCAAAAACATGCAATACTGCTACCTTGCAGAGGCCTAAGCTAAAAGCGTGCCAAAACGCACTCTGAAACTAGGCCCAAACCCCCCCTTTCCACCATGGATTTTCTTTAAACCACTTGCAATCAAAATTAGACCTTCCCAGCAGGGCTCCCAGACCCCTCAACCCACTCCCAAAAATATAGAACACACCCAAACAGCCCCCCAAAAACATGCAATACTGCTACCTTGCAGAGGCCTAAGCTAAAAGCGTGCCAAAACGCACTCTGAAACTAGGCCCAAACCATCCCCTTTCCACCATGGATTTTCTTTAAACCACTTGCAATCAAAATTAGACCTTCCCAGCAGGGCTCCCAGACCCCTCAACCCACTCCCAAAAATATAGAACACCACCAAACAGCCCCCAAAAACATGCAATACTGCTACCTCACAGAGGCCTAAGTTAAAATCGTGCCAAAACGCACTCTGAAATTAGGCCCCGAAAAACATCCCTTTTTCACCATGGATTTTCTACAAACCACTTGCAATCAAAATTAGACCTTCCCAGCAGTGCACCCAGACCCCTCAACCCACTCCCAAAAATATAGAACACCCCCAAACAGCCCCCCAAAAACATGCAATACTGCTACCTCGCAGAGGCCTAAGTTAAAATTGTGCCAAAACGCACTCTGAAACTAGCCCAAACCCCCCTTTTTCACCATGGATTTTCTTTAAACCACTTGCAATCAAAATTAGACCTTCCCACCAGTGCTCCCAGACCCCTTAACCCACCCCCAAAAATCTAGAACACCCCCAAAGAGCCCTCCAAAAACATGCAATACTGCTACCTCGCAGAGGCCTAAGCTAAAATCTTGCCAAAACCCACTCTGAAACTAGGCCCCCAAAAACACCCCTTTTCCACCATGGATTTTCTTCAAACCACTTGCAATCAAAATTAGACCTTCCCAGCAGTGCTCCCAGGCCCTTCAACCCACTCCCAAAAATATAGAACACCCCCAAACAGCCCTCTAAAAACATGCAATACTGATACCTTGCAGAGGCCTATGTTAAAATCGTGCCAAAACACACTTTGAAACTAGGCCCAAACCCCCCTTTTCCCCCATGGATTTTCTTCAAACCATTTGCAATCAAAATTAGACCCTTCCCAGCAGTGCTCCAAGACCCCTCAACCCCCCCAAAAATCTAGAACACCCCCAAACAGCCCCCCAAAAACATGCAATACTGCTAGCTCGCAGAGGTCTGAGTTAAAATTGTGCCAAAACTCACTCTGAAACTAGGCCCCCAAAAACACCCCTTTTCCATCATGGATTTACTTCAAACCACTTGCCATCAAAATTAGACCTTCCCAGCAGTGTTCCCAGACCCCTCAACCCACTCCAAAAATATAGAACACCCCAAGCAGCCCCCCAAAAACATGCAATACTGCTACCTTGTAGAGGCCTAAGTTAAAATCGTGCCAAAATGCACTCTGAAACTAGGCCCAAACCCCCCTGCCTTTTCCACCATGGATTTTCTTCAAACCACATGCAATCAAAATTAGACCTTCCCAGCACTGCTCCCAGACCCCTAAACCACCCCCAACAAGCTAGAACACCCCCAAAGAGCCCCTCAAAAACATGCAATACTGCTACCTTGCAGAGGCCTAAGTTAAAATCGTGCCAAAACGCACTCTGAAACTAGGCCCTAAACTCCCCTTTTCCACCATGGATTTTCTTCAAACCACTTGCAATCACAACTAGACATTCCCAACTCTCATCCCAGCTTAGCAAATATACTAAGAACCGCCTACAACACACTCCAATCGCACCCTAAAAACACGCAATAATCGAAAATTAACATGGGCGCCTATGAAGTGCTGATTCATCTTAATCATTGTTAACCTCTCCACATTTTTGGGTGAGAGGCAGGTCCTTTTTGAAGTTACAATGGAACCAGTAGCACTGAAAACACATTCAGAAGACACGCTTGCGAGTGGGCAAGACAAATAATTTAGAGCCAGGTTGGTGATTAGCCGCCATAGAGGCCTTTTCCCATACCAATACAGCAATGGGTTCTGATTAACAAAGACCTCTGTTGGGTCATCCAGATAGGGCTGCCCCATCGACTCAAGGTTCTCCAGGGGTGCTCCACTATGCGTACCATCTGTGGCCTTTGCATCACTGGAACGAGCAAACCCTTGATGAGTTAGCCAATCCGCTTCTGACAATATTATGGCTGGGCCTGGTGCAGGTGAGGATGATGATACGGTTGCTGGTGTCGTTAACGACTGTGAGGGAAAGTGACTCCCTTCGGCCACGGATTCAGAAGTGGAACTTGACGCTGGATGGCCTGCTGATTCAGTAGTACTTCTGCCGGTTCCTTCAATTTTCTGCCACACTTTTTCAAACCGAGTGGTTGACAGAGCTAGCCAATTTTTGTACTTTGAAACATCTGCTTCATTAAAAGGAATGAATGCTTTGCTGGCCACGGCCTTTTTGTACCGTGGATCCAGAATAGTAGCACAAATGTAATGTTGTTCTGTATGTATTTTTTTAAGCCTTTCATTGTCAACTAGGCGGCTTAATAACCTCTCCGGCAACTGATGTGCGTCTTGCTTTTCAGCATCATCTCGGAACGTTGAAGACACTGCCTTCAGTTGGTGCTCTAGCATGCGCAACAATGGGATAGGAACAAGATGGAGACATGGAGTCTGGTACCCCTGAATTCAGAATTTAATAACACATCTTTTTGTGAAGATGGTTTTTAAATCCTGCGTTTAGAAATGGCACTTTTAGAAAGCTGCAGTTCCTCCCAACTGACTTCACGCGTGAAGACCTCAAAACGACGAAGCATGTCTGTCAAGCTTTTAACTAGATTCCATTACTCCAACTCTAGCCACATGTCTTTCATAGTAGAACCTAGTGCAAAGACATACTGATTGATTACGACCCACTGCTCAGACAGATGCTCAAGCATGTAGAAAGTTGAGTTTCAACGTATTACCACCTCCTGGATGAGTCCTCTGACTGGCAGTCTACGTTCACGTTGCATGTTCCTCAGCTGCTTCCGGGCCTTAAAAGAATGGCTGAAATGTGTGCAGATTCTTCGTCAGGTGGTCAGTAACTTGCAGACTCTGTTTTCTTTTTTCAAGAAATCTTGCACAACAATGTTAATACTGTGCGCCAAACACTGCACTCTGAAATAGCCACCCTCATGCCTGGCCTTAACTATATTACTGCCATTATCCGTGGAAACTTAACCAATCATGCGCTTTCTGGGATGCAGCCATTCATAGACCTTACTCTGAAACTCATCCAAAATGTTTTGTGCAGTATGAGATTTCCCCATGGCAAACATGGCTACTGTTGCATGTTTCCGAGTAGCTTGAAAAACTGTGTCCCGGTCAACACCTGCATTTAACTTGTCTCTAACCTCTTTAAAAGAGACCCAGTGTGCAATGATGCACATGTAATCAAAGGCTTGGCAACTGGTCCACATGTCTGTTGTCAGGTGGATAGTGTGAACAGCACTCTTCTGCAAAGCAGCCCCAATCACCTCCAGCACATCTTGATGTAGTGCTGAAACCGCAACTCTGGTAAAATAGGACCGGATAGGAACCTTCCATTTAGGGCAGACTGTTGCCACAAATTCTAGAAAACGCACCCCTTCCATGAAAGACAAAGGGAGAAGGTCCAGCCCTAGCATTTTAGCCAGCTTTGCTTTATACAGACGTTCCGTTGGGTGCTTGCGTTCAAATGGCGCCTCCGACCAAAACATGCTTCTAATGGTGGTCTGAACCATTTTACGTGATGATGATGATGCAGACTTCTTCAAACCAGTTAGGCTCATTGATGTACTTTTTCGCATTGGTCTCTCTCCCAGACTCTTAGTGTGCCTCATACATGTTGCTGGGGTAGAGGGTGTGGGCGCTACCACGGCAGTGCTGCTGCCTGGGTACTGGGTGTACCAGAAAAAAATTCTGTCGCTTCTTCACTTCCCCCCTGCACGATCAGCCCCTCATCACCATCAGATGCAATATGAATGGATACATTTGGATTTGTTGTACTTTTGTATTACCGGATCTTCCGTAGGTGTGCCTCCCAAATGATAGTGTGGTGTTTTTGGAGATTACCTCTCTGGCCTCCGGGACCATAATTGGTACCAAGCTTACCCCGACTAACTACACTTTTACAAATCGAACAAATGACCATGTTTTCCGCCTTTTTGCTAACACTAAAGAAGTCCCAAACTGGGGACTGGAGATATCTGCTGGTGGTGAAGGTGCTACTTTCAATGCCAGATGAAGTGGAGGATGGGCGAGGCTGCATTTGACTCTGGTGTGCACTTACAGCACCACTACTTGAGGTAATGGAGGTCGAGCTGGATGGAGGTCCCTGCCAGCCCTTCTGACAGGAAAATATGGAAGCTGTAGGTCGTGTTGGTGTAGTAGTTAACTGCGTTGGTGGTGGTACCAGTGCCACGCCGCCCACATCCCGCTCAGCAGCAATTCGGGATAGGGTAAAAATGTCTGTCTGCTGCATGCCCACAGGGGCTGGAGTGACGTCTGTGATGACTGGGTCATCGTCAGACTGTTCCTCAGCAGTAGAATACACCACTTCTTGCTTGTCGTCAACATCAGCCATAAGTGAAAGCCTTGCGGGAACCTTACTTTTAGGCATAGCTACCTTTGTAGGCTTATGGCGTGCCTCACTCTCAGACTGCATAGGTGGGTTCCAATCAATATCCAGGTCATCAGAAGGAAGGGGGCTTGAAGAAGAACTTGTAGTAGTAGCCCTCCTTGACCTTTTTCTTGCTGGGGATCTGGATGACAATGGATCATCATCCGGAGGAGTGGCTTCCTCGGATGATACCTCCACTTGAATCTGGAGGAACAAGCATTGTGGGCAGTTGTGCCACTCCATGCACCTCTAGTTGCGCCTCTCCATGCGCTTGCGCCTCTCCTTGCACATGTACTTGCACTTGTACTAGTTGCACCTGTGGTTGTCGTTGCGGCTGTGGTTGCTGAGCACTCGTCAGATGAGTTACACCATGCATTGATTGGATGCTACTTTCTTGCGATGAGCCAACATCACTGGTCGATGGTGATTGAGCAATTACAGTGGCTGCCTCTGCAGCACTCATGGGCTTGGACCTAACTTGGCGTGGTGGCACTGAGCTCAATGAAGCGGAGGTGCTGCTCCCAGCTTGGTCCCCGGCAGACACCGCTGCAGGCGTAGTTTTTCCCCCCAAAAAAGGTGTCTGTGGGCACACCAGTCTCCTTGGTACGTGGTGGCACTTGCTTCTTCTGCTCCTTCTTACTGACAGTGGCACTGGTAACTTTTTTTGTAGAGGCGCTACAGCCACCTTTCTTTGGGCCCATCTTCTTCAGATGTCAGAACAGCAGGCCGCAGTTGCACGAGTTGCAGAGTTGTCTGTGGCCACACGTGACGTCACGTGACATTGTGATGCACACACCGCTGCAGGACTTCTTCCTGCCACTGATGATGAACGATGTCTGATGTGATTCTCTTGTGCACCTAAAAGAAAAGGAAGCCAGAGGAACATCAGTTAAATAAATGTTGCATATGTCGTGCTTCAAGTAATATTTGCAACTAGGCGTTGTATTTATTATTATTACAACAGCATACCCAAAAACGGAAAGACACAAAATAAAAATTGCAATTCTAAGCCTAAATGGATGTTTATATTAATAGAAGTGAGACCACACAGAGAGAGTTGGTGCATGCACCACTGAGTACCCCTTGGTCTAATGGATGAAAGAAAGGCAAACTGGGTGCAGGCCTGAGCACACTGCCTGGCTTCAAAATGGCCCCTTGACCCCCAGCCACATGGCCAGGCCCTGCCAGGACCAGGCCGAAAATGGGCCCCACCCACATGGCCAGGCCCCAACAACACCCCAAAAAGTAAAAAAACACACATAAATCACCACAATCCAATGACATCCATGCCCTCAATGATGTTTAAATTCAAGACACCCCACAGAAAGACTTGGTCTATGCACCACGGAGTACCCCTGGGCCTACTGGCTAGTGTGGCTTTACAGGCACCCCAAAATAGTTTTTAAAATTCCACATATAGTGAGCTAAAATTCAATGACATAAATGAGATTTAAAGTTCAACAAAACTCACATAAACAGTTGTATCATGCACCCATGAATAACCCTGGGCCTACTGGATACTGTGGCTACCCACAATACATGTTTTTTAAAGTTGTGAAAAAGTTTTAAAATTGTAGTTGCAGAAACTGCAATCCCCCAAACAAACAACACCAACTTACTTGTAAAATCCCAAATCCAAAAGTGATCCAAAAACTCCGAAGTCCAAAAAGTCCTCAAATACTGTCATGTTTCCCCCGCATCCCTATCTCTCGCTGAGAGCAGTACGAGCGTGTCACGTGAGCGCTAGAAGTAAACGGCAGTAATAAACTGCAGGCACCAGCATGCCTAGCGCGTGTCGCGCGTGATTTAGAAACGCCCATAAAACATCGATCAAGGGAAGGCGTCGGATATTTTGGACCTTGCTGGCCTCCTTGTTCCCGACTCCCTTGGTCCTGTGATCTTTGTGCCGGATGCCGACCTGTTTCCAGCGTCCTGCGATACAAAGAGGTGAGAGAAGCGGCTGCTCTCGTCACCACCCCCCTTGACAGTACGTTGCCGAGCATTGAGCCATTACTGAAGCGGTTAACGCTCGCGGCAGTGACGCACACCAAGGAGGCGTTTGCAGCGTCTCCGCCTAACTTAGCCGGGATACAGTGTACAGCGTAGTGTGGGGCGCACATTACCTTTGCCTTGTATCGGAGGATTGGTGTGATCTGAGGTCGAGCTGCTGCTCCCTTAATTCACCGCGTCCATCAGGGTTGAGTGTCCGGCTGGGCATTCCCTACTCGCTCCCACTACAGCTAGCCTCCTCAAACTAGAGCATTACCATGGCCCAGGCCACATTAGCAGCAGCCTTCGAGCGGCATTGTCGGCCGTTACTCAGCACAGTGCCCTCCGTTGGAGAATACCGGGACCAGTATTCATGCAGAGGATGGTTAGAGCATAACCTTACATGTGGAGCTGGCTGCTAACGGGTATCGTTATTTCACCTTTATCAGTTATTCATTCTTGTACTTGAGACATTGGATTTACAGCATAGCAGCGGAACTGTATTGTTTTTTCTTTTTCTGATGCGGTCAGGCTGAATCGGATGGCTTCGATGTCCATAGGTTCTGCTTTCGCGGAGGTGCTGGTTTCGGGGGTTCCTGTCGACACATAGGAAGGCATGGGTTTTCCTTTTCTCTTGTGATCACCTTTCCGTTCGCTTAACCGATGATCCAAGCGGAGAACCAGATTGATAAGCCCTTCACAAGTCTTGAGCTGGGGGTCTATCTGTGCCACCACGTCTTTGAGTTCATCGCTCAACCCTTGATGGAAGAGTGCCGTTTGTTTTGAGGTGGGCCATTTGGTCTCCGCCACTAGCGCTCACGTGATGCGCTCGTACTGCTGTCAGCAAGAGATAGGGATGCGGGGGAAACATGACAAATACAAATATCCAGCAGCAGCCACAAAAAGTAATCCTTGCAGCTCCAGATCCAAATGAAAAGTGACCAGGAGATGGACAAAGCACTAGGAGGAGCCTGCTGGACAGGAACAGGAAGTTGGAGACTCTGGGGCACTTCCTACCTCCCACCCCCCTCTAAAAATGGACCCCTTGCACAAAATCATCATTTTCAGAAGGTTTATGCTGCCTGCGGTGGATTTCTTGTACAGAATTGCTATTTTTGAAAGTTCGGGAAAGCGAGCTGTTCAAATCTCCCGCCGGAAGTCAGCTGCGCACCGCATCTATGTGTTCGCAATTGTTTACTCCCACGATACGTGATCGCTGGCCCTTATGACGTACTCGCGTTGTCAAACTCTCGCTGTGCAAAATAGCGGGCCGCGATGAGGTACACGCGGTCGAAAAACTCTTTGCGCGATCACGCAGCAAGATCCAAAATTACGCAGCACCCGCAAACCGGGAGAAAAATAACTCGGCGGACTCAGAATCACGGTAAGTCAACGCAGCGGGCACGATATTGTATTTTTCAAGCGTGACCAATCAAAAAACTTCGCCAGCTTGCGAATTGCGGATTTTTGGGCAAATTCGCGCGATTCACGGAAGGCGATTTTGCAAAAAATCCGCAAATTCCGCGAACGGAACGGATTTTCAGCCCACCGGTAATTGCAGCCAAAGTCGTGATAAATGTCTCACCCCATTCACAAGCTGGTGCTAACAGCTCATAGCACCAGTTTACCTGCTATAGCAGCCACAAATCATCGCCATAGATGACCCCCGCAACTATCACTAATGAGCCCCCCCCACGCCTAGGCCAAAGACATGCCTCATCAACCACACAGAATCATATACCAAATAAACCGACTGACGTCACACACGCCCATCTGGTGACATGCATGTGTCGTCACAAAAGTGAGCATCACACATTCACCTTCGAAGCAACAAATGAAAATGTATTCAAATAAACACATAACAGAAAAAAGGACACATGGTGGCTCCCCTTGGGACAATCCGTAGGTCACAGCCTGCAAGACAAAAATCTGATGAGAAGGTGTGTCCTGCGCACATCAAGGGACAGAGAGAGAGCGAAGGAGAGAGAGAGAAAGAGAGGGAGAGAGCGATAGACGGACATAGAGGAGGCGGGAGAGATCGATGGACAGAGAGGGTGCAAGAGCGATAAACAGACAGAGAGGGGGAGACAGAGATATACGGACAGAGAGGGGGAGAGAGAGATAGAGAAAAGAATAGAGGGACAGGGCAAGAGAGTGCCAACACTGTGCACCCAGGCCACACTGCTCACCTGCTGCCACAGCTGTGTCTCCAACCACATGCCGTTATGTAGTGCAGTTCACCAGGTCCCACATCTGAGACAGACCAGTAATCTGAAACAGAGTCCAGGTACATGAATGGCACAGTACATACAATTGCACACAGCATCATCGCCTGTTCGCCCCTGGGCGCCCAGGGAGCTGCACCCCAGCCCCTCCTGCCACCCAGCGGTGCATGCCCGCCCTTGCGCACCCAGGCCTCACTGCCCACCTTCCTCCACCGGGGTGTAGAAAAGAGTGCCCACCACATGCTGCTGCAAGCCACAAGTCCGGGGCTCGCAAACATTGCACCCTCCACATCATGCAGCCCGCTCTGCAGGCCACCAGGTCTCACATTTGATGCTGGGTCTTGATTTCGCCATGGCAGAGGACATAGAAGTGGACAGGGCATCATCGCATTCTACACACCTGCTCAGCCCTTGAGGGGCCAATAACTATGTGACTCGCGAGGCCAAACCATGTGGCGGTAGGCCCCCTCTGTCCGCTGCCTCAGGCCTACACTGCAGTCCAGCAGGGCACGCAAAACCTGAGCAGTCTGGACCGCCGGGACGAGGCATCATCACAGGCTGCACAACCACTCAGCACTAACGGTGCTCCTACCTCAGTGCACCAAAAGTCACCATCCCGTGGCAGTGTGCCTGTGCCGGCTGCAATGTATCCGGTGCCACCAAGTCTGGGCCCCACAAGTCATGGACCCTCTATGATTGGGTATCGTGGTAGAACGCCATCATGTCACCTCCGGGCCTGCGGAATGTGATGTTGCATGCCCCTTGGCCCCCATGCCTACATGCATACCACATGGATAGACCCCGAGAAAGGTTGGAAATGACATCGAGCATGTGCGCCCGGCCCTTTTTATTTGCAGGGTCACATGTTCTGTGACACGTGTGCTGGATGGCTGTGGTGTAAACCAGCCGTGAGGGAGTTGCTGTGGCATGCTGACAACTTGTCCTGGGAAGCCCTGGCACATGTAGCGTTGCCGTCCCCCGCCCGTGTGCGTGAGCGTAGTAGGCTGGCCTGGCGTATGCAAGTCCAGAGTAAAGGTTTGAACAATGACCCCGGGGCTCTGGGCATTGTTCCAAACAGGGCTGGATAAGGAAGTAACAAATGCGTGTCTCGCTGTTGGTTCGTCGGCACCACCAGGACAACATTCAGCAATGTTTCACCCTGTGACCCAAGTCCAACGACATGAGCAACATGGAGGTAAGAGAAATTCACTGACCCTAAATTCATCCATACTACCACGCTTCAAAGACCATAGACGCAGCACATCTGTGTGATTTGGAATGTTTAATGTACAGTCAGTGGAGTGTTGCTTCTGGAGCAGTACAGGGCCATGCAAACCCCACTTTACAATGTTGGCCTGTCGAGGCCCAGCCAGAGTCCTTCAGGGAATGACAAGTCCAAAGAAATAGGAAGAGTTTAGGCCGTAGTCTGTTTGCTGTGTCATTGACGATCAAACAGAATATGGCAGTCCATTGTGAGGTCCAAGGTGAGTGTCGCAGAGTGCATCGGGGGACAGTGGAAGGTGGTGATGCAGAGGGCAGAACCAAGCTGAAACCGGCCATATGACGGAGTTGAATGCTACTGCGTCCTTCTAACCATGAAGGCGGTTTCATCCACATCCTAGTCCTCTGCTGTTCCATGTGCCTCACATGTGGTTGGTGATTGCCTTTCTCTAGCACTGTGTGGCAGTGACACCTCATGGGCCGGAGGTGGAATGTCTGCCGCACTGTGTAGCACTGACACATCAGGGTGCGGCGTGGTGGATGTAATGGTAGCAGCAGCATGCATAAGCACCAGGCCTTGTGGCAGCAATGTTATGAGGATGTTTTTGAGGTCATTGAGGAACACAGGTACTACTCACTGGTGTGCAGCCATGGCAGCCGCTCTTTCCGCATTTGCCTATTCCATGGTCTCCATTAACCTCCACATGTGTCCCAACTCCCGGGAGACATCGCTTGAGCCACTCTGACGGGACAGTTGTTCTAGTCTCTGAGTCAGGGCTCCAGCGATGTCAGCCATGGTCCATTGGAGAGCATGGAGTAGGTTGTGGGTGTCCATTAGGGACTGTGAGTGGTCGCTGATGGGACTTAGACACCCACGTATGGCATCTAGTTTGTCAAAGCCCAACCCGCACCGGTTCAGCCAGCTGCTCCTGGCATCCCAACACACGGCATTGGAAGGCCATGTGATTCTACGTGGGGGTCCTGGGAGGCAGCTGTGGTGGTGGGTGCTGTCTGCTGTGTGGTCTGTGCAGGGGGTGGGTTGGCCTTGTTGCAGCTGATCTGCCCTGCTCCCGGAAGTGGGCTGCGGAGGCTGTCAATAGACTCTAGGAGGGCATCAGAGTCGGAGCTGTGGTGGTCCTTTTCGTCACCAGAGAAGAGAGGTTCGGGCTGCTCTGCAGGAAATATTGAATGTCCCTGTGCAATGTAAAGGGGAGATGCAGTTTAACAATGTGTTCACGTGTGTTGTCGCATTGTACATGCTTACATACAGACTGCATGACTGTGTACATCGTGGCTGTTTGGGAAGAGCTGCCTATTTGATGGGGACATTGGACATTTCGACAATATACGTGTGTGTTTGTACTTGTACATTATCAATTCACATTTCCCTGCAATGCCACTTGTGATTGGCCATTGTCTACACCCAGTCGGCACCAGTTCTGTCATGTGTTCTGTAGTTGACGTGTTGCGGTTTGTTCCACATTGTTGTCAGTGTTGATGTGCTCTGCATGTTATGTGTGTGCTGCATTTTCGGGGTGTGGCCCCTGCTGCTCAGATTTTGCTGCCCCTTATCCCTTTCCTGCGATGTGCCTTTGACTTCTATGCTTATACAGTGCTGAGAATTTGCATTCTTGGGTACATTCGTCTCTTGGGGTGAGTTGGAGGCTGTGGCATGGTTTGTCCGCAGATGTGCACAGCTCAATTATGCATGTGTGCCATTGTGCCCATCTCCCCCATCCCCCCAGTCCCTGGTTATTACTCACCCTGGTGTTGTTGTGTCCGGTCATGTTGAGCAGTGTCCGGTCCCCCGACTCCAGCCACCGTCTCCCCACTGATGACTGTGGACACCATTTCCTCCATATCGTCCAGCTCCTTCTGTGACACAGGACTCCCACCTCATGTTTGCATTGCTGCCTTCCGCTTGTCTGAGAGTTTCAGCTTGGTTTCGAGCTTGACGTCATTCCAGCACCTCTTGGCCTCTTACACTGTCCTCTTCAGCACTCCCACTGCATTCACCTTGTCCACGATGGACTCCCATAGTCCATTTTTGGTTGGCAATGACACAGTGAAGATGACGAGCAGTTGTAGATGGTGTTCGACCATCTACTTTATCAGGATCCTGTTTTCTTGCAGACTGAAGTGCTTCTTCCTATTCTTCTTCTCCTTGGCCTTCCCTGACCCCGAGGTCCGAGGCCGGACCTCCGGGGGGCTTGTTGGGTTCTGGTTGTCCTCCGTACTTGCTCCGGCAACATCCATTGTACTTCGCTGTTGTTTGGCATTTGTTTGTCAGTTTGTTTCTACTTTTATGGTGATTTTTTCCGCGTGACGTGTGTGAATTGCAGGCCTGGAGCTGGTTTTTGGTGATTTTTGTATCGTGATTGGCCTCATGGCAGCTTTTTTGTGTTCTTGTTTCGCATTTTTTGTGGCGAGGCGTTGATTTTAACGCGGTCAGTTTACGCGTTATCTGGAGAATATCGCATGGTGCCGCTGTGTTGAGAATGCTTCGTTTACACGCCATCATTTCCCCACGATTGACTGTGATGTTGAAAGTTGCGTTAAGTTACTTTTGCGATGGTTATGACACTTTCTTGAGAATATGCCCCATAATGTGTAAAATGGACTTAATATCCACAGTGTTGCTGTCACAGTACTCGTTGCTTCATTTTTAACATTTCACAGTATAGGAATTAATGGGCAGAACACTGAGCTTGGAATTTTTATACAGAGTACAACATACTTATTCTATATCTTGTATAGAAATGGCTCTAAACCAGTGTGGGTTATTTACAAAAGAAGCTATATACCTAAGAACCTTTCTTTGCATTATTATACATGTGTTTTACCACTTACAGCACACTTCTTTTATTCATTGTCTAGGGTGTATCTAAATTAATTTTAGAGGAAACCTCTTATAGCTCACCAAGTTCAAGTAGCTTCAATACCCTTGATATACATATAAGGCATGGCACTGTAAGTCCTGCTCATCATCAGAAATTTCAGATAAATACCTGTCTGCTCGTTCCTTTGCAGCAAATCCTGGAATGATATTGGCATTAGGGAAATAACATCAGGGAACCGGACTAAAATTCAGGCGAGATAGTAAAAAGCAACTTCCAACTTTTTGCGACGTCAAGGTATCCATATGTCCCATAATACAGCTGTACTGTAGGAGGCTGCAGCTATGGCATTGTGTCGATGCAGATCTAGTAGGGTGGATAGGGAGTGACCCCATTCTTCGGTTTACATCTCAGAATACTCACTATTAAGACCACCCTCTCTATATGCTGGGTCCATTTTAGTTTGCGATCAAAAAGGATACCTACGAAGTGAAACATGGAGACCCATTCCAAGGGTTGAATTTTATTAGCAAAGGAAATGTTTGTGTCTCAATTCTTTTTATTAAACCTAAGCATTGTGCAAGGCAGCAATACATTGTATTGGAAATACACTCCACAACGTCCCCATACAAGCTAATGAGGGTACAGATTCTTCACATGTGGGAGTCTTTATCGCCAACCGATTACTAGTTGCATGCCTTTCCTACTAATCAAAAGCAGTGAACATCTTGCCTCCTATGTCCTTATAACCCCTTCCCAACTATCCCTCCCAACCTTAACCACACCCACAAAAAACGGTAGTAGTGACTAAGTGGTACGCACACTGGCCTTGCAACCTGTTGTGTGACTCTGAGAGCGCGTTATTGGACCCACGGGTCGATTCAACAGTCTGTAGGGAGGTCCTCTGAGCTCGCTTGGAATCTCTGGGACTGGGTTATGCTTAGCATAATACTAGAACAAATGCATAGCCAGTAGTTAGGGTGGGCAGACTACCAGGATAAGCGTGAAATAAGCGACAAATGGGCCCCATTTATATTCAAAATTGTTATACCCGTCTCTAAAGATATCAGCCAATCTTTCCAATGGGGAGTATTTTCAAAGGCGAGAGTGCCATTGGAACAGCACTGGGGCGGTCTTCTTCTTCCAAGCCACTGCTATTGCAGTTTTGGTGGCCCCTAGGCAAAGCCCTATCTGCTGTGGTTTGGTGTTCTAACTCTTTGTCCCTGGTGCCCGAGAGAACAACTTCTATGGAGCTCAGAATGGGGTATCCTAGGATGTCCTTCATATGCGACAGGATTTCCTCCCAGAAAGATTTGATCGTGGGGCAGTCCCACCAGGTATGGTAAAAGTCACAGAGCAAACCGCACCCCATCCAGCACTGGTTGGAGGATTCTGAAAATATAGTTTTGAGTATTATGGGGTATAGGTACTAATCAAAGAGAGTTTTACAATGAGCTTCTCGCAGGTCTACAGAGTGATTGCGCTTAGTGATGTCTGACCATAAATGTTTTCACTCCGGTTCAGAGATTTCCCTCCCGATTATATGTTCCCAAAAACTCATATATTGGGGCTTCAGTGAGTTTAATGTGGAGAGCAGTAATCCTTATAGGAAGGAGATCACGAACCTCATGGAGTCTACCCGCCGTACAAGGGGGCATATTAACAAGGGCTTTATCTCTGCTTTTTTGGCTTTAGAAGCCAAAAAAGCAGAGCTAAAACTAGCACCCTATCAGCAACAGGGTGCCAACACGCAAATTCGCATGTTAGCATCCTTTTACTCTACGCTTCCCCTTGCATCTCTAATGAGATGCAAAGGGGGCGTTCCAGAGTAAAATAATAGGAGAATTGTTGCTAAGCAACATTTCTCCTATTATGAAGGATATCGCTAATCCTGTTTGCGATAAAAAAAAAAGCTGCGCTAACCGCGCTTAACACTGCTTTTTAACGTCTGGTATTTTTCTGACTTAGCAATGATATCCTATGTAAGGTGGATATCATGGCTAAGAATGTCTATCCCTATCAGCAAGCTATTGCCAAACATTGTGGGATTATCACTGTATTTCCAGCGATAATCTCAGAATTGGCAGCTTGCGCCCTGAATTTTATAGCTTAGGAGATAAGCGTTGCTGATAGTTCGCTATCTCCACGGTAAAATTCAGAGTTTGCCAGCGATAATTATCCTAGCACTAA
Organism: Lissotriton helveticus; assembly: GCF_964261635.1. Classification (NCBI taxonomy): domain Eukaryota; kingdom Metazoa; phylum Chordata; class Amphibia; order Caudata; family Salamandridae; genus Lissotriton; species Lissotriton helveticus. The sequence goes on from NC_136059.1 coordinate 275,544,705, forward strand.
GTGCGCTTAGCGAAAATTATTGCCTGGCCTTGTTAATATGCCCCTAAATTTTGTATCGGTGTTCGTTGCCTTGTGGCCTCTTCATTGACCTGTGGACTCAGGGCCTAATGTTTAAGTTGGAGGTAGTGGAAGTGTTCACTAGAAGTTACATGGAAATCCCTTTTGGCAAATCCCAAAAGTGAGTATGTCATGATTTTAAAATAGGTCTGAGAACATCAGGCAGCCTCCCTCCCTCCATGGGGGAAACTCAGGGTTGAAATTAACAGGAGTGTATGGTGACCGGAATGAAGGTCACTCCCTTCCTCTGGATACCACGTTAAAAACCTTGAGAGTGGTCTGAGCAGGTTTACTTATGTAAGCGTTTGCGGGCCCGTCTTTCTTAGGCTTCCAAATCACGTCCCATATTATTCTACCAGTATCGCCCTATCCACGTGTAACCAATGTTTGTCAGATTCCCTCTTGGACCATTCTGCAATGATCCTCAGTTGGGCAGTCTTGTATTATAGACTGAAATCTGGAAGGGCCACTGATCTCTCACTCTTTGTGCATCTTAGGGTATGGAAGGGGAGACGGGCCCCACCATATATATTGGGTGATAACTGAGCGTAGCCTGGGGAAGAGGTCCCTTTCTAAATCAATTGAAAGTGCTTGAAACGGATATAAAAGTGTTGCAGGGATTCTGCTCAGTCACATAACTGTGCACAGAGACTCAGGACCTCAGTGAATTAGGGTGTACCAAAAACTCACCTTAGTACCCAAACACCCCTACCAGACTAGCATCAGTGTCTCATTAGCTCTTCGGCCTATAGCAAAGTCACCAATGATTAGACAACCCAGAACATGCGACTTAGGATACCTCAGGTAAGGTGGGAAACATGAACAATTTTTCGTTATTCTCTCATACCAGTCCAGAACAGCGAGTAAAGGGAGACACGAGCAAGTTTAAAATGTTTATTTTAACGCCGTGATCTCAGGTGCAGCATCTTAGCTAATACAAGCAGACATATGATAAGAAATAAGACAGTCAGCATAGTTACTATTCCATAAAATACAGAGGGAGAAAGCATGTTATAATGCTAAATGGAAACAGGTTAAATATATACCTATATTTCACCCACCCTTGCTAGTAGGTTATTTTATAACTAAAGAAGGTCTCTTAAGCTTGCATAGGCGACCCCATACCTCAGAGATTAGCAGGAGTGAATCACATCGAGTTCAGCACAAGCTCTCAGCATACAAATATTCTCCAAGTGTGTTCAATCATGCCTACACAGTGTATTATTCAAGGCGCCAGTATCTGAGCTGTCCACAGCTGCATATATGTTATGTCTAGAACGTGCACTGATCAGTTCGAACAACAGCAACAGTGTTAATGACCTTGAAGGCCTCAGCACTCACTGTTTAGACTAAGCATACGAAGCAAGTCTAGCAATGTAGAAAAACAAGTTATTCTCATGTGAAGCAAAACACTCAGTCTAACGTGAAACAATATCTAACGTGTGTGCCGTGTGCAAAGAAAGTAAAAAGGTAAAATGGCATGTAAACTTTGAATAAGCTCATGATAACTTAAAACTGTATGAATGCAAGGCTCAGCCCCACTACACCCTCTCTTGATCGAAGCACGGACAAGTAATGGGGGCAAAGCAGGAACGCAGAGTTCAAGTTTGAGAGATAGAATCAAGTTCAAATTTGCCATAATGGAAAAACGAGAGCAAATCCCTGAATTTTAAAATGCTTCAAATTAGTAATCACGTGTGGGCACAATAAAGCCAATAGGCCCAAAAAATATAAGTTAAAAAATCTGAAGTCCAACATGTGACGTCAGTCTTGAATAACAGAGAGTAGGAAATGCAACTCACTCCAATAGTGTATATGCAAAGTACGTTGCAACGGCCTCCAACAGTAAGTCATTGTTCTCATCTGCAAACATTTCAGCCAACCAATTTAATAAAGGGAATGAACATACATGTTCCTCAAGAACTGGAGCCTCTAGTACCATCAGAGGACAACTCGGATTTGCTTCAATATAACTGCGTGCCAAGAAATCATGCACCGTTGCAAAAATATTCCAACGTCCCAGGACTCCATGCATCTCTGCAAAGGCCATAATTCAGCCACCAGAACAAAGCAATTCATGAGCAACTAAGGGGCTCATCAGTTGATCATAATCTGTATTGGGAGACACCGTACTGCAGAGACACAAATCCAGAGCCCATTCGAAATCGCAGCTCATGCAATGAAAGACAGGCTGGACGTATGCGAAAAAACGATAATCCATAAACTGCACTCAATGTAGCCAGAGGCAGCACTCCATAGTAATCAAGCATTGGATTGTGGAGCAGCAACAGTCGGGGCAAATCGTCTCGTAGCACAGGATGTACATCCATTTTGAAATAAACAAAGTAGTAGAAGCACTCCAGCAACCAGAGCGAGCATCAAGGGAAATCCACCAAAGAGGCTGGAACAAATCGAATGAAAAAATGCCTGAAACACACCGAATATAGTTTGGAAGGAAGTCACAAAGCCACTACTAACAACTTTAAAAAATTGAGCCAGCCCAGTGGTCGAGGAGGCATTAAAAATAGTGTGAATTAACTCCCCGAAATGCAGGGGCAGATCGGTATTTAATAAGGCATGCACTTCTGTGCGGGTGTTTGCCACGTGAAGGACAAATGTTTCACAGGCAGAAGTAAGGGCAACTTCTTTCTGGGACAAAAGAGCTCTTATTCGACTCATCTTGTTGAACTCTGCTTTCAAGGTTGGAATCGACGGGTTAGCACTGTCATTTTTATTGCATGGATGTGCCATAGCCAGGAGGTGTATAGAGGTTTACAGCGTTGGAGCACTTGTTGGAGCAGAAGTGGTGTGTAATTGGCCTTGTAAAGGCTCTCTAGTCATGGATGAGTTGGATGCCCAAGTACTGGACAGTATGTTTGGCCCACTGAAAGGGAGTTTGCCCACAAAGTAGGTTAGCCTCTCTCGCTGCTAATGTGAGGTTTAAAATGGACAATTCAATCATATTTACCTTGAAACCAGCGACACATTCAAACTCACGTTACTGCCTAGAGGGCCTGCAGTGAGGGGCTAGGAGTGTTGAGTGGCATCAACACGTCATCCGCGAATAATGATAGTTTGTGTTCCTCTCTCCCGAAACTAATACCCTGAATTTCTGGGGTCACCCAGCTCTGCATCGCCAGCTGTTCTATTCTTTTCTGGTAGCAACCTTGCCTCATACCTCTGCCTCTGGGAACGAGAGTGAGCTAATCCCATTAACTTGCACTCCAGAGCGTGGTTGCACTTAAATAGCCTTGATCATATTAATAAACAACCTTCTCAAAATCCAAAGTGTTTGAGCATGAGGAAAAGGAAAGACCCATCCACCCTTTCAAAGGCCTTTTCTGCATCCAATCCCACGAGAATCACCGGGATCTTGTGTTTAGTCATTTCTATCAGATGCATTGTCCTGCAGATATTGTCGTGGGTTTGCCTCCCCTTTATGAAGCCTGATTGATCAGGGTGGATTAGGTCTGGCATCAGGTCCTCAATTCTGGCTGCTAAGATTGCAGAATATAAATTGGCATCTAGGTTTAAGAGTGCAATTGCCCTATACGAAGCACAGCTGTGTGGGTTTTTCCCCAGCTTTGGGATTACAGTTATCAAGGCTTCTGCCATTGACTTTATCACCATGGGCCCCTCAGTGATTGCGTTAAACAGGTAGGTGAGTTGGGGGATAATTTATGATGCATATGTTTCTATAGAAGTGGGCTGTCAGGCTATCTGGCCCTTGGGCAAAGGAACATTTGAACTTTGCAGCAGGTTTCATAATCAAAGCTTTGGTGTTAGTCACATTAATTACCAACTGGTTGGTTTTGCAACAACCAGTGAAGCCTGTACTCGGTGCATGCATTCAGCAGTCTTTGAGAGTAAGAAGGCCGGCATCATCTGCATACAGTAAAGAAGGGGATTTTTGCACTTGAAATTCTTGCATAATGAAGGTTCCATTCCTCAGGGTGTCAACCAATATAGGTAAAAAAACCTGAAAAGAGCAGGGGGGAATATAACGCAATCTTTGAAAATTCCAACCGATATAGAACAGCTTTCCTGTGCAATCTCCTTACAATCCATAGCAGACTTGGACAACAGTCTCAGTGTTAAGGTTTTTCAAAGCATTTATTAAAGGATGCACAACTCCTTATTGTTTCAATGTAGTTGACCAAATGGAAAGTCGGCTTTAGATCAATAAAGGTCACAAAAATTTGCATACCATAAATACGTAAAATCACGTAAAGTGGCCTTGGCTTGTCGATTGGATTAATTTCCTTTTAGAATCCCGACTATCAACTATGGTAGAATCGGATTCAACTGAGTCAGGCAGCGGATTATGCAGCACACGCCAAACTATTTTACTTGCCCCACCTAATAATGAAATCGGTTGGTAATTAAATGATTATTCTGGGCACTCTTTTTATGTATGGCACAATTGTTGCTGAACACCAAGCTCTATTGATAGTGTCAATTGACAAGATCTGTTTTCCTTTATTATTTATTTTGGGTGGAATATATGGGGTCAGTATATCTATATGTTCACATAGGAGGAATCTTAATTATCCTAGTTAGTTTGTAGTTGGTGGTTGTTCTTGTCACTGTTATAAATTGCACTGTTAATTTTAATTTAGCATGAACCCAAGGGATTAGACCGCCTTCTTGTGTTGTACACTGTTTCTTTTATTTTATTTTCTTATCTTTTCTGATCAATATTTAACTATGGCCGCATGCCTGCAACCGGCTTAGTAGGTTGCGAATGCCGATCCTCGGCGTGATTCCATGGTACTTTTTTAGGCCACATGCAAGATGGTTTTGAAGTATATTCACTGTCAGGTGCATTTATATCCTTGACTTTTAAATGTATTGCAAATGTAAGCTTGATATGTACTTTAAGAGATTTACTCATTCAAAGATGGCGCGTGCTATTTTGCACCTTTTGCGCTATCCCCTTTCAGTTTCCATTAATCTATGCTTCAAATATGGTGTCCGTCAGTGCTTTCCTTAAACAAACACTGACGAAGGAAATTCTCCGAAACGCGTCTGTACAATAAACTGCTGCTGCAACTGAAAAGCCCAGCGAGTGCCGTTTTCTTTTCCAATGACGTGAGAAGATTGTAAGCGAGGATATTTTGCGGCGCATCACCGCAATTCCGGCACCCGTTTCGTGAGTACCCCGCCCTTGGTGCAACTGGAGCGGGATATATATATATATATATATATATATATATATATATATATATATATATATATATATATATATATATATATATATATATATATATATATATATGCTCCCAGAGTGCCCACTCGGCATAGAAGCACTCCACTCCAGGTGTCAAGGAGCCATTTATTGGTACAGTACAAGAACAGCATACCAATTCGTCATTCCAGCTTTCTTGTCGTCGTTTCGCCTGACGCGTTTCAGTGCCCTTCGCACTTTCCTCAGAGGCTCGACAGTCTTTGCAGGCACAGCTGAGCCACCGCCCATAAGTACACAATTAACGCCCTCCGATGGGCTGCTTCAATAAGCAACGTGGAATCGTGTGTCATGTGGTTCATAGTAGAACTCCCAAATGGGTGCCTTAAATTGATAGCTGGCGTAAAAAGTTCAGAGCCCTCAGATGAGCCTCGGCATGACGTTCTGTTCATAAATCCACACCCGAAGTCCCACATGCCGGCTCCGTAGAATGTGAAACTCGTGGCCCTCGCTTTAGCAAAGTGGTGCTTCTATCGCGGCTGGACTGCCGCGTGAAAATATGTATGCTCCCAGAGTGCCCACTCGGCATAGAAGCACTCCACTCCAGGTGTCAAAGAGCCATTTATTGGTACAGTACAAGAACAGCATACCAATTTGTCATTCCAGCTTTCTTGTCGTTGTTTCGCCTGACGCGTTTCAGTGCCCTTCGCACTTTCCTCAGAGGCTCGACAGTCTTTGCAGGCACAGCTGAGTCCCCGCCCATAAGTACACACCGCCCATTTTTACAAGCTTGCGCTACACGGAGAAGACCTCGGCTGGTTAACGCTGCTTCTGCAGTTTTTTAAAACTTCCAGTTTTTTCCTTATTATTTTATCTTTGTTGCACATTTAACCCTGTTTTTAAATATCCATAATTGTAAACTGGCCTACAGCTTACCGCACTCATTCCCGCTTACCGCACATAATTGTGTACAACACCGCATTTTGCGGGTCCCTGCCCACGTCTCTGACTAGCGGCCATCTTTGGTGGGGCTGACGACGCCAGGCGTTCTGCGCGGTCTAGTCTCTCAGGCTGGACGCGCATTTAAGCGAGCCATGCTGACGCGCAGCGTCATCGCGCAGCGGGGTCGCCGGATCTCCGCCGGAGTTACGCCAGAGTTCAGCCCGTCTGCGCCCGTCCGCGCTGAGGACGGGCTGCAGGACGGGCTGCCTTTGTCCATCATGCCCTCTGGTAAGCAAGTTCTGCCTGGTCGTGTATACTACTCTTTCTCGGCATTACTTTCACTGCGACCCTGTATCCCCACTTCCTGTACCTTATGCATCTTACCCCATCATTACTTTTTATGTGCTGGTTGTGGCTTCTCTACTGGTAAAATGCAGCTCTCTAAGACACAACAGAGTGTTAAACATTATAGGGGAAAAAGGAAGCCTACCAAGGGTCATACTTCTTCTCCTCCCCCGCTCCATTTCTGGAGCTTAAATTGTAGATCGCTTCCTAAGAATAAATTAAACATCTTCGATTTTATTACTGAGGAATCCCCTGATGCTCTGTTCCTGACCGAGACTTGGATACATGCCAGCTCGGGTCCGGATATAGCCGCAGCCATTCCGCCCAACTATGTGGTGCTGCATCAGGATAGACCCTCAGGTAAAGGTGGTGGAATCGCAATCATCTTTAAATCTATATACCAATGTAAACTGGAACCATTACATCTTCCAGGTAGTGAGGCAGCATTGTTCAAACTTATGATTAATCCTCGAATGACGCTTTTCGGTCTGCTAATTTATCGGCCACCCGGAAATGCTGCGTCATGGATCACCTCACTCATTGATTGCCTATCAGCAACACTACTAAAATCGAATAATTTCACCATTCTTGGTGATTTAAACATCCATTTAGATGATGTTAATAATCCCCTTAATAAATCTTTTCTTTCCGATCTTGAGGTTTTTAACCTCAAACTTTGTAATTCTGGAGCTACTCATCTTGCCGGCCACCTTTTGGATCCTATTATTTCCACTCTGTCATTTGACTGCACTCACTCGGCGCGTCCGCTCGTCTGGTCTGATCATTATGCGATACATTTCGAGCTACCACCTGGTCTATATTCGGCCAGTGTTTATGTGGAGGAAATTAAATCATCTTATCGCTGGGACAGGCTTGATGTAGCCACTTTTAATCTGCGTCTGACTGAGACTATTCCATCCTCTATCAACTCTGAGCAGAATTTGAATGCTCCCATTTTTGGTTGGCTGACAGATGCAGTGTTGGTTCTCATTCCCCGGTCTAGCACCAAATGCAAATGTAGATCCTTGCGCCCACCAGCACCTTGGTACTCGGATGAGCTTAAAACTCAACGTGCTAAATGTAAAGCCCTGGAGAGGAAGTGGAGGTTGTCTTACTCTGCTCCTTCTAAAGTGATTTACAAAGAAGAACTAAAAGTTTACCACGCAAACTGTAAACGTGCCAAGGCTTCCTACATCGCTTCTACAATCACCTCAGTGCAAAATTGTCCTCGGACTCTTTTTGCCACTGTTAAGAAACTTACAGGAGCTGATACTACTCCTGCGCTGCCGGCTTTAGATGGTACACAATGTAATGCCATTGCAGACTTTTTTATATCCAAGGTCGAGGGCATTTATCAATCTCTGGCCTCCCTCTTACCTTCGACTGATTTCTCTCAACCCAGCTCCTCCTGCAATGCCTTCGCTTTCCCTACTGAGTTCATTTACAACTGGACATTATTTGATGATTCTTCCTTCCTGTCTTGTCTGAAAAGTGTCAGGTCAGGCTCTCCGAGGGACCCTGTCCCTATGAAGATACTGAAACAACTTGACCTTGAACCTCAGCGATTTCTAATGAGGTTACTTAACATCTCTCTCATTGAATCTCGGGTAGAACAGGACTGGAAACATGCCATGGTCGTCCCCCTGCTTAAAAAATCAGGTGCTGACATCACAAACCTTGCTAACTTCAGGCCTATATCCTTGCTGCCAGCCTGCTCCAAAATATTGGAGCGTCATGTTAACACTCAGCTCAATGAGTTTGTTGAAAACGTGGGATATCTCCATCTATCCCAATCAGGCTTTCGCGCTAATTATTCCACCGAATCCGCACTCCTTGGGGTGACTGAGCGACTCCAACACGGTATCGATAGCGGTGAGACCTTTGCGCTTATTCTTCTTGATTTAAGCGCTGCTTTCGATACCGTGTCCCATTCCATCTTATTGGAGTCTCTCTGCTCCCTCGGTGTTGCTGGACCAGCGCTTGCCTGGGTGGCCTCATTTCTTAATGAGCGCACTTTTCAGGTTTTCTCGAACAAAGCTGAATCTGCGATCTATTCCTCTGCCTACGGCGTCCCACAAGGGTCTATATTGAGCCCTTTGTTGTTCAGACCACTTGCTTCTATCGTAGAGGACGCCGGTTTGTCTATATACTCATATGCAGACGACACGCAGATTGTGTTCTCTTTGTCTAGCAGCAGGACTCAGGACATTTCTGCCCTCAAAATTGGCCTTTCTCGTGTTGCAGCTTGGATGCAAGCGCATCTGCTAAAGCTCAACGGAGACAAGACCGAGGTGATTATACTGGGTAAACACAAAGATCTGTGGGGCTCTAGACACTGGCCCAGTGACATGGGTCCGTTGCCTATCCCCGTGTCTGTCGCCCGTAACCTCGGTGTCCTGATTGACGACAAACTTTCAATGAGGCAGCAGGCAACAAAGGTCGCTGCAATCTGTTTTAATACTCTACGCTGGTTGCAGAAGATCATATGGATGTTGCCTGAGTCCACTCGAAGAACTGTCGTACAGGCCCTTGTGATGTCTCGTATCGACTATGGCAATGTGCTCTATTTAGGAGCAGATAAAGCCACAATCAATAAACTCCAGGTTGTACAGAACTCAGCTGCGCGTTTGTTGCGCAATGTTCCTCGGAGAAAGTCCGCAATGCAAGCTTTGCGTGACCTTCATTGGTTAAAAATTTCTGATCGCGTGGTCTTTAAAACTCTGTGCTTCTTATTTAAGATTCGTCAGGGTTCTGCTCCCAGTTACCTGCTCAATCTTGCCCAGCCATATCAGCCTGGCCGCTCTCTTAGGTCAGCCAACAACAACAATTTTGTGATTCCTAGGATCCGAATGACAAAAATGGGAGGCCGTTCATTCGCATATCTGGGACCCAAGATGTGGAATGCTCTCCCGTTGGCGCTAAAAACAGAAACTAGTCTTTTTGTTTTCCGTAAAAAATTAAAGACTTTTCTGTTTTAAATTCTTCAGTTCTGTTTTTTCTCTCAGCCACTGCTTGTTTTTCTTCTCTAGTCTGTCCCTGGCGCCGGGAAACCCATTGCGGGTAGCTGTGCGCAATATAAGTTCAAAAAAATAAATAAATAAATAAAATACACAATTAACGCCCTCCGATGGGCTGCTTCAATAAGCAACGTGGAATTGTGGGTCATGTGGTTCATAGTAGAACTCCCTTATGGGCGGTGGCTCAGCTGTGCCTGCAAAGACTGTCGAGCCTCTGAGGAAAGTACCAAAAAGTAGTAAACAAAGACCTAAGGCTAAGTCTACCTTCGTGAATTCGGTCCTAAGAGTCAACTCTAAACTTACTGTATAATCTAAAGTTTCCCATGAGGCAGTAGCATATTGTTCCTGTACAATGAGTATACAAAGATAAAGCCTCAAGTACATCACAACCTTTCTTACCACTGGAATAGTAGGGAATCAGATCAATATCTATCTTGTGTAGTTGATCAGTATTACCAATAACCATTGTTACAACATTTTAACTTGCAAATTCTTTATGAGACATTTTTGGGCCCAAGCTATCCCCATCATATGTCCTCATGGGATTCACAAACTCATGTCTTTGGAGTTTAGTCAATGCAATGGTGGCAAAGCATAAAGATAGGTAGAATAGATGAACTATTCAAATGCAACTTCTTTGAGAGATCTGGAAACAAGTCAAAGTCTAAAAAGAAGTGTATAGATATGACACATATTTCTAACATGGTACAAGGGCTGTTGTTCTGATCATTAACCTCAGTAAGATTCATAACAGTCTTACAAAAAGAATTCGCAAGAGGGTTGAGTATTGCATTTGGAGGCTAGGTGATGGGAAAGTCAAACAGGACAGCTTGTATGACTTGGTCAGGGTTTGTGTCCTTCAATAATATATTCTGAATGGTGATGGCCTTTGCTTCATTGTCAATTATCACATTCTCAGGTTCATATTTAACTCGATGAATATCCTTTTTGTTGGACTGACTAAGTTTTGTCTTTTTTCTCTTATTACTTGATGCAGTTGCTATATTTATTTGGTGGTAAATATAGGGTTTATATTTGCAACAAGAGTTAAAGGAGAGATGAATTCAGCCAATGATATAGGAAGGGCTGTGGCTTGGTAGAATGTATTTCACTGATTCCAGCGTGTTCTTTGGACATGTATTTTAGGGAATACACTAGACTTATTGAGCCTTCATTCTTTTTATACTTGTTGTCCATTTCCCTCTCAGCATTGGTATTCATATGGCCAATGTCCTGTGGTCTTAAATTTAAGCTTAATTTCAAACTCTCCTTGTTAGCTCAAAATTCGTCTTGCTAGCTCAGCATCCTTTAAATAACCTGGCGACCCACACTTCTTTCATGTCCCATTCCTCTGCCCCCAGAGAGTTCTGAATGCCTTCACAGCTGCACTCTTTACCTAGTGCGGAACCTACCAAACTCTTATGGAGTCCATCCAGTAAGAAATCTAGCATTTGGTCAGAATGGCAATGGTCAAATCCCTGTAGACAGACATTAGCACTGGAAAACCAAGTAGTGAGTGTATGCTCCTAATTTGGATAAATGACTCGACTGCTGCACAGCTAGTTCCACTGTCTGAGATGTCGCTGTCCAAACTAAATCCAGCCCTTCAAGCTTCAATACCAATATAAGTTAACTAGAAGATGGTAAGGAGACTTTCTGGAGAGAAAACAAGTCAACAAGGTAAAAGTGCCCCTTAAAGGCTTTCATGGGAGTCACTAAGTAAAGCACTTTAGGGAATAGAGAAAATGGGATAAAAGTGTATAGGTAACAGATTACCTTGGAGGCACCAACTCATCTATGTCTTCAACTTCTTGATCTAAAAACCTGATCAAGAAATGCTGAACAACCCTGTTAGTCAATCTAAGGCCTCAATGGCCTGCCGAATCTGATGCATCATTTCCAAAACGTTCTCTAAGAGAAGTAGAGATGATGTGAGGAGTAGAACATGCTGGGGTGATCTACCCTTATATTGTCCACAACCCTCAGACGCACAAACACAGAAGAAAACATTGATTGTTAGGCCAAACTGAGATATGCTCTTCATTTTGATGCCACTCTGTATTTGAGGTAATCTTTACCTACCATAGAGATTTGTCTTGACCAGAACTGTTTGATCTATGGCCCATAGTGAATTAGCCAAGGGGCCCCATTACACAGTCTGTAATTCTTTCCAATTAGAGGATCGGAATTTATTTATTTATTTATTTTTAAGATTTATTAAGCGCGAACAAATGCCCGTAGGCGTCTCGGCGCTAAGACTCATTGCATAATTCTCCAGTGCTGGTTTCAAAGAATGATTACTGATTAAACAGCCGTGTTTTTAGCCTTTTGCGGAACAGCAAAAGAGAGTGACTTGCCCTGATCGACAGTGGGAGGGTATTCCAGAGTCTGGCTGCAGTAACCATGAACCGTCGATCTCCCCAGGAGACTGTCTTGGTGCGAGGAATCGCTAGTTGATTCAATGTTGAGGATCGAAGTTGTCTTGGGGGGCAGTAGAGTGTCAACTGGTTTGTAAAAAACTGTGGCCCTTGCTTATGTACAGCTTTGAATGCTATGCAAAGTGTCTTGAATTTTATCCTGTTTTTAATTGTAAGCCAATGAAAATTCCGAATTGTTTAGGCAATGGGTTTGAATTTGGGGGTCCTGGAGAGCAGTCTTGCTGCAGCATTTTGTATTGTCTGTATTTTGTTAACCACACGGGTTTGGGCATTGACAAATAGGCCATTACAATAATCCAGTGAGGATAGCACCAGCGAGCTTACCAAAGTTTTTCCGGCACTATCTGGTAGGAAAGGGATTATCTTTCTTATGAGTCTCAGCTTGTGAAATGCCGTTGCTGCTATTTGATTGGCATGAGCAACAAAGTTGAGGCTTTCATCGAAGACCACTCCCAAATTCCTAACCCTCGGAACCGGTTTGGGTGGAACTCCAAAGGATGAGGGCCACCAAGTGGGGGACCAGCCTGGTGAAAGTTTTCCAAAAATGACAACCTCCGTCTTCTCGGAGTTTAGCTTAAGGCAATTGGAGGCCATCCAGTCTCCAATTGCTAGCATGCCTTTTTGCAAGCATTCGGCCACCTTTTCTCCATCATTGTTGATGGACAGCACTAACTGAGTGTCATCTGCGTAGGAGGTAAGGCTCATCCCATGCGATTTGATGACTTTGGCTAGGTCCGACACATAGATGTTAAAAAGTGTCGGACTCAGGGATGAGCCTTGAGGAACCCCACAAGGCAGAGACAGGTTAGCCGACTGGAACGGTCCTAACATGACAGCCTGTGTTCTTCCAGATAGAAAGGAGGCAAGTAGGTTCTTTGCTGCCTGTTGGATACCCATTTTTTCGACACGGTCGATCAGAATAGAGTGATCGACCGTGTCGAAAACCGCAGATAGGTCCAGTACACGAGCACTGCTGTTCCTCCCTGATCTCGGATGACTCTAATATCCTCGGCGGCTTTAATCAGGGCTGTCTCTGTGCCGTGAAATTTACAGAACCCGAATTGGGTATTATCCACCTGATAATGTTCCTCGATGAATTCAGACAACTGCTGGTTCATCGTTTCTCTGCCACCTTTGCCAAGAATGGAAGGCTGGCTATTGGTCTATAGTTTTTTAAATCATTTTTATCCAGATGCGATTTTTTTAACAATGGTTTTAAAAGGGTGTTTTTTTCGTATGTCTGGATAAATCCCTGATCTGAACATGGTGTTACATACTTGTGTAATTACAGTTATTAGGGAGTCCATGACCGGGGGAAGAATTTTGAAAGGACAAGGGTCCAGGGCTGATCCTGTTTTTATGGATGTAATAATATCCATTATTTGTGACTCAGTGAGTTTTTTAAATTGAGTTAGCGAAAAGTCCAGTGGAATGGTACAGATGGAATGTGTAGAGACGCCAATCTTGGACGAAAAGGCTTGATAGATGTCATTAACTTTTGTGAAAAAGAAATTTGCCAGTGCGTCACAAAGGGGTTGAAAGGGAGGAGGGGCCAGGTCGGGGGCTTTCCCTGATAATTGTTTTGTTATATCATAAAGTTGTTTGTTGGAGTTCTTGGCGTTCTCAATTTGTTCACTAAAGAACTTCCTCTTGGCCTCCGTTATCATCTTTTTATATGTGACAAGCATCTCCTTGTAACAGGATTTGTTTTCTGGGTCATAGGATTTCCGACAGTGTCTCTCACTATTCCTACAGAGTTGCTTCTGTTTCCTAAGGTTGTCTGTAAACCAGGGTGCGGAGGGCGCTATCCTATTTCTAGTTAATGTTTTTAGTGGGACCAGTGAATTCGTTGCATGGCCTAGCCATTCCAGGTATTGATTAGTAGCTGTATTCGAATCTGAGGATATAATGGGACGAGTGCTATCCAATAAGGCTTTTAAGTTTTCATTGTTTATATCCTTCCAAGCCTTAAAAGGTTTGCGACTAGGAACTACTGTACTATATGTGGGGGCATCCTTAGAGATAATTGTGCACAAAATGGCATGATGGTCCAACCATGGGAGCGGGAGTATATCTTATATATGGATACCGTCTAAATTAGAAACAATACCGTCCAGAGTATGACCGGCATCATGAGTGGTGGATGTGATCAATTGAGGGAGCCCTAGGGTTTCCATATCTGATAATAACAATTGAGTTTCGATGTTATCTAACTTTTCTAGATGAAAGTTAAGATCACCTAGAACCGTTAGTGAATCTTCTATTGTTAAAGATTCCAAGATTGTATTTAAATTTGAAAGGAACCCAGAGCGTGCTCCTGGGGGTCTGTATAGAAGAACTCCTTTAAAATTGTGCGAGGGGGTCAGAATAATGGCAAATTGCATGACTTCTCAGGTTGGTGAGGGAATAAAAGATGTCCTCACCATGAAATTGTCCCGAGCAATTATTGCTAACCCACCCCCGTTATTTCCTTGTCTGTTCTGGCGGTAGGCCTTGTATCCTTGAGGGACGGCAATCACAAGATCTGGGTCGGATGCGTTGTCCATCCAGGTCTCTGTTATGAAAAGTATATCTATTTTCCTGTCGCTGATGAGGTCAGCTATATCCAGTCTGTGCCTGCCTAGTGAACGAGCATTAATGAACGCTACTGTGGTGTTTTGGGGTTTTCTATTGTTCATCTTTCTAGGGTCGGCAATATTGTTAATAAAAGGTATAGAGGACTTACAATGGGGGCAACTCATGGTAGTTGTATTTAAAGCATACTCAGGGTCATACATCATGCAGTTGCTTCCAGGTACTGGTCGTAACTCATGTAATTTTGCAGTAGAATAAAAGAGCTGGGGCTCATTGCGACCAGGACCAGGGGATGTGGCCCTGGGCGCGGGTCCGGCACGGACGGGCGCAGACGGGCTTGCCTTTGGCATACCTCCACTGCATTAGATTTTCTACTGCTTTAATTCCGTGGGATATGGCTCTCCATCCCAAACAACTGTAATCTGTCATTATAATATTCAGAACTGGAGGTTCCAATTCCACTGCCTCCCTCAAGTGGTTTGGATCCAACCACCAAGCAACCAGTGGCACCGATCCTTGGGGACCTACAGAAAATGAATTGGTAACTGTAGTTAGTCTCAACTGGAGCAATCTATGCACAAATTAAAGATGTTACACAAGACTGAGAGAATTAAACTCTTTGCTCTGGCAAAAAAGTCTTGCACCTCATATGGGCCAGGACCAAATCCTTTCTCATATATGGTCTAGCCATGTTCCATAACCTCCTCTTTTTCTGAGTCTGAGAAGGATATATCCTGAGACAGTGTCACCTCTGTGCTGTCAATCTTTACCCTCAATTCTTCAGAGCACAGTGGCAAAGAAGTAATCTCAGGAAGAGGAGAATACTTTCTATGTCATGTGGAGACAAGGATAGTGACTGTGAGCAAGAGGGGGGCCTGATACATCTGCCACTACAACCCTCTACTGATTTGGAAAGCTGCTTACTTCCAGACACCATGCCTTTACCATTATTTATCACCACACTGCTACAAATGTGCAGAATTACATGGTCTCCAACTTGTACTACAGCAAGCTGACATCTTTGCCCAGCATATCTCTCTCAGCTCTCATCTCCTTCTGTCACCCGCCGATACATTCCCACACACTGCCTGATCTAACATTGTAGTTGGCTGGTGAAAAAGTACAACTGCATGTATGGAAGATTTCCAGCAGGCGTCTGGGTGCCAAGCACCAGGCGCACTACCTCCCATGACCTTTAAGACTATGGTTTGTCAAAGACAGTCAAAAAAGATTGATGTGATCATCCATCAATGGGTGGAGAGCGGGGAGCAGCAAGGATCAACAAGCAAAATGGAAATAACGTGTTTAAGAGGGAAGCCAGGGATTTCCAGTGGTGTGTTAAAAAGGCATTCTCTTACATTGCTGCCAAAGCCTGGCATGCACTCCCCTACACCTCCGAATGGCACCCTCCCTGGCAAACTTCAAAAAGTGATTCAAGACCTGGCTTTTCTATGCAGACGCAGCAACCTCAGTGATCAGATACCCCTATGGGTGATAGTGTTGCGTTATATAAATGATTGATTGATTGATTGAAATGCTTCAAAATGCAATATATATAGCGACCAATGTGAAGACACAGCAGTAATGTTAGATTTCTATATGCAATCCTTTTGGTCATAATTCTTGGGATTTTGTGGCCTTAAAACTAACTGGCTTCTTTTAATATACAGGCAATAAAATTGCTGGTGTATTTTTTATCAAACAAGCCTGTCTTCTTTGATCGTGGGCTTCATTTTATTTACTTTAATTGTTTTCTGGTAAAGCTCTGAAGGGTGTACGACAAACACATGTTGGCCTAGGAGCTGAAGGATGCCACAGAAAACATATTTTAAATTCTTATTAATTGGTTGATCTGACATTTAAATTTCTCTCACGGTGTGCTTCCCTGGTTTGGGTCTGGAGGTACTTTTGGGTGTCCTCAGCACCAATTAGCTTCATATAGGCTGAAGAAAATACTGTATGTTTGTGGATACATGGAGTACCACTGCCTCAATCTACCACTGTACTGACGTCACTACTAAGAGTATCATATATAGGCAATGTGTTAATGTAATTCACCTCCACTTCAACACTACTACATCAAAGCAAACTTACATAAACAACACTGAACCTAATCCTATTACTACATCTGAAACTATTTTAAATTAACCTACATTAATGATTTAACATTTAACTAACCCTAATTTCAATCCAATGCTAACTGTACCAATGAAGTAAATATAATATTTGGGTAATCCTATAACTAACCACTGTGCACTCCATATCATAAATCAAAGTTACAATATACCATAACTGATATTATATTAAACTATGTAAATAAACTCTGAAAAACCTCAGCAACATTATATTGGATACATTAATTTGCATTAAATCCAATTCATGAATTAACCTTTACTTAAACCTAATACTAACTCTAACCCTACAAGTAAATATTTTGTTATCTTACTTAGCTAAATTAAATATAAAATGCAATCAAGATGCTCCTAATGCCAACACTAACCTTAGCCCAAAATCAAATTAGATCAATTGAATTATAATAAAATAGGTAACCATAACCTATCCCTAACACTCCTAAATTTAATGCAAATTCCTAAATTATATACCTAACCTGAACATTAGTAAATCCATGAATATAGATTGTTGGATATTGTAGCAACCTCAGTAGTGGAAGTCAAAAAACACTTACCTCAGTACTGCTGCTGCCTAACTTCTGTGTTAATCGACTCCTGGACAGACACAGCATCCCGACTCCCAAAGGCAATCATGAAGCTGCTGTCTCCAGCATAATAGCAACGTTGTGATTGGTCTGAGCAGACTGTTTCAGTGCTCAGACGGGGACTGAGAGCCTGTGCATATGGACTGAGAGCCTGTGCATATAGGCTGTGCAATACAGCCCGGTGGAGAACATTCTAAGTGCGTATGACTGTTTAGCGGCTCAAGACGGTCATGCGCACTTAAGTGCACCAACTACTCCTCCCCCTGCTGGTTGTGAGGATAGCCCAGCCCTGCATCACCCCAAAACTGTCTCAGGACAGAAAAGTGAAATGATAATAACATTGTGTTATTATCATTTTATTTTTCCTTTTTTTGCACTGCTCAGAGAGCAGTGGCGTAACACTCCACCATCGCTGCGAGAGAGGCCATGTGGATTTGCCACCACGTGCATTTATTGCAGCTATTAGATAAAACTCCTCTGACAGATATACTCGATATCTTTGCATCAATCAAATTTAGCAATGACAATTGTCTTGCAGCACAGAAGAGAGATTGTGATCCAAATTGGTAATTATATTGTCAGTACTCAAGCAATTTGAAAATGAAAATGATAAAGAAACACATTAAACTTTCTAGCAACTTGACATGTTCTTTTAAAATGTCATGTTACCTCACTGGGATTCTTTTCTCAGAAACATTTGCGTGCCAGTCTCTTGCTTCTAGTTAGAAACTCGCAAAAAACACTATAGTTTCACTTGCCCCGACCTCCTGCCGCTTTAGATTCCACCTCTGTGGTAACACAATGCAACACCCTCATAAAATATTGCAGGGCATGTCACTGCAATTTGTATAAAATCTCCTTCCTGTTCCTCTTCACTTTAGTGTCTCTACACGTGCAGGTTGTTTTTCCTATCCTAAAGAGGAGGCCTCACCCCACCACCTACTGTACTCTAAGATGTAACGTGGAGGCACAAAGAAAGTGGCATGCTTATGCAAACCCTCAGTGTTCAACATATAACATGATTAAATAAATTAAACGCAAATAGAAAGGGTCGAATAAAAATGAAGGGCCTTATTTACAAGCTTTTGGCATGTGGGAGTGCTGCAAGCCTTCTTGCTGCTCTGCCCTACGTCAAAAGAAAAGGGGAGCAATGCACCATATCTATGAGATACAATGCATTTCTGTCCTCATCCACTGCACTGACCCACATTTGGCTGCCATGCCCCAGTGTAGGTACCCTTGCACCATGGTGCCAGTGAGTCTTTGTTGTGAGAATGATTGTTTAGTGCAGGAAGAGACACCTTCTTGAACAAAAACAATCAATGAAGGTGATTTTCTCCCCTCTATATACTCTGCTAAATGCAGCACACATAGAAGAGGAAAAAACGAGGAGAAATAATGTTATTTCTCCTCGTTACACATCCCCTACATCTCTCCTTGGGAGGCGTAGGCTTTTGACGCACTCCCAGGTTTACAATTGTTGTAAATGTGGGAATGTGTCAAAAGCCCTGGGTGTTAGGTGGGAACACCCACCATAACACCTATGGTATGCCTCACCGTTGCAGTGTGAGGCAACGCAGGGACTTGTGCTGCATTACCTCACACCATATCTGCCAGGCCATGAAAACCCACAGAGGGTGGCTTTACGTTGCCTTGTAGATATATTTATTTATTTATTTATTGTCATTTTTAAAGCGCGGCGAATACCCGTAGGCGTCTCGGCGCTGGCTAAGGGCATGGTCAACATCCAGGAGAACCAACGGAAACCTTCCTAACTATTGATCAAACAACCAAGTCTTAAGTTGTTTACGAAATATAAGCAGGGATGGACTGGTCCTGATGTAAGAAGGTAGGGAATTCCAGAGTTTTGGGGCGGCAACCAAAAAACGCCTATCGCCCCAGGTGACTGTTCTAGTGCGTGGTACTACTAGATGATTGTGATAGGTGGAGCGGAGAGAATGAGTTGGTATGTAACGGAGAAGGTTATGTTTGAGAAAGTGGGGGCCTTGATTGTTGAGTGCCTTGTAGACAATACACAGCGATTTAAACTTAATTCGACTGCGTATCAGGAGCCAATGAAGTTTCCTGATGGTGTTGGAAACAGGTGCAAACTTGGGAAGTCCCGAAAGCAGCCGGGCTGCTGCATTTTGAATTGACTGCATCTTGTTTGTCACTCGAGTTTGAGCATGTAGGAAGAGGGCGTTACAATAATCCAAAGCGGACAACACCAATGAGCTGATCAGGGTTTTCCTGGCTGAATCCGGTAGAAAAGGTAGAATTTTCCTGATCATTTTAAGTTTCATGTGAGCCGTGGCAGCAATCTTGTTAGCATGCGCCATGAAATTAAGACCCACATCAATGGTGACGCCCAGATTCCTAACTTTGCGAGCTGGATTAGGAGGCGTTCCAAACGATGTTGGCCACCAAACTGATGACCAGCCAGGGGAAAGGTGACCGAAAATGACCACTTCAGTCTTTTCTGAATTAAGCTTAAGACAGTTCGTGGCCATCCAGTCACCTATGGCTACCATCCCTCTTGTGAAACGAGTGGCCACCTCCTCACCATCCCCTTTAATGGCCAATACCAATTGGGTGTCATCGGCATAGGAGGTTAGGCTCATCCCAAATGCTTTGATGACAATAGCAAGGTCCGACACATAGATATTAAACAGTGTCGGACTTAGGGATGAGCCTTGCGGAACCCCACAAGGCAGGGACACCCTAGAGGATTGGTATGGTCCTAGGGATACCGCCTGCGTTCTGTCAGCCAGAAAGGACACAAGTAGGTCCAGCGCAGTTTTCTGGACCCCCATCCGTCCGACACGGTCGGCAGAGATCTTATGGTCGACCGTGTCGAAAGCCGCAGAGAGGTCCAGCATGACCAGAACTGCTGTCCCCCCCTGATCCCGTATGGCTCTGATGTCATCAGCCGCTTTTAGGAGGGCGGTTTCCGTGCCATGGCATTTACGGAATCCAAACTGGGTGTTATCGAGCAGCTGATGTTGCTCTACAAACTCCGAAAGCTGCTGATTCATAGCTTTTTCTACGACTTTGGCCAATAACGGGAGACTGGCTATAGGCCGGTAGTTTTTTAAGTCGTCTTTGTTAAGGTTGACTTTTTTTAATAAAGGTTTGACCAGCGTATGTTTCAGTGAGTCGGGGAAGATCCCGGAACTGAACATGGCGTTACAGACCGAAGTAATGGCCGGAATCAATGTGTCTGTGGAAAAATAAATTTTGCCATGTTCTGTGTCCCTACGCCTCATCCATCATATGTTATGTGTGCATGACCAATATGCATATGTTATTCCCCATGTCCGATTAATGACGCCATTACAGTTGTGTCCACCTCTAGTATGCCAGTTTCCAGTCCTCGTGAATACTACGAATATCAGGCCTATGTAAAGCTACGTTGCCACGTTTCCCAGTGTGCACGTTATTTCATTATAAAGTCCCCGTTTCCAGGCCTCAACAGGGCCCGGACCCTAGATTCAGCTCCTGTCTCCTGAAGCCTCGCTAAGGAGCGATTCAGCCCCCACCTGTATCCTCGACCCTTCACTTACTTCCTGCCTCGCAGTGCCCGGTGCAGCTTGGCTCTGCCTCTGAGTCTGCCAAGAGTATGTTATGATTCCAGCTATCAGTTTAGTCCTCCTTCTCTGCATTCCTAAGCTACTGAACTGCATCAATAGTTTCCGTCATTGTCTAGCCTTCACGTCTCCATGTTAGAGAAATACTGTATTTACTGGTCACTTAATATTCTTCATCACGCACTACATGTAGAATAATGCATGGTCCAGTCTTAGAGTCAAGTTAGCTTTTCCCCTCATGACTTATAGTTTATATCAACATGTTCCCTAAACATCAGATACTAGATAGGGTTTAGGTACATGTCGCTCCGACCCTCCAGACTTTAGTCTCTGCTCCTAGCACAGAGTTCATAGCCCCCAGCTTCTCCTCGTGACACGTCATTGCCAGTTTTCACGCACCACCAGGTCAGAGGTCCCGGCTCCTTAGGTAGCCCCCTCCTATGTTTCCGCCCCATTCATGACATATTCTGTTACGTTCTGTTACGTTTGCACCACATGTCTATGTATACTCCCAGTTACACCTACTTTTACTGTTATCTTTCGCGACTGCTACGCGTCACGCCTTCTGTTCCACCCACTGCTACGCCTACTGCAATGTAATGCTATGTGTTCGCGCTATGTATATATGCCTGTGTATTGTTATGAAAAGTTAGCGCGCTCATCCCAGACCCAGCCCCGGCAGCTGCCGGGCCACTCTAGCCCTGCCATTCTGTTCCTATGCAGGTTGTCCTGATCCTGTCCTTATGCTGTAATAAACCTGCAGAAACTCCTACTACCTCGAATCTTGACTCTTATTTTATTGAGCTATCTGTTATGATTTATGCCTAGTCAAAAATAGGGTATTATTTATTTATTTACCACATAATGGCGCCCGAACAGGGACTTGCCCTTTCCCCACGCGTCGGTGAAGCCACGCCGACCCCCTGACCCTCTGCAGTCGTGACGGAACCATACCGTGCACTGGCAGATATTTCTGCTCCAAGTATCCCTCAGGCCCACGGAGGAGACGGAGGAGGCGGTCCAGCATCCGAACGAGACGGTGGAGGAACGCGGCGAGTCCCGACCAGAGCCCAAGCCGAGAGTCCAAGGTCCGAGGTATCCGGAGGCCCACCCGTAACTGAAGTCCGAAGTTCGTCGTCGTAGCAGTCCAGTCCGATCCGAGGCCTTCCGTTCCGTGCTGCCCGGTGAGTACCATTGCTGGGGTAGTATCTAGACAGGGTCAGTCTAAATTGACTCCTGGTCCGTGGGTTGGTGGTACCCAGACTCACAAACGAAGTGTTCACCTAGGTGGATACGGGTCTTGATGCGTCCCTTTATGGGACCGGTATGTTCCGTACTGTTACAGCAGTGCATCCAGTAACTCTAGTCTGTACCGTTCTCGAGAAAATTCTTGTATTTCTGTTCTCAGTATTCCAGGTAATATTCTGTTCGAACTGTTATTTATAATGTTTTTCATGTATTTTAATGTCGTGGTATGAATGAGAAAATAAGTATCGTGTTTATTGTGTATTGTATTGTGTCTAGATTACAGTTCAGTCATGCCTATATTTTCCAAGTTACGTCAGTTAAAAACTAGAAAGGGTTTATTAGAAGAAGCAGTTCCTGTTCCGCCTAGGGACAGTCCAGGTCATTTTATGTATCAGAAACATGGCATAAGTGCCATATTGTATCTAGATTTATGGGTAGAGTATACCAAACAGTTAGAAGAAAAGTATAGATGGCCCGTATCGGGTACATGGGATGCCGAATGTATCATGCGAGTAGAGGAAGCATTATGGAAAAAGAAAGCCAGACAGTCACAGAAAGATGCCATCGAGTTATGGCGTAAAGAAGCGCATAGAAGAACCGAAAAGGAAGTCAGAAAGTCAGAGTTAAGTAGAGAATCCCAAGAACGAGCCCAAGAAAGAGAATTAATCGAGATAGGTGAACAAGTCAAAGCCGAACAGTCAGACAGACAGAGGCATGCCCTTATTAAGGGTATGTATCCTCTTCTTGCCGAGGGCTTGCCAAAAGCGACCCCAGAGGCATCCAGTAATTTCCCGCCACCATTAGTTCCGACTAAGCTACGTCACAAACAGACCGCAGCTGATATTTTTATTTCGTCCTATTTGGACGACACAGTCCCAGAATATGCAAATCCTGTTCGCACTCCACCAGTCCCTGTAAATCAGGCACTTCCCGCTCTTCCAGACACCGGAGTACCTGCTACGGTACCCCCGGTCCAGCCAGCATTTCAACTTCCCGCTCCGCCACGAAGAATGTCAATCGACGATTCTAGTCTAGGGGCCGCAGGAGGAGGTCCTCCTCAAACCCCGCCGCCACACAAGCGTTTAACGTTAGCCGAATTACATGCACAAGCGTCACAGCGTACGCCTAGATACCAGACTGTAGCAGAAATAAGAAAATCCCTTGCCGAATGTGTCTATGATCCAGTCCCAGGCGAGGATAATATGGTTTTATATTCATTCCGCGTAAGAAAGGTGACCGAGTATCTAGTCACCTTACCGAATATGAAAGAAGATCTAGACAGAATATATCGTTTCATCCGTACAGGGGATGATCCAGAAAGTATTGGCGAGACCATGTCTCAAAGGAAAGCCGAGATCCAGCTCATGATATTAAAGTTCCTGATCAATTGTCTAATAAGAGAACAAGATTACCCGTCTAAAGATTCCGCCGAAATGAGAATCCTAACAAGGTGGAGTGATAATATAGCCGAGGGTAAGCACAAGACCGTCGGTGCCATGGAGAGTATGTACAAGAAGATCCGTAAAGAAATAATAAAGATACACGAACAGCGTAAAGCAGCACAAGTAAGCGAGAAAGAAAGTATCTCTGATCCTGAAGAAGAAGAGGACGAGAATCCCGCCAGAATAGCGTATGTAGGAAAATCTAGATTTCCAGATCGCCATTTACGCCTAGAACACAAGTCTATTTTCCATCATCCAGCACCAGAACAAGGTTCTCTAGAACAAGTATTTCAAGCTACCGATCACATTCTGAAATCACGAATCGGTTATAGTGAGTTAAGTACTATGCATGAACAAGAAATAGCCCGATCAGCAGTCCGATGGATTACTGATTCTACCACTTTTCCAGACGAAATAGTGGCACAAATGTTCCTGAAAATGCCCCCAGCCGAGCAACGACTGGTGGGTATGTATATGATCCAGCACCTCATTACTTTGTATGAGGGTCAACACTCTGATCCAGGCCCGTTACATGATATCCTGAACGAGTTACTCCAGTATAAATGGAGAGGTCTAGGGACCGATTTAATTAGTGTAATTCTAGAACAGCGTCACAAATATAGAACGTTCTTGAACCCGCATTTTGTTCATGTCTCACCTCCAGAAAATAAATCATTTTACATAGACAGACAGAATCCGTTACGAGAAGTCCACCCAGTTAAAGGGACGGGTGGCGAAATGCAACGAGTGTTTGTATACACTCCGATTACAAAGATGGAACTCCTCGAGATGAAGAAATTAATTCCCTGTCATGACAAAGATCCAGCAGGGTTCCATAGAGAATTAAAAGACATGCTCCGTATGGGAGAATACACTTACCCAGATATCATTAAAATGTTAAAGGTCCTGTTGCCCGCAGGGGTGTATGAAAAGCTAAAGGAAAAAGAATGGGAGGTGGGAGAGAAAAAGATAGATTGGGCAGCTCTAGAAGCTGAAGACAAGGCACGAGTACCAGGTACTGGTCTAGGAGATAAATGTAAAGAATTACCAGAATTATTAATTCAAGTTTTACCCAGATTATTGACAACGAGAAAAGAAGACTGGGATGCAATCTCAGCCTGTAAACAGAAACAAGAAGAAGATATTAGTGATTTTTATTCTAGATTTGAAAAATGTTTCAGTATCAACAGTGGTCTCAAGACAAGTAGTGAGTCATACCCTCACCTTTTCGTTACTAAATTAGTCGAGAATTCAAGTTCACCAATTAAAAATCGAGTTTTGAAAGTCGAAAGCACCTGGCAAGCAAATACTCCGTCCCAGATGCTCCAGATGCTTCAGTACCACCAGAATAGAATCAGGGAAGAGCAAGAACACGAAAGAAAACGTATGAAAGACACGAAAATGAAAGTACTAGTTGCACAATCTGTTCCTCAAGACAGTCAGAAGAGGGGTCCGAATCAAGCCAGTCATCCTGCAGCTCCCGTTAAAGGGAATTGCAATTATTGTAAACAGCCAGGTCATTTTATAAATGAGTGTGCAGTTCTGAAACACAACATAGCTACTGGTAAGACTAAAGAAAGACCACGTCCGCCTAGACAAGAACAAGTTTCACAGATTTTTCAGCCACAGAATGCACCGCAGACAGTTACAGCACCGCAGCCTATCGCTGCAACACAGCACGTTACATCGCAGATGTACCAGTATGCACAGTCTGAGTATCCAGAGTATCAGCCATATTCATGAAACAGCCTAGAGAGGGAGGTAGGCTTGCCTCTCATCGAGATACCTGTAGATCAAGAAGGTCCCTATGTTCACAGTCAAGTATTAGGGAAAGACAGAAAGTTTTTGATTGATACAGGGGCAAGTAGGACCACAATTAGTCATGCCGAAGTTCCAGGGGCTCCGCTCTCAGGCTCAAGAAATGTTTCCCTTGGATTTTCAGGAAAACCGATCGTTAATGAGATTTCAAAGCCAGTCACTCTAGAAGTAGGTCCATTGTCCCGTACTACTGATCTGTTACTTACTAAGTCATGTCCAGAAAATCTATTAGGCATTAAGACACTGAAAGAATTAGGTGCAGTTATTTGCTGTTCCCCAGAGGGAATACGTCTGTTCCTACGTGACTTCAAGGGTCACTATGTATTACGAGATTTTGATTCTAGATTGTCTAAAGTTCCGCAGCATTTATGGGCGCAAGGTCCAACTGATGTAGGTTACATGCAAATCACACCCCATCGTGTGACTCTCAAACCAGGTGTAGTGTTACCACGAATCAGACAGTACAGATTGCCACCCGAGGCTGTAGCAGCCTTATCCAAAATTATAGACGAGCTCATGGCACAAGGAGTAGTTGTAGAAACTGACTCCAATGTATGTAATTCTCCGATCATTCCAGTCATGAAACGTACTGATCCAAATGCACCCCCAGTATATCGATTAGTGATTGATTTACGAGAGCTTAATAAATGTATTATTCCGCAGTACCCAGTTGTCCCAGATATTTCTTCCCTGTTAACTGCCATTGATTCCGAAGCCACGTTCTTTACTGTCATAGACCTCAAGAACGCATTTTTTAGTGTTCCTATTCATCCAGACAGCCAGTTTCTTTTTGGATTCTGTTTAAATGGAAGGAGCTATATGTTTACGCGCGCTCCTCAAGGTTTCACAGAAAGCCCTAGTATTTACAGTCAAGCACTCAAGAGACAACTAGATAATATTCACATGCCAACTGACACTGCCCTGCTCCAGTATGTCGATGATCTACTGATCACAGCCCGTTCTGAACGTGACTGCGAGCGAGCGTCACTCACGGTTCTGTATTTCCTAGCCGAGATGGGGCACAAGGTGTCCCCTTCGAAGCTTCAATTCTGTGTCCAGCAAGTGGTCTACTTAGGACACTTACTGTCCAAGAGGGGTAGGCAGTTGACACCAGACCGTATCCAGTTAATAGCGAGTCTTCCCCAGCCCAGAACCCAGAAGGAGGTACGTGCCTTTATCGGCCTCACTTCTTATTGTAGACAATGGATTCCTCAGTATGCATTTCTAGCCAAGCCACTGATACAGTTAACGACACAGGAGGCAGCCGTATCGACTGTCCTCCCTTGGACATCTGACCATACACTTAGTTTCAACGAGTTAAAGAAAGCTTTATGCCAAGCTCCAGTTCTAGCTACACCGAACTACAGTAAGCCTTTTACACTTTTCGTCACTGAACGTGAAGGTACAGCATTATCTGTTCTCACACAAGATCAAGCAGGTCAATACAAGCCCTGTGCTTATTTTTCTAGCACATTAGATCCAGTCGCCCAGGCGTTGCCTGCGTGTCTCAAGTCAGTTGCAGCCACAGCACTAGCTATCAGACAAAGTGATTCCATAGTTTTAGGACACTCTCTGACAGTACAAGTCCCACACTCCGTGGAAGTTCTTTTAAACCGAACACAAACACAGCACTTGACAATTGCACGTTTAACAGGTTATGAATTGACACTGTTCCAGCCACACATAGAAATCAGACGCTGCAACGTTTTAAATCCTGCTACACTGTTACCATCAGTTAGTTCAAATTCTGCCACACATGATTGTGTGGA
This sequence comes from Lissotriton helveticus, assembly GCF_964261635.1. NCBI lineage: Eukaryota > Metazoa > Chordata > Amphibia > Caudata > Salamandridae > Lissotriton > Lissotriton helveticus. The sequence continues at coordinate 275,571,843 of NC_136059.1, forward strand.
AGTAGTTAACATTACGACGAAGCCAAGACAAGACCTGACAGATATTCCATTACCAGATCCCGACCTGACACTTTATGTGGATGGTTCATGTATGAGAACTAGTACAGGAGAACTAGTCGCCGCATATGCAGTGACTACTGATACCGAAGTTATTGAGACACACCGCATTGACACTCTGTCCGCTCAAGCAGCAGAGCTAGTTGCTCTGACACAAGCCTGTATACACGCCAAGAACCAGAAAGTTAATGTTTACACAGATTCACGTTACGCATTTGGAGTCGTACACGACTTCGGAGTGCTCTGGCAGGAGAGAGGTTTCATGACTTCTCATGGAACCAAGATTCAGCATGGTTTCCTTATTCAAGCTCTGTTAGATGCCATACATTTACCGACATCTATCGCTATCATGAAATGCAAAGCACATACGAAAGTTACTGACATTATTTCCCAAGGTAATGATCTAGCAGATCGCACAGCCAAGCTTACAGCACAGACTCCAGACAGTCCAGTTAACAAGACACACACTCCAGATCCGACTACATGCATGACAGTTAAGGACCCTACACAAGATGTCATAGATATCCAGTTACATGCTACTCCTGAAGAAATCAAGAAATGGTCTGAACAAGGAGGGGTCCAGACAGATCAAGGATGGTTAACGAAGGGTAGAGCCACATGGTTTCTCCCCGACTCTATGGTTCAAGTCATTATTAATACCGCACATAGTCCAGCACACTTAGGAGAAAAAGCAATGTTAGACAGTATCCAGAACATTTGGTTCAACAAGCATTTACGAGCTGCAGCCAAGCAGAAAGTCCGTACCTGTATGATATGTTGCCAGTTTAATCCAGGTAAAAGTGTCCCGGTGGAACAAGGTGGATTCCAGCCCCCCGACCACCCTTTTGAGGTCCTCCAGATGGATTATATTCAGATGGAGCGATGTCGAGGTTTCAAGTATGTCCTTGTAGTAGTATGCGCTTTGTCCAGGTGGACAGAAGCATATCCAGTCCCAGATTACACAGCCGCGACCACTGCCAAGCAGTTGGTTCGTGAATTCTTCCCTAGATATGGACTCCCTAGAGTCGTATATTCTGATAACGGCCAACCATTCTCCTCAGAGTTAATGAAGCACGTTTCCCTTTTGTTAGGGTACCAGTGGAAGTTCCATTGTGTACGCCATCCTGAAGCAGCCGGTCTAGTCGAGAGACATAATCAGACTCTGAAAATCCGCATTGCCAAAGTATGTAAAGAAAAAGGTGTGGACTGGCTAGTAGCTCTGCCAGTCGCTTTATTTTATATGCGCATGGTCGCACATTCCAGATCAGGTCTGTCCCCGTATGAGGTCGTATTCGGCCGCCCCCCTAACATGTGGGGTACTCCTAGACCCCGAAGTATTACCGATGTTTCATGTAATATGCTGACAGATTACCTAGCTTCCTTGATGTCTGCCCTCAACTCATGTCGTTCACAGGTTGCCGCCGCATTTCCAGACAATACCGAGGTGGCACCGCATGAAATCGTTCCAGGTTCCCTTGTGATGGTCCGGAATTTTGACAGATCAAGTCCGCTGGAGCCTCGTTGGAAGGAGCCACGTCAGGTCCTCTTGACCACCCGTACTGCCGTCAAGCTGGAAGGCAGGAAGGGGTGGGTCCACCTTTCTCATGTAAAACTTTTCAATGGATTGAAACCCGTTTCTAAACACATTTCCAAGGAGTCCCAGGATTTTAAAGACTGCCAAGACATTGTTTTAAAGGACTGTCCCGCAAAAGACATTGACACAACCCCTCCCCTGTTAGAGGAAACTCCGCAACAGGAGTATAAGTTAAAGCTCAGGTCTAGTAAAATAAGTCAGTCAGTTTGATTGTATAAGTCCTCCCCTAGGTGAAACGGTTAGATTGTTTCTGACATGTATAAAGTAGACCCCCATAGTGAGAGAGTCAGTCACAATTCAATTCAATGTATCGTTTTTCTAAGTTTCATATTATTTATCAGCATAATGATTTCCTGCACCAGTTATGCATTTTTCCTGTATTTTCCAGTTCCTCATGTAAATAAGTCTGCTAATGTTACAGTAGAGCACACGTTTAGTGATCTGCCTCCTCACGAATATGCTTACCGCCTCGCTATGCGTAACAATTCATTTATCCGTATGTTACATTATTCACACCAGACCAGCAATGCCACTAATTGTTGGGTGTGTGGTCGACTCCCCCCTTTCCAGACGTCGAAGGGAGTTCTGCCACTCTTTCCTTATCCATTCTCACATAATGGTTCGTGTGGAGCATGGTCCACGTTAACGTCATCCTCAATAGATATGTCTTTTCTTAACAGTACATGTTTTCCAGACAAGCAAGGTTTCCCCCACAGAACAGGTTTAGATCTAGAAAATGAAGTGTATAATTTAGGTAATTATTCGTCGAATTTCATGGTCCTGAATGTTCAGTCTGATACTACTCCAGACTCACCTGCTATTTCAGTACTACCAGTCAAAGGCGAATTATGTGTCCGAAATAAGGGTTCTGTACACGTAGGACATAGTGATTGTACTACTATTGTCAAGTATAGTGACAGTGGGAAATCTATTTTCAAAGCTTCACGTCATTCTTATTTTGTTTGTGGTCAAACTGCATATGTTCGTTTGCCCCTCGATTGGGAGGGAACCTGTTACATTGCCTTCCTACTGCCACCTGTTTTCCTAGCCCCACCTGACTACCATAGGAATTCCTTCCTAGTACACACTAGACACAAGAGAAATCTCCCGATTGTCGATTATACTGAAACCGCTGCAGAACAATTCATTGATATTGATAAGGGTGTGTTCCCTTATTTAGGTACAGTTGTAAATAGTAAGCTAATCCGTAGGTTAACAAGAACCCTTGAAGCAGTAGTAGATGAGACTGCTTCCGCTCTAGGTAATTTGACCGAAGAGCAATCCTTTATGAGAATTGTCGTTTTACAGAATCGTCTCGTCCTTGACGTCATACTGGCCGATAGGGGCGGGGCCTGTAGAGTCCTCGGATCTAGTTGCTGCATTTTCATTCCTAATAACGCGCCGTCTGTTTATTCAGCTATAACCAGACTTCATAAAATTGCCCATCTGTTACATCAAGATCCAGGCACCTGGACATGGTCCGGTTGGTTCTGGAATATAATTTCCGCATGGGGATGGAAAGTCCTGTCCTTTCTAGGTATTGCAGTAGCGATCATATTAAGCTGCTGCCTCTGTATACAATGTGGCCCTGCGATTTGCAGCATGTGTGCTACCTCTTGTATTCCTAGTCCCAAGCCCCGTTCTAAATCTCGTTCCAAGACAATTCGAGATGAACAAATGGTACTGTATGAAATGATAGATGGTATCATGAAAATTGATGTTTCCTGATGGAAACGTAGTGACAAGGAGGGAATGTGGAAAAATAAATTTTGCCATGTTCTGTGTCCCTACGCCTCATCCATCATATGTTATGTGTGCATGACCAATATGCATATGTTATTCCCCATGTCCGATTAATGACGCCATTACAGTTGTGTCCACCTCTAGTATGCCAGTTTCCAGTCCTCGTGAATACTACGAATATCAGGCCTATGTAAAGCTACGTTGCCACGTTTCCCAGTGTGCACGTTATTTCATTATAAAGTCCCCGTTTCCAGGCCTCAACAGGGCCCGGACCCTAGATTCAGCTCCTGTCTCCTGAAGCCTCGCTAAGGAGCGATTCAGCCCCCACCTGTATCCTCGACCCTTCACTTACTTCCTGCCTCGCAGTGCCCGGTGCAGCTTGGCTCTGCCTCTGAGTCTGCCAAGAGTATGTTATGATTCCAGCTATCAGTTTAGTCCTCCTTCTCTGCATTCCTAAGCTACTGAACTGCATCAATAGTTTCCGTCATTGTCTAGCCTTCACGTCTCCATGTTAGAGAAATACTGTATTTACTGGTCACTTAATATTCTTCATCACGCACTACATGTAGAATAATGCATGGTCCAGTCTTAGAGTCAAGTTAGCTTTTCCCCTCATGACTTATAGTTTATATCAACATGTTCCCTAAACATCAGATACTAGATAGGGTTTAGGTACATGTCGCTCCGACCCTCCAGACTTTAGTCTCTGCTCCTAGCACAGAGTTCATAGCCCCCAGCTTCTCCTCGTGACACGTCATTGCCAGTTTTCGCGCACCACCAGGTCAGAGGTCCCGGCTCCTTAGGTAGCCCCCTCCTATGTTTCCGCCCCATTCATGACATATTCTGTTACGTTCTGTTACGTTTGCACCACATGTCTATGTATACTCCCAGTTACACCTACTTTTACTGTTATCTTTCGCGACTGCTACGCGTCACGCCTTCTGTTCCACCCACTGCTACGCCTACTGCAATGTAATGCTATGTGTTCGCGCTATGTATATATGCCTGTGTATTGTTATGAAAAGTTAGCGCGCTCATCCCAGACCCAGCCCCGGCAGCTGCCGGGCCACTCTAGCCCTGCCATTCTGTTCCTATGCAGGTTGTCCTGATCCTGTCCTTATGCTGTAATAAACCTGCAGAAACTCCTACTACCTCGAATCTTGACTCTTATTTTATTGAGCTATCTGTTATGATTTATGCCTAGTCAAAAATAGGGTATTATTTATTTATTTACCACATGTCCATAACTGGGGAGAGAACTTTAAGCGGGCAAGGGTCCAGTGCTGACCCCGTTTTAATCCTGGAAATAATGATCTTCGTCTGATCCATAGAGAGGTCGGCAAAGCGTGTCAACAAATTATCCAGCGGGGGAAGGGGGAGAGACCGATGACCGATGCTAGTGTTCAAGGCAAAAGCCTGGTAAATGTCGTTTACTTTCGTAAAGAAAAAATTAGATAGGGCATCGCAAAGATGTTGTGAAGGGGGAGGTGCGAGATTCTGCATGCTGCCAGACAGGAGCTTAGTAATGTCAAATAACTCTTTACTTGAGTTTTTTGCCTTTTCAATTTGTTCGGCGTAATAAGTTATTTTCGCCTCTGCAATCATTTGTTTATACCGGGCGAGTGATTCCTTGTATATTATTTTACTCTCTGTGTCGTACAGCTTTCGCCAATGTCTTTCCCTGTGTTTATTAAGTTGTTTCTGCTTTTTTAATTCCTCAGAAAACCACGGTGCACTGGGGGAAATTCGGTTCCGTGAAATAGATTTTAAGGGAACTAACTGGTGTGTGGCCTGACTAAGCCAATTATAGAACTGATTTGTCGCAAGGATGGGGTCGTCTGACAACAAAGGCAGTGTTCTTTCCAGAAGTGTTTTCAATTCCCCCTCGTTTAAGTCTTTCCATGCTTTCACCGATTTGGGGGTATGGTCAAGGAGTCTAGTCTTGGAGCTGTCAGGAATAACTAACTTACTTAAAATGGCATGGTGATCAGTCCATGGCATGGGGAGAACAGCTGAGATGTGTAGCCTCTCCGTATTGGTAAATATGTCATCCAATGTATGACCAGCCTCATGAGTAGGGGCGGATACTAGTTGTTGCAGACCTAACGTTTCCATGTCAGCTATAAGACATGTTGTGTCGACGTCACTGCCTGATTCGAGATGGAAATTAAAATCCCCTAGCACCGTAAAGGAGTCTTCAAGTGCCATGGATTCTAGTTTCGACCCCAAACTAAGTAAAAAAGGGGCACGGGCTCCTGGTGGACGATATATCAGCACACCTTTAAAATTGAAAAGGGCAGTGAACTTGATACTGAACATTATAGCTTCGCAGGAGGTGGATGGTATAGGGGAAGTCCTGATCGGCAAATTATCTCTGGCGATAATGGCAAGCCCACCTCCCCGCTGGCCTATTCTATCCTGCCTATGTATCGTGTACCCACTCGGGACCGCTATAACCAGGTCTGGGTCAGATGCACCATCCGTCCATGTTTCCGTAATGAACAGTGCGTCCAGGTCAAAATCCGTTATTAAATCTGCGATTTCCTGCCTGTGTCTGCACATGGAGCGGGCATTAATGAGCGCTAAATGAAAAGTAGCAGCGGGAGAGGTCGCATTATTCGAAGTATTGATCTTGGTGTTGAGAATCGGTATCCTAGAGGTGCAGTGCGGACAGATAAAGAGAAAGGGCGCATGACAGTGAGTATATGGATCATGTCTGTGACAACACTCACTTCCTGAAGGACGAAGTGCTCTTAGGGATGAAGGCGCGTAGAGCAGTCTTGAGATTTGGGCAGGGGGTGTGGCAGTAGGCACGGGTCTGGCACGGACGGGCGCAGACGGGCTGGACTTTGGCGCGACTTCGGCGCGCATCCGGCGCGCCCGCTGCGCCAGCCCGCTGCGCCGTCTAGTATTGATGCACATTTGTAGACGGCTGAGGAGGGTAGAAGGCAGCCAGCGAGTAGAGCGCTGCCCTGCCTTCCTCCAAGGTGGCGGCCGTCTATCACCCCAGCACCTGAATAGGCTGGGCGAGAGAGAACGGCGTGAGCAAGGCAGAGGTGAGCGCTATGAGCGCTAGAGGGAGAGTGCACAAAGGTCCTGCACAATTAAGAAGTTAAAATCGGCAATAATACACATTTTATAAAAAATACGCAAAACAATGTGCAAAATGGCAAGTGAGGCTTTAGTATCGATCTCAATGTCAGCAAATGATTTTAGTACCCCCCAGCGTGACCAACACCCTTAGGTATAGCACTGCACTGTGCGCTGCCGGAACAGCAATAAAAGTGAGGGGCTAGTAAATGTGTTTTTCTGTAAGGGGTTGAACGGAATTAACATGCGTAGGGCATGACTTACAAAAGTAACTTAAACTTTTGAGTAAGTTTACACTTTTGAATAAATGTCCTACTGTTCAGTATCACTCTAGTACTACAAAGTGCAGTTTGTGTATCAGGCCTGGAGTGTCTCACGCTTGTTGTGTAGTACCTTATTATTCCATGAAGTTTCTGCCAATCTTATGGGCCAATTCAATTATAGGTGGAGAGGGAACACTGTTGCAACAGCAATGGAGTTCCCTCCCAACCAACATCTTGGTCTGCCTGCCGGATTTAAAGGTGAACAGCCTTTACAACAAAACTTTTACAACGCACTACCATTACGACGCAACTTTTACAACGCAAACTATTACAATGCATAGCGCTTGGGGGCGCTCTAGGATAGGGAATAGGTTTAATGTACTATCCAACACCTTCCCTACTATCCACGGGGCCTGGAGTTGGAATAGTAAATTAGACTATTCACTACCCAGCGCCCAAAAGCATTATGCGTTGTAATTGTATGCGTTGTAAAAAATGCGATGTAAAGGTAGGCGTTGTAAAAGTATGCGTTGTAACGTCATAAATCCGGATTTAAATGTGGGAAGACCATAGGTTTGGCTACAGCAGAGATTAATCTGCCACCGTCATAGCCAAACTTCACCGACAGCCCAACAGAGTAAGAGTCGTTGGTGAATTGGCTAGGATTGGTGAACATATACCTGTATTTTACTGAGCTTCACCGCCAGGCATACCCTGGTGGTAAGGGAAAGTAAAAAACAAAAAATGCCTTCTTTGGAGTTTTCTTATTGACAATAAAAAAGAAACCAGTTTGGTGCAAGGGTCTCTATCTTGTTGACAGAGCCTTGCACCAAACTGCGACACGCACTGACAGGATTCGGCATCACTGCAGCTCAAGCCAGTACTTTAGAAATGATGCTAGGTTGGTGGTTTTTTAATTTCCTGGACTGCATTCCTGTCAGGGCAACAAAGTAATTTACACTGCTGGGGGACAAACGGACCTGCTGCCAAACGTTAAATAAGCCCCTTACTCTCCACAAAAATTATGTTGTGGAGATGTTTATATGCACAATGATGCAGCTGATGAAAACAAAGTAGAAGCCAGTTCATTTCAATAAGGTAAATGTACCCCGTTGTCCCATTTTTGTAGTTTTAAATCCTTCCATAAGTTTGTCATTTCATACAGAATGTTACAAAACATTCTATAGATATTTATGAATTTTTCAGCCGTAAATCTTCACAACTTCATGCGTTCAAAACCTTTGAAATAATATAATGATGACTATTGACGAAGATATTTTTGATCTCGGAAAGAAGTAATACTAAAACACACAAATTGTTTATGGTAATTAACATTTTAAAAATATACGCAACATTAATTTTAGCTTTATGTTACATAAGGCACATATTCCAACATTGCCTCAAAGACATGCAAGGCAACTGCTGCTGCATGGGGGAGGGAACAGTCAGGACTCCATCACATCCATCAACAGGCGAAACTCATTGCAACATCAATTACTCACACAAAGCCTGCTCCCATACAAAAGCAAAAAAAGGGGAAGGAAAAGGATTTTTAAGCAGGGCATCAGCACTTTTGGCAACCCTTAGGAACCATTGCCACAGAGTTGACAACCTCATTTAGAGAAAACGTATACAATATTTAGTAATAGCAAAAATGGTAAATAGTCAAAAATACAACAGAATAAAAATCTCACTCCAATTTTATAAAAATACACCAACACAACAAAAGTACTATAAGGAGAATTGGACATATACATTTTTAAGAAAGTAAAAATAGTTCCAATGGTAGTCAATGGTCATGGTACACCATGAATGAGGCATGATTTTAAGACAACTGCGATGTAGCACCGGTTAAATAAACTAGTTGGATTGGTTGGAGGTTTTACTTTGGGACTTAGCCATTTTTCTAGAAGTCAAAATCCTTTGGTGGCACAAGGCAAATGGTTGTGTTTAGGGAGGGCTCCACAATGTCAATAGGTATTGGATGAGGCCCACGTGAAACCACTGGCTTTAACAGCAAAAGCTCCAAGAACAAAATTTGAATTTTGAAGTCCTCTTGCTGGTCAGATACTTTTCGCCCTTCAGGTCTCCTCTCAAGTTTCAAATAGTCATTTTTCTGGTTTTACACTGATCCAGAGTGTTCTGAATATACACGCCGGAAGACTAACTTGTGTCAATTCCCCTTTGAAATAGAATGGAAGAGATGTTCCTTCAGAAAGTGATCTAGAAGGCAATAGTGCATTACCCAGGAGGCAGTTCCTGGAAGAGATGCTCCTTTTGGCAGTGATCTACAAGGTAGTAGTGCATTACCTAGGAGAAATCTCCTGGAAGAGACACTCATTCAGAGTGATCTAACAGGTAATAGTGCATTGCCCAGAAGGAATCTTCTTGAAGGGGCATTCCTTCGGGGAGTGCAACAGGTATCCTGGTTAGATCCGGAGGACTAGTGTTGAAATAGTGAGATGGGACTGGGTAACAATTGAGTGGAGTCTGATTTGGTAAAGAGACGGTCATTCGATTAGTGTTGGTAGGCCTTACTCTGAATAAGTATAACACCCATCTCTCAAATTCCCAGATTTAAGATATCTGGACGGCGTCTTTAAGGAAAAGCATCCGGGGCTAAGGCATCAGTTGGAGAGTATGACAGTTGGGTAATGGGACAGTAAACTGCTGGTGTCAATTGGATTTGCCCAGAGAATGGCCAGACCCTTGGTTGCTAATCCGAAAAGCGCATTAGCTGTATGTGGATATCTCTCCATGAAAAAGGAGGACTGCATAAAGAGTACAGTACTGCACAATCACAAGGGGGAAATCGTAGGGAAGTTGCAGCGTTCCTCCCTGATTGTCATGAAGTCTCTTATAGGCAAGGAAGAAAGGCAGCAAGATGTTTTCGATATTTTTGGCACCTCAATACAGACCCCTAAGGTGCCCTTGGAGTGGGGAAGCATTATCTCAGATGATGCCCAAAGATTAATAATAATTCCTATGAGTGAGACTGATAGTTCACCATGGCAGGTAATAGATGAAATTGAAATAAAATGTATATTTCTATGGGCTCATGGAGAACCCTTGTATCCATGTAATACAAATGGAATTCATATAATAGCCACTGATCGTATTAGAGGCCCTTCTCAATACATTCCACGCAGATGTTTATGATACAGGAGTTTGAAATATAAATGGGACACAACCTTGAGCACTGCAAATAGTCATTTATATTCATTATAACATTATACCATGTATTGCATCAAGCACGAATTCTCTTAGCCCCCTCCCCCATAAGTGAACCTGATCCAGATATAACCATGGAAGAAGTGTTTTACAGATTAGCAATAAATGTTCACTACCAAAGTAACCACTTTAGCCTTATGGTACAATATGTCAGGTCAGATACCACTGAATAAGTTCAACACATGTTCACCACTACTATACGTTAGCAATATTCATAGAGCACAAACGTATTAGTGAAGGAGACAAGTTCATAAAGGGGTTTAAGACAGTGGGCAAACGAACAGGGGATTAAAAGCAATACTTCTATCACACACACATAGGAAATGCACACATACTTCAGGGATCATGGAGAACTTTCTGAAACATATGATAAAAACTTCCGACCCCACCCCTTCAACTCTAAAGACCAGTCCAGAACTGGACCGAAAAATGAATTGCAGCAAACCGTTAGACTGGCAGAACACCTTAGAAGTCCAGCTACTCTTCGAGGACTATGGGACATGTTGTTCTTAGGCTAGGAGACACTTCTGCAGAGTCTTTGAGAGAGGCAACTGAGGAATGGACTAGACAAGAAGAAGGATGGGAAAAGGACACAGAGATGCCACAATATCATGAACCCCCAAATGAGTTGCAGAGTGTAGAGGGGGCAGAGGAAGATAGAGAGTGGGAAGACAGGCCTGACAGGGATGTAAATGAACAGTACACTTACGGGGGGCCATATGATTTCTACCAACGTTGTCTGGGGGGGGTCATATATGGCAGTAACAGACACTTCAACAACAATGAAGAAGAACATCTTTAAAAAGTGTAGGTCAGATCTAACACCCATAGAGACAGTTGAATACAAGGAGGGCAGTTACTATAGTCACCACCTCTCAGATGAATTGGTGAAGTGGATGAAAAAGAAAGGGAAAAAGCAATGACCACGAGAAAGATCATTCAACCCATTGACCTATCAACTGCTGATGATTGTATACGGCAGGGACAGGACAAACTACATTGAAACTACCCCTATATTTCAAAGTGCCTCGGTGCCTGGGAGGAGTATGCCATAGACAAACCAACTAAAAAATTTTGAAGTAATAGACCAGATCTAAGTTTAGGCCCAAGACCCCCGAATTCTCGACTAACAACTCAGTTACCCCTCATTTTGAAGGGTGGGCACAAACGGATAAAGAGAATTAAAAATGGACATTACCTCTGCTGTCTGATGGAGCGGGAAAATGGATAAGTTGCTTTGAGAACCACACTTCGGGAGTGAACCTCACCTTTGGTTAAAAGCTTGTTAAGTTCTCTGGTGAGACACATAGTAAATGCCATATTTACCAAAGCCGTATTCCCTCAAATGACATTGATAAACCCACAGTTTGACAGGTCATCCTTCAACAATATTCGCCAACATCTCTGTACATACCAAGGCAGGGCAGACATCGAAGCACCTATGTCGGAGAGTATAAAACTGACTCAAAACATTGCTGAATTTATCACCAAATGAAAGAACAATGGGTACAGGATGTAGGATGTAACTGGGAAAAAAACATGTGGGAACGTAATGTAATTTTAAAATGTATTGAAACGAGGCCTTCCCACAGATATACAAGCAAGACTAGATGGAGTAGTGGGAATAAAGGCTAAACCATGGCCAGAAATACAAGCCCATATAATAAATTATTTCAAGCGGAAGAATGAAAAGGACAAAGAAAGGATAGGGCGGGCAGAGAGAACTACAGCTACATTCGTGCAACAGAAACTTAAAAAAACAAGTACAGAAGGGGCACTTGTAGTAGCACCACAAATGGTGGGTAGCCAGTAAGAAATATAGGTAAGAAACAAGGAGGTTTTTCAGAAAGCCAAGGGCCGGTACAGGTAAAAAGACAAAGAGAATATAGAGCAAAATAATAGTATTATTATGGTGACAATATGGGTCATTTTGCGAGTGAATGTAGAGCGAAAAAGAATGATGAGCAAGAGAAAGGATGGTTCACTTCACAGAGGCAGATGGGGCCACAACGGATGCAATGGGCCCCCCTACAACCCCTGCATGTCCCTCTGGTTTAGTGGACCACACCACAGGGGGAAGTGCCACATAATATATATATTCCAGGTTGTCAGAAATAATACAGGAGGACCAACACAGGTCTGCATGGGAGGAGTAATGGTGCAAGGAGGTAAACCCTTTTCTGCCCAACCCAAAATGTCCATAAGAACATCAACCAACAGCTATACACAATGAGGAAGCCCTCAGACAACCATTATGTGTCCAATACTATCGGTAACCCACAGTTCAGATGATGAACCACTGTGATGGTAGCCATAGAAGATCTCCCTATAGGTTATGAATCTAAACTGAGACCACTAACAGGCACATGCATCAACGGTTTTGGCGAGCGCAAATGGTGCGATTCACAAAAATCATCCGTGTGCGCCTGCAAAAATGCCTTTTGAGATGCATCAAAATGTAAGGCACTCACAATCAAAGAAACCGCAATTTATTGCGATTCCTTAAAAGCAATGCATTTACCCCTTAGAAGTAGTGAATTCTCTATTTGGGGCCGCAAAATACAGAGAAATTACTCTGGTCTGTATTTTGCAAAAACCCTAAAAAATGCACTTAAGTACATTTTTCAAGGTTTCAGGTTACACTCACAAATGCCCTGTGGGCATGTGTGTGTGCAACATGGGCGCACATCAAAATTTCAGGGGTGCAACAGGGTATCATTTTGATACCTTCGCACCCTTGAAATTGCGTGTGCAATTTGGGAGTACCTATTGGAACTCGCAAATTGCGCATGCAATTTCCCATTCATTCCAATAGGCCTGTAGGCCCATAGGAATGAATGGATAGACCATTTCCTTAATAAAGGAATGTTTAGAAATCGCTATTTTAATAGCAATTTCTACATGTATAGGCTTTTGAGAGTCCCTAATTTCGATTCCTTAATAATCGCAATTAAGGACTTGCAAAAGCATTTCTTTATGCCTGTGCCCCTAAATCTTGAATAAAGCAAAGAACACCACTACTTTCTCACAAGTCAATGAACACACATGAGTTTTCTAGGGCTGTCAGTGGGGTCTCCCCTTACTGAATAGGTGAACATGACAATAGGAGACACTCAGATTGAAGGATCATTATTATATTCCCCAGAGGCACCGGTCAATCTTCTCGGTAGAGACCTGATGAGTAAACTGAACATGATCATCTCTTTGTTGGGGGGAAAATGGGTTGATTGTATGTTACACTCCTGGCATTATACCATGTAGAAGGTTGCCATTCATAGCTCTTGAGGACTTGGGACAACAGGTCAGAGCAATTCCTGTGTATACAGAGGTCTTTTTGCGAGGCATATATGTTTTGATAACGCATACATAAGCGCTTCTGGGGAAGGCAGTGCATAAACCAAAATAACTATTGTATCAACTGAGATGCCTGTGGATCCTACAGAAGAACTTGACATGGTGTTAGAAATAATGGGCTTTGAAATGAAACCACGGTATGCATTATTTATAGCTTTTGACACCAGACATGTATCATTGGCATCATTTATTTATTTATTTATTTATTTTTAATATTTATAGAGCGCTGCTTATACCCTTGGGCGTCTTGGCGCTGATAAATCTTTTGTTTGCAAACGAAAAGTGAGATCATGAACCAGTTGATTAAGGTGAACTGTAAAGAGAAAGATAATTATTGAGTGAACAACCAGGTTTTCAGAAGTTTGCGGAACTGAAGGAGGGTGGTGCTTTGCCTGATGTTGAGAGGCAGGGTGTTCCAGAGTCTGGGGGCTGCCACCAAAAAGCGACGGTCTCCCCAGGTGACAGTTTTGGTGCGGGGGACGACCAGTTGATAAAGAGTGGCTGATCGTAAAGCTCTGGTGGGTTTGTAGTGTTGTAGTTGGTCTCTAAGGAATTGTGGTCCTAGATTGTTGACTGCTTTAAACACAATGCAGAGGGATTTAAAGTGGATTCTTTTTTGTACAGTGAGCCAATGAAACTCCTTTATGTTTTTGGAGATGGATTCGAACTTTGTTTTGCCAGAGAGCAGACGTGCCGCCACGTTTTGTATCGTTTGGAGTTTTGTGATTACTCTAGTTTGAGCATTCAGAAATAGCCCATTGCAATAGTCCAAGGATGAAAGGACGAGAGCAGTGACTAGTGTCTTGATGGCAGCGTCAGGGAGAAAAGGACATATCTTCCTGATCATTTTTAATTTCAGGTGAGCCGTAGACACTGTTTTATTGGCGTGGTCCAAGAAGATTAGGCCATCGTCAAAGATGACTCCAAGGTTCCTGACCTTGGTGTTGGGTATCGGAGGGGTACCGAAGGTCTCTGGCCACCAATTAGTTGGCCAGGCTGGTAAGAGAGGTCCGAAGATGAGTACCTCGGTTTTTTCCGAATTTAACTTTAGGCAGTTGGTAGCCATCCATTCCCCTATATCCAGGAGCCCTTCCTTAAATTTTTCGGCTACTTGCTCTCCATTCCCTTTGATTGCCAACACTAGTTGGGTATCGTCGGCGTAGGAGGTAAGGCTCATCCCATGTGCTTTGATGGTCTTAGCAAGGTCCGACACATAAATGTTAAAAAGTGTCGGACTCAGGGATGAGCGTTGAGGAACTCCACAGGGGGCAGAGAGTTGAGCCGATTGAAAGGGACCTAGAATGACAGCCTGCGTTCTTTTGGCGAGGAAGGACGCAATTAGGTTTTTGGCAGTATGGCCGATGCCACATCCCTGGACACGGTCGACCAAGATGTTGTGGTCGACCGTGTCGAAGGCCGCAGATAAATCTAGCAGAACCAGTATGGCAGTGCCACCCTGGTCCCTGATTACCCTGATGTCATCGGCGGCTTTGATCAGGGCTGTCTCTGTGCCATGATGTTTCCTGAACCCAAACTGCGTGCTGTCCAGGAGCTGATGTTTTTCTATAAATTCGGAAATCTGGCTGTTCATAATTTTTTCAATCACCTTCGCCATGAAGGGGAGGCTAGCGATGGGGCGATAATTTTTTAGCTCACTTTTGTTGAGGGAGGGTTTTTTTAACAAAGGTTTTAGTAAGGTGTTTTTAAGGGGGTCCGGGTAGTTGCCTGACAAGAGGATCGAATTACAGACCTGCGTGAGTGCCGGTATGACAGAGTCCATTACCGGTCGGAGTACAGAAAGAGGACAATTGTCCAGAAGTGATCCTGATTTAATGGTGGATATTGTATTTTTTATTTGGTCGGGAGTGACTGGTTGAAAACTGAGGAACATATTAGCCGAGGAAGAGGTGGTGGATGTGGTTATAATTTGGGGTGGTTTGGTGGAGAAAGCCTGGTAGATATCATCTACTTTGGTGAAAAAAAAGGAGGCGAGGGAGTCACACAAAAGTTGCGACGGAGGGGGAGTGAGGTCGGGTGAATTGCCTGATAGTGCTTTAGTGATTTGAAAAAGTTGTTTACTAGAGTTCTTTGCTTTCTCAATTTGATCACTATAGTGTTCTTTTTTTGCTTTCACTATCATGGCTTTGTAAAGTGCCAGGGCTTCCTTGTAGACTAATTTACTAGCTGTGTCGTAGTCTTTTCTCCAGATTCTTTCCTTGCTGCGATTAATCTGTTTTTGTGCCCTTAGTTGTTCATTATACCAGGGGGCTGTAGGTTTGGATCTATTTTTAGAATGTTCTTTGGAAGGGGCTGATTGATTTGTAGCCTGGCCTAGCCAGTCGTAGAATTGCTGGAGAGCTAAGTTGGGATCTGAGGCAAACGTGGGACGGGTTTGTTCCAGTATGAGATGCAGCTCATCATGATTTATATTTTTCCAGTCTTTAAAGGAATATTTGGGCATGGGACACTGGTTGGTACTGCCGTGATTATTAATCGGTATGTTTGCAAAAATTGCAGAATGGTCAGTCCAAGGCATGGGCAGAATGTTGGTAATTTGCAGGCCTTCTAGGTTGGAAAAGATGGGGTCCAGGATGTGGCCCGCTTGATGTGTAGGGGACGTGACAAACTGTCTTAGCCCTAGGGTTTCTAAATCGGAGATGAGGGCAGCCGAATCAGTGAGGTGACCTTGATCTAAATGAAAGTTTAGGTCACCTAGCACCGTAAAGGTGCTTTCCATGGCTACGGATTCCATAATGGTGTTAATGCTGGATAGGAAGGCCGTTTTGGATCCAGGAGGGCGATATATTAGTATTCCCTTAAAATTAAACAAAGGGGAAACGTTGATGGCAAATTGCATGGCCTCACAGGAGGTTGATGGAATGGAGGTCGTTCTGACGGGATATAATTCTCTGGCAATTATGGCCAGCCCGCCCCCTCTTTGTTTGGGCCTGTCCTGACAGTAAGCTTTATATCCCTCTGGGACTGCGATGACTAGGTCTGGCTGTGAGGTGTCATCGGTCCAGGTTTCGGTAATAAACAGTACATCTAGTTTAAAGTCAATTATAAGATCATAGATTTCCTGCCTGTGCTTACCGAGTGAGCGCGCATTTATGAGGGCTATAGAAATTGCAGCTCCCACCTCCTGTTTTGTTATAGTGCCTTTAATGTTAGAGAGTATGAGTGGAATGGTGTCATAACAGTGGGGACAGGAGGTGGAGGAATCCTTGTGGATCTCTGAAGGATTAATGTTTAGGCAGTTGGCCATGATAGGTGGCCGAAGCGCAAATAGGTTTTGGCTAGAGTACTTCTTGGTAGCTCCGGACAAGTTTTGGGCAGGGGTTGTGGCCCTGGGCCCGGTCCCGGCGCAGACGGGCGCAGACGGGCGCAGACGGGCGCAGACGGGCGCAGACGGGCGCAGACGGGCTTGCCTCTGGCGCGCCTCCGGCGCGCCGCCGGCGCGCCCGCTGCGCCCGCCCGCTGCGCGGACGGGAAGGTCTGATGCCTTTATGCATGGGGAGGAGGGAGGGCGTGAGGTTTCGAAGCACTGCACCGCCACCCTACCCTCACTCAAGATGTCTGCTGAGGTGGGTGGGGTGATGTGTCAGCGCGTGAGAGCAAGCGCTGTAAAGCTATGAAGCCTGTCTGCAACCTCGGGGCGACGCTAATCTCGCACCGAGGAGAGGGCTATTCAAATAAAAACGAACTAGTTAAAATATCTACAATTTGTTAAAAACGCTAATAGTATTCAGTAGCGCGTGATCAGAGCAAAAGAGTAAAGCAAGGCGCCCCCGGCTTTCCGCCTCAGGGGAGAATGTGCAAACAAATGATTTTACCTGTGGGGGTGATCTCCTAGCCCTTAAGTAGTCTGGGAGGGCGGGAGGTTTCGAAGCACTGCACCGCCACCCTACCCTCACTCAAGATGTCTGCTGAGGTGGGTGGGGTGATGTGTCAGCGCGTGAGAGCAAGCGCTGTAAAGCTATGAAGCCTGTCTGCAACCTCGGGGCGACGCTAATCTCGCACCGAGGTGAGGGCTATTCAAATAAAAACGAACTAGTTAAAATATCTACAATTTGTTAAAAACGCTAATAGTATTCAGTAGCGCGTGATCAGAGCAAAAGAGTAAAGCAAGGCGCCCCCGGCTTTCCGCCTCAGGGGAGAATGTGCAAACAAATGATTTTACCTGTGGGGGTGATCTCCTAGCCCTTAAGTAGTCTGGGAGGGCGGGAGGTTTCGAAGCACTGCACCGCCACCCTACCCTCACTCAAGATGTCTGCTGAGGTGGGTGGGGTGATGTGTCAGCGCGTGAGAGCAAGCGCTGTAAAGCTATGAAGCCTGTCTGCAACCTCGGGGCGACGCTAATCTCGCACCGAGGTGAGGGCTATTCAAATAAAAACGAACTAGTTAAAATATCTACAATTTGTTAAAAACGCTAATAGTATTCAGTAGCGCGTGATCAGAGCAAAAGAGTAAAGCAAGGCGCCCCCGGCTTTCCGCCTCAGGGGAGAATGTGCATCAGTAGAGCAAAAGAGTAAAGCAAGGCGCCCCCGGCTTTCCGCCTCAGGGGAGAATGTGCATCAGTAGTATTTAAAGAGCCCGAGGGCAAATTGAGAGAAATATCTGATGAAGAAATGTTTGATGATAGCCCATCAATTGATAAAGGGGTATTTCAAATGGCTATTCCCATTGGAGTACAGTTACAATACAAGACAGTGCCGAATCATGCACAAGACAGTACAATAAAAGAAAAACATTTGGCAGAGGTACAAGAGAGTGGGACTGTTTAAAGTCCCTGATTAAAGGAGCTGAGCCTGTGAAAATAACATTGAAGCCTGGAGCAATACTGAGAGGGTATGTTAGTATCCCTTATCCAAAGAAGCAGAAAAGGCATCTTACCCACAATACACGTGTCTCTTGACCAAGGAGTGAAATATGAGAGAGCACCACCCTGTAATACACCAATTTACCTGATAAAAAAGTCTAAAGGAGGACCTTGGTGAATGATTCAAGATTTTTGGCTCCCTCAACAATATAGTTATTTTCAGAATTTCTGGTAGTACTAGACCCATTGGTCATACTGACGAACGATCCTACGGATGCCACCTACTTCAGTAATTGATTTTAAAAATGCTTTTTACTGCATTCCACTACACCAAGATTACCAATATCTAACAGGGTTAAGTACAGAAAAACTCAGTTTTGCTATAGAAGGCTCCCACAGGGCTATTGTAATTCCCCACATATCTTTAACAGGACAGTGAAAAGGGATTTAGTGTACGTAAAATGCAAAAGCACCTTTTTACAGTTTATGGACAACTTTGTGTAGCCCCACTAAAGACATATGCAGGGAGGAAACTATTGATCTCCTCTGCAAGCTTACAGAAAAAGGATGCAAAGTGGCCAAAGACAAATTGAAGTATATACATAAAAAAGTTCATGATTTGGGGCATAAAATAGCCAAAGATGAGAGGAGGGTGTCACCTGATAGAGCAGAGAGCATCAAGAATTAGCCCCAGCCCACCAACACAAAACAAATGCAGCAGTGCATTTGACTTAAGAATTATTTAAGACTGTAGGTATTTAACTATGCCACCCTGACTGCACCACTTTTGACTGCTCTTAAAAGAGTCCCATACCAATGGGAACAAAAGAAACTAGACTAATGAAAGAGAAGCAGCATTTAGGGAGCTGAAGAAAGCAATTACAAATGATCCAGTGCTCTTACTACAGCATACCATTCTACCTCTGTAATGGAATGACAATGACGGGTGTACTGACTCAAAAGACATCTATGGGACACAAACCAATTGCCTAGTACAGTGGGCTGCTAGATCCTGTCACTACCCATGTGAGCAAGCATTGGCTACACCAGCATTTGCAGTGCAAAAAAGCACTACAATAGTGACAGGATCACCTTCAACCATGTAATTAGAGCATGTGGTTTTTGCTATTTTACAAAGAACCAAGAGCACTCTTACAATTCAGAGGGCATCTGGGTATGAAGTAATACTTCCAGTACCATCTTTACAAGTGATTCATTGTCACACAATTAATCCAGCAACATTCTTTGCTCACCTGATTAATTACACACCAGATGAACAAAGTAAAAAAGGAGAAGACCCCAATCCCAGGGAGGATATTGGTCTTTGTTGATAGATCTTTTCACTAAGAGCAGAAACTTGGGTTAGACATTCAGGAGAAGCACCTGTAAGAGCTGACCAACAGGTATCATCTGATACATTACAAATTATTAGTCAGATGCCACTACCTTCTAATTTTTCAGCACAGGCAGCTAAACTAGTGGCCATCATTCAAATCATTCAGCAAGCTGAAGGACTAGTCACTATTTATTCAGATTAAGCATACATCACCACCATTATTTATTCTAGCATTCACAGATGGGAAAGGAGGGGATTTCTTAAATCTGATAGATCTCTGTGATGCATAAATATTTATTGCCTCAATTAATTAAAAGCTTTAACACTTCCATCTAAGGTAGTGATGATAAAGTATGCAGCGCTTACAAATCAGCAAGACCTTATCTCCAGGGGTAATGCTGTGACAGATTGGGCAGCAAAAGAAGCAGCTAACTTACCCACAAAATTATAATCAATCAATCAATCAATGCATTTCTAAAGCGTGCTACATACCCGTGAGGGTCTCAAGGCGCTGGGGTGAGGGGTCTGCTACTGATCGAAGAGCCAGGTCTTGAGAAGTCTTCTGAAGGCCAGCAGGTCCTGGGTCTGTCGTAGGTTGGTAGGGAGAGCGTTCCAGGTCTTGGCGGTGAGGTAGGAGAAGGATCTGCCGCCGGTGGTGGTTTTCCGGATACGAGGAACTGTGGCGAGGGCGAGGATGGCAGAGCGGAGGCTACGGGTGGGGGTGTGAAAGCTGAGTCGGTCATTGAAGTATGTTGGTCCGGAGTTGTATAGTGCTTTGTGTGTGTGGATGAGGAGTTTGAAGGTGATCCTCTTGTTGACGGGGAGCCAGTGCAGGCCTCTCAGGTGGGGTGTGATGTGGCTGCGTCGGGGGATGTCGAGGATCAGTCGTGCCGAGGCGTTCTGGATTCGTTGTAGTCGTCTCAGGTTGTTGTTCCTGCATAGAGGGTGTTCCCACAGACGAGTCTGCTGGTGATGAGGGCCAGGGTGACGGTTTTTCTCATGTCAGAGAGGATCCATTTGAATATCTTGCGGAGCATTCGGAGGGTGTTGAAGCAGGATGCGGTGACGGCGTTGACTTGCTTGGTCATGGAGAGGGTGGAGTCAAGGATGAAGCCCAGGTTGCGTGCGTGGTCGGTGGGTTTCAGGGCTGCGCCTAATGATGTGGGCCACCAGGAGTCGTCCCAGGCTGAGGGGGTGGGTCCTTGTCTGAATTCACATTCAGTCTGCTGTCCTTCATCCAGTCGGCGACGGCCTTCATTCCTCTGTGGAGGTTGGCTTTGGCAGTGTGGGGGTCTTCAGTGAGGGATGTGATCAGCTTGGTGTCGTCGGCATAGGAAATGATGTTGAGGTTATGTTGTCATGCGACGTGGGCGAGGGGTGCCATGTAGATGTTGAACAGCGTCAGGCTGAGGGAGGATCCCTGTGGGACGCCGCAGATGATCTCGGCGGATTTCGAGTGGAAGGGGGGAGGCAGACGCTCTGGGTTCTGCTGGTGAGGAAGGATGTGGTCTAGGCCAGGGCCTTCTCTTGGATTCAAGCGTCATGGAGGCGTGCTGATAGGGTGCGGTGGCAGACCGTGTCGAAGGCTGCTGATAGGTCCAGAAGGATGAGGGCGGCTGTTTCTCCTTTGTCCATTAGGATCCTGGTGTCATCGGTGGCGGTGTTGTTGTCTTCGAGGTAGCGGGTTAGCTGTTTGTTGAAAATCTTCTCTGTCACTTTTGCCGGGAACAGGAGCAGGGAGATGGGCCGGAAGTTCTTGCGGTCCTTGGGGTCTGCCTTGGGTTTCTTCAGTAAGGCTTTGATCTCGGCGTGCTTCCAGCTTTCCGGGAAGGTTGCTGTCTCGAAGGAGATGTTGATTGTTTTCCGTAGGTGGGGTGCGATGGTTGTGCTGGCTATGTTGAAAACGTATCGGGGGCAGGGGTTAGAAGGGGATCCAGAGTGGATGGAGTTCATGGTCTTGATGGTGTCTTCATCGCTGACGTTGGACCAGGAGGTCAGGCGATTGGTGCGGGTGGAGGTCGCAGGGGTGGTGGTCTTGGTGGTGGGTGCGGGGGTGTCAGAGTTGAAGCTGTTGTGGATGTCGGTGATCTTGCGATAAAAGAAGGTGGCCAGGGAGTCGCACAGGTCCTGTGATGGTGGAATGTCGTTGGTAATGGAGCAGGGGTTGGAGAGTTCTTTCACGATTCTGAAGGGCTCTTTGGTGTTGTGTGCGTTGTTGTCTAGGCGGTCGTTGAAGGTGGTCCTCTTGGTGGTCCTGATGAGTTGGTGGTGTCTGCGTGTGGCGTTCTTGTGGGATTTGCGGCTGTCTGGTGTTCGGTCGTGGAGCCATTTATTCTCCAGTTTCTGGCAGGTGCTCTTGGAGGTCCGGAGGTCTTCGGTGAACCAGGCGGCTTTCTTGTTGGTGTGGTTGGTAGTGGCGATCTTGAGAGGGGCGAGGGTGTTGGCGCAGTCGTTGATCCACTGTTTGAGGTTGAGGTTTGAGGTTGGTGGTGGCGGTGTCGGGGTCGATGGGGTCGGCGGGTGGTCTCAGGTCAAGGGTGGTAGTCAGTTGGTCCTCGGTGACCTTTCCCCAGCAGCGGTGTGGCAGCTGTTGGGTGCGGTGGTGTGTGGTAGATTTTCGGAAGGTGAAGTGGACGCATCTGTGGTCTGTCCAGAGGGGTTCGGTGGTGTGGTTGAAGGAGACGTGAGGGCTTGCGGAGAAGATGGGTTCCAGCGTATGTCCAGCGGCTTGGTTGGGTGTCGTCACAAGCTGTTTGAGTCCGAGGTTGGCGAGATTGTTGATCAGGGCGGTGGAGTTGGCGTCGTTGTTGTTCTCGAGGTGGAAGTTCAGGTCCCCGAGGAGGATGTAGTCCGTGGAGGCGAGGGTGTGGGTGCTGACTAGGTCGGCGATGGTGTCGCTGAACTGT
The DNA here is from genome assembly GCF_964261635.1 of Lissotriton helveticus. Classification (NCBI taxonomy): domain Eukaryota; kingdom Metazoa; phylum Chordata; class Amphibia; order Caudata; family Salamandridae; genus Lissotriton; species Lissotriton helveticus. The sequence goes on from NC_136059.1 coordinate 275,594,236, forward strand.
GGTCGTGGTCCGGGTGGTCTGTAGATGAGAGTTCCTCTGAGGGTTGTGTTGGGGTTGGTGTGGATTTGGAAGTGCATGTGCTCGGCAGTGGTGAGGGTTTCGTCGGTGTTGGTCGAGACTCTGAGGGAGTCCTTGTGGATGATGGCGATTCCCCCTCCAATTCCGTTGGCGCTGTCTCTGCATGTCGGGTGCTGAGGCGGCGTTCAGCCAGGCCTCCGTCAGGAAGGCGACGTCGGGGGCGGTAGAGTCTAGGAGGTCCGAGAGTTTGATGGGTGAGGGGAAGGGACACAGAAGGCAAAAGGGGGAGGGGCCACAGGGGAGCAGCAGCGGGAAGCGAGGAGCGGGGGGGCATAGAGGACATGGGGCAAAGGGAATGCCAACAGAATAACCAACAGAATCCAAATGCAGATAATAATACAGTAATCAAAAAAGCGAGGAGAAAGACAACTTAGCAAGGGGAGCGCAGTGACAGTCACCAGGGGCACACCAGCGGCGAACTCTCAGCGGAGGTAGCAGAGGGGAGAGTCACGGGCGCACAGGAGGAGCCGTGCGGTGTGGGGGGCGACCAGAGGTCAGGTCACAACCACTGCCGTGCGGCGTCCTCCATAAGAGGCCAAGTGGGAGGGAGGAGCAGCTGGGAGGCGGGAGCGGGGCGGCCAATGGGAGAGGGGAAGGGACACAGAAGGCAAAAGGGGGTGGGCCGCAGGGAAGCAGCGGCGGGAAGCGAGGAGCGGGGGGGCACAGAGGGAAAGGGGCAAAGGGAATGCCAACAGAATAAATAACAAACAGAATCCAAATACAGAGAATACAGTAAATCAAAAAAGCGAGGAGAAAGACAACTTATCAAGGGGAGAGCAGTGACAGTCACCAGGGGCACACCAGCGGCGAACTCTCAGTGGAGGTAGCAGAGGGGAGAGTCACGGGCACACAGGAGGAGCCGTGCGGCGTGGGGGGCGACCAGAGGTCAGGTCATTCAAGAATGGGATGAATACACATTAGGTATGATGACAAGCAGACAACAGGATGATATGGAATTACCACCACCTTATACAGATATGGCTAAGTTACATTTACGTCAATTGCAAGAACAAGCACTACATCACAAAAGGAATTTGTGGGACCAGCAAGGTTGCATTCAGTCACCGACAGATTTAATTTACATTCAAGAAAGTGCTGGCAAGCCGATAATGCCACAAGTTCTGTTGTACACAGCTCTAGAGCAACTATACCTCTCAGCACACACTGCATAAGGGTATCTTCTTGCAAAATTTCAGGCAGATTGATTTATTCCACAACTATCTGAAATGATTGCTATGTACATTGCAGAATGTGGCATATCTCAACAGTATAGCCCAAAGCTGACCTCGAACACGGCAATAACAATACTACATCCAACAAGTCAATTTAAAAACCTACACTTAGATTTTATCAACATGATAGAGAGATGCAACAATTAGAGGTATCTTATAGAAGTTGTTTGTCCATTCTCATGAGGGATTGAGACCGGACCCAGTGTAAGTAATGATGCTAAAGCTGCAGCCACTTTTCTGATACGAGAGGTGACCCTCATCCTCCTGGACCTTTCCGCTGCCTTTGACACAGTCTCACACCGCACCCTAGCCCGCAGACTCCGCAACGCAGGTATCCGTAACACGGCCCTCAACTGGACCTGCTCATTTCTCTCTGGTAGAATTCAGTGGTTCGGACTCCTCCCTTCCCACAGCGACCACATGCGGAGTCCTGCAAAGATTCTCCATCAGCCCCACCCTGTTCAACATCTACATGGCCCGCTCGCATCCATCGTCAGATCACACGGACTCAGCATCTTATTGTATGCCAACGACACCCAACTCATCGTCTCCCTACCCAACGAACCCAACACCTCCAAACACAACTTTCAAGAAGGAATGGAAGCAGTTGCCAAGTGGATGAAAAACTGCTGCCTACAACTATACTCGGACAAACCCAAAGTACTCCTCATGAGCTCACCTCCTGATGCCTGGAACGACACCCTCGGGAACCCTACCTCCCCGCTGGACCACTGGCACAACCTCAGCCTCTTCCTGCTACCACTTCCTCGGCCCCTCAAAAAGACCTTCAAATGGACTCCCCTCGAACACAGGAAAACAGTCACCCATGCCCTCATCAGCAGCAGACTGAGCTACGGCAATGCACTCTATGCCGGGATCAACAAGAACCTCACTCTCAAACTCCAGAACATCCAGAATGCCGCCACCGGACTAGTCCTCAACCTACAGAGCCACTGCCACGTCAGTCAACACTTACATACACTACACTGGCTCCTCGTCACGAAGAGAATCACCTTCAAGCTCCTCTTCCACGCCCACAAAGACCTCCACAACACCGTACCAGCCTACATGAACCACCGCCTTGCGTTCCACGCATCTCAAATATCCCTCCGCTCAGCCCAGCTCTCGCTTGCAATGGAACCACACATGAGGAAGCCCAGAGCAGGAGGAGGCTCCTTCACCTCCCTCACGGCTGAGGCATGGAACACACTCCCTCTCCACCTCTGACAGACACCTTCACTTGCCAAGTTCTTGAAGGGACTCAATACCTGGCTGTTCGAAGAAGCACCATAACATCCCAGAGCCACGCACCACCCCCAGCACTTTGAAACCCTCTTCGGTTGAGTAGTCGTGCTTTATAAACCAGTGATTGATTGATTGATACCGAGGTGGTGTGTGGCAGAAGCCATCCACTCAGATAATTTACATAATTTTGTTAATGTAATCTTTTAACAAATTTCAGCACATAAACTGACATCTGTTTATCACCCCCAAAGTAATGGAATAGTGGAGCACCTGAATGGTTGCCTCAAGAACAAAATAAGCGAACTATGAGCCACTCTGCAAAAGAAATGGCTATACTGCCTACCACCTGCTTTGTGCGCCTTCAGAAATCAGCCAGGAAGTGATCCCTATTTAACACTAAATCAAATAGTGACAGGACATCCCATGCCTACCGCTTTAACTATAGCGAGGGAAAAGATAGATGCTCATAAGACAACTGAAGTCTTAGGGGATGAAATGAGTTGTTATTTGTCCGAGTCAATGAAATCTGTCAAGTTCTTCTCTTAACAGGTATTACGAATGGAGAAGACTGACCCAGCCCAACAGACCAGTCCGATACCCATTGGACAACAAGTCAATATGAAGAATTTATTCCGACAATGAACTGCGCCAACTGGAGAGAAAAAGGAGACATGGGTACTCTGATGAAGACAGATCATTATATATAGATGCCCGCAGGAAGTACAAAAACTCTATCTTATCTGCTAAGGCTGTCTTTTTCTCCGAAAAAATGTCTAATGCTCAAAATAAAGCCAGAGAAATCTTTAGGATCGTAAACGACCTCTGTAATGATGTTAGAACTTCCCCCTCTCAAGTCCCCACTCAAATGATGTGCAATCAGCTTAATGACTTCTTTAAGGATAAGATTGCCATTATAAAAAACAGTATCCAGCCCAGCCCGACAACTGCGGAAAGAGTGGACACCTGTTGGAACCCCAACGAACTCGAGGCTATCCCTCCTATAGAACAACCGCGACTAGCAGAATTAATGAACCGAGTCACGTCCGGGTCCCATAACAACCCTTGCCCCCCGTGCATACTGAAGGAAGTTTATTCAACATTACCTCAAGGAATACTTCCCCTTCTGAACGAGTCCCTATCACAGGGAATAGTCCCTAACTCGTTCAAAAACGCCACGCTGGTCCCATTAATTAAAAAACCCGGAGCCGACCCTTCTAACCTAGCAAACTACCAACCCATATCACTCCTCCCTTGCGGTGCAAAGATCTTAGAAGCCCACGTGGCTAGTTGCATCTCAAGCTTCATAGAGACATCCGACTTTCTAGAGCCCAACCAGGCCGGCTTTCGCCAGGCGCACTCTACCGAGTCGGTGATCTTAGCGGTCCTGGACACAATGAGGTCTAATGCCGACAAGGGCATCCATCAGGCCTTGGTACTTCTGGACTTATCGGCAGCGTTCGACACGGTGGATCACACTATCTTATTACACCGTGTCGAACAGGCCGGCCTGCGAGGCACAGCTTTCGGCTGGGTCAAGTCCTTTCTCAATGACCGATTTCAGGCTGTCAAACTTGAAGACTTTACGGCGCCCAAACTCCCCACCATCTGCGGCGTCCCGCAGGGATCCTCATTGTCCCCCCTCCTGTTCAATCTGTACCTCAAACCGCTGCTGCACTCTCTAAAAAACAGGAAGGTTACGATATACAACTATGCGGACGACCTGCAGCTTATATTTCCACTAAACACCACAGACGCCATTGAGGAATTTCATGCCACTATGTTACACATTCAAGGGTGGATGGAGACGAACCATCTAAAACTCAATCCCGGAAAGACCGAGCTGGTACTCCCGGGTAAAAGTGCAATCAGCTGGGGCCCTCATTTTTGGCCGCCCTCAATGGGATCTCCCCGTCTCCCTCTCCATCGGTAAAAAGTCTCGGGATCACCCTTAACACCGATCTCTCATTAAAAAATCAGGTGGGAACTGTGATCTCCTCCTGCTTTTTCCAGCTACGGAAGATTAAGAAAATCGCTCATCTGCTCACGCATTCCGCCCTCATCCAAGTGGTAATTGCCTTGGTCCTCTCCCACCTAGATTTCTCTAACTCCATCTATCTGGGCATCCCCTTGGCTCTTTCCAATCGCTTGCAGATTGTGCAAAACCAAGCGGCCAGACTAATATTTAAATGCAATGGCAGGAGTTCGGCGAAACCACTGCTGGCCACCCTTCATTGGCTACCTATAGCCCAACGGGTAACCTTCAAGGTAGGCTGCCTGACTTTTAAGGCCCTTCATGGAAAAAGCCCCAAGTTTATAAACCATCTCATAAACAAACATGAACCGACTCTTAATCTCCGCTCTGCCCACTTGTCCCTCCTCACCTTGCCCCTTTTTAAAAAGAAACGCCTCGGCGGATGCCGAATGGGTATTTGGCCACAAAGATCTGGAACTCACTTCCCTTATCACTTCGGAGTTGCACCAATCTAATGGATTTTAGGGGTGCACTGAAGACCTGGTTGTTCAAACAAGCACACGGTTAGGATACTGCTCACTTTCTCTCACCTTCTCTAGCGCCATGAAACCTCTGGGTGCCCGTGCGCTATACAAATCACAAATAACATAACATAACATAACATGGAAGGATACCAAGTACAGCCTCCCCTTCTCAGTGACAATGATCGTCCCTATTGCAGTGAAGCTGGATGCCAGGAAACCCTGGATCCATATGGCAGGAAACCCTGGATCCATATGAAAGATGTGTTACTAGACCCCCCTTTGCCTCAGACACTTCTACATAGTGATGGAGAATAAGAATGGGTATTGAGAGACACAACACTAACAATGTTTTCCTTGTGGGGTATTTTGAAAATTTTACTAGCGGACAGCTATGTTTTGCTGTTTTGTTTTTCTTTTTAATGTCTTTTTTTCTCTGGTGGCTACATTGAAATGGCATTTTACTTCACAAATGAAATTATGCAAAAGTATTATGCGATTGCAGAGAGCAATACCCGACCAGAAAAATATATCCTCTAGTATTTATGCTGGTTTATTAGATAATATGTGGTATCAACACATGACACATTAGGTACGCAGACTTCTAATTCTTCTTGTTTTGTTTGCTCTTTGTTTCCACGCGCCATCAACTCAGACAGGTTGCACTCCTCCAAACATTGCTACTGAACATTCCTAGTAAACACCACACAATATGAAAAAGAGTTAGCAGATGTAATAAATGTCATAACAGACCACAAAGAGCTACTAGTGAAGTTAGAAGCAATGGCTATGGCAGCGATTATTAGGTACAAGGATGAAACTTGAAGAGCTAAGATATTGCAGTAGGGAATTTTAGAGGTATCCCAACCTACACTTTTTGGCAAGAATTATTCAGCTACCTCCTGACCCCACGGTAGCTAGGAATGGCCAGATCGCTGGGATCAGTATATGTTCATGGTGATTTACACCATGGGGCTACATTTGGGTGCTGGGCCCTTTCTTAATGGAAGTGGAATCCGACTGATAATAGCACAAAACAAAAGTGTCTGTCAGTGAGGGATGAGAATATATCTAGACCAACTTTGGTAGAAATGCCTACAACTTATTGAGCAGGTAGAAAACCCATTCTTTTCTCTTCATGTTTCAGAGGAAATAGAACAGTTCCAGTGGGAAAGAACATCAATTGCAATGTCACAAAATATAACACAGACATGCAATGGGGAACCCCCAGCCTAATGGATTTCTACTAGAGATGTGGTGAGTGGCTGTATATGTGATTTCCTTCAGGATGGCAAGGACTCTGTTCTCTGGTCACTGTGCAAGCTCTCTCCCTTGTGATTCCAAAGTCAATATCTCCAAACTGCGTGCATGACCCCATCAGCTGTCCAATTACCTTGTTGCACCATCAATGGAGGAAGAGAGCTGCAGAGTATTAGGGTACTACAGCCTGGGAAGGTGTCCCACAAGAATACAGGCTGTTCAATGATACACAAATCTTCTTTGGAAGCATACTTCTGTTCATGCAAGCAAAAGCAACTGTTCATTGGCTGCAGGTAACCCGCTGGGAGGTAAGGAAGGCCATAAACGCCTCTGAAGATGGCTGCAACGTAATACCTGAAGAATTGCAAGCAATGAGAGGCATAAGTAAATGGAAGCCCTTTCTGCTACTGGATTCCAGTCCTGGTTTGCGTGAGATTCGATGTGAGAGTGAGAGAGCAGCGGCGGCAGCAGCGGGAGCAGCGGCAGTGCGGGACCCGAGAACCGCAGGGGTTCGTGGAACCACGAATCAGGTCTGAAACTGAAGCGGTAAAACTGCGTTGGTGCCATGGGAGGCCTCGGGAAACAGCGGGAAAGCTCTGGTGCTCTGGTGCAAAGGTACAGAGGAGATAAGCAGAGCAGAGTGAGGTGTGAGGAGCAGAGCGGGTGTGAGGGGCGGCGGGTTGCAACCCGCGAGCAAGACCCCGGCGAGAGCACAGCAAGAACAGTGGACTGAGCCCTTTTAGACAGCGAATCGGGCCCTCAGCCCCCTTCACCAGGCAACCAGACTTTTGTCACGGGAGAATCCGGAGCCGCAATAGAGATATAATAATTTTAAACAGGGCACATTCGCAGTCAAGGATGGCCTGTGGGGAGAGAGTGCAGACAAAACCAGAATATCCCTACCACAAGGTCTATTCTGTGTGAGCATCGAATAGCCCATAGGAAGGGCCAGGACAGGAATGGCTGCAGAATCATTGGTTAACAATTTTTCTGTTAGGAAAAGTATGTCCGGTGTAGAGCCCTGAAGAAGGTCAAATATTTCTGCGTGATGTTTTACAAGAGACCTACAGTTGTAAAAATCAATGTTAGTGGATCTGTGGGGCACAAGAGAAGCCTCAGAGTACCCCTGGGCTCTGTACCCACACTTATTGCACTGCATATGGGGGGTGTCTAAGTGCCAACTATGATTACCACGTGACACTTTGGCTTGCAAGGCAAGCAAGGGCCCCCAAGATTAAATATGTCTCTGGGGGATCCAGAACCAGGGGACCTGGCGACTGGCGGCATAAAGGGTCGGACGGGCACAGACGGGCTTGCCTTTGGTGCATGTGTAAGCAGGCATCTTAATTAAATCGAAGTTTGCGGGAGATGGGCCCACCTCCTCTCCCTCCTGGAAGTGTGTCAGCCACAGGGGGCTGAGCAGACGGTTCAAATACCGGCGGGTACACTCAGCCTTTCATCCATCTGAGGTCGATAAAATGAGTACCATTGAGTTGGGTAACAATATACTTCTGTTATTCAGCGCCAAGACACCTACGGGTAATCGTGCGCTTTACAAATACACCTGTTAGTTATGTTATGAGTGGGAAAGCAGAGCAGGTCTCATGTACGAAGTCTGACAAAATATAGAAAGACATAATATCAAGGTACAAAAATATCTGAGTAATAATATCGATGTCAACAATATCGACATCCTATCAACAAGGTAAGTACAAAAATATCAAAAAAATAAATATTGATGTAAAAAATATAGTAAAAAAAATATATAGTTTTTTTAATTATAAAAAATATGTGAAATAAAAAAATAATACTTAAAAATACAATGAACATAGTTAAAATAGTTTATAATTGTTTTAATTAATAAGTAATATGCATAATTTAATAAAAAAATAATTAACCATTTACATATAATATATAATATTTATACTTACTTAAGAATCAGTTTAATAATAATTTTAATAAATTATAAATAATTAAAAATATTATAAATTAAAAACTCATCTATGCACCAAATATATTAACATAAATAATAACTTAAATATTAAGCAAAACAAATTAAAAAAATTAAACTTACTTTTAATAATTTTAAAATTAATTATATACTACATTAGCGGAAACTATACAAAATATATGAAATAACAGAGGGAATAAAATATTATTATAACAAAAAAAACAATAAGTAAAATGTTGGATAGCGTAGAGGTAAAAATTACTATTCCCACTCCAAAGAGTGCAACACTAGGGAAAGTGTTGGATAGCGTATGAGTAATAATTACGATTCCCACTCCAAAGAGTGCAACAGTAGGGAAAGTGTTGGATAGCGTGGGGGTAAAAATCACTATTCGAACTCTAGAGAGTGCAACAGTAGGGAAAGTGTTGGATAGCATAGGGGTAAAAATTACTATTCCCACTCCAGAGAGTGCAACAGTAGGGAAAGTGTTGGATAGCGTAGGGGTAAAAATTACTATTCCCACTCCAAAGAGTACAACAGTAGGGAAAGTGTTGGATAGCGTAGGGGTAAAAATTACTATTCCCACTCCAGAGAGTGCAACAGTAGGGAAAGTATAGCGTAGGGATAAAAATTACTATTCCAACTCCAGAGAGTGCAACAGTGAGGAAAGTGTTGGATAGCGTAGGGGTAAAAATTACTATTCCCACTCCGGAGAGTGCAACAGTAGAGAAAGTGTTGGATAGCGTAGGGGTAAAAAGTACTATTCCAACTCCAGAGAGTGCAACAGTAGGGAAAGTGTTGGATAGCGTAGGGGTAAAAATTACTATTCCCACTTAAGAAAGTGCAACAGTAAGGAAAGTGTTGGATAGCGTAGAAGTTAAAAATAACATACTTATAAATACATTAATATTTTAAAATATTAAAAAAATATATTATTAAATAAATCTAAACTATTTACAAATACCAATACATAATTAGTAAAAATATAATTACCAATGAATAATTAAGTAAAAATAAATTAATGATAAATACCAACTAATAATCATTAAATACCAATTAATAATTTATCACCAATAATATAATTAACAAAAACAATTAATTAAAATAAATTATTACTAAATTACATTTAAATTACTTCCCACCCTATTCCCCTATAAACCCATAACCCGCTACAGAACATAATTGTCAATTAAATAATTAATTTAAATTATTACCGATTAATAAAAAATAATTACCAAGTAATTACCATTAATTTATAATTCATAAAAATGGATAATTAATTTACTATAATTAAATTACTTCCCACCCTATCCCCCTATAAACCCACAACCCCTATAGAACATAATTACCAATTCATCAATTATTTAAATGAATTACTCATTAATACAAATGAATTACCAATTAATTTATCATTCCTATAAATTAATAATTAATTTAGTATAATTAAATTACTTCTCACTCTATTCCCCTATAAACCCACAACCCGATACGGTACTAAAATATAAAATTTATAAAATTACATAAAAAAAGCTACATATTAAATACATAATAATATACATAAAATCATATGAAAATCATTATTAGTAACAGCGATATTACTAACATCGATATTAGTAACTTCGATGTTACTAACATCGATATTAACAAAATCATTATTACTTACCTTCGAAATTCTGTCTCATCGATATTTAAAATATCGATATTACTTACCTTCTACATTCTGTCCCTTCGATATTTACACATCGACTTTATTGTATGTCGATATTTAAAAATCGATATTTTGTCTGCCTACCCTCAGGTGCAGCGAGAGATGCCCCTAAGATCAGATTCTAAGAATAAACCTTTAAAACTCGAGTAGTACGTCTTTAAAAACAGATTGCCCTGTCACCGTGTAGCTAGTGCTTCACAGTGCTAGCGTGTTCAGGAGACATCTTCTACTTAAACTAAAAAGCCCAATCCCCACATTTCTGTAATCATCTCAAACGAGAAAAATAGAAACAACATACATTATGAAAAAAGCTCCACATCTGATTAGCTAGAAGTATAGTATGTGCAAATTTGAGCTCATTTGTATCGTTAAATGTACTGCTGCACAACACTATTTCACAACAGAGTGTTAAGACCTGTTTCACACTACAACAGTTTGATTACCAGAGAAATTCTTGTAATGAAGTTAGAAAGAGCGGCAAGTCACAGGTGACAAAAAACATTGTAATAGGTGGCAATCCTTGTATTAATCACACCCACTAGTAATTATTCAGAGCTACTTTCCAGTCAATCATTTGTCTCCACATTCGAAGGAGACCAGCTATATGCCAGGGTCATTTCTGATAGGCAAGGTCAAGCTAGAGTCACCAGGTCAGGCCCCCACTAGAAGGGAATGTGTCCTGTACTGTCAATAAATTCGTTAGTTTTACAAGGGCTGTCAGGTTGCAGTAAACAAACTTGATGAATTGAGGATCACAAGGGAGAGTTGAAGTCGCGTTTGTGAAATGTATTGCAATCGTCCTTCATAAGCTCAGTATTAAATAATTCTTTAATTTTACTCTTATGTGTGCATCTTGTGAGCATGTGTGACTGTACTGAATATCTAGGCTCATCCCAGGCAAAATGTTGGCCCTGGCGTGATTATTGTAATTATTGTCAGGTTGTTAAAATCTATGGCATGATGATGCTCACCAATACTAGAATGTCAGTCTGATATTTTGGTGGTAACTTATGGCATATTCCATTTGTCAATAGCATTATGAGTCTGTGGCCATTCATTTCATCATGGTGCCCACCCTTTGTATAATTCTGACCTTGGCATAATTATGCAAATTCTTGAAAGATTGAGAGCAATATTTCATTGGGATGTTCACGCTTGGAATAATGTGTTTCCTGGCATAATGGTAAAGACCAATGTCATATCATGGGCATGAATGGCACCGATTCCTCTATGATATTGACCATCATACTATAGTGATGTTTCTGACATATCATGGGCAGCCATATCATGATGGTGCCATTTCTGGAATGTTATGAGCCTTAAAATAGGTTGATGGTGGCCATTATAAAGAAAATGCCTGTGCTAGAAAAATACAGTAATGCTTGGTATATCATGGGCATTCCTGATTTGGTATAATTCTGAACTTGAGACAATGGTGGTAATTCTACACCTTTTACTGCATATTACCGATATTTCCTTGCAAACCACTAGAAACGATATCATTTTTCTATTCATGTGGTAAATTAGCTAAAAACATTTTTCTGTATGTTCTATCTGTTATTTGTGTTGTGTATACAGTTATGCTCCCTCCCACACGTAAGGCACCTTAGTGCGTGCAACACATTTTAAACCACGTACTCACCATTAGTACAGCCATCACATTTTACTGGTCCTGAGGAAAGCAAGTTTAATAAAGGCCTTGCTGAAACATGTAGACCTATCACTGGATGCAGGAGTTCATAATCACCACTCCACCTATATACCCTGCCTTGTTTTTAATGCTACCAGAGGACCAGATATTAAAGACAGCCCCTCGGACACTGGGACCACTGGATAGTTTGTAACCTGTTCACTTATCACTTCACCTTCACTGCACTCTCCGTAATATACCAGCTCCGCTGTAACACAGGCATTGAAGCACACCCGGGACACATTCGGTGTCACTGGGTGGACCCGATGATGAAGCATGCCACCAACCTGGTTGGTGGGTGAGGGTTTCATGAAGGAACACGATCTGTTCCCCGATACACACAGTCCTGAGTCATTTATTTACAATAGACCAGTACATTATGTATTACATATATCATGATGGTGCCCATTTCTGACATGTTATAAGCCTTAAAATAGGTTGATGGTGGCCATTATAAATAAAATGCCCGTGCTAGAAAAATACAGTAATGCTTGGTATTTCGTGGGCATTGCTGGTTTGGTATGGTTCTGAACTTGACACAATGGTGGTAAATCTTGACCTTTTATGGACTTAAAGGGTAAGATGATGTTCAACCTTGGCATATTTCTCTGAATTGTATAGCGGTGTAATTTCCTGGGATATAGAGGGCCTTATTCGTGAAAGTAAACGTTCACTTTTGTGTAAAAGTACGACTGTGTGCTATTCACAAAGGGGTTTAAAAAGTAGTGGCTTTACGATTGTGGAGTCTTATCTTTTTTATAAGCAGAGATTCTACACTCCTAAAGACACTATTCATAAATCACCTAGTGAATTGCAATCAACTATAAACTTACACAGAAGTGTAAGTTTACCTTTGTGGATCAGGCATGTGTGTATGATGTTGCTTACCCACAGTACAAAGCTGACTGAGTCATATTGGTGGTAACTTGGAACTGGTAGCCTCTTCTTAATGGTGGTAATTCCTGTCATACTGTGGTCACAATGGCATGATGTTAATGGCAGGGTTGGATTGGGCATAAAGATACAAGGAAAACACTCTCCAGGCTCATGATCGAGGGGCTGCTTTTAGGAGAGGATGGAAAGTGGAATCAACAGCTATCTATCTTGGTACATTTGTTATATTTAATTTGTCTGTTCAGAGTCTACAGGAGACAATCAAACTCAGAGGCCTATTTAGAAGCCCATTGCGCCGCCGATGCGTCACTTTTTCCCATGTAAAACATGACTCGCCAGGGGCTTGTAAATACGCCCGTCAGTGTGCTAGGGAGCTGGTATGAACAACTTTTCCTTGGCAACCTATAGCTCTAAGATCTGGCTGCTGACCCATGATATGATACTGTTCCTGGCTTCATTTATATACATATTGTGGGCATCAGTGGCATGAGATGGTGAAAACTATGCCATACAAAGCACATATGTAATATGTGTATATCAAAATGAAAGGCTATTTCTTCAGCATGAAATATGTAAGTAGTAAAAGTGAAAAACGAATAATTCAGGACCAATTTTTTCATGAAAACGTTTAGCTTTGTTTTGAGAAACCAAGTTTATTTCTCTGCATATATATATATATATATATAAGTTTGTCAGTTTATGAAAATGTACGCATTTTGCTAGTAATTATAATTTTTTTACATTTGGAAAAATAAACTCAATTCTACAAAACAGATTGTTGTTGTCATGAATAGACATATACATGTCTATATATATGTGTGTGTATATATACATCTATACACATATATATACATATATATGTGTGTGTGTGTGTGTGTGTGTATGTGTGTACATATATATATATATATATATATATATATATATATATATATATATATATATACATATATATATATATATATATATATATATATGCACTCCATCCAGCCCCCGCAGAATCATCCACAAACTCATCCACGGAAGAAGGCACAGACTCGAGGTAGTCAGGATTCGGCATCTGTTTATTCTCGTGGGTCACCCTCAATCCCAGAGGTAAAAGAGAAATGTCAAAGCGTCTTAATGGTAAAAACGGCATTAAATACAGTTCTGCTGAAACACAGACTCGGGATTGAGGGGGACCACTTGGACAAAATGATAACGCCAAACAAACCTCACCGCATCGGTGTAGCCATCCGCGGTGCCCAGTCACCAGATGGCGCCAGACTCCTGGGCAAGGCATTTCTTGCTGGGGAAAACCTCGGCCCACGCTGGCAGTTGCGAAAACCGCCTCGCTGTGGGTCTTTGGTCTCCCACTGCAGTCATCCTCGTTCCTCTCTCTGGCAGCCAAGCTGGGGGCTCTCCCTCTAGCACTCCTGTACTTCACCAAAAACCATGCGGTCACAAGGGGAGAGCCACAAACGACTGGTGTTCTGTGTAAAGCGTGACGACCGCTCACGCTGAATTTGAATGCACTCCATCCAGCCCCCGCAGAATCATCCACAAACTCATCCACGGAAGAAGGCACAGACTCGAGGTAGTCAGGATTCGGCATCTGTTTATTCTCGTGGGTCACCCTCAATCCCAGAGGTAAAAGAGAAATGTCAAAGCGTCTTAATGGTAAAAACGGCATTAAATACAGTTCTGCTGAAACACAGACTCGGGATTGAGGGGGACCACTTGGACAAAATGATAACGCCAAACAAACCTCACCGCATCGGTGTAGCCATCCGCGGTGCCCAGTCACCAGATGGCGCCAGACTCCTGGGCAAGGCATTTCTTGCTGGGGAAAACCTCGGCCCACGCTGGCAGTTGCGAAAACCGCCTCGCTGTGGGTCTTTGGTCTCCCACTGCAGTCATCCTCGTTCCTCTCTCTGGCAGCCAAGCTGGGGGCTCTCCCTCTAGCACTCCTGTACTTCACCAAAAACCATGCGGTCACAAGGGGAGAGCCACAAACGACTGGTGTTCTGTGTAAAGCGTGACGACCGCTCACGCTGAATTTGAATGCACTCCATCCAGCCCCCGCAGAATCATCCACAAACTCATCCACGGAAGAAGGCACAGACTCGAGGTAGTCAGGATTCGGCATCTGTTTATTCTCGTGGGTCACCCTCAATCCCAGAGGTAAAAGAGAAATGTCAAAGCGTCTTAATGGTAAAAACGGCATTAAATACAGTTCTGCTGAAACACAGACTCGGGATTGAGGGGGACCACTTGGACAAAATGATAACGCCAAACAAACCTCACCGCATCGGTGTAGCCATCCGCGGTGCCCAGTCACCAGATGGCGCCAGACTCCTGGGCAAGGCATTTCTTGCTGGGGAAAACCTCGGCCCACGCTGGCAGTTGCGAAAACCGCCTCGCTGTGGGTCTTTGGTCTCCCACTGCAGTCATCCTCGTTCCTCTCTCTGGCAGCCAAGCTGGGGGCTCTCCCTCTAGCACTCCTGTACTTCACCAAAAACCATGCGGTCACAAGGGGAGAGCCACAAACGACTGGTGTTCTGTGTAAAGCGTGATGACCGCTCACGCTGAATTTGAATGCACTCCATCCAGCCCCCGCAGAATCATCCACAAACTCATCCACGGAAGAAGGCACAGACTCGAGGTAGTCAGGATTCGGCATCTGTTTATTCTCGTGGGTCACCCTCAATCCCAGAGGTAAAAGAGAAATGTCAAAGCGTCTTAATGGTAAAAACGGCATTAAATACAGTTCTGCTGAAACACAGACTCGGGATTGAGGGGGACCACTTGGACAAAATGATAACGCCAAACAAACCTCACCGCATCGGTGTAGCCATCCGCGGTGCCCAGTCACCAGATGGCGCCAGACTCCTGGGCAAGGCATTTCTTGCTGGGGAAAACCTCGGCCCACGCTGGCAGTTGCGAAAACCGCCTCGCTGTGGGTCTTTGGTCTCCCACTGCAGTCATCCTCGTTCCTCTCTCTGGCAGCCAAGCTGGGGGCTCTCCCTCTAGCACTCCTGTACTTCACCAAAAACCATGCGGTCACAAGGGGAGAGCCACAAACGACTGGTGTTCTGTGTAAAGCGTGACGACCGCTCACGCTGAATTTGAATGCACTCCATCCAGCCCCCGCAGAATCATCCACAAACTCATCCACGGAAGAAGGCACAGACTCGAGGTAGTCAGGATTCGGCATCTGTTTATTCTCGTGGGTCACCCTCAATCCCATTTTGTCCAAGTGGTCCCCCTCAATCCCGAGTCTGTGTTTCAGCAGAACTGTATATATATATATATATATATATATATATATATATATATATATATATATATATATATATATATATATATATATATATTACCTACTGGCGGTCGCCAGTAGGTATATATAGTTAGGATTTTTTCTCTATGGGATTTTTGAAAATTCTATGTCTAATAACTTTGGCGTTTGTGGACGGAATTGGCTGAAATTTTCAGGAAAATGGAACATTGTGTTTCTGAGCAGCCCCTGGAAATTTGGGGGGGGTTCGTAAAGGGGGGGCCGAGAAAAAAGGGGGATCCCAAAACGTGTTTTTAACATTGAGTTTTCCATAGGGCGGTTGGCCTCACTTTTAGCCCGAACGGCTGAATGGATTTGCACGAAACTTGGCAAAATTGTAGGGACTGGTAGCCGGATGTGCCTTTGCTAGGTCTCAATATATGTGCTCCAGTGGATTTTGAGAAATTAACGTTCAAAAAAAGATATATATCTGTAACAGCGGACCGGGCAGCGTTCCAGTTCGCGTACTTTTCGCGGTACGGAGCTTTGTAAAGCGAAGCTGATTGGTTCTCCGGCGTCTGTAAACATTCCAAACAGTCCGTAGCAGCGGCCATATTGTCTCTTGGTAGGATCGAGAGACAAGAGGAGGCCAAAGCGAACGGGCAAATGACCATAAGGGGGCATAGTAGATCCTCGCTGACCCCCTAGGTTTGATGTGGAGGTTTTAAAAGGGCCCCGCGGGGCAAAAAAAAAATATAATAATAATAATCGAACGGCTGAATGTATTTGCACGAAACTTGGCAAAATATTAGGGACTGGTAGCCCGATGTGCCTTTGCTAGGTTTCAATATATGTGCTCCAGTGGATTTTGAGAAATTAACGTTCAAAAAAAGATATATATCTGTAACAGCGCTCCGCTTCGCGTACTTTTCGCGTTACGGAGCTTTGCGAAGCTGATTGGTTCTCCGGCATCTGTAAACATTCCAAAGAGTCCGTAGCGGCCGCCATCTTGTCTCTCGGTAGGATCGAGAGACAAGAGGAGGCCAAAGCGAAGGGGCAAATGACCATAAGGGGGCATAGTAGATCCTCCCTGACCTCTTAGGTTTGATGTACCATTTTGCCAAGTTTGGTGTAATTCCGTTCAGCCATTCAGGCTAGATTTGAGATGTCATCAGTGATGTCATCAGTGATGTCACTGACCATGTCATGAATGATGTAATATGTGACATCATCAGCAGTGGATTGCGGGTGCGCGATATATAGTTAGTGCAACTAACTATATATGGAATTTCAATGGTTTTGTGTGAGTAAAATAAGGTTTTTTAAATGCTAATTCCTAACCATATATGGTCTATAACCTATGGTTTTTTCAGTGAATTTTCAAGGTTTTGTAAATGCTAATTCCTAACTATATATGGTCTATAACCTATGGTTTTTTCAGTGAATTTTCAAGGTTTTGTAAATGCTAATTCCTAACTATATATGGTCTATAACCTATGGTTTTTTCAGTGAATTTTCAAGGTTTTGTAAATGCTAATTCCTAACTATATATGGTCTATAACCTATGGTTTTTTCAGTGAATATATATATATATATTCACTGAAAGAAACATAGGTTTCAGGGGTGTCATAGTTAGCTGGACATTTCACTCGTAGAAAACCATTGAAATTCCCCCGTTATAGTTAGCTGTACTAACTATAACTCGTGCGCTCGCAATCCACTGCTGATGATGTCACATATTACATCATTCATGACATGGTCAGTGGCATCACTGATGACATCACTGATGATATCTCAAATGATATCACTGATGAAATCACGGATGACATCATCCAGTGAATGTAGTTTGGTTTGTTATTTAAATATGTATTATTTATATATAGCAATCTGCCTTGAAGACTGAGTGGATGTATACGTGTGTGGATGGAGGATTTAGTACCAATGTGATTGACTGTCCAAGTGAGGAATTTTAAGTGTCTCACTAACTATATGGGATAGTGATTAAACTGTATGAATACCTGTATCACTCTATCTCTTGTTGTGTAAACTACTACATACGTTGGTTACTACCTATGTGAAAGTCTACATTAGTTATTAATTAGTTAAATGAATATTTGTATAGGATAGTGAATGAATGGGTGTGTGGTTGGGTGGGACGTGTGTGACTGTGGAAAGTTGTGTAAATAGTTGATTTAGTAAGTATATGAAGTTAAGACAGTATGTGGAAACAGTTGTTTGGGTGAGTGAATCTCTTTATGGGTGTGGTGATGAATAAATATATTTCTCAATGATATATGTTCAAAAAACTAAAAATATAAAAGGCAGTGTATGTGACAGTTGTTGTATATAAATAAGTAGACATAATACTCAGTAATTGTATGAGTGATGTATGGATAACTGTATACTTGTAATACTGACTTTGCCGACCCGTCATCCCATCGTGGAAAGGGACCGCCCCCCATAAGGGCTGTAGTGTAGCTCCTATTTTCCCAATAGGCTCTGCGCATTGGAATAGTACCTACAGCAGTAAAGGCCTAGGCCAGACGTTAACTAGGTCTACTACTGTCGATACTAGACTTAATTTTTGGGTTTGCCAGCTAAGCTCAGAGTTCGCTAGAAACTTTCTCGAATGTTCAAGGAAGGATTAACTTCCCTGATTAGACAAGAAGGGATTTAGTTTCTGACAACCATAGAACATGACAACTTTGCTCTCCCCTAATCAAGTGTCAATCTCGAGAGTCGTGTGAGCACAAGGCAATTATTTTACTCAGTCAGTACGTGCATTCTTAGTCTCATCAGATTGTAGAGAAAAGGAAGAGACGGGCGTGTTCAATAAAAAGGTGTTATTTATTGATCAGTCTCTTTTCTCGTACAAGAGAAATGGATCGATATTATTGCAATACTTATAGTTAAGTAAAGTGCATACATTAAAAGCAATAGTATAAAATAATACTGTAAAAACATTGATATGGTTTCTGAGCCATATGATGTTTAAAATGATTAAGATATATTTACATACACATATACATTTGACTAAACGTGCTCAACTGGTGTTTCTAAATACGCCTACCCCGTGTACCTGACCTAAGTCTAATGCGTGGGCGGGAATAGAAAGTTACAGTTTAAGTTAAGTTTGTTTTTGCCAAGTGAATAACTAAAGAATTCTCTGTGAGGGGTTATTCAGTTCTGTACCTGGAAGTTAGGATGAATGAGGAATGGTATCTCTTTCTCTGCTCTCGATATTCCAGGCTGCCTGCGAGGGCTACCCGGAAGCGCCGGTGCTGGGTCTCTCGGCTTGAGATAGCAGCGCGTCTCTCAGTGCGTCAGGAAGGCGGGGCTGCTGCCAGCGGGGTCTGCTTCTGCTCTCGGTTTCGGCAAGTATGGCTGCTCCGTCTTGTCACCACGCGTGTGATTGCATAGGGCAAGGTCGGCAATATTTATACCTTAAAGGTGCCGAGATTGACGTAAGGATGGACATAGATACGTCAATAAAGATGTCATACGACTTGCTCGTTAGCACATTCTTTTGCAAAAGTTCTCTGTGAAATCAAAACAATGGCCGCACGGATTATCCAGGTTGTCATAGGTTTGATTTGTTATGAGAACGTCGTATGCCTTATCAGGGGCTGGAGGAATGTCGCTTGTCTAATTAGATCTCAAGCGTTATGACCTAATCAGATAACACGTTCCTGTGCCGTAGTGTGACTGCGTCAGATAACGGTATCTGCATCATGGGGGTTTTCATGCCTCATGGGCTGACTGTTAGTTAACTTGATAGTTAGTTTAACCAGAATAGGGTCAGGAATAGGGGGACTGATTCAGAACCTATAGAAATACACGACACCCACTCCACGCTAACTATGGTCATATCTACTAATCTATGCATAGTATAACATAGTACAACATACTATAGAGTATAGTGTATACCTTACCACCCCAAAATACATAAATGCATTTTGAAATTTTCAAATATACTGAAAATTTGCAGTCATATATATTGTATGCACTTAAGCTATGAATTAAATGCAAAAGTAAACACGCATTTTTATGCATTATTACTTATTGGTATATGAGAAATACACATGAAATGGCTCTTAATATGGCTATACAGAAAGGAAGTTCGAGACCATTTCATCACATAATAAAATATTGTGAACATCCCAGCGGGCAGCTAAAGTCTATAAAGTATCTAAAAATAGAAATTTTAGTTCTCTAGGAATAGTTTCTTACTTTAAGCAGAAGATCAGTGTTCCGGGAAAAAATATGTTGAAAAATATTTTAAGGGGCTTGCTGAAAAAAATTGCTGTCCGTGAACTGGAGTGAAATTGTTCATGTGACTTTATTTTTAAAGTTGAAGGCCGAATTCAGGGAACGCCGTGTGCGAGTTTACTCAAAAGTCTCTATTTCTGTTCTGGAGAGAACATCATATCATTCAGGCTTTCGAAAAAACTGTCAACAGCTTCATGGGAAAGTTCCACTAAGTCGGAAATAGGGGTAACCATGCATTCGTGCGCATGATTGTCTCCATTGACATTCTGATTTGCATTGCTGACAGAAGGTCGTACCTGTTCGATGTTGCTTTCATCTTGAACTTCACTACTCTTCAATCGTAGTGGTGAAGATTCCAGGAATGCCGTCATCAGGATTGGCAGCCTTTGAGGGCAGCACAAAGCGTGAACCTTGGTAGGAACCAACAGTGTATCTGCATCCACCGGCGCATCCGATTGTAGCGTCAGACAGGTGTCTAACACGCATTCTTCTCCGCATAGCAGACACCTTAGTACAGGTAAAACACACCTTTGCCACATTGGTCGAAATGATAGAAACCAAGTCATGTTCAGGTCTCTAAGCCGGGAGAGTCCCAGGATTTTTGATATCCGGTCCCGGTATCCAATGGCTAGGATCGTATCTTCCATTGTCGCGAGAGTTTGATCTGTGACATGGGTTGCCATAACGAAAAATAAGGACTAGGAATAGGATTCCTGCAATTAGTCCCAGGATCAGGGGAAGTCCGCCAAAAATCGAATGGACTAAATCTGGAAAAATACCCAGTATGGCTTTGAATGGTGTTAATGCCATCGAAAATACTGTCTTAAATACCTTTGAGACCCCAGTGGTATCAGAAATATTTAAGATTTCGCTTAGGATTTCCGCGAAATGTACGGGGGAATTAGTTGATAATAATGTATGTATCTCTGCAGTCGTCCTTGCGACTTGTAGATCATACGTTTCTTTTGATGACGTGAGCCTTGTAGGCGTCTGAAGAAGCACTGTTTTCATTCTGCTTAAAGTGTCTATTCGAATAGAAGTAATTTTCAAACTGGGCCATGCCCTTGCCTCCCTGTCTGGAAAGGAGCTGGGGAACAAAGAACGTCCACAGCACTTGACCTTCGCCGTTGTAGTTACTAGATAAGGAGTCCCGGGCATGAGACTACAACATCTGCGGTCTACAATAAGAATGTAACTCCCATTATAGAGTCTTTGAAAGAATGGTTCTATTTCAGTTGCAGGTGCGCCTTGCTGGTGACATGAAAGGTTGTATGAATTCCCTTCACAGGCTCCGTGCAAACTAATACCGTTACACAGAAGCGTGCCGCTTAGTGACATAGCACAATTGTTGCCACTAAGAAACACTTTCTGTCCTTTATTACTGACACATGCATGTGAATAGGGCAGGTTCCAAGTTGTTTTAAGGTACCCCTTTCCCAATTTCTCGTACATGCCAGCCTGTATATATTTTTGGCAGTATTGAAACCTGAAGGTTGAGATTGGAATATTTATGATTCCGTGTATTATCCATTCACTGACAGGTCGTTCTGACATTGTCATTGGTAATCTCTCTAGTTTTTCAATGCTCAAGATTGTATAATCAGCACCCTTTTGCGCCATACCGATTTGTCTATCAGTAAGGTTAAAGATTTGGAATAGTGACGTTGTGTTGATTAAACGCCAAGGCACATAGCCTGAACGCAGATTTTGTAACGTCCAGCCAAGCTGTACAATGGAACGCAATTGTGACTGACCATGTTGTAATAAAAGTAAGTCTTGCGATAATATATCGATTGCTGAAGACACAATGCTGTCCAATGAAAAAATTCTGGAGGACAGAGTCATTAACCCATTGTCCACTACAGATAGTGATTTTTCCAAATTAATACGATCAATTTCACGTATTCTCTCTGCTGTTTCAATTTGAGTAACCTTCCAGGCCTCATTGTATGCTGCATATACAGAGGCTGCTATGAAACGCTTTTGACGCTGTTTGCGTGGTCCCATTATGAAATCACGCAAGTCAGCACCATCAGTAAGTAAAGTTAGGTGTTGCTTAATTTCAGGCAGTGTGGAAGTTTGTAGCCATTGAAGGCATAATTTGCCCACACTGTAGGTTGTTATTATCCCTGGGTGATGTCTTTGAGGATATCTAGGGTCTGGCCTGGTCATTTTGAAACCCTGTGTTTTATTCAGGAATCTATCTTGACAGTTTTTGTATCTGTGGGCCAGATCAACCATTGTTTCCAATCAGGATGTGTTCTGTTTTGGTTAAGTATATGGTTTATGTCTATTTCTTCTTCTGTATCAGAGTTATTGCTAAACATTGTTGGCTTTGGAATAGACAGGTTATTTAAATCTTTGATTTTGGCTAAGCCAAGACGTGTGGTTTGTTGAACAGTGTCATTTAAAAATATCATTTGTTCTGGGATCATGCAGGCTCTAAACAAAGCTTCTAAACCCTGTACTTGCCATTCTTTTGTACCCCAAACACTTTTCAAATCAACATTTTTGTCCCAATAATCAAATCCAAAAGTATTCATTTTTTCAAAGAATGAATCTGAATATATCAATTTTGTGTTGGTTATCATGGTTTTCATCCCTGTCTTGTTTGACAATTTGTAATAAAATGTTTCAGCATTACTTGTGTTAAAACCTTGAAAGTATGAATATTTGTCATAAACGGTTCTTGAACTCCCTTTTGGAGGTGTTGCACAATGTTCCCATTGATTATAATTTAAAACATTTCTAGGTTGTGCAGATTTATGCAAGAAATGGTTACCATAATGGTTATAGCAATACATACTAAAATAATCATGTTTTGTAAATTTAGCAGACATTACTAAGTCAGACATCATATTGTTAATACTTTCAAAGTCCCAATCATCAGCAAATGAGTTTGGTTTTGCAAAGTCACTCAAGGAGATCTTGATTTGGTGTGGATATTTCAGGGTCTCGACCGGACCATAAATTTCATAGTCAGTGTTGTCCCAGGCTACCCCACCAGGTATTGGAATTGCTGTGAAGTTGGCTGAAGAAAGTTCTGAAGAAAGTTCTCTTTTCTCGACGTGCGAAGATGTGTGTGGTTTGAGGACCAAGTTGATGTTCTGACTTGCTGTGTCCATTTTAGCATATTTTCCCTCAATGAAGCGTCCCAAAGTAAATACCATGATGAGCCAAAGTATGAGGATAAATGCACCAAAACCCACCCAAAATTCAATCCATGGAGAAACCAGATATGTTTCTTTCAGTTGTTTCAAAAGTTCCTTAGCTTTGTCTTTAAAGGATTTTGATGATGGCTGTGTCTTTGGTTCACTGAAGCCTTCAGAGGAATCATCAAAGTTGATGAAGTAACCAGATGCAGTTCTGTCAATTGTTCCAATTGGTTCAGGATTTTTGTTTTTTTGCATTGTCACTTGGTACTTCAGTATAGATTGGTGTGTCTCTGCTAAATGTCTTTATTTGGGTTTTCAGAGGTCTGAGTTCTATTGCATTGTTGCATAGTCCTTGTTGTTCTTCTGTAGGCGTTTCGAATGTGATGAGCCTCTTTGATAGGACCTCTGTACTGGTAGCAAACCTTGGTGTTCTGCTACTTATTGGGAGTCCACTTGGCCTACTGTTTGTTATCGGCCACATGTTGTGGTTTTACCAGGTCGATGGATACAACTCGGTTCTCCTTTTTTCCAGCAAGTGGCGGTAGTACAACTGATCTTGTCCCGTTGACAGACAAGACAGGAACTGCTTTTCTGTAAGAAGGCCCAAATTCCTTCTTTACCGCGATCTTCTCCCTGACTAGATCCCCGACTTTTGGAATCCAGACAGGTCTTGCTGGGACAGGTGGTGATTCTTCAGTGGTTGATGGCTGTTGTTTCAACTGTATGTTGCTCAGGTCTTTTCTTTTTTTTGTTTAAGTCCTGCAAAATAGCCAAACGGTCTTTGACATCAAAGGTTTTTTCTATTACCACTGAAGTCTGACTATCAAGGTCAGAGATTAACATCCTAGTTCCGAATAATAATTCGTACGGACTGAATCCCTTCAGAGAATTTCTTGGCAAGTTATTTAGACTACGTTGGACACTTATTAGATGTTTGACCCACCCAGCTCCCGAACCTAATATCCTTTCTATTATAGATTGCTTTCTGCCTTGGTTTTTTCTTTACACCATCCCATACCCTCAGGAAGGAAGTGAGAAGATTCCCGCTGGGCTGTGCTCATTTGGCCATGTTTCCCCCCCAGGCTGGATTGCCTGAGTGAAAACAATGGTCGAACGTAGCATGCTCTTAGCGTATATGCCATTTAGACTCGCAAATCTTTGTATAACAGTCCGGACGTCAGCCGAGTGCTGTGGATCTACATTATAAGTGGAAACTAGCCTGTATATGTTAATCGCAAGCCATTCTTTTTACTGGTGATATTATCTGCAGTCAGATTCCACCGTATTTTATTTTTTCTCTCCCCACTGCGATTTCTGTTGCAGTTTGGGCAGTTTTTTACAAACATGGTATGATGTAGGCTCATGCCTGGCCACCAGTACCGTGATTGTAAATCTTCCAGAGAATCTTTTAGTTTGAGGTGTCCAAGACCCTCACCAATATGTGCGTCTGCGACTAACAAGTGTCTCCTGTCCATGTTTGGGATCACTCTATCCCCCACTCCAGGGATTCGAGCAAAAGGGACGGAGTTTGCATCGATTATGTATGTGTAATTGAGTGGATAGTTGATCGGTAACGCTGAGCAGTCGCCTTTTGATGACGTTTTCACCGCCAGCCATGTTTCACCGTCAATGTATTTTAATGTACGCTTTTTTCGATCTACGGGAGCCGATTTAGTGGCTGCCGCTGCGGCTGTTTCAGCCAATGAATTCCCTACAACGTGAACGCCATCACGTTGATGACTCAGTGAGTGAGTCACGTGAGTCTTTGGTAGTTCTTTTTGTAAAAGAGCTATTTGTTCCCAGAGCAGTCTCTGCTTTATTGGTGCATCTGTGTCATCTTTGTAACCGTTCTGAATCCATGTCTGCAAATCGCTGTTATATGATTTGACGCAGTAATATGAATCTGACACTATAAGTGTCGGGAATTCGCGATCCGCATTATCTAGCGCCATTTTTAATGCTATTATTTCAGTTTGTAGTTCTGAATTAGTTTCTACTGAGTGTGATTTTGTTAATAGAGGTCTTAGTTTACCTCCGCGCCACACTTCTTTTGTAATCTCACATGTGGGATTGTATGCATGTTCTCCCCAAAAGGAGGGTTGAGCATGTCCGTCTGTATAGATTACACAGGCGTAATGTCGTAGAGGCAGAATGTCGATTGGCAGAGGATACGTCTTTTCATATTTTAGATTTTTTAATTCTTCTAGTTCTGGATCGAAGTAGTAGTATACTTTGTCCGTTGTGATTGAATTCACCCATTGTATCCATTCCGGATTCAATGTTGTTGTTGGTAAATTACACGGTGTTGTTAGTGCCTCAAAGGCTGATTCTGCTGTTCTGACTGTGATATGTCTACCGTCAGCTATGTCTTTTTCTCTAGCTATTGCGGTTTGAACTGCACGAATGATTTTTTCTGTATTACTGAATTTCTGTTCAGCTTCTGTGTACATGTGTGATTTAAATGCAATTGGTACCTTATCTCCCTCATTAGAGGTTAGGTATGTGAATCCGCATCTCCCTGGGATGACTCGGATCACAAGGTTGCGTGTGTTATCACGTGTTTCTAATTTTGTTTTAATTAGCATGTCTGTTTGTAAGGATCTCAAAATTTCTGTGTGTGTTTGAGTCCAACTGGATCTTTTAAAGTCTGGTTTAATTAGATCATAAAGGGGTTTGACCCTTTCTGCGTAATTTGCAATGTATGTTCTTCCGAAATTTAGGAAGCCTAGAATTGACTGTAGGTTTTTTAGTGTTTTAGGAGCTTGGATAACAGCACATTTCTCTAGGAAATTGTCTGCCAGGCTTTTGCCTTCACTTGATAACTCATATCCTAAGAATAGGACTGTCAGATGGGCAATTCTGGATTTTTTGAAGTTGAATTTGTAACCCTCTGCAGCGAACCCAAGTATTATGGTGTTCACTCTTTTCAAGTGAGTCTCCAAGTCATCATCTGTTAAGTAAATGTCATCAACATAAGATAATGCTTCATCATCATATAGTTGTAGTAATTCTGTTACTCTCGCTGAAAATACCCCCGGGCTGTTCTTGTACCCCTGGGCTAACCGACAGAATTGTTTTTGAGTGCCATTTACTGAGAATGCAGTTAAATATCTGCTCTCTGGTGCTATATTTTGACAAAAGAATCCATTGGAGATGTCCAAGGTTGTTTTGTATTTTTTGCGCACTATGTTATTCATTAGTGCAGCACTGTGTGAGTTTTGCACTGCAAAAGTTTTGCAACATGTGTTAAGGTGTCGGTAATCCAAAACTAGACGGTATGAATTGTCTGGTTTGGAGACCGGAAACAAAGGGTTGTTCATTTGTGAGGTGCAAGTTTCAATCACCCACTGGTATTCTAGCTGATCTAGTATTTCATTTACTTGTTTTTTAGCTTCTTGCTTAATTGGGTACTGCCTTTGTGCAGTTGGTTGTGATTTTAACTGGATTTTGTGAGGAGGAGAATCCTCATCCCATCCTACGTGATTTTTATATAAAGCAGGTGCTAAGGCCACTGCCCACTTTCTAGCAAGTGTGTATTTTTTAGGAATCGGGATTTGATTCGAGAAGGCAGGCATAATTACTTCTTCACCATGAGGGCACTCCCTGACAAACTCTGGTGGCCAGTCTTTTTCAGCTAGAAGGATGTCATAGCCTTTGGAGAGGTTATCCCAAAATAGTCCCCTTATTTTCCTAGTCTTATCTCCCTCTATACGTAATGTTATCTCGTATATCTTGTGGGGCTTGCTAACTCTGGTGTCTGCAGTTTCCACTTGAAGGTATTCATTCGTGTCCACTGTCTCCAGATGATTCATAAGGACTTTGCGAGCTATGCTCACCTCTGCTGCGCTGTCTAGCATTGTCTGAGCCCACTCTCCGTTTTTCAGTTGTGTCCTCAGTATTCTCGGCATTGTTAACTACCTTGATACTGGCTACCTTCTTTTTTGGAAATTGTAATTTCTTTTTTAGTTGAGCAGGTTCCTTGTCTTTGGACTTGGCGTGCTCTTCTGATCGTCCTCTTCTTTCCGATTTCTGCGAGGAATTCTGAAAAGATTGAGAGGGACGTGTATCAATGTCTTGATATCTATCAGGTTTTTTAATATTATCCCTATTTCTAAGGTTATATCTATTCCCAGAGGGGTCACTCTGCGGTGACCTCTGTCTTAGGTTTGGAGATTTCTCTCTTCGCCTCGGAGACCTTCCTCTGGACTGGAATTTCTTTTCTTTAGGATTGGATTGTTTGTTTCCATCCCAGTTCTTTTTTGGTGAATTATTATTATTAAAAAATATTTTTTCTGGACTTGTAGTCAGTTGCGGTTTTACTGGTATTCCACCTAGACTATCTCTGCCTAGTTCTTCATAGGATTTTTCTATGATTCTGGCAATTTCTGCTGGTTGGTCTGCTATATCTGTCTCTTTTAACCTCTGGCGGATCGCCACGTTTGCTGCTTCACCTTTTATGTTGGCTAATAATATAGCCGAGACCTGCTTGAAGTCTTTCAGTAATTTCATACCAAGAGTTAAAGCAGGTTCTGGACCGTATTCATCTTGAATTTGCTTTAGCACATCTGGTATTACCGAAATGGATGGAACACCGTGCGTTTTTGTGTAGATGGAAGCAAAGACTGTACCCCAAGTGTCACAGTCCTCAATGTGTGGTACGATTCCCATTGGGAGACATATAGTCAGAATCCTGTGTTTTTCTAATGGGGTGGTGTCAGGAAACACCGCCTCTATTTGAGTGATTTTCTGTGCCAACCAGAATGGTATCTGTTCCCGTTTAGCTGGCACTTTACCTAGACAGGATTGGATGTTCTGTGGTGTAATTTTATTTGTGTTCCCCTGGTGAGGGGTCAGCTGTGGAAGTTTAATCGCTGGCTGAATTGTTGAAGTCCGCATTACATACTGAACTAATTGTCTATGAATTTTTAGTAGTTGTTTTAGCTGTATTAACAGCTCTGCTGCAGGCATTCTTTCGATGTCTGGATGTGGTGTGTATCCGGCTAAGACCGGCCACGTTGCTCCTGGTCTTCCTAAAGGACCGAGCCTTGTAATGTGATTATTATGTATTAGGGCGCCAACAAATAAGAGCAAATGCTCTTGGAATTTGAGTGGTACTTCCACCTCCTCAAAAGGAGTGTATGTTTCTGGTGGAACCTCTATTTTGTAATAGTGGAAGTACTTTGTTACAGCATTCGCTGCTGGAAAATGTATCCATGTATAGTATACCTCTGTCTGCCGGTATTCGTGTGCCTCGATTACGAATATGACTGTTCCACCTCTAGGTGTCAGTCCATTTTCTATAAGTTTTAGAGTTATAGATCTTCTTTTGGCGACCGGGATGAGTATTATATCCCCGTCCGCATCTAGTGCAGCATTATCAGCTGCTGCTATTTCAGCCGCTAATCTAACTGCTTCTCTTTCTCCATCACTGTCTCCCATTTTACAGACAGGATGGTATTATGTTTATTTGCAGATCAGGTTTCTTATGGAACAAAGATTAGATGCACAATATTTTGGAACTGTTTATCCTTCAACGTTGACTTGACCAAGAACCATACATAGGAGTTCCCTCCTGCGAGGTTTTGGAGGATATAACCTTTCACCCACTCCAGACGTCTTTGGAGTATTCGGGAAAAGGGGTCTGAGTGAGAAAGCACGACTGAGTTACTCTAAATGTCTTACATTAGTTGTATCGCCCTTTCCAAACGCGTTGGGCGCCATGTAGTGTAGCTCCTATTTTCCCAATAGGCTCTGCGCATTGGAATAGTACCTACAGCAGTAAAGGCCTAGGCCAGACGTTAACTAGGTCTACTACTGTCGATACTAGACTTAATTTTTGGGTTTGCCAGCTAAGCTCAGAGTTCGCTAGAAACTTTCTCGAATGTTCAAGGAAGGATTAACTTCCCTGATTAGACAAGAAGGGATTTAGTTTCTGACAACCATAGAACATGACAACTTTGCTCTCCCCTAATCAAGAGTCAATCTCGAGAGTCGTGTGAGCACAAGGCAATTATTTTACTCAGTCAGTACGTGCATTGTTAGTCTCATCAGATTGTAGAGAAAAGGAAGAGACGGGCGTGTTCAATAAAAAGGTGTTATTTATTGATCAGTCTCTTTTCTCGTACAAGAGAAATGGATCGATATTATTGCAATACTTATAGTTAAGTAAAGTGCATACATTAAAAGCAATAGTATAAAATAATACTGTAAAAACATTGATATGGTTTCTGAGCCATATGATGTTTAAAATGATTAAGATATATTTACATACACATATACATTTGACTAAACGTGCTCAACTGGTGTTTCTAAATACGCCTACCCCGTGTACCTGACCTAAGTCTAATGCGTGGGCGGGAATAGAAAGTTACAGTTTAAGTTAAGTTTGTTTTTGCCAAGTGAATAACTAAAGAATTCTCTGTGAGGGGTTATTCAGTTCTGTACCTGGAAGTTAGGATGAATGAAGAATGGTATCTCTTTCTCTGCTCTCGATATTCCAGGCTGCCTGCGAGGGCTACCCGGAAGCGCCGGTGCTGGGTCTCTCGGCTTGAGATAGCAGCGCGTCTCTCAGCGCGTCAGGAAGGCGGGGCTGCTGCCAGCGGGGTCTGCTTCTGCTCTCGGCTTCGGCAAGTATGGCTGCTCCGTCTTGTACCACGCGTGTGATTGCATAGGGCAAGGTCGGCAATATTTATACCTTAAAGGTGCCGAGATTGACGTAAGGATGGACATAGATACGTCAATAAAGATGTCATACGACTTGCTCGTTAGCACATTCTTTTGCAAAAGTTCTCTGTGAAATCAAAACAATGGCCGCACGGATTATCCAGGTTGTCATAGGTTTGATTTGTTATGAGAACGTCGTATGCCTTATCAGGGGCTGGAGGAATGTCGCTTGTCTAATTAGATCTCAAGCGTTATGACCTAATCAGATAACACGCTCCTGTGCCGTAGTGTGACTGCGTCAGATAACGGTATCTGCATCATGGGGGTTTTCATGCCTCATGGGCTGACTGTTAGTTAACTTGATAGTTAGTTTAACCAGAATAGGGTCAGGAATAGGGGGACTGATTCAGAACCTATAGAAATACACGACAGGGCGGGGGTCCCGTGGGGGAAATTAGGATGCGCCCCCCACAGTGGCAGGCGCATCTTGTATTATTAACATCAGCACCGCCCGCCGCAATGGTAAAAATACATATAGTGCATTTCAAAGCACAACGTGACAGGCACCGTGCGGTGACTGCCACGTTGTTCTTTGAAATGTTGGGGTGGACCATAGGTACCCCCCATGTGTACTCCCCACCCCCCGGAGTCCCTGGGGGCCCGCAACCGGCCCCCAAAGCAGACTCCGCATGCCTTTCAGTGGCAGCATGGAAAATGCTCATACTAATATGGCTGATGGTGTCTGATACACACCGCCACCATAGAGAACTCTTTTCGCCCGGTCGCAAGGAGACCGGAGCGGAAAAGCGGCGACTG
Source organism: Lissotriton helveticus (assembly GCF_964261635.1). Taxonomy (NCBI): domain Eukaryota; kingdom Metazoa; phylum Chordata; class Amphibia; order Caudata; family Salamandridae; genus Lissotriton; species Lissotriton helveticus. The sequence continues at coordinate 275,624,943 of NC_136059.1, forward strand.
TCTTTCCACCCGCCGCGGACCCCCCAGCCATAATAAAATGGTGGGTGGTAATTCCGGCACGGATGGAGGGCGGATCGCCCCCGCCATCTTAATGGGGGGCAAAGTATGAGTTACTATCTATATGAATAAATAAAGTGGTGTTTGTATAAGTGTATAGCTATGTAAATGTGAGTATGATATATTGTTTGCATAAGTGAGTAGGATGTCTGCATAAAGGAATAGGATATGTGCTGGTGTGTGATATTGATGAAGGTATATACGTATATTTAATAATATTCTATTGATCTTTGTTATCATGTATGAGTGAATCTATAGGTAAGTGTTTAGATGTGTGTGTAGATGAAGGAATCACTGAGTGTTTTTTTAGAAACTTGTACTGGTGTGTAAATGTTTCAAATATGGTACTTCATGTTTTATAATGTGTGTTAAAAGATTATGCTACGGTGTGATCAGGTGTATCAGCTTGTCACATGGATGATATCATCAGTGATGTCATCAGTGATGTCATCTGAGATGTCATCAGTGATGTCATCAGTGATGTCACTGACCATGTCATGAATGATGTAATATGTGACATCATCAGCAGTGGATTGCAGGCGCGCGAGTTATAGTTAGTAAAGTACAACTAACTATAACGGGTGAATTTCAATGGTTTTATACGAGTGAAATGTCCAGCTAACTATAACACCCCTGACACCTATGTTTTTTTCAGTGAATTTCTAAGGTTTTTTAAATGCTAATTCCTAACTATAACTTATATGAAACCTATGTTTTTTTCAGTGAATTTCAAAGGTTTTTTAAATGCTAATTTCTAACTATAACATGTCTGAAACCTATGTTTTTTTCTGTGAATTTCAAAGGTTTTTTAAATGCTAATTCCTAACTATAACATGTCTGAAACCTATGGTTCTTTCAGTAAATTTCAAAGATTTTTTAAATGCTTATTTTTTATATTTTTAACTACATTTTTTTAATCTTTTTTATTTTTGGATGTTATTTTTTAAATTACATTACACTTTTTTATTCATTTTTTTTTACATACAAATATTTTTTTTATTATTATATATTGTTCGTATTATACTTACATTATTCTTCTTTTTTTTTTTATGGAGTTGCGCACTGTTGTCCTATGGGTAGAAATTTACTTAGCAGGTAAATAGTGTTATAGTTACCTTTTCTTACTCAGTGGTGGATCCTGGATACAGCACTGCTGCATCTCCTCTAAACAGTTGAAGGAATGCAAATTACCAAAGACGCACGGAAGTCCACGTCTTTGTTTGTTTTTTAAATATCACTAGAATGCTAGTATCATATGCGCACCTCGCAATATTTCCCCCCAAAAATAGTGGCCCTGGAGACCTTGTGGGACACCCTGAGTAGACCTAGAGGATCAGGGTGTGTCTACCCTCCCCCTTTTCACGTTTTAAACACACATTTCACACGCTTCTTTAGCCTCCCTTGTACCAAGACATAAAATGCCGGCCAACAGTTTCTAGTTTCGAATGTTGACAACCAATTGACAGCCAGTGAGCCTTCAGTGCGTGATGGGAAGAGTGTGCTTATGGTACGATGACAATAAGCGGAGTAATCATATTCCATTTTTTTATGGGAAGTGGGCCCCCTCCCGTGCCCAATCCCGGGGCATGGCTAATTATATATTATTATTTTATGGAGGAGGGCTGCAAAGCCCCCCTCCTGAACCACTTCAAGACCACGGGGACATCCGAATTCCATCTATGTATGTACCCCGTAAGAGTTGCCTTCACTTTGCTCAGGCATGTTTGTGGTAGCGCATGCGTGTTAATGTTATGCATGTGCACAATACGTCCCAACGTCGGGCTATGTACCCCTAACATATTTCATTTTATTTGCGCATACTCAATTACAACATGCCCTTTCACAGCTCTCACACCCAGTGACATCATGCACAACCAATCATCCTTCTGCAAAGCATTTATAAGCTGCCAACCTTCTTGAACTTTTCCTATTCCACAGTCACAGCCATTGAGAGTGTTTGTATCCACTTCTTCGTAGGTGAGCACTTTTTTTAAGAATAATTAAATTAATTAATCTGAACAATCTTTAAATACCACGTGAATGCAAATTTATGTCCGATTTGGCAATGCTGTTTTTAAGTGCACTTTCCTGCTTTTTTATATTGTTAAAGTTGACTTTGTAACTTTTGATTCTGTGCAAATCACTTAATCCTGGTGTGTTTGTTTAATTTCCCAAGCACCACGTGGCCGCTCTTACAGCAGTGTGCTACATGCTGTTCAAGTGAATGCAATGTAATTTTTCTCGTGTAAGTAATGTAATGTAATGTAATGTAATGTAATGTAAGTGGACATTTCTATAGCGCACCTATCGCTCCAGGGAGCATCTTGGCGCTGTAGTAGTGCGTCACGTGCCCCATACATTGCAAAAGTAATGTTTTCGGGCAAAAATGTATTTTAGCATGGTTTCCAGTCCTTATAATTTAAATAGTTTGCCTTGGTAGGCGATGTTTCTGGGCAAATCACTTAATCCGGCCGCATATAATTTTTTAAGTAGTGCGCCACGTGCTCCTTTCTCCCCATGCACTGCACATGTAATTGATTGGTCAATGTTATATTTTAGCACGCTCTCCATCTTTTTTAATAACCTTAAACTTCATTTCCCCCTGTTCTATCTCATTATACAGATATCTCAACCATGAGACGTACTGTCGCCACAAGCTGTCCTGCCCATACACTATACCACTTGGTGGTGAACAACTCGACACAACAGATCCACTGACTGCTCAACATATGTAATCAGCCGAAAATTGCAATGTAAATAAATTGAGTGACCAATCTCGGTCTAACCTTAGTATAATGCCACGCTATTTCCTATTTTGCTTGCCAAATATAACCTCTGATAATTGCTTTTCATCCCCAATCCTATTGAGAACAAATGTTTTGATGTACATTTAAATTAATCTTGAACATATGTACAACATATACATTTTTAACTCTTTTTTCAGTTTGCAGAATGTTTGTTGCCGAGGTTGAAGAAAATTATATCCTCCTGTTCCAGCTGATTACATCGATTTCTCAGATATGGCATTTACTAGTTGTCCGAAGCCATGCACATTCACAGATTTTTAACGGACAACGTTAAGATAATTCCTCACAATACGACTACTCGATGAAGTTAAAAAGTAACGGATATAAGTACTTGAGGGGTTTTCGGTGGTAGATAATCTCAAATTCACACTTCTATGAATGAGTCTGATACAGGGTGGATCTCTGTATAACTAATGGATGATTAGGTTTTAGGATGGCATACAGAGATCCCAACATTCTTACTTTTTTTCTTAAAGGTTTCCAAATTGGGGACGAATATTAGGCTGTGCAGTAGAGGTTGACGGTGTTGCTCCACTGGTACTTGGGCCTCCTCATGAAGCAGGAGGAGCCTCGCTCTATCTCCTTAACTCTTCCCTTGCAAAGTTGACCGGATTCTTAGTCTGCAAGTGCTTCCGCATACTTGCAGTTCCACACCAGTCCTCTTTACTGAAAGCAGTCTTGCATATGCAGCAAGTAACTTTTCTTGCATTCACCTTTTTTAAGACTTGTGAAAATGAATTTCAAAATATTCAATAAATACGGTGTCACTTTGCATTGTGTCAAATGCTTTATTAAAATATGCAGAAAATGTTCTTTTTAATTGTTGTTAATGTCTTTACAAGAGAATTTGAGAGGAGAAAGTAGGAGATGAATAACAGTGAAAGGACGTTATAACTTAAACTGCAAAAATTTATAAAATGGCTGGACCAAAGTCTGCATGTACAATGCCAGTGGAAGCGTTTCAGGCACACTGGAAACATTTAAAGAAATATATATATCGTCAAGTGTTACTTTGACTTGTAATGTTTGACCTCATTTAGTCACATCAATCTAATTTTAAACACTAATTTTCTTTTTTGTTTTGCAGATTAACTACAATACTTCTTTTGGACTCCATATTATATGTTGTTTATTTTATTGTTTTGTTAGTTATAGTTATAGTTATTTATTGTATTGTTATCTTTTAGTTATAGTTCCAGTTATTGTTATAATAAAAGTTAATTAAAAAATTACATAGGTCTGGTTTTTTCTGTGGGGGTAGCAGTCATCAATAGAAATTATATTTATAATTTGAAGTATAATTCTGAGGCTAACTCATTAGCAACATAGTGTGGTGAACTTTTAACCTCTGGGCTCACGTAAGTGTTCCATGAACTGTTTCTATGGTAACAGGCAGAAAGCTGTTTGGGGGTAGGGTTAAAAGTTACTGGCTATACAAAAAACGTTATATTTACCTAGGATCTTCTACATCACAGAAAGGAAAGCAAAGTAAAACAAAACACTGTGTACCAGATTTACAACCCCCTTGCACCACTTGTGTGTCCAACCCCCCCTACAACATTACAAGTATGTGGGCTTCAACGACCCCCCTCAAGCCCCAGGAACCACCACCCCCTCAAATTTGTATATTAGGGGACACAAACTGCATGGCCTATTTTACATTTGTTCACATTCCACCTTGCGTGATGCGCCACTAGGATACAGGCGGCATTCAGCCCCAGGAGCCGCAGCGTCAACCTGACCAAGACCCGGGATAAAAGTTGAAAGATCAGAATCAGAGCCTAAATATCCCGAACCCGCTGTTCATAGTGAAAAACCCGAAACTGCCTAGAAACCAGAACCGCTCTGATGAAGAGGAGCTTCTGAGAGGGGCACATGTGCGACTTCGGCACGTTGATGGACAACCCCAGCAGGTGCAAGAGGTCGACCGTAGTCTGGAGGTGGGATACGACTGTCTGGGGTGAGCCCGCCTTCAACAACCAGTTGTCGAGATAGGGGAAGACTCGAACACATGATCTGCGTAGATAAGTGAATAAACATGTGAATTAATCTTTCTACTTTTCTACGAGACTACAGAATATTGTCCATATACCACAACAATCTGCATTTCAATATGCATGGCATCTATTAAAGAAATAGTGTACATTTTACAGATGAAGGAAAATGAGTCTGCCTCATGAACTTTAGACTCTGCATCGGTACTTACTTGTAATTACTAAAATCTCTAAATAAACACAAGGGCTCTTTGTACAACCACCCAACATCTATACACATAAGCTTGATATATATCTCAAAAATGCATGCTTCATTTCTTTTCAGTGACCAAATGCGCGGATCCTATGCGCTTCTCGCGATTTGTTTTGTAAAAAATGTTCTTACTTTTCTGCCCTACGTGTCCCTATGTCACCCCCTGAGAAGGCCTAGGGGGTCAGGGTGTGTCTAACCTGCCCCTGTTTATGTTTTGTCAAAATTTTTTGGAGACGTCTTCACCCTCACTTCTACCGAGGCACAAAATGGCTGCCAACAGTTCCTGGTTTCGAATGTTTACAACGGCTTGACAGCCAATTAGAATTGAGCGTCTGATCGGAATGGTGCGCTTATCCTACGAGGCCAATCCTCGCACAATCCGTGGATCCTCCGCGCCCATAGATATATAAATGACTTTAACCGTAATTTTCAAAGAACCTACTGAACAGATTGACAGAGGATATGCCAAAGGCACAAGTCGGAATTGAGGAATACCGCTCTGCCAAATTTGGTGTAATTCAGTTCAGCCGTTCGAGCTATAGCCATGGCTGAAGGTCCTATGAGAAATTGCATGAGGAAAATGCGTTTTGGGACCCCCCTCTTTTCTCGGCCCCAGCTTCACCAATCACCCCCGAACTTTCATGGAAGGAGCGGAACTGAGCTGGCCAAAAGTTTGGGAAATTTCAAGAAGATTCATCAATCGACGCCAAAGTTATTGCCAATAGAATGTTGCGGTTTTCCTATGGATAATAGGTCCTAACTATAACTACCTACTGGCGACCGTAAAAGGGTTTTTTGTTTTTACCAATATCTTTGGCGCCGTTTGACGAATCTTCGCAAGGTTTTCACAACTAATGCCCTGCTCCAGGTTGATTCGTCAAGCGGAGGCCGAGAAGAAAGGGGGGTTCCAACCGCATTTTCGCAATATTAATTTCCATAGGAAAATTTAAGACAAAGCTACAGCACGAACTGCTGAACATAGTTTCATAAAATTTGGCAAAAAGGTAGCTCTTGGTTCGGTAGAACTGAGTCACAAGAAAAAAGGTTAAAAGTGAAGAAAAGGGGGTAGGGTTGAAGGACTGTTCAGGGAGTCCCAGCGGGACCCCCCGGGCCACAAAAAGCATTTTCTTGTTACCTCCAATAAGTCCAAAACAGTGGGATTGCTAAGAGGTCTTCAGAGGCCATACCCCCTTTTCTCTACCATTCTGCAAACGCTACTTCTGGCACGCTATGGGTTGGGGGATGAATTTCCTGAGGGACTTTGGGGGCCAAGAAGCCTTCCTGGTGCCTCCTGTAAGTCCTACGCAGAGGAACTCCAGAGCACTGGTCAGAGCCCAGCACCATTTCTCCACCACTCTGCAAATGCCTATGCTATTTAAAGAAGCATTTAAAATCTTATAGGTTTCACATTTGCGAGAGTTAGAGCTACTGGGGTTGTAAATGTAAAAGTTTTTTACTAATGTTTTTTGGAGTGGATTGGATGTTCCTTGTGTGTAGTGAAATTATGTGGTATGTTGTGCAGTGAAATTATGTGGTTAGAAAGTATGTGGTATTTAGTGTATAGGAATTATGTAGAGTCGGATTATGTGTTATGGAGCTCAAATATATGGTATGGTAGTCTGTTTTGTGGAGTGGTAACCTCAGGTTTAGTCTTCCTTGTTTCCATAAAAGCTAAACTATAATCTCAATGAGACAAAAAAAGAAGGAACCACTGAGGAACACTACTGACCTAGTCAGAGGTATGAGCAGGCCCACTGGAATTATGCAATTCTTTGGCTGCACCGACTTTTGCACAATTATACATTTTCCGCTTTCACCATATAATCCATAATCTGCAGATTTGAACTAAAAAAACCTTGTATCTGGATCAAACGGCTCAAACGTTACCAATAATGCAGCGACAAGTGTTATAATGTGGTGGAAGGCCCCTTGCAACCTAAAATGGTCACCTGTTACTTATAGTTAAATGTGGGTGTTAAATTGCTACTAATGGTGTGCAGACCACTCTTGCTTCTTTCTCCCCCTCTTTTGCCTCTTACTGCATTTCTGTTGCTTCTTTCTATACCTTTCTTTCTTTTTCTGTACTTCTCTTGCCTCTTTCTGCACATCTCTGCAATTCTCCTGCCTCTTTCTGCACCTCTGTTTCTTCTTTCTGCAGTTCTCTTGCCTCTTTCTGCACCTCTCTTGACACTTTCTGCACCTCTGTTGCTTCTTTCGGCACCTCTCTGGCCTCTTTCTGCACCCCTGTTCATTTTTCTGCACCTCTCCTGCCTGTTTCTGCACCTCTCTTGCCTCTTTCTGCAATTATCTTGCCTCTTTGTGCACCTCTGTTGCTTTTTTCTGCAGTTCTCTTGTCTCTTTCTGCACCCCTCTTGCTTCTATCTGCACCTCAGTTGCTTCTTTCTGCAGCTCTCTTGTTTCTTTTTGCACCTCTCTTGCTTCTTTTTGCATCTCTCTTGCCTCTTTCTGCACCCCTCTTCCCTCTTTCTGCACCTCTCTTGCCTTTTTCTGTAACCCTGTTCCCCGTTTCTGCACCTCTATTGCCTGTTTCTGCAACTCTCTTGCCGTTTTCTGCAGTTTTCTTGCCTCCTCCTGCACCTCTGATGCTTCTTTCTGCACTTATCTTGCCTCTTTGTGCACCCCTTTTATCTGTTTCTGTTACTCTATTGGTTCTTTCTGCACTGCTCTTTCTTCTTTCTGGACCTCTCTTTCAGATTTATGTATCCCTATTGCCTATTTCTGCACTTATCTTGGCTCCTTCTGCACCTCTGTTGGTTCTTGCTGCACTGCTCTTGCTTCTTCATGCACCACTTTTGCCTGTTTCTGCAATGTCTTGCCTCTTTCTGCACCCTTTTTCCTCTTTTTGCAGCTCTCTTGTCTCTTCCTGCATCCCAATTCCCTTTTTCTGCACCTGTCTTGTCTGTTTCTGCAACTCTCTTGCCTCTTTCTTCAGTTCTCTTGCCTACTTCTGGACCTCTCTTGAATCTTTCTGCACCTCTCTTCCTTCTTTTTGCACCTTTCTTGCCTCTGCAGCCCTCTTGCCTCTTTCTCCACCTCTTTTGCTTCTTTCTGTACTTCTCTTGCCTCTCTCTGAACCCCTCGAGCTTCTTCTGCACCTCTGTTGGTTCTTTCTGCACTGATCTTGCTTCTTTCTGCACCTCACGCACACATTTCTATACCCCTGTTGTCTCTTTCTGTACCCCTTCTCCCTCTTTGCACCTCTCCCGCCTCTGTCTGTACCCATATTCCCTCTTTCTGCACCTCTTTTGCCTGTTTCTGCAACTCTCGTGCTTCTTTTTAAACTTCTCTCGCCGCTTTCTGTACTGAAATGGGAAGTACAAGCTTTCAAGTTTAAAAGTCTGTGTGCTCTTGTGACTGAGGTGTATGTCTACTTTAAAATGTATTCTCACATGTGTTATGCATCTGAAGATGGTAGCTTAAAAAGCGGGTAACTTCTCCTATAGGTGGTCAAAACTTCTTAGCTCTGCTCTGCCATTCAGTTGCACAAGCATACATGTCTTATGCATATAGGTGTTATAGAGTCCCTCAAATATACTATTAAAAACCCATGTGCCCTGTATTATGAGCAGAACAAAATGAATACAACTTTTTGTGCACACATTTACAGAGTATGCTGTTTGAAACACAGGTGTTCAAGTATTTGTATGTTTATTGTTGTGTAACATGTCACTAGGTAAAAACAGAGACACACATGTATACCTTCACAAACTTGGTCAGACTTACAACAGTGATATGCTTAGGATTGGTGTTTTATATTTGGTAGGCCTAACATTCTGAGTAGTGGATTAATAGTGAACCTTCAAGAGAAAACTGAGGTTTGAAACATCTTGGGAGAAGGATTAGCAATTAGGCTAATTTGTATGAGTCTGTTGTAATGTACAGTCAAAGTAGGCCTCTTTCTGCACCTATGTTGGTTCTTTCTGCATTTGTATTGCTTCTTTCTGCATCTTTCTTCCTCTTTCTCCACCTCTCTTCCCCCTTTCTGCACTTCTCTTGCTTATTTCTTCACCTTTCTTCCTCTTTCTGCACATGTCCTACCTATGTAAGCATAGCTAGAAATTAGCATTTAAAAATCTTAAAAATTGACTGAAGAAAGCAGAGGTTTTGGGGACATTATAGTTATTATTAGCATTTAGAAAACCTTAGAAATTCAGTGAAAAAACATAGGTTCCACATTGGACGCTGGATCTGGTAGAGGGCATTGTGATGTCAAAAATCAACTTGAATAACTTAAAATTGTCGAATTCTGACATTCTTTTTTTATAATCAGCATCTGGGCGCATCACAATTTGACAATTATAAAGAAATTAGAGACTGTCTTTTATACAGGGATTACAAAATCCCATGTATAATATTATGTAATACAATATTAAATTGTATTATTTGCTTTTGATGCTTTAATTTCACAAAAGGTGGTTTTAAGACCCATCGCATATTTTTACATGGATGATGTTGTTACCATAAATAATGTTGAATTTATTATTGTGGTAATTATAATCTAAAGTGCTCTTAGCTGTCTTTCAGCTTGTTTCCATGTAAGCTAGAACTCTTAGGTGTTCTGGAGTGTTTATACTTTAGTAAGTGTTGGTTAGAACTCCAATTGTCAGTTGCTGTTGGGGTGCCCTGTTAATAGGACATTTCTGTATACAGTAATCTACCAATAAAGAAGTAATACTGTTCACATCTATGGGACTTCTGGTCTTCTTCACACTGGCGATGACCTGGAACCCGCAACGAAAAGGATACTCCCATCTCATCTCCAAGGCTAGAAATCTCTACAAAAGTGAAACATCTTAACACAGCTGAGAGTCGATCAAGCTTTAAGGTACAGTGCATGCTACACTCCTTCTCCGTAAACAAGATTTGAAATATTTAAACTTAAACTCCCCAGTTAGGTTTCTTTTTACCTAACACACGGCTCCTCGTCCTCTAACAGTGCCAGTCTACAATCCTGGCACCCTGGCCTTCGAAAATATAAAACTCTCTCTCCTCAACAAATTTTAAGTTCTGCTTATTTTATCACAGCACTTCTACTCTACTCTACTTAAAGGAACCCTCTAATTTCTTAGACAGTCGTCAGAATCATTTTCTCAACTCAGCGCCATTACCTGCTCGCGCCTCCTGCCATCTTCTCATTCTGTGGCGCACATTAATTTTCTAACACAACATCATACTCAAGCATATCTTCAGGAGACGCTCGCATCGCCCAACATGCTACTCTCTACATTTATTGTTGGCATGACAACAGGAAACCCACGCTCCTCCTCAGCGATGTGCATCTGATGTCAGCCCCACCCAAACGGATCCTTCTGGCTTACTTATTGTTCAGTCAGTCAGTCAAAACTCTTTATTTCGATTAATTAAAATCATAAAAGAAGCAGCAATACATACATCCGTTGTGCATAAAATGAGTAAAATAGATACAAAAATAAATATGCATACATTTGCAGACATTCATATACATACACTATTTACAGTTCGTGATTTGTACCTAATAGTTAATACAGATATCTCCACATAACCTATGGAGCCACAATATAAGCTGCAATATAAAAATCTAAAAACATCATATATATTTCCCTGCTAAAAGGACAGATGTACCCCCCCCTTCTCAGTCTGCTGTGCTCAGTGCATACAAATACTTCTTCTGTTATTCACTCTGGTTGCAGCCACCAGAAAGCTTGCTACGCTAAAAATAACGCGGACGCTATTCAACAGTTGCAGATGTAAGAGTGCAGGCCTCACCTGCAAAAACCCAGCTTCACGTAATATCGGACATAGGAATTTTTTACGTGCCCTGGAGACATTTTCACAAACATGATAAGGTGGAGGGTATCTTGTGACGAAAAATTATCGCAAGAACATGGTGGAGACTCATCTGGTTTACCCCAGTGCGGGAAGGTTCCTAAAGTGAGGTGAATTAAATTGAACCTAAATCGTGTCAACAAAAAGCGATGGAAGGGCTTAGTGACGATCTTTAGATAAGGTTCAATAGATGGAGACGTCTGTAAAACATAGATACTTCGTACTCCTTGTTTTTTAAGCTCCACCTCTTCCCTCTCTGCCTCCAACATGATCCGGAAGTTAAGTTTGATTCACACCAGATCCTCTTTCTTAATTTCCTCTGGGGCTGTATATAGTTCAGGACGTCCCAGTCTGACACACACCGCTCTAACGTATGCCAGCCATGGGATGCTATCTGCCTTATCGAAGGCCAGGCAGTCTTTTAGGATAAGGTGGTTGAGAGTGATTTCCTCATTGAGCCACGTCTTTGCCCAGCAAATCAGTGGGGCTGCTTTTAAGTAGTCTGCTATGTAACCCAGACCTAATTTGGAATGTACAGACAAAGTCGGGGATGACTGAGGGACCGCCAGCAGGGATCTTAGGAACCTATTCTCTGCTAACTGTATTTTATCCACAGGCACGTAGCCCCATACCGATGCCCCATAGGAGGCGATCGCACAACACTTAGACTCATATATTTTAAGCATGGCCTCCATGGGCCTAGATCCCAGCCTTTTGGCGAAACTAAGAAGGGCTACTGTAGATCTTACAACGGCATTACTTTTATACTTCTGCTGAGGGCCCCAGTTGCCCTTCCCGTCAAACAATACTCCCAAGTATGTGAACACTGGGACCCTAGAGACTTCCGCACCCAAGCATCTAAAAGATTTAACCTTACTGACCCTCCTGCGGGCCACAGCGATCATTACATGGGATTTGTTGCTATTTACTTTTAAATCTAGGGACTCCATTAATGTACCAAAGTTGTCCAGCAGCCTCTGTAAACCCAGGCATGTGAGGACGATGAGTACCGCATCATCCGCATACAGGAGGACCGGGATACCAGATCCCCCTGCCTGCGGAATGTCCGCACTGACCCCAGCTAAAGATTTTTCCAGGCCATTAATATAGATCGTAAAAAGTAGAGGGGCCAGAATGCAACCTTGTCTGACCCCCCGCCTGGAGCTGAGTTTGCCAGTGCATCTGCCGTCCTGCGTGACCCTAATGACTGCCGCTAGGTGTTGGTGGAGATCGCTAAGAAAGTGAACCAGGGGTGCATCTACTCCCATATCCAACAAAATACGCCATAGTTTAGATCGATTCACCAGATCGAAGGCTGATGATAAATCCATGAACCCAAGATATAAAAAGCCCTCTTTTGCAATTGTGTACTTATTGATCAAAAGGTGTAGGTTTAGGCATTGGTCCATGGTACTTCTATGTTGCCTAAAGCCATACTGGAGGTTCGAGAGCACCCCCCTACCATCCATCCAATCTCCCAGTTTCTGAAGGATGACTCTGCCCATGATCTTAATGGCAGAATCCAACAGGGAGATTGGCCTATAGCAGGTGGGGTCCCCTCTGCTCCCCTTTTTGAAAATGGGCACGATAATAGAAGATGCCCACGAGGTAGGGAAACCCACTAGGGTTGATGCATTGAACACGTTGGTTAAAATCTTCACCCAAAAATTGGGGTACATGATGTAGAGGTCAGCAGGACCCCCATCGGGTCCTGGGGCCTTGTTTTTAGATGTATCTCGAATAGCCCTTTCTACTTCAGCCAACTCGAATTTGACAGGGTTTGTGGGGCAGCCCATGGTGGCTATTCCTAAAGCTGGCTCCTGATGCTCCTTATCGCCATAAATACCCTTAAAGTGATGTAGCCAGATGTCGTCTGGGATTACACATTCCGTGTCTAGATTATCGCTTTCTGAGAAGAAAGGCTGATTTATCGTGGCCCAGAACTTTCTGCTGTCCCTCAATACGTCAGTAGACTGCAAATTATCCCAGGCCTCCTCCTTAATTTTATTTTTACACCTGGTAATTGCTTGCTTATACTCCTTGCGGAGAGAGGACACTAGAGCCCTATCCCTCGGGGACTTCTTAAGAGCATTAAGAAGAACCTCATGGGCCTTTGTACATGAGGAATCGAACTATTTCTGGGCCTTCCTAGAGTGTGGCCCACTCCCCTTGTGTAGGTTTTCTGCAATTTTCTTGGAAATTGCTGTAAAGGAAGTTATAGTTCCTGCTCCTACAGCACAATCGTCCAGGCAGATACCAATGTTGGTTTCTACCTTGACTACCACATCCTTGAAAAAGGCTTCCGGAACTATAGCATCCCTCTTTATCCGTCTGCCTTGGTCTTTTGTGGATAAATCCCGCACTACCTCCGTTCCTTGATCAATGGTGGCGCTCTTAACCCCTAGATCAACTTCCAATACAAGGGGATTATGATCGCTGAAGGTTGACATCACCACTCTGTAGTCCATGCTCTTAGTCAGAACTAAGGGGGATAAAAAGATGTAGTCGATCACAGAGTTAGCTCCTCGACCTATAAAGGAGGGGACAGTCTCGCTGCCGCTTTCCTTGCCTGGTTCAAATAGATTTAAATTGGAAAGCAGTTCCTCCAGAGCCCAACCATGTTTGCCGTGTTCAAAATGTGGTACCCTCCCGTTCATCTGCCCATCAAGGTCATCACCATAACAGTCCCGAAAACAAGGGTGTATGTTAAAATCTCCCATTAAAAACATCTCTGGCACAAAAGGGTTATTAAGTTTATAGACTGACAAAAATTGCTCTAATATGCTAAAATGCTCCTTCTGTACGGAGCCTTCCATGGCATTATTCAAATTAATCAAAAGGTAATACTTATCGGAAACAAACCATTCTAAAATGAGGAAATTATCTGACTCCCCATTAAGTTTCCTGAAAGTACCAGAAAGATTTAGAGAAATAAGGAATGGTAAACCCCCTTTAGGCCTCCCCGCAGACCCTCGTACCGCCGGAATAGTGAAGCTATGGTAGCCATCCAAGATAAAATTAGAATCTGGATCCCAGGTTTCCTGGAACGCCAGGATGTCAAATTGTTTTATAAATTACAACCAGATGGGGTCAGTGTTTTTGGGTCTAATACCTGCCACATTCCAGCTTAGAATTTTGCATGGGACTGTCCGATTACTTGCTATATTGGATATACCATCTGTACCAGACCCCAGGCCTGAGATTTCAGGGCCCAGTCAATCGTTAGACTCCATCTGGAACAGGGGCGAAAATCGGTTACAGAGCTCTACCCTCCCCCTGGATTGGAGGTGTGCCGGGGATGCTGCTAGTATAGTTAAGGGTACAGTATCCCCTCCCCGTGCAGGCCCTTGGGCAGATCCCATCTGTGCGCTCATCCTGGCCTGGTATGATGAAGTGCATTTGTTATTAAGGTGGGTATAGGGCCGGGTAGATAGCTGTGGGTCTCTATAGGTCCTAGTTGGGGGATAAAAGAATCCCAAGGGGAGTGGCCTAATACCTTTTTTGTCAAGATCGGAACCGTCCCAAAATAATCTTTCAGCACTATTCTTATTATTAAAATTCACCACCACACAATCCCCTGGAATGTTCTTGGGGCGATGTCCAACCCAACAAACCCTCCTTGCCATTGTAACAGCACTTGCAACATCAGTTCACCCATGCTGAACTGTGCGCACCAATGTCTAGCCTGATTCATCAGGTCAGCGGTTGTTTCACTGGAGCCCCCCCTGGGAGGAGGCACCCCGGTGAAAACTGCCACCAGCGGAGCTACGTCCGGAGGCAGCTCTAGGGTGTTACCATGATGGTGATTGCGCCTGCTGCCGTCATAAACCAGGCTGCCTTTGACATTAGCTTCAGGCATAGAGTTCCCTGGCACGTCCCTTGTGGTTTGCTGCCCTGCTATATCTACCGTCCGTGGCAGTCCATACGGTCGGCAAGGGATAGGGTTGATGTTCCTGGTATCAGCTGTAGGGAGGCAATCAGCTGAAACTGTTTACTCACTCAGACCCCCCTTTGATCCCCTATGTTGTGTCAACAGTGCATCAATTTTCTCACATTTGGACAAAAGCCCCATTACACAGGTGTTTAAAGTGTCCACAATGTCCTTAGCAATGGACACAAGTGCTGGTTATAAACGTGAGATGAATAGGTCCTCTATTATATTCCCAATTAGGCCCTTGAGTCGATGGTCTATTCGATTAGTCTGAGCCAAGTCTTTTTTCTTCCTGCCCATTGTTCTTAGCAACTTTCGCTTCCTATGCTGTTTATGTGGAAGGACAGCACGCGTTATGGGCAATGGCTGGTGTAAAGCCTCTTGTGGGGTGGGTGATACTGTGTTAGTTGGGTTCCCTTCCCGATTGGAGATCACAATGTTTGGCTCCAACGGTATCACCCAACTATAATCTGTAGGTGGGACTGGGTCACTCTACCCTGTATTCAGACCCAACTCTTTCTCCGCATTCGCGATCTCTTTAGTCAATACCCCCACTGCAGAAGTTAAATACAAGATGATAGATTTAGACTTTCTAGGATGTTTTGCTTTCGACCCATCGTCGTCCCTGGCACATACCTGTTTCCTCTTGCCCATCGTGAATGTCAGAGGGGTGGCCCAGCCCGGCCTCTTCCGGCCCCTGACGGCCACAGACGGCTCGCCCTCTGCCAGGGCTCAGCCCGGGCGCGTCCCGCGTTGCGGGAGGCGTTCCGAGTTCTTAGAGCGTCAGGTTTGTGCGACCCTCCGGGGCTTGTGGGAGGTGTAGTTCGCCTGGTTGAACTACACCGTGGCGAGCCCTGGAAAAGACCTGCCATTCCCCTCACGGCGCTGGCGGTGTGGAGCCGGTGCTGCTGCACTCCCGGCGTGTGGTGAGTCTGTTGCAAAATGCCCCCAGGAGCGTCCGGCCCTCCGAGTTCTTAGAGCGCCTCCGGGCGCGTGGAGAGCGTCAGGTTTGTGCGACCCCCCGGGGCTTGTGGGAGGAGTAGTTCACCTGGTTGAACTACACCGTGGCGAGCCCTGGAAAAGACCTGCCGTTCCCCTCACGGCACTGGAGGTGTGGAACCGGTGCTGCTGCACTCCCGGCGTGTGGTGAGTCTGTTGCAAAGTGCCCCCAGGAGCACCCGGCGCTCTGAGTTCATAGAGCGCCTCCGGGCGCGTGGAGAGCGTCAGGTTTGTGCGACCCCCCCGGTTAAGCAATGCATCTGTGAACGGAGCTCGTCTGCTTCTCCGCGCCACGTGGGAAACTTGTTACTACGGGGACAACCGCACCTGCTACACATACTGTACTGCAAGTTTAAAACCTAGTTTCTTCAAAACAAGCTATTATCGACAGCGTCAGGTACACCTATGAGTGGAAGCTTGTTACCATATCTTCGGTGACAAGCACACCTGCTTGTCTGATAACTGTCTATAACATCTACGGTGACAAGCACACCTATTTCCTTCACGGTACCTGCAGTGATAGTCACACCTCTCATTAAGACTTAAACGACATTGGGTGTTTGATATTTTGCTTGTAAAATAAATTGGTGTTGTACAGTCCAGGGACTAGTTATCCACATATATATTATTTCTCTCTTTGTTTGTATAACCTTGTTCTAAAAGGCAAAATGTTACTCCTCCTCCATTCTTTCTTTCTAACCCTGGTGATCCAATCACACGATGCTAGAGTTTGTGGGTCTCCCTAAGTGCTGAGAGAAAATCAGTGCTACTCTTACACTGTCTTGGTTCTGATGGACAGGAAGTCTATGAGCATCTCCCTGATTTGTGCGAGAGTGAGGCAGATAATCTCAACGCATCTGAGATTTGTTTAAAAAAACTTGATAAACAATATCTTCTTGAAGGTCAGTACTATTTTAGAGAGGTACCACTTTGGAAGGCGAGTGCAAAAACCCCAAGAATCTGTTGAGACGTACATTACAGATCTTCGAAAACTAGGTGCCACATGCAAATTTGAAGGAACGCTTAAAGAAAGCATTCCTGATCAATTTATGTTAGGATACAATATAGAGAAAATCAAAGATGAAGTTTGGCAAAAAGATGACCCAAAATTAGATGAGGTAGTATCCATCTCTAAAATAATTGAACACTCTCTTGCCTGTGTTGAGGTCATAAAAAAATAGAATGGTGTTTAAAATGAGAAAGTACAGAGTCTGACAAAAACTTCATTGAAACCTTCTCTGAAACATTCTGAACCCGCAACTCATCGTGTAACGCATCCCTCTTTAACTCCCAACTCTAAAAGGTTCTTTAAAGGAAAATGTTTTTGTTGTCATTTGGTTAGACATTTAGCTAACGATAAGTCATGCCCTGCTCTCACCTCCAAATGTCATAACTTTGGGAAGATAGGACATGTAGCTAAAGCTTGTAGAGTTCCAAAAAACAAGAAGGGTAAATAAGTAAAAAACTGTTTCCTTAGAAGAAGAGTGTGGTTCTGATGATGATGAGTTGCACTGTGGGAAGGTGTTGATGAAGAAAAGATATAGCTCATCCCCAAAGAGTTCTTTGATAAAATGTTGAAAGGAAAAGTGAAAGTTTTCAAACCTGACATCAAACATCTGGCCTATGGTGGTCAGCCCATAAAACTATTTGGTTACTTTATGGGCGACATTAGGTACAAAGAGAGGTGAACTGCAGGGAAGATCTATGTCTCTTGTAGAGGTGATAGCATCATTAGTTGGATTCACCAAGCAGATATGGGTGTATCTTTAGTTCCTGGTGATGATCTCAGCAATGTTCTCAGGCACATCTCTTCTCATACTGTTCCATTGAATGATAGAGTCTTACTTAAAAATGATGTAGTTCCTGTGACATGTAAGGTCCGTAGTGTACCTTTGGCCTTGAGAGAATCTATGCGTGCCACACTTGAAAAGTTGAAGAGAGAGGGCAACATCGTAGAGACAGAAGCAAGTGATTGGTTGGTGCCAGTTGTTCTAGCATGCAAGGCTTCTAGAGAGGTGAGGCTGTGTGTGGATCTTTGCGCTCTCAATCGAGCAGTTATTTCTGACAAATAACACCTCCCTAATATCACATAGATGTTGACTCAATTGTGAGGTGCTTTCGTTTTCTCCACAAAATATCTTCAAGCCGCCTATCATCTGGTTAAAATTGACAATGATTCCGTGCACTTGACAGCCTTCATAACCCAGTTCGGAACCGACAAATTCACTCCTCTTTCCTTTGGTTTGGACTACACAGCCTCCGTGTTCCAAAGAGCAATTGAGGACGTGTTGAAAGGTCTGGCTGGGGTTAAGATACACCATGATGATGTATTAGATCGTGGATCATCTCACTGAGAACATGATGGTAGGCTTAGGGCAGTCCTTGAGAGGTTTAGAGCGCAAGGTGAAAATAAGTGCAAGTTCAATCTCTCGGAAATTGATTATCTCGGTCACAAATTGACAAAAGAAGGGATTAGACCTGGAGATTAGCTCTTAAAGACCACTGAAGAGCTCCATGTTCCGCAATCTACAGAGGAGTTAGTCCCCTTCTCGGGCATTGCGGAATACATTTGTTCCCCAGTATGCCAGTCGTACTTTTGCTTTAAGGTCTCTCTTAAAGAAAGGGGTGAAGTCTATTTGGTCTCCTAAATGTCAAACAGAATTTGATGATGTAAAGAAAGCCCTGAGTTGGGCACCCTCTCTTCAGAGCTTCAACCCCTCTTCTTACTTCATCTTAATTACTGATGCGAGTTCTAAGGGATTGGGTGCAGTGCTCAAACAAGTGAAAGATGGTAAGAAAGTAACCATCATGTTCTTATCCAGAGCTCTTGTTGGTCGAGAGACACAATACTCTGTGATAAAAAAGAGACTCTGTGTGTTTTTTAGGCCATTAAGAAGTTAAATAAATTCCTCTGGGAAGCTCTTTTGGTGTTTGTTCTGACCACAAACCTTTAAAAGATGTTTTTTGCAAGAAAGGCCTTAATTCAGTCTCTTCCAGGATTTGTAGGTGGGTGGTCGCTCTACAAGATTATGACTTTATGGTGAATTATATACCTGGCGCAGAGAATGAAGTCGGTGACTGTCTTTCCTGCCTGGTCTCCAAACAGAGTGAATGTGTGCCTGCTGACCCAGAAGGTTCATGGAAAGATGATGATTACAAAGTGTGTGAGGTCATGGATAAAGTGATTAGCGAAGTAGAATGGAGAGAAACAATAAATACAGATATGGTGTTCTGTGAGGTATGTAGGTTGGTGGCTGAAGTTTGGGCAGGCATAAAGAACCTGAGTGAGGAAGTTCGCAAATTTGGGAATGTTCGCGATGACCTTTCAGTGAGTGGTGGTTTGCTTTGGAGGGGCACCAGAGTTGTTCCTCAATCATTAGTTAGGATGAAAATTATTCAATTCACCCACGAGGGACACCAAGGAATTTCAAAAACTAAGCAGAGAATTTGTTTACATTTCTGGTAGGCAGGTATTGATATTCTTGTGGAACGGGTGGTGACGGAGTGCATGGAGTGCAACGAGTGTGATAAGGTATACAAGATAAAGGTACAACCAATGGTCATACGTGGTGCTCTCACACGTTGTTGGCAAGAGGTAGCCTTGGATCTTTTGGGGCCTGTGGCAAGCAAGACTGGTAAATCTTATGTTCTTATGTTGATGGACATGTACTCAAGATGGCCTGAAGTTAAAGAAACACTAAGTATCGATACTAAAAATGTTGTTAGATTTTTAGGGGGCATCTTCTGCAGGGAAGGTCTCCCTGAATCCCCTTTAACGGACAATGGGGTCCAACTAGTCTCAAAGGAAATGGAGGAGTTCTCGGCTAAGAGAGGTATCAAGCACAAGCATTTTTCTCTCTATCATCCTGAAGACAACAGTATGGTGGAGAGGTTCAACAGTGTACTAAAAGAGTCCATTCAGCTGGCTAACGACCAAGGCAGGGATTGGAAATCTGAAATTATTGAGAAGGTGATAGTTTACCGGCTGACTACTCACTCTACCACAGGGAAAATTCCCTTTGAATTGTTTAGAGGCCAGATTCCCAACTCCTACATGTTTCAGTCTTGGATGAGAAGAAAAGGTGTGGGCATTGAGGATTATAAGGTTGCCTCTTAACAAGCAATTCAGGACCTCTAGTGCATGTAGGCATCCGCAGGGGGGGGGGGGCAAGGAGGGGCGCTTGCCCCCCCCTGGAGCACCATTCCTTGCCCCCCTGCCAGGGCCGGCTCTAGGGTGGTGTGACGGGTGCCATCGCACTGGGTGCTGGCTTCCTGGGGGCGCCGTGTTTACAAATTAATTATGATTTTAAAAGCACCTGCTGCACGTTCATTTCCAACTGCAATTATGGGGCCTCACAAAAATGTCAAGATAACTCCTGTAATTAATGTTCTCTCTGGCCAGAGATCAGAGTTTTGTGTAGTTGAGGTTTTTGACGTATGTGAAGGTAGTACAGCGGGTTAATATGCCTGCTGCAAAGAACGTGTACCAAGTAGATTAAAGAGTGCATTTAATGTAAATAGATCAGCAGGTTACTGCTTTTAAAAGAGCTATCCTTTTCTTACTTGCAATTAATAACTTAAAGTCCTAATATAGAATAGTGAGGTATTAACTTTCATCATAGAAGTGCATACACTCTGCTAAGTATAGAACATTGATTAATGTTGCAAAAAGGGTTAATTTGGGTAGAAATGGAGTCCTATTATTAAAGCATCTGGGTGCATCACAATTTGACAATTATAAAGAAATTAGAGACTGTTTTTTATACAGGGATTACAAAATCCCATGTATCATATTATGTAATGCAATATTAAATTGTATTAGTTGCTTTTGATGCTTCAATTTCGCAAAAGGTGGTTTTAAGACCCATCGCATATTTTTACATGGATGATGTTGTTACCATAAATAATGTTGAATTTATTATTGTGGTAATTATATTCTAACGTTCTCGTAGATGTCTTTCAGCTTGTTTCCAAGTAAGCTAGAACTCTTAGGTGTTCTGGCCTGCTTATACATTAGAACCTGTTGGGTAGAACTCCAATGGTCAGTTGCTGTGGGGTGCCCTGTGTATAGGACATTTCTGTATACAGGAATCTACCAATAAAGAAGCTATACTGTTCACATCTATGGGACTTCTTTACTTTTTGGTTGTTTCTGTATACAGGAATCTACCAATAAAGAAGTAATACTGTTGACATCTATTGGACTTCTGCAATTCTTCACAATTATGCATGGAAAATAAAAACCTCAATGCTCAAACTACATTTCTGGCCAAATGTTAGTTGTAATTTGTAGAGATATAAAACAGAGGGAGAAGGAGGAATAGGAGACTAGGTCGCCCTCCAGACATTTAATGTACAATTTGGAAACCTAATTATTGGGTCCCGAGACCTAGCTCATGTCAAGGTAACTGACCTGAATGATCAGTGGTACCATCCAAGAAAGAAACATTTCTTTCTAGTGTCACTCACCGGGGTTGCCCTACTGTGACATGCTTCATCATTGGGGCCATCCCAGTTCTCTACGAAAAGGGGCGTGCTGCGACTCACGAACTACGCAGGAGCACTTTGAAGTGAAAGACTATGTGTAGTGCAAGCAAGTGGTGGAGTGGGTGTGAGTGAGTTAAAAACTACCGTGCTTAGTGGGCCTCAACAGATTTATTATGCTCCTAGGCAGGTATGTTAAAAGTGGGGTGAGTATCACTGTCAACCAACCTATAATGAGGATTGGTTCAGTGAAAGGCCAACATGTTTCATGCTACCCACAAACACTGGTCGCCAGGGTATCAATCAGACTCTCAGGCTTAGCAGCAGCTGCACAGTGGTGTGCTCGGTGCTAAGCGCCCTCACCCCCCCAGTCCATTTGGCTGGTTTCGGGTCGTGGGGATTGTTCTCATTCTTCTAGGAAAATGTTATTGTGCTGTGAGCAGCAGTGGCATTGTCACTGGCGGCAGCCTCCCACAACTTAAATTCATGAACTGTAGCCACTCTAGGCCTTAATGCACTGCACAGATCACGAGGAAGCAGCCTTGTACCTCTCCAACCTGTTGGTGTCACACCAGGAAGCTAGACACCAATCTTGGCCACCTTAAACAGCCACCCACCGTAAAAGACTCAAATGGTTTGTGGGCAGAAAACTATGCCACCAAGCTTTACACTCTGGAACATGCTTATTCTGCTCTTGCACTTCAAAGCAAACTGTGAGAATTAGGAAAAACATACAAATGCACCTTCAGAAGTGCCCTTTTTAAACATGCCAGCTGTAAACAAAACAGGAGACAAAGAAGGCCAATCACCCCTAAAAGGAAGGCAAAATCCAACCAAACATTCTACAAAATGAAGCCCATCTGCCAGTGTTCTCCGGTCAACATGGAAAATTGCAAAATTGATAAAATATACAACAAATGGAGCGGGAGGTATGAGGTAGAACAAACACAAACTGTGGCATTAATAGGAGGTGGGAGGAAGAAATGCTATAGTTAAATGGAGGAGCTTCGGCGTCAAAGCTGAAAACAGGCAAACAGTAACTGATCAGGAAACCAAGAAAATAACAATCCCCCAAAGAACATATAAAGAACCAAAGCAGAATAAGACAGTACTAAGTCCCTGCTCTATAGGAGGAAAATAAGAGAGAAAGGAGGGACAAAGAGGCAGGACTGACCACTAGCATGCAGGGATTTTTAAGGACACTGACATAGACAAATGAAAAGCAATGGTAAAAAAGGGGATGGACTTAATGCACAATCAATCAATAAATCAGGGGGCTTGTAGAGTGCACTACTCACCTATCAGGGTCTCAAGGCACAAAGATTGTTTACAGCAGGTCTCAGAGAGAGAGCACATGCGCAGTCTAGCTTGACCTAAAAAGGGACTGGTTGGCTGACGGGAGCAGAAATTAAATGTTAATAGTGACCCCTTTTTCGATAAAGGCTACTTCACATTGTAACATCAATGATGGGCGAACTGTCTACGTAGACAGCTGTGAGGTGTGGTAAAAACCACATGCCCCAGGTTGAAATATATTAAAGGTAACTGCATAAGGAACATATAGGATAAAGTCAAGGTGGGACAAATTTAAAGAGAGAGAGCAATCCATTATAACCCAAAGCTCAGTACATATAGTTATAGTTAAGTATGCATAATTCAGAAAACATAAAAAAATCTTAGTCATAGCTGAGACCAGAGAAGTATATCATGAGAGCATGGTCAGTCATTTATGTGACAAGTTCTCTAAAAGAGGATTCATATATGTAGTTAATAGCTTAGCCTTGTGGTTTTAACAGAAGGAAAACGTACCTATAAAAAGTCAAAGATTAAGTAGAAGAATCCCAAATCCTGGCGTAACACCGACCTGGTCATTCCAGACTAAATGAGGAAAGCTTTACTTGTAACGTAAGGTAAACGCCAGCATGGTATTTAATGGCAACTAAGTCTTACCCACACAACTAAATTCAGCTGTAAGAGTCCAACGTGTATTAAGAGTGGACAGAGTCCTTAGTAAATTCCAATTAGAAAAGTGAATACAGTAAAGTCCTAGATCAAATGTTTCTACTAACGGTATCCAAAAATTAGATTAGGTGATTTCCAAAGTGGAATATCTTCAGAGAGGACCCTTTACGAATGAGTTGCCACCCCAACATAGGAGTCGGTAACTGATCAATGGTTGCAAACCATTGATACATATGTTAACAACTTGCAGATTGGAAGGAATCCCTTAAACACGCCCCTTAAAAATTACGATTCAGTAATTATTTCTAAATCCATTGTACAATTCCGAAAATCATTTCTGAATCATTAAATGGATTTTGCACATATGTAAAAGGGTTTTTGTTGTTGTAAACCCTCCATTTAATGAAGGTTTGTGACTCTAAAGCCACTTGCAAATCTGGATTCCAGTAGCAACATGTTTTAAATGTCATAAGAACCCTGATATGGCAATGTACGTCCACACAACTCTAGCGCATTTTCTGAAATGTGATAAACTTGGGGCAATAGGAGTGAATATGTGTTTTTTTCAACAAAACATGTAAAAAAGAGAGGCATCAGAAATTGGCAATTAAGTGGCCAAAGAGATGATCTTGAGTCTTCAGATGATAAAAAGAATTATTCTTTATTGGCTTGAACCCAGTGCATGTGCAGCCAACGCGTTTCTCCCTAAACAGGGCTTCATCAAGGCAATGTAAACACCACCACACGGTTTATGGAGTGCAAAGTGTTACATCAGAATGTATGTCCCACTCAAGATATTGTAGTCTTAAGGTTGAATATGTGAATTCAAATAATAGCCAAAAAAAGATGCGTCCTTTAATGTGATCCTTTGACGTTGTTCCATTTAAACTTGTGTGGAAATCAGGTACTCCCTCACATGCCGGAGACATGAATGTTCACATGACTAAGCCATGTATGGCACTCATGTCCTAAATGACACAGCAAACAGACTGAAGGGTGATCTGTCAGCTGGAAATGTGTATTGAAAGCTGTAAGTGAAAACACTACTACAGTTGAAAATTCTGACTACAAATTACAACTGTGGTACCATCCAAGAAAGAAAAAATTCTTTATAGTGTCCCCTCACTCACCGGGGTTGCCCCACGGTGACATGCTTCATCATTGGGGCCATCCCAGTTCTCTACGAAAAGGGGCTTGCTGCGACTCACGAACTACGCAGGAGCACTTTGAAGTGAAAGACTATGTGTAGTGCAAGCAAGTGGTGGAGTGGGTGTGAGTGAGTTAAAAATACCGTGCTTAGTGGGCCTCAACAGATTTATTATGCTCCTATGCAGATATGTTAAAAGTGGGGTGAGTATCACTGTCAACCAACCTATAATGAGAATTGGTTCAGTGAAAGGTCAACATGTTTCATGCTACCCCTAGCATTTCTTCAGGACCATGCCGGGACCAGCCCTGCATTTGCCACTCCTATGTCCCTAGTTAGGGAGTGATAGATGAAAAGTAAAAATGTACTTATTAAATGAAGCATGCGTTCATGTTAGAATACATACGATTTATACTGATTTCAGATGCTGTAAAGAGAAAGCACCCGTTTAGTAGCATTTATAACCTCCCCGACGGGAAGGGTCACATAGTATACTTTCATGCCGCACGCCTCCTGTGCTATGGTGGATGGTTGCACCATATTGGCGCGTGCAGGCTCACATTCCAAATTAAGAACGATAACTATTTGAAGTGACTGTGAATTCACACATAAAAACAAGACAGGACTTAATGTGACCAGAACGATAGACACAAAGAACATATAATAGATGCATAGAAAAATAACTCTCGATATTTACTTTATGCTGTGCCTAATAGCACTTCATGGTCTCGCTAGGGATTCGATTTCACCTTATGGACTCACTGCTGATGGAATTAAAAGGAGAGATCGGTAAATATCTGTGCGCAAAGTGGCTGTCGGTATGTGCACAGATACTGAATAAACGATCGTCCAGAATCTCTGCGTTCTGTGAAGAAATATAACTTACTTCCTATGTGGTGAAAGCGCTCGGTAATACCTATGGTCAGCCTCCCCGGGACCGCATCTTACTCGAATGCTACACTGCTCGGATTTAGTTCAACTGAGCTGCCGGGTTCCTCCCTTCACCGCTAGACCGCGAAGGTGTGGTGGCCATCTTGGAAGTATGCGGTTTGGTGGTACAATAAAGGATATTGATAGACCGTTTTTGTATTGCTGGAGCGAGTTGCTCAAGCGTGGTCCGAAAAATAATTAGTGCAGTATTTATTAAGGGGATGTGATTAGAGAGGCAACTGGCACATATTCAATAAGGGAATGTGAACATATAGTTAGAAACACAATTTAAAAAATACCGTAATGGATCTTCACACTTGGTCGTTGTTTTGCCTTAACGAGTGGCTAGAGCAAAACTGGGGATCTATCCGGTATGAGTCTTTTCAAAGGTTACTATAATAAAGAGGAACTAGATGGAGGTTTTAGTGCAATAATGGTTAACCCCAGAGAATAAAAATACTATCTAATAATATGAACGCAGAGTCCTCCCTGGTGATTAAACCTATTCACTGCACAGCTCATAGTGAGACTCTCATAGGTATCAGTAGGGCACGATATGTCAGGACTTTATTCAACTATAGATGTTGAAGTTTTAGATTAAAACGACAGCAGTCGTGCTGACCTTATGTGTTCTTCTTTTTGCAGAGATATACAGGTCATAGTGCGCTGCGCATTGGAGTAGTTCTCTCATTGAGTGAAAGGCCATGAATTTAAAAGGGGGGGGGCAAGGGGAAATAGAAAGTTAGTTTCTGAAAGCACCCCTCGGGATGTCATCATTGAGTCCTTGGGTATCCGTATGTAGTTTGAACACCCATCTTTGTTCACGCTTATGGAGTATTCTTTCTTGGTTTTCTCTTGTTTTCACAATTTCCAGAACAACCCATGTTAGATCGTTGGGTGTATGGTTCTTCTCAATGAAATGATTCGTCATGCGTGTTGGTGCTCGTTTACATCGGATATTGCTCCTATGTTCAACTATTCGGGTACTGATCTTGCGTGTGGTCATTCCTATATATTGCAAGTTGCAAATGCACGTGATCAGGTACACAACTCCACTTGTGTTGCAGTTGGACAGTTGTTTTAAGTGCCATGTAGTGTTGTTATTAAAAGTGACCGTCTATGTGGTAGATGTTAAATGGCACACACTACAATTCTTACAGGGGTAGTGGCCCATTGGTAAGGGTTGGAGTCTGATGGTGGTGTTTGCAAGTTTTGGACGAGTGTGGACCAGATGGTCTCTTAGATTCATCCCTCGGCGATGGCTGAACATTGGCACCGGTATGTTTAGGTCTCCACTGTTGACAATTGGCCAATGTTTTTTTACTATTTTTGTTACTTGATCTGATACTTTGTTGAAAGTTGTAATGCAAATTGGTCTTGTGTTTTCAGTGACACTTTTTATTTTTGGTTCCAAAAGTGCATCTCTGTGATTATTGCCAGCCCTCTTTTTAGCATTCTTTATTAGTTTGGTTGGGTAGTTTCTTTCTTTCAGTTTTAGGCTTAGGTCTTCAACTTGCATGAGGTAGTCCTTTTTGTCTGTACAGTTCCTCCTGAGCCTTAAGAACTGTCCAAAAGGGAGATTTTGTTTAAGGTGTCTCGGATGAAAACTGTCGTAGGTCAGTAAACAGTTTCTTGGTGTGGGCTTAAAATGTGTGGTTGTTCTTAGAGCTCCATCATCTGCCAGAATATTCAAGTCCAAAAATACCAGATGAGATCTGCTCATGGTGTTGGTACATTTCAGGAAACTGTCCTGATGATTTAGCCAATCAAAAAAGGAGAGAGCCTCATATTCACTTCCATTCCCATATAACTAGAACGTCATCGATGTAACGTTTCATTAGTGTAATATGGTGTCTGTAGGGGTTGTTATTATTCAAGATCTTTGTTTTTTCTAGGTGTTGTACATACAATCCAGCTATGCTCGGCGCGAAAGTGCTGCCCATGCTCGTTCCGTGTTCCGTTTCGGTAAGGGCCAGCCGGCAGCATTCCAACACCACATGCCTTGGTGTTTTGTAGTTCCACTGGGAATCGAAGAGGTCTTCTTCCAATATTTCAAGGGTATCTTTGTGCGGGAGACTAGTATAAAGACTCTCCACATCTAGACTGATGAGAATGCTAGAAGTGGGGTCAAAAGCTTGTTCTTTGAGTAGGCACAGGACATCCTTCGTATCTTGCAGATAGGTGTCTGTTTTCTGCACCAGAGGTCTTAGGAAGGCGTCGGCGTATTTAGAAAGGGGTTCTAAGATTGAACCTATGCCAGAGACCATGGGTCTTCCCGGTGGTTTTTCCAATCGCTTATGAATCTTTGGAATCGTATAAAAGTATGGGATGATTGGTTTATTGTTGACTAAAAACTCTGTTTCTTTTTTACTCATCCAGTCATTAGCCAATGACTCTTCGATGAGGTATGCAATGGATATTCTCAAACGTTCTGTGGGGTCCTCTTTGATGATGGTATAATTTCTAGTGTCAGATAGGAGCCGTAAGCATTCATGTCTGTAATCAGATGTATCTTGTGGGACTATAGCCCCTCCCTTGTCTGCTGGTTTTATGGTTAAGGTTCTGTTTTTGGATAGTTCCTGTATTGCTTGTAGTTCTGTATTGCTCGTATTTTGGAACACTTTCACTGTGGGGGGTCAAGTTCTTTCACCTCCTTCATGATGGCTTTTTCAAATGCCAGAATTTCTACTGGTAAATTGCCGGGTGGTGGGACAAAAGTTGATTTCTTTCCTAGTCCTGTGTCTGATTCAGTTTTGATCATTGTGCCCCTTGCCCTGAAAGAAGACTTAGAGTTTCAACTTTCTCAAAAACTCTTTGAGCTCACAGCAAAGTTTAAATTTATCAGTATAAGGGGTAGGTACAAAACCTAAGCCTTTGTTTAGTACTTGTGTTTGGATAGATGTCAGTTCCATACTAGAAAAATGAACTACTAGGTCTGGAGACCGCTCGTCTTCGGATCCGGGGGTCCTCTGCTACGCGTGTGACGTCCCTCCGTTACCAGGGGTTGTGCCCATTGCAGTATGGTGCAACCATCCACCATAGCACAGGAGGCGTGCGGCATGAAAGTATACTATGTGACCCGTCCCGTGGGGCAGGTTATAAATGCTACTAATTGTGTGCTTTCTCTTTACAGCATCTGAAATCAGTATAAATCGTATGTATTCTAACATGAACGCATGCTTCATTTAATAAGTACATTTTTACTTTTCATCTATCACTCCCTAACTAGGGACATAGGAGTGGCAAATGCAGGGCTGGTCCCGGCATGGTCCTGAAGAAATGCTAGGGGTAGCATGAAACATGTTGACCTTTCACTGAACCAATCCTCATTATAGGTTGGTTGACAGTGATACTCACCCCACTTTTAACATATCTGCATAGGAGCATAATAAATCTGTTGAGGCCCAATAAGCACGGAGTTTTTAACTCACTCACACCCACTCCACCACTTGCTTGCACTACACATAGTCTTTCACTTCAAAGTGCTCCTGCGTAGTTCGTGAGTCGCAGCACGCCCCTTTTCGTAGAGAACTGGGATGGTCCAAATGATGAAGCATGTCACCGTGGGGCAACCCCGGTGAGTGAGGGGACACTAGAAAGAAATTTTTCTTTCTTGGATGGTACCACAGTTGTAATTTGTAGTCAGAATTTTCAACTGTAGGAGTGTTTTCAATTACAGCTTTCAATAAACATTTCCAGCTGACAGATCACCCTTCAGTCTGTTTGCTGTGTCATTTAGGCCATGAGTGCCATACATGGCTTAGTCATGTGAACATTCATGTCTCCGGCATGTGAGGGAGTACCTGATTTCCACACAAGTTTAAATGGAACAACGTCAAAGGATCACAGTAAAGGACGCATCTTTTTTTGGCTCTTATCTGAATCTACATATTCAACCTTAAGACTACAATATCTTGAGTGGGACATACATTCTGATGTAACACTTTGCACTCCATAAACCGTGTGGTGGTGTTTACATTGCCTTGATGAAGCCCTGTTTAGGGAGAAACGCGTTGGCTGCACATGCACTGGGTTCAAGCCAATAAAGAATAATTCTTTTTATCATCTGAAGACTCAAGATCATCTCTTTGGCCACTTAACTGCCAATTTCTGATGCCTCTCTTTTTTACATGTTTTGTTGAAAAAAACACATATTCACTCCTATTGCCCCAAGTTTATCACATTTCAGAAAATGCGCTAGAGTTGTGTGGACGTACATTGCCATATCAGGGTTCTTATGACATTTAAAACATGTTGCTACTGGAATCCAGATTTGCAAGTGGCTTTAGAGTCACAAACCTTCATTAAAGGGAGGGTTTACAACAACAAAACCCCTTTTACATATGTGCAAAATCCATTTAATGATTCAGAAATGATTTTCGGAATTGTACAATGGATTTAGAAATAATTACTGAATCTTAATTTTTAAGGGGCGTGTTGAAGGGATTCCTTCCAATCTGCAAGTTGGTAACATATGTATCAATGGTTTGCAACCATTGATCAGTTACCGACTCCTATGTTGGGGTGGCAACTCATTCGTAAAGGGTCCTCTCTGAAGACATTCCACTTTGGAAATCACCTAATCTAATTTTTGGATACCGTTAGTAGAAACATTTGATCTAGGACTTTACTGTATTCACTTTTCTAATTGGAATTTACTAAGGACTCTGTCCACTCTTAATACACGTTGGACTCTTACAGCTGAATTTAGTTGTGTGGGTAAGACTTAGTTGCCATTAAATACCATGCTGGCGTTTACCTTACGTTACAAGTAAAGCTTTCCTCATTTAGTCTGTTTTCCTTCTGTTAAAACCACAAGGCTAAGCTATTAACTACATATACGAATCCTCTTTTAGAGAACTTGTCACATAAATGACTGACCATGCTCTCATGATATACTTCTCTGGTCTTAGCTATGACTAAGATTTTTTTATGTTTTCTGAATTATGCATACTTAACTATAACTATATGTACTGAGCTTTGGGTTATAATGGATTGCTCTCTCTCTTAAAATTTGTCCCACCTTGACTTTATCCTTTATGTTCCTTATGCCGTAACCTTTAATATATTTCAACCTGGGGCATGTGGTTTTTACCACACCTCACAGCTGTCTACGTAGATCGTTCGCCCATCATTGATGTTACAATGTGAAGTAGCCTTTATCGAAAAAGGGGTCACTATTGACATTTAATTTCTGCTCCAGTCAGCCAACCAGTCCCTTTTTAGGTCAAGCTAGACTGCGCATGTGCTCTCTCTCTGAGACCGGCTGTAAACAATCTTTGTGCCTTGAGACCCTGATAGGTGAGTAGTGCACTCTACAAGCCCCCTGATGTATTGATTGATTGTGCATCAAGTCCATCCCCTTTTTTACCATTGCTTTTCATTTGTCTATGTCAGTGTCCTTAAAAATCCCTGCATGCTAGTGGCCAGTCCTGCCTCTTTGTCCCTCCTTTCTCTCTTATTTTCCTCCTACAGAGCAGGGACTTAGTACTGTCTCATTGTGCTTTGGTTCTTTATATGTTCTTTGGGGGATTGTTATTTTCTTAGTTTCCTGATCAGTTACTGTTTGCCTGTTTTCAGCTTTGACGCCGTAGCTCCTCCATTTAACTACAGCATTTCTTCCTCCCACCTCCTATTAATGCCACAGTTTGTGTTTGTTCTACCTCATACCTCCCGCTCCATTTGATGTATATTTTATCCTTTTTGCAATTTTCCATGTTGACCGGAGAACACTGGCAGATGGGCTTCGTTTTGTAGAATGTTTGGTTGGATTTTGGCTTCCTTTTAGGGGTGACAGGCCTTCTTTGTCTCCTGTTTTGTTTACAGCTGGCATGTTTAAAAAGGGCACTTCTGAAGGTGCATTTGTATGTTTTTCCTAATTCTCACAGTTTGCTTTGAAGTGCAAGAGCAGAATAAGCATGTTCCAGAGTGTAAAGCTTGGTGGCATAGTTTTCTGCCCACAAACCATTTGAGTCTTTTACGGTGGGTGGCTGTTTAGGTTGCCAAGATTGGTGTCTAGCTTCCTGGTGTGACACAAACAGGTTGGAGAGGTACAAGGCTGCTTCCTCATGATCTGTGCAGTGCATTAAGGCCTAGAGTGGCTACAGTCCATGAATTTAAGTTGTGGGAGGCTGCCGCCAGTGACAATGCCACTGCTGCTCACAGCACAATAACATTTTCCTAGAAGAATGAGAACAATCCCCACGACCCGAAACCAGCCAAATGGACTGGGGGGGTGAGGGCGCTTAGCACCGAGCACACCACTGTGCAGCTGCTGCTCAGCCTGAGAGTCTGATTCATACCCTGGCGACCAGTGTTTGTAAAGTAAGTGGGTAATGGCTGGAGTAAGATATCTCTCACTCAGCTGCTGCTTCTAATGACACTTTATTTTGAAACTTCATTAGCACTTTAGCGCATGGTCATTTTCAGCTGCTACTAGGATCAGCCCATGTGGGATCTCTAATGAGTGTGCACCTGGCTGCCTCTTCCTCCCCCCCCCCCGCTTATGCTGCACTGGTACGCTGCTACTGGCTTGCAGAAGCAGGTGGCTCTGCTATCTACTTGCAACTGCTTCTTGATATGCCTCCCTCACTACACTGCATCTGGTGCAGATCAGCCCACTGTTGAGGCTTAATGGTGGCCTGCTAACAAGCATCGGCCTCTTACATCCTGCTTGGGAGACTCTGCCGAGGTCCATGTGGGAAAGAGAGGTCCGAGACTCCAGAGGGCGCAGCAGGATATTTTTGCCCACGGTGCTGCCACTTAATTGCAGTCACATGGCTGCGTCCTGTCCCTGTCTGTTCTGAATAGCACAGGCGGGCTGAGACACGCTTTGGAGTCACATAGAGAAAAAGCAGGTCATCACCTGTCTGCCACCAGATAGGTTCCGGGCACCGCGTAAGGTGAGTGCACCAATAAAATAATTTGATTCCTCAATTAGTAATTATTATAATTGTAAAAAATCATTTACAAGTCGGCAAATAATAAACTGCTAACAAACCATATTGGTACTATTTTGCTTCCTAATTGCCACCTATAAAGACAGCTTACACATTGAAGGAAGAGCTGGGCCCAGGTCATAGAGAGGTGATCAGTTGCTATGGAAACCGGCCTGGGCCTGGTGTAGTTGTTTTGCATATTTTTGGCTACAATTACAAAGAGCTTTTTACAGGTCCAGCCACCACTCGGCTGTTTACTCCACCTGAAGTGTATTAGCCTGACAGCCCAGTGATTTTAGACACACGGGCTCACCCTCACTCTTATCAGCTCTCAGCCGGGTGCAGAGGAAATGTTTTCTGGGTAACATGTTATTATTGGGCTCACTTGCACTGTGGTTCTCTCTACATTCTTGGGTGCACCTCTGCTTCAGAAAAATATTCTGCACATCAGGTGAGCAAGCTTTGAATGTTAACAAGCATTTGCAATGTAATAGGTCTCGCATTGAAAGATTTTCAGTTATTGGCATTGTAAATGACAATGCCTTTTTATATGTTTAAAAACCTGCTATAATAAAAGGCATTGTCAGTTACAATACCAATAGGTCATTGTTTCTAAAATGTGAGACCTATTGCATTGCAAATGCTTGTTTAAAGTGGCATTAGTCCTACATTATCACACGGCAGACGATTTAACACCTCTTCAGCCCCCTTCTTGTCCTCCCATCACCCCTGACCCCTGCTGGCACACCTCAGCAAACCACCATCAGCCGGAGGCAGCTTAGCTATCGGTGATTTAGGTGAGCTGTGGGAGGTCCGGGATGCTTTTGTTCAGTGCCCAGTGCAGGGGCTCAGCCAGGTGCTGATCAGTGAACACTCACCTCCCACCCCCGCCCCATTTAATTTACTACCATCAGCAAGACAAGGGCGCCGATTTCCCTCCTCCTAGGCCCGGGGCTTAACTTGAAGTGATAACGCCCCTTTGGAAACCAAGTACGAAGCAGGTCACCCAAGCCCAGTGCTTTTAGTTCTTCCTTTATTTTATTACTGCCATTAATCTCAGCAATGTGTGCATGAAAAAGAAGCTCCTGGTGTGTAGAAAGCACGAGGTGAAACAGCCCGAGCAGGCTGTAGAAGAATGTAAATGAAATTGGGTCCACGCGGAGGATGACCACTTGTCCCACGGAGAAGGTCTTTTAAAAGCGATTAGTGCTCCTGTCCTCCACATTTGGCCCTGTGAGCTATTAGCTGCTCCCGGACCTGTTCGTGAATGTACTGTGGTCATGCAAGTAAATTCTTGCTCTTTGATCGAATGAACACACAATGACCAAGAACATCCTTTTTTGTGGTTTTATATGGCGCGAAGTCAACTTGAGGTTATTTGAGGCTCTTTGAATGAGCACCAGTTACATCCCAGGTCAAACAGGATTACTTTAGAAGCCATCCCGGAGTTATTGGATGATCATCCAACTGCCTTAGAAGTCAGTTTCACGTCATCAGACATCATCAAGCTCCTGAAGTCATCAGCAAATCTTAGAAACTTGGCTTGATGATTTGAGGATGACTTGAAAATGACTACCTGATTACTTCAAAAGGTGCAATTGTTCCCGAAGACTTGAGGATGATCTGAAAATCACTTTCTGATTACTTCACAAAACAAGTTTGCTACTGATTTGAGGATAAGTACTTGATTGCCCAAGTTTCCTAATGTAGGCAAATAAGAATATCAGTTATCAGTATGCAATAGATTACATGGGGGGGTCATTACATTGAGGTAATCAGGAGTACATTTACATTGTAGTTTGTTACAACGGGAGTGCCTTTATTTTGCATCTGGAAAGATATTTCTTTTAAATGAGTTCCATATTTTGTGTAAAGTTTTATTTTATGTATTATTCCAACTACCGCCTAGCACTATACATAAATATATATATAAGTGTGTGTGTGAATATTTATAGAGTATTATATAGTAGTAATATAAAATAATAAAATGTAATAAAAAAATTAATAGAATATAAACTTTACACATTTGATTGGACGCTCGACAGGCCACCAGAGGCAACCAACCCACACTACCACGGTTGTAGCAAAGTACCTCCTGTCTTAATACAGTATTTCTCATGTACTTCAATGAATGACAAAATCATTATATGTTATAAGATTTTTTATGAGGTCTGCTGAATAAGATATTTATAGTTTAAACTGTTAAGAAACATTTGTATTTTTGAAGTGTGTAGATCTCTCTAGCAAAGTGTGTTAAAAAACAAACAAAAGAATAATGCGAAAAAATTTGGGCTGAATAATTTGTCTTTTGTTGCCATGTAATTAAGTCAACCTTGCAAAGTTTATTTTCCATTATTGCATAATTTCACTGGCTCTAATAAGAACTAGTATATGTGGTTATTACAGTAAACGAATACACAATTCCATAATACTGCGTGTGTTTTTTTTATTAAAAAAACATAATTCCAAGAGAAGCATTGAAACATCTTTGAAGTTCGATTCCTGACGTCTGCTCAACATCCCGTGATTCTTAACATCAATATACCATAAAAAAGTGGAACTTCTGGCTCTTACACGTAAAACTATCTCGCTGTCATGTAAAGTGCTCTGATACCTTTAGGGCACGTTTGCGCTTTAACAAAATGCACTTAAATATTTTACGTTCAAAACATCTTAAAATGTGTGCAGTGTATTTTCTGGTTCTTCAATACTTAGTTCAAATTAGAAAAATAAAGGCCCACATGCATCAAGCTTTTTTGCATTCGCAAACGGTGCGAATCGCAAAATTCGTCCGTTTGCGAATGCAGAAACCTTTTTTGGGATGCATCATTTTTTTTCATTTTTCGCAATTTAAGAAATCGCAATTTTTGGCGAATTCTCAAATTGCGATAGCATTTAAGAAATCGCAAATTTTGCGATTTCTTAAATGCTATGCATGATTTTTTTTAATTTGCGAATTCGCAATTAGGAAGTGGAAAATTACCATGAAGTAAACCTTCATGGTAATTTGCGAAAAGTTTAAAAAATGCAAACAAATCCATTTTTGACACTTATATTTTACACACACACATGCCCTTGGAACATGTGTGTGAGTAAAATGTACATATGTGACATTTCAGGGGTGCAGAATTGTATTCTCATTTTGCGATTCCTTAATTGCGAATTCGCAAAATGAGAATGCCTTCCCATTGATTCCTATGGGCCTCTAGGCCCATGGGAATCAATGTAAAGCGATTCCTTATTTGCGATTCACAATTAAGGAATCGCAAATAAGGAAAATGAAGAAATCGCAAAAACTTTAGCGAATTCTCAATGCATAGGAATTTGCGATTCCTAAATTGCGATTCCTTAATTTTCGCAATTTAGGAATCGCAAATTCCTACAATGATGCATGTGGCTGTTAGTCTTCTACGGATGGAGTGCGAATCTGCAGGCAGGTAGTTGGTAACATTCTAGAAGTAAGAACACTGGCTTTCATTGCCAATGCTTGATAGCCACCAAGTTAATGATGGTACTGTGAATTTGTCTGATCCTTCTTTTGTTTCTTCCATCGGCATGGATTTCTGTTGTATAGGAACGGAAGCAGAAGTTCAGTTACAGTGTCCTCGATGGCGAGGGAAATGCGAAAGAGTTGCTTATGCGAACGGGGAAGCACGTGGACTTGGTGCCGAGCTCGTTAAAGAGGGGAAACATTCAGTTGGTATTTTTTTGAGGGGTGTGGACGGGGAGGCAGTTCTAATTTCCTGCCTTTAATCGCCGTTTCGGAATTCTTTGTAACTGCTGCGCTTTGTTTGAAAGGCGGAAGCCTTTTAAATGCAGCCAAAGAATGTACTCGTCCATTTGCGCGAAAGTGGTTAAGGGACTTACAGCCAGATTCATCATTGAAAAATGGGCTCGCAAAGGGCCAGATTCTGAGAATCTGCCCCTTTGCGAGCGCAATTTTTGCATTTGGGATCCATCATCCCAAATGCAAAAATCGCTAATTGCGAAATTGCAAAATTGCGAGGAATTGCATTTAAGGAATCTCTATTTGAGATTCCTTAAATGCAATTCATTAACCATTTTCAAATTGCGAATTTGCTATTTGTGGCCGCTATTTACCGCGAAGTCTGACTTCGTGGTAAATAGCGAAAACTTAGAAAAATGCACTTTAGTGCATTTTTCTAAGTTGGATGTTACACACACACATGTCCTTTGGACATGTGTGTGCGCAACATCAGTCTACATTGACATTTCAGGGGTGCTACAGGGTGTCTGGCACCCTTGAAATCGCATCCTTGTTTGCGATTGGGGAGTCATTCCTTATTTGCGATTAGCAATTTGCTAATCGCAAATAAGAAAGCTGTAGAAATCGCAAACAATATTGCGATTTCTACATGAATCACATTTTGCGAGTCCTTAATAGCGATTCCTTAATAATCGCTATTAAGGACTCGCAAATCGGGACAATGATGACTCTGGGGGATAATTGTTGAGGTGTGGTTTTTAGTTTTAGAAAAATGTGGTTTTGAAATGTGAAGTTTTTCGAAGTTGTATTGTGGGAGGGATAGTGAACCCACCTCACTCTACTTGTATGGTATAATATTTGTGTGGAAATCATTTATTTTAAAAAAGTTTGCTTTGCCAATCCCCATTTCATCTGAAAACTCAGAGAGAAAGTCCTGGCGGACATTATGGTTTTCTCTGCTTGTTCTTGCCCTTTTAGCTCTTTAATTCCCCTTGAATCTTTTGTAAGAGGCAGATGCACGACTCCGCCTCTGTTGTGATGTTTAACAATTGTGGCTTTTTTGGACGACTGTAAAGGACCTCAAATCCAGCGGGCTTTCGTGAATGTGGGACTTTCTTTAGGACCCTGCACACTGACTTTTAAATTAGGTACTGCCACTAAGGGGTAGAAGTTGAGCCAGCAAATTGAGGGAGAACCGAGCTAGAGCTGAACATAGATTGCCTGGCTGTTAGAACCCATGCTCAAGTCGAGTCTTGAAATTGTTTTCTATGTAAATAATGCAGCAAATATCACCATAGAATATGATACCATGTCTTTAAAACCTCTAACATACGAAAATATTTCACATTGAAATGTCAGATGATAGCACTGTATTGAAGTATTTGTTATAAGTGATAAACTTAGAAACATTCCTGCCTCCAGTCTAATTACACTCCTGTTAGAGACCTAAGAGGCAAGTCGGTTGTCATGTGTACAGTATAAGAGGCCTAGATTCTTTTTCTGCACAGAGAAACATTGGAGCTTTTTGTACAGAGTACATCTAGAACGCTGGTACTTGAAGGTGCTCTCTCAAATGTGCGAAAATGAACTAAAAGATGACTCGAAAGGGAGAAATAAGTATTTGCCCGTGACCACACAATTTGGTCAAGCCAGGAAGCCAGGACTGATCCCAATTTCTTGATTTCAGCTTGAACAATTTAGCCACAATATGTGTATCTCTTTTCCCATCCAAATTAATACTTTGCCTTTAATTGTTGCCACGTGTGATTAGAGACCATATGACACTCCAAAACCACTTTTTAAAACTTTTTTACATAGTGCAACTCAACCCTTTCACAAGGGAATAAGAGCACTTGAAAACACACGCACACAGACTACACTACACTCTTTTGTTTATCAGTGCCGGGACATTTAGTCAGATTCACAGGTTGCTGAACCAAAGCTGAGATTTGATCCTGCTTCCCTGGGGTGTCGCTTCCATTGGCGCAGCAGGTGCACTGGCACTGGGGGATATAGGCCTTGAGTGTCCAACTGAACGCTGGTTATTTCTGTATTTTACCTTGCAGCAGCAGTTATGGGGGCCTCTCTTCCTTGCCCTAGGGCCCATGATATGCTGCTTCCCCAAGTAACAGGGTTGGCATCTCTAACCACTAGACCACATATTTTGCTATGAAAGCTTGTCTCAGCAAATAGTGCTATAGATGATGGTTGTTGGGGTGAAAAGGGACATGCCAGATGGGCAGTGCAGTGTACAGCTGACCAAAAAGAATATGAGATGCTTAATGGGGATGGTTAAGAGTAGAGGCAAGAGGGAGGAGAGGATTGGGTGCAAGTTAAGGTAGGAGTTGGGTGACACAGGAGAGAGGGTACAAGAAGGAATGGCTAACAGAAGGGAACAAGGAAGTTTTTAAAAGACAAGTGTTTTTTGCTGCCAAGATAGGATCACAGGATGGTAAAGGGTTAGTGACATGGCAGGAGAGAAAAGAGGTTGACTACCAAGAGGGGAGAGACTGAGGTAGGACTGGAGCAAGTGATCTCAACCAGGCAGAATTGGGATGAAAGGCGTATGTGACAGGATGCATATGGAATCTGTGAAGTCATGACAACTTGTTGTGGGCCTTGTGATTATTTGTTAAAAAAACAAGCATTTGAAATGCAATAGGTCTCTAATTTACTCGAGTTTGAGCTATTGGAATTGTAAATGGCAATGCTTTTTATTTATGTTTTGGTTTTTAGAATATAAATAAATGGCATTGTCAGTGGTGTATAAATTAATGCCACCGCAGCACCCTGACCTGGCATAGGCAACCGCAGTAAGTATCTGGAAATATACTCAAACAACAAGGCCTACCTACCAACACATAGCAACAACAGTAGTAAAAAATAACATCTGACAATAAACTAAACCTCTACAAAAAATCTGGTAGTACACCACTGTAAAAGCGATCATACACACCCTAGCAGGGAACAGCATGTAGCATCTAGCAATGAGCCCCGACACCAGGGAACACCTCATCAGATCCAACAATGCATCTCAGTGAGGAGTAACAGCACAATGAATCTGGCAACCCAGAGCAGTGTACAACAGCAAGCAACAGTCCTAGCAATCAGTGTTCGAAATGCATTTTTAAAAAGTATGGGAACTGTGGAACTGCGGGCAAGGAGGCGGGGTGAGTGGGTGTGGCTAAAAAACAAAATATTCTGTAATTTTTTTCATTTTTTCACCTTCCGGAAACTACATATAAAATAACACACTGTGAAAATGAATGTTAAAAACACGTTATGTTAATCAGTGGGAAATGCACAATTGTACATTGCGAAACCTCTATTAGTTGGTGCAGTAGAGAATAGTGTACGCTTAAGTGCTATGTGGTCCCAGTCTGCGACAGGAAGCACTGTGAACATGTAAATCATTATTTTAAAATTTCATTACACATAATATAAGATTGGTGGCCACACAATTTAAAAAAAGGTTTAAGATAAAAGTGTTTCCAAAATATAGATTTTTTTGCAGACCGTATGGAGCGCATTTTTTTTAATAACTGATGGGGTGCAGTTTTTTCATACATGTCTTTTAAAAGCACACACTTCAGAGCTTAGCTAGCAGACAAGGAGGCGTGGTGGGGCGGGCACACAGCAGCAGTACAGGCAGGAAAACCTTCTACACAGCGCTCTGGTGCCCTTGTTTCCTATCCCAAAGGACGGGTGCTCCTTACATAGGCATTGAGCTCACCGCAATTGGCTAAGGGCTGCAGAGGAGGCTGATTCAGGATGCAGCCGCCTGGATGTGCGTGGATGGGGGTAGGCATGATAACTTAAATCAGACCAAAACATTGCAGCGATCTCTGAGGAGTAGTGGGTGCGGGCATAGGGAGACAGAGAAGAGTAGTGTGGGGCTGGCAAATACGGTGCATGAAGACAAGGAGGAGTGATGGAGGCGGGCACACAGAGACAAAGAGGCAGCTGGTGCCCTGCGCGCCGCTGCTCGCTCCCGGGGCAATACTCGGTGGGAGTGAACTTTTCTGAAGAGGTGGGTCATCCACTCATCGTTAGCCATTTGCAGGCTATGATTATAGAAAGACACACACAGAAGCCAATCCAATGCGTGGGAGCAGTTAGACCCACACAAAGTTACTACAACAGATCGCCACAGCGAAATCGCTGTAAGCTTGACCTAAAATGTCGCTGAGTTTTCGAAGTCAAAGCAGTATTTCAAAAGAAGACAAGGCTTCCATTACAAAATTCAAATATGGTGCCTCAAGAGACAGGGGCTGTTGGGAAGCACAGATAATAAGGTGACTTGAAGACCTGTTCTGCTCCTTTTTAGGGTAGGTGCCTCTTGGTGAGGCCTTCTCTGTGAATAAGAACTCCACAGTGTCACCATAACTTGTTCAATAGCCTTTAGATATGCCTCGTTGTTGCTTTCTTTATGATAACTTCTGTATGCTTCTTTCCATTACACCCCAAGAAGCACCATATCTATTCCCTGGATTCACTCACCAGTGCCAGTAGCCAAATTATCTGGCTATCTTACCTGGTCACAGGACTCCGGAGAAAGCAGTGTAAGATGCCAACTGTTCCCTGGCTGAAGACACTGATTCAGCAGCTGATTAGTTACAAAGGGCGTGTTTTAGAGTTTTGCAGAAGGGGTACTCAATCACAGACATGACAGATTTCCTCTCTGCCTTATTCCAAGTGTGCTTCAGCCGACGCCAGCCAGTCAGCTCCTGAGGCACAGCCGGGAGCAGCAGTGTAAATTGTGTTTTTAACCTTGTAAAAACTGAAATTTTAATTTGTTTGAAAACTCACCCACTTGTCTGTAGCACGATTACTGTGCACAGGCATCCATTGCAGAGCAAAAACGAGCGCTGGGTAGGGCGAAATCGCCGGTCCCACCAGCTGGATCCCTCACGTTAGGACGGGGACACGCCCACTCGAGGCCACGCCCCCTTTTCGTCAAATTTCACTTAAATAGCGCGCTGAACCACAAGCACCCTGACAGCCAGTCAGCTCCTGAGGCACAGCCGGGAGCAGCAGTGTAAATTGTGTTTTTAACCTTGTAAAAACTGAAATTTTAATTTGTTTGAAAACTCACCCACTTGTCTGTAGCACGATTACTGTGCACAGGCATCCATTGCAGAGCAAAAACGAGCGCTGGGTAGGGCGAAATCGCCGGTCCCACCAGCTGGATCCCTCACGTTAGGACGGGGACACGCCCACTCGAGGCCACGCCCCCTTTTCGTCAAATTTCACTTAAATAGCGCGCTGAACCACAAGCACCCTGACAGCCAGTCAGCTCCTGAGGCACAGCCGGGAGCAGCAGTGTAAATTGTGTTTTTAACCTTGTAAAAACTGAAATTTTAATTTGTTTGAAAACTCACCCACTTGTCTGTAGCACGATTACTGTGCACAGGCATCCATTGCAGAGCAAAAACGAGCGCTGGGTAGGGCGAAATCGCCGGTCCCACCAGCTGGATCCCTCACGTTAGGACGGGGACACGCCCACTCGAGGCCACGCCCTCTTCACTGCCCCCTTGCCATAAACATGTGCATGTGCCGGAAGCGCAGCGGACGAGCGCAGCGGGCGCGACGGATGCGCGCCGAAGGCGCGCCAAAGGCAAGCCAAAGGCAAGCCCGTCTGCGCCCGTCCGCGTCCGACCGGGGCCAGGGGCGATACCCCCTGCAAGTTCAACCCAATGCCTGCAGACACCCATTCACTATTCCCGTAGTGAACTGCTAACTTATCAGAAAAACAACAGAGTTGCCGTAAGCCAACAATGCGCTCGCCTGACACCAGGCTCTACCCATGGACCCATTTCGTGCATGGCCTGTCACTGGTCTAGTATGGCTCCAGCCCAATTCAATAGTCATTCACCCCCCACGAATAATAATCTTGTACTAAACTGTTTATATTTTAATGCCAGATCTTTACCGGGACATGCTCTAGATATCTGGGAGCTATTAACATCCAAGTCACCGGACCTGGTTTTTGTAACAGAAACATGGTTGTCTGAATCCAATGCTCCTGATCTTGCGATTGCCATCCCCCCCAATTACAAAATCATCTCCAAAGACAGAGCCGGCAAAAAGAGAGGTGGCGGGGTTGCTGTTATATTCAGAGAGCACTTAACCTGCCTGGTCGAAACAACAACCGCCCAACCCGAACACGAAATCTTACCGTTCAAAATTCTCCTGGACGGCTATACCATGCTAGCAGGTGCAGTGGTTTACAACCCCCCAGGACATCAGACAAACATCGGGGCAAACCTATTAAAGCAACTCCTGCCAATATGTTTAAAACACAGAAACTACATGCTAGTCGGTGATTTTAACATTCATTTCGAAAAAACAGATGCCCCAGGATCTACTGAACTCAAATCAGATATGGAAATTCTTCAACTTAAACAGTGTATTGTGGGCCCCACGCACTCTGCGGGCCACACACTTGATCTTCTATTCACCAACATCACTTCCACCAGCATTAAAGAAATCAACCCACTGCCTTGGTCAGACCACTCTCTTATAGATTTTTCTCTCTCCCTTCCTGGGCGACCCCCTAAAACCAAATCCGTTCAACAGATATCCAAGCGAGCTTGGAGGTTGATTAACGAAACAAACTTTGATTCCAATTTCCCTAAAGACAAGGTCATATTTCCGGAGGACTCTTCTATTTGTCTGAACGCCGCCCTACTTGAGGAGGGCATTCTGCAAACACTGAATGCATTAGCCCCACTAAGAACAGCCAGAACCAAAACCATATCTGAGAAATGGTATACTCCCAACCTAAAAAGCCTAAAAAAAATCTGCCAAATAAAGGAACATCTATGGAGAAAGTCCAAAGACAGTGAAACCAGATTAAACTACGTCAACGCTCGGAAACAATACATCCGTGCCATAAAACAAGCAAAAAAGGACTACTTCACACAACGAATACAGGATAACTGCAACTCAACAAAAGAGTTATTCAAAATAGTCAAAGAACTAGGCAAACCCCCCAGTACGTCACAAACTCTAACCCCCTCCACAGAGGCCTGTGAACGTATTAGCACTTTCTTTTCGGACAAAATCAAAAAGATTTACTCCTCCTTCATCCCTCAAAACACTAATTTGTTTAACTTTTCCTTCACAAATGTCCCCCCATCAGAATCCCGTACAGACCTCCTAAACTCCTCAGACCTAGACACCGGGCCCAATCTCACCAGCTTCGAATTATTTTCAACCGAAGAGGTCCTGGCAGTACTGAACACAATTAAATCTGGATCCCCTTCAGATCCCTGCCCCCATTTTGTGTTTTCAAAAATTATATCCGCGCTTTGTCCCCTCATCAC
Source organism: Lissotriton helveticus (assembly GCF_964261635.1). Classification (NCBI taxonomy): domain Eukaryota; kingdom Metazoa; phylum Chordata; class Amphibia; order Caudata; family Salamandridae; genus Lissotriton; species Lissotriton helveticus. Next base: position 275,668,326 of record NC_136059.1, read on the forward strand.
CCAACTGTTCAATAAATCACTAACCACAGCCACCTTCCCACAAGCCTGGAAGCACGCCTCTGTCACTCCCTTACTAAAGAAAGCTGGAACCGACATCTTAAATCCCGAAAACTATAGACCAATATCACAGCTCCCTTTTCTCTCAAAAGCCCTGGAGAAACTGGTCAACATACAGCTGACTAAATACCTAGAGACCAACTCCCTCCTAGACCCGTCCCAAACAGGGTTTAGAGCCAATAACAGTACCGAAGCAGCGTTGCTGGCAGTGTCGGACGGTATCAGATCCACCGCCGACCAGGGTGGGGCGGTGGCACTGATATTGCTCGACCTGTCAGCGGCGTTTGATACGGTCTCCCACGAACACCTGCTTCATATACTTCGAAGCAAGGGAGTACAGTCCAAAGCCTTGGGCTGGCTCCACTCCTTCTTATCCAACCGTACCCAAGCTGTACACATGGGACAGTATCACTCTAAACCAAGCACCATCGGCTGTGGGGTACCACAGGGTGCCTCTTTGAGCCCCACCCTCTTCAATGTCTATGTTTCATCTTTAGCCGACATTGGGAGGAAGTGGGGCATTGGAGTCTGCTCATACGCTGACGACACACAGCTGGTGGTGACTATGGATGAAGGCCCTGAGGTCATCAAATCCAAACTACACAACTGTCTAGGAGAAATGGCCCACTGGATGCACAAGCATTCCCTGAAGCTGAATGCCGGGAAATCAGAGATCCTACTATTTGGGGGAGCAAAACATGTATGGGATGCCACATGGTGGCCCCCTTCACTGGGAACGGCCCCCTCTCCCAGTCAACAGGCCAGGAACCTGGGAATCATTATGGACGATACTCTTTCCATGAAAGATCATGTCAGATCACTCTGCGGGAAAAGTTTTGCCATACTCAAACTCCTTGCTAAAATATTCCCTTGGCTACCCTTGGACTGCAGACGGTCCGTTACGCAGGCACTACTGGTCAGTCGCCTGGATTATGGTAATGCACTTTTCAATGGGATGAACGACCATCTATTCTCACGTCTGCAGATTGTGCAAAACCAGGCGGCTAAACTTATTCTTAACAAAAGTAAGCGCGACTCAGCATCAGAGTGCCTAAATAAACTCCACTGGCTCCCAATGCGTCAGAGGGCTGCCTTCAAGCTACTCAGTCATGCTCACAAGACCCTACATGGAACTGGCCCTTCGATACTGCAAGGAAGGATCGAATTTTACAAACCTAACAGAAATCTGCGATCTTGCCAATCTGCATTGGCAAAGCCTAAACGCATCCATAAGGTCAGAACAGGTGGACGTTCCTTTTCCCACCTAGCAGCCAAGAGATGGAACGAGCTCCCCCCCAAGCTAAGACACACCTCCAACTATCTTCAGTTCAGAAGGAATCTCAAAACGTATCTCTATACTAAACCATAAATCCCAGCTGTCACCCTAGCAGCTTCTCTGGCTCTTAGCGCCGTGATATCCTTCGGGATGATTGATGCGCTCTATAAAAACCACAAAATAAATAAAATAAATAAATAAATAAAATAAGATGAATGGAATATTGTCAAGTTTATGACGGAGTCACTCATCCTCCAAACTGTAAATCAGGCCCTAAGACATCTGTCAGTGTCATTTAACAATGAAGTATACAAAATGAATGGAATGCTGGAATTAATGTCAGCCACTGGTAATTACTCAGCGTCGCACCTCAGTTTGGACCCAGCCATATGTAAATCAGTCTTGACCCTGCTCCATTGGGAGCAGTTAAGTCTGAACTGCCAGATCAGGTTCTCCTTGAACAGAAGTAACCCAGGACTTGTTTCAGCCAGGTATAGCTGGGTTCCAGTGACAAAGTATGCATGGATCCTTGCTTGACATACCCCCCACTTTGGGTAACATAATAAAGTACACAAAAAAGTGATGTGTGGAATGCTTTTTTAATTTCAGCCAATCAGGATGACGCCGGTTATTCTACGTTATCCCATGGCACTATGCAGTATATATGTGCGATCATATGACTTGCACTCCTGGTTTGCTTCAATTGAACTAAATAGACTTTCACACATTTTATCAAAAATTTGTAGGTTAGAGGCTCAGGATTGAGAAAGTGTACATACTGATGTGAAGTGAGATTGTCGGCCCTTACTCACAAAACTACTCCTCCTATGCCACTTAACACAACTAACATCTTTCCATGTCACTTTGCTAAACCTCTGGCATATAGCTAGAGCCACTTGTGATACTACTCAGCTTTTTGACACTAATTAGTACTGGTATCACACAGTAACTCTTACGATGTTCTGACTAGCTGCCCATCCAATCAACACCACCGTTTCACCACACCAGTCAGCAACATATTTGTGCAACAACTTAAGTTTTTACCAAACCCAAACCCACCTACATCTCTGAAGTTACTAGGCTTCACTTGCACACATCACTAGATTAACATTTGTGCACTCACGACACTGCTTACTCTCACCATTTAAATCATCATACCGTCTACATAGATTCACAATCCATTTGTTACAGTGTCCATACCATTTGTTTACTATGCTCTGTCCATCCTAGTTTAGAACCTAAGTGCCATGCTTTCTATTTGCAGAAAACACCAGTACCACAACTTGGCTTCAGGCAGGAGCACTTAATTCCCACATTCACATCTGCTATTTTCGAAGCTAATTGCTTACATAATTTACAAAATGCTCATCTCACCCCTTCACTCTAACACCATAACACAGCACCATTGAGTCACTTTCAGTACTACACAGCAACATCAGCAAAAATGGATAACTCGCTCACAAAACAAGTTATTTACACCATTTACTCCCATCATCCCATTACACCAGTGAAGACACTAAACAAACATGATGGAATGTCACTTGCCTCCATCACTCGTTCACTGACACTTCACAACACACATTCAGCTGTTTGCAATGCCAGTCATCCCTTCAAAATACCAGTAAGACACACTTTCAGCACGACCTACTGTACCAGTTACTCATTTCACTCTCTAGTACTCAGGAAGCTGCAACAGTACTTACTATTGGCATTTACCACTCACACTATCACACAAGTACATGCTAACTTGTCCACACAACTACCTACCTCTATCTTGTCCGCACAACTACCTACCACTACCTTCACCACCATACTCTGGTATTTGTATCACTTGACCATTCACAAAACCACTTTCACTACATGCATGTTCAGTAGCCATTAACCTCTGGTGCTTTATGACTAAGGGGCCGATTCCGATTCCGGTCGGAAGGGCTCCAAACCATGTTCGGAGCCCTTCCGACCACATCGGAATGTGCTGGCCGGAATACTTTCCGACCAAGCCATTCTGAGGGGCTCGGTCGGAATGGAATCTGACTCGGATTTCCGGATGGCTTATGACGGGCTCGGAGAGCCCGTCTGCCATCCGGAAATTCTTCAGTACTCCCCCGGTCGCCTCTTTACGACCGAGGGAGTACAATGGCAGTTTTTCACTGCCTTTTTGTGCCGGTGTTTCCGGAATGAAAAGTCAGTAGGAAACTGTCTCTGGGGGCCCCCAGCAGGGCCCCCATGGGTGCGAGGCTGCCAAATGCTGGCCTGAGGGCACCTATAGTGCCCCTCTGTTGATCCCTGCACCCGGTGGCAGGCACCTTGGGGTGCCGGCCACAGGGTGCAGGAATGAACTGCACCCCTGCTGTACACAATGCAGGCATGCATTCCACCCGGAATGCATGCTTCCATTGTGAAGCATACGAATGCAACCGAACAGAGTTCGGTTGCATTGTACTTGCAGGGCCGTAACCGATAACAGCAGGTTGGTCAGTTATGGCTCCTGACCAATGTCGGACTGACCTGAGTCCGTCCGGCATCGGAATCAGCCCCTTAGTCAGTACACCACTCCTCTCAAGAAATGTTGTTTACTTTTATTATCACTTGTTTACTACTTCAAAACATTTTACTCCTTGTAATCAAACCACTCTCCCTTCAGCTACATGCTTCATACTTTCTCAGCTATACGCAACACCAGTCATCTACACCTGCAACCATAGCCACAATCAAATTATTTTATTCATACCAGCAAGGATCTGCAGCCACTCGCTGTCCAACTTTATAACACCATTCAGCCATTTTAAAAATCACTCACCCATGCAATCAGTAAAATGAGCCATTCAGTCATGTCTCCCCCAAAGATAAGTGTAATCCTATTCTTCCTCACAGGGTGATCCAGCTGCTCCGAAATGTTCTTTCACATAACATATCCCAGCCTGCCATCACTCAGAACTCAGCCAACTGCAACACTCGTTCACTACTTCCCAAAAATAGCAGTCTACACCACTTTCCTAGGTCCTTCACAACACAACTCATAACACTTCAACACTATCCCATCCCCATATCCACTCACACCCCACTAGCAATATACATTGCAGATCGTTACAATAGTCCTTGCAACATTCTTGCAATCATTCAAAGCACACCTGCACTCACTACACATCCATATTCTTAACACAACCCAGTTGAACTAGTCATCTGCAGTCACTCACTGCTCTCACTCAGAACATCAATGGCCACAAAATAATGCTTGTCTTTACCCACATCTATCATGTAATCATTCCCAGCCTATTTTACTCAAGGTATAATTTACGCAAATCCAGTATCTCTTCATGCATTAGACCTCCCTGACAGTACCTCCTAAATCCACTCAAAATGCATCTGAGCCATATAAAACACTTTTTTATTCACTCACATGATTCATGGCCAATGTGATCATTTTATCAAGTCGTAGTCCATCACCTACTTATACAGCTCACAACCACAAAGACCAATGACTCACCACTGCTATTTTACACGGTCTGTTACAGCAGCCCTCGCATACATCATCACTGAACTACAGCACCCGCTTGACCACGCACAAGACCACTTGGAGGCTTAGGTACAGACAAGCAATCGCAACATACTTCTTGAGCAGTCTCTTACATGCACCATGACTCACTCAAGTCCAATCCTGCATTGATGGTAACAACCTCTACTCGTGCAGTCACTGTTTCACATCTGGCGTCAACAAAATTACTTGATTAGAGTGATAAATATCAATATGAAAGAATCAAGTTGAGACAGAATTAAGAGGAGTGAAGTATTATTAGTGCAATAGCTTAACACACCAGTGTTCAGTTGCAATAGTAAAAATGGGACTCATAGAAAATTTGAAAAGGAGTAATTGTGGAATTATATTGGAGTAACATGACCATATCCTGAAGTCCTTGCAGGTATTATTGGTGTTTTATTTTTATGTAGTGGTGATCTGCTCTGCTTCAAGCTAATAAAACTGAATTTCTCAACTTCCTGTGTAGGTCGAACAAAGTTTACCCATTACTACTCAAGATCATTACAGAAAAATACATCCCCATCTTAATATCGCCATTCAGTAATACAACCAGAACCCATCCTATGACAATACATCCCCATCATGAAGTCATTGTCAACTAGTACAGTTCCATTTTACAGTTATCCTGGGATCATCCTTACGTAATACATTCTCACTCTGAAGTCATCACAAAGATCATTCTGTAATAATACAGCCCCATCCTGAAATATTCCTAGGATCATCGTGGAATAATCCAGCCTAATCCTGAAATCATCATGAGATCATCCTGCAGTAGTAGTAGATCATCACATGGTTTCCATAGAAGTAATCGAGAACTCTTCCTGGAATAATCCAGCCTAATCCTGCAATCATCCCAGGAACATTCTGCAGTAGCAAATGGTCATCCCATGTTTTTCACTGGAGTCATCAGGAACAAATCCTGGAGTAGTTCTCTGACTACTCTCTAGAGTAATCTCATTTGAATATTATGCCCCGTAGGCATACTTCAGGATGGCTTGGGATTACTTCAGCAGATAATTACAGGAATAGCCTGGCTGTAGTCATCAGATGGCTACAGAATGACTCAAGGATGATCTTCTCTTTTGACTTGGGATTACACAAGGTACATTTATTTTTGTAGGAACGAAGAGATTAACTGATGTGCATTGCAACACAGAATTCTGAAAGAAGCAGGCAAACTCTTCCTAATGTTCATGTTATAAGCATCCAGTGCTTAATTTGAATAATAAAAAGTGTTGGTGTCCGGAGGTTTGCTCTCAAACCCACTCCTGGCACTATTGAAGTTCGGCGTGCATAATCACTGGTGCTGGAACAATTTTCCGAGTGTGTGTACCACAATCAATGTGACATCACTGAATTTATGAGGATTGTGAAAAATCCATGCCTCACAGAAAGAGGAAGTGGTGCAAATGAGCTGTGCCCATTCGACAAGACAGCATACTGCGGCGCAGCAGGGCCATGCAGCAGAGTTACGGTTCGGCAAATGATAGTTTAATTCGTGCTGCCGCTGTCAAATTTAAAATCAATAGTGTGATTCTCATGAGGACTGGACCCACTCTCAACTCACAGGACCAAGACAGCCACGATGGAGCGCAGAGCAGACGAGCACATCACTCACAGACTGTGGAGGGGCGAGTACCTTTATTCATTGCCCTGGCCGCATTAAGTGATTACTTATTACTCTGGGGATGGGCGGGCCTCACACTTACCCGAGCTGGTCAACCCAAGCAAGACGTCAATAAAAAATTTCCCTGCACATCGCCTTGATGTAACAATTATCCTTGCAGAGTATAAGCGTCTCTCTGTAGCCAGTTGCAGGTCCTGACAGGGGAGAATCTCCAAGGTATCAGAGTGGTGCCAGAAGGAACATGTTTGTTGAGACCTTTCTCTGCAGTCTTTTTGCTCCCTGGGTCCTGCGTCAGATCGCTCCACACTCACTCAGGCTCACTTGGGTTATTGCCCAGAGACTGTCCCACTGAGCGCCGCCGCAACGAGCATTGCTGTACAAGTGTCTTAAATTATTTGATATTTACCTGCTGCATGCCTACACTTAGTTCAGCACGGAGGGCTTTCTGAGCTGCCTTTCGTGTCCTGCACTCTAGGAACTGTACAGCCAAGCAGTCTCTCTCTACTTCAGCAGTGACTTGCGTTAGTGTGCAATACTGTATGTAGTGAAGAGAGTCGGGAGGGTGGGTGTTGCGTAGCAGTCAACTAGCGCGGCATGCAATGTGCCTTATTATAGCACCATGGGCGGCACTCTGCGTCAAATAAAATAACGATCCATGGTAATCTGGTGGTATGGATCTGTTTTTGAAATCGCCACAGCTTATAAAACGGGCGCCCGAAATCGCCACAGCTCATGAAATGGGCAATCTCCAAGGTATCAGAGAGGTGCCAGAAGAACATGTTTGTTGAGACCCCTCTCTGCAGTCTTTTTGCTCCCTGGGTCCTGCGTCCGATAGCTCCACACTCACTCAGGCTCACTTGGGTTATTGCCCAGAGGCTGTCCCACTCAGCGCCGCCGCAACGAGCGTTGCTGTACAGGTGCCTTAAATTATTTGATATTTACCCGCTGCATGCCTATACTTATTTCAGCACGGAGGGCTTTCTTAGCTGCCTCCTGTATCCTGCACTTCAGGAACTGTGCAGCCAAACAGTCTCTCTCTGCTTCAGCAGTGACTTGCGTTAGTGCGCAATACTATATGTAGTGAAGAGAGTCGGGGTGAGTGTTGCGTAGCAGTCAACTAGAGTGGCATGCAATGTGCCTCATTATAGCACCATGTGCGGCACTCTGCATCAAATAAAACAACGATCCGTGGCAATGTGTTGGTATGCATCTGTTTTTTTAAATCGCCACAGCTTATGAAACGGGTGCCCAAAATCGCCACAGCACATGAAACGGGTGCCCTGGCAAAGTGTTGGTATGCCCAGTAAGCCCAAGTAGTCCCAAAACAAAAGTAACAAAGCACTACAGTGCAATAGAACTGTAGTTGGTTGGTGCTGCTTCTGATGAAAACGGAAGTGATGCATCGGACCAGCAACCAATAGGAAGGCGGGAAAATTGCAGCAACACTAAATAAGCCAATTGCAAGCGAGGCAACCAGCAGGCGGGATTCTCCATGATATAGGGATTACTAGATGTCTCGGAGAGACAGCGCATGCACGCTACCTAGCAAGACCTAAAGATGAGGGAAATATGGCAGTACTATGTTTGGTTGCATGCATTTATTGTTTTAGTTTTCTATTAAAGGCGAACTGAACTGGGGTAGAACCAAGCCTTACACTTAGCAAGGAGTGGACTTTGGTGGGGGTGTTAAGGGTGGCAAGACATTTCGAACTTGTGTACAATAGTAATAGTAGTGGCAAACGGGTGGGTTAGTGTTAGGTCAGAGGCTGTGAACTTGAAATGGGTTTTTCAATTGCTCATGAAGTGCGCTTTCAAGTTTCTGAGCCGTAGTGCAAGCCTGTGTGAAGGGATGTAATTTCCGTGCATAAAAGGGCCTTGTTTTTCAAATTTTAAGCAGTACATGCTGCTTGTAGTATTCTTACTTTCATTAAAAGCTGCTCCACTGGTGCCCTAAAGGGTCGGCAAATATATGTCATTTATATACCATTCAGATCATAATAACTGCACTTATACACGGATGCGTCTACTGAATACCAGGTGACTTTAACAAAGCCACCTGCACTGGAGATGAAACTGACCAGGGCTAGTGTTCCCGATTTAACACTTGGTACTGGTTTTGAATGTGCCTATGCTTGCAACTTATTCAATCCTGCTATTATCTCACATTTCCACAAGCATTATTATAGGGTTTCAGCCATGCATACGGCTGATTTCAGGAGTATAATTGTTTTGTTTTCACTGCGCCCTAAACCGTAGAACACGACACGTGAACATAGAGAGCATGAAATTCAGAATATAGATGTAAAACAGGTTAATACACAGCTGTATTTCAATTCCACTTTGGTGATGGGAGCTGGTGGGCTATTATCCTTTCTGATTTAGCTAGCTTTTGAACTCTCTTCCGTGATGGGGCAAGTGATGTGAGACCTTTTGTTACCTTACAGTACGCTTAGATCCCACCCACTACTTATCATTGCTTGGCTTCATCATTGCTCTCATTCGCTCGCTTTTAATTCATCAGCTTCCATAGGCTTTCCTTCCTCTTAATGTATTTGTTCCTCCCCTGGAACCAGGACGCATTACTGTGACCTTCCACTTCTGGCTTTTTAAAGTGCTACTTTTTTCTTCAAACTCTCTACAAGAGTATGTGTGTGTTTTTCAGCTGTCTCCCTCGTGTACTTCTACCCCTCAGTATTCCTCCCCATTCACTTCCCGCCCATTCTCCATTGTCTGCGTGGTCCGCAGTCCCTCATTCCCACCACCTGTTGTCTGTGTGCTTTCCTGCATCCCCCATCCACTCCTCTGTTGTCTCTGTGCTTCCCCAAGTCCCACCTGCCCAAGCTCTGTTGTCTGTGTGCTGGTCCCAACCCCTTTTGAACGTCCTCCATTGTCAGTGTGCTTCAGTGTGCTTTTTTTCTTTTTTGCTGTGTTTTATAGCGTGGACTGGACTGGAAGGTATTGGACCAACATACATGAGCAACAGTTACGTTACACAAGGATACATTAATTTCATTCCGCAGCCCACCCTCTGTTATCCATGTGCTTGCCCTATCCCCTCTCACCAACACACCCTTTGTTGTCTTCATGCTTGCTATAAACTCTGTTGCCTCTGCGCTTCCCCAACCCCTCTCGACTGTGCTCTTAAGTGAGTTGGGGGTCACAGCAACGGGAAGAAGGGCTTAGATTCCCCTCTGCACTTATCTTTCCACAACTTATGTCTGCTCATGGTAGTTGGTTCTTTCCCCTTACTATCCTTACTATGTTGACTTTAGTGTCTAGTTAAAATTACTCCATGCATGGACCCTCTAAATATCAAGCGTGTTTCCCTTCTTCGTCCTCTATTTGCTTACGTTTTCTCTTCTCATGTTTTTTTTGGGTTAAGATTTTCAGTGATATACACTTTATTGTAAAATCTCGCAGCCCTGAAAAAGTCACTGGGTGACGAAACACATGTTGGCTGTTTCTGAAGACAAGAACCTGTGAAATTTGAGTTACAGAAGAACACACGATCTCTTACATCTACAATAAAGTTGTTTGGACCTTGTACTACTTTAAGATACTGTTTGAGTGCTTAGGTGGCTGTCTATTTTCACTTTGGAAATCAATTTGATAACTTATGGGAGGTAGAAAGTGGTTAACTGCCAGCTCTCATTGAAGTTTTTCAAAATGGAAAGCTTTAAAAAAAAGTCTTGAATTATAGCTTTTTTTTAAGTTTGCAGTTTCAAATCCGAATAGAGGGATGTTAGTCTGCTATCCCTTTCAGGCCACCGTACCCTCCATTACAGCCAATAAAAGGGAGTCACAAATTGTGGCCTGTCTCATGCATAATAGTCAGGCATGTTACACTGAGACACCCCTGAGATTCTTTATTTTACAAACCAAAATGTTGATACATAAAATTGTTCTGAAAATAAATTGGTGGTATAAAAAGAGTTAGTGCACAATTTGCAACTGCTTTTTGCGACCAGTATGTTAGTACATCGGGCTCTAGATTTTCTCAATGAAAACATGTATCTAGCTATTAATTATACATAATCTTTAAATTATACTAATTTAAATGTGATTAGATTAGAGCGCATAGCATGCTAATAAATTACATGGAAAAACAAAACACACAAGATGATGGACGGAATGTTGCACATTGGCTAAACATTCACCCCCAGTCACGGATCTGGGTTTAGCCCATTGTTATTTTGCTCACCAAGCCACCCCAGTTCAGACATGGCCATATGCAAATCAGTCTTGACCCTGTGCCTCATGGGAACAGTCCAGCCGAACTGCCAACCCATTTCTTTCCTGGACCGGAATCAAGCATCCTAGGACCGGTTTCTAGCTATCAGCCATCTTCAGCAAGGATAGCTTGACTCCAGTGGCTTAGTGAGAATGGGACCCACGTCTGGGCATACCCTTCCCACATAGGGTGAACAGCAAAACACACAAGATGATGGACGGAATGTTGCACAATGGCAAAACATTCACCCACAGTCACAGATCTGGGTTTAATCCATGGCTATTTTGCTGACCAAGCCACCCCATTTCAGACATGGCCATATGCAAATCAGTCTTGAACCTGTGCCTCATAGGAACAGTCCAGACCGAACTGCCAAGCCATGTCTTCCCTGGACCGGAATCAAGCATCCTAGGACCGGTTTCTGGCTATCAGCCGTCCTCAGCAAGGATAGCTTGACTCCAGTAGCTTAGTGAGCATGGGACCCACATCTGGGCATACCCTTCCCACATAGGGTGAATAGCAAAACACACAAGATGATGGACGGAATGTTGCACAATGGCAAAAACATTCAACCCCAGTCACGGATCTGGGTTTAATCCATTGTTATTTTGCTCACCAAGCCACATGGAGGCATAGTAGTTGGTATTTTCACTCATATGCAGAAATCACCCAAATTCCTATTAAAGTCAGTGGTGATGTTATATAATAATTTCATCTTGTTAAGTGCATTTCCGGTGTTGAATTTTCTCTTGGGGCAGCCAATAAAACAACATGTAAGAGATAATAATTAGCTTTTCTAGTTGAATAATTTAAAACCGCAATATTATTTAGTGCTTGCATTAAATTAGTTTGAAATCCATGCCTCCCACAAAGACTTAAAAGTAAACAGATTGGAAACAATGACTGTGCAACGTTTGTTTATTTTTTGCATTGCTAAAAATAAAAAATAAAAAATTCGTGCTAAGCTCATTGATTGAAAATTTAGAGGAAGTTTCATCTTCCTGTACAGCACAATACCCAGCATTATTGATGTGATTCTGTGCCGTTTCTGCTAAAGTGTTTTGTTTGCACCGAATAAAGAAAGAAGACAGTGCAATGATTTAATATGCAAACCTAACCTTTATGGTTACATTTCACTGCCCTTAGATGACTTAAAGGTAAGGGCAGCAGTTAATTTAACCCAAGAACATCGGAAGCTCAGATCAGCTGTTCAAATAACTCCTGCACTTTCAAAAAGTGACGACCAAGTTTGCATAAAATAATGTCGCATTTGCATTAATTACCATAGAAATGACAGAAGATAGAGACAGAATGTGCAAGCCCGACAATGATGAGACAGGTACATAAACGAGATCGACACATACCCTGTGAAGGAAGTACAGGACGAAGGAAAGATGACTTATGTACTTTGAATTTTGGAACGATTCGAGCAAGTTGCATTTTTTAGTTTGAAATTACTAGCTCTTCGTGAGGGCAGTGGAGTGATAACACTATTTACATCATGAAAAGTCGTAAAAATATTGGACACAGCATTTCATACTATATCATACAGAGTCACAAAACCGTTATCTCAGTATTTTTATGAAGCACATCATTGTATTATTTGTTTAGATGACCATGTACAATTAAACACACTCTAAATTCAGGCATCTTCTTTGAGGATGAGTGGGAGAGGATGTGGCGTGAGGGAGAGGATGTGGTGCAGCGGCCAGAGCTGACAACAAGGGAGCTGGGGAATGGGGTTCGAGTTTCTACTTCTGCTTAACATCCTATGATTCTGGGCAAATCACTTAATGTCCCTGTATCCATGGACAGCGCCTCGATACCCTCACAGGCGCTATATAGGCGCTATATAAATCTACAAACAGACTGCCGTTGGCCAACAAAGGTTAGCGGAGGCTCCTCTGGCAGAGGACTGGCCCCACAGTTGAAGGATCTCATCTGACTGGAGCAGAGCTCTAAGCTTACCATGCACCACTGGTGTGGTGTCTTGACTCTAGGCTGAGGGAAATACCAAATGAGTGCCATGTTGTTTTTCCCTACATGGCATTTCAGTTTATTTTTCAAAAGCAATCTCCCAAAACATGCAACAGGTTCGGGTTGAGCACTCTGCACTTCCTCAGATGTTTAGAATCGTTATTGCAAAAACCATGAACATATTGTTTGAGAACATCCAAATTCGTTATAATAAATAAACATAAAGAGGCCTCATTTGTTCCTAGTTTGCTGGACTTAATCTATGAAAGCGTGCTAGTAGGTATCTCTCCCTGCTTCAAGGACACTACTATCCCTCTTAAGACGATAAGGGGTGACAGCAGTGTGGCTTTTTACGATAAATCTATAGGTTCTCTTTATGAATGTGGTAACTTCACTGTTATTAGCCACAGCAGCCTCTGTACCCTCTTTCAAAAATCTGTTGCCCCTTCCCACCTGGCCATTGCCCTAGGGCATTACCGTGGGCCCCTTCTGCTTTAATGCCACATTTTCCTTGAAAATGCACCATTTTAGACAAAACAAATTGAACTCTATTATCAGACATTAAACATTTGGTGAAACTTTCGATTTGGAACACACTTTCCAAAAATGTAATCACCTGACCTGTAGTAGGATTTTTCATAAAGGTATGGTTATATAACCATTCTGAAAAATGGTCAGGCGCAACATTTTAGAACCTTTTTTCTAATTCTTACAGATGAGAAGGACCTTAAATATCAATGGAAATTTTCTCCCAAGGGTTTTGTGGAATACTTTAAAGTGTAACTGGTTCACAAGATAGTTTTGAACGTTTGTCTGAAATCAAGCACACGGGACATGCATCAACAAACTTCTCAACTGTGACATCCATGCCTGGCCATCAATAATGTTGTTGAAGCACGTTCTTGGTACCAGAGATACCAGAATGCCTATAGTGAGTCAGATGTATCTGTTTGTGTCTAATTCCTATTAGGAGTACAAATAAATCATGTCTTAGCAATATGGTATTTTCCAAACTTACTTCATTAGACACTTGGGGAAATTCTGCAACCCAAAACCACATTACTGCTAGGTGGCCAACCCTTCATAACCATACTGCTTAACTTTCAATAATTGCTCATTTTCATCCGGCATTCTTGCCCACTCAGATTCACATATGTCACCTTCACATTTGTCCAAAATATCCACCACAGCAACCACACACTCATGTTGATCTAGCACAGGCTCCTTCTCCTCAACCTTTCGTGGTAATCTTGACAAACCTTCTGCTGTAATATTTCCCCCTAAAATATGCTGTAATTCAAGGTTGAATTTTTGAAGACTAGCAATCAGACTTACCAGCCTAGAAGATACTTTACCTGACCTCACACCCTCAATCATATACACTAACACATATGATTTTCCAAGCAAAACGATCTTCAGCTTTCTACAGCCTACACACAGGATAACACTTCTTGCTCAATTGTGCTATAATGTAGCTCGTCACTTGTTAGAGCTCTTGAAATAATAGAGACCACTCTCTCTGCCATTAACCACCTGACTAAACACTGCTCCGATCCCAATGACCTATCATTAACTATCACATAAAATGTCCCATTTGCATCAAATGTGATAAGCGCTGAACCCTTAGCAATTAAAGCTTTGACCTTCTCTAAAGCAGCATCCTGTTTCGTTGGCCATGCAAACGGCACCCCTTTCTTCAAAAGTTCTAGTATTGGTTCCACAAAAATTGTATACTGTGGAACAAATCTTGCGTAGTACTGTCCTAGTCTTAACAAAGATCTCAATGAATCTTTGTCAAAGGGCTTAACAGCATTATTAATAGCACTTACAAAATTTGCCTTAGGAAGAATGCCCTCACTTGGTATCCTATTTCCTAAATAATCATTTCATTTCACTATGGAGGAGTGTGGCTCAATGGTCAGAGCGGCAGACCCTGATGCAGAGTTCTGGCCAGGGACCCGTGTTCGATTCCCGCCTCGGCGGGGTCTCGGGCTCAATTTCCTCGGACCTGTTAATTCTCGCCTCAGTGCCTATTCTAATCACAGGCCCCGCGCTGCAACTCTGGGCAATAGCTTGCTTAGCCTCCACAACAGCGCTAACTATGCCTGGCTTCACCCTGGGGGTGCCCAGGAGTGGACACTTCACAGGGAAAGCCAGGAGGGATTCCACATGGTATGAGTATCAGCGCCAGGAAGCCGAATAGGTGACACCGCATGGTGACCGTCTGGTGACAGTGCGCTCTATAAGTACCTTTACATTTACTATAAATTTGCATTTATCCTTACTCACAGTCATTCCTCCACCTGCCAATGTACTAAGCACACACTCCAACAATCTATTATGCTCTTCATTCATGTCAGTGAAAATAAAATTGTCACCCGGAAGGTTTGCACCCCCCTTATGTTCTGGAACAATGTGTCTATGAACTTTTGGGAAACACTGGCTGCTGAGGCCAATCCAAATGGCAACCTTAAAAACCTATATACCTTAAAAAGAGTAACAACATCCGTAAGATATTTATATTTCTCCTTCAAGGATACCTGGTGATATGCTGACTTGAGATCAATAATAGAAAAATACTTATCCCCATTGACTGCCACAAGCAACTGCTGAATTCTTGGCAGTGGGTGTCTGCCCTACACAATATTTTTGTTTACTGATGTCAAGTTTACACATAGACGTAAATCTCCATTTCTTTTTTTAAAGTTATCAAAATACCCAAAATCCATTCCAAACTGTCAGCCGGTTCAATGATACCTTCTGCACATAAATTATCCTGGTGTTGTCTGATCTGAGCGCGAATTCCTTACTGTATCATACACACTTTGTGCTGCACAGTAACTGGCCCTGTCTTAAATTTAATACAATGTGTGCAACCTTTCACTTGTCCAACCTTATCATCAAACACTGCACCATACTTTCAATCACCTTCTCTACATTAGAATGCTGACCTTCCACATGGTTCAGTGCAATATCCCTTAAAATTATGGGACCATCAGTACCTGGACATAACATCACCCCAGGGTTTCCTAAATCATACTACCCGACAATATCCTTTCCATTGACTGCCATATATATTTTCAAATACATTTGTCACCCCTGAAATTCCAGTTTGTCCTTAAAATAGCCTAATATATCAATTTCAAAGTTGCCAAATTCTTCAGGATTCACACTCAACTTTACATTGCATCACTTATTTTTACATTTATCTTCAAAAAGTATGGTGAATGGGGAACACATATCAGCCATAACATCTAAGCCACAGTTCCCTATGTGTACCTCTCCCAGTGGTGCTTTAAAACACGTTTTAATTGCATTAACATTGAAATCCTTAAGTTCAACATATAACATAAGAATCATTGTAATGATGATTCGTAGGCAGGAATATAGGAATAGCTTTAATAAGAGATAAGCACAAGCTATACAGTTGAGTGCCAGGAAGCAGCTTAATCCAATGACAGCTCCAGCATAACTGCCTCACACATAGGAATGATGCACATACCACATTCTAACCATGACTTCATGCATTCTACAAAACATAGCCCGAGTCTTAAAGGTACATTTAAAATAGAACAACATAACACATCCCCCCCCCTTAATCAAGAGAACAACACTAAAAAAAAACCAAAGGAAAATAATAATAAAAAAAAAACAACCACAAAAAGATTCATTAAGTAACATAGTCCTTAAGCCATGAAGGTAAAACACAAGTTCTTTTCCCATGCTCCCTTCCCACAGCAATGGAATCACCAATGCCACAGTTAGAATCCGAAAAAACATCACTACCAGCAACCCTTCCTCCCTTCTCACAAACAGTCGAATTGACAACAGAAGAGTCCTCCTCGACTCTATTACTGTTACTTCCAACATCAGCCAACTGGGATTGTAAACAACTATTTCCGAAATGATCTTCAATCCATTCATAACCACTCTGTCTACAACCCTCCTCAGCACATTCCACATTGTCCTGTTCAGGATTAATAGCAATACTTTTCATGTTCCATACTTTCCCATCACTCAGCCTTACCGCATTCCTCAAAACTTCCATAATTTGTTTTGGCGGATCAAAACAACTCTCACCCTTAGGTACTTTCCAAGGTTTTCTCACACGCACCCAATCCCCAACAGCAATTTGTATATCTTTAGTGCCATAACGATCATCATAAATTTTTTTACTCTTAGCATGGAGCATTTCCAGGTCCCTCTTAACTTTAGTAGGAGACCATTGAGTTACTTTCCCTTCCACTAACCAACCCGGGTTAACTTTGCTTCTTGGCAATCTTCCTCTCATCATAACAAATGGAGAAAGACCAACGCCAGTCTGTGAAGTTGTTCTGTAAGACCACACTGCTTTCTGCACCTGAACTTTCCAATCCATTCCTTTGTTGACAGCTGCCTGAATCACCCCCTTGATCACTCTATTAAACCTCTCAACAGTGCCATTACCGCTAGGATTGTATAAAGCAGAAGTTTTATGCTTTACCCCACACTTTTGAAAATAATCCTTAGCCATGTGTGACAGAAACTGTACACCATTGTCTGTGAGAATACAATTTGGCAGACCTTCCATAATAAAAATCTTATCTAAAAATTTTAAAACTGAAAGAGTGTCTGCTTTATCTACAAATCTCACAATAGGCCATTTTGTAAATAAATCTATAGCAACTAAACCAAATTCATTCATGGCACCCATAGGTCCGATAATATCAACAGCAATGGTATCCCATGGAAGATCAGGAATCAATCCTTCACTCATGCTTAGTTTTAAAGTTCTGAGAGTCTTATCTGCAGAACTACACACTTTACAATTCCTAACAAATTTTTCTGTATCTCTATCCACTCCAGGCCACCAAAACATGTTCTTAAGCACTACTTTGTTCCTTCCAATACCAAAATGTCCTTCATGACATAACTCCACAATCTTTTGTCTTAAGGAGGTAGGGGGAATAACTCTATCACCTCTCAACAGTATGTGTTTCTCAAGAGACAACTCCATCCTGACTTCCCAAAAGGCTTTCAAACTATCTTCAATTAAACATATCTTAGGCCACCCTTTACAGATATACTCTAGAATCTTCTTAAGTTCCACATCCTTCTCTTGTTCCACCAACCACTCTTGATTACTAATAGCAGGTGCTCCTGAATCATGCACCAGAGCCACACTAAAAGCGCCCCATGGGTCATCTACACACTCTTCAAGTGGGGAAGGCAACCTAGACAAACAGTCCGCAACAAGATTGTCCCTTCCTGGTAAGTAAACCATCTTATATATATATTCTTTCATGCGCATGGATAACCTAGCCATTCTCGCTGAAGCTCCAGAAATTCCATCAGACGACAAAATCTTCACCAATGGTCGGTGATCTGTGCGAATGACTACAGGCTTGCCCCAAACAAAAGCTCTGAAGTGTTCCAACGCCCACGCACACGCTAATGCTTCCCTCTCAATGATAGGGTACCTCACTTCCGCAGGTGAAAGTCCTCTGGAAGCAAATAAAATTATCTTTTCTCTTCCATTCCTATCCTTTTGCGATAACACCGCCCCCAGACCCTTATCACTAGCATCAGTTGTCAACAAACACTCTGTATTAGGATCAAAACTCGCCAGGGCATTGACATTTTGTAAATCATCTTTGATCCTATCAAATTCTTCCTGACAATTCTTTGTCCAATCAAACTTCACATTCTTTTTGAGTAAATTCCTTATGTTAAATGTCTTAGATGCAAAATTGCTTACAAATTTCGCACAATATTCAGCCATCCCAAGAAACGCCCTCACCTCTTCTTTAGTACAAGGTGCTCCTGAATTCACAATATTTACAATCAACTCTGGCTTAGGTCTAACCCCTTCCACACTAATGATGTGACCCAAATAAGACACATTCCTTTGACTAAACTTACATTTTGATAACTCAACCGTTAGCCCAGCCTCCTCCAACACTTTTAGAACCTGTCTCAACTTACCATCATGTTCCACCTGGTTCTTAGCAGCAATTAAAATATCATCCTGGAAAAATGAGATCATTTCCATGTCTCCTAATAACCTATACATCAGTTGCTGGAAGACAGCAGCAGCTGACGCCAGCCCGAACGGCATGCGTTTGAACTGATAGCAACCGAACGGCGTGATGAAAGCCGTAAGACATCTCGACTCCGGTTCTAACTCCACCTGATGGCATGCAGCCGAAAGGTCTATAGTTGAGAACCATGAAGCACCCTTTAACAAGGAAACCATTTCATTAATCTTCCGTAATGGAAATTTCTCCACAACTATGTTATTATTAAGATGGCGTAAGTCTATGCATAGCCGGATCTTGCCATTAGGTTTACGTGCAACGACAATAGGACTAATCCACTCTGACGCCTCCACCTCTTCTATGATCCCCATTGCTAACAGACCCTGTAACTTTTTTTTTACTTCATCCCTGATTAACATTGGAATGGGTCTTACCTTATGAACCTTAGGTACTGCCCCAGCCTTAAGTTGAATCTTATGCTCAAAACCCTGCAATTTCCCCAAAACTTCACCAAACACTCCTGGAAATTCTTTGCACAAAACATCACACAATTTACTCTGATCATCCACAACCAACACCTTTTCCTCACTATTAGGGTCTAGGATGATGTTCAAATTTTTCTGATCAAACCACCCCAATACTGATGGTCCAACCTTAGACACATATAATTTTACTCTTGTGCTCCTCCCCTTGAATACGAAGGTAAGCCATCTGTAACCTAGCATCTCAATCCTCTTGCCTGTATACCCAACCGGATTAATATCAGACACATACAATTGATCTCAAATTTTCCCCACAAAACTCTTCTTCCAAACATCCTCATTGACTATAGTGTAGGGAGATCCAGAGTCTGCATATACCTCCACTACCACACCGCCTAAAGAAATATTACATAAAGGTTTGCCCTGTAATGACTCTTCTGATATATTAATTACGTAATTGCCCCTCACATTCTTAACACACTCAGTTTCTTCTTCAACCTGTTCATTTTCATCCTCATCCTGATGAAAAAGGGTTCAGGCAGATCAGGTCGTTTTACCCCTTTTCTAGGTTTGCCCGGCGTTAGCCGCTTCTCACCCAACTCACGATTACCAAATGAAGAGGCAGGCGCTGGAGACTGGAAGGCAGGAAACAGGAGTTTATTTCCGACGGAACAGAACACGTCAAATCAGACAACAGGGTATCTTCTCGAGGTGCTCTCTCGACATCTCTGAGGCCTGGCCTCTTATACACTGGTTTATTACTTTATTACATGCAACACATTCTTGGTAATGCTTTGAAGTACGGAAAAGGCGTCTTTGGAATACCGGTTCAGGCCCGTTCCCACACATATCTACAGTAGGAGTCCCCACCCCAATCTCAGCATGATGGCTATCGCGCAGCTGGACATTCCGCTGGGAACAGGAATACGGGCGATCGATCGGATCTAGGGGTGTGAGGGCATTGATTAATCCCCGCTCCTTTGATGTGAGGCGAGGTCCTACTGTAGGGGCAATAAACCGCATCTGTTGGGCTAAGTGATGGCCTGGGGTCGGGCCGGACAATCGGGCAAGGAGGAAGAGATTATCAAAGGGCCCGTTTTATGGATGAGATGAAAGAGTGTGGGGGTTTCGGCACGGGATGTGGCTCGGAGGCAGGGTCGCGCTGGAGGTGCGTTATGGCCCAGGCAGGAGAGATCGGGGGCTGTCCGAGCGCGGGGGATGCTTAAGAGGTGAGAGGGTGAGGGGGGGAAGACGCGCTGGCTATCGACAGTGGGCAGGGAGATCATGGCATTCA
The DNA here is from genome assembly GCF_964261635.1 of Lissotriton helveticus. Classification (NCBI taxonomy): domain Eukaryota; kingdom Metazoa; phylum Chordata; class Amphibia; order Caudata; family Salamandridae; genus Lissotriton; species Lissotriton helveticus. Next base: position 275,688,825 of record NC_136059.1, read on the forward strand.
AAATGGCTGCTGCTTACGTGCACGCATGGATCTGAAAAGAGACAAGATGGCGCCGATAATGTTTACGCCACGATCTAGATTTTAACAGTCCTCCCTTTTCAACATATCTAGCCAGCTTGTTAATTTACGTCAATCCCCATTATATTTCTTATTTCGAGGTCATACAATGCTTTCATGTGTTCAGTTTTGAAGTCCGAAGTCTTAGGGCACATGCAGTTAGCAATGAGCGAACACAAAGGTGGCAAACATTGAATACCTAGGCAACACCCACACAGTATCACGACCGGTATCAATATAAATGTGAACAACCTCCATCCCCAGTCCTTCAAAGTGCCCCAAAACCAGCTTCCAAGCGACCATCCTTCCTGTTCCTGGTGAACCTCTGAGGAAAGTCTGTGGAGGTGTTCGATTGCTTTGTAGACTGAGGGCGAGTTATCTGGCACGTAGATGCAACAGCTGGATCCAATGATGCGGCATGCTCCTCCACGGTCAGCTATAACTACATCTAGAACAAGGCGGTTCTGAAGAGCCACCAGGCGGACTGCCTGAAGCTCGGCCGTATTGTTAGTGAGGATGCCAGCCGTGATGTTCATGGTCGTTTCTACTGCCTGGGTCAGGTGTCGGATGGCGCGGCTGTTTGCCATTGGGCCCCACAGAGGAACAAGTCCCTTCACTGCATCCAGGAACTGTGCTCCAGTGGAGTCGGCTTGTTCAATGTCTCTTGCGCGCTTCTGCCGGTGATGGTTGGCTGGGGCCACGTACGTTGGAGGGAGAATGAAGGCGATGTAGCAGGTACCCCCCCAACTTTTTTGAAGCCAAGTGTAAGCTTTGGTGCCACAAACAAAGTACATATTCGGAGAAGCAACAGAGGAGGGGGGATCGATGGAGTCCAATGTTCTGGTGATGTGGCAAGAACTGTGACCCACCAGCTGTGTTCCCAAGCCTTCGAGGCACACGAGGCCCGTGACATTGATAACAGACAGAGCCACCGTCAGAGTGGCAGCAGTTCGTTTCCGTAGGTAAGAGAAGGTGGGTCTGGCTGGATTATGGAACACCTGCATTTTGACTAGTTCCTTGACAGGGATGTCCATCTGGAAGGAGGAGCCAGAGGTCAAAGGACAAAAGAGAGCAGAAGTCCTTCCGGTTTTGTTCAGCCAGAACCCGTGGTAGAAGTGTGACACTGTTTGACCAGAAGTGGCGTTGTCCTTGTAGCTCTCTTGCAAGAGGATCAACCAGGCAAGGCAAGAACCGTGAACTGAGAAAGGGGAAGGGATGAAAGGGATGGAGTGTCCGGTGGCATGCGGGAGCAACCCGCAGATCCAGCAGTTTGTGGCGTTGGCGGCAAGGTTGTGTTGGTGCAACAGTTGCACGAAGGAATTGTTCCAGAACTCCTTACGCCTTTCTCGGAGCTGAGGCGAAAGGGAGATCAGGTGATGTTCTTTCATAGTGGTTGGCTGTGCAGTGGTCAGCAATATCTGATGAGCGGGTGCGCTCTCTTCCATGATCCAGAAGGAAGTCATGAGGAGGAGGCAAAAGAGAAGGACAATGAAAAGGGCAATTGTCTTCGATTTGTGTATACTGTCAGTCTTTGGGTTTCGATAACGGGTATTTCCTGTTGCTTCCATCATCTTCTTATCTGGCGCTTCCATCATCTTCGAGGTGCTCGGTAGTGGGCAGAACCGCAGACTTCGTTTAGCCTCTCTTCGGGTAACCCTTGGTTGTGTTTAGGCTACCGTTCTGAGATTCAACTTAGTCTGTGGTCTACTTAGCCGAAGCTCCCTCCTTTCGACGCAGGAAATACCCTTCCCTGGATGGCACAGTGGGATCAGAGAATTTTGCAAGTTCGAGTGCCTCGGTATCAGGATAACAGTTCAATGATGGCAGGTCTTTGTTCAGCAGTTCTTCTTGGGTGCTGACGTTTTCTGTCCTGGTCAGGGTCGAGGAGACCTTCTTACAGTGGTGTGCGTGCAGCCAGTGTCGCTTCCCCTCCACTCGAAGAGCCGTTCGGGTGGTGATCAGTACTTGCCAGGGGCCCGTCCACCGGGGTTCCAGACTCTTCGTCCGTTGGAAATTCGGGATCAGCACATAATCTCCCGGTTGGATATCGTGACCCGGACCCCTGGAAGCATCGGGGATAGCCTGCTGCACCTGCTGATGAATGACAGACAATGTTTTAGTCAATTTGCACAAGTAATCACACAGTAGGACGTCTGGGACGTCGTGAATGGAGGTCGGTTTAGGGGCAGTCCAGAGATTCATTGGTCGCCCAAATACAACCTCGTAGGGGGTCAAATGGTGCTTAGTGGGAGTGGAGCGCATCGATAGCAATGCCAGTGGGAGGGCATCTGGCCATTTAAGTCCTGTGGTGGCCACTATCTTCGACAGCTTTAGTTTCAGTGTGGCGTTGTGTCGCTCAACTAAGCCCGCTCAACTAAGCCAGCAGATTGGGGGTGAAAGACTGCATGAAACCTCTGTTTTACCCCCAGCCCTTTCAAGATTAGTTGGATAACTTCAGCTATGAAGTGGGGGACGTTGTCGCTCCATAGAGTTCGACAAAGGCCGTAGCGAGGGAAAAACTCTTTCAGTAGTACTTTGGCAGTGGTCATGGCAGTGTTATCACGGGTTGGATAGGCTTCTACCCATTTGCTGAAGGCACACACAATGACTAATGCATACTTCAGGTTTTGGCATCTTTCTAGTTGGATGTAGTCCATCTGGAGGATCTCAAAGGGATAGCGTCAGTCCATTTTTCTGCTTGTGACCTGGTCACATACATGCGTGTCGTTGTCCTATTCTCAGCTGTGGTTCGGGCAGTGATGTCGGCCAGCGCGTTTCCCTGTCCGACTAAGTCTGTCACCTTCTTGTGTGCCTGACATTTGATTACCGCTAATCGTTTGGGGAGGAGAACTGCTTCAATCAGGGCGGAGACTAAATCTCCGTGGAGGATGGGCGTGCCGTGGGACGTCAAGAATCCCCTTTCCCTCCATAAAAGTCCAAAATGGTGAACCACTCCGAAGGCGTACTGGCTGTCCGTGTAAATGTTTGCAGTAGTCCCTGTCGCTATAATACATGCTCGTGTGAGGGCAATCAGTTCTGCCGCCTGTGCGGATCGCAGCGTGATGCGGGCGGTTTCAACTACGGTTTGGGCTGTGGTAACTGCATAGGCAGCTGAGGTGGTGCCGTCGGGGAGTTTTATGCAAGAACCGTCTACCCACAGCTCTCCGTCAGGGTCTGTGAAGGCGGTGTCCCGGAGGTGAACTCTACTCCTAGTCTGTTCGTCTGTGAGGGTCACACAGTCATGTATAGGGGGGACATTCAGGTCGCTTTCGGGCAGAGGCAACAAGGTGGCTGGGTTCAGTGTGGAGCATCTTTTCAGCGTAATGTGGGGTGCAAGCAGGGTTAGTTCGTATCCGGTCAGTCGTGCGCTAGTCAGGTGTTGCGTCTTAGTCTGGTTTAGGAGGGTGTCAACAGCATGGGGCACTAATACCGTGAGGGAATTCGAGAGTACGATCCCCTCACTTTGTCGGATAGAGACAGCGGCGGCAGCTACGGCTCGAAGGCAGGCAGGCAAGGCTCTCGCTACGGGGTCAAGGGTGGCAGAGAAATAGGCACTTGGTCGTTGCTTGGGGCCAATGGTTTGAGTCAGGACAGACAAAGCGCACCCCTCCCTTTCGTGAGTGTAGAGAGAGAAGGGCTTTGTGTAATCGGGGGTTCCTAGGACCGGTGCAGAACAAAGGGCGTCTCGAAGTTCTTTGAAGGACGATTGGCATTCGGGGGTCCAAGGGAGTGGGAAGGGGACATCCTTGGCTAGTAGGGAAAGTAGTGGCTTTACAATAAGGCTGAAATTTGGCAACCACTGCCGGCAGAAGGAGGTGAGGCCTCCCAGGGAGCGGACTTGTTTCTGGGTCTTTGGGACAGGGGTGTCTAGAATGGCCTGAATTCGATCGGGTGTAAGTTTTCTCCCGTCTTTGGACAAGAGGTGGCCTAGGTAGGTGACCTGGGGTTGGCAGAATTGCAAGTTTTTCTTGAAGACCTTGTGGCCATTTTCCGCAAGGAAGTGCAAGAGTTGGATGGTGGCTGTGACCGCAAGTGGAGTGGTGTCGGCCGCCAAAAGGATGTCATCGACGTACTGTACCAACACCACTCCCTCCGGTAGCTGAACGGCGTCCAGCTGCCTCTTGAGGGCCTGGCTATAGATGCTGGGGCTTTCTGTGTAACCTTGGGGAGCTCTACAAAATCTATATGAGCGGGATTTTAACGTGAAGCCGAAAAGGTAGCGGCTGTCCGGGTGGATGGGGATGGAGAAGAAAGCGTTTTTGAGGTCTATTACAGTGAAGGTGGTGGCTGTGGAAGGAATCAGGGTCAGAATGGTGGCGATATCTGAGACCACGGGGTACTGAGGTACAACTACCTTGTTGACCTCTCGAAGGTCGATGATGAAGCGGTACGCTTTCTCATCTCCCTCGCCCTGCTTCTTCACGATGGGTAGGATAGGGCTGTTGCAAATATTGCTGACTACGTCCTCTACCACTCCTGCCTCTACCAGGGACTGGATTATCATTACCTATGCCTTCTCACCTTCGGGCGATATCCGATGCTGTGGGAGTTTTGGGAGTATCGCATCTTGGCGGACAGTTATGTGCACGGGGTCGATCATCATTCGTCCTACATCAGCGTCAGTTTTAGCCCATAGATACAGAGGTAGAGAGTAACCCTGGGCGAAGAACTACGCTCCGTTCGCGGAGCTTGCGGAGTTTTGGCAACTCCGCGTTCTACGGAGAACTCGAAGCTGTCGATTACTCCGCGATCCGGTGCGTAGCGTAGTTCTCGCGCGCTGAATAACATTATCGCGTGCGCCGGGGTAAGTTCGCGCGATATTTGACGCGATCACGCACTTTGGCAGTGCGAACGAGAAGATGAGTTCCCCAACATGTCTAACACACAGCTATCTCGAGCATGCAGGCAGCGCCCCGAACACGCGCACCGCGCTCCCGAAGACGAAAAACGGCGCGCGAACGGGTCTAGCAAGCTACTACGCATGTCCGCGGAGCTACGTGAAGGTCGCGGAGTGCAACTGCGTCTTCGCGTAGCTCCGCGGAGTGCGGCTCCGCGAACTACGCCCAGGGTTAGTAGAGAGTCAAGTAAGGATGCGTCAGTGTCAGAGATGGAGAGCATGTGTCGTGCATGATGAGGTCTGAGCAGAGTCGGGTTATCGTACAGAATGACTCGAACCCCGTCTTGTGAACACCTGATAGTAGCTCGGAAATGCTTCAGTAAGTCAAGTCCCATAATGGCATCGGGGGTGTTGGAGGAAAGCAGAAACGTCGTGTCAGTGGGGTTACTGTCCAAGTCGAAGGAAACCGGTGCGGATAAAGGGTTAGTGGAGGGCGTTCCATCAAAGCCTATTGATGTTATGTGTGAGCCAGACAAGGGTGCCCTTGGAATCAGTCGTTTAGATAACGCACTACGTGTCGCGCCAGTGTCTACCAGAAATGGAGACTTCGTACCTAGGACCTTAGCGGTGACGTAAGGACCTTGCTGGTCAACATAGAGCTCGACTGGATCCCTTCCTTGCCCTTGGCAGTCCTATGCAAAGTCGTGAGCGTTGTCGCAGTCAGACTGTTGGCACTGATTCTGTCGGGGGCGGTCAAATGTGTTCGGTCTGCCAGGTCTGTCATTGTTGGTGTCGTGGGTGTGCCCTCGTCCCTGCCTTCTAGTCCTGGGGCCATTTGCCATGTCCCTTGTCTCTTTATTTTTAATCATTTCCAGGAGGACCGGGCATTGAGACTTCCAATGGCCAAATCCTTTGCAAAACGCACACTGGTTCTCATCGAGGTCTGTTCGTGGAGCGCCGGGTGTGGGTGTGCGGTCTCTAGGGGGTGAATTTCTAGGGGCATTCGGCTGGTAGTTTCCTCTATACCGTTCCCTTCCTGTCGTCACTCCTTGCAATTGAGCAATCATCACTCGTTCTTTCAAGTCCTTTTTCTTTTTCTCAGTCGCCCTCTCGTTCTCGTTCTTTTGGTGTTCGTAATACTGAGCCATCTGAAGGATAGCTGCAGGTTTGGAGGCCCCCCAACTACTCTCGCTCGTCTGTAACTTTTGTGAGACCTCTTGCGATAGACCCTTTACGTAGTTTTGCACGAATAGGTGTTGTCCGGTTGCAGTGGTCATGTCTTGGCCACTGTAGTCGGAGAACACCGTCTCAAATCGGGAGAAGTATTCTGATACGTCTTCCTGGGGTTTCTGACGGCAAGCCGTGACTACCGACCAGTCTACCTTCTTCTCTGGGATCAATGTCTTTAGCTTCTGAACTATTTCGTCCGGGAGTTCCAGTATGTCTTTTACAGGTTTCTTTCCGGGCTCCCGCTGCCTATCTAGTTCACTGAGTTGATTCCAGGTATGTCCGAACAGATCTGTGTGGTCGGCTTTTCGGATTTACTTCCACACATCAGCCGGCAGACATAACCCGAAAAACAAGTCAATGTCCGCTAGAGTCATTATGGTTGAGCCCACGGCTGTACCTAGTTCGGTATAAAATGCTGTTGGGTTCTTTCTTAAATCGGGTAGGGTTTGCCTAAAAGTTAAAATATCTTGCCGATCCCATGGTTGATAAACCCAGTTGTACACAACCCTCCCCTTTGCATCTGCATGGTTGATATCGTCTCTCGTTCCCTGACCTCGTGGGGGAACCCAGTAGGGGGCGGCTTCTCTGATAGGCATCATAGTGTTGCCTACTTCTGATGAGGACCCAGTCGTTTCGGGAACTGTAATCTTAACTTCTGGTTTCTGTTCCGTGAGGTGGCGGAAAACCTCAAGCGTTTGCATGAAGAGGTCCGCCGCGTCACGCTCGGCCTCGTCTCCAATATCGACTTTTCTATATAACGCTGTCAGTTTAGCAGGACCCCGATTCTGATACCTATCCTCATATGCGTTCAGGGTGTGGTACCTAAACCGTAAAATGAAATGCCGTCTGTGGCTACCGGCATGTGAATTGTGCATATCCATCGTGTATTCTTCGCTCTCCTTCCGTTCTACCAGTGCTTTTACTATCTTGTCAATTCCCTCCCGCTCATCTTTGCTCAATCTATTCAGTCTAGCCGGTGGCTGCTTGCTAGTCTCGGGTTCATCTGATGTTGTTACTAATGCGGCCGGAGCGGAGGCCGTGAGGGCTGGGGCACTAGCTCCAAGGTTATTCTCATTTGCACTCGGAGCTGGCAAGTGCTGTACTAGGGGTTGGGAGGGGGCATATGGGGGGGGCATATAGATGATCGGAGGACCTAGCAGCAACTCATCGTTCGCCCGTTGTTTGGAGGGCAGCTCAGGGTAGAGCGTAGAGGGGGTCCTAACAGGGCACTGGCCTGTCGACTCAGATACCTGCTTTTGTCTGGCTTCCTCTCTTTCTTTTATCTCTTCTTCTAGTTTCTTAGCGGCCAGGTGGGCTGCTTTTCGTAACTCTTTTCCTATTCTTGCTTCTTCTCTTTTCTTTCGTTGCTCTGCTTCTTTGCGCCACATGCCGAAACTATCACGCATAGTGGGCGTGGTTTTATTGTTACAAAGGGCTGTTTCCAGCACGCTTATTTTTGCGTCATCGAAGGATCCTATCAGTGACCAGTGACATTCCTGATCCTTTTTAGTATATTTATTCCATAACTTACTATAAGCTACGGCGACTAGTCCATATTTTAAAAACATATCCTTATTAGGGGTGCCCTCCAGAGGAGCCGGATGATCCACCTCTAATAAGCGGTCCTGGCTGAACCAACTACTGCCCAATGGGGAGAAGATAGGCATGACGGGTTACAATGGGGACAAAAGTCTGCACTACCTATCCTTCACTACTTTGCGAAGACTGGACAGAATATTTCTATTCTGCAGTATTCGCAAATAGAGAATACCCAAAGAGAGAACCAATATCAAACAATTAATGTCCGTTCAATCAAACAATCAGTGGCGAGAAAGGAATAGGCACGACGGGTTACAATGGGGGCAAAAGCCTGCGTTACCTATTCTTCACTATCTGCAAAGGAGGACAGAATACTTTTATCCTTCCACGTTTGTAGACAGAGAATTCTCGAGAAAACAATCCTCGAACAAACAATGTTCGGGCAAACAATCAATCAGTGGGCGAGAAATATAGGCACGACGGATTACAACGGGGGCAAAGGCCTGCGTTACCTACCCTTCACTACCTGCAAAGGAAGAGAGAATACTTTTATTCCTCTCCGTTTGCAGACAGAGAATCTCCAAGAGAACCAACAATTCGGAGAGTAATACTAGTATTTTCCAATCAAACAATCAAATATTTCCCAGTTTGTCATGTTACACGACCTTACCCGGACCGTATGGACAGTTTCTCGTCTTCCGCTTCCAGCGCCCGATCGTCCTCTTTTCTCCGTAATTGCTGTGGCACTCCTGATGGTTCCCAGTCAGGACCGTAGATCACTTGAGAGAGGTCTGCTCGGAACCAGTGAAGTTCGGATGATCGGCTGCCAGACGAGGGTCTATCGGGCAGGTGCACTTCCCGATCGCTGCAGACGTTCACTCCGTCGTCGGGACCTCTCCCACTGGATCCACGTGTCGCTGATGGGCCCCACGTGGGGCGCCAATTGATGAAAAAGGGTTCAGGCAGATCAGGTCGTTTTACCCCTTTTCTAGGTTTGCCCTGCGTTAGCCGCTTCTCACCAAACTCACGATTACCAAATGAAGAGGCAGGCGCTGGAGACTGGAAAGCAGGAAACAGGAGTTTATTTCCGACGGAACAGAACACGTCAAATCAGACAACAGGGTATCTTCTCGAGGTGCTCTCTCGACATCTCTGAGGCCTGGCCTCTTATACACTGGTGTATTACTTTATTACATGCAACACATTCTTGGTAATGCTTTGAAGTATGGAAAAGGTGTCTTTGGAATCCCCGGTTCAGGCCCGTTCCCACACATATCTACAGTAGGAGTCCCCACCCCAATCTCAGCATGATGGCTATCGCGCAGCTGGACATTCCACTGGGAACAGGAATACGGGCGATCGATCGGATCTAGGGGTGTGAGGGCATTGATTAATCCCCGCTCCTTTGATGTGAGGCGAGGTCCTACTGTAGGGGCAATAAACCGCATCTGTTGGGCTAAGTGATGGCCTGGGGTCGGGCCGGACAATCGGGCAAGGAGGAAGAGATTATCAAAGGGCCCGTTTTATGGATGAGATGAAAGAGTGTGGGGGTTTCGGCACGGGATGTGGCTCGGAGGCAGGGTCGCGCTGGAGGTGCGTTATGGCCCAGGCAGGAGAGATCGGGGGCTGTCCGAGCGCGGGGGATGCTTAAGAGGCGAGAGGGTGAGGGAGGGGAAGACGCGCTGGCTATCGACAGTGGGCAGGGAGATCATGGCATTCAAAATGGCTGCTGCTTACTCGCACGCATGGATCTGAAAAGAGACAAGATGGCGCCGATAATGTTTACGCCACGATCTATATTTTAACAATCCCAAATATATTTTACATTACTTCTCTTACGACACATTTTGCTAAAATGTCCTAATAATCCACATATTGAACATTTCTTCCTCAAGGCAGGACAATTCCTACTGAAAGCTAAGTGCTCCTTACTATCACAGCGATAGCATCTTTGTTCTTCCCTTTTAATTTCATATTTTTGATATCCTGTAGGTTGACTCAACCTCTTCCCCTGTAAGCTTTGCTGAAATTTATTCTGTGGCTTACTTGCGGTTTGTATCTTACAAACCGCACTTGCGCTCTTATCCTCCTCTGTTTCTTTTACCACAGAAGAACATCTACCTGACATCTCTGCCTCTCTCATAATTGCTAAAACATCATCCAATGGCGCATCGCCATTCACCCATAACCTATCCTGTAACGGAGAATTATTGTTGTGCATAACCAATTGGTCTTTTATTAATTCATCATGCAAATCTCTGAAATTGCAGTCAATAGCCAGTTTCTTCAAGTCGTCCACCCAGTCATCAACAGTCTCTTGCTTCGTTTGCTTCCTCTGTAAGAATTTATGTCTCGTCACGCCAATACAAATTTTGGGTGCGAAATATTTGTCCATATCTTTAATGCAATTCTCAAAAACATCCAAATTCGAGTCTTCAATTTTGCTCATACGCGAATGTGTTTTTAAACCAATTGGGCCCAATGAATGCAACAAAATTATTTTCTTTTGCTCTGGCTTCATATTTTTCCCCTCATCAACTGCTTCAATATAGTTTATAAAATACTCTTTCCATTCAATCCGTTTAATAACTGGCTTGGTACCAGTTGCCCAAAATGGTTCTGGAGCATTTATCGTAAAATTTTGTTGAGCCATTTCTACACTTGTACTTTCACTTGTGTCGCCTTGGTCCATAAGACAGTATTCCTTGTTCAATAACCAAACATTACACCATTCTCTCTACTAATATTGTGTAAAAAAAAATATATATATATACTCCTCCCCGACTACCTCAGCTGTATAGTTTAAATCGCAATTGTTTCATATGTCTCTTAAAATATTTTCCATTGCGTCCCAATATCGCTAAAAAATCCACATATACGATATTGTAAAAAGGAAAACAATACTTAAATCACCGCAAAACTTCTCTTCAATACGCGTTGCTCCGGTGGAAATGCTGAAGGAAAGTTCAATTCAAAATGTCCTCCACGTAAGGTCACGTTGCACGACGTCGCGTAATTACGTTCTTTCCTCGTCTAATTGTAGGATCTTCCGGTGTTCTAAGGAGACTTCCGCCTCTCGCGCTATAGCTTGAGCGCAGCCCGTGCCGAATCTCGCTCACCAGTTAAAAGATGCCGCCGACTGGAAATTCAACGGACACAGAGCTACCAGGCAATTTCTTAAGGAGAGGTAAGTCGATCCTTTACCTTTCACAACGATGCACCGGTGTTCCAATATCGTTCTTTTCCACCAGAGATTACAGCTTCCCAACAATTTACGGTTGATTTCCTCAAAATCACAAAAAAGTAAAAATAGACTAATTTTTCAAATTACATGGGTCGAAATCCGTTTCCCATCGTCGCCAATTGTAATGATGATTCGTAGGCAGGAATATAGGAATAGCTTTAATAAGAGATAAGCACAAGCTATACAGGTGAGTGCCAGGAAGCAGCTTAATCCAATGACAGCTCCAGCATAACTGCCTCACACATAGGAATGATGCACATACCACATTCTAACCATGACTTCATGCATTCTACAAAACATAGCACAAGTTTTAAAGGTACATTTAAAATAGAACAACATAACAATCATATTCTCCAAAGAGTCACTTACATCATTGACATTTACACTCACCCCTGTGCTGGCTCTCATACTCCTGCAGACACCCTGAAAATGCGCCACCTTGTTTCACTTGTTACATTTCCTTGTGAGTGCTGGACACCCTGGAAAACTACTCAAATGCATTCCAGTACTACATCTGTAACAACTAGTACCTGATTTGGAACAACTAGCTGAAAAAGTCTTATATCTAACTGGAACTGCACACACCAGAGAAGTCACATTCGCTTCTTCAACTGTAAATACTTTTGAAGACAATATAAATCTCTCCATGCTTTGGGCAATATTGAGAACTTCTGAAAGTTGGGATTGCAGCAAGTCAATAATCTTTCTTGAATTTACTTGGATTCACAGTTAAACACAAATTGATCTCTAATGCAGGTGTCTACATTAGGACTAAACTCACAATAAGCAGTAAGAAACCTTAATGCTGCTATATAATTTTCCCCAAATTGTGTCCTCTTGAAGAAATCATGACGTTCTATCATAACATTAGGTTCCTCAACAAATTGTTTCACAAGTGGTACAACAGACTCTACAAACACATTACATGGAACTCCTTCACCACCAGGAGCTGAAATGGGTTGTAAGTTCTGAAAAATCTCGCAAAAACTGTACAATAAAGCTAAATTCCATTCTGCTGAAGATTAATTGCCATCAACAGCAATTAAATAATTTTCAAAGGTATTAAACCATTTCACCTGGTTGAACATCTGTGAGTTCGCCACGGCAACCTGCAATTCCTATTGTAAACAGAATTCTTTGTTTTTTTGAACAAAAAAAACAAACAGTATAAATAATAATGTTAAAACCACCAAATATCTTTTGCAGTTCATAGTGTGTGCATCTCTGACCTTTAAAGCCTTGTGCACAATAACCAATGTATACCTTATAACTTTGTACCAGAATTTTACTGTGAGCTGAAGTTGTGCATTCCACCGTGAAATGATGATTTATGCAATGTTAAGATACTAATAAGTGTGTGAATCACTATGTAATCCTATGCAAGCACTGTGACTCCGAAAGTGTTTGAGTCACGGACTGGACAGGCGTGCAATAGTTTTACAACTGACACATTGTGAACATCACTGATGCACTGTACACCCTTCTTCCACTTTGCATAATTGAGAAAGCCTCTGATCCAAGATGGTCTCCATGTTCAATTTGTACATGATGACGACATTCAGTGAAGGTGTTCAGCAAACAACACAGAACTGTGAAACCAAGTGGTTCACACTGCTGTCTCGTTCATTGCTCCCTAAACTGTATATGCATTCAACCTCTTGCTGCAGCATTCAAACCTAAATGGCCGCACAAGCAGGTACCTCTGATGTAAAAAATGTACAATACCTTAATTTCGCATTGAGAGAAACGAGAAAAGGCAGCCTTCTCAAACTCACGTATTCCTCAATGCCGCACTGAAATGCCCTTGAAATGCATAAAAACGCTGGCCGCAACATGTGTTGATGTTTTCACAGTGGACTTGATGCCATTGTAATGATGGTAAATAACAGCAGCTCGAAGTCAGAAATAGGAATACAGCATATTTATTCAAGTGTTAGGCAAGGCCCACTGGTGGAGAGCAGTAAACCACAGTTTAGCTCACCAACAGCTCTGCAGCAATCTGCCATAACATACATTCTACATTCCCCAGCACCTCATTTAGAATGCAATGGCCTAATGCATTCTGAATACTTAACAACATAACAGTTAGTTAGTGTGTTTGGTGGCACCATTTTGTGCTTCAGTACCTTTTTGCCACTTATAAAAGCTATTTTCTAATAACATTGATAGAAGAAGCTTATGACATTATTGTTCTTTAAAAAAAAAATCCTGAAATGTTTAATTGTGCTTGAGGCTCATTCTAGTACAGTATTGTTTTTTTTATACATTTATTATTTTTTACCTGCCTCCTGCCTTTCACAGAGTTCCCATAGAGTTCCCATGGTCCCTGGTGGGCCACCTGTAAGTAATTAATGTTTTTCTTTCGATTTTTCCTTCTGATTACATGGCGCCTTGTTGATGCCTCTCGCTCATACAGATCCAATATTGACATCAGGGACACAGTTTGCCATATACCATATCTTCTTTGCTGATCCAAATATCACATTTGAATTCTCAAGAAAAACGTTAGCAGATACAGAATCTTTTGAGCCCTGAAGAAGTCCCATGAGGGACGAAACGCGTTGCCAAGCAATTCTGTTGTGTATTTTAAAGAATGATGTTTTTGGAATAAAAAGGACGTTTTCTACAATCAAAAAATACGATTGTCTGGTCTTTTCATTTGGGAAGCTATTTACTTATATTCTGTTCTATATTGCCTTTACAATTAGATTATTTGTACTTCTCGGGTGCAGGGTTAATTGTGTGCTTTTGTTAGTGGTGGTTTGTATACTGCCTTTTTGGAATGTATTTGGTCAGATCCCAGACCCGATGCACTGAGTTTTTGTAGGGATTTAGAGGCCATTACAAGTATCAAAGTCTGGTGCTGGATCTTTATGCTTGACCCTCTTCTGTGCTTGTATATTTCAGAGAAGGGCTTTAAGCCCCTCCCCTCATTTCTATTGGCTGGCGTCACCGTTTATGCTAAACGGTGGCTTACCATTGGTATTGAGGGTTTTTTGTGGATTCCCTTTCGCCTCTGATCCGACTGGGTCGCCTCCTTTGCTGCTGTCGCAAAGCACTGTCTTACCTTTATGGGGCCATGGGTTTCTAATTCATGCTAATTAGAAACACATGGCCCCATAAAGCTAAGAGATCGATGCTTGTTCACATTGCACGAACAAAATCACACACCTGAGTCTCCCAGCGGATGTCATCAAACAAATCATTCTTCTAGAAGGCTTATTGATGGTGACCATCAGAGGCGCGGGGATGGTAAAGAGAACAATTGTTTTTCTCAACACAGGAACGCACGCCCTTTGAAAAAGATTCTGCACATTAAAGGGATGGTGTGTGTTTGTAAACCATGGCGGGCTTTTGAATATTCAATTTTCTAAAGTTGTTCATGGAAACATTAAAAAGAAAAGCGTTTTATTTTGCAACTTTTTGCACTTTAGAACATGTGATCGCCTCCGAGATTAAAGTAAGAGAGAATTTGTAGGAACGTCTGCGTGTCTCTTTGAAGGTAATGTCTGCTTCCAGAGATGTGGGTAATATTTTTGCTTTTGTCTTTCATTCTTCATATCCATTCTCTCTGTATGAGGACAAAACATTTATAGTGCCCTCTATTAAAGCGGTTGCTGCGGTTACATCTACTTTATTGCTCTGCAATTGTTTGCTGACAATATTGATTTGATATAAAAGGTCATACCATACAGAAAGGGATATCAGAAATTTAAAGTCCATAATTTTCTCAGACAGACAATATGCTTTGTGCCGGATACCTACTTCTACTGCGTTTGAATCGTGTAATTCTGTTAAAGCATCATACATTTCTGATGTTTGGCTGCATAACGCTTTCACGCTTTCGATGCGGCTTTCCGAACGAGTTACACATAATGGCTTTAGAGTTAGGTTAGGTACATGATTTAGTAAAATCTTCCATCACTGAGTTGAAGCAGAAAACAGAGTGTACGTTCTTTGTAGTACTCCCCAAAGTGAAACAGCTTCTATAGATGCTGCGGCTGCATCCAATATCACTAAATTCAGGGAATAACATCCACATGGAAGAAAAAATGCTCTTTAATTCATTCTAAGTATTCTGGGCTGGACATCTTTATTTTTACCTTTCATGTTGGCACCGTTATCGTAGCCTTGACCTCGTAGATCTTGTAAATTCAAGTCATGCTCTTTCAGCACTCCTAATAACAGTTCAGTTAGTCCTTCACCTGTAGAGTCATTCAACTCTTTAAAACCAATCAAATGCTCCTTAACAGATATATCATTTTTTGTGATATCAATAAACCTAATCATTTTTTGTGATATCAATAAACCTTATGGTCAGTGATAGCTTCTCAGAATGGCTTATGTCAGGTGTGCAGTCTAATATAACAGAAAAATATTGCGCTGACTTTGCTCGAAGTAGAATATCCTTAAGCACTTGGTTTGCTAAAAGATTGATTATTTCATTCTGTATGTTTTTCCCAAGATAATGATCAGTATTCTCCTTAGCAGAAACACGTCTCAAAGGTTCTTGGGTCACAACATCAAACTTGCCAAGAAGTTGTACCAATCCCAAGAAATTTCCATTATTTGGTGTAAACAGCTTATCAGAGGATCCCGTGAAGGCCAAGTTGTGCTCCGATAAAAATACAATTATTGACATAAGCCTTTCTAGAACACCTCTCCAATGAACAGTTTATTGGTTTATCATTTGCTGATGGGACACATCCACACCTTTATTTAAGTCTTACCTCTGTTTCCATCCAAACACAATAAGAGGTCATATGATCCTGTGATTTTTCATGCTCCTTCAAACGAACACTAATGTGTCTCAAATCCCGAAAACCTGTACTTCCTAGAGAAGTTTGTGACTTTTCAGATGGAAAAAGTTTGCAGCAAAAGCAAAAACAATATGCACAGTTAGAAGTTTTTGAATATACAAGCCATTTGCGCTTTATTGTTTCACCATTGTCCAGTTTCATCATCTTAAAGATTTTAGAAAAATTACGTTTATTTTTATCTAAAGGGAATGTTATATCCTCAATTTCAGGTGGTCCAGAAGTTACAATATTATCCACAAATGTAGAATTCAATTTGTCTGGCCACAGTGCTGGATCAGCTGTGTCATATATGGAGGATGACGAGGTATTGTGATCAGTTGAAAATGTACTAGTTTGACTATTTAGAGCAGCAGCGGAGTTGTCCTCAATTTCTTTTATAACTGAAGCCAAAGAGGACTCTAATTCAAAATTTGTAGAATGCAGACACTCGGAGGATGACAAGATATTGTGCTCAGCAGACAGGATACTAGCATTTTGGTCATTTAGCACAGCTGCCACGTTGTCAACTTCTTTGTCAGTTGAAGCAAAAAGACGATTCTAATTCTAAACTCCTAGAATCCCTACACTCAAACGAGGGACCTCCTCCTTTATCACATATTTTAGACGGCCCACCAAGCCGTAAATATTTCTCAAGGTTTCTTGCAACTTTCTGTTTTTGTGCTTCACTTTCCGCTTTCCTCTTTTGACTTAGTGCTCCTGATAGCTTTTTTCGGTCACAACCATAGTTAAAATAATGCTATTTTAATTTCATTGTATTATTTACATTACAAATAGCATTTTGTAAAAGCAGTCACAGAGAAAACATATGCTGCCAGCGGGAGCTAGAAAACATATGATGCCAAAGCTCGCTCCCGCAAGGGAATCACCAAACGTGCATGCGTTGCCATTGAAGGCAATGGAATGCGTGCAAGTTTTTGCAAAAGCTTTGCCGATGACTAAAGGTCTTCTGCCTATGCAGTGCATACGCGCTGCATAGGCGAGACCTAAAAAGTACTATGTTAACCATTGCAATCAACAGAAAACCGTGGGAAATCAATTTTGGACAATACTAAAAAAACATTTAAATTTCTTTATTATTAATTTGAATCTATTCACTATTTTATCTATTTTATAAAAATCATACATATTTTTATACACTTTTTTGTCATTTTGTTTCACAAATAAATCATATAAAATAATTTACTTTCTACTTTCTTTAAAATATACTTAGACTCATACTTTTATAAAAATATTTTTCTTATAAATGATTTTAAAAATGTTCTTACCTGTTCCGCATAGTATCATGCTTCTTCTCCTTTCACCTTCATTCATCCGTATGACGTTATAAAGCATTAGCGTCACAGATTTTCACAATCACTAAAATGAAAAAGGATTAACTTAACCATTGAAAACTATTGTAAACCGTGGGAACTCAAAGCTTTTCAATATATAAATTGCTTTTAAAGTTATTAATTATTTTTATTAATTTAGATACTATTTTTAATTTATTTAAAAAAAGCATATTATTAATAATTAATCAATATCCATTGCAAATACAAAATAGTAATCATTAAACAATTTTAAAATAAATAGTTGACACATAACTTAAATCGCAATGTAAAATAATGCGCACTAATAGCATTTGCGAAGTAAAAGCACGCTATGTAAAAACATGGCAAGTAATGGGAAACACAGACTAAAAAATGTGTAGTCTTAGCACTTCGTAGTAATGCCCGCATAGTAATGGTGTGTTACCGGTGCGGACACCATCATGTCACCTCCAGCAGTGGAGAATGTGATGTGGTAGGGCCCTAGGCCCTCAGGCATAAATAATTACCACACATATACACTCAGATAGATAGTGGAAATGGCCTTGAACACATGCCCCAGCCCGTTTTATAGATAGGGCCACATGTCCTGTGACGCCTGTGCAGGATGGGTGTCGTGTGGGTGTAAACCAGCCCTCAGGAATGACTGTGGCATGCTGACAACTAGACCTGTGATCAGCAGATCACTACAGGGAAGACTGGGTCATGTAGCATTGTCCCACCCCTCTGTAAGCGTAAGGGAGTGGGCTGGCCTGGCATACGCCAGTCCAGCATCGGGGTGTGAACAATGACCCCAGGGCTCTGGGCGTGGTTCCATTCTGGGCTGGACAAGAAAGTAACTAATATATGTGTCTCTGTTGGAGTGTTGGCTCCACACGGACCGCAATTGGTAATGTTGCCCCCTGTGACTCAAGTCCCACAACATGAGCGACATGGACGTAAGGGGGAATCCCTGACCCTACATTCACTGATACTTTCACACTTGAATATTCATAGACATGACACATCTGTGTGAATTTAAATGTTTAATGCACATTCAGTGGAGTGTTGTAGCTGGAGCAGTACAGGGCCAAGCAAACCCCACTTTACATTGTTGGCCCGTGGAGGGCCAGCCAGAGTCATTCAGGGAATGACAAGTACATTGGGAGAGTCCGCAGTCTGATTGCTGTGTTATTGGTGAACAAACAGAATATGGCAGTCCATGTCAAGGTCCAAGGGGAGTGTTTCAGAGTGCATCGGGGGACAGTGAAAGATGATGATGCAGAGGGCAAAATCAAACAGAAATAGGCCATATGGCGGAGATGAATGCTACTGCTTCCTTCTTACCGGTAAGGCAGAATCATGCGCATATTCGTCCTCTGATGTTTCATGTGCCTCACATGTGGGTGGTGGTGTTCTGTCTCCAGCACTTTGTGGCACTGACACATCAGGAGGTGGAGATGTGGATGTCAAAGCAGCAGCAGCAGCAGCATTCATCTGCGCCAGGCCTTATGGCAGCAATGTCATGACAAGGATCTGCAGGGCATGGTAGATCCCAGCTATATCACGCTGGTGTGCAGCTGTGGCTGCCATTCTTTCCACCTGCACTAGCTCCATGGTCTCCATGGTCCTCCGCATGTGTCCCAACTCCCCGATGCCACCGTTGGAGCCACTCTGACTAGACAGTTGTCCTTGTTTAAGAGTCAGGTGTCATGGTAATCAGAAAACCCACTCATATTCAGCCGACCCAATCCTCTGAAATTCCTCTTGTGGTTGCCCTCTTAAATCTTTAAAAGAATTGTTAACCATCATCCTTACCTTGATTGTACTGTGCTATTTATTCCAGGGTATTGATGTTTGTTATTTATTTCACATATAACATAATGTAAATCGCAAACGTTTTCTTTTTTGAAAGAACTGTCAAACTCCAAGAATGTTTGCGTGTAAATTTTTTCTTTATCAAAACATCCATGTAGTTAATTTTCATTATCCCTGGTGAAAAGCACGTTTTAAACTGTCAAGGCATTTATATTCACATGCTAGGACGATATGAGAATCATCCTGCATGTTGCAGCGTGTAAACCGTTACCGAGCAGTATTTACATTTCACATGCCTGCTCAGCACACGGCATACATGAGCGGTCAAGGAGTATTTAAGCCGCTCGCGGACACCGTTCAGAGCTTGGTCTCGTCTCAGAAGCCCTTACCTGTTGTTTCCTGTATCCGCGAGAGGCTCCTTTCTCTGGATTTTCTCCTTTCCTCCAGCTGCCCTACTTGGTCCTCTCCCGACTCCGGATAGGCTGAGATTTCTTCATTTCCGGATCCTGTAAAAGGGCAAATAAACAGATAAGTGAAACTTCTCATTAAATCCTGCAATTTAAAAACTGAAAGAAAAGATCGGTGAGTTGTTGTATCAGACTTGATTTCTGGTGTTCATTCAACAAAGATAAAGACATAAATATTGGACTCCTACAGAGACTGTAGACTTCTTACAGAACAATACCTTTTTAATATTACAAAGACTGCACATTGTTTCAGAACATTATTATTTTTCAGTGGTAAGAATAATTACCATGTATCAAAGGTAAAGATGTGTCACTAAAAGGCAAAGGAATCATTTAGATTATTTGTAAGGTTGTTAGGGTGTTTAAACCTGCTATAATTTCTCTCTTCACAGGACAAGGAAAATGAAGCCAACAAATGATAGAAAATGTTTTAAAGATTGCCAAGAGACAGTACAATTTGTGGGTAATAATGTAGATATTTAGCATTATATTGAAACCAGAAGTTGATTAGAATTTCTTATAGGTTATGTCATCTCTAATGAGTTGTTGTCTATTTAGATAATAATTTGGATGTTGCCAGTTCAGAGACCGAAAACCATTACACAGTGTGAAGACGTGAACAGTGAGTGACCAGGTTCCTTCAGCACAGCAGTCGACCAAGTGTCTCTTTCTTGTCTTTTGATTCCCATCCCCCTTTCCTCTTGGGGGCTCATCGGACTTCAGAGTATTACTAATCCCTGCTGTTTGGTGAGCTTCTGAGGAGACTGGGGTTCAGTCCTCGTTAAAGAAGAACAAGGAGATAACAGGTGGGTGGCTTGCTTGACATCAGGACTCCAGCAATGTCATTCATGTATCATTGGAGAGCATGGATCAGACTGTGGGTGTCCATTAGGGACTGTCAGTGGTCACTGATGGGACTTAGACACCGATGTATGGCATCTAGTTTGGCTGCCATGAGGTTGAACCCCACCCGCACCTAATCAGCCATCTTCTCCTGACACCCTAACACACCTCTTTGGAAGGCCATATGTTTTTTGTGTGGGTCCTGGGAGACAGCTGTGGTGGTTGGTGCTTCCTAATGTGTGGTCTGTGCAGAGGGTGAGGTCTCCTGGATGCAGCTGGTCTGCCCTGCTACTGGAGGTGAGGTGCCGAAGCTGTCCATGAGCACTTGGAGGGCATCAGTGTCGAAGGTGGGGAGGTCTTTTTCATCATCAGTGAAGAGTTGTTGGGCCTGGCTCTGCAGCAGGTGTTGATTTTCCCTCTGCAATGTGAAGGGGAGATGCAGTTTAACATTGTGTTCACATGTATGTTGACACATTGTACTAGTTTACATACAGACTGCATGACAATGTACATTGGGACTGTTTGGGAGGAGCTGCTTATTTGATGCGGGACAGTGGACAGTTGGAAAACATCACCGATGTGTGATTGTATTTGTACATCATCATCTCACATTTCCCTGCAATGGGAAATGTGATTGGCCAGTTTCTACACTCAAGTGGCAATAATTGTGTCCTCTATTCTGTTGTGAACGTGTTGCAGTTTGTACCACATTGTTGTCAATTTTAATGTTCTCTGCTTCTTAGGTGTGTGTGTTGCATTGTGAGAGAGTCGCCCCTGCAGCTCTGATTTTGCTGGCCCTTATCCCTTTCAGGCGGTGTTCCTTTCAATTCTGTGCTTATACAGTGCTGAGATATTGCAGACTTGGGTAAATTGGGCTTTTTGTGGGAGTTGGGACTCTTGGGCATGGTTTGTGTGCAGATGTCTTGTTGACGTCAGGGGTTTTTTGTGCATGTGGATGTGTGAGAGTGTGGCCTTTTTCTTTACAGATGTGGCCCACACTCAGCCACCTCAGTGTTGTGACGTGCACCATATCATGATAATTAGACGACAGCCATGCTAATTGTCATGCAGTGTCCCTTGCATTGTCAATGTGGGTCACAGACCCGCAGCTTTGCTGGGTTTAGCACATGTGCATGGGTTTGTTGTGAGAATGTGATGTGTGGGGAGGGCCCCCTCTGGGCACATAGTCGACAGGGGGCTACTTGCAGTTTCTAGGTCTGCTGCAGTGTGCCAAGTGGATCAGGGACATGCTCCAGAGTCATTGTGCCATCGTGCCCATCTCTCCCATCCCCCCAGGTCCCTGGTTGGTACTCACCCTCTTGCTGTTGAGTCGGCTCCTGTCGAGCAGTGTCCTGTCCCCCAACTCCTGCCACCGTCTCCACACTGATGACTGTGGACACCATTTCCTCTATCTCGTCCAGCTCCTCCTGTGGCGCTGGACGCCCACCTCCAGTCTGCATTGCTGCCTTCTGGTTATTGCTGAGTTTCTGCTTTTGTCATTCCAGCGTCTCTTGACCTCTTCCATTGCCCTCCTCAGCACTCCGATTGCATTCACCTTGTCCATGATGGACTGCCATATTCCATTTTTTGTTGCCACTGACCTGTTTTCCTGTGGACTGAACCGCGTCTTCCTCTTCTTCTTCTCCTTGCCCTTCCCTGACCCCGGGGTCTCTGCCTGGTCCTCCGGAGGGCTTGTGGGGTTCTACTGTTCCTGCTCCGTCTACCTCCATTGCGCTTCGCAGTTGTTGGTTTTTTTTGTGTGGTTTTTTTTCTGCTTTTATAGGGATTTTTCCCACCTGACGTGTGTGAATTGCAGGCCTGGCACTGTTTATCACTGATTTTGTCATCGTGGTTGGGCCCATCGCCACTTTTTACGCGTTCGGGTTTTGATTTTTATTGCCGCCCCAGTAATGTTCTCACAGACATTTAACGTTATCAGGACACTATCGCATGTTACCACCATGTTGAGGATGTGACATTGACACAGAGTTACTTTCCCGCAATAGACGGTGATATGTGAAATTGTATTAACCTATTTTGCTGATGATTTTCTCACGTTCTTGATAATATACCCCTAAGTGTTTCCAGCTTCATTTTGACATCCACTGGTGCCTATTGTAATCCAACCTGATGTGAGTAAGAATGTGTAGAGAGAAGCAAAGGGGAATTGTGAGTTGGGGTGAACATTCCTCGATCTAGAATTTACACGTCCGCCACTGTTTTGTTGTACTTGTTGGCTGCCTAAATATAGAGAGGTTCTACAGGTGCTGGCCAGGCAAGGGTTAGTGAGCTCAATGGCCAAGGCAAATACAAAGCAGTTTGTATGAATTGAAACACAAATCTCACAGGGATAGAAGATGCTGTTTGGTCTATGGTGGCATGCTGCAATATGGGAGATGGGCAGGTAGAAGTACCTCTGAAAGGATGTCTCCAAAACACTGGGTCAACAAGGCTCTGGTTCATTTGCTAAAAGGTTCAGAATCTGCAGCCCACATGAGTATTGAGCCATTCATCGAAATTACCATGTTTTATATTAGTACACAGCAGGCAGCTTAACACCCAGCTAAAATCATCAGTCATCCTACGCCAGGAAAAACCTGATGTTGTACAGAGGCCAGAATAGAATCAAGTACTAGGGAATAGGCAATCTGTCTGATGCTGTAAATGGACATTGTTATACTTACCTAGTTTAATTGTAACTAATGCCTTTCATCAAACAATGATTGTGGAAACTAATCATGTGTATTTGTATTTGGTTATTGGATGTTTTTTACTCAGACAGTCAGGGTCTGATATATTTTTAGATGCACTGTTTGTGAGATAGATGATGGCAGAAACCAGATAGGCCACCCTGTGATAACGATAGCTAAAAAGATTAACACAGCCTCAGGCAGATTCACAATGAAAAAAGCACAGGACGATGCAAGAGGTATATTGGTACAGCAGAACGTAAAGCCTGTTAGAAGACTCGGATATTATACCATGTCGGAACAGGGAGAAGGTATGCTCGCTTCTGCAAAGTCGTGAATCACTGCTTTGGTATCAGATCTGGAAACTATGAATATCTGATATCAGATTAATGATTGATTACTTTGCAAGCTAGGCTCGACATTATTTACAGGCACCATCTGAATTGCTCTCAAGCAACATGAATGATAAATGGGCCAATTATAATAGGCTCTTAGCAAGAGTGACCAGATACATGTTTTAAATGTATCATTGCTTATCTTACCTCTGTATGACTATGCTTTAAAAATGTAACATTTGAATAATGCTCAAAAAAAGCCTCTGATTTTATGTTCTGTGTGTGTCTATGTGTGGAATTTTATTTTTCAGCAATATTTTGCCAGTGTGATGCGTAGAGTAATTAGAAAACAGTTGTCCAAGTATGCATGGAAATCACATATGTACACATACTCTGAAAACATTACGAGCTAGAATCCTAGAAATGGTACAAAGAGAGGTTATTCGGTGCCAAGTAAAAAAAGCTTTCAAAACAGAGTTGGGATTGTACATACTCTGACCCACGCATTTGATTTACTCACATTTCTGAAAGTATCAGGAATTCTCAAAGAATTACAGGAGTAGCTCATGTTCCTAGAAATTAACATGCATTATCATTTACACATAAGGAACAACTAGGGGCCTGATTCACAAAGGTAACATACGTTTGAGTAAGTTTACTACTTTTCGATATTCACAAACCCAGGGGCAGATTTACAAGCCCCTTGCATCACTTTTACGCTGCTGTTGCGTCACTTCTGTGACGCAACAGTGGCATAAAAAATGCGGCAAATTTATTACGTGACGCAGCAAGGGAAATGTGTCACGTTCTAAAGCCCTACGTGACATTATACCTGCGTCAGGTAAAATGTATGCAGGGTAGGTGTTCCCACTCAGGAAATCCTCGTAAAAGTGACGCAGTGAAATCTACAAGATTTCTTTGCATGACATTTAGGATGCCCCAGGGTCAAAACCTTACGCCTGCTTGAAGCAGGCATAAGGAGTGACGCAGTGTATTGGAAATAGGCCAGGACATGCAATGCAGAAGTTGCGTCGTGCTTGCGACAAAACTCCAGCAATGTGTTACTTTTCCACCAACAGATGCATCAGAATTTCTGACGCATCTGTCAATCCTTGTGCCATAGTGTGCCGTAAAGTAAATACGGCACATCTATGGTGGCGCAAGGGTTTTTTACTCAGGTGCAGGGAAACTGTTTCTTGTGAATCTGCCCCTCAGAGTGTGAGTTGCTACAGAAAAAAAGCAGTAGTAAGTCCTACACTCCACATGGCCAACCACTAGTACTGCAACACACTCCCATAGAAAATAGTGGAGGTTGTAAGGCCAGTGGTTGGCAATGAGTAGTGCTTTACGTACTACAAAAGTATAAGTTAATACTAAAGTGTCAGTTACAGCAAAAGTGCAGTTTATGAATACGAAAAGTAATAAACTTACTCAAAAGTGTATGCTAACTCAAAAGAGCCCTTTGTGAATCAGGCCCTGAGTGTACATTTCTGCATGTGCAAATGTAGATCATAAGGACATTTGATCTATTTACCTTTTTGCTTCTTCATAAAATATTTTCAAAATGGAAAATTTCCTTCTTTCTAACCAATTTTGATGGAGTGCCTTTATCTTTTAACGCTCTTCACTACTTCTCTCCTTTTCTGTTTTTGCAGTGTTATATCGTGTAAACCCTACCCAAAGGTATTGGGCACTTTACATGAGCATCAATTGCATTGCATAAGGTCAAGTTCTTTTTTTTTAAAAGTGTCCTTGACTGCGGAAATTCTCAGACTTTTCGAGGGTAGGAGACTAGAAGCATAGGTTTGTGAATACCAACAAAAAGTCTACGTTTTAACGCACTTTACTCTTTTTATAGTTGTTCCTACACCCCAAACCCTATGAGCAGGTTTATTCAGCATGTAAAATTCAGACTTTGGGAATTTTTGTGTGAGTAAATATATTTGAAAAAGCATAGCTATGATATGTAATTAAATGTAAGGTGGCTTTGTAGAGCGCTGCTTGTCACCAGTGAGAGTATCCAGGCTCTGAATAGGTGAGTGCATGCTTGTTGGGAGGCTGTGCCTGAATACAGGCAGTCTCGGTGGTCCAGCAAAAAGACTAGTTGAGCAGCCAGGTCTTCAACTTCTTCCAGAACTAAAGAAGTGTGGAGGAGATCCTGATGTGTTGGGGGAGTTTGTACCAGGATTTGGTGGCTTGGTAGGACAATGATCAACCTCCCATTCTGCTCCTGTGGATATGTCGTGTGTGTGTATGAGTGAGAGTGATGCTGAGTGAAATTGTCTGGTGGGTTGGTAGAAGGGAAGCTGGCGACTGAGGTACGTGAATGAATGAATGAATGAAGGATGTCTTGTATTGCGCAAACTTAACCACGAGGGCATCAAGGCGCATGCAACATAAAAAACATATAGTGACAGAACGGCTGATACCACAAAATTTAGTAAGCCTGGGAGAAGAGCCAGGTCTTCAGGAAGTTTACGGAAGATCGCCAAAGATGGTTGGCTGGAAAGTTCCGGGGCAAGCGAGTTCCATAACTTAGGTGCCAAGGTGGAGAAGGCTCTTCCTCCCCATTTCGTCCTCCTGAATCTAGGGACAGTGAGCAGATTTCTGGAGGCTGAGCGGAGAGTTCTGTTAGGGGTGTAAAGGGTATTTAGGGACCTGATCCCTTCCGAGCCTGAACCATAGACTGCCCTGTGAGCCAGACATAGGAGCTTAAAAGAGATCCAGGCCTGAATCGGCAGCCAGTGTAGATCTTTCCTGGCCTTTGTTGCCGATGAACGCCTAGGTAAGTTTAAGACCATCCTGGCTGCGGCGTTCTGGACCACCTGAAGATGCTTAAGTGATTTCTTGTTTATGCCCGCGTATAATGCATTACAATATCCAAGTCTGGAGCCAACCAGGGAAACCGTTGATTGTCTACGGGCATCAGGTGATAGATAAGGGGCAATCTTTTTTAGCGTCCGAATGATGGCGCAGCATGTGGACACTGTTTTGTTAACTTGGAGGTCGAAAGAGAGGTCAGGGTCTATAAGTACTCCCAGATTCCTGGCCAAGAGGGTCGGCTGGGGACAGTCCCCTAAGGAAGCAGGCCACCAGTCCCCAGACCCCCTCCAAAGACCAAGACTTCCGTGTTTTCTCCATTCAACTTTAGATAGTTGCAAATCATCCACTGCGCAACTGCCTCCAAGCAGTGAGGTAACGGGTTTTTAGGAACCCGTTGGTGCCAGGGGATAAAACCCGAAGACCTCTGAGTTCTCCCTTGTTCCGGACCACAGAAACACGGAGTCTTCTAGTCACAGTCAGAGATCAAGTTTTATTGGCAGCTACCAAGTAACACGTGTCCCAGAAGTACACCACACGGGGAGTATATTCTCGGGAGACTGTTCGTTTTTACAGAAACAGCCTTCTCCTTATATACAAAAATAATGGCTGCGAGCAAGAATTCTTGAGTTTATGATATGGCTATACACCTATTTCTACAATAATACAAAGAGCGAAGTCATGTAAGCAAGCCCACATTTTAGATGTCCAGTTCGTGATAGATTACCCGGTTAGGCCCGGAACTCCCATCAGATATCGATGAAACACCAATAAAGAAAGGCACCTCCTAGTCATAAAACTGGCCATAAAACAGGGAACGTGGACAGGTGTATGTTTGTAGAAAGCATGGTCTGTATGTAGTGAATAGGTTGTGGAATGTTATGCATTGATGTTATCGTTTTGGGCCCCTGGGCGAGGAGCTGCCCAAATAGGTTTGGCTAAAGGCAATGGAGTCAGTTGGGACAGGTCAGGGGGAAGTCAGGGAAGGTGGACGTGTCCTTTTAGATCAAGCTCGACCTTTAATTGACTTATCATGAGGGCAAGACGCAAGATGGATGTCGTTTACAAAATGGAGTCTAAAGGGTCGGGACGGAAACTATGATTTAGGGGTGTTAGCAACCTTCGATTATGATGCAAATGCATAGGAATGATGTCCTAATCATTATCGGTCTGTTGACACCAAATTTGTCATGGTGCGTTGATATTTGGTGACATGGGTATTGAACCTCGATATCGGGATAACAACAGGGTCCAGATTTCCAGAACCACAGACCCTCCTTTTGCCCTTATGTAAGGCAATAACTCATGTTAATCTGAGTCTAAATCTGTATGAAGGAATTCGTGGAGATGATGCTGTAGCATCATTCTGTTGCTCAGTCCGTCCTTTAACACAGGCTTCCGTACACATGAAGTAGCACAGAGGCCACAGAGTGCAGGAGCGCACTGTACACACAGGCAGAACATAAACAGAAGCGCTAAGATCATCCCAATGAAGATCAGTGTTTTCCATCCCCAGGCAGTGATCAGGCCCCAGAACCACCCTAGCAAGGACCAATCTCCTTTTTCCACGTGAAGGGAACCAGATATTTCGTGTAGTTTAGAGATGGCCTAGTACACTGTCGGTGCGTTATCAGGGATGAAAATGCAACAACTGGATTGGATCACTCTACACACACCACCACGATCGGCGAGTATGATATCTAGGGCAACTCGGTTCTGAAGGGTCATAAGTCGATCCGACTGAAGCTCGGTTGTCAAGTTGCCAAGGGCTCCGGCCGTTTCAATCACGGCGGATTCAACTATCCTTGCTAATTGACGAATATTCCTGCTGTTCACCATAGGCCCCCAGAATGGCAGAAAACCCTTTGCAAAGTCAGCGAATTCCTGACTTGCGGTGTCGTCTTTACTCACGACACCCCTAGCTGTCCTTGTCCGATGGTAATCTGCTCTGGCCGTGTAGGTGGGAGGCAGCAGAAATGAAATAAAACATGTACCTGAGAAGTCAGGGGGCAACCATGTGTAGGCTTGGTTGTGGCAGACGAAATACGTGCCTTTGGCTGCTAGGAGTATAGGGAAGGTTCGGGAAGCGAACACATATGTTTCCGTGCATATGCTCTTTCCTAATTGTGCTTTGGGATCCCTACCGATACCTTGTAAACATAAGTGACCTCGGTGGGGTACTATCCAAACTGGGCGGGATTTCTTCGCTGTCTGGCTCTTACTCAGGTAAACCCCATATCTAGTTACGTTCCAACGGGCGTACGGAGTGAGTTCATCTTTGGGAATCGTTAGATAGGTGTCGATATCCCTACTCATATTTCTTATCCCTGCTATTAGTGCCTTGTTGCTGGAATCGCTCTCAGTGGAACGGGTCGGGTATGGTTCTAGGGCGAATAAGAACGTGGTCTGGAAAGCCCACAGAGAACCATGATAACTGAATGGCAGGACGAAGTATGGGATACCCTTATCGGTCGTGTGTGGCATGAGTCCGCATATCCAACAGTTCGATGTGTTCATTATGGATTGGTGTTGGTGTAGGAGTTGAATGAATGAGTTGTTTACGAATTCGAGCCTTCTGGCAGACTCGTGTTCGGGTAGAGGGTGAAAGGAGTGCGGGGAGAGAGTGGGAGGAGGCGTTGGTCGAGTGTCATTCGAAAACAAGGAAACTTGAAATACGAATAGAGCATAACCAGTCAAGAACATCACTATGCTACACAGCATTAAAACACATATTATTAAAAATCTTCTTCTGGACAGTATCGTACACAATTGTCTTTAAAGGTTCGTAAGTTTGGCAGGTCTCTCTACCCTTGGAAACTCCATCCTCTACTTGCTGCCCGCGGTCGTAGGTTGATTCTGCCAGGGAGTGCGCTCCGTTCAGTCCAGGGTAACTCCCTCGGACCAACCAGAACCGTTGACCTAAAACTTCCCCAGTTGCACTCCCCAGACTTCAACCGCGACCCTAGCAGCGGAACCGGATGGCGGTTCGAAAATCAAAAATGAGCAAGTTTCCTGAGAGTGAGAGAGCTGAAAAATCAAAAATAGTTTGTAGGGGAAAAGTAATCACATTAGTTTGCTTTTTTTTTTATTAGTCTCTTGGGCTAGATCTTAGGTTGTACCGTCGTTTCCCAGGTACGGTGTGGTCTTCAAACAATGTCTCAGGTTCGGTAGTGTCTAACTGCATAGACGGTGGCACAAGTCCTTGCAAAATATGATCACTCTCCTTTTCGGAACCAGTCTCTTTCAAACGTGCATCGCTGAAAGGGATGAAGCGAGGTACGGATTCTGTCTCTGAGTCGGCAAGTCCTTCGTTGACCCACCGGTCGTATGGAAGGGGCAGAGGGACCCGTTTACAATGGGTCCCATGTACCCAGTTCTTTTTGCCTTCCACCCGAACGGCAGATCTCGTGGAAAGAAGTACCAGGTGCGGTCCGGTCCACCTCGGTTGTTCGTTGTTGGTGCGCTGGAAGTTCCGCACCAAAACCCACGTGCCGGGTACGATGGTGTGACCTGGATCGTCAGAGGCTGGCGGAGAGGAACTGTGAACCTGTTGGTGTAAAACACGCAATTTAGTTGTCAATTCGCACAAGTAGTCAAGCAGTAC
The DNA here is from genome assembly GCF_964261635.1 of Lissotriton helveticus. Taxonomy (NCBI): domain Eukaryota; kingdom Metazoa; phylum Chordata; class Amphibia; order Caudata; family Salamandridae; genus Lissotriton; species Lissotriton helveticus. The sequence continues at coordinate 275,718,415 of NC_136059.1, forward strand.
GGGGTGTTCTATTTCCCTGAGTTTCTTTGGTCTTGGCACGCCCCAGACGTTGGCTGGGCGGCCAAACACTATCTCGTGGGGGCTAAGTCCTAATCTGGAATGGACAGTCATTCTGGTCGACAGGAGTGCTAGAGGCAGGGCGTCAGGCCATTTAAGACCTGTACTGGCTTGGATCTTGGCTAATTTCAGCTTTAATGTGCCATTGTAGCACTCTACTAATCCAGCTGATTGGGGGTGATTTGCAGCGTGGAACTTCTGGTATATGCCTAGACACTCGCACACTCTCTTCATCACGCGTCCTACAAATTCACTTCCATTATCACTACAGACAATTCTAGGCATACCAAACCTCAGGAAGAACTCTTTGACAAGGGCTTTGGCAGTTGACAAGGCGGTATTGTCCTTAAGGGGGTACGCTTCCACCCACCTTGAAAAGGCGCAAACAACAACGAGCACATATTTCAGATCGTTGCACCTCTCCATGTGGATGAAATCGAGCTGCAGAACCTCGAACGGATACGTTGGAGGCGCAAAATGACCAGCTGGAGTTGGGGTTCCCCTACCGGGATTGTACTTTAAACATACCATACAGTTTCTGACCACATTCTCTGCATATTTTGGGATATTACTATTCTGCCATACTGGGGCCAATAGTTTACATATTCCTCTCGAACTGATGTGTGCAATTCCATGAGCCATTGTTACTACTGCAAGTACATATGCGTTAGGTAATAGCCATCGCTGGTGTTCCGACAATTCGACCCAACAACCATTCGAATCTAATCTACCTGTACTTTCTCTCCATTCATTCACCTCTTTCTCAGTCGCCTCGGCTTGTATAGATTTCACGCTTTCAATGGTGTCCTCACACATTCCCACATCAGTAACCCATCTAGCGGGACCTACAACATACATTCGACTCATCGTGTTCCTTGCAGTCTCTTTCGCGACCTCGTCTGCAAATGCATTCCCGCGGCCAACATCATCTTGAATCTTTTTGTGTGCACTGCATTTCATGATGGCAACTTGTAGTGGCAAGGTCAGTGACTCAAGGAGTTTATTAACTAGCTGACCATGTTGTATCTTTGCACCATGTGACGTAAGGAACCCACGTTCACGCCACAATCTCCCAAAACTGTGAGCCACACCAAAGGCGTATTGGCTGTCAGTGTACACATTCACTCGCTTTCCTTTCGCCAACACACATGCTCTAGTAAGCGCAATCAGCTCTGCGGCTTGTGCAGAATTGTGGGAAATACGCGCGGTCTCTATAATGGTGTGTAATGTAGTTACGGCATATGCTGTAGTCGTATCACCATTCGGCAATTTGAAACATGAACCATCAACCCATAAAGTATCATTGCATTCGGGAAGGGGAGTGTCCTGTAAGTCTACTCTCCCTTTTGTCTCTTCTTCTGTCCTAAAGCAGCAGTCATGTTTATCAATTTTGTCTGTTTCTGTCGGGATGGGTAGTAGCGTAGCGGGGTTGAGTGTATCACACCTCTTTATGTGGATGTGACTTGCTAACAGTGTAAGTTCGTAACTGGACAGTCGAGCGCTAGTGAGATGTTGTGTCTTTGTCCTGTTTAGCAAAATGTCTACTGCATGCGGAACCATAACGATCAGAGTATTATTCATGACTAATCCAGCAGACTGTCGAATGCAGACAGCTGCTGCGGCGGTAGCCCTCAGACAACCTGGTAGGGCTTTAGCCACAGGGTCTAGAGTTGCCGAAAAATACGCGCATGGGCGCTGTTTGTCCCCAAAGTGTTGTGTTAGGACTGATAATGCACAACCTTCCTTCTCATGGATGTATAATGTGAAAGTCTTACTGTAGTTGGGGTTTCCCAACACAGGAGCCGAACACAATGCATCACGCAACTCGTGGAAACTCGTCTGACAATCTTCAGACCAGGGCATAGGATTGGGTGTGTCTTTGCAGAGTAGTGCCAGCAAGGGTTTAGCTAGTAGTGAGAAATTCGGTATCCATTGTCTACAGTACGATGTAATGCCCAAGAAGGCTCGAACCTCTCTCTGTGTCCTTGGGGCACTCAGATCTGTAATTGCCTGTATTCTTTCTGGTGTCAGTCTCCTTCCCTCTTTCGACAAGATGTGACCTAAGTAGGTTACTTCTTGTCGGCAAAATTGTAGTTTGGAAAGAGAGACTTTGTGCTTCATGTCACATAAGTGACGCAATAATGACAATGTGGCATGTTTGCAAATTTCTTCAGTGTCTCCAGCGATCAGCAGATCGTCTACATACTGAATCAGAGTTGACCCATCTGGCAGAACAATAGTGTCCAGTTGTGTTTTCAGGGCCTGGCTGAATATTGATGGGCTTTCGCAGTAGCCTTGAGGAGCGCACTTGAAGCGGAAGCTTCGTCCTCCTAAATTGAAGCCGAAAAGGTCTCTACTCTCCTCAGCAATCGGGATGCTGAAGAAAGCGTTCTTCAGGTCAATCACCGAGAACCAAGCTGCTGAAGCTGGAACCATGGTCAATAATGCAGTAATGTCAGGGACAACGGGAAACTGTGGGATAACTACCTTATTCACTTCTCTGAGGTCAATCACGAATCTGTATACAGGCGGTTGTGAAGGATCAGTGCGTTTTAAGACGGGCAAAACTGGACTGTTACAAACATTTCCTGTTGTTTCCTCGATAACATCTTTATCGATCAGATCATAAATGATCGTCAACAACGCCTTTTCGCATTCGCTAGATATTTTGTATTGAGGAATACGTCGCAACCTAACGTTGGCTTTCAAAGTTATGACATACGGTGCTATCTCCAAACGACCGACATCATTAGAACCATTAGCCCAAAGTATATCAGGGAGTGATGACAATTCAGCTGGAATATTTTCCTTTGACAAATACATTGGAGAAATGACTTTCTTACCTAAAGTAAGTTGTACTCCCAAGGGGGAACAGTAGAGAGTCGCATACAACCTCTTTAGTAAATCCAAACCTAACAAATTTTCACCGCAACCTGTTGTCAAAATGAGGGGTGCTTCTAATTCGCATGGGCCAACAGAAAGTTATATAGGACTAGAGATCGGGTTTCTAACAGGGGCGCCAGAGAAACCTACTGAGACATTCATTTCGCCAGACAAAGGTGCGCCAGGAAGTTTCGAGTGCATAATAGAACTTTTTGTAGCACCAGTATCCAGCAGAAATGGCTCTGACACTCCTGAGGCAATTACCTCGACATAAGGTCCATTCTGATCTACTGGAACTGAAACGACTCCCTCTTTTTGTCCATGGCTGTCCTAGCAATCGTTACCCTCAGTATCGTGTTCGGTGTAATAGTCGTCAGTATAGTACTGAGCTGACCTAGACAATGCATTATTCTGTTGGTCAAAGCTGTTCATGGAATTCTGAGGTGGATAAGAAACTGTGTTCTGGGAGAAATTTCCACGACCCCTACCTCTAGGGGCATGTTGAACACCTCTTCGCCTTACTCCCGAAACGCCGTTTAACCGTCGCGCAAGAGCTGGACAATTACTTTTGAAGTGACCCTCTTCCTTGCAATACGCACATTGATTCGGGCCATACGGAAGACGTTGATGGGAAAACTCGTTTCCTTGCGTGTTTCTCGAATACTGCTGTTGTTGCTGATAATTGGGCTGACTGGCCATACGAGGCGGATAGGCCTGCTGGAGAAGAACTTTAGCTTTTAAATCTTTCGTCTTTTTGTCTGCCTTATCTAGCTCCTCTTTGCGCCTATTTTCATAGTACTGGGCTGTGGCTAAAATCTGCGCTGACGTAGAGACAGCCCAAGCACTCTCTGAATCTTTTAGTTTATTACATAGTTCAGGAAGTAAGTTATGTACGAATTTGTCTACAAACAATCTTTGACCACCCTCGGTAGCCATATCTTGACCACTATGATCGGTGAAAGTCTCCTCAAATCTCGTGAAAAAGTCAGACACATTCTCATCTTTCTTCTGCTTACACGCAGATAGCTTATCCCAGTTTACGCGTACTTCAGGCATTATTGTTTTCATGTACGCGATAATCCTACCGGGAAGTTCAGCTATTAAAGGCTCAGGTTTAAAACCACCAATTTGTCTAGCATCTGTAGCGGTAATGTTTGCCCATGAGTCACCCAGTTCCTGGTCATGGTTCGTATGACGAATTTTACTCCATAAAGGGTGTGGAACAACGTTCCCAAACAGCATGTCTATATCCGCTAAATTCATTATACATGAGCTTGCAGTTTGCGATAACTCCTTATAATACCCAGTCGGGTTTTTACGAGGATCAGGTAGTGTCTGCTTGAGTGCTAAAACCTCTGATCTTTTCCAGGGGACATGTACCCATACACGCTGGAAATGAGGCAGAATTGGTGGATTTGCATTTGCATCACCTTCCCTCCAAACCGGAGGAACCTCTCTCATGGGGTACTGTCTCGCTCTTTTCCTACTAGATGTACCACATTCAGATGATGACCCAGAATTACCACCCGTACTTCGATAGGATAATAATATCTCAACTGCTTTTTCGACATCGGGACCTACGATCATACCTTCCCCAAACTTAAATCGTACATTACACAATTCTCGAGTGTTGCTTTCTTGACCATTATCTTCCAAATCCTCACACAGAAAAACACACTTCTGTTCAAAAACGTATCTTTGCGTTGGTTCATCCCATTGACGTAAGACGTTCATGACAGACTCTACATCATATCTCGCTGTATCCATAGCCCAATTCCGTGCTAACTTATTCAATGATTCCCTCTCCTGATAATCAGGCATTTGGCTTCGTAATTGTCTTTGTCCCGTATTAGGGGTCGTTTTAGGCGACCGAAACAGTGGTGAAGGAATGTTAGTAACAATGCTGGCCATTTTATGCCAGACAGAAGGTGAAAGTGGAGGAATAACTGGTGGCAGAACAGAGTCACGCAAAGCAGAAACAGAAGCATTCGTAGAACGAGTATCAGAAGTAATAGAAGGTGCGCTAGGCGAAGTTGTAGGAGAAACAGGAGGACAAGTAGATGTGATCGGTGAGCCTTGAGGAGGCTGCACCAGAGAAATAGAAGCCAGCTGAAGAGCGGCTGGTGAGTGTTGTAAAGGAGCCGGCATAACAGCTACCAGAGGTGCAACTAAAGGTTGCGGAGGTGCTGTGGCATTTTGCGCATAGGGTGGTGGCGAACTTAGCAAATGCGCCATTAATGGATCTTTTTCGCGCTCCTTTACTGTCTCTTGCTGAAGAGATGGTAAAACAGGATAGCATTTATCTATTGCCATTTTACGTTGCCTGTGCGACTGCTCACTCATTTGATCTTCTTCGTTGTCTTTAAATTTTATCGCGGCTTGCATTACCGAAATACCTCTTTTTCTCTTATTTTTCTTTTCTAATTTAATTTCCTTTTGTTTGGCCTCTTTACGCCATAAACGGAAAGAGTCAAACATCGCCGGCCGGGCTTTCTTCTTGAACAATTTGACCTCTAAATTATCTAAAATTTCTGAGTCAAAACTACCATATTGGGGCCATTTTAAAACACCATCCTTGCGGGTGTATTTTATCCATACTTCATTATATGCGATAGGACCTACGCCATGCTTTACATAGAGCTCATACGTTGGAGTTCCAATTGGAGGAACCGGACAAGAATCCTCTAATCGGGAGTCCTTACTACAACCAAGACAAAACAAGTTTCCAAGTCTGCTAAAACCAGGCATCTTCGCTCACTAGTCTAGCTTCAAACTTCAAAGGATTATCTGTTACGATATTTTCTCGTGAAAACACGAGTCCTTCGGCTTTGGGGCTTGCAAGTACCAAATCAAAGCGTATCTCAAGGATACCAAAAACTAAGGACAAACTAAGGACTGGGAGATGCTCCACTCATACTTAACTGAAGTATTTGAAGATCTGTGACGTCGCTAGAAGACTCGTCTATCGTTTCGCTCTTCCAAGGATCACTGGGTCCAAAACAAGGCGATAGTCAGGGCAGCAGTCCTTCGTAGCCGTCGGGACGCGGGGAACCTCGCAGCAAAGACCTTCGGAACCACGTCGACATACAGGGGTCGCTGAAGTGGCTGGCCGTCCTCCGGAATTTTCACACGAAGCTCCTCACGAACATCTGGCTTGGACCGTTGCCGCTTGATACCGCCCCGAGTTGGGCGCCAACTGAGGTAACGGGTTTTTAGGAACCCGTTGGTGCCAGGGGATAACACCCGAAGACCTCTGAGTTCTCCCTTGTTCCGGACCACAGAAACACGGAGTCTTCTAGTCACAGTCAGAGATCAAGTTTTATTGGCAGCTACCAAGTAACACGTGTCCCAGAAGTACACCACACGGGGAGTATATTCTCGGGAGACTGTTCGTTTTTACAGAACCAGCCTTCTCCTTATATACAAAAATAATGGCTGCGAGCAAGAATTCTTGAGTTTATGATATGGCTATACACATATTTCTACAATAATACAAAGAGCGAAGTCATGTAAGCAAGCCCACATTTTAGATGTCCAGTTTGTGATAGATTACCCGGTTAGGCCCGGAACTCCCATCAGATATCGATGAAGCACCAATAAAGAAAGGCACCTCCTAGTCATAAAACTGGCCATAAAACAGGGAACGTGGACAGGTGTATGTTTGTAGAAAGCATGGTCTGTATGTAGTGAATAGGTTGTGGAATGTTATGCATTGATGTTATCGTTTTGGGCCACTGGGCGAGGAGCCGCCCAAACAGGTTTGGCTAAAGGCAATGGAGTCAGTTGGGACAGGTCAGGGGGAAGTCAGGGAAGGTGGACGTGTCCTTTTAGATCAAGCTCGACCTTTAATTGACTTATCATGAGGGCAAGACGCAAGATGGATGTCGTTTACAAAATGGAGTCTAAAGGGTCGGGACGGAAACTATGATTTAGGGGTGTTAGCAACCTTTGATTATGATGCAAATGCATAGGAATGATGTCCTAATCATTATCGGTCTGTTGACACCAAATTCGTCATGGTACGTTGATATTTTGTGACACGGGTATTGGACCTCGATATCGGGATAACAACAGGGTCCAGATTTCCAGAACCAGGTGCCAAGGTGGAGAAGGCTCTTCCTCCCCATTTCGTCCTCCTGAATCTAAGGACAGTGAGCAGATTTCTGGAGGCTGAGCGGAGAGTTCTGTTAGGGGTGTAAAGGGTATTTAGGGACCTGATCCCTTCCGAGCCTGAACCATAGACTGCCCTGTGAGCCAGACATAGCAGCTTAAAAGAGATCCTGGCCTGAATCGGCAGCCAGTGTAGATCTTTCCTGGCCTTTGTTGCCGATGAACGCCTAGGTAAGTTTAAGACCATCCTGGCTGCGGCGTTCTGGACCACCTGAAGATGCTTAAGTGATTTCTTGTTTATGCCAGCGTATAATGCATTACAATATCCAAGTCTGGAGCCAACCAGGGAAACCGTTGATTGTCTACGGCCATCAGGTGATAGATAAGGGGCAATCTTTTTTAGCGTCCGAATGATGGCGCAGCATGTGGACACTGTTTTGTTAACTTGGAGGTCGAAAGAGAGGTCAGGGTCTATAAGTACTCCCAGATTCCTGGCCAAGAGGGTCGGCTGGGGACAGTCCCCTAAGGAAGCAGGCCACCAGTCCCCAGACCCCCTCCAAAGACCAAGACTTCCGTCTTTTCTCCATTCAACTTCAGATAGTTGCAAATCATCCACTGCGCAACTGCCTCCAAGCAGGATCTAAATTTAAGGGTGGAATCTTTTATTGACCCGGTGGTAGAGACGATAATCTGGGTGTCGTCGGCATACGACAGAACCTGATACCCAAAGGATCGTACAATTTCGGCAAGTAGGGTCACGTAAATGTTGAACAAAAGAGGGTTCAACGCAGAGCCCAGTTTTACTCTCTGCCAACTCTGATGTAAAAAGGAGGAAAGCAAATTCAAGGCACTGCCCTCTACACCTATCCGCTTTAGCCGGTCAACCAGAATTGAAGGGGACAGGGTGTCGAAAGCTGCCGTTAAGTCCAGCAGCACCAGCAGCGTGGTCTGTCCTCTGTCTACCTCTGATCTGATATTATTGATCACGACAGTGAGGGCAGACTCGGTGCTGTGGGCAGCACGAAACCCATGTTGGGAGCAGTCCAACAGATTCACCCTATCCAAATGCGCGGCTAAGTGGCGATTTAAGGGGGCCTCAAGAATTTTAGCAGGGGCTGGGAGCAGAGAAATGGGTCGGAAATTTTTTAAGACTTCCGGATTCAGAGAAGCCTTTTTTAGAAGGGGTTTCACCACTGCTGTTTTCCAGGATTCTGGAAAGATTCCTCCTATGATGGCTTTAATCATGACCTCCAGTAGAGGGGGGAGAACCACCTCTCTGCATGCCTTGAGCGTTTTTAGCGGGCAAGGGTCAAGGGGCGAACAGGACATAGTAGCGTCAAGAAGGCGGTAAATCTCTTCTCGTGACAGCCGAGGGAAGCTTGCTAAGCAAGGGCGGGAGCCAGGTTCGAAAACCTCAACCTCAGGGACAGAGACTGAAGATTGAGGAGGAGATGCCTGAGTGGTATCCAGCTCCAGATTTAGGGGTCCTGTTTTGTGCAGTGACTTGAATGTGTGAATGCATGTGTGAGAAGTTTGAAAGGGCAGCGCTTCTGGACGGCGAGCTAGAGGGGATCTCTGAGGAATGGTGTGGTGTGATTTTAGCACTCTGGGAGGACGAGTCTGGCAGCAGCGTTTTGGATAATTTGAAATCTGTGACGGAGATGCCAACATAAAGTGTGTTACCATGGTCCAATCTGATTGTGATTAGGGCCTGCATGATGGTATGTCTGGTGTCCTGTTGGACCCATATGAAGATGTAGCATAATGTGGAGGCATGAGGAGGTTACGGCATTGACCTGGTACTTCATGGTTAGGTTGGTTTTCACGGTGATGCCTAGGTTCCTCGCATGGTTGGGTGGGAGTCAGTGACTCAGCAAATTAACTACCATGCTCTGAGAAAAGATGCTAATTGTACAACTATATTACATCAATTTAGACAAATATCTGTGCCAATGAAGGCCTAAGCGATTGCTGGACCTAAAGTATGACTAGAACAAAACTAAAAAGAGCAAAATGGATATTTCGAGGTCAGTAGCACACAGAAAAACAAGCATTAACAATGTAAACATATGTGTAGCTATTCTAAAATATGGTCAAAATGTGAAATTTTGAAAGGTCTATATTTAAGCACCTTTCAATAATATTAATTTATGTTGTCAATGTGCACAATGGGGCCAATTCACAAAAGAAAACTTTTAATTCACATAGAATAACGCGCCTTGAAAGTTTTTGTGAATATCCAAAACACAAGTTATGTTATGTTAAGTTAGTTTATAAAGTGAATAGCTACTCTAAGATTTCCCAGCGCTGTGTGAGTAATGACGTGCACCTTTAATGTCTCAAACTATACCAGAGTAGAATGGTTGCGATACAGCCACTTTTATGCAGCTTTCTAACTGTAATCTCCTTGTATTCAGTCCTTAGATCAATTGGCAATGAATTACATCATTTTGGAGATAGGAAGAAAAAGGACTTCCACCCCATCTGGCCCTTTGAATACTTGGACCTTCAAAAGACCTGCGTTAGAAGATTTTAGATTCCTGTTGGAAGTGTAGGGTACCAAGAGATCCCTAATCATGGGGGTGCTGGAGGGGGCTCTATGATTAATTGCCCTGTGCACCATACATAATGCCTTGAACTTTCTTTTTTGCTCCACCGGGAACCAGTGCAATGAAACCAGAGCGTTTTTTGCTGTGGAGTACTTGAGCAGCTTAAGAATGGTCCTTGCCACTGTATTTTGGACCAAAGGCGTCCTCCTCCAAGGAAAGAAAAAACTCTCAAAGCACTCTTATTGCGACGTAGTTGCTTCTGAAATGTTCATCAGGTTGAAACAAATTCAATCCACTTCATTCATGGTGTATAGTTTTTAATGAATCGTGTTTCACATTCTTCATCAGATGCCTCTCATATTCATGAATCCGATAATAATGTACATCTGATTACATTATGTCAAATCAAGTAGCATAGACTCCCTGATGCATTTCGGGCCAAGCCCTTCGTCAGGGGTAAATTATTGAGGTGAATGTAAAGTATGACTTAATGAACTGAAATCCAAACCTCACAAATGCAATACATGCTAAGTACATGTGCACAACTGTTACCAAAATGTAAAGTGCCATTTGGAAGTAAAATAACTGCCTGATATTATCAAAATGTGGTCGTGGTGAAAAGAATGAAAAATTAAATAGTGCACCCGGAGTGAACATGAAGAAAGCATAGAGAAGAATCGTACTAGATATGAAAAGTTTGCCCAAAGCACCATGCCTGATAACCCCGAACATTCACATGTGGATGTAGACGCCATACCCAACGTGAAACCCATAGTTAGACCACGCATTCTCGCAAAGATGTGAAAAGTATTCTAGAAGTAAACACAAAAAACACTTTAGACAATAGTGCTAAAAACAAAGTGCGCCCAAGGAGAAATGCTTAATAAAACCGAAACGTCACCTGCGAATGACAACGCCATATACATCATAAGTCCATGCAAAACTATACACTTGATGAATGAAGTTAATTGAATTTGTTTCAACCTGATGAACATTTCAGAAGCGACTACGTCGCAATAACAGTGATTTGTGAGTTAGTTCTTTCCTTGGAGGAGGACGCCTTTGTGTATCTATTTCATTCACACCTCATGGATCAGGAGGTGATAGTCACTAGCACCTAAGAAGATTACTAGAATTAGTTGACTACTTGATCCCGCAACCCAGAAGTGTGACTGTAATAAGCAAGTTCTAAAGACCAGGTTTTCCCTGGTCTCATTTTGGCGCTGCCTCCCTTGTAAATAGGGGATTGCGTCAAAATGCAATGGGTGATGCAGCGGAACACCCACTGCAACACCCATTGCCCACCCATTTCACGCTAAGTGCTGCGTGAAAGGGAGCCATATTCATAAGGTGGCGTTAAGCAACTTTAAGATGCTTATAGCTCCTTGTAAGTATGGTGAAGGGCTTATCGCCACCAGTACATCACAAAAAGTGATATTCTGGTGGCAATAAGCTCTTGTAAATATGCCCGTAGTCTGTTGGATCGTTTTGAGTAGGAAAATAAATTGTGTGGGAATCAGACAGGCTCAAAATAAAGTTTCTGTGACCTGTACTTGCCATGGCTTTTGTACCCCAAATTGATTTAGGGTCAATACTATACAGTAATCACAGCCTTTTGAATGAATGAATGACTAATGGAATTTAGAAAGCGCTGGGTATGCTAGACAAGAGAGACAGTTACTGTAGAGTTCTGTTTTCAGAAGTTTTCTGAAAAATAGCAGGTCCTGGCCCTCAAGTAGGTGTACAGGGAGCAAGCTCCAGTACCCTGGAACAAGGTAGGAGAAAGCTCTGCCCCCGCGCGGAGTTCCCTGTAGCGTGGTATTACAAGAAGGACCTTTTCCCTTGAGCGAAGAGATCTGCCGGGCTGGTAACGCTCAAGTCTTTCCGCGAAATAACCAGGACCACTACCGTTGAGAGTTTTATGGACTAGACAACAAATTTTGAATTTGATTCTCTGGCAGATGAGGAGCTAGTGAAGGATTCTCAGCAATTGCAGGGAGGAAGTTCTGGGGGGCAAATTGAGTGCTGAACGAGCAGCCGCATTCTGAACAACCTGCGGTCTAATCAGTAAGGATTTGTCTGTGGCTGCAAGATGGGCTTTACAATAGTTGACACCAACAATCTCTTGGATTCTCACCAATCAGGCTTCAGAAAGGGCTGCAGCACAGAAACAGTCTTACTACATATAGCAGATGACATTCACAAATGTATGGATGCCGGTCGCTGCTGCCTGCTCATCCTCAGAGACATATCTGCGGCCTTTGAGCCGGTGGACCATAAACGTCTGCTCAAAACCCTTAAACAATGGATCAGAGCAGACGGCATGGTGCTGAAATGGTTCACATCTTTCTTTCACAACCGTTCTCGAAAAATCCAAATAAACAATGTAACTTCTGATACCTCCACTATAACCAGAGGTTTCCCACAGGGCCCAGTCCTCTCACCTACTCTCTTTAATATCTTCATGGAGCCCCTCACTACCATAATCAATCAAGCCAACATCACTTACCACCTCTATGCAGACAACATCCAGCTCTACCTGAAGTTTCCTACCCAGAAGACATACACCATCTTAACGATACTCTAAAAATAAATCCAAAACTGGCTATCACACAACCACTTAAAACTTAACCAAGACAAGACAGAAATCCTTCTCCTCTCAAACGACGGACAAACCCACCAGGTCCAAGAATGGATAAAGCTTTAGGAATCCCTAAACTTCACCCGAACCCTGGCCGGCTTAGCCAAGACGTTGGGAATCATACTGGACCGTAACCCGAACATGAGCTCACGCATTTAAGAGTGCCCACTATAAATTAAAACTACTCAAAAAAATCAAGCCCTTCCTCCCGCCTAATGATCTCAAGACAGCAACACAAGCCTTGGTTCTATCCAGACTAGACTACAGCAAAATCCTACCTAGCCCTCATGAGAACAACATTAAACGCAGCAGCAAGGATGGTCACTGGATCTAAAATGTAAATGTAGTATACTTGTAAAGCGCACAGCTGCCCCAGCAACGGGGCGTCCCGGCGCTGTATAACTCTGGGGAACCCGTCCTGGCTTTCCCTGTGGGATGGTCCCTGCTGGGAATCCCCAAGGTGGAGCCAGTCATCCCCGGAATTGGTGGGGCAGTTGTGGAGATTAGGCAAGCTAATGCCCAGAGTTGCCGAGTGTGATCTCTGATTAGAGTAAGCACCGAAGCGAGAATTATCGAGTCCGCTGACCAAGGTCCACGACCCTGCCGCGTCGGGAATCGAACCCTGGTCCCGGGCCGACTTCTGCTCTCGGGTCTGCCACCTCTAACCAGTGAGCCACACTACTCCACTAGAAAGGCACAATCATATCACCCTCTCCTTGAAAGATCTCAAAGTGCTCCCTATTGAAGCTCGCTCCCAGTTCAAAACTGCCTGTCTCACCCACAAATACCTTCACACTGGTAAACCAGTCTATCTGGCAGTAATCCTCACCAGGGCAGGCAAGAAACTTGAGGAGCACCAACAACCTACTTCTCATTCCCCCAAAGAGGCATAAACAAACAGCCCAGGCTTGCTCCTTTTCAGGAAATGCCCCCAAAATCTGGAACTCCCTACCAGCAGATCTCAGAACTAACCCCTCCCACGTGACCTTCAAAAACAAACTAAAGGATCTCCTCCTCGCTTGACACCTTTAACCTTCACATCTATACGCCATAGTTACCATCTAGTAACTCTCTACTTTTTTACCTGCCTTCCAACACGCTGTCCACTTTTTTCTGTCTGTCTGTTTTTTCGGATTGCCTGTGTACATGTTGTAAAGTGCTCTGATAAAGGTAAAGAAGCAATAAAAGATAGGAATGTATAAGCAATATAACACATTTCTTCCCTTAGGAAAATAACAAAGAACATTAGACATTTAGCTACTTGTTGGACAAAGGAGTATTTACACATTTTGCTACTCGTTTGACATTCCAAACTTTACCATCTTGGTTAACAATACTGTTGCAATTAATTCTTACAATTTTGATGGGTCTATCATGTGTTGTTTCACCCTTAAGTAGAATACCTGGCTTGCGTATCCTGAACCAATCACCAACCACAAAATGCAGCTCTTTCACTCTCATGCGAAGATCATAATGGTATTTGCTTTTCTGTTGTTTCTCTTCTACCTTTTGAGCCACATCTTTCCTCTTAAATACAGAACCATGGTTCTTCACAGCTTTTTTAAACCACCAAGGGCACAATTCGGAAACAGGCTCTCTTCCTTTTATTAAATAGAGTTATATGGTACAACCATAACTTCGCCCTATCTTTCCACTGAGATCCAAAATTACGTGTCCACAAAATGTCTTGTTTGAGACCCCTGTTGTATCTCTCTTCCTGGACATTGCCTTGTGGTTCATAAAAAACCATGGTAACATGGCGAATATTAAAGAATTTAAGGGATTCAGCAATTTTGTGCGATTTCATTTGCACACCATTATCAGTGATGAGAATCTCAGGGTAACCTTCAGGGGCAAAGACTTCTTCGAGGAATAAAATGACACTCTCAGAATTGGCATGCAGCACAAGCTTGACCTCCTACCACTTGGAGTGGTAATCAACCATCACCAAGGCAAATCTATAGTCTTGGGGTAAAATACTGAAAGGACCAGCAATGTCAAAACCTACTTTTTGCCAAGGAAACTCTGGCCATTGAACAGGAATGAGAGGAGCAGGAACACACTTAAGCATGTTTTCACCGTTCACACATTCAGGGCATTCTCTCACAATCCTGTCTACATACCTGTCCAAACCAGGCCACCACAAAACAGACCTGTTCAACCTCTTCATGGACAGCATTCCCAAATGGTTCTCATGACTCACCGATAAGATATAATAACAAAGAGACACAGGTGGAATGCATTTACCTTGTCTGAAAACTAGATCACCTTCAATTACAAGTTCATTGAAGATTTTCCAAAAAGGAAATAATTCAGCTGAGATTTAATTTCTAGAGGGCCAACCTATCATGGTGTAATTAATGACATTACACAATATCTTGTCATTACTCATGACTTTTTTCCTCATCTCTCCAGATATTGAACTGGATCTTCCAGAAACCACTTCACTAATATTAACAACTTCTTCATCTTCACACTCCTCACTAACTTTACAGGGAAGTCTAGACAGACAATCACCGGTAATATTGATTTTCCCTGGAACAGATTCCACTGTAAAACGATATTCTTGTAAAGGGGACATTAACCTAGCTATGCGAGCTGTGGCATTAAGACCTTCTCCAGAAGACAGGATGGAAACTAAAGGCTTGTGGCCTGTCCTCAAGATGAAACGCGCACCCCATATATAATTGCAGAAATGTTCAACTCTCCAGACACATGCCAACAGTTCCCTCTCAATTACAGCGTAGCACCTCTCAGTGAGATTAAGTGTGCGGGAGGCAAACGCAATATTCCATTCTTCCTTTCCTGCTCACTGAGATAAAACACACCCTAAACCATAAAGGCTTGCATCAACGGTGAGTATGCATGTCTTGTTCATACAGTAAGGTTTCAAAGTGGGTGCAGCAATAATGTTTGCTCTGATGCTGTCAAAAGCTTTCCGTTGTCTTTCTCCCCATATAAATTCTACATTCTTCCTTGTCAATTCTCTCAGAGGTTCCATTTTGGAAGCAAAGTTTATAATACATTTGCTGTAATATTCAAATAATCCTGAAAAGGAAAGAAGTTTGTCTTTGCAGTCAGGAGCAGGTGCTTTCAAGATTGCGTCAATAGATTCTTGATATATTTTGCAATTACTTTTTTTAAGAGTCAGCCCATACACTTTGAGAATACCACCTACATTCCTGAGATGTTCTGTGTGCATCTTCTTATCTGGAGAAAAAATAAGAATGTCATCTTGAGTACACTTCACATACAATTGCATATCCCTAAAAAGATGACACATGGACCTCAGGAAGATGGACGCTCCTGACGCTAACCCAAAGGGCATACTTTTGAATTAAAATAATCCTTGGGGTGTGATTTACGCTGTCATGTGGCGTGACTCCTTGGCAAGTTCAATCCGATGGTATGCGGACCGAAGTACTAGGGTGGAGAAAATGGTGACACCTCCTACCATGCTTACTACCTTTTTGATATTAGGTAACGGATGGCAATCAACCAGTATATTAGCATTAAGAGCTCTAAGGTCAATGCATAACCTCAAAGATTTGTCAGGTTTGCATGCCAATACAATCGGAGAAACACATTCTGATGACTCCACTTCTTCTACAACACCTCCATCTAACATTTCCTTCAAGGTTTTCCCCAACTCTTCCATCACACTAATAGGAACATTCCTAAGTTTTTTTCTAACAGGAGATGCTCCTAGTTTGAGTTTTATCAAATGGGTAGAACCTTTTACCAAGGAAATAGTGAAATTCCCTATTAGTGTTGTGACCCCTTTGGGTGGCCTGTAGGTGGCATATCCATTTTGCTTCCTTTTGTCTCACTAGTAACTCACGGTCACCTCCCCTAGCTCCCAAGGTTACATGGTCAATACCGTGGAACCAGAAGGAATTATCATTGGGCTGTACCTCCATAAAGTGGTCACTTCGGGATATCGACTATCTTTGTTGTGTATGGCCCCACGGTTTTTCCTGAATGCTAACCTTGAGAGATTTACTGTGCTTCCCACGTAAATGATGTTGCAATTGCAACCCAAGATGTACACCACATGTGTAGTGTTCCAGTTGATAACATGTGCAATCTTGTGTGTATTTGGGTGTTATAATCCTTGGGGTGTGATTTACGCTGTCATGTGGCGTGACTCCTTGGCAAGTTCAATCCGATGGTATGCGGACCGAAGTACTAGGGTGGAGAAAATGGTGACACCTCCTACCATGCTTACTACCTTTTTGATATTAGGTAACGGATGGCAATCAACCAGTATATTAGCATTAAGAGCTCTAAGGTCAATGCATAACCTCAAAGATTTGTCAGGTTTGCATGCCAATACAATCGGAGAAACACATTCTGATGACTCCACTTCTTCTACAACACCTCCATCTAACATTTCCTTCAAGGTTTTCCCCAACTCTTCCATCACACTAATAGGAACATTCCTAAGTTTTTTTCTAACAGGAGATGCTCCTAGTTTGAGTTTTGTCAAATGGGTAGAACCTTTTACCAAGGAAATAGTGAAATTCCCTATTAGTGTTGTGACCCCTTTGGGTGGCCTGTAGGTGGCATATCCATTTTGCTTCCTTTTGTCTCACTAGTAACTCACGGTCACCTCCCCTAGCTCCCAAGGTTACATGGTCAATACCGTGGAACCAGAAGGAATTATCATTGGGCTGTACCTCCATAAAGTGGTCACTTCGGGATATCGACTATCTTTGTTGTGTATGGCCCCACGGTTTTCCTGAATGCTAACCTTGAGAGATTTACTGTGCTTCCCACGTAAATGATGTTGCAATTGCAACCCAAGATGTACACCACATGTGTAGTGTTCCAGTTGATAACATGTGCAATCTTGTGTGTATTTGGGTGTTATACGTAAAAATTGCGATTTTGTTCCTCCCGAAAGGACAGTTGTTACAGGAGCCACAAGTGAAAAAGCCCAAAGGTTTAAGGGGTAACCATGTCTCACGTTGATTTGTTACATAGATTGGGCAGAGGACATCACGTAAGGACCTACCCTTGCAATGGGTCATGGATGGTCTATCTGTCAGATGTGTATTCAGGCCCGGAATGTCCCTAAGAATACTCCAATTCTTTTTAATATGTTCTATAGGATGCCCTTTGCTTTCCTCTCAGGTGAGATAATTTGTGGATAACATTATGACTATTGTCATAATGTTATCCACATCCACATTATGACTATTCAACAAACTGAGGTGAGATAATTATCTCACTCTCAGTCCCCATCACCTATGTGTTTTATTTACAGAGATATTTAACGTTTCCTGTTGATAGGCTCCTTCTCCACACCGGAGTACATCTGCGTGCCTTGGGGCCATATTATTTTGGAGTTCTATTAATTTATTCTAGATGAGATTATGGGCCCGATGTAGGTAGGCAAATACCGGTCGGAAACGGCCGAAAATACCGATTTTCGGCCGTTTCCGACCGGTATTTGTATATTGAGATGTAGGGGCATGTCAAATTACAGAATCGGTAATTTTACCGATTCTCTAAAATACCGAATCGGTAAAATTACCGATTCTGTAATTTAACATGTAGGTAGCACTGTAATCACTGCTACAAGGGTTTAAGAATTTGTTATTTACCACCAACTAGAAGTTGGTGGTAAATAATGAAAACCCTTCAAAAAGCATTTTTTTTGCTTTAAAAATGTGCCATGTTGCAGACAAACATGCCCTAAGGGCATGTATGTCAGCAACATGTACACCCATGCACAATTGAGGGGTGCAACAGGGTGTCAAAGTGACACCCTGTCCCCCTTGCAAATTCGGTAATTTTACCGAATCTGTATTTACCGATTCGGTAATTGGCATTGATGCCCATAGGATTCAATGGCAATTACCGAATCCGTAAATACAGATTCGGTAATTACCGAATTTTACCGATTCGGTAATTTAAAAATAGAAATTACCTACATCCCATTTACCTACTCTTAAATACCGAATCGGTATGATTCGGTATTTAAGAGTAGGTAAATCGAGATTACCTACATCGGGCCCTATGTGATTTGGCAACGTCATTGCCTCTATTTGAGGTTACTTTTAGCAATGCTTCCTCTTAGCGCTATCTCTTGATATTACTTTTTTTGTTTATTTACAGAAATATATGAAGTTTGTGTGTTCTTGCTGATATTTCTTTGTTCCGTAATCTGAGGACTTCAGTTTAGCTTGGAGCCTCAAGCTGTGGCAATCTTATTGATTTATCATAAAGGTGAGATTACCTGTTTTCGCAAACATTATTGCATTTATCTAATACTGCTCTGGAGTGATGGTATAGTGTATTTATTATTATATGTCTACTCTTTACACGTGTTCCCCCTTTTCTGACTTGCAGACATTGCTATATTGTATCTTCTAAATATGACCACCTCAGAATAAAGAGAACGACGATATTAAATTCTGTTCTACATCCTAATTTTTGTATATACTTGAGCCAATTTTGCTTGAGGTAAGATACACTACCTCTGGGTTTTTGTTTTCTTTTCCATGAGTACAAATAGCTTTTGCTAAATTTCACAACTTCGTTATCTCTAACCCTCTTTTTTGCTTTTAATTTCATTATACTGTCTTAACAAAAATCTTGGCAGTTGGGCCCTATTAACCCAGTGTCCTATGTACACTGCGAACTCTCACTAATGGAGGCTTTGCTTACTCATTTTATTGCTTTTTGATGATTTATGCATGGCCCTCTTGTTGTTCTTCCTTTAGATATATTTGGACAATCTGTATTGGACGACCACTATACTTTCTTACCAAAAATCATGGTAATTGGGCCCCACTGACACAGTGTTCCATGTACAGTACTTACTATTACAATTGGAGGCTTTGCTTACTCATTTTGTTGTTTCTTGATGACCTATGCATGGCTACCTTGTTGTTTTCCATTAGATATATTTCGACAATCTGTGTTGGACGACCACTATATGTGACGTTGCACACTAATGGACCTTTAGTCAATTTGGTTACACCTGAAATTTTGAATTTGGAGTAAGGTGAGAGGCCTTCTCATATTATTGGGTGCTTTGTGGTCCAGATGTTGTGTCTATACATTTTTACTTTGTATTTTTTTTTCTTGAATATTTCATCACCTCTCTCAAATTTACACATACATAACACCCAATATTTTCTTCGCCTCTTATCACTATTCTTTTATCTGATCTCCGTTGTCATTAAATTTAGGATCACAGGTCTTATAAATGTTTATGTTTTTTTCCTTGATTCTTTAAAAAATGTAAATTTTAACCTGTCAACGTATATTATGTTCTGTCTCTATCTCTTTCCTTCATTTTCCTTGTCCCTCTTGTCAATTTCTCATTTTTTTGTCTGTTCCCACGCTATACATTTATGCTTATATTATGATTCGTCTTGTTAATTCATTTTTTGGTTTTCCGCTGTATACCTTTATATCTATATTTTGGGTCTTGGTTGAACCGATTGGTCATATGTCCAGTATTTAGTATTATATTTGTATTGTATGTCTTGTTGATAATTTATTGATGTTCCATTATTGTTCTGTGATAGTTTTTGAAGTTTATTACGTGATCTGTTTTCCTTTTTTTGTTGTTGGGTCATCTCAAACGTATTTGTTCTTAAACAAAAATATCTGTTTTCTTTTTGCTTTAAGAGTATTGTGTATTTATTGTTGTATATGTATATTTATGTCATATATGTTAGGATTATTACAGCCCTGACGAAGTTACCAAGGCACTAGGGAACGAAACGCGTTGGCTGTGTGCTGGTTTTAAAAAACAAACTACGCTAATAAAAAGAAGATTTTTTGGGATAACATATGTCTCCTGACTAACTTCAATCTGAGTGCACCTTCCTTTCTTCTGGACTTTATCTAATGACTGACGTCCTTCAGCAGCGGATGCCGGGAGCAGCTGCACTCGCATGTGGTATGTGAAACTGCTGGAATTTAAGCACTTGACCTTGGTCAGCTGCTGTGTGCTATTCTGTCTTTTGTAATCCTTGGACATTCCTTTCCTAGGGCTGGAAAAAATTTGAAAGAAGCAACATGGTTGGAGCTACCACATATATACCATAGTATATTCTTGTCACCACTTTTTCCCACAATAGGAACTCTACTGTAATTACTCATAGCACAGACTTTGTCAGAACATCTATTACTTTTATCACCTTTGGAATCTACATATTCGATTGTCTTCATCCACTTTTCAGACTGTTGAAATGCTTTAGCAGTAGCTACAGTATCATGTAAATTTGGATTACCTAAAACCCACAACTGCTCTTGTGTTTTTACTTTTCCACATTTACAAATGTTGGTCCCTAATCATCTCATCTGCTATGATACCCAAATTGCATGAAATCACAAGAGATCTGAAAGCAGATAGGAAATCGTCAAACGAATCCCATTCCCTTTGTAATCGTGAATAAAATGTATATCTATTGAGTGCTATGCTGGTGGTGGGTTTAAACCTGGTTTCCATACATATAAGTGCTTCATCAAAAGTACTTAATTCACCTTGAACAACTGGTAGGTTTCAAAATATGGCCTGACCGTCAGATCCTAAAGAATGGAGAAGAATGTTCTTTTTTCTCTCATTCCCCATTCTATCTCCATCAATAGCTTTCATATAGGTTAAGAACTCCTCCTTCCACCTAGACCAAGGGATGGGAGGATCACCTTTAATTTGTAAGAATTTTGCGGGGGGGTCAAATTGAATGGCTAACAAATAAGATGTTAAAATGATGTTAATTGTGCTACAATAAACAATATTAAAAATGATAGTGATCCAAGATCTAAACACCCAAATACAACATGCGTAAAAATAAGTAAAATTATCACTAAATGTATTAGTTGTGTAGAGCAATGTGGTATGGATATAGTATTCATATATTATAATATTGTGTGCATAAACACGATGCACAGTCACAGTACCTTGTTAGCTGTGTGCATCGGTGTGATGAGGAATTCTTGCTCAGAATAAGTATCTAATGAGCGTAAAATGATGAGGAAAATTAATTGCGCAGTTGTGCTCATCAACGTATAATTATTTTGTTACACGGAGCATTAAATGCGCGGCCGTGTGCATCAACGTTGTTTTGAAATACACAAAATCCCAATCCAAAATGGAGCCATGCACGTAAATACGTCACTACGCTGTGTAATGCATTGATGCAGGATGTAGACGTTGCGCAATGCAGATGCAACACAATGAAATCACCAGAAGCGTTGGAAAACTCCACGTTGTCCATGATGCGATGATGCAGCTTGGCAACAGAAGCATTGGAAGACTCCACGGTTCTTCTGCTCGTTGTCCATGACACAATGATGCAGCCTGGCAACAGAAGCTTGTCAGTGACATGTCTGGAATATTCTAAAGATAGTTTAATCAGGCTAACTGCGACAAGTTGAAAAATGCAGTAAATTTACCAAATTGTTTGAAATTCAGTTTCTTGTTTGCAGAAGCAAGTATGAATTCCTGGAAAGCATGGTTAAGACAGCAATATAGCAGGAACCATTTACATCATAGGAAGGTAGCTGTTGTGATTTGCACAGTCTCTGCACAGCAAAGAATGTGGAAATTAACAGATAAAATCGAAGAGTATGGTTGTACCGCTCCTGTGTCTTGGAATTTAGCAGGTACAGTGTTCCCTCGTTGCCAGTGTAAAAATCCAAAATAGAGAAGCAAGAAATCCAGAAGAAGATTAAAGGTGTTTCATTCTTAAGGCACAGTACTGCTCAAAACAGGTCCAGTAGAAGAATGAAATTAATTCCAATTATATTTGGAATCACAGCTAACTGAATGTTAGGTGCCAGAGTTAAAAGTACACAGGGAAATTAAAGGGAAAGAGGCAATAAAAGATAGGAATGTATAAGCAATGTAACACTTTTGTAGTTTCTTAGTGAGTGAATAATAATATAGCACATAAGCAACCAACCAAATTTGTGTATGCACTATGCATGAGTCCATCTAAGCGTTTTTGAGGACTAAAATAAATGCAAACTTAGTGAATTGGTCCATCAAAGGGGGTTGATGGTTCCGAATGAGATCAGAACTTAGAAGAAGCAAATATAATTTTTGTGCAATTCATTGCAAAGTCTTTGGAATAGGCGGGCTAGGTGGTACTTAGGTTCAGGATTCTGAAATTGGAATGGAACTGGGAATAATAAAGATAGGACGGTCCACGACCGCAATACTGGGCTACTACTAGTCGATATGATTAGACAGGTCAAAGTTATTGCAATTGCTCTTTCTTGTCAAAAAATCTTTTTGGAGCGATTTTTTATATATATTTATATCATACCAATCAATTTTTGTCTCTTTAATTTTGTCTTACATTATCAGCATCCAGGGGCAGGGCCGGCTTTAGAGATTGTGGCGCCATGTGAGACAATCTTTGTTGGCGCCCCCCCTCCCCCCAGCAAACATTATTTTTTGTGGTGAGTTGTATGGTTTCTCAACCACATATTAAATATATACAGGATACATTTTAGAGTATAAATAGGGATTAGATGGGGAACAGATATTACGACACCATCAGTCAAATCTAACTTTTATTTTATAGCATAAAACAATATACATATCTTGTTGACGTAATTATTAACATTTTCTAACAGTTAATTTTGTAAAATACAATTTGCAAATTTCAAATAAATATAACTCTACGGACTTTCGTTTTTGCAAATGCCAATATTGATGTGGATCAGTCCAGTTGTTGTGCAATATCATTTTCAATGGATAGGATTGCCAAAGTCTTTCATCTTTCATTGTGGATCTTATATATGTTTTAATTTACTTTAACTTACAAAAACTTCTCTCTCCACTAGCTACTGTCACTGGAAGAGTTAAAAGTATGCGCAAAGCCACCCAAATATTAGGAAAGATATCTTGCATACTCATGTCTTGAAGAAACTGCAATGATTCACGAGGAGTATTTTTACCATCAGGAAGAGTGAATTGAAAGTGTTTTATTTCTTCAGTTAGGTCTGATGCATTAATATCCAAAGATTCGCCATCTGGAAGGGCTACATGTAAATCCCTGCAATGAGCAGAAAGACCTTCAGATAGAGATTTCAAATTATATAAAAATTCCCACAACTTTGTGTGATCACTTAGTTGCTGGAAACGTTCCTTCAAGGATGTTAAAGCTGTATCGACTGTGCTGAATTTTTTTTTTGCTTAAATATTTCCTCTGGGTTGTTATTCATTGCATCCAAACTTTCATAATCAAACAACCTCTTTTTAGGTTTTGCCTGCAAGTGCGCACGTAGTGCGCATGCGCTAAAAAACCTGTTGAGTTCTATGTCGGATCGATGACCCGCCTCTGTCTCTCATTGGCTAGCTCCATAAATGGAGGCTAGCCATTGGGAGACAGAGGCTGTCAATCACGCTTTCTCGGGGAAAACGCGATTCGGGGGCGTTTCTCGGGCTTTTTTAAGCCCCGCCCCTTTGTCCCGGGCCGCGCTGTGATTGGGGGACACTCCCGTGACGTCATTTCCCGGGCCGCGCAAAAATACAGAGATGCCCGACCTTCCTTCCCTCTTTGCAGCTGTTACGGACATTGAGCCCGTTACTAAGTTGCTGAACATGACCTTCTGTTTCCCCTCCCACTTTCCTCACACAAGAAGCCCCCAACTGCCTGACACCGCACGTGAACGGGCACACTTCGGCTTCTGCTCGGCTTTGAACCTGTTTTCCCAGCCCTGGCTTCACCCTGAGCCGAGGCTGTGGGAGTAGAGCGCTCTCCTGTCACTTCCGGGTGAGTGTCTCGAGAAGGGATGGCAGCGTCCGCAGGTCCAGAGTGCTGCACAGTGAAGACGACGACTCTGGCCTGGGACTGGCGGTGCATGGCTCCTTATCTGCCTCTCTTCGCGTGAGGCCCTCGGGATCCTGAACGCGCCTCCGGTGGTCTGGGAGGCGCCTGTGTCACCCGCGGAAATGATCCACTCCACCAAGCGCAGCCCAGGTAAGCTGCAGGGGTTCGGGTGCCAGGGACAGCTGCCAAGGGGCCAGGTGTGGTGTGTGCCAGGGGCGAGCAGCGACGGGGCGAGGCGTGGTCTGTGCCAGGGGCGCACCGAAGGGTTCAGGTGCCAGGTGCGCACCGATCATGCAACATACCGCGCCGTGTCCGATAATAGCCGAGCTGGGGGGTAGCTGCTCAGAACACCTGGCTTACCATGTCGCTCCTCTTGCAAGGAGGCTCCCTGTGTGCCTTTACTGTGCATTTACAAAGCACGAGGGCAAAAGGCTCAAAGGATGAGGCTTTATATGTGAACCACCACCCCTGCCGCAGAAGGGACTGCAGTTTCCATGTTCAGGACGTACTGACGATGCTTCGAGTGCATCCAAAACGTTGGGCTTGTTGGGCATCTGACCTAAAATGGCAGCATAAGTACTCGCGTCGCGTCCCCGGTGTCACTGTCAATGACCATGTCGCTGTTCAGGCTCGGACTGGGACATTCAATATGCCTGGGCCACAAACAAAGGTCACCCTGTAAGTGAATTTCAAAGCTAAAAGAGTGACTCAAAAAAAATGTGTACAAGTGTTTGCAAGGTGTGAAAACTGCATGCGTTTAAGCTTGTTGCAGACTGCATGTTTCATATAAGGTAAATCAACTCTAAAATCAGACCCAGCCCGCGATAAATCAGTCACAAACAGCCAAAAAAAACAAGCATTTACAATGCAACGGTTTCGCCTTTGGAAAAGTTTGAGCTATTGGCATTGTAAATGACAAAATTTGTATTTATGTGTTGGTTTTGAAAACAGATAAATAAATGGCATTGTCATTTACATTGCCAATAGCTCTAACTTTTCCAAAGGCGATACCGTTGCATTGTAAATGCTTGTTTTTTGTTGCGTGTCTCTTTGAAGGTAGTGTCTCATTCAAGAGATGCGGCTAATATTTTTGCATTTGTCTTTGATTCTTCATATCCATTCTCTCTGTATGAGGACAAAAAATGTATTGTGCGCTCTATTAAAGCGGTTGCTGCTGTTACATCTACTTTATTGCTCTGCAATTGTTTGCTGACAATATTAATTTGATATAAAATGTCATACCATGCAGAAAGGACTATTAGAAATTTAAAGTCCATAATTTGCTCAGACAGACAATATGCTTCGTGCCGGATACCTGCATCTAGTGCATTTGAATCATGTAATTCTGTTAAAGCATGGTGGAGCTTGCTCGGAAATGAAATGGCCGTCCGAGCGCTGAGCTCTCCCGGGACATCGGTCAATACTTCAATAATCCTGCAGCTAACGCGGCTGCTGTTCCCGGTAATGCAGCCCCGGTCCCGGCGGTTAAGTGGGCGGTGTGTGCGGACGGGACCTGGCAGCGGATCGGAGCAGGAGAAGTGCCGATCAGACGCCGACCTGAATCGCAGCGACTAGGCCGCGGATCCCCGGCCTGGAGTAGCGGGAGCGGCCGAGAGACGTCGCTCGACGTGCGGGCTCGGCAACAGCGGAGGTGGCGGCCGGAAGTGGCGGCCCGAGAACGACGTAGCGCTGACTGTGCGAGCCCTGCAGAGGTGCCTTGCGGGGTATGTGCCACCACGTCTTGTGAGGTGGTGGGGGCAGCGGCTGACGAGCTGAAGTGGGGAGCATTGCGAGGAGCCTGAGCACAAAGGAGAATACATGGCGGGAATGGAGGCGGCATGCTGAGAGGTGGTCAGTGAGGTGCCACTTTGCGTGCCTAGCTTCCACGGAGGCCCATACAGACACCCTGCCTTGACCCTGGGGCGCACACTGATGGTTGGGGTCTGACAGCTGGCAGAGTACTGAATACCACGCGCAGACCTGAGGGGCCGAGATTGGTATTGCCCGGCCTGGTGGAGAGAGATACACTGGACACCCAGAGGTGTAAGTGAGGCTCGTGGCCCGAGTTACCCGGACAGCCCTTGCTCCCCCCCCCCTTGAAGACGGTCCACGCGGTGGAGGAGTTGGGCCTGCGTTGACACGTGTAGTGCACACAGTCTATCGGTTCGGCCACTTACGCCCTGGCTACCTGGTAGGAACGAGGGAGCTGTGCTACTGGTGGTCTGTGTCTGGAGCCTAGGGCCTGAAGCCCTCTTGAGGCCCGTGAAGGGCACGCATCGGTGTGGAGAGTACTGACCCGCAGTGGGCCCGACCGGACAGCATGGGTAAGGGGGACAAGACCCAGACGAAGTTGACCTTTGAACAAAAGCTGGTGAAATAGCAAGACCCTGCAGCAAACAGGGGATCCAGAGGTGCATCACATTCACATGATGAGGAGGAGCCGGATATCCGCATCATGCTGAGAGCCATAGAGAAGTCCTTGCAGGGTGGAATCACATCTCTAAGCGCGAAAATGGATGCCCTAACCTATCGTATTGACAGGATGGGGGAGCACCTGAACAAACACGCGGAATGACTGGACATGTCAGAGAGGCGCCGAACGGAGGTGGAAGAGGCGCCTACTACTTTGGATGCCGCCAACAAGCAGCTGGGGAGAGTTTTACAGGATAAGACTGAAAACCTTGAAGCGCGCTCTCGGCGCTGTAATCTGCGCCTGGTGGGTCTACCGGAGACAACAGCTACGGGAAATATGGAACAGTTTATGGAAAAGTTACTTGTGACATTGCTGGGCGATCACATCTTCTCGGCTATGTTCGTGGTGGAGAGAGCGCACAGGGCATTGGGACCTCGGCCCCCACCGGGCGCGCCGCAGTGCCGCGCCAGATCATCGCAAAATTACTCAACTATCGGGATCGTGACGCCGCCTTGAGGGTGGCCCGGGAGAAGAAGGTGCTACACTACGAGGGCTCGGAGTTGGCCCTGTATCCGGACTTTGCTGCCAGAGTTCAGGAAGCACGCAGGCACTTTGTACCGCTCAAGCGACAGCTGAGAGACATGGGAGTGGATTATGCGATGCTGTACCCGGCGAAACTCCGAGGTAATCGTCAGGGCCGATCAAACATTTTTACGGACCCTTCTGCTTTGCAAAAAGCCATAAAGACCTGGGCGAAAGTGAGAGGACCCAGCCCAGAGCAGACCAGTTTGGAGGATCCGGAGGGGTCGACGCTGGATAAACAGGACTGAACAACAAGGACTGGTAGCTATGAAATTGTTGTGTGATATTGTGATGTATTCCTATAGGTTCTGTATCGATCCCCCTATTCCTGACCCTATTCTGGTTAGCAAACTAACAAGTTAACTAGCAGCCATCCCATGAGGCAGAAAACCCCCATGATGCAGGAACCGTTATCTGATAAAGCCACACTACGGCACAGGAACGTGTTATCTGATTAGGTCATAACGCTTGCCATCTAATTAGACAAGCGATATTCCTCCAGCCCCTGATAAGGCATACGGAGTTCTCAAAACAAATCAAACCTATGACAACCTGGGAAAAACCCTGCGGCCATTGTTTTGATTTCACCGAGAACTTCAGCAAAAGAATGTGCTAACGACCTGGTCGTATGACATCTTTATTGACGTATCTATGTCCATCCTTACGTCAATCTCGGCACTTTGAAGGTATAAATATTGCCGATATTGCCCTATGCAAACACACGCGGTGGTGACGAGGACGGAGCAGCCAGACTTGCCGAAGCCCAGAGCAGAGCAGACCCTGCTGGCGCAGCCCCGCCTTCTTGACGCGCTGAGAACGAGCAGCTGCCTATTTCTCCTGCTGAGAAATCCAGCTCCGGCGCTTCCGGGTAGCCCTCGCAGGCAGCCTGGAATATCGAGACCAGAGACGAGAGATACCATCCCTCATCCATCCTAGATTCCAGGTACAGAACTGAATAACCCCTCGCAGAGAATTCTTTAGTCAGTCACTTGGCAAAAACAAACTTAACTTAAACTGTAACTTTCTATTCCTGCCCACGTATTAGGCTTAGGTCAGGTACACGGGGTAGGCGTAGTTAGAAACACCAGTTGAGTACGATTAGTCAAATGTATACGTGTATGTAATATATTATATTCATTTTAAACCGTCATATGGCTTAGAAACCATATCAATGTTTTTACAGTATTATTTTATACTTCTGCTTTTAATGTATGCACTTTACTTAACTATAAGTATTGCAATAATATCGATCCATTTCTCTTGTATGAGAAAAGAGACTGATCAATAAATAACATCTTTTATTGAACACGCCCGTCTCTTCCTTTTCTCTACAATCTGATGAGACTAAGAATGCACGTACTGACTGAGTAAAATAAATTGCCTTTTGTTCACACGACTCTCGAGATACACTCTTGATTAGGGGAGAGCAAAGTTGTCATGTTCTATGGTTGTCAGAAACTAAATCCCTTCTTGTCTATCCAGGGAGGTTCAACTCCTCCTTGCCTATTCGAGAAAGTTTCTAGTGAACTCTGAGCTAGCTGGCAAACCCAAAACTTTAAGTCTAATATCGACAGTAGTAGACCTAGTTAACGTCTGGTCTAGGCCTATACTATTGAAGGTATTATTCCAATGCGCAGAGCCCATTGGGATAATAGGAACTACACTACATGGCGCCCAACTCGTTTGGAAGGGCGATAAAACTAACGTAAGACATTTAGAGTAACTCAGTCGTGCTTTCTCACTCAGACCCCTTTTCCCCATAATACTCCAAAGACGTCTGGAGTGGGTGAAAGGTTATATCCGCCAAACCACGCAGGAGGAAACTCCTATGTATGGTACTTGGTTTAGTCAACGTTGAAGGATAAACCGTTCCAAAATATTGTGCATCTAATCTTTGTTTCCATAAGAAACCTGATCTGCAAACAAACAAAATAGCCTTCTGGACAGTACAATGTCAGACAGTGAAGGAGAAAGAGAGGCAGTTAGATTAGCAGCTGAAATAGCAGCAGCTGATACTGCACTGCAAGAAGCAGACCAGGATATAATACTCATCCCGGTCATCAAAAGGAAATCTATAACCTTAAAACTTATAGAAAATGGACTGAGACCTAGAGGTGGTACAGTCATATTCGTAATTGAGGCACACGAATATCGGCAGACAGAGGTATACTATTCATGGATACATTTTCCAGCAGCAAATGCTGTAACAAAGTACTTCCACTATTACAAAATAGAGGAAGCTCCTGAAATGTACACTCCTTTCGAGGAGGTGGAAGTACCACTTAAATTTCAAGAGCATTTGCTCTTATTTAATGGCGCCCTAAAACACAATAATCACATCACCAGGCTCGGTCCATTAGGTAGACCAGGAGCAACGTGGCAGGTCCTAGCCGGATACACACCACATCCAGACATCAATGGGATGTCTGCAGCAGAGCTGTTAACACAGCTAAAACAATTAATACAATTACATAGACAATTAGTCCAATATGTGATGCGGACTTCAACAATTCAACCAGCAATTAAAATTCCACAGCTGACCCCTCACCAGGGGAACACAAATAAAATTACACCACAGAACATACAGTCCTGCCTAGGTAAAGTACCGGCTAAACGGGAACAAATACCATTCTGGCTAGCACAGAAAATCACCCAAATAGAGGCGGTGTTTCCAGACACCACCCCGTTAGAAAAACACAGGATTCTGACTATCTGTCTTCCAATGGGAATCGCACCACACATTGAGGACTGTGACACTTGGGGTACAGTCTTTGCTTCCATCTACACAAAAACGCACGGTGTTCCATCCATTTCGGTAATACCAGATGTGCTAAAACAAATTCAAGACGAATATGGTCCAGAACCCGCTTTAACTCTTGGTATGAAATTACTAAAAGACTTCAAGCAGGTCTCGGCTATATTACTAGCCAACATAAAGGGAGAAGCAGCAAACGTGGCGATCTGCCAGAGGTTAAAGGAGACAGATATAGCAGACCAACCAGCTGAAATTGCCAGAATCATAGAAAAATCCTATGAGGAACTAGGTAGAGATAGTTTAGGTGGAATACCAGTAAAACCACAACTGATTGAAAGTTCTGAAAAAATATTTTTTAATAATAATTCAACATCACAGAAAAAGAGCTGGGATGGAAACAAACAATCCAATCCTAAAGAAAAGAAATTCCAGGCCAGAGGAAGGTCTCCTAGGCGAAGAGAAAAATCTCCGAACCAAAGACACAGGTCACCCCAGAGTGACCCCTCTGGGAAAAGATATAACCTTAGAAATAGGGATAATATAAAGAAACCTGATAGATATCAAGACATTGATACACGTCCCTCTCAATCTTTTCAGACTTCCTCGCAGAAATCGGAAAGAAGAGGACGATCAGAACAAAGAGAAGAGCACGCCAAGTCCAAAGACAAGGAACCTGCTCAGCTAAAAAAGAAATTACAATTTCCAAAAAAGAAGGTAGCCAGTATCAAGGTATTTAACAATGCCGAGAATACTGAGGACACAACTGAAAAACTGAGAATGGGCTCAGACAATGCTAGACAGCGCAGCAGAAGTGAGCATAACTCACAAAGTCCTTATGAATCTTCTGGAGACAGTGGACACGAATGAATATCTTCAAGTGGAAACTGCAGACACCACAGTTAGCAAACCTCACAAAATATATGAAATAACTTTACATATAGAGGGGGATAAGACTAGAAAAATAAGGGGACTATTTTGGGATAATCTCTCCAAGGGCTATGACATCCTTCTAGCTGAAAAAGACTGGCCACCAGAGTTTGTCAGGGAGTGCCCTCATGGCGAAGAAATAATTATGCCTGCCTTCTCAAATCACATCCCAATTCATAAAAAATACACACTTGCTAGAAAGTGGGCAGTAGCTCTAGCTCCTGCTTTATATAAAAATCACGTAGGATGGGATGAGGACTCTCCTCCTCACAAAATCCAGTTAAAATCACAATCTACTGCACAGAGACAGTACCCAATTAAGCAAGAAGCTAAAAAACAGGTAAAAGAAATTCTAGATCAGCTAGAATACCAGGGGGTGATTGAAACTTGCACCTCACAAATGAACAACCCTTTGTTTCCGGTCTCCAAACCAGACAATTCATATCGTCTAGTTTTGGATTACCGACACCTTAACTCATGTTGCAAAACTTTTGCAGTGCAAAATTCGCATAGTGCTGCACTAATGAATAACATAGTGCGCAAAAAATACAAAACAACCTTAGACATCTCTAATGGATTCTTTTGTCAAAACATAGCACCAGAGAGCAGATATTTGTCTGCATTCTCAATAAATGGCACTCAAAAACAATTCTGTCGGTTAGCCCAGGGGTACAAGAACAGCCCAGGAGTATTCTCAGCGAGAGTAACAGAATTACTACAAACATATGATGACGAAGCATTATCGTATGTCGACGACATATACTTAACAGATGATGACTTGGAGACTCACTTGAAGAGAGTGAACACCATAATACTTGGGTTCGCAGCAGAGGGTTACAAATTCAACTTTAAAAAATCCAGAATTGCCCATCTGACAGTCCTGTTCTTAGGATATGAATTATCAAGTGAAGGCAAAAGCCTGGCTGACAATTTCCTAGAGAAATGTGCCGTACTCCAAGCACCTAGAACACTAAAAAACCTACAGTCAATTCTAGGCTTCCTAAATTTCGGAAGAACATACATTGCAAATTACGCAGAAAGGGTCAAACCCCTTTATGATCTAATAAAACCAGATTTTAAAAGAACCAATTGGACTCAAATACACACAGACATTTTGAGATCCTTACAAACAGACATGTTAATTAAAACAAAATTAGAAACACGTGATAACACACGCAATCTTGTGATTCGAGTCATCCCAGGAAGATGCGGATTCACATACCTGACCTCTAATGAGGGAGAAAAGGTACCAATTGCATTCAAATCACACTTGTACACAGAAGCTGAACAGAAATTCAGCATTAAAGAAAAAATTGTTCATGCAGTTCAAACCGCAATAGCTAGAGAAAAAGATCAAGCTGACGGTAGACATATCACAGTCAGAACAGCAGAACCAGCCTTTGAGGCATTAACAACACCGTGTAATTTACCAACAACAACATTGAATCCGGAATGGATACAATGGGTGAATTCAATTACAACGGACAAAGTATACTACTACTTTGATCCAGAACTAGAAGAGTTGAAAAATCTAGAATATGAAAGAACATTCCCTCTGCCAATCGACATTCTGCCCTTACGACAATACGCTTGTGTAATCTATACAGACGGACATGCTCAACCCTCCGTTTGGGGAGAACAAGCATACAACCCCACATGTGAGATTACAAAAGAAGTGTGCCGCAGAGGTAAACTAAAACCTCTATTAACAAAAACACACTCAGTAGAAACTAATTCAGAACAACAGACTGAAATAATAGCATTGAAAATGGCGCTAGATAATGCGGATCGCGAATTCCCGACACTTATAGTGTCCGATTCATATTACTGCGTCAAATCATATAACAACGATTTGCAGACATGGATTCAAAACGGTTACAAAGATGACACAGATGCAACAATAAAGCAGAAAATGCTCTGGGAACAAATAGCTCTTTTACAAAAAGAACTACCAAAGACTCACGTGACACACTCACTGAGTCATCAGCGTGATGGCGTTCACGTTGCAGGGAATTCATTGGCTGAGACAGCCACAGCGGTAGCAACTAATTCGGCTTCCGTAGTTCGAAAAAAGCGTACAGTGAAGTATATTGACGGTGAAACAGTGCTGGCGGTGAAAACGTCATTAAAAAGCGACTGCTCAGCGCTACCGATCAACTATCCACTCAATTATACATACATAATCGATGCAAACTCCGTCCCTTTTGCTCGAATCCCTGGAGTGGGGGATAGAGTGATTCCAAACATGGACAGGAGAAACTTGTTAATTGCAGACGCGCATATGGGTGAGGGTCTCAGACACCTCAAACTAAAAGATTCTCTGGAAGAATTACAATCAAGGTACTGGTGGCCAGGCATGAGCCTGCATCACACCATGTTTGTAAAAAACTGCCCAAACTGCAACAGGAATCGCAGTGGTGAGAGAAACGGTGTAATACCGTGTCGTTTCACTCCAGAAAAAATCAAGAGTAAAAAGCAAGGCTTGCGATTAACATATACAGGCTAGTTTCCACTTATAATGTAGATCACCAGCACTCGGCTGACGTCTGGACTGTTATACAAAGATTTGCGAGTCTAAATGGCATATACGCTAAGAGCATGCTACGTTTGACCATTGTTTTCACTCTAGCCCTCCAGCCTGAGGGGAAACATGGCCAAATGAGCATAGCACAGCGGGAATCTTCTCACTTCCTTCCTGAGGGATACGGGACGGTGTAAAGAAAAAAACCAAGGCATAAAGCTATCTATAACAGAAAGGATATTAGGTTCGGGAGCTGGGTGGGTCAAACATCTAATAAGTGTCCAACGTAGTCTAAATAACTTGCCAAGAAATTCTCTGAAGGGATTCAGTCCGTACGAATTATTATTTGGAACTAGGATGTTAATCTCTGACCTTGAAAGTCAAACTTCAGTGGTGAAGGAAAAAAGCTTTGATATCAAAGAACGTTTGGCTATTTTACAGGACTTAAATGAAACAAGAAAAGACCTGAGCAACATAAAGTTGAAACAGCAGCCAACAACCACTGAAGAACCACCACCTGTCCCAGCAAGACCTGTCTGGATTCCAAAAGTCGGGGATCTAGTCAGAGAAAAGATTGCGGTAAAGAAGGAATTTGGGCCTTCTTACAGAAAAGCAGTTCCTGTCTTGTCTGTCAACGGGACAAGATCAGTTGTACTACCGCCGCTTGCTGGTAAAAAGGAGAACCGAGTTGTATCCATCGACCTGGTAAAACCACAATCATGTGGCCGATAACAAATAGTAGGCCAAGTGGACTCCCAATAAGTAGCAGAACACCAAGGTTTGCTACCAGTACAGAGGTCCTAACAAAGAGGCTAATCACATTCGAAACGCCTACAGAAGAACAACAAGGACTATGCAACAATGCAATGGAACTTAGACCTCTGAAAACCCAAATAAAAACATTTAGCAGAGACACACCAACCTATAATGAAGTAACAAACGGCTATGCAAGAAACAGTAATCCTGAAGCAATTGGAACAATTGACAGAACTGCATCCGGCTACTGCATAAACTTCGATGATTCCTCTGAAGGTTTCACTGAATCAAAGACACAGCCATCATCAAAAACCTTTGAAGATAAAGCTAAAGAACTTTTGAAACAACTGAAAGAAACATATCTAATTTCTCCATGGATCGAATTTTGGGTGGGTTTTGGTGCATTTATCCTCACACTTTGGCTCATCATGGTACTAACATTGGGACGATTCATTGAGGGAAAATATGCTAAAATGGACACAGCAAGTCAGAAAATCAACTTGATCCTCAAACCACACACATCTTCACACGTTGAGAAAAGAGAACTTTCTTCAGTCAACTTCACAGCCAATCCTATACCGGGTGGGGTAGCATGGGACAACACTGACTACGAAATCTATGGTCCGGTTGAAATCCTGAAATATCCACACCAAATTAAGATCTCATTGAGTGACTTTGTAAAACCAAGCTCATTTGCTGATGATTGGGACTTCGAAAGCATTAATAATATGATGTCTGACTTAGTAATGTCTGCTAAATTTACCAAACATGATTATTTGCAGGGTTCTACAAATTATGATAGTATGTATTGCTACAACCACTATGGTAACCATTTTTTACATAGATCTGCACAACCTAGAAATGTTTTAAATTATAATCAATGGGAACATTGTGCAACCCCTGTAAAAGGAAGCTCAAGAACCGTTTACGACAAATATTCATACTTTTCAGGTTTTAACATAAGTAATGCTGAAACATTTTATTTTAAATTGTCAAATAAGACAGGGACATAGACCATGATAACAAACACAAAATTGATATATTCAGACTCATTCTTTGAACAAATGAATACTTTTGGTTTTGATTATTGGGACAAAAATGTTGAATTGAAAAGTGTTTGGGGCACAAAAGAATGGCAAGTACAGGGTATATAATCTTTGTTTAGAGCCTGCATGATCCCAGAACAAATTATATTTTTAAATGACACTATTCAACAAACTACCTGTCTTGGCTTAGCCAAAATCAAAGACTTAAATAAACCGTCTATTCCAAAACCAACAATGAACAGAAATAGCTCTACGGATGAAGAGATAAACGTAAATTATGTATTAAACCAAAACAGAACACATCCAGATTGGAAACAGTGGTTGATCTGGCCCACAGATACTAATATCTGTCAAGACAGATTCCTGAACAAAACACAGGGGTTCAAAATGACCAGGCCAGACCCTAGATATCCTCAAAGACAACACCCAGGGATAATAACCACCTACAGTGTGGGCAAATTATGCCTTCAATGGCTACAAACTTCCACACTGGCAGAAATTAAGCAACACCTAACTTTACTTACTGATGGTGCTGACTTGCGTGATTTCACTATGGGACCACGCAAACAGCGTCAAAAGCGTTTCATAGCAGCCTCTGTATATGCAGCATACAATGAGGCCTGGAAGGTTACTCAAATTGAGACAGCAGAAAGGATACGGGAAATTGACCGTATTAATTTGGAAACATCACTTTCTGTAGTGGACAATGGGTTAATGACTCTGTCCTCCAGAATTTTTTCTTTGGACAGCATTGTGTCTTCAGCAATCGACATATTATCGCAAGACTTACTGTTATTACAACACGGTCAGTCCCAATTGCGTTCTATTGTACAGCTTGGCTGGACGTTACAAAATCTGCGTTCAGGCTATGTGCCTTGGCGTTTAATCAACACAACGTCACTTTTCAATATCTTTAACCTTACTGATAGACAAATCAGTATGGCCCAGAAGGGTGCTGATTATACAATCCTGAGCATTGAGAAACTAGAGAGATTACCAGTGACAATGTCAGAACGACCTGTCAGTGAATGGATAATACATGGGATAATTAATATTCCAATATCAACCTTCAGGTTTCAATACTGCCAAAAATATATACAGGCTGGCATGTACGAGAAATTGGGAAAAGGGTACATTAAAACAACATGGAACTTGCCCTATTCACATGCATGTGTCAGTAATAAAGGACAGAAAGTGTTTCTTAGTGGCAATAATTGTGCGATGTCACTAAGCGGTACACTTCTGTGTAACGGAATTAGTTTGCATGGAGCCTGTGAAGGGAACTCAAATAACCTTTCATGTCACCAGCAAGGCGCACCTGCAACAGAGATTGAACCATTCTTTCAAAGACTCTATAATGGGAGTTACATTCTAATTGTAGATCGCAGATGTTGTAGTCTTATGCCCGGGACTCCTTATCTCGTAACTACGACTGCGAAGGTCAAGTGCTGTGGACACTCATTGTTCCCCAGCTCCTTTCCAGACAGGGAGGCAAGGGCATGGCCCAACTTGAAAATTACTTCTATTTGAATAGATACTTTAAGCAGAATGAAAACAGTGCTTCTTCAGACGCCGACAAGGCTCACGTCATCAAAAGAAACGTATGATCTCCAAGTCGCAAGGACGACTGCAGAGATACATTCATTGTTATCAACTAATTGGGTGGGCGTAGTTCGCGAAGTAGCGCTACGCGAAGCTACGCGAAGTGCACTTCGCACTACGCGAACTTCACGTAGCACTACGCGAGCTGCGTAGTAGCATGTTCGCACTGTGCAAGATGCGTTTTCAATGATTGCACAGTGCGGACAAGCATCCGGCACTGTGCAAGCATTGAAAACGCATCTTGCACAGTGCGAGCTGTAGTTTTCTGCTGCTCGAGGAGATTATTACTTGAGCGGCAGCTTTCTCAACGCGAACAGGTAGTTTCTCATTGAGAGCGGTCGCGAGCATGCGCAACCACTCACAATGAGAAACCTGACCTCCTCGCGTTGAGAATCTCGCCGGGATGTCATTTTGCTTGCTCGCGGTCGCGAACATGACGTTCAGGACCGCGAACAAGCAAAAAATGAGCACTGCACTACGCTACGCTGCACTACGCATGTTCGCACTGTGCTACGTGCCGCTCGCGTAGTGCGAAGTTGCAAAAACTTCGCAAACTCCGCGAGCGGAGCGTAGTGCTTCGCCCAGGCCTAACTAATTCCCCCATACATTTCGCAGAAATCCTGAATGAAATCTTAAATATTTCTGATACCAGTGGAGTCTCAAAGGTATTTAAGACAGTATTTTCGATGGCATTAACACCATTCAAAGCCATACTGGGTATTTTTCCAGATTTCGTCCATTCGATTTTTGGCGGACTTCCCCTCATTTTAGGACTGATTGCAGGAATCCTATTCCTAGTCCTTATATTTCGTTATGGCAAACCATGTCACAGACAGAACACCTGCGACAAGGGAAGAAACAATCCTGCCATTGGATACCGGGACCGGATATCAAAAATCATGGGACTATCCCGGCTTAGAGACCTGAACATGACTTGGTTTCTATCCTTTCGACCAATGTGGCAACGATGTGTTTTACCTGTATTAAGGTGCCTGCTATGCGGAGAAGAATACGTGTTAGACACCTGTCTGACGCTACAATCGGATGCGCCAATGGATGCAGAAACATTGTTGAGTCCAACAAAGGCTCATGCTTTGTGCTGCCCTCAAAGGCTACCAATCCTGATGACGGCATTCGTGGAAGCTTCACCACTACGATTAAGGGGTAGTGAAGTTCAAGATGAAAGCAGCATCGATCAGGTACGACCTTCTGTCAGCAATCCAAATCAGAATGTCAATGGAGACAATCATGCGCACAAATGCATGGTTACACCTATTTCCGAGTTAGTGGAACTCTCCCAGGAAGCTGTTGACAACTTTTTCGAGAGTCTAAATGATATGATGTTCTCACCAGAGCAGAAATAGAGACTTTTGAGCAAGCTCGTACACGGCGTTCCCTGAATTTGGCCTTCAACTAGAAAAGCAAAATACCATGAACAATTTTCCCTCCAGTTCACGGACAGCAATTTTTTCAGCAGCCCCAAAATATTTTTTGCATATTTTTCGGGACACTATCTTCTGCTTAAAGTAAGAACTATTCTTAGAGAACTAAAATTTCTAATTTTAGATAGCTTATAGACATTAGCTGCCCGCTGGTATGTTCATAAATATTTTATTCTGTGATGAAATGGTCTCGAACTTTTTTTTCTGTATTAAGAGCCATTTCATGTGTAAATTTTCATATACAAAATAGCAATAATGTATACAAATGCGTGATTACTTTAGCATTATTCTACAGCTTGAGTGCATACTATACATATGACTGCATTTTTTCCGTATATTTGATAATTTCAAAATGCATTTATGTATTTTGGGGTGGTAAGGTATACACAATACTCTATAGTATGTTTTACTATGCATAGATTAGTAAATATGTCCATAGTTAGCGTGGAGTGGGTGTGATGTATTCCTATAGGTTCTGTATCGATCCCCCTATTCCTGACCCTATTCTGGTTAGCAAACTAACAAGTTAACTAGCAGCCATCCCATGAGGCAGAAAACCCCCATGATGCAGGAACCGTTATCTGATAAAGCCACACTACGGCACAGGAACGTGTTATCTGATTAGGTCATAACGCTTGCCATCTAATTAGACAAGCGATATTCCTCCAGCCCCTGATAAGGCATACGGAGTTCTCAAAACAAATCAAACCTATGACAACCTGGGAAAAACCCTGCGGCCATTGTTTTGATTTCACCGAGAACTTCATCAAAAGAATGTGCTAACGACCTGGTCGTATGACATCTTTATTGACGTATCTATGTCCATCCTTACGTCAATCTCGGCACCTTAAAGGTATAAATATTACCGATATTGCCCTATGCAAACACACGCGGTGGTGACGAGGACGGAGCAGCCAGACTTGCCGAAGCCCAGAGCAGAGCAGACCCCGCTGGCGCAGCCCCGCCTTCTTGACGGGCTGAGAACGAGCAGCTGCCTATTTCTCCTGCCGAGAAATCCAGCTCCGGCGCTTCCGGGTAGCCCTCGCAGGCAGCCTGGAATATCGAGACCAGAGACGAGAGATACCATCCCTCATCCATCCTAGATTCCAGGTACAGAACTGAATAACCCCTCGCAGAGAATTCTTTAGTCAGTCACTTGGCAAAAACAAACTTAACTTAAACTGTAACTTTCTATTCCCGCCCACGTATTAGGCTTAGGTCAGGTACACGGGGTAGGCGTAGTTAGAAACACCAGTTGAGTACGATTAGTCAAATGTACACGTGTATGTAATATATTTTATTCATTTTAAACCTTCATATGGCTTAGAAACCATATCAATGTTTTTACAGTATTATTTTATACTTCTGCTTTTAATGTATGCACTTTACTTAACTATAAGTATTGCAATAATATCGATCCAGTTCTCTTGTATGAGAAAAGAGACTGATCAATAAATAACATCTTTTATTGAACACGCCCGTCTCTTCCTTTTCTCTACAATCTGATGAGACTAAGAATGCACGTACTGACTGAGTAAAATAAATTGCCTTTTGTTCACACGACTCTCGAGATACACTCTTGATTAGGGGAGAGCAAAGTTGTCATGTTCTATGGTTGTCAGAAACTAAATCCCTTCATGTCTATCCAGGGAGGTTCAACTCCTCCTTGCCTATTCGAGAAAGTTTCTAGTGAACTCTGAGCTAGCTGGCAAACCCAAAACTTTAAGTCTAATATCGACAGTAGTAGACCTAGTTAACGTCTGGTCTAGGCCTATACTATTGAAGGTATTATTCCAATGCGCAGAGCCTATTGGGATAATAGGAACTACACTACAATATAGGGAGTTGTAGGGCGGTGTGCCAGTTTATGCAGAGGGTACGTTCATATGCACAAGTGCACTACTGCCTTGGTCCATGTTACTGAGAAGTTGATTCATGACAGGGGCAGTTAGGACCCAGGGGGGCATCAGGGACTGGACTTAATGCTATTGATCCTGTAAGCAAGGAAGATGGGCACCTTGGCAGTGTTGAGACTACGTGGGCATGAGATTATCTGAGGCATGTTGGGCTTAGTCACAGGTATAATGTTTGCATAACCGTGAAAGTGTTAAATGTATCATTGCATAGGGAGTGGGGAACAGTTATGTTGAGGGTTAGGAATGATGTTTTCAGAGCGGAATGCTGCATATTTGGTTACGGTGTCCGGGGGGAGCTGGCGCTGGGTGACTCAATTGTTTTCAATTTGATATTTTTACCATTTGAAGAGCCACCTCCGCTCACATGTGCCTAGCACTGATTTCAATACCTTCTTTATGTTGGTTGAGAGTTTGGGGTTTTTGTGGGGGTTGGGGGATTGGATTGGGGACACATGCGGCCATGTTGGGGGAGGTCTGCTGTGGGCGGGGGAGGGGATGTTGCAGGGGAGATAATGCAAGGGGGGAATGGTTCGATGCAGGCTGTTTGGTACGCAGTTATTGCAAGTTTGGCTGGCACTTTCATATTGAGGATACGCAATGGATTGCACGGCATAACTGATGTCACGTGAATCGTTTGATTCTACTGATAGCAAGGATGGGTTGCGGGTAATTACTTGGAATGTCAGGGGGTTGAATGATCATCGAAAAATGCGCAAGGTCCTGAACTATCTATACAGACATAAGGTGGACCTGGCTCTTCTGCAGGAGACTCACCTCCCGAACACCAGTCCTATGCTTAAGTTGAGGGCGCTAGAGGGCAACATAAATGCGGCAGGGTTTACCACCCACGCAAGGGGGGTGTTGAGCTGGGCTAACCCCAGGTCGTCTATTGCCCTGACTTTGCTCCGAGAGGACCTGGACGGAGGATATGATATATCTAAGTGTAGTGGGCGGGGTGTGGATTTCTTACTCGTAAATGTCTATGGGCCAAATTATGATTGTCCTGAGTTTTTTGGCGACCTAGCTAGAATTATATCTCAGTATGGTGATGCTCAGATATTGTGGGGAGGGTACCTCAATGTGATCAGAAACCCAGAGCTAGACCGCTCAGCGGGACCGCCCAGACAACTTGCTGCTGCTGCAAGAAGAATAGAGATAATGATGGTGAGTCTAGATTTGTGTGATGTGTGGCAAATGCGCAATGTGGGGAGAGGGGGCTACACGCACTACTTAGCGTTCCATGATATACACATGCGAATTGACTATTGGTTTGCATCGACCTCATTGATTGGTCAGGTGTGGCAATGCATGGTGTTGCCGCGTACCCTCTCAGACCACTCGCCTTTGCTATTGGTTCTGAAGCCACCCAAGAGGAGTATTCCACAGTTTACGTGGAGATTCCCCCCATACTCTCTGCGAGACCCGTTATTCCGAGAAGAGATAGCTGTGGACATCGATACCTTCTTTGACACCAATATTGGTTCAGTGGATAGTTTCCAGACAATTTGGGAAACTTTTAAAGTCTACATCAGGGGCTTAGCTATGTCCAAAAATTCAGGGGTACTGCGGGCGATCAGGGGGAGTCTGGCGGAGATTGAGAGGAAACTACGGAACCTGGAAAGGGACAGGGAGGAAGGGGGAGGTGAGAGAGTGGAAGATGAAATAAAGACGCTACTGTTGGAGTATCAGGAAACGGCGGATCGAGAAGTGAAACACCTAGGCAAGTATGCCACGGCATGCGCGTACAGGGAGTGAGAGAGGCCTGGATCAGTCCATGCTCGGCTGATGAAGGTTAGGCGAGGTAAGACGCAAGTGACAGAGATCAAGGTGGATAATGGCGATCTGACAGAAGAGGGAGAGGTGGCTAAGCGTTTCCGGCAGTACTATGCAGATCTCTATAAGACCAGATCAACAGGGATGGATGACCA
This sequence comes from Lissotriton helveticus, assembly GCF_964261635.1. NCBI lineage: Eukaryota > Metazoa > Chordata > Amphibia > Caudata > Salamandridae > Lissotriton > Lissotriton helveticus. The sequence continues at coordinate 275,760,350 of NC_136059.1, forward strand.
AATTAGGGAGTATTTGGAGTATATACAGCTGCCGTTTCTCCCGGATGCGCTTAGGGAGTTGCTGAGGCATCCGATAGAGAAGGACGAAATGATAGAGGCGCTGAGCAGCATGAGAGTAGGGAGTTCACCGGGATCAGACGGACTGATGGTCGCCTTTTATAAGGCATTCTCGGAACAGTTGCTGCCACGCCTGGCGGCTCTGTTTGATGACATGTTAGACACAGGCACAATGCCCCCGTCGATGAGGGAAGTGATCCTAATCGCTATTCCGAAGCCGGGGAAAACGCCGAATGACTGCAGTTCGTACCGTCCGTTGTCCCTTCTTAACGTTGACGTAAAATTGTTTGCTAAAATCCTGGCCACTAGATTGGCACTGATGTCTCATATCCTGGTGGCACCTGAGCAAGCTGGCTTTGTACCGTCTAGAAACTTAACATATAATATACGGACAGTATTTGGGACCATGCTGTATTCCTAGATATGGAAAAGGTTTTTGATTCGGTGGAGTGGGGGTTCTTGCGTCAAGTGTTGACGAGAATGGGACTTCGGTGGGCATTCCTACACATGCTGGGTATTCTGTATCATAAACCGAAGGCCCGTGTGCGCATTTGTGATTTGGTTACTGCCCCGTTTAATATCACTAGGGGCACCAGACAGGGCTGTCCCCTCTCCCCGATGCTATATGCTCTAGTGGTGGAGCCGCTAACCTGTGCTTTGCGGGACTACCATGAAAACAAAGGTATCGGGTTCCCCATTTATAGAATTATAGTGTCTACATATGCAGATGATACACTTCTTTACGTTCGGGAACCTGAAGAGAACTTGACGGCCGTTATTAGAGAAGTTGTTAGATTCGGTGCTCTTTCTGGTCTTAAAGTTAATTTGGAGAAGTCTTTGGTCCTTTCGCTCACGCCTGCTACAATAGAGTTTGCAATGGATTACCCCCTTCGCTAGACGGTTGACTCAGTGAGGTATCTGGGTATCCTACTGCATACGGAGACGGATATCGTCTTTCGGGAAATTTATGGTACGTCCATCTCTAAATTAGAGGATGATGTGGTACTGTCGTTGATGGGGCGTATATCACTTATGAAGATGGTTGTATTGCCCCGATTCCTCTTTCTCTTCACTGATATTCCCCTGGTGCTGCCGTGTACTGTCCTGGATTTAGGTGGTCTTGAGCGGGCGCAGAGCCTTTCTCCTCCCCAATGTTGCGATGGGTATAGATCTGAAAATTGTTAGCCTGAATGTGTGAGGTTTAAATAACCCTGTAAAGTGATCTGCAATACTGTCCCTTTTGGAGAATGTTGGGTGCGATATTTGTTTGCTCCAAGAAACCCACCTTCTAGCTAAAGATACCAGATGCATGAGGGATAGGCGCTTTCCTCAGCAGCTTTGGTCATTTGGGCTGTCCAAGAAAAAATGGTGTGGTGATCCTGTTTAGTTCACGCTCACAAAGCAAAGTAGTTGCCACAGTGGAAGAGGTTAAGGGCAGGTTATTGGCTGTTAGGATGCAATGGGGGTACACACACTTGATAATAGGGTCCTTATATGCGCCGAATGAACGGCAAGAACCCTTTCTGGGCCTAGCCCTGGCCGACGTTCCTGTCTCTCCTGATGCGACACTTTTGGTCGGGGGTGACTTAAATGTTGTAATGGATCCGGATCAAGATAGATCAGGGCAGAGGTCTCGTCAGACAGGGGCGCTGTCGCAAGGTGGGAAGCAATGGTTGTCTGACTCTGGGTTGTGTGATGTGTGGCGTATACAACACCCAAATGTGCGCGACTATACCTACTTTTCGGCGGCACACAAAACATATGCGCGTCTAGATCACTTTTTATCATCCTCATCTCTTCTCCCTAATTTGCACGCTGCAGATGTCACCCCTTGCTCCCTCACAGATCATGTCCTCTTTTCGGTGCTGCTCCCAGCACTTTGCTTGCGCTCATTGCCGCCGGGCTGGCGACTTCGTGAATCCCTTCTTCATTCTGAGGAAGTTACCAAATGGATCCGAGATACTATCGTACATTACCTCTCTGAGAACGACCAGGGGGGATACGCCCCTTGCTGCGGTGCTCTGAAGTTGGTGATACAGGGAGAATTCATTGCGGTTGCTGCATCCTTTGCGTGCCTACGCAAAGAGAAGCGCGCGGAATTAGAAAGGGAGGTGGGAGAACTGGAGGCAGTTCATAAGCGGACTGGGGCTCCGAAAATTTAGATAGAGTTGGAAACGCGGCGACGCATGCTGAAATACCTAGACCTAGATAGGGCTGAGCATGCTCTCCTGAGACTGCGGCATACATTCTACCTCAGTGGGGATAAGGGTGGGAGGATGCTAGCACATAGATTGAGAGCACAGGCGCAGATGTCTGCAAACCATTACATAATGGACAAGACAGGAGTGGAGCACACCACAGATGCCCTTATCGTTGACTCCTTCTGTCAGTTTTATCAACGCCTTTATGCGAAGGGCGACGCCCAACTGCATGATCCAGGGGAATACTTGAACTCCTGCGATATCTCTCCCTTACTCAAATCTTCAGCTGATAATTTGGACTCACCCATTCGCATAGAGGAGGTCATATCGGTGATAGCGCGTCCAATAGTAGCTAAGTCACCGGGTCAGGATGGCTTCCCAGCTGTGTTTTATAAAACATTTTACGTGGACCTGGCTCCCCTTTTAATGCGACTTTTTAACTCGTTCCTGGATACGTGGGAAGTGATGCCTACAATGTCTGAGGCGGCAATTTTTGTGATCCTTAAGCCTGGGAAAGACCCCAAAGATTGTGGGTCATACCGACCAATCTCACTCCTTAATATTAACGTGAAGTTGTTTGCAGGTGTTTTAGCTTCGCGCCTTAGTCCCCTTATGGATGATATTGTGGATCAATCCGGTTTCATACCAACGCAGCAAGGGGGAGATAACTCTAAACGACAACTGCATCTCATTGATCTTATACACAGATCGCGCACTCAGGCCTTCCTGCTCTCGATTGACGCAGAGTAGGCCTTTGACCCGTTGATTGGGAGTACTTGTTTGCGGTGCTGCGCACATTCGGATTGGGGGATAACTTAATCCGATGGATTAGTTGCTTATGTGCCTCCCCCACAGCTGTGGTGCAAGTTAATGGTTGCAAATCGCCCCTTTTCCCCATTGTCCGGGGTACGCGTCAGGGCTGTTCCCTATCCCCACTTTTATTTGCGCTCTCTATGGAGCCTTTTGCCCAACCCATTCGGTCAAGCCCTGACATTTTGGCCTTAAATTTGGGGCTGTCACACATAAAATTAGTATGTATGCCTATGATGTCATCCTCTTACTCACTCAGCCTTGGTTGACACTGCAGTCCCTGACTAGGGAGCTTACTGCTTTTCGGAATATTGCAGGGTTCAAGGTCAACTTCACAATGTCGCAGATTCTTAACATCTCCATTCCGGTGAATGCAGTGCAGGATCTACTGCAAGACTTTGCATTTCAGTGGGTGCCTAGGGACATCACATACCTGGGCATTCGTCTGACCCCGTCCATCGCTTAGACGGTCTCTCTCAACTACACTGTACTGATGGAGCAAATGACTAAGGCGCTGGCTGCCTGGTCATGTCTCAAGTTAGCGTGGTATGGGAGGTTGGTGGCAGTGAAGATGACGGTGCTTCCACACATTCGTTACATCTTCCAAATGCTATCTTTGGGTCCCCCGCCGGCACACTCCGGAAATTGCAAGGACTTCTTAAGAAGTTCCTGTGGGAAAATAAGAATCTGCGTCTCGCGCTCGCGCATATAACCTCCTCAAAGGCACAGGGAGGGCTAGGCTTCCCACTGGTGGGCGCTTATTACCAGGCAACATGCCTCCGCTACATCACGGAATGGATTAGGCCCTTGTCCAGCACACATTGGAACTTTATGGACCAATCGGTGGCCCGACGGTACATATCGCGCGAACTGTGGCTCCAGCGCAAGCATAGAGCGTGGGGACTGTATTCCTCCCCGGTTACTTCCCCGACTCTCAAGGTGTGGGACCGACTAGACGGCCCGAAAAAGTTGAACCACATTTCCTTCTCCTATGTCCCACATCGTGGATAGTCCCGACTTTCAGCCAGGGTGTGCGTCCCCGATTTCCATCTCTGGAGGGAGGAGGGTTGCAAGAGAATGAGTTCCCTTTTTGATGTTGAGGGCTTGATACCCTTTCCTCAGTTGTGTAAAGATTATGACCTACCATCCTCAGATGCCTTCCACTACTCACAGGTCGCACACTGGGTTACATAGGCTGAGAACTTCGCCCTCATGTCTCGCCCCCTGACAACCTTCGAAAAGTGGCTGTTGTGTAAAAAAGATGACCGTAAGCTCATATCTGAACTTTACGCAATGATCACTACACATCCAAAGAGGCACCACACAAAGGTGCAAGTCAGGTGGGAGACTGAACTGGGGATGCCCTTATCACACAAAGAATGGAAACATATTTTTTACCGAGCACATCACACTGCTTCCAATATGGCAGGTGCAGAATCTGCATATAAGGTGGTTACTTACTGGTATTATGCTCCAGCGCGTATTAAGTGTTGGGACAGGTCCAAGTCAGACCTCTGCTTGCGGGGGTGTGGTCTTGCTAGTACCCTGGTGCATTTGCTCTGGCATTGTCCGAAACTGGGGCGCTATTGGTCAGCAATCATTGATGACGTTGATGCAGCATTTCAGATTACACTGCCACGGGTTCCTGAGCATACACCAGAGGTCTTTAAACTATTTGATGCCGAGGCCCCCCTGTCAAAATGTTGTAGGCATAAGGACCCCCTGGTGACAAATATATCCAGAACCTGGTACTCCTCATCCTCGACAACCATACACATCCCCAATTCACACAAGCAAATCATTTTTATCGTGGGGAAATAATATTAAACAGTTTTTAGCAAACCAAAAGTTTGTGGGTGACTGTAGATTGGTATCAGAGGCTTATTACACAGTTCAAAAAGAATTACCCAAAAATTCACAATGGTACTTTTTCACAAATACAACATATTTTGGCGAAACTTGTTTGGATGATAACACCTTTCTGAACTAAAGTGATGAGTGTGCTTGTTTTTTCTCCAGAGAGACGGTCAATCTATGATTGCACCTTATAAATACCAGTTTAACACCCAAATATATCAATAAGCAACAAAACGGTAACCAGTCCCCCTTTGCCAAGGGCCCTTAGTGTGCAGCAACACGTGTGGCTGATTTTTAGTAACTAGTGAACTGGTTGAGTTATAAACCATTTTTTTTGTTAAATCGCAGCTTATGTGGCAGATGATTGACTATGTGGCAAATCTATAATAATGTGAAAATCAATGCGGTTGCACAATTTCATAATCCCAGTGCCCCTGGGTATACTGGCTGTAATGCATGGGCTGCAACTTTAGTGCAAGGCATCCGAGGAGAACCATAAACTTTAGTGCAGGGCATCCGAGGAGAACCATACTATATTTCAAGGGATGCTGGTGGCTTGGCTTTTACAGCTGCTTGGAAGTGGAGGTTGCTGAACATCATTCATCATCATTGAAACATACAATTTACAGTCATTAATGATGAACTGTAGGGTCCAAGTAGGATGCTTTCTCTAATTTCAGGGGGAGGAAGTGGTCACTTAAGCTTCTTTCATACTGTTATTCTAAAAAGGTTTTATTCTTAACATTATGAAAACAAACACTTCTATTTTAGCATAAACTGACGCTGGTTATATTAGTTTGCTGCTGTTGTTGATTTCAGTCATGTTTGGGGGAGGCTGGAGGGCCTTGAGAGTGTGAGCACTTGGGTGTGTGAAAGGTTTTGCTAAAAACAAAATATTCTGTACATTTTTAGGTCCTTCATCATCAGGTAGCTACATATAAATGAAGGGTCAGCTTAAATTAGAAATAAATTAAAAAGTGCTACTCAGTGTTCAATGCAATATAGTACATTATTAAACCTCTAGTAGTCAATCACCTTAATAAACGGTCTGTTTGTAACTAGAAAGCCACAAACTTAAATCTTGGTTGGCGCAGTGGAGATTTGTGATTTGGGTATTTGAACCTCTGCCTCCCTTCTCGGCAGGTTGCCAGCAGGACATGCTGTGCTCTTGTGGTTTCAGACGTCCCATTAGCCCTATCAAAAGTGCAGATTTGTGGTTTAAGTCTTGTGGGCTTTAGTTTTTACCGTGCAGGAGGTTGTAAATTTGTGGGCAGCTCGGAGAAACCGAAGTTTACAGTGTGCATACAATGTTCATCCGTGCCAGTGCACTGTGCGTCACTCAATGGTGTTGCAGGTGTTTACAAGACAGTTTTTTGAAGGTTTGCTTGTTTTGTAAAAAGTGTTAACTGATTCAGTGTTGTAGCAGTAGCGCATGGTCCCTTAATCTGGCCTCGTATTTATGACTTACCGAGAGCAGCACAAACAGCCTCGCTGCACAGATCTGGGGAGCCCTACGCAAAATTAAATGTTCCCTTTTGAGTGCCCATTTGTTCCTACCAAGGGCTTTTGAGAACACTATTGTTCTATGGCCCCCTTTTGGGGTAATCTGTTTATGCATGCCATAAGGCAGCTATTTTCCGTAGCCTTAGTCAGGGCCACTGGAATTATGCAGCAGGAGCTGCCCAACTTATGTTGCAGGGTTGGATAAATTATGTGACAAGCGGAGGCAAATTATGCAGCACATTTTAGGAAAGTATCACTTCATTATTTTGACATTTCTAAACTTGTTAACACTGTCTGGGCATTAGTTGCAACTCATTAGTGCCACTTTCACACCCAAACACAGCAATAAGTTACAGAATTATGACCAGTCAACCTTTACAGAGGATCTTCCACTGCACAGCAACACCTGTTGCTTTGTTGTTAACAACTTTTGAACTGTTTCAGCTGGAAACTATTTTATGTTAAAATCTTCATATTATGCACATGATGATAGATTATGTGGCAAAAGTATAATTATATGAAAATCGCACTTCACACCTCATCACAAAGCTTTCAGTGATTTGATCAATGAAAGCCAGTACCGGCTCCCAAGCATTCTTTACAACTACAAATTGCCCTTTACGTTTTCAGATTAACTCGTAGCACATATTTCTATTCTTTTCAGGCAAGCAGGCATCCTGGAAGGAAACCTTGTTAAGCTGCCTTCACATCACAAGAAAACATTCCCTGAATGGCGTTAGTATTTTAATTCATAATGAACTGTCTGGGGACTTTTTTTTTTCAGAGTCCAGGCAGAAGTGAGGCCCTGGAATGCGTGACCCCCTTCCCATGACTACATGACCCCCGTGGGGGTCCCGCCCCACAGATTAAAGACCTCTGGCATAGACTATCGGGTCTTCCCCATCCTAGAGTCTTCCCGCTAAAGTCACTGAGGGGCAAGCAGATTGCTATGGCATTACTTGCAGCACGTCAGGTGCTCTTAGCACATGGGGGTCTACGTCAGTCCCAGACCCTCGAGATTTGATCCATCGACTCTTGCAACTATTAGCGCTGGAACGCCTATTTCTTAGTGTAGAAAGAAAAGGCAAAGAATTTGCGAAACGATGGGCCCCCTTCTTACAGATTCTTACCAAAGATATGAGAGAAGTAATGTGTCCGAAATATCTGAAAATCCTGCAGCTCATACCATTAGAACCATCTGGTGCGCCCACAGATCGAATTGCTGGATGATGGGCCATTGCTCTGGTGGCTGTATGGCAGCGGATTAGACAGGTGCGAACTGATGTGGAGAGATGGTGGGTGGTGGGCTAGGGAGGTGGGGCTGTTCCCTTGTTTTTTTCCTTAAAAAAGTGATATCTTTGCTGGGTGCATTAATATTTAACTTACACATGAATCCATCGCGAGGTTGGCCTCCGGGATGTAGACCTGAACGCTTTGTATTTCTAAGCTGTTTTTGCTCTGCCGGCGCCCCGATGTAGGCAGCTAAGCTATGCAGGCATGTGCACCTGTTATGGTACACATAATTCATGTATGTACACTCAAGGGACTGACATTACATGTGGCAGAGTGTACAAGATATGTGCTAGCAGTCTAATATGTTGTGTGTTGGCTTATACATTCATGTTTATTCAATTACTACTGTAGGATTTTTAAGTAGCAGGTACATCAGACATACACCTAGCACCATAGTTCATCTGAATGGCATGTATTTTGTGAGTATTGCTTGTGAACTTGGTGCTGGACACTGCCACAAGGAATCTAACTGTGTGGCTCTGCATCAAAAGTAGTGCTGGAAAGCATCATTTCAACTGGATTTGGTGCATTCCTGTCCAGCCACCAAACACCGATTCACATGCAGCAGCTGAATGCCAGTGCAGACCTCCTTCCACAATGGTACAAGGGCACCTGTGTTGGTGTATGGCAGACCAGCTTGTGCTGGGGAAAATAGCAAAAATTCATGCTATCTCATTGATATGATGCATTCTTGCTCGTTGGTTCTGAAGCAGTCCTGCACAGTTCTAATCCTTGTGGGCAAGGTAAGCCCACAAAGATTAGCCATAAGATATAGGCAGTGCATTATTTAACTGCAGTAAAGATTTTCTACCTTGGGTCAAGCCTGCCATTTTTCCTAAGTCTCCTCTGTCAGTACTGCTCCGATGACAACATTTTGCAATACTCTGAGTGATGATCTGGTCACTAAATAGCAGGATTAGAACTGTGACATCTTATGAGCAACCAAGACCAAGAGGTGAACACATCTAACATATTTTTTTTGTAAAACTGGGATGTGTGGTCACAATTTAACAAATGGCTATATGTGAAATTGCCACTGTTCATGTCAGCTGATAAGAGACATAGGGGCCCATTATGATGTTGGGCGGATTGCCCTCGCCAGGCTGGCGGTAGCCACCGTCAGCCTGGCGGGGGCAATCCGCCTGACATCCGCATTTGTTTTCCCCCCGCCATATTAGTATGGCGGGGGGAACCTCAGCGGACGGAAAGACCGTCCGCCGCTTTTCCGACACGGTCGCCTTGCGGCCGGGGCGGAAAAGGAATAATATGGTGGCGGTGTCTATCACACCGCCAGCCATATTATGATGGGCAATTGTGAATGCCTTTGCCGCCACGGAAAGGCCTGTGGAGAATCCCTGCGGGGGCCCATTGCGGGCCCCCAGGGACTCTAGGGGGGTGGGGGGGGAACATGGGGGGTACCTATGGTACCCCCAGCAGTTCCATGCACAGCATGGCAGGCCCTGCGTGGTGCCTGCCATGCTGTGCATGGAAGTGCACAGCATGCTTTCCTGCCATTGTGGCGGGAGGTGCTTTGTGCACCGCCCGCCACAATGGTAGGAATGCGGGAGTGACGCTCGCATCCTAATTAAGCATGGGCGTAAAATCCGTTCCTCTTGCGGATTTTGCGGATTTTCGGTAAATTCGCAATCCGCGAACTTTCGCGAACTTGCAGAAAATTCGTAAATACCGTGCGAAGCGGATTTTTTGCTTGGTCGCACTTGCCAACTAGAATACTATACAATTTCGCTGGAGTAAACACTTGCGAACACGTAGATGCGGCGGGCAGCGACAATCTTGCAATTGCGAGATTGCAAAATTCGCAATTTCGCACAAGAAATCCACCAGCAGGCAGCATAAACCTTGAAAATTATGATTTTTATCAGAATAACTCCTCAGGTTGACATTTGCCTGCACTTTTTCTTTGCAAGGAGTCCATTTTAGGGGGTGGGGGTTGGGAGGAAGGAAGTGCCCCACAGTCTCCAACTTCCTGTTCCTGTCCACCAGGCTCCTCCCAGTGCTTTCTTCATGTGCTGGTCACTTTGATTTGGATCTTGACCTGGAAGGATTACTTTTTGTGGATGCTGCTGGATATTTGGATTTTTGCAGAACTGAAAGCACTCAGCAGGTGCAAAAGTTCAATCTTATCATTAGTAACCATTCTCTGTAGTGCTTCCTGAGGGGCCTCTTCAGAGTTCATTTGCCTACTTGTAACTATTCTATGACCCTGCTCTGACCCTCACAGCAGGCTCAGAGAATAGCTACAAGTATACAACAAAGGTCCTGTTAAAAAAATGACACTGCAACAGAAAGCAATTACAGACAAAACTGAAAGCACTCAGCAGGTGCAAAAGTTCAATCTTATCATTAGTAACCATTCCCTGTAGTGCTTCCTGAGGGGCCCCTTCAGATTTCAGTTGCCTACTTGCAACTATAGGCCACAAAGGTCCTGTGAAAAAAAATTGCACTGCAACAGAAAGCAAATTACAGATAAGGAAGTAGGTGCCAGCCAGACTGGAAGTTTAAATTCAGTGACACATTAATCAACCCCAAATTAATTCATGTCAGTTGAAGCAGGGAAGGTGTGCTTGCTTTTTTTCACCCCCATAATCTACAGTGATAAACCAACCAGAGGGTGGCAGTGATGTACCAGAGGGTGGCATGGGTGTACCACAGGGTGGCAGTGGTGAAACAGAGGGTGCTGTGAACCTGTGATGATGAACCAGATGTAGAAACAACATAGTCGCGGCTGTTGCGAGCCGACAAGTAAGTTCGCAATTGCGAACTGGTACAGAACCCTCGTGAACTGGCAGAAATCCTTGCGAACACAAAAAAAAAAAATCCGCAAAATCGCGAGAGTTCGCGGATTTTGCGGATTGCGAATCCGTAAATACGCAAGTTCGCGGATTGCCAATTCGCAAAATCCGCCCATGCTCAATCCTAATGCTGCTGATGGGACCCCCGCCCTTATGGCGGGTGGTCCCTACTACCGCAAGGATGGCGGGCGGGCAAAGTCCGCCCGCCATCCTAATGAGGCCCATGGCACCTATGCCACGTAACTGATATATATGATGCATCTAAACAAGGATGGCATTAACTCTTGTGACCTTGAAGTTGCACACATGCTCAGTCAAATTGATTGCTGACCACATTTTGTAAATGTGCTGAAATACAATTGAATATCAGGATTGATATAAAATATTCTATGTGAGTGGGATGAGAGTGGGAAATGTTGACAACCATTCAAGATTATGCAAACGGTAATAGGGTTCAGGTAAGGTATTGTTCAGCCATGTATTTGTCATGTTGTATGTATGTACTGTATATGAGAAAACAAATGTCTCTTAATATCTGTTAGACCTGACATCATTGGCATGCGTCTCTCCTCCATTTTTTCTGTTTGCCTCCTCTGTTTACGATGTTTTTGCTGGTATATTGCTTTGAGCACTGTGCCACTGCTGATCAGTGCCACAGTGCAAGTGCTCCCTATGTGAAATTGCTGTATTGATTGACTTCCATGTTTGGCTTATTTGGTTTACTGTCAGTCCCTAGTAGAGTGCACCAGGAGTGCCAGGGCTTGTAAATACAAATGCTGCTAGTGGGCCTGCAGCACATGTTGTGCCACCCACAAGAGCGGCCTAGTAAAAGTATGTCTGAAGGTCTACCATTGCTAGACCACGTGCAGTCTAACTGTCACGAGGACTGCGCAAGTACACCTACTTGCCAGTCCCTAAACCTTCCCTTAACTTCATGTTAGTCACCCCTATGGTAGGCCCACGGGCAGGGTGCATTGTAAGCATAAGGTAGGACAAGCCTGACAAGGTTGGCATGTCCTAATAGTGAATTACAGCCATATTCGTTTTTCACTATTGTAAGGTAACCTGCTCTCCATCAGTTAGAATGGGCTGCCAGGATTATTAATGCTATAATCCTAGCGGGCTCGGGGAGCATGGTGCAATGTCGAGTTTGGTATCCCTGAACTCAGGGTTTAATAACGCATCCGTTTGTGTGGATGGTTTTTGGACTCTGTGTCTGAAAATAGCACTTTTAGAAAGTAGCTATTTTCTTGTCTAACTGTCTATCGGTCTCTGCTGGTTCTGGTGTGCGTGTGACAGGAGCTGGGTGGCTCCAGAGGTCTGAATGAGTCAGTGTGGGATGAGTGGGGCATTTGCATTGAGAGTAGGGGAAGAGTAGCTCCTGATAGCCTGCCCTGCCTGATACAATGCTGGCTCCGCCCCCCTGCCAGGCGACTGATTACTCTGTGCCTGCCTGGGACTTTCCTGGCCCACCTCCTGCCGGGCAACTGATGGCCCTGCCCCTGCCAGTGACAATGCTGGCTCCGCTCCTGCTGGGCGGCTGAGGACTCTGTCCTGCACAGTGAATAGGCCAGGTGCCTCGGCCTGGCAACACCCACAACAAACCCAAGATGGGGGGAAATTCCCCTGCATGGACAAAGGGATCAAAGCCAAAAAGGGGTATAATAGAAGGACCCCTGAACCAAGAATGTAGATCACTTCTGACAAGGAAACCTGAACCAAGGACAAGAAGCCTGCTGATCTAAGGACTGCCTACCCCTTCTGCCAGAGTGCTGTTTGTTGGGGGAATCCTGCAGTTGCTACTTTATTTTTGCCAAGGAACCAGGAGAGAGGAACTGAGTGTGTACTCTCAAACTTGCTAAGAAAATCTCCAAGGGCTGGAAGAAGTGCCAGCCTCCTGTTGAAGTCACTGGGTCAAAGGACTTCATTTATTTGCTAAAAGTGCTTGTTGCTGGAACCTGAAATCCAGCACCTCTGAAGAATCCAGCAATCTCGACGCCGACGGACGTCGCCGAATCCAGCTCGACATCGTGAGTAACGGCTCCAGTGTCCCGCACCTTCGACGCCGGCCGCCGGGCCCGATCGACGCCTGTAGCGACGCCAGTGAGTAGCGAGTTCGGCTCCAGCTCCAAGTGACCCTGTGTCGACGCCGCCGCTGATCGCATCGACTTCGAGCCCTCTCGACACCGTGAGCGCTGCTCACTCTTGCAACATCGACATCGACGACGCCGTATCCTGCTTCATCCCGTGAGCGCTGCTCCCGCCTGACTTCGGTCGACGCCGCTGCAGATCGCCCCGACTCCGAGGCCCGATCGACGCCGAAGACGCGACGCCGGACATCTCGACGCCGCTGATCATCGAGTGCTTCACTTTTCCAAGGTACTGTGTTGTTGGGGTCTGTGCGACTCCGGGCTCGACGTAGCGCTCCTCGCGGTCGACGCCGAACCTTTGGATTAACTTTGCCTCGACGTCGTGTAACTCCCGTGTGGGTTACATTGTTGCCAAGAACTGTGTTTTAGAGAAGAAGAGTTGCTTTTGATACTAAAGACTTTTGTGCTAAGAAGAAACCGTGCTTGAACTATTATTTTTCCTTCCAAGAGTATTTATTAAGACTGTGGTATATTTTTGTCGTTATTTGGTCTTGTGCTAAGCCTTATATAAAAATCCTTATTTTTATAATACTACTGTGTCGTGTCCATTTGTAGTGTATTCACTTTATTACTGTATGTGGTCATAAATGCTTAACGCACTGCCTCTGAGATAAGCCTGTCTGCTTTGCCAAGCTACCAAGGGGGTAAGCAGGGGTTATCTAAGTGTGTGATCCCCTTGCCCTGACTAGAAAAGGTGTGTCCCTATTTGTCAGAAGTGTATACCTCTGCCAACTAGAGACAGACGCTTCTAACATTGGTGGGTCAGCGGTGAGGATTTGAACTTTGCATTTATGACCCATGTGCAGTGATTAGTGTGCGCTACATAGTGAAAGCAGACCATAGCGCAGCCACAATCTGTTTTGGTTGGATATCCTATTTTTGTTCTCCGCTTTTCCTGGAGCTTGATTTTTGAAAACTGCCAGTTTTGACCATGAGTGACGCCGGAGTCACTGCCCCTGTTGTTGTTGTGGAGGAATTTGATAGGAGTAAGATGAACGACTATCCGTTAAAGAAGCTGAAAGCCTTTTGCAAGCAGTTGAAAGTTCCTACCACAGGCATTTCAAGGAGACCAAATTATCTCAAAGCATTGCAGGCCTGGTTAGAGGCCAGAGATCCCTCTGATCCGGTGGTGGTACCGACAGGGGAAGGGGAGGAGGAGGTGCCAGTGAATGGGCCCACATCCCCTCCTGGCAGCAGTGTTTCCTCCAAAGGTCTTTCTCCTGAAGAAAGAGAAGAAAGGGCGAAGGAGCGAGCATACAACATAGAAATGGCAAAACTTAAGATAGATGGGCAGTTGGAGATAGAGAATGCAAGAGGCAGGAGAGAAGCTGATCTGGAGATCAAAAGGTTGGAGTTTGAAAGAGAGAAGTTAGCTTTTGAGCGTGATACCAGGTTGAGGGAGTTGGAGCTCAAAGCTAAAGAGTTAGAATTGAATCCCTCTGGTGGCAGCATCCCATCTGTGCCTGCAGAAAGTAGGTTTTACTTTCCCAAAGATGTGATCAAAGATTTTCAGAAGAATGAGGATATTGGTCAATGGTTTAAAGCATATGAGTTAGCATTGTTGGCCCACCAGGTCCCTGAGAAGTATTGGGGAGCGGGGTTGTGGGGTCGCTTTGTGAATGAGGGAAGAGATACCCTGCTAGACATGCCTGTTGAGGATAGGATGTCTTATACTCATAGGAAAGATGCTTTAATGTTAAGGTATGGCCTAACCCCAGAAAAGTACAGACAGGCCTTTAGAGAATGTAAGAAGTTGCCTGGTACTACGTGGGTGGAATATGTGTCATATTTTTGCAGAGCCATGGATGGTTGGGTAAAGGGCAGCAAAGTGGAAAGTTATGATGCTCTTTATGATTTGTTTGCTTGGGAGCACTTGTCTAATAACTGTTTTCCAGAGCTGCGCCAGCACCTTATTGATAGCAAGATATCTAACCCTAGAAAACTTGCTGAAGAGGCGGACCGCTGGGTCAGTACCAGGGTCCACAAGGGTCCAGTGGGAGACTCAGCCAAAGGTGGGCAGGGTCCCCAGCAGAAGAGTAGGGGGGACAAGGGTAAACAGAGGGAGTTCCAGAAAGGGCCCCAAAGTAATCCCCAAGGGAACCAAGGGAAGGGTTCCCAGCCTCCCCCTGTGAAGAAATCAGAGGCCCCGCCAGGTAAACCTGGTCATAGGGGCCCAATGACCTGCTTCGCTTGTAAGCAGGTGGGACACCGTTTTTATGATCCTCAGTGTCCCTTGAAGAACTCTAGTGCACCACCCAGTGCACCACCCCGTCAGTTGGCGAGTGTAGCCCTGGGAGGGGAGGAGATGGTTGCCCATGGTGGGGAGGGTCCCGCAGAGATGTCCCTGGTCTCTTTAGGAGACATGGAAATGGTCCCTCCACCCCCTCTGCCTAGTAACACTAAGAAATATAGGCAGTGGGTGACCATTAATGGCCATAGAGTGGAAGCTCTCAGAGACACCGGAGCGAGTGTGACAGCTGTCAAGTGTCACTTGGTGTCCAGAGAGCAGGTTGTTCCCCACGCATTCTACCCTGTGATAGCTGCTGACAACTCCCAGAGAGAGTGTGAGGTAGCTCAGGTTCCCTTTGAATGGGGGGGAGTTTCAGGTACTCTTCAAGTTGCTGTAAGGCCCGCCATGCCTGTTGATTGTCTCCTGGGCAATGATTTGGAAGACTCCCCTTGGGCTAAGGTGGAGAGGGAGACACATTTGAAAATGTTGGGTGTGCCAGAGTGGGTGTGTGCAACCACTCGATCCATGACAGCAAGTAAGGGTGTTGATGGGGTTCTGGAGCCTGAAAATATGGCCCAGGACCCAGCTGTAAAGAGAAGAGGCAGGGGGCGCGGGAAACCGTCCCCCGTAGTTCCCGTGGTCCAGGAGGAGGCAGACCTTGAGGGGTATGCCCTGGAACCCACAGGTGAACAAGTTGCTGAACTGGGAGACCTGCCCGAGCTGACCCACTGGCAGCAGGATGGTGGTCCCTCCAGGGAAGAATTTTGTGCAGAACAGAAAGTGTGCCCTTCTCTTGTGGGTATGAGGCAGCAGGCCTCAGCCCAGACAACAGGTGATCAGTCAGGGTCACATTTGGTCTACTGGGAGAACGATCTCCTGTATAGCGAGCCTAAGGCTGCTGAGCCTGGGTCAGCCCGTGTGCTGGTGGTACCCCAGCGCTTCAGAGCCGTCCTACTGGGTTTGGCTCATGACGTTCCGTTAGCTGGACATCTGGGGCAGGACAAGACCTATGACAGGCTTGTCACCCATTTTTATTGGCCTCAGATGAGAAGGGATACAGATATCCATTGCAAGACCTGTCATACTTGCCAGGCAAGCGGGAAAAGCGGGCGGAAGCAGAAGGCTCCCCTCCAACCTTTTCCCGTGGTCAGTACCCCCTTTGACCGGGTGGGGATTGACATTGTTGGGCCCCTGGACCCCAATACAGCCCTGGGCAACAGGTTCATCCTGGTCTTGGTGGACCATGCCACACGGTACCCGGAAGCCATCCCTCTCAGAACAGTGACGGCCCCCGTGGTGGGACGGGCACTGATGGGGGTTTTCTCCCGAATGGGGTTCCCCAGAGAGGTGGTGTCAGACTGGGGCACCAACTTCATTTCCAACTATATGAAGTCTCTGTGGAAGGAGTGTGGGGTAACCTACAAGTTCACCACTCCTTACCACCCTCAAGGTAATGGGTTGGTTGAAAGATTCAACCGTACCCTTAAAGGCATGATTATGGGTCTTGAAGAACCAATGAGGCGTAAATGGGACGTCCTCTTGCCATGCCTGTTGTTTGCTTACCGTGAGGTGCCACAGAAGTCTCTAGGGTTCAGCCCCTTTGAGCTTTTGTATGGACACCCGGTAAGAGGACCTTTGAGTCTGGTCAAAGAAGGCTGGGAGCAATCTCCCAGGAAACCTCCCCAGGATGTATACAGTTACATGCTGGCCTTTAGGAACCAGACTAGGCGCTTCAGAGATCTTGCTCAGGCAAATCTGGAGGCTAGCCAGGAAGAGATGAAGCGGTGGTACGACCGGAATGCCACTCTGGTGGAGCTTCAGCATGGACAGAAAGTTTGGGTCATGTCCCCTGTGGAACCTTGTGCGCTCAAGGACAGGTGGACTGGACCATTTGAGGTTGTGGAGAAAAAGAGCGATGTCACCTGCATGGTGGACTTGAAGTCTCCCAGGAACCCCTTGCGGGTCCTGCATGTCAACCGTTTGATGCCCCACTTAGAAAGGTCCGAAGTGGGCATGCTCCTAGCTACAGATGCTGGAATGGAGGAGGAGAGTGAGCCTCTTCCTGACCTCCTGTATGCAAAAGAGCAAGATGGGTCAGTGGATGGTGTTGTCCTCTCTGACACCCTGACCCCTGAACAGCAGCAGGATTGTCGCCAATTGTTGGGACAATTCCCTGATCTGTTTTCCTTGATTCCTGGTGTCACTCAGTGGTGTGTCCATGATGTGGACACCGGGGACAGCACTCCTGTGAAGCACAAGGCTTACAGAGTGACTGACAAGGTCAGAGCATACATCAAGGAGGAGGTCTCCAAAATGTTTGCCTTAGGGGTGGTTGAGTCCTCTAGCAGTCCTTGGGCCAGCCCAGTGGTCTTGGTCCCAAAGGCTGCAGCGCCTGGTGCTTCACCAGAACTTCGGTTCTGTGCGGACTACCGAGGACTCAATTCAGTCACCAAGACTGACGCGCACCCCATCCCCAGAGATGATGAGCTCATAGATCGGTTAGGGGCCGCCCGGTACCTTAGTACGTTTGATCTAACGTCTGGGTACTGGCAGATCGCCTTGACTGATGGGGCAAAAGAGAGGTCAGCATTCTCCACACCAGATGGGCACTACCAGTTCCGGGTTATGCCCTTTGGGATGAAGAATGCCCCTGCCACCTTCCAGAGGTTGGTCAACCAGGTCTTGGCTGGACTGGAGGATTTCAGTGCCGCCTACCTGGACGACATCGCAGTGTTCAGTGCCAGCTGGGAGGAACACTTGCGCCACCTCCAGGAAGTGTTGTTGGCCCTGCGCAGACAGGCCTCACAATCAAAGCCAGTAAGTGCCAGATTGGGCAGGGTTCAGTGGAGCGGCAAGGTGGCCCCCCTGCAACCCAAGATTGATACCATCCTGGCATGGGCACCGCCCAAAACCCAGACTCAGGTGAGAGCCTTCTTGGGTCTCACGGGTTATTACAGGAGGTTCGTCAAGGATTATGGTAACATTGTGCACCCCTTGACTTCGCTGACTTCCAGGAAGCAGCCAAGACTTGTGATCTGGACTGACGCCTGTCAGACGGCCTTTGACACCCTGAAAACTGCAATGTGCACAGCACCCATACTCCAAGCACCCGACTTTTCTAAAGAATTTGTTGTCCAGACGGACGCTTCAGAGCATGGCGTGGGGGCTGTTCTAGCTCAGGTGAATGAAGAGGGCCGAGACTTACCTGTAGCCTTCATCAGTAGGAGGTTACTTCCCAGGGAACAGAGGTGGAGTGCGATAGAGAGAGAAGCATTTGCTGTGGTCTGGGCGCTGAAGAAGCTAAGACCCTACCTGTTTGGGACTCACTTCCGGGTTCAGACAGACCACAGGCCCCTCAGATGGTTGATGCAGATGAGGGGTGAGAATCCAAAGCTGTTGAGGTGGTCCATTTCCCTCCAGGGGATGGACTTCACGGTGGAACACCGCCCTGGCACAGATCACGCCAATGCTGATGGTCTGTCCAGATTTTTCCGCCTTAGTGATGAGGACTCCCTAGGGTAAGGGTAGTTCTCCCCACATTTCAGCTGGAGGGGACACGTGTTAGACCTGACATCATTGGCATGCGTCTCTCCTCCATTTTTTCTGTTTTCCTCCTCTGTTTACGATGTTTTTGCTGGTATATTGCTTTGGGCACTGTGCCACTGCTGATCAGTGCCACAGTGCAAGTGCTCCTTATGTGAAATTGCTGTATTGATTGACTTCCATGTTTGGCTTATTTGGTTTACTGTCAGTCCCTAGTAGAGTGCACCAGTAGTGCCAGGGCTTGTAAATACAAATGCTGCTAGTGGGCCTGCAGCACATGTTGTGCCACCCACAAGAGCGGCCTAGTAAAAGTATGTCTGAAGGTCTACCATTGCTAGACCACGTGCAGTCTGACTGTCACGAGGACTGCGCAAGTACACCTACTTGCCAGTCCCTAAACCTTCCCTTAACTTCATGTTAGTCACCCCTATGGTAGGCCCACGGGCAGGGTGCATTGTAAGCATAAGGTAGGACAAGCCTGACAAGGTTGGCATGTCCTAATAGTGAATTACAGCCATATTCGTTTTTCACTATTGTAAGGTAACCTGCTCTCCATCAGTTAGAATGGGCTGCCGGGATTATTAATGCTATAATCCTAGCGGGCTCGGGGAGCATGGTGCAATGTCGAGTTTGGTATCCCTGAACTCAGGGTTTAATAACGCATCCGTTTGTGTGGATGGTTTTTGGACTCTGTGTCTGAAAATAGCACTTTTAGAAAGTAGCTATTTTCTTGTCTAACTGTCTACCGGTCTCTGCTGGTTCTGGTGTGCGTGTGACAGGAGCTGGGTGGCTCCAGAGGTCTGAATGAGTCAGTGTGGGATGAGTGGGGCATTTGCATTGAGAGTAGGGGAAGAGTAGCTCCTGATAGCCTGCCCTGCCTGATACAATGCTGGCTCGGCCCCCCTGCCAGGCGACTGATGACTCTGTGCCTGCCTGGGACTTTCCTGGCCCACCTCCTGCCGGGCAACTGATGGCCCTGCCCCTGCCAGTGACAATGCTGGCTCCGCTCCTGCTGGGCGGCTGAGGACTCTGCCCTGCACAGTGAATAGGCCAGGTGCCTTGGCCTGGCAAGACCCACAACAAACCCAAGATGGGGGGAAATTCCCCTGCATGGACAAAGGGATCAAAGCCAAAAAGGGGTATAAGAGAAGGACCCCTGAACCAAGAATTTAGATCACTTCTGACAAGGAAACCTGAACCAAGGACAAGAAGCCTGCTGATCTAAGGACTGCCTACCCCTTCTGCCAGAGTGCTGTTTGTTGGGGAATCCTGCAGTTGCTTCTTTATTTTTGCCAAGGAACCAGGAGAGAGGAACTGAGTGTGTACTCTCAAACTTGCTAAGAAAATCTCCAAGGGCTGGAAGAAGTGCCAGCCTCCTGTTGAAGTCACAGGGTCAAAGGACTTCATTTATTTGCTAAAAGTGCTTGTTGCTGGAACCTGAAATCCAGCACCTCTGAAGAATCCAGCAATCTCGACGCCGACGGACGTCGCCGAATCCAGCTCGACATCGTGAGTAACGGCTCCAGTGTCCCGCACCTTCGACGCCGGCCGCCGGGCCCGATCGACGCCAGTAGCGTTGCCAGTGAGTAGCGAGTTCGGCTCCAGCTCCAAGTGACCCTGTGTCGACGCCGCCGCTGATCGCATCGACTTCGAGCCCTCTCGACGCCGTGAGCGCTGCTCACTCTTGCAACATCGACATCGACAACGCCGTGTCCTGCTTCATCCCGTGAGCGCTGCTCCCGCCTGACTTCGGTCGACGCCACTGCAGATCGCCCCGACTCCGAGGCCCGATCGACGCCGAAGACGCGACGCCGGACATCTCGACGCCGCTGATCATCGAGTGCTTCACTTTTCCAAGGTACTGTGTTGTTGGGGTCTGTGCGACTCCGGGCTCGACGTAGCGCTCCTCGCGGTCGATGCCGAACCTTTGGATTAACTTTGCCTCGACGACGTGTAACTCCCGTGTGGGTTACATTGTTGCCAAGAACTGTGTTTTAGAGAAGAAGAGTTGCTTTTGATACTTAAGACTTTTGTGCTAAGAAGAAACCGTGCTTGAACTATTATTTTTTCTTCCAAGAGTATTTATTAAGACTGTGGTATATTTTTGTCGTTATTTGGTCTTGTGCTAAGCCTTATATAAAAATCCTTATTTTTATAATACTACTGTGTTGTGTCCATTTGTAGTGTATTCACTTTATTACTGTATGTGGTCATAAATGCTTAACGCACTGCCTCTGAGATAAGCCTGTCTGCTTTGCTAAGCTACCAAGGGGGTGAGCAGGGGTTATCTAAGTGTGTGATCCCCTTGCCCTGACTAGAAAAGGTGTGTCCCTATTTGTCAGAAGTGTATACCTCTGCCAACTAGAGACAGCCGCTTCTAACAATATCTTTCTACACCTGTCATCAGATCTGTTGTAGCATGTCTGTTGATAGGTGTGGGTTATGTATGACATATCAAAAAATGCCATGTGTCCAGACCAACATATATTTTTAGTCCTCAAACTGTGTTCAGTAGGTAACTGGCTGGATCTTCTATTTCAGGTTCAACTATTTTCATGTATCATGTTGGCATTGACTGGCGAATATATGTCTTACAAACAATGAGTGCCTCATTTATGATGCGTTGACTCAGGCCAGCGCAGCAAGTAATCTTGCTGTGCTGCCCTGCATCTAAACACATCATAAATGAGGGCCAGCTAAATGTAGTCATCCATGGGCATATTGGACTAGAACCTCCTTTGGTCTTTCATGTACATGTAAGGTACAACAGTGCTACCTAAAATGCTGATGCTTCTGGCATATCTCCAAGCAAACATGTATGCGGAAATACTCTAACCAAACAGTTGTCAGTTTCAATGAGGTGACACCCACCAGTGGCATTAGGATCCTGGAAGGTGTCCTCCTCTCCGCGTGTGTATGGTTGTGGACCACCTTACAAGACAAAAATATTGTACATTGCTCAGTGAATGGTGTACATTTACACTGTGAACATAATGAGCACAAATCTTACAGGCATCTTCATAAGTGAAAGGGAGCGAGTTGCATAAATGAATACTTACTAACACCATGCTCCTGCAAATGTATTTCTCCTGGAAGCACCATTTTTCATATATCACACATGCCTTCACATTTGCACTGTGATCAATAAAGTTGCCAGACACAAACACAGGCACCTGCATTGCAGGGATGATTGATTTTGTGCAGGAGGGGGCACCTTACAGTACAAAATAAAACAATCCAGCGGAAATATTTTTTTGATGTGCAGCTCGCATAGGAAAAGGGACAAACTAGGAGAAATGCACCTCCCTAACCCCACCGCTGTGGTGGCGTTAAATTCAGACGCATTTCCAGATTCATGATTTCTGGGAATGTGTCAAGTTCCATGGGTGTCATGTGGGAACATCCACAGTAGCATTCATGGAATGCCCCTTTATGTAGTGTTCTGTGAGAAAGAGGCACATATTGACTAGTCCAGGAAAAGCCATGTCAAGGGGCTTTACATGGTCTTGTAAATATGCCAGGCCAAATTGTGAGACCGGAAAGTGTAAGAAAGTGAAAGAAAGGAAGTTCCAGCTGCACAAATGAGACCCTAATATGTGTGCCTCTATAGTACTGCATAGCATTGGTTTGTTACATTATATTTCCCTTGAGGCCATGTGCTATTTATTGCGATGTATTGTCATATTTGAATTAGGATTTCATGATTCCATACTCAAATTTTGCCCATTATGCCAATTACAAGTAATTAATGACAACATCTGAGTTTAGCAAAGGGAATCAGCCAAAGCTTATTGTGTAAGGCAACCTACCAACAATTCCTGAAACATTAAGCCCAGATGGTCCAGAAGATCCTACTCGGGGTTCACTATGTCTGCCCTCTGATGTTTGTAATGGCGCAGGTTCCATTCCACACCAAAGATATGCTTCATCTGGTACTGCAGCTTCTCCCACCAGTACCTACTCTCCTGTGTTGGGTAACCCCGGAGTACTCTGACTCCACTTCCAATCATGTTCAGGGAATAGCTGACATTGAGCCACAGTAGGCCCCCAAACTCCTGCTCAGTCAGGTTCCTGCATCTGCCTGACATCTCTGTGAAAACACTAAATACACCCTAAACCCAAAATCTAAACGCTAAGAAAAAGACTAACCCTTCCCTCTATAACTAATACCTAATACTATTATGAAAACAAAACACCCCTTTTTGAATAACACAAAACTTCACAATACACAACAACACAAACATGTAGACAGTATAGGGACACAATAGACAATGCACAGACAGATAAACAACTTTTACACAACACCAAAATAACTAGCAAGCAAATCCAACACCAAGCAGACACAAAAAGCAGGGCCGGACTGGGAACCAAAACCGGCCCCGGCAAAGTGCTCGGCCGGCCCCCCTGGGGGAGGTTGGGGGTCCGACCGAGCTCTTTGCCAGGGCCGGTTTTCGGCCGATTTTGTTACAGGGCCGATTTTGCAGTTATGCTGCATAAACGGCCCTGTAAAAAAACGGCCCCCGGGGGCCCAAAACCGGCCCCCACCCTTGCGGCGCACCGGGGGATTGCCCGGTGCCCGCAACTGTCAGTCCGGGCCTGACAAAAAGACAATGGAAGAGAAAGTGAAAGGAACTTGGGACTTCCTGGTTTGTAGCATGGCAGGCCCATGACATCCTGTGTGGCTGTGACACATTTGTGACATATGCATCATTTTTAGTCAGTCATGTGAGTCATAATTGTCTGATGCATCGCTTAGCTATAACGTAAATAGTAAGCTACACATTGTAAGAAGAATTGTTTTTCATGCAGTACAGCTGATGTGTGTTTCCTGGATGACATATTTGGGTCACAAGTGCCACATTCGGTTAGAAAGATTCGATTTCATTTGTAAACTTTTTAAAAATAAGAAGATATTTGGCAATTGCATATTTGACATTGACATTGACTCTTTTGTATCTCAACAATGTCCCTGTTGCTAGTTTTTGGATGCAAAACATTTGACATTTCATCCTCAAACGTCAATTTGGGTTTGATAGCTGAATAGGCAATGGGCTCAATTTGACTTTAGATACACAAACATCAGTTTTACTTTGAAGCAAGATTTGACATGGCCACATTTTGACGTAAAGTGCTGATGCCTCCACTTTTATTCCCTGACATAGTTTAAAGTTCAGCAATGTCCCATGCTTCTGCATGACTTTGCATTGTAATTGATTTTGTTACAACTAAGTTGTCACTAAAACTTTTGTTACCTTTGAAACAGTAGTGTGGCAGTTCATACTATGGTATCACCTTCACATATGAACTTTCTTGGATTAAAACCTATGTGCTTTCTAAAGGCACATCTGACTTATTACACTTGGCAATGGACAGTACCTAGTTTTTAACTGATGGTGGCTTATGCCTGGCATCCGACATGAGTGTACAATTCTGAGGGCTACTCAAGTTGGATGTTTGTCTGCAATTTCAAACATTAACCGCTTCAGCGCGGCGCAGATTCCTGCGCTGTGCTGAACGTTCCATTGGGCTTATGGAACCATGACGGAACGGTTCCGTCATGAGCACAGCTCAACCGACGCTCATGACGGAACCGTTCCGTCATGAGCATGGAAGGGGTTAAAGGTAACGTGTAATGAACACACAGGCACTTACAGGTTTTAAACTTATATTGTGAAGTTAGAAACTCAAATTAGGTTGTTTGATGATTAATGACAACCATATTATTTAAAGAAATTATGAATTATGTGGGCATGTCTGGAAATGCCTACTGCTGTGTTAGGATTTAGTGGAGCCTGGGCATCCTCCCTATCATCCTCCTCCATATGCTCTGAATTTGGACTTCATCATCTCAGGGGATAATTGTATGCACACATATGTTGAGCAAGATTGCACATGCCAAGATCATTTTACACACAGTTTGTGGGAGTACAGTAAACAACCCCCAGGCACCTGTACCTGGCCGCCAGCAGGTCAAAGGTCCTTTCAATGATGTTTCTTGTCCTGCATAGTGCCTGCTTATATGCCATTTCTGGGATAGTCTGTGGGATTCCATACAGTGTCATGACCCATGGCTGGATCCCATATCCTTGGTCAGCTGAAAAATACACACACAAATAATACTGTCACTTCTTTGAAACAGTTACTTACATACAGAGTATGCCTTATATGTTGTTCCTTTTTCAGACATACTGGTTAGTTTGTTGATATGTGATGTGATGTGAGAGAGATTTATATAGCACACGAATGCCTAAGGGCGTCTAGGCGCTCATAGCAGCAGAAGAAAGGCCTGATTTCCTGGAATGGGTCAGTTAGATTGAGTAGGTTAGTTTGAGAAAAGCCATGCCTTTAACAGCTTTCTGAATCCAAGTAATGTTTGACAGCTCTTGATATTTATTGGAAGAGAATTCCATAGTTTTGCTGTCCCGAGGACAAAGCTTCTTCAGCCCCAGTTGGCTTTCCTGTGTTTTGGCGTTTGAAGAAGTTTGCTCTTTGCTGAGCAGAGATGTCTGGGGGGGTGGTACCAGGTAAGATGTTGTTTCAGAAAGACTGGGCCCATATCATGTAGTGCCTTATATGCCAGGCAGAGAGCCTTAAACTCTATTTCTCTTTTTCATGGGGAGCCAATGGAGTTTCTTTAGGCCTTCTGAAATGGACTGAAATTTAGCGATGTTCAGTATTACTCTGGCAGCTGTATTTTGAGCCCGCTGGAGCTTGGCCAGATGTTGTTTTTGGATGCCTAAGTATAGAGCATTTCCGTAGTCCAGTTTAGCCAGTGCTAAAACTGTGACCAGCGCGTTTACTGCCTCTGGAGGAATGAACGTGCATATTTTTGGTCAGGAATGTCGCTGATACGACTTTGTTGACCTGATATTGAAAGGACAGTGTTAGACCCGCCTGCTTCTGAGAGTCCCCTCACCACTATGATTTCTTTTGTTCCCCTGTACCTCCCAAAATTTGTCGCTTTTTATTTGTCTACCAGGACTTTTTATGTGTTGTCTCATGGGGTTAGATGTTCCTTGATGCCCAGTTGCTCACAAGGTTTGTGGCACCTATGTACAAGGCGCCTGGCCCAAACCTGTGGCATTACAAACTGGGGTTGTCAACCTGTATAAATGAACCTAAAATGGTGGACACCCCTTTTTCCTCATGTGAAGTGACTCCCATTGGAGCCTTCATGAACCCTGGCCTTTTGAGGTTTTGGCGCCCTTTGTTTGGTGCGCATTTCTGACAGGAATTTCTTTATTTTCCTAAGGTACACAAAATGGCTGCTCTAGAACCCCAGTACGGTGGCTGTGAGTGTCCTAAATACCCCTCAAGAGTGCCATGTCATTGTCACAGCCAGAGAAGGTTCTAGAACCTTCTGGCTCGTGCCAGTACCCCAGGGCACTGGCTATATAAGGCCCAGTCCCTGGCGGCCATTTTGGAAGAGATGAGAGAATGATGAAGATAGTTCAGACTAGAGAAGGAGATTAAGAGATTCCAGACTTGACACCAGATTGACACCTGCCCTGTTGACCCCTGAGGTGGCTGGTAGCGCAGGCAGTAGAGCAGCAAAGGGTTGCTGGCGTTGTGTCTGACTGGCGTTCCAGTCAGCTACGTGAGAAATGATCTAGCGCCTACAGCGCCTGCCCAGCGAGTACCTCATTGCCCCCAAAAGACTGTGGCCAGATTTGTGTGCCTCCCCGCCCCCCCGGTGGTGAACTGTGATCGATTTATCGAGTCTCAAGGCGAGAGCAAGTTCGCCGCGACCGCGATCGTCAGCTGTGCCCCCTTCGTGACAGGTGCCTCTAGAGGGGAGCTCGGACGTCTCCGAGCCCCACCAGCGTAGAGCGCTTCCTGCGCAGATTGAAGGTGAGGTGGTGCGCCGGGGCGGGGAAAGGCCGGCCTTCGTTGGGCTGGACTAGCGTCTCTGCCACTCCCCAGTGACCCGGGAGCTGTAGCTGTGGGTGGGAACCACCCTGTATGCGGAAGTCGGAGGGAGGTCCGTGGAGCCCCTGAGAGCCCCGTCGCTAACGAGAGGAGTGCTGTGCCCGACTGAATCGTATCTTGAATTGCAGCCGATGTGAGGTGGGCCCGTTTCCTCATAGTGAATGCAGCGTTGTGAAGGAACTGTGAACCGGCATTTATTTGACTGTGCGCGAAGGTTGTGTGACCTCTCCGGCAGCCCGTTCGTCAGTCTAATGACTTTGAACTGGTGCCGCCTGTGCTCAAGTGGTGCTAAAGCCCGTAGGCGCGCATAGACTTCACCGGCAAAGTAGAGAACCAATCCCGGTGACCGCCGAGTGCAAATGATGTATTTACTGTGTTTCCTAGCCTTCTAGATATACGCGCATACGCCTTGAGTGAATATTAAAGAGTCCCAAACCTTATTTTGTGCTCAGAGAAGCCGTATACCTGGTCATTGAAAACAGCATAAACTGTAAGAGTTATCTTTCCCATTTGAAGCGTATTGTACATGTAATGATTCTAAAGTATTTAATTGGTGGCAGCGATACCAGAAGAAACATGTGGTTGTTTATTTAAATGAACCAATATTTATTCTGATATTTATTCTGATATTTATTCTGATATTTATCCTGATATTTATTCTGATATTTATTGTGATACTCATCCCTGAAGTTATTCTATTTATTAATACTATTTATTACCAGAACTGTATGACCAAAAGAAATGTATATGTGCTTTCCCAGTCAACCCTATTTACAACAAAGAACTTTTATATAAAGGAATCGTATTTTTCTACAGCAGTGGTGTGGTGTCCTTCTTTTTGGTGTGGATGTACAAGGAGTTATTATTGGGTCAGAGCCGGCTTAACACTACAGCCTTCACTTGCCTTGTCACTTGAGCCAAGCTACCCCCTTTGTGCTGGGCTTGCCCATCGCAGGTCCAACATAAAATTGGTGGCAGCGGTGGGATTGCGAGCCGTGCTTGTTTTGAACCCCATAATAATTCAGTGTGCACTACAGGTACACACCCGGAGTTTTCTCCTAGCGGCCCTCCAATTCAACGTTTTGTTTTTTCCAAATTCTTTCCTGGAGGTGGGCGGAAGTGACCCTCAAAGTTCTTATCCTGGTCACCTACTTCGGGGTGGTTGTCCACACTTTTCACTGACAAGATGGAATTCGAAATGTCAGAGCTGGAGACCTATACTGTGGCACAGCTCAAGGATTTCTGTCAGGAGAGGGGAGTGTTTGTCAGGCGAGGGGCGAAAAGAGAGGAGCTCCGTACTAGTCTGCGAGCATGGGTGGGAGCACACACGGAGGGAACGGTGGAGGAGGAGGAATCGGACAGAGGTACTGTCATTGATAGGACTGCGGAATGTCCCCCGGGGGTGGGTGAGATGTCAATCAGCCCCAAGGCAACCTCACGGGAGGGCAGCAGTGTGTCATCGAGAGGGTTGTCAGAAACCGAGTTAGCTGACAGGAGAGAGGAACGACTGTTAAGGTGGGAAATAGCAAAAATGGAGTTGGAAGAAAGGAGGAAGGGGAGGAGGTTGGAACATGAGTCCAAGCTGGAGATGAAAAGGAAAAGGATGGAACACGAGTTGAAGCTACGAGAACTCGAATTCCAGGCCCCTAACATCACTCCGAAGGGTGTCGAGTCAAAGGAATTTGCCAGGGAGCCCAGGCCCCATTTACCCAAGGACGTAGTCGCCAGTTATACCGCTGGAGACAACATAGCCAAGTGGCTGGCAGCCTATGAGGTCTCCTTAAGAGCCCATGGGATCCATGAGAAGCATTGGGGTGGTGGATTATACCGGTACATCCCTCCGACAGGTAGGGATGCCCTATTGGCCCTAGACCGGGAGGAACAGGTTAATTACCCCGCCATGAAGGTGGCGCTCATCAGGAAGTTTGGGTTGACCCCCGAGAAATACCGGCAAAGGTTTAGGGGCAGCCACAAGCTGAGCTCACAGAATTGGGTTGACTTCCTGGATTTTGCTAAGAAAGCCCTGGATGGGTGGGTACAAGGTAATGAGGTGGAGGACTATCGAGGGTTGTACGACCTGATACTCAAGGAACATCTACTCGAGAAATGTCTTCCCGAGCTGAGGCAACACCTGGTAGACAGCAAACTTACTTGCCCCCTGTAAGCTTGCTGAGGAGGCGGACATTTGGGCAAGTACCCGAGTGTCCACGAAGGGGACGGGAGGAGATTCTCAGAAGTCCGGACAGGGCGCTCCCCAGGAGAAAGAGGGGGGAGATAACAAGAAGCAGGAGTTCTCCAAAGGCCCCCAAAATACCTTTAAGGGGAAAAGTTTCTTCTCCACTTGTAAGGCTAACCCGCAGAAGAACCCTAATCCTGGCCAGAGTCAGCAGCCAAGGGTTATCCATTGCTATGAGTGCGGTGGTATTGGACATTATAAGGGAGACGTGAAATGCCCAAAGAGACCACCCCCTCCCACTGGAGGAAAGGCCCCGGGAGTCGCTAGTGTAGCGCTCGGGGAGGAGATGCCCTTAGTTAAGGGGGGGGAGTGGGCGGGTGTCACCTTAGTGTCCCTGGGTGATCGGGAGGTGGTTCCAAAGATCCAGGTGCCCTCAAATACTACCAAGTACGGGCAATGGGTCACCATCAATGGCCAAAGAGGGGAAGCTCTGAGAGATACAGGAGCCAGTATGACTATGGTAAGGAGTCATCTGGTGTCCTCAGAGCATGTGATTCCAGGCGTACTTCATCC
Organism: Lissotriton helveticus; assembly: GCF_964261635.1. Classification (NCBI taxonomy): domain Eukaryota; kingdom Metazoa; phylum Chordata; class Amphibia; order Caudata; family Salamandridae; genus Lissotriton; species Lissotriton helveticus. Next base: position 275,789,485 of record NC_136059.1, read on the forward strand.
AGCCGCGATGGCTGACGGCAGAATGGGCCACTATCCTGTGGCCGAGGTTCCCTTTGAGTGGGGAGGGGTTGCAGGTTCACTTCGAGTTGCCGTAAGCCCCGCCGTGCCAGTCGATTGTCTGCTGGGCAATGATATGGAGCACAATGCTTGGAAGGAGGTGGAATACCGGACTCATACTGAGATGCTGGGTACACCTGATTGGGCCTGTGTGAGTACCAGGTCTGCGGCTGCTCGGGAGGAGAAGTCGCGTGGGTTGGAGCCTGGAACAATGGCCCACCCAGCTGCTGATGAGGGAACATTTCGAGGACAGGAGGAGCCTGCCTCGATGTCCATGCCCCGTGAGACGGATAGGCCACCTGTGGAGGTGGACCCGGAGTCCGCGGAGGAGGACATGGTTCCGTTGGAGGACTTGCCTATCCCCGCTGAGTGGCGAGTGGAAGGAGGACCATCCAGGGAGGAACTGAGCAAGGGACAAAGGGAATGTCCCACCCTCGAGGGTCTGAGGCAACAGGCTGAAGCCCAGGCAGCAGGTAACGAGTGTGGGAACTATCGTGTTTACTGGGAGGATGGTCTCCTCTACAGTGAACCCAGGGCACCAGTGCACGGATTGTCACGGGCCCTGGTAGTCCCACAGTGTTACCGAGCCTTCCTATTAGAGTTGGCTCATGAGATTCCCTTGGCAGGACACTTGGGTCCGGACAAGACCTTTGCCCGGCTTGTCCCCCACTTTTATTGGCCTCGAATGAGGGTGGCGTCCGACACATACTGTCGGTCGTGCGTGTCATGCCAAGCCAGTGGGAAAACAGGGACGAAGCTGAAGGCTCCCCTGGAACCACTTCCCGTCGTTGGCACCCCCTTTGAAAGGGTGGGCATCGACATTGCTGGGCCCCTAGATCCACCTACATCATCCGGTCGCAGGTTTATCCTGGTCCTGGTGGATCACGCCACAAGGTATCCAGAGGCAATTCCTCTGAGAACCATTACTGCACCAGTAGTGGCCAAGGCCCTGATGGGGATCTTTACCCGAGTGGGATTCCCCAAGGAAGTTGTGTCTGACAGGGGGACCAACTTCCTGTCAGCATATATGCGGGCCATGTGGAAGGAGTGTGGAGTGACTTACAGGTTCACCACTCCTTATCACCCACAGACCAATGGTCTTGTGGAAAGGTTCAACCAAACCTTGAAGGGTATGATCAGAAGTCTACCCGAAAGCCTGCGGAGGAAATGGGACGTCCTCCTACCCTGTTTGCTCTTTTCCTACAGGGAAGTGCCGCAAAAGGGAGTGGGCTTCAGCCCCTTCGAGCTTTTGTACGGGCACCCTGTACGTGGACCTCTCAGCCTGGTGAGGGACTCCTGGGAAAAATCTCCCCGGAAAGTTCCCCAGGATGTGGTGAGCTACATGCTGGCTTTCCGAAGCCAAATGGCTAAGTTGTGGAAGCAAGCTTCTGACAACTTGGAAGCCAGTCAGGCAGTCATGAAAGCGTGGTATGACCCCAACGCTCACCCAGTGGAGTTGGAGCCTGGCCAGAAGGTGTGGGTGATGGAGCCTGGAGAGCTGAGTGCCCTCCAGGACCGTTGGACAGGCCCCTATGAGGTATTGGAGAAGAAGGGCAAGTCTACCTATCTGGTGGACGTAAAGACCCCTCGGCATCCACATCGGGTGTTACATGCCAATCGCCTCAAGCCCCACTACGAGAGGCCGAAGTCATGTTGGTTATGGTGACTGACGGATTGGAGGAAGAGGACACGGAGCCTCTCCCCGACCTCTTTGCGTCTCAAGAAAAGGATGGGTCAGTGGAGGGAGTGAAACTCTCGCCAACCCTGACTCCTGAGCAGCAGGAGGAATGTCGCCAGGTATTGGGGTCATTCGCTCCTCTGTTCTCCCTTGTCCCGGGTAAGACCCACCTGTGTACCCATGACATGGACACAGGGGACAGCCCACCTGTAAAGTCAAAGTCTTACCGGCTGTCTGACAAGGTGAAGGCCAGTATCCAAAGCGAAGTAGCTAAGATGCTGGAGCTAGGAGTCATCGAACCTTCAATTAGCCCTTGGTCTAGCCCGGTGGTGTTAGTTCCTAAAGCTGCCCCACCTGGCACCACACCAGAATTGAGATTCTGTGTGGACTACCGAGGACTAAATTCGGTAACCAAAACGGATGCTCATCCGATCCCTCGGGCGGATGAATTGATTGACCGGATGGGAGCTGCCCAATATCTCAGTATCATTGACCTCACTGCAGGGTACTGGCAGATTCCCATGTCTAATGGAGCCAAGGAAAGGTCAGCCTTCTCCACACCTGATGGACACTACCAGTTTTGCGTCATGCCCTTTGGGCTCAAGAACGCTCCTGCCACTTTTCAGCGGCTGGTGAACACGATCCTCACCGGGATGGAGTCATTCTCTGCTGCTTACTTGGATGACATAGCTGTCTTCAGTAGCAGCTGGGAGGATCACTTGCAGCACTTGCAAGCCGTTCTCCAGGCCCTGGAACGGGCTGGCTTGACGATCAAGGCCAGCAAATGTCAGATTGGACAGGGGTCGGTAGTGTACTTAGGACACTTGGTGGGCCGGGGAACGGTGCAGCCCCTTCAGGAGAAGATTGAGGCAATCATGGCCTGGAAACCCCCCAAGACCCAGACTGAGGTCCGAGCCTTCCTGGGCCTCACAGGTTACTACAGACGGTTCGTGAAGGGGTATGGCACTATCGTGGCACCCCTTACAGAACTCACGGCCAAAAAGCAACCCAGGAGAGTCATTTGGACGGAGGCTTGCCAGTGAGCCTTCGACACTCTGAAACAAGCATTTTGTAAAGCTCCAGTCCTGAAGGCTCCAGATTTTTCAAAAGAGTTCATTGTCCAGACAGATGCATCCGACATTGGCATTGGAGCGGTGATATCGCAACTCAATGAAGAGTGTCTGGATCAACCCGTGGTCTTTCTGTCACGGAGACTGCTTCCCCGGGAACAGAGGTGGAGTACCATCGAGCGGGAGGCCTTTGTGGTGGTCTGGGCACTGAAGAAGCTGCGACCATATTTGTTTGGTTCACACTTCCTTGTTAAGACAGACCACCGACCCCTTCGTTGGCTCATGCAAATGAAGGGCGAAAATCCCAAACTGTTGAGGTGGTCTATCTCCCTACAGGGAATGGACTTTCGGGTTGAACACCGGCCCGGAGTTGACCACGCCAATGCAGACGGTCTCTCCAGGTATTTCCGCCTTAGTGTTGAGGACTCCCAAGGGGTTGGGTAGCTTTCCCCACTTTCAGCTGGGGGGGACGCGTGTTAGACCCGCCTGCTTCTGAGAGTCCCCTCACCACTATGATTTCTTTTGTTCCCCTGTACCTCCCAAAATTTGTCGCTTTTTATTTGTCTACCAGGACTTTTTATGTGTTGTCTCATGGGGTTAGATGATCCTTGATGCCCAGTTGCTCACAAGGTTTGTGGCACCTATTTACAAGGCGCCTGGCCCAAACCTGTGGCATTACAAACTGGGGTTGTCAACCTGTATAAATGAACCTAAAATGGTGGACACCCCTTTTTCCTCATGTGAAGTGACTCCCATTGGAGCCTTCATGAACCCTGGCCTTTTGAGGTTTTGTCGCCCTTTGTTTGGCGCGCATTTCTGACAGGAATTCCTTTATTTTCTTAAGGTACACAAAATGGCTGCTCTAGAACCCCAGTACGGTGGCTGTGAGTGTCCTAAATACCCCTCAAGAGTGCCATGTCATTGTCACAGCCAGAGAAGGTTCTAGAACCTTCTGGCTCGTGCCAGTACCCCAGGGCACTGGCTATATAAGGCCCAGTCCCTGGCGGCCATTTTGGAAGAGATGAGAGAATGATGAAGATAGTTCAGACTAGAGAAGGAGATTAAGAGATTCCAGACTTGACACCAGAATGACACCTGCCCTGTTGACCCCTGAGGTGGCTGGTAGCGCAGGCAGTAGAGCAGCAAAGGGTTGCTGGCGTTGTGTCTGACTGGCGTTCCAGTCAGCTACGTGAGAAGTGATCTAGCGCCTACAGCGCCTGCCCAGCGAGTACCTCATTGCCCCCAAAAGACTGTGGCCAGATTCGTGTGCCTCCCCGCCCCCCCCCGGTGGTGAACTGTGATCGATTTATCGAGTCGCGAGGCGAGAGCAAGTTCGCCGCGACCGCGATCGTCAGCTGTGCCCCCTTCGTGACAGGTGCCTCTAGAGGGGAGCTCGGACGTCTCCGAGCCCCACCAGCGTAGAGCGCTTCCTGCGCAGATTGAAGGTGAGGTGGTGCGCCGGGGCGGGGAAAGGCCGGCCTTCGTTGGGCGGGACTAGCGTCTCTGCCACTCCCCAGTGACCCGGGAGCTGTAGCTGTGGGCGGGAACCACCCTGTATGCGGAAGTCGGAGGGTGGTCCGTGGAGCCCCTGAGAGCCCCGTCGCTAACGAGAGGAGTGCTGTGCCCGACTGAATCGTATCTTGAATTGCAGCCGATGTGAGGTGGGCCCGTTTCCTCATAGAGAATGCAGCGTTGTGAAGGAACTGTGAACCGCCATTTATTTGACTGTGCGCGAAGGTTGTGTGACCTCTCCGGCAGCCCGTTCGTCAGTCTAATGACTTTGAACTGGTGCTGCCTGTGCTCAAGTGGTGCTAAAGCCCGTAGGCGCGCATAGACTTCACCGGCAAAGTAGAGATCCTATCCCGGTGACCGCCGAGTGCAAATGATGTATTTACTGTGTTTCCTTGCCTTCTAGATATACGCGCATACGCCTTGAGTGATTATTAAAGAGTCCCAAAACTTATTTTGTGCTCAGAGAAGCTGTATACCTGGTCATTGAAAACAGCATAAACTGTAAGAGTTATCTTTCCCATTTGAAGCGTATTGTACATGTAATGATTCTAAAGTATTTAATTGGTGGCAGCGATACCAGAAGAAACATGTGGTTGTTTATTTAAATGAACCAATATTTATTCTGATATTTATTCTGATATTTATTCTGATATTTATCCTGATATTTATTCTGATATTTATTGTGATACTCATCCCTGAAGTTATTCTATTTATTAATACTATTTATTACCAGAACTGTATGACCAAAAGAAATGTATATGTGCTTTCCCAGTCAACCCTATTTACAACAAAGAACTTTTATATAAAGGAATCGTATTTTTCTACAGCAGTGGTGTGGTGTCCTTCTTTTTGGTGTGGATGTACAAGGAGTTATTATTGGGTCAGAGCCGGCTTAACACTACAGCCTTCACTTGCCTTGTCACTTGAGCCAAGCTACCCCCTTTGTGCTGGGCTTGCCCATCGCAGGTCCAACAGACAGTTTGTCATCAAAGATGACGCCCAGGTTCCTCACTTTTTGAATCGGGGTGGGAAGCTCACCCATGTTGTGTGGCCACCAGCTCTGAGCCCAAAAGGAAGTGTCTTATCCGAATAGCAGAACTTCCGTTTTAGAGCTGTTTAGCTTCAGACAATTCGATCCCATCCATAGATTTATGTGGTGCATACATTGTCTAAAGTTATCTGCTGTGTCTTTAGGGCTGCTTGAGATTGATACCACAATTTGGGTATTATCGGCATAAGATGTTAATTTAACACCGTGTTTCCTGATGATGTAGGCTAGAGGCGTTACGTAAAGATTGAACAACGTAGGGCTCAGTGCGGAGCCCTGCAGCACTCCACAAGGGAGCTTAAATTCCTCTGAGCGGGAATTGCTGATCTGGACATATTGGTTTCTGTTGTTCAGATAGGATTTGACCAATTTTAAGGCAGAGTTCTTGACTCCTGCTTCTTCGATCCGTTTGATTAGTATAACATGGTTCACGGTGTCGAAAGCCGCCGACAAGTCCAATAGGATTAGGGCGGCTCTGGCTCCTGTGTCTAGAATTGCCCATATTTCTTCAGTTGCCGTGACCAGGGCGTTTTTTTTGCCGTGCCCTTGTCAGAAGTCATACTGGGAGGAGTCCAGTATGTCGCCGAGGAGATGAAGGCTGATAATTGAGAGTTGAGAACTTTTTCCAGTACTTTAGCTGGAAAAGGTATTCTGTCTATCGGCCTGTAGTTACTGGGTTCATTGGGATCTGTGTTGGCCTTTTTTAATAGAGGCAGGATTGACACTGTTTTCCATGCATCAGGAAAGATGCCTTCTTTGTAAAGTGGGCTAAGTTGTTCACTAAAAGTCTCTGGTGCCATGTGAAAAATCATGGGTGGACATGGGTCTGATTGTGCTCCAGATTTAATAAATTTGATAGTTTGAGTGGTTAGTTCAATGCTTGGTGGATCAAAGGAGTCTTGGATGAATTTGGGGGGTAGAGTTTTTGAAGCTGAGATGGTTCCACGGAGTGAATTGGAGCCCGGTCTAAACCGCATGTGTTTGCCATCGAAGTTAAGTTTGCCCGCAGAGCCAGACCCCCCGCACCGAGCGATTGAAATTCGAAGCGTCTTGACTTCACCTTCAGTGAGATTCCACAGAAGAACCCATTTTTTCATCCAAAGGCGACTGCCCCCGTCAAGCAGAGAATTAGGTGACGGAAGTTCTGCCTCTCTGACTCCCCTTGGAGTCGTTCCAGCCTGCACTCACAACTGTCCCTCGAATTTGTTTCTGCTGAAGACCCGACAGAATAATTGTGCCCTGATGAGAATCCAGAACATAATTTCCTGGATTCGAAACGCGTCGGCCAATTAGAAAAGGACAATTTGGAAACCAGCTCTCGCTGGCTGATAATTAATTTCGAATTTGCCTTCACGTTCCTTTCCTAATTTTCCTACTTTTTCACCAATTTTCTTGTGTTTTGCACTAAGTCTTATTCACTTGATAATGTGTTTTTCATTCATTACACTGTAAATATTACTGTCTGTTGCAAAATGTTCCCGCATTTAATTTTTTGTCAATAGTGAATATCATTTGTTTGATAACACGTTGTCGTGTACATAAGCCACACTACATGTTGAATGTATATTGTATATATGTGTTTGTCTGTCTATAACAAGGTTTTTTTGACAAAATAGAATTTGAAATCAAAAAATCGATTGGTATAAATAAAAATACCCAGTTGAGTACGACAAACAGCGTCTTCAACTTTCCTTAAGAGAGGGATAAAAAGTAAGTGGTGGGGCACCTTTCCATGTTCATTTATCTAATTAGGCCCAGCCTCCCCATTTGTCCATCAGGGCCAAGCTCCCCTTTTGTTTTTCTGAGATGGTTGTTATGTCATCATCTTTGTCTGAGAGAGACTTAAATATGGTGAGCACCTTGTCCTTTAAATATCCTGCATGTTGATTGCAGAAAGCCTCACTGGTGTCTGTTACTAGTGGTTCTGGGAGTTTGATGAGTTCATTTAATGTTGAGAATAGTTCTTTACTGGAATTGCCTGCTTGTTGTATTTTTTCTGAGTAGTATTTACTTTTTTTGTCCATTATAATTTTTTTATCAGTGTTCAGTGATTGGGCATATATTTCTCTGTCTGCACTAGTATAGTTGCCTCTCCATTGCCACTCCGCTTTTCTACAAATCTGCTTCTGTGTGTGCAGGGTCTCCCAGAACCAGGGTTCTATTTTCTTTGTGCGCTTACTAGTGACACTCCTTTCCGGTGCAGCAGGTCTATTGTGGACTTCACCCAGTTGTGAAAACTGTTTGCCGCTGGTTTGACTCTGGTTTCAGGTCGGAATAAGAGGACGCTAAGGTATGTTGCAACTGATGGGGAATAATGTTCTTTAAATTGCGTTTTTTGAGTATTTTATGGGGATGTGAGGGTTTGGAGTGTGGTTTAAGGTGGTTACCGTGAAAAATATGGCTCTGTGATCTGACCATGTCACTGGCAGCACTTCTGTTATTTTGAGGTGAGGGCTAGATGTAAATATCCCATCCAAAGTGTGGCCAGCGTCATGTGTCGGGTGCATGACTTTTTGCTCCAATGCTGCGTTGGCCATTGCCTCTGTCAGTGATAGTGTATTGTGGTCTTCTAGATTTTCCAGATGATAATTAAAATCACCTAGTATGCAATATCCTCAGAGTCTGTGCTAGCTTCTAATATTGGGCTTAAAATGTCTTCGAATTTGCACTTGTTTGTCGTGCAGGGGGGTCTATATAGTAGTGTTCCGTGGAAGGTGTAGTTGTTACTTAAAATGATGCGAAAGGAAAGCTGTTCTGGTTCGAGCTGCCCTCCACAACAAACGGCACATGCCGCGGTGGAACAGGGCTTGGAACCGGCTAAAATGAGGTGAGAGCAAAAGATTGGCAGCGCTATGTGAGAAAAAGTATTTTAAAATGACAAGCAAAACGATTTAAAAATGACAAGCAAAATTATTTTCCTCAGTGTGTCATTTGCTGGCAAGCCTAATCGTTGCTCAGCAATTAGATGCGGAGAAGGATTTAGTTTAAAAAAGATTCCCAGGAAACGGCAGGTCTTACCGCTATAGATCGCACGTCCGCTGCTGCATTCTGCTTTTATGGAAATGCAGCAGGGAGTTGGTGCGCAGGCAAGAGGCTGCCCCTCTGACCCAGAAGTCAGCTGGAGTGCTTCTGGTTCGAGCGGCCCTCCACAACAAATGGCACACGCCGCGGTGGAACAGGGCTTGGTACCGGCACAAGGGAGGTGAGAGCAAAAGATTGGCAGCTCTATGTGAGAAAAAGTATTTAAAAATGACAAGCACACGATTTAAAAAATGACAAGCAAATATAATAATAATAATACAAGATATAATATTGGGCAAATATGAATAGCCACAAATGTGTGTTTTGTGATACTAGACGTCTTTTTAAACAAGGAGGTTACATATTGACACACGTTTACACACCCACATCCTCCTGAATACTATCACACACACACACACACATGCCTACCCTCATGACCTGGGACCCCGCCACAGTCGAGCACATCACCGCGACCATGAAGAAAACCCACTCAGGAGCCCCAATGGACCCCTGCCCACCGCACATATTCCACTGGACCGCCGCCGCCATCGCACCCGAACTAGGACGGACCATACATGCCTCCTTCAGATCAGGCACCTGTCCAGATGACTGGAAGCAGGAGGAGGTTAAACCCTCCTCAAGAAACCTACAGCTGACCCTACAGACCTGAAAAATTATCAGCCCATTTCTCTCCTCCCCTTTGCGGCCAAAGTCCCCGAGAGACTCGTGAACACCCAGATGACCACCTTCATTGCAGAGAACTCCATCCTAGACGCCTCGCTGTCCGAATTCCTCAGCAAACACAGCACCGAGACCGCCCTCCTCACCACCACTGACGACATCCACATGCTACTCGACCAGGGACACACCGCGGCGCTCATCCTTCTAGACCACTCTGCAGCCTTCGACACCCCCCCACATCGCACTTTCGCAGCCAGACTTCACAACGGGGGGATACAAGGAGCCGCCCTCGAGTGGATACAATCCTTTCTCTCCGGCAGAACCCAGAGGATCAGACTCCCGCCCTTCCTCTCCCAACACACTGATATCAACTGTGGAGTACTCCATGGATCATCGCTCAGCCCCACGCTCTTCATTATCTACATGTCCCCCATGCCGCCATCGTCAGACAGCATGGGCTCAGCATTGTATCCTACGCCGACGACACTCAGCTCATCCTCTCACTCATTAAGAATCTCGTAGCCACCAGACTCTGCTCCCAGGAAGGAATGAACAACTTGGCAGCCTGGATGAAAGACAGCTGCTTGAAGCTCAACTCAGAGAAGACCAAGGTCCTCATCCTCTGACCTTGCACCTCCATCTGGGACAACACCAGGTGGCCCACCACCCTCGGGAACCCACCCACCCCTACAGACCATGCACAAAACCTCAGCATCATCCTCGACTTCTCCCTCTCCTTGAACTGCCAAATCAAGACCGTCACATCCACCAGTTTCAACTGCCTGCGTATCCTCTGTAAGACCTTCAAATGGACCCCTCCAACTGCAGCAGGACCGTACCCCATGCTCTCATTACCAGCAGACTGGACTACAGCAACACCCTCGAGGCCATAATCAACAGAACTCTTCTACACAAACCATCCAGAACGCCGCAGCCAGACTCATCCTCGGGACACCGCAACACGAACATATTACTCAAAATCTCCACTGGCTCCCCGTCAAGAAGAGAGTCACCTTCAAACTCCTCACCAACGCTTACAAATCCCTCAACAACATCAGAACCAAATACCTCAACAAGAGAGAGTATCTGTCCACATACCCAACAGGAACCTCCGCTCTGCCGACCTCGCCCTGGGAGAGGTCCCCCGCATCCGCAGAAACAGAATAGGCAGGAGAGCCTTCTCCTATATCTCAGCCAAGACCTCGAAAGAGGTCCCTGTCAACATCAGATGCTCCCTGAGCCTGCATACATTCAGAGGGGATCTCAAGACCTGGCTCTTCGACTGATCCGGAGTCCCCCCTCCACACCGTAGCACCATGAGACCTTCCTGGGTGAGTAGTGCGCTCCATAAACCCATGATTGATTAATTGACTGACATGGATACTGCACCACATTTGTCAAAACCATTCAATGCTCTATGCAGTTCTATATTAGTAACTGAAACAAGGAGTCTTTATGTATATTGACATTGTCATTAAGTGCCTTTTTCTGATGCTCTGGTGGCTCACGAGCCTGCTCCAAATATACCAGGTAGCACTAAGACACTTTTTTTGCTTAATGCTGACTTGTAAATATCTTTCCCTTTAACACTGTTTACAAGTTAAAGCGGCATGCAATGGGTGTTGTTTGAGGCGTTCCCAGCAACATCCATGGCTTTTTGACAGGGCCCCAGATTTACGAGAAATCGTAACTGTGAGGCAGTGCCAAAAACGTACGCCTCCCCGAGGGAGGAGTAAGGGAGTCATAACGAGAAGTATCTTTATTTCTCCTCGTGTTTCCTTTTTAGGTTGAGCGTATATCGATTGCGCTGTAGCTTTATGACCTCTTGTGTATTGTTTAGGAGTTGAACTTCACCCATTCCGTTCCGGTGCTTTTTATTTGTCTGGGTTGGTGTCCTTTAAAAAAACTAGCTTTCCAATGGGCAATCTTCCGCCTTTGTCCCTTCTTCTAATTTCCTTTTTTCTCTGTGCAGCACAATAAAAGAAGATGGCATTACGGAAATCTGTTCTGAAGTAACTGAAAAAGATGCTAACTCCGTTAATGAAAAATCTATGAGCGAATGTGAAACCAAGAACTCCCAACCATCAGGAAGTGCGACAAACTCCTTAAACACAGCAAAAAATCAGCAAGATGTGCAGCTAAGAGCGAATCCTTCGCCTGCCATGGGCTCTGGAAATAGGTCCAACAAAACTGCAAATTGGAAACAAAACAGTGATCCTCACTCCAAAGAGATCATGCGGCCAAAAAAAACATTTCAGAAAAAGGCAACATTGAGGGGCATACAAAATCTACGGCTATAACAACTGAATCTATACCACAAATTCCGCAAGTAGCAAATCAAATAGCTGGCAAAACTGGGGTTCCAGACAACATCATTAGTCAATTACATCTGGGGCATCGCAGTGAAATAGGGAAACAATTATAGTCTGCTTCCCCATTACAAATGAAGCTAGAAACAGGAGACCAAGATATGGTTGATAATCCTCGGCGTGATAATCCGAGATCGGTATTGGGAATGCAGAGTAGTTTGACACAGGGTAAGTTAAGCTTCTGCATAAGGAATTCACGTAACCAAACCAAATGGATGGTAAAGAGCAAAGGTTAGACTCTCCTAAGCCTGGTGTCGAGTGTCACCAAATTTTCTGGACACCGGAATACAAGACACAGGGTCGTCACGATATATTGAACAGGTGCAATTTCCTGAAATTATTGGCTGAAATCAGGGAGTTAAGAAATATTAAATCCATAGAACTTGAACGAGTTGAATTCCTAACAGGGAGCTCGGACTCAATAAATGAACAGACACTGACCACCTGGAAAACCTCTGGGATTGCTCAAACAATATTAGGAAGATCAGAGCTATTTCAAACATGGGGTATTCAACTATCACCGTCTGTCACCCCTCGCTATCCGTTTCCGCTAAAGAAAACTTGTAGTTTGCAATCCATTAGAAAACCGGCTGAAGAGGCTCCACAGAAGCCCGTTTACTCGATCCTACATAATGCCAAAGGTAGAAGCGACGAAATCCTTACCCTGGAAGAAATGGAAGCAGAAAGAGGGGGGTATCTAGATCACCAACGGAGCGCTGGAGATGGCTTCCCAGTTTGCTAAATGACAAGCGGAAAATCTGACCGATTAGAGATAATGCGAAGCAAGTTGATAAAAGTGGGTGGTTGACAGCTTTTCCCGCTTCATGAATGAGTTAGGCCTGAAAGTCAATACCTCAAAGACTTTCACTATGTATTGTGGCAGACAAATTAAATCTAAGAGGCCGATTTTTATAGCGGGACAGAAGCTCGAATTCGCAAAACATTTTTCTTACTTGGGGATACTTTTTGCCCAAAACGAGACATGGTCTCAAGCTGTCTCTGCGAAAAAACTTGAGCTTACTAGATCAACCGCTGCTCTTAAAATCTTTTCTAGTAAATTAGGGACCAGACCACCTGTAGAATTGATAAAGATATATGAAGCCAAATGTGTAGCAGGTGCTACCTACGGTAGTGGGGTCTGGGGTTTTGCAAATTCACTACCTATTCAGGTTCCTGAAAATTCCTTTTTAAAATATATATTGGCACTCCCCAAAAGCTCCTCCAATTTTAACTGCCACTCTGAACTGGGCCTCTGTTACATCTCAGATCTGATTAAAGTAGAGCCAGTTCTGCTATGGCACAGACTCTGGACTGAAGAGGCAACACATTTAAACAGAGCTGTTCTAACAGACATCTTGAAATTGGAAGGTGCTACTAAAATACCCTGGGTGAAGTATGTTTTTAACTTTCTGAAAGATATTGGGAGAGAGGAATATTTCACGAACCCCTTGGATATTTCAGAAATCTCACGAAAAGATTTAAAAAAGGAGTGTTTAGCCCTCTTAGAATCTCACCGGGTTGCTGTGGAGACCTTAAAACCTTCTGTCCAGCAGCACCAATTGGTTTTAGCAACTTTTAAGATTCAGCCCTATTTGATTTATGTAAATAACAATTATGAGCATTTTTTACTGTCACGCTTCAGATTCAATATCTTCCACAGATTGGTTAGCTTTCCTACGCTTAACAACTGGACGCACGATCTACTATGTTGTCCCTGTGATAATGTCTCTCCCCAGAGTACCATTCATGTATTTTTATTTTGTAAACTATATCATGAAATGAGGAAAATTGTCCTATTGCCATTCTTAAGAGTTTTAGGATTTCATCATTGCCGTGCGGCGATGATTAGCATGCAAATGTTAGACAATCATGTATCTGTAGCGACAACAGCTTTGTACCTAAGGAATGTGATGATCATTAGGAAACGTATGATTTCATAACTGCACTTTACAAATGCTTTTATAACTGTAACTGCACTTTAAAAATGTAAGTGTGTTAGTGAATCCAATGAATTACTGTATTTTTATATATTCTCTTTTTAACTTGTATATTTGTATTTATCTGTACTTTTATGATTGCACACAACAATCGAATAAAGATATTTTGACTATTGGTATACACGTTCTATCATGGAACATAGCCGGAGCAAAAAGACTATTGGAGGATGGGTTAGCCCTAGATGAATGGGCAAATTGGGATATTATCACTTAAGAAGAGACATGGCTGCAAGAAGAAATTGCGTTGGCTGGCTTCACGCTCCATTCGGTAGCCGCTGAAAAATGTAAAATCTGTGGCAGAGCCATCGGTGGTCTTTCAGTCTATGTGTCATCAGCCCTAAAAATTAATTCAGAACAACTTAAATCTCCTGATCCAAGTATTCAAGTAATCAAATTATCAGGACTAATTGCAAGCAATAAAATGACAACCACCCTGAATAATTATTACACGCAACCTAAAGTTCGAGTGAAAAAGATAAAAAATGCCGTATTATGCGATGTAATTACGGATCTTCGTAGCACCGAGCCATTGTGGAACATAATAATAACCGGTGACTTTAATTCCAACTTGATACACTCCTTGGAGGAAGATGAAATACTAACTGCAGATAACATGCACTGGTGCGTTCCACAACAGTCACAAGGTGGGGCAAGGACTAGAATGGATCGATTAGGCACTCAATTGGTGACAGAGTTAGTGTACTTAGGCATGCGCATCCTGAACGGAAGGACTGATGAGGATCGACCACCTTAAAAAACCTTCTATGGTCCGCATGCTCAATCAATACTGGATTATACAAGTGTGAGCCTTTCGCTATTTCCCTTAATAAATCGTTTTTATATTGAATATTCGCCCATAAGTGATCATGCAATGCAACACATTAAATTTAACTTGTGCGTGGCAAGATTCCAATCTTCATATATACTCGAGAGCCTACTATGTACAAATAATCAAAAACGTATAAACTGGTCTAATTCGAATAAAATCGAGTGGTTCTCAATTATCGAGGATAAGATGAACAATTTAGGTGACACCTCAATGAATAATATTCAAGCATGGTCTCTCTTTCTAGAGAATCTAAAGACTCGGTTTAAATAACAAATTGCCAAAGGAATTGAAAGACCTAAGAAGGGATTTGTGAAAAACACATCAAAACTTACAATCGAATGTCAAAGACTCTTGTCAATTGGATATTTTCCAGGCTTTAAGAAAGTTGTACAAAAAGAAGGTTTGGGAGCATAAAAAAGGGATAAATGAGAATTTTTGGACTAAATTGCTCTTTAGCTCCAACCTCCCGAATTCAATTACTTTCTGGAAAATTATAAATCAACTAACCAGACCTTTCAATGTACTTACATCAAATGTGCAGGAAAGCGAATGGGCTACTTTTCTTTCGTTAAAATTTAAAGAAAATACAATAAAAATATCAGGGAATCAATTCGTTCTGCAATATCATCATAAAAGGACAAATGAAATGGAAAGCTGCAGTCAGCAATTAATAAACAAACCAAGCAAAGCTCCAACCTTGGCTACAACGCTCGGAACGTACACTGCGGAGGAGATAATAAAAGTAATTAAAAAGGGCAAGAGCAACGGGGCCCCGGGGCCAAACGGCATCCCGCAAGCTGCTTACAAACATGCACCTGAATATTGGAGCCCACTTCTTGAGAACCTCTTTGCTGATGTACAAACTTACAACCAAGTTCCGGAAAGCTGGCAAGGATCCATAATAATGCCCATATATAAAGGTGGCGACAGAACCATCCCACTTAACTACCAATTATTAGCACTGCAGGACGTGGAAGCAAAATATTTTGCCTCACTTCTCTTAAACGACTTGGTAACTTGGTCTGGAGAAAGAGAACTGATCCCAATTAACCAAACAGGGTTTAGAGAGGGGATCGGAACAATTTGAAATATTGTATCCATTACTATGATAGCTGAAAAATGCCAGCGCACCAAACAGGGGCTGAACTTATGTTTTATAGATCTGCAAGCCGCATTTGACAGTGTGGATCGGGACCTATTATGGGCAAAATTGAGATCATGGGCTATACCTGAGAGCATATTAAGGGGTCTGTTTTGGCATTTTTTACTCAGACACATGGACACAAGTAAGGCTAGGGGATGGCTCCCGATTATCAAGAAAAGTGTTCACAAGAACCGGATTAAAACAAGGTTGTGTCCTGGCCCCACACCTCTTCAATCTATTTCTCTCGGATCTATCTGGTAAATTAAACTCCTGTAATTCTCATTCACAGAAATTAGGCAATTTGCAACGCACACATCTCGCATATGCTGATGATATTGTGCTCATGAGCTTAACAAAAGTCGGTATGTCCAGGCTCCTAACAGAACTTTCAGTTTTCCAGTCTGTAAACAAACTGTCTTTGAATTTATCTAAGACGAAAACAATGTTAATTACCAACCGACGCTTAGAAGATTACAACATCTGCATTGAAGGAAAAAGGCTTGAAAGGGTATCAAATTATAAATATCTGGGATACTTTATTGATGATAAGTTATCCTTAAAAGATCAGAAAAATTATTTGACACAAAGAGCTGGAGCCTTAATCTTTACATTCAGCACTCTGTCAAAGAAATTGGAGGGCCCATCTCTTAAACCATTACTAACTGTAATTGCCAGTAAAGCTCTTCCCACCTTAGCTTATGCAAGTGTAGCAATGCACGGTAAGGATTCAGCCCTTCTAAACAATCTAATTACCAAAATTTACAAGAGAGTCTTTCAACTTCCCTGCTCTGCCTCACCAGCACAAATGCGCTTAGAATTTGGCCTTATGAACGAGTCAGTAGGCAGACTGTATACATGTATAAAGGTATGGTACGGGATTAAGATGAATGCCATGGATAATAATTTAAATACTTTTTTATGGCAGGAATTGGAAACTCAAAACTAATCAGAGGCAAACAAATTCCTGTCCAGCGCGTTGGAATTAACATGTACTGCACAACTTTGGGAAAAAAATTGCCATTTATTTCATTCAAACAGCCAATAAACAAAGCTGCCAAATTTCTTTCACTGATCACCGATAAGGAAATTTTTTCCCATCGCTCTCATTCCTGGGTTGTGATCAGCAGCTACAAATCACTTACTCCGGCGTCTTACCTGGATTCTACTTACTCAGCTTTTATCAAAAAAAGGTTGATGGCCCTGAGATTTGGTAAATATCCAACGTTGGCCGACGAGCCTGAATGGAAACATCCTGCATCCATTGTCTGTCGGCTTTGTGGTCATATTACGAAGGACATAATTCACATCATATGTCACTGTAAGAAGCTAAACCAGGAGCGAACGCTCTTTTTAAAGAACTGCTTTTTGGTTAAAAGATTATGCACCTGCAGGTCAGCGATCATTGGCTGCTTGGATTCAATGGACTCACAAACAAACTGTAAGATTATAAAGTTACTGCTTGCTTTTGAAAAACGCCTGAAAGCAGTTTAATATTTTTAAAATGTATTATGTTTTTGTGGTTTCTTAATTTTTCCTCATTTTAAGTATTATATATGAGCATTTGGATTTTATTTTGCTTTAACTTAATCTTTGAAACATCCTTTGTTATGTAATTGTCTTTTTAAACATTGTTTTATAAGTGTGAAGGAAACTTGTTATGGTTTTAATTAACTAAGTAATAAAGATTAAATAAATAAATCTGTGCAGCACTCAACTAAGTACAACATCATTACGCTTTACGTGTTTATGTCTTTGTGCGGGACTACTTTTCTCCATCATGTGTTTCCCTTCCTCAGTGCAACACATGCTTCACATCCAGCACGCTTCCCATTTGTAGAAACTTCAAAAAGACCGAACCACTTCCTTGTTAGACTGGAATGTGCAAAGTCGATAACAAGGAATTAACTTCCCTGATATTAATGACTTTGCAACAGTGTAGCACACGCTACTTTCTTAGTCAACCTCGTTAATGTTGTGGGCGTACCCATGTGACGTTCAGGTGACGTTCCAACAATTGAAGATGGCTGCCTCGCTGCTGGCACAGGGGAGAGACGCCATGGTTGCTTCTTTGACAAAGTTAATGATGGCGCTGTTGGCTTACATGAGTATTTTTCTTCTTCAGCCCCGCCTGTGAAGCTGCTGCTGAGCCACACAATCCACTCATGACCGGACCGGTGCTTGCTGCTGGAGGGAGTCAAAGCAGCGAGGTGTGGCCCGGGCTGTACAATTGTTGGGATTTCTCTTTTTTTCAAAGTGTACATTAAAATGATGGTAATAGCACTAGCAGTGCTTCCGGTCCTATTACTTTCAGCGCCAGCGAACTTAATTCAGCACAGCTCACAATTGTGTGCAGGAGCCCCTCTTTTCACCTGGACAGTGTGCGGGCTCCGCATTCACATTACATTACGTTATGTAAGTTATTTCATTAACGTGTTGTGTTGCAGATCTGCTTGGGAACTTTATAGCAGTGAGCTTAGTGTATTTAAATCAGAACCCCTTTCGTTATGCATATGCTTTGACTGCTTCTGATCTCCGTGACTGCGTTTTTGTTTAAATGAATTTTATTTCCCCCCCACGGATTGTTTCTTGCAGTGCATTATGACATCTTGAGGTCACCTAAAAGCGCTGGGAGTTCTGGAGTTAGTTTTCATGTTGAGTGCTGCCATCCATATGGGAGGGTGCATGTGTCCTGCTCTCCACAAGCGGCCTAAGCAGCATATTGCTTGTGAGTCTTGAAACAGACTTTTTAATTAAGCACCAGGCTCGAGCTGTGCAGGAAATGCCTCCGGCCGTTTCTCAGGTCTTTCATGAGGCTCAGCAGGTATAAAGAGGGTGCTGTGTTGCTAAAACAATGCATATCCTTGCTGTTCCGATGGCCGTGTAAATCTTACTTTGAATATAAGCATGTCCCCCGTGATGCTGTTCTTCTGTTTTGCAAGTACATACTATGTGGGCAGTAGGAGGGATTAGCCCGACCGACTCTTGCGAAAAAAACGTTATTCCAGTTGATACAATTTTCCAAAACTTTACCCCACCTCTTGTGCATTTTTTGACACCCCATCATCATAGCTGCTATTGTGCTTTCACTCCTCATCTTTGTTTTTACTTCGCCCATCACTTCACCTCCAACTCTCGACCATTTATCTTACCATTTGCACCTTTCCTCTTTACCTCTTCTCCTTCACCCTCGCACCCTCCATTTGATTCTTCTTTCAACACTCACAAACCTTTGTGCTACTCCACTGTTTTACCCCTTCTTCCCCTTGCACTCCTTCAGTCCTCTTCATCTCTCCCGCTTTTTGCTTTCATTTAGTCCGAACACCTTTTGTCCGTCCTTCCTTTATGTATCTCTTACTTCATTTCAATATTTTCTTCCTCCTTCTACTGTTGCCCTTCTCCTTTGTTTCCCAAATCACATTCTCCCTTTCTTTCCTATTCCCCGCACCCTGCAACCCCTTAACCTTTACCTCTTATTTCTCCCCACCCTGTTCGCTCCTCTTCTCCCTCCCTTACTCCTCCCCCTGGTATCCTGGAAATCACCAAATTGAGGGACAATCTCCAGCCTCTCATGCTAGAGGAAGAGGAGGCTAAGGGGCCAGGCAGCCCCCGCTGCCCCCTCAGTAGTATTAGCTGCATCACCACAATCACCTCCTATGCAACTTCATTCCTCTCTTTAAGAAGGTAATGACCAGACCGGCATAGGCACTGCTGCAAGCACCTTAAGGAGGGGTAGCATCTACTAGCAGGCACCATGCAGGGCACAGTGGTGTGTAGCCATGTTTGTTGCTTTTAGTGTAATGTTTTCACTGGAAAAAATTATTTGCAAAAACACAGACTCACAAACAGACCTGCATAAATATCTTCACTCAAAAAGTCGACCTGCACTTAAATCCATGTCAAGCTAGTAGCGACAAGACTGGCGGGAGTGATAGAGGGGCTGGTAAGTCATACTCAGCATGGTTTTATTCCCGGCAAAGGCACAACGCAACACACCAGACAAGTTATTACAGCATTTGATGCAGAAAATGGCATGGGGGACCCTCTTGCAGCACTATTTTTAGACGCCGAAAAGGCTTTCGATAGAGTGTCCTGGGAATATCTATGGCAAATACTAAAATGGAATGGATTTGGAAATAGTTTTGTAATGGCAACGAAGACACTTTATAAAAACCCTACAGCAAGGATTAGAGTAAATAGAGGCAAATCACTAGCGGTTACGATTGGGAGAGGGACTAGACAGGGCTGCCCGGCATCACCATTATTATTTGCTCTTTACCTAGATCCCTTGATAAGGAAAATTGAAAGCAATATAAGAATCCCCCCAGTAAGGTTGAATGGATGCGTAATAAAGACACTAGCTTACGCGGATGACATTGCTATCTTGACTCCTAATCCTAGTATGGCCTTAGTGGAAATTGAGGCTGAAGCTCAAAGATTCGGGCAAATATCTGGTTATAGCCTGAACAGCTCCAAAACCCAAATTGTATGCAATCAACACAGTGTATGTAATGATCAAAGAGTTGTAGATTCTGCTATATACTTGGGGGTCGCAATCACATGTAATTTGGATGAGTTGGTACAAAACAATCTCGCGCCACTCATGTTAAAAGTCAAGTCCGATTTAGTACATATGAATAATTTGCACCTGTCATTAGTAGGCTGTACTAACGTTATAAAAATGTTAATTTTACAGAAATTTTTGTATTTGTTTAGGACAATACCTTTATTTTTTGAGCTAAAATGGTTTAATGATCTGGAAAAAATTCTGAATAGATTTATTTGGGCCCATGGCAAGACCCGAAGAGCATACCGCTTTATGTCCCTTCCCAGAGAAAATGGGGGGTGGGGGGTGCCCGATTTTAGATTATACTATTGGGCATCTGCACTCCAATATATTCGGGGATTGATAGGGGGGGGAGGTGTAGACGTTAGAACAATGAATGACTCATCCAGGATATACTCTACTGTGCTGGGACAGGAGGTAGAGAACTCCTTCCTCAAATGTATTGATTTTGCGTATTTTAAAAGAACTAGGTTCAAGACAGTACAAGCTGCTACTAAGGTTTGGATTGCAGTGATGAAAAAACTTGGGTTGGGCCGATACAACTGGTATACGAGACTATATAAAAACATCTCTCTCCCAAGGCAGATCTTCGGCGACATTACAATGGCAGGCTGGGTGGAAAAGGGGATAGTTCAGCTTGGAGATGTGAGGAATAAGGAAGGGAGGCTTCAATTCACGGAGCTAATGACCAAATTTGGGTTAGATAGGAGGGACCTTTTTAAATTTTTTCAGCTAAGAAGTTTTCTTGGGAATAAGCAAGGTGGAAGCATAGGGTTTGCTAAAGTAGAAATCCTAGAGAAAATAAGATTGGGGGGAGACTGCTCAATACGGTGCTTTTATGCAGAGTTGGTAGCAAGTAAACCAGATGACATGGATAAACATGGCGAAAAGTGGGCAGTGAGGCTAGAAGGGGAACCCTGCTGGTTTAAGGAGTCGCTGGACTTAGGGCGAACTCTTCTGTGCTCAGCTCCGCTGCAATCGCAGCAGTATAAAACACTTTATTCGCTCTACTTTACCCCTGCAAAAATAGCAAAATGGGGGGGTACTACAGGCACCACATGCCCAAGATGTTCCTCCCCCGATGCAGATTTAATACATCTATTTGCACTATGCCCACAGATAAAGACAGTGATAAAGGATATAGAGCAGTTTCTGGATGCCACGCTTAATATCCAGATTACTTTAAAACCTCCAGAAATACTCCTCGGGATAGCTACAGATACTAATGTTATGCAGAGAGAATTCATCTTTGTTGCAATGGCTGTTTTTAGGTTATGTCTAGCTAGGGCTTGGTTAGATAAAAACCCCCCAGGAATGCAAGTTTGGCTGTCGAACTTGTTATCAACCTATAACTTGGAAAAGAACATATACGCCCGGAATGGTAGGAAAGGGAGAAGCTTGGGGTTAAGGATATGGGATCCCATAATAAGATGGAAGGAAGGACTGGATTTGTGAGTCTTGAACAGCTCATGACACGGCAAATGAAATAAGCAAATAACCTGAGTTGATGCTGATATGTTGCTTAATGAAATCTAAACTGCCTTTTCTTTTTTCTTTTTTTCTTTTTTCTCTTCTTTACTTTCCATTATGTATGATGTAATACGATAATTGAATACAATGGATGGTTGAAGAATCTATAATGAACTGTGTAAATTGTGCAATGGTTTAAATAAAAAATATAAATAATGGAAATAAATCCATGTCAAGCATATGTCCCAAATTATAAACACAGATCATCTACAAATATAGGGGTAGATTATGATGGCTTCGAATCCGTTTCGTCCGGGCCGGTGGAAGCCACCGCCGGCCCGGAGGATGCGGATTCACCGCCGCGGTCCCTGACAACACCAACCGCCAGATTAGGATGGCGGTGGGATCAGTGGCGGACGGCAGGTGTAGACCGCTATTTGGTGGCGGTGTCTGCAAGACATCGCCAGCCAAATTAGGAAGCATGTGTGAACATGCTTTTCCGCGGCTGTTTTTCCGCCGTGAAAAAGCATGTGGACCTTCGCTTCTGGGGGCCCTTGCGGGCCCCCCAGGGTGAAGGGGGGTGGGGGTGCACATGGGGGGTACCTATGGTACCCCCCTGCATGTGCATGCACAAAGCAGCAGGCACCGCGCGGTGCCTGCCGCTTTGTGCATGCAAATGCAATGCATGCATTTTTAACATTGCGGCGGGTGCTTCTTGAAGCAGCACCCGCCGCAATGTTAAAAATACAGGATGTGACCGCCAGGGTGGCGGTCACATCCTAATTGGCATGGAGGGAACGTCGCTGCCCTTGCGGACGGTCCCTCCACCTTGGGGGTGGCGGGCGGACGCAAGTCTGTCCGCCATCGTAATCGGCCCCATAGTGTGCATGCATTTATCTATTTCTTGATATGGTGCTTCTCGATCCCACGAGAAATCAGATCACAGTACATGATAAAGACAGTTACATTATTTCCTACTAATATCTGCTTAGCTTCGTGGCCATGCGTCACACACCATGTTATTTTGCAAAAGTGGGTACTGGGGTGGCATTTTATTGGCCTTCATATTCGCACAGCACATTGCTACCGCTGGTGGTCCTCAAGCACTGTGCAAAAGTTCTGCACTACAGTAATTATTTTAGTGCGCCCTTCCTGGGAAGCGTTGGATAGTGCACATGAGATCCAGAGGGAATCGTCATTGTCACTGCAGACTTGGCACAGTGCTTAATTTGTGCTGGTGGTTGCAGGTAGCGGCTGCTGGCAACCCTTTCTGGGGACCGAAATGTATTTGTCTAGATCACACTTTCACTGAGAGCACGAGAGGCAAACGTAGACAATGATGACAAAGGAGGAAGTGGGGATGAAAAGAGTCTGCAAGAGTTGCCTATCTGGTAATTTCAAACCATAGATCCGTTTTATGGCCCGAGAGAGTCAAATCAATGCTGTTCAATAGGAGTCGACCCTGTGCTGATGTTCACTGCTTCTCCTTTGTGGTGCCATTGAGGGGAGTTTTACCCAGCATGCCACCTCGCTTCAGGAGATATTTCAATAGGTTTCTCTTGCTTTCATTTTTGATTATCTTCAGGTCAGGTGTTGAAATCCAGGTCTATCAGAAATAGTGGGGCCTGGGTCCCTCTAAATCAAGGCGCCACTATTTCTAATTGACCTGGATTTCAAATGCCTGACCTGAAGCATGGCCACCTAGCCTTTCATGTCAATCCATGCAGCTCGTTTTCAAACACTTCTACCTTTTTCACCATTAAATTGTAACATTTTCTCATGTGCTCCCTTAGTTAGTCGATTTACTCCGATTCTCTGTGGACACGTCTACGTTTGATAACGACGAAAAGTAAATTATTTTCCATGTACTTTTATGTTCACTTTAGGAGAATCAATTATGATAATATTGTTAAACTACTATATAGAAACCTCAGAGCGAGAGTGAAGACCGATGGGATAACTTTGGAAGAATGGGTACTGGAAAGAGGCACATGTTAGGTTGGGATCACTGACATAATATCGAGGGACAAAATGTAGACTACTAAAAATATCGATGCCAAAATATCGACAGACAAAATATCGACTTCCTATCTACAAACAGGTAAGTACAAAAAAAACTTTGTAAAAATATCGAATTTCTTAAAAATAATGTAAAATTAAAAAAATCTTAAAAATAAATAACTAAAATATACTTAATAATACTTAAATAACCTTAGAATTATTAAATGATTAATTTAAGTTATAAAAAAATAATACAATTTTATTTGTTAAAACATATATATATTAATGTAATTTTATTAAAAAATATACAATATTATCACCGTAGGATAGCGGGAGTGTAAAAATTACTATTCCCACTCCAGTGAGTGCAACAGTAGGGAAAGCGTTGGATAGGGTAGGGGTAAAAATTACTATTCCCACTCCAGTGAGTGCAACAGTAGGGAAAGCGTTGGATAGCGTAGGGGTAAAAATTACCATTCCCACTCCAGAGAGTGCAACAGTAGGGAAAGCGTTGGATAGCATAGGGGTAAAAATTACTATTCCCACTCCAGAGAGTGCAACAGTAGGGAAAGTGTTGGATAGCGTAGGGGTTATAATTGCTGTTCCAACTCCAGAGAGTGCAACAGTAGGGAAAGCATTGGATAGCGTAGGGGTAAAAATTACTATTCCCACTCCAGAGAGTGCAAAAGTAGGGAAAGCGTTGGATAGCGTAGGGGTAAATATTACTATTCCCACTGCCGAGAGTGCAACAGTAGGGAAAGCGTTGGATAGCGTAGGGGTAAAAATTACTATTCCCACTCCAGAGAGTGCAACAGTAGGGAAAGTGTTGGTTAGCGTAGGGGTTATAATTGCTGTTCCAACTCCAGAGAGTGCAACAGTAGGGAAAGCGTTGGATAGCGTTCCCACTCCAGTGAGTGCAACAGTAGAGAAAGCGTTGGATAGCGTAGGGGTAAAAATTACTATTCCCACTCCAGTGAGTGCAACAGTAGGGAAAGTGTTGGATAGCGTAGGGGTAAAAATTACTATTCCCACTCCAGTGAGTGCAACAGTAGGGAAAGCGTTGGATAGCGTAGGGGTAAAAATTACTATTCCCACTCCAGTGAGTGTAGGGAAAGTAAATACTTCATATATTATTTAAAAAAAATATATATATTAATATCTATAAAACATTTATTAAAAGTAATTACCAATTTAATATAATATAATATTTAATCAATTAAAAATACAAATTAACATTAATTATTACAATTAGTTACCTATTAATACAAATGAATTACAAATTATCAATTAATTAATTAGCAATTAAAAACTAATTAACAATTAATTAATAAAAATACCATTACATTATTTAATTAATTATCATTAAATTACTTCCCACCCTATTCCCCTATAAAACCACAACCCGCTACAGAAAATAAATTATTAAAATTGACATAATTATCAATTAATCAATTAAATAAAATGAATTGGCAATTACAATTTAATTAATTACCAAATAAAAACTAATTAACAATTAATTCAAAATAAATACCAATAAATAAATGTACATATTTAATTATTTATAATTAAATTACTTCCCACCCTACTCCCCTATAAACCCACAACCCGCTACAGAATTAAATTATGCAAAAATTAAATAATATAAAATTCATTAATTAAAATAAATTATAACATAAATACACACTTTTCACACATAAAATAACATTAAAAAAACACTATAAAAAATTCGATATTATTAAAAATTAGAAAATGTTAATATCCTATATTATATACTTCGATATTTTTACTTTCTATATTTTTAAATTCGATATTACATTACTTACCTTAAAAAAGATATTTTTGATGACTATATTCTGTCCATTCGATATTTTGTCTATTCTATATTTTGAAGTCGATATTCTGTCCATTCGATATTTTAAAGTTGATATTTTGTCTGTTTACCGTTGGGTTGCCCATTCTCCCCGCTACTTTTTGCACTGCGGCAGAATCGTAGAAGTGTCAAGTCATGGCCCCCTAGCTGACTGGGCAGTAGAGATTAGGGGAAAATGTCACTTGACTACCTTGAACATGAATGATCTGTTATAATATTTCTAAAGTCGATGGAAGCCATATCACTTCTACTAGAGATCTGGGACAGTTTGGGCAAACCAAAGGACCTCTTGTTTAACAAAACTAAAATAATTTGTGTATCCTATAGCTGCATTATTTTCTGTACCAAGACAGAACTTGCCATCAATAGAGGTGTCTTGAGTAATAGAGCCGTTAAGATACTTCAAAGTACAGGAAATAAATTCAAAAGACAAATGGCATACACTGAACACTCTACAAAGGATTCGCAGCATCCATGGATCTGTAGACTTCTGGACATCGCTTCACCTTTCGGTATCTGGGAGAGTAGCAATAACTAAAATTAGAGTTTTTCCCAGATGTCTATATTTGTTTCCGTGCAGCATGCACAGAACTTCATAAAAATATATGAAAAAATGATGGTCTCTATTTATGACACTAATATGAGGTAAAAAGAGGGGTGGGGTCAAACTGGACACCCTCAATGAAGAAGGAAGGCTGCACGTCCCTGACGTACACGCCTTCTACCAGACAGCTCACCTGCAATTTGTGTGTGCCTGGGTTAATTCAGTGGAGAGTAAGGAGAAGGAGTTAAGTGGGAGGGGCTAGTAGACAGACAGGAGCTACCAAAAAATTGTTTATGGATGTAAAGTCGCTTTGTGGCACCCCCCTGCCCCCATGCGGTGGAATGCATGGCACTACCTCGGAAGGAATATAGGCAGAGATGTCGTATGCAAATGCCATATGAAAGTGATCTATCCTTGTGGTGTACACCAGAGTTTTCCCACTTGGAATATATCGTGGATATGTCAGGATGGAAAAGAGGAAAAAGCCTCATGCTGAGTGACTTACATTTGATGCAGCCAGAGACCTATTCAATATTTACAAAACAGGGCCTTTAGAGCCTTCACACTTAGCGGCATATTTACAAGTGGATATCGCCACCAGAACGTCACTTTCTAGCAACGTTTTGGTGGTGAAATGCCCTTCTCCATATTTTCAAAGCGGTGTTAAGCCACTTTATGGGGCTTAAGGCTGCCATGTAAATATGGCCCTTTATATTCATCACTTAGCGTGAAAAGGGCATGCACTGGGTGTTAATGTGGGTGTTTCACCCCTACACCCGTTGCTTTTGATGCTGCCCTAGGATTTACGAGGATCTGTAAATTTGGTGGCAGGGCCAAAAACTAATCCCCTTCAAGAGCAGGTGTTTGAATGGCAAATCGATGAGAAATACTTATATTTCTCTTCGTTTTTACTTTTTACATAGAAATAGAAAATTCCCATTAGTGGTTGTTTATGTGCAGGCAAGTGTCCCTTCTGGAACATAAACTATCATTAAATAATGATGATTTGCTACTTTCATGTGTGCTGCATGCTGCAGCGTACATAGAAGTAACAAATCACTGTTAGTGATTGTTTATGTGCAGGAAGAGACACCTTTCTGCACATAAACAATCCTTACCTGCAACACCTGCACCCTTTCACAATGGTGCAAGGGTGCCTGCCTTGGCGCTAGGCTGTTTTCCAATGCTAGGGAAAACACAGGGGCGTGCTGTATTCTTGTGAACACGGCTCATCCCTGAGTTTTGACAAAATCAGAGCACGGCACTGCCAAATTTGGAGAAGCTCCGCTCTCCGACATTTTCTTGTCAATATGGCCCTGAGTTTATGAGGCAACCCACGGGATGTCCTGGCGGTGTCTAATACCTTAGTGTTCCTAGTCCTTGCAGACCTGGCATGAGGAATCATCATTTGATTATATAATGTTATAAGAGAAGACACTCACAAGCCCCCTTTACACTTCCATGCAAAATAGGAAACAGATTGCAACTTGGGGCCAGATTTACGTTTCCTGGCGTATCCGTACAAATCAGTAGGGATGCGCCAGGAAAGATGCATCATGCAAGTTTACCCCTGCACCACCACAGATGCTGCACATTTACAATGCGGCGCAAGGATAAACAGATGCATGTCTGATCTGCCAGCGTAAGGTTGGCTCAGTGCTTGAGTTTCATCGCGGGTGCAAAGCAACTCCAGCACTGTTCCAACCCTGCCTATGTCCAACATGGTGCATCAAGCCTTACGCCTGCTTTAAGCAGGCGCAAGGTTTTGACGGACAGTGTTGGAAAAGTCGGTTGCGTAAAAGTGACGCAAGGGGCTTGTAAATCTGCCCCTAGGTGTTTACAAATAGTCAATGGAGGAGTGCTCTGGTATTATTAAAAGAAATATTGAGTAATATTAGGTTCTGACTGCTACATTTTAATTATGTTCATAGGACATATGTGACACCAGCGATGGCGCACAGACTGAACACTTGTTTGCCTGCCAATTGCCCCAAGTGTGGCTAGCTGGTAGCTATATATTTCCATTTACTATAGGATTACCCTAAAGTCACCGGTCATTGGAAAGCAGTGGTAGACAGATACAGTACACGTTGGTCGAGCTCAATACAGTTAACCCCACGGAAAGAATGCCAACAAAGGGAAACAGCATTTACAATGCTGTTATTACATCGCGCTACCATTATAATGAAGTCGTTACAATGACCGTGTTGTAAGTACGTGATGCATTTACATCGTAAGTCATTACAACGACTTGCACTATGGACGCTCAGGTATTGGAAATAAATTCAAACGCCTTCCCAAATGTTGCGCAAACTGCAGTCGGAATAGTAATTAATACTATTCCTAAGTCCAGCACGCCCCCTAGTGCAAGTCATTCTCCCAATAAATGAGGTCATCATCAAAGGTGTCACCAGCTGCCTGGGCCTCAGCCTGCCGCCTTAGTAGAGTACTCCCCCTGTTCCTTGGGATTAGCCTCCTACAAGACCATGGGAACTTTTATAGTGGGTTTCCCATTCCCTTTGCCCTTACTCTTTTTGCAGGTACCCGAACCATTTTTTCAGGCTCAAGGTCCTTTGACTCGTTTGTAGAGCTGCCATAGAACGTACGGTCAGACACCCCACTCAGGTGTGCCTGATCTTCTCCAGGTGAGACTCTAGATAATTCCCAATAGGCAGTGAACAGGCATTGCTGGACTACCCTGTCACTGGTAGATGTAGCTCACATCAGGGCCTGTATGATCTTTGTTTCATTAGACAAACTAGGGCTAAACCCAAGTAAAAGGGAAGAGCTGACAAAAGGGTCTTCTTCCCCACCCACAAGCTTGAACTAGGTATACATGTTACACCTTCAGAACCTGAAACCAGACCACTACTTGACTTGAGAAGTTTCAGAAGTGAAATTAAAATAAATGAATTACAATTTTTTTGTAAATTTAGGTTTTATAATCATTTTTAATGCATTTAAATATTATTTTTCATTATTACAGAAATGAAAATTTAATTGGAAATGTTTTAAATGTATTTATTATAAATAATCTTACTTGTAGTTGTTACATGAATTTGCACTATACTTGTAATATTTAATCAATTGTAATTTTTATAAATTATATTTTAATTTTGTATTGTATTTATTGTTTTACATAATAATACATGTGTTTTCATTCTTTAGTATTCATTATATGCATTTTTGTTTTAGAAAATAGTAGTTTAATTTAATGTATTTTTTTAGTCATTTATAATTTTATGAGTTTTTAATTTATATAAAATTGCAACTCTGAAAGACAATATTATGCTTTAGTTGTAGCAATAAATAGTAATCTAATATTGTATTAATCATCATTGACATTGTTTACATAGTTCTAAAATTGCAAACAAATTTGATATAATAAATATGTATTTGAAATTAATTTTATATGATTACATTATTGATTTTGTGTGCAATTATATTGTACATAATTATTTTTCTGTTTAATTTATTCAACAATTGTACAGTGTTATACTTGTTGGTATAATATTTAATTAATTTTGTTGCAACTGTAAGCATTTTAAAAAAAATTACAATTTAATGTAGTTGTATTATGATTTTATGGGAATGTATTAAAATGCATAAATGTATGTGTGTAATTCAGAATAACTATGTAATATATATATATTATAATTCATATTTGTTAAATAAATAATGTGTTATTAATGTTTGTTGTTTAGTCATTTTATTAGTTTATAATAATATGTTATGTAGTAGTCATATTATTTGGTCACAATATTTTGAATATTTTAGCACATCTATTTTCTTGTCTTAATTTATATGCTTTAATATTTTTTAGGTTTAATTATTCTTAAAAGATGTATTAGGAAGGAGTTTTTAAAGTAAATGCCAACACTTTACTCTTATACGTCTTCTCCAAAATGGATAAGAATGGAGTGTGAATTGTAAATGACATTCTTTTAGTGTCTAACATTTTCACAAAATGGTTGGGATTGGAGTGGGAATAACAAATGTCACCCCTTTAGTGTCCAACGTTTTCCCCTAAATTGCTTACAATAAAGTGGAATATTAAATGTTACCCTTTTAATGCCCAATTCAATCCCCTAATCTTATTAGTGTCCGAAACCATCTGCTTAATAGTTTGGAAATGAGTGGTAACAGGAAATCTTACCAATTTAGTGTCCAACACATCCCCTAAATGGCTTATATTGGAGTGCGAATAATACATGTCACCCCTTTAGTGCCCAAACACCTTCACCTAAATGGTTTAGATTAGAGTGGGTTTTGAATTGTTTTTACATACATTACTAATGCTATTGTTTTATTTTTTTTCAACATTTATTCAATGTATATGTATATATGTTAAATACATTTATGCATCAAAAATATCTATCATTACCATTTTAACAACATGTTAATACTTTTACGAATGAAATAAAAGTCAAATATTCTTTTAGAACATTGCTTTTTTTGCATTATTTTTTCAAGTATGGTACATTTATATTTTCAAATATACATGTTTTTCCAACATATTTTAAAACATCCTTTTTATAGTCAATAACATGTATAATACATCTTTCACTATATTATTTAATTGTTTGTTTTTATACTTATATCTATTGTATACTTTACATACCTGTTTCATGCTATCATTTAGGGTTATGGGAATTATTTAAATTTTTATAACATTTCTAAACATGTTCAAAACATTTTTTAACCATGTTTATGTCAAATCCCACTGTAGTCTATAGGGAGATAGTTTTTTTGTTTTCACTTAACAGGAAAAATCAGGCTGGCGAACGTATATGTTGGTTAGGAGGGAACTACATCGCCATTGCAAAGGAGTTCGTTCTTTGCCAACATATAAATCAGCCCTATATCTTTTAGTATTTTCATAGTGGGGTCTTGGAAACTAGTGTTTGCCTCTCTTAAATCCCATAGTACTAGCCATACTTCAATGTTAATGACATTTGAGGAGGGGTTGTGTTCTCACGATTTAATAACATTGGGGTCGATTCCGATCCGGTAAAATGCGCTCCGAATCGTCGTACGGAGAGTTTTTTCCCATACGAATCGTACCCGTAGACGTTCCGTACGTACGACGAAGTACGATCCGTACCAGGTGACAAACTCCGTACGAGTCGTACAGGACTCCGTACGACTCAAATCTCCGTACGAGTTTCACTCGGAACCGGCTGTACGCGACATCACTACGGTTCGCGGCTGGTTTTTACGACCCAGCAAGTACGATTCGTGTCGGGTACGCGCCGTACGACCCTTTTCCTACGGGAGCCGAAAACAGTCATAAACGCAGAGTTCGCGCTGAAACAGGTACAGAACGCCCCCCCCGGGTACGGCACGTACCCCCCATGATCGCAGGGGTACGCGCCGTACCCCTGTGATCATGCGGGGTACGTGCCGTACACCCAGCGTACATGGGGTACGCACCGTACCCCATGTACGGTGGGTGTACGGCACGTACCCCATGTACGCTGGGTGTACGGCACGTACCCCGCATGATCACAGGGGTACGGCGCGTACCCCTGCGATCATGGGGGGTACGTGCCGTACGGTGTGTAGGTGATCGTGCGCTTTTCCGTACGAATCGACGTGTACCGTACGAATCGCGTCCGGGTCGGCCGATCGGGATCGGAATCGTCCGGTCGTACGGCGTCCGTACGAGCCGTACGGAAACGGCTCCGGATACGAATCGCACGGACGGGGATTTTACCGGATCGGAATCGACCCCATTGTATTTTGTAGAAACCTTCCAATAACACTTACTTACTCTTTGTATGTATTTTTCTACTTCTGTTTCAGATTTTTTGTAGTAAATCCAGCAGAGTATCTCTGTCTTGCAGCATTTATTGGTTTTATTGGTTATTTTTCTTTGCAGTTGTTTTTATTGGTTAGTGTTTGTTTAGTTTTAATTTTAGTTAGAGTTATTGCCTTTTATGGTGGATGCTAATTGGGGTTTATTTTATAATCTTACATACATATTCTTCTTTTTAATGTTATTTTAGATGTATTATTTATGTATGAAAATTAATTAATTTTTGATTAATGTTTATATTATATTAGATTTTGCAACAATTTTTAGCCTAATCATGATTTAATGTATTGAAATTAATATTTTTGGAGGGTGTTTACAGTGTATATTTTGTTATATAAAATTGTTATAATGTTGTTAGAATATTTATAAATGTTTATTTTTATTTTTGGTTAATGTGAACTACTGTTATTACATTGTTTCATTATACTGAAATGAGCCTTTCACAGAGCAAGAAATTCTCATCATACAGGAAACTCAACCATTTTGCCAAAGTTAGCTGCTCAACAGCCATATTACCAACATGTGAACGGTCATTGACATAATCCAAAACAGTACAAGCAATCAAGCCTACACCACCTGCACTGGAAGCCTATGACATGGACAAGGATAAGAGAATAAAGGCACCACACATGTTGTATATTCTATCGACCCCTGTGAGACAAGATGTCTTACTCAACCCAAATTAGTTTATATTAGGGGCCAGCCAGTAGTGGTGCTCATCTACACCAGCCCTTTGATTTATATTGCGTCAAAGAGTCCATCTCTGAAGTACACCAAGGAATATTTGACTTGTCACAAGTAATTAGTCTGCAACCTTCCATTTACTGGGAATCAAGAACCACAATGTAGCCCTTGAGTCCAAAGCCTACTCGGAGGAGGTGCTGTGGGCTAGGCACCCCATTCGATGGTCCACTTCAACAACACTTAATACATTATTGTCCAGCCACTGTTTGTTATAGAAAGTACTTTATTAAGCATGCACTACTAAATACTACACATTCATTACAAATATATGCAACCAGGTAGAAGAACACATCTTTGGCGACACCCTTAGAATCATTAACAACCTCAGCAATCCCTGAACCCACACTCACAATACCCCCAACTATATTATATACAAATTCAGAACATATGTGAAAGTCAGTCCTCATAAGGCTGTATTTGTCTGATTGTCACCACATTTGTAAGAGCAGAAAACATGTTATAATCCACCACTGTAATCAATAAGTGTAGTAACAACATTTGCATACTATTTATTAGCATGTATAACCTTGTCAATAAACAATTATAGCGAATGGCGTGTCTCAGAGTCTAACTTCTAATTTTATATTGCTACTAATGCAGGACCGACCAATAGGTGTTCCCCCACTCCATAACACATGCACTGAAGGATAGATCCCAGGAAACCTCTCCCAAAGGGAATAAATGTAACCTCCTGGAAAACTCAGAGCAGCTTTTATAGCTATATGTCTGGGAGCAACTGCACATTCTGCAGCCCCACATACACACTCCAAGATCATTGGTGGTGCACTGCCCTTGTTTGAGTACTGTACACTAAAAATTCCTCGCCAGGGCTGGTGGGGTTCTTCATTGTCTGAATATTGAGTGTTATATTAGCGGCAATGCCATTTTCTAAAACTTCTTTTTGCTTTTCAATTGCAGGCCTGTTCTGCAATCGTCTTTACATTGCCTTCTGACTGTGCCCACTTCTATAACCAGGTGAATATCTTGTTTAAGGCTGTAAGGAGAGCCACAACGCCCCTTTAACACTTTGTGTCTCCCCACGTTCCTTGACTGAGATGTCATAGGAGCTGTCAAAACTTTTTTCTGATCCCGCCTCAGAAGGGAGCAAACTGCTTGTCTTCAGTTCCAGCCCAGAGGCAGTAGCAGTTTTTTCCTCTTCTGCCCGAGCTGGTTGAGGGCAGGAGGCAGTGTGCCCTGCACCCCTTTACAAAGGTTCGGGAGGCGGGTAATGAGCCAGCATTTGTTGATGTTCTGGGGAAATGGATGCTTGATGCCACAAGTTGTTTGAAGAGGAGTCCCACATGTGCCCTCTCCCAATAAAACATTAAATGTTGGAGGTTGTGCCTACCCCCGGGGCTTGACCCTCTATGTGGGGAAGGTAAACAGATGCAAGGGAGCACTATATGCTCCTTTTCACCCATCTCATATAGCTGGTCCCTTAGGCTGTTATACTTGATGTTGGTGTTGTTTTGTTCCTGGTTACCAGCTCTATTCACCAGAAGCATTTTCTTCAGGTATCCTGGACTTTAAAGGATAATTTTATTATGGAGATTGATTTTGTTGCTTCCTTGATAGACCTGCCTTCTGCCTGAGCTCATGTGTGCTGATACTCTCTCTCGCTACTCCACAGAGACCATTGATGTTCCTGCTGCCCAGAAGAGTAATTAACTTGGAGAGTGGACACAGCCCTGAAATATGAATATTACTGTGCCTTAAAAATATGACATTTCTTAAAGTGCGATAATGAGTGTAACTATAACAAAAGTGATTCTGGATCTGCACTTGGAATGCATGTTTACCCTAAAATTGATACCCCACGGACCCTGTATGCCTAACAGGGGCAAAATTGTGCGATTACACAGATTACGTCCATAAGGTATCATGCAGTGAGTGTTCAGCCTTTCCAGTAAGCACTTAAGATGTATATTGTGAATGTCCACTCACTTTATAAGGTATATATCATCACTAATTCCTAAATTCTTGACGACAGGCTACTTGCGTGCAGATACTAGGGTGAGCTAGATAGTTTCACACGCTCAGTCACCAGTGTGGAGTCTCATAACATAGCTGTGCATTGGCAGTTAGCACTCTCATTCAATTTTCACAGAATTTACAGTGGACAAAACTCAGGTAGTGAGACTCAATCACAGTAAAAGTCCAACAACCTGGTAGTCAAAAGGAAAAAATGCACGGGGACTGAATAGAAGAACCAAGTTCCTACATATACTCTCTGTTGATTGGTGAATCTTAGTTCTAATATAATAACCATGTAAGTACGAAGTGAAACTCCTTACAGAAAAACTAAATTTTCCTAACATTGGATCTTTCAACATCTTTTCTTTCTTTGGCTTTGTCTAGGCTTCTACGTCACTTACACCAGTTCCACCTGAGCCCCCATTCTTCTTCCTTCTCCAATTATGTGATCTTCCTGGGAATTTTTAAATTGTATTAACATTTATTAGCATCACGCAATTTTGCATTGCACAAATTCCTTCAGAAGGTTGTATTCTGCTTCGACCACGCCTATGCATCTGACGTTATCAAACCATGTACATTGCTTCAATTCCGTAAATTACCATTTTTGCATGCACTGATTTTATGTAATTTGGCCTTAAAACCAAAGTATGGAAAAAGTTCAAGCAAGCAAATCAGAAGTCATAGAAAACTGCATCTAAAAATAAAACAGTGAAATGTAATAGCTGCATCTGTGTACCTTTGCCATCGTTACACAAACGTGCCTCGAGCAAAATTCCAATCGATAAGCATGCACCAGTTCCCAAACTAACAGCAATATTTACCATACGCCATTACACGAATACCTGCCCAACCACCATGCAAATGAGTAAAATATAAAACAGACGCCAGGAAAAAAATTGCGCTGTGAAGATTTTTTCTGCCAGTGTTGTGCTTTGTAAGAATTTTACCCATGTTTAAATTGTTTATCCTTGTCTATAAATCATGTATATACCATGCTGTAGACGATTAAAACGATCTAAATAAGTAAACAAGTACATGCAGGGGTCTAAGTTGTGCACCATTTTTAATAACTCGTGACTCAGGGAAAGACAATTGTCTTCCTTGCACAACATTTTCAGAACCAAGAGACATATTCACGAGGACATTGCGCCACCGGAACCTCACTGTTTAGGACACTCCAGTGGCGTAATGCCCTGCTCCATATTTACAAAGCGGCATTAAACTAATTTGCATGGCTTAACCCCGCTTTGTAAATATTGTCCCCTTACATGCAGGTATCTGCGTGAAGGGGGCGTGCAATGGGTATTGTTGTGGGCATTCCGCCGCAACACCCATTGCTTTTTGACGCTGCCCCAGATTTACAATGATGTGTAAATCTGTGGCAGTACCAAAAAATGCACTCAACTGAGAAGCAGGCGTTTGATTGGCGCAACAAGGAGAAATACATTTATTTCTCCTACTTCTTGCTCTTTCTATATATGTGCTGCATCCTCTAGAGTCTTCCTCATCCTGGACTATTTCCTGAATGTACCGGCTATAATGAATGGGCATTCATTTTTGGTGGATTCGAGGAAATTATTTAACATTGTGATTGTGTCAAAGGGCTTATGAGGACTTTTAAAGCTATTATATACATTAATAAGCCTAACAAGGGTATCCCCTTTAAAAGAAACCAGATCAATAGAAAGGATCTCCTGGGACTCTATGTCTCGACGGTTGAGGTTACAAGTTAATATTGTCTTGGGCCAGATCAACATTCCTCCCGCTGGTCTACCAGATGGTGACTGTCTTGCTTCTATACTAAATGTGGAAAATCCCACCCTGTGGATCTGTTTGGGGGACCAGGTTTATTGGAAGAAACAGATATGGCAGTTATCCACTAACTTACCCTACTCAGGATCATTAAGTTTAGAGCATAGCCCTGCAATATTCCATGAGATGAGATTTACCCCTTTTTTAAAGCCATGGTTAGAGCCTTATTCACAAGTGGGCTGCCTAGGGTATATACAGCTGTTTCTTTGGGGCTAGGATGTGGCTGTTCTTGCATAGATAAGAAGTGACCTGGGCTTTCATGAGAAGGGCATTACTAGGCGTTAGTGAGTCTAATTTGTCCAGGTCTGTTAGTGCTTTGTATCTATTACTTGTTGCAAAGAGGGATTGCTCCTTCCTCGACTGCCCACACAGTGATAGACGGGCATTTTGTGTACTTATCGGACCACAGGGTTTTAGATGGCTTTAAAAGAAACCTAACAGCATTATGCATAGCCCATAATCTGGACCCCGACTGGATTGATTTCTCACACCCCTAATTAGGGACCTTGCGAGGTCTGGGTTTCAACAGTTTATCACAATACAATCACCCTTAATCGACTTGCATAGGGTATCAACCCAGCTTGCACTTCTAACCGTCAAGATGTCGTGGTACCTGGAGTTGTCATATTCCGTATTAAAAGATAGCCAGTGACATACCTTATTTTTCAGTTAACCTGTGGATTCTTGTAGACTACCCTGAAGCAGAGGGACATTAGTAAGGATAGCAACGTAGGGACAGGATC
Source organism: Lissotriton helveticus (assembly GCF_964261635.1). Taxonomy (NCBI): domain Eukaryota; kingdom Metazoa; phylum Chordata; class Amphibia; order Caudata; family Salamandridae; genus Lissotriton; species Lissotriton helveticus. Next base: position 275,826,434 of record NC_136059.1, read on the forward strand.
GGGTGGAAGATACAGTTTGGCCTCATTTGTTGATTTATGAGAATGAGGTTGTGGACCTAGAACTGCCGCCAGCAGACTCAATGTTACCCATACGGTTGGTAAGCTTCAAACCCCCGTTCTTAGTGGAAGCTTACCACGGTGCAGTCCCAACCATCCCAGTTGGCGCAGGTAGAGGGTTTTTATTGTTTTGGTTCCCCATCCTATTAAAGATACATACAGATCCCTCCATGGTTGTACATTTCGTTAAATTTCCCACATTAGTCTCAAGCTTGTCACGTCTAGACAAAATTGGTGAAAGATTTTTAATTAATAGTTCTTCCAACCGATTTAGTAAGGAGTCCGTGTCTTGGCAAGGTGGGGCCAAGGTGGATTGTTGAGGTTCTTGGACAGGAGCTGGTACTAAGTGGGTATTGTCAGTCCCTTGTCGAATCTCCTGCAACTTTTTCTTGGACCTCTATTAGCACCCACTGAGGGTTCCATGTGTTATAATGTTTTCTTTCTTTTCACGGATGGACCAAATGACAAAGGGACTTGATGGGAGGGGAGTGGATCTTCAGGGGTTAAAACAGATTCAACTGAAGATGCAACTAGTAATTGTGCTCTTACAGGAGCGCCACATTCAGCGACTTCAAAGACCCCACTGTGCACTAAGTCCTGGTTCAGAGTGACAAGAGAGCTTCCCCAGGGATAACTGCTATTCGACTGCCAGAATTTCTTTGTCAATAGCTGAAGCAGCCTTGGTTATGAAGCAGTCAAGTGTAGAGTTTTAAAGGTTCTTGGGTGTCTCTACCTGTTCCCCTGTTGCTTCCCTTTGGCCATTTTCAAGACCCAGATTTAAAATTTGGATATTAAAGCACAGCCACTAGTAGAGAAAGACTTACAAAGTAGGCAGGATCTGACAGACTTCCTGGAGTCAACTCGCAGCGCCAGGAAGCTCTCACAGGAACAGCCGCAGCAGGACCAAGAGAATAGGCCCGGCCCGGCCTCTGACGGGTGCAGACTGGCTCGTCCTTGGCCCGGGCTTAGCTGGGGCACGCCTGCACATGGTGTGTGCAGCGGGAACCCGAGTCCAATTTTATTGCGCCTCCTGGAGCAAAATAATGATGCAAGCGGCTGCGCGCTGCAGAGAGAGCTGGATTCTGTAGTTCCACCTCTCCGAGCCAGCAGGGGACAAGAGTCGACAGGCAAGAAGGCACAAAGTAGGTCCGTTTTGTCACTTCGATGTGTGCTGCTTAATTCAGCACACATGAAAGTTACAAAATGTCTTTTTTTTTAAAGATTGTTTATGTGCAGGAAGGGACACCTACACATTAACAATCCAAGGTGTTTTGCTTTTCCATGTGGGCTGTACAATGCACTATACATGGAAAAAGAAAAAAACAGGAGAAATAAAGCATTTCTCCTTATTTCGTCAAGTTAAGACAAGGATTTCCCTGGTCTTAATTTTGGTGCTGCCTCCTATTTACGCCACCCTTGTAAGTAGAGGGCAGCGTCAAAATCAATAGGTGTTGCAGTGGAACGCCCACTGCAACACCCACTGCCCCCCCCCCTTTCACGCTTGGTATAGCGTGAAAGGGGGCCTTATTTACAAGGCAGCATTAAGCCAAGTTAAATGGCTTAACGCTGCCCTGTAAATAAGGCGAAGCCTCAATCGCCACAGGAAAGTTGGAAAGAGTGACGTTCCCGTGGCAATAGGGGCTTGTACATATGCCCCTGAATGGTTTTCTCATTGGTGTCAATGATTAAAGTATTCCAAGAATGCTTAGTTGTAAAAGTATGAATTATTTATTAAAAAGCATCAATATTATTATGGATTATTTTCCTAACATGGCATAACACATTTGAAGTTCTACATAATTCTTTCATTTCAGGGCCTGCTTTGCTCTTGTTGCAACATATTGGTGTAGGATAGTCTGATGCATGCTCTGGTCATCGGCACACCATAGCGGAAAATGTTCCCATTACTGAGAACTGTGTAACATCACAATGCTGAGAATTACAAAAGCTAGAAAACGTTATAGAGCATTTTCCCAGGATTTAGAGATCTTTATTGGAAGTATCCCATCCTTGCTTTGTGTTGAATATCATAAAAAAAAACTATGCATCACCTGCCTTCCGGCTATTGTTCTTGGTATTAATATTTTGTATAGCATCATTCAGCCATTAGTAAGACATTGCAGCACAACCTATGGTGCCAAAAAATACATTCTAAATAAAGAAACACTTCTGTTGCACATGGCAGTAATAGAGTAGCTTCAAGGGGGGAGTGTTTGGAAATGTGACTCCCACAAATAATACATGTTATGTCTGTGTCGGTTTTTATTGTCATCCTGATTTCACTAAGAAGTTTTAACATATTCATTTTTTGGAGAAGGAACATAAATATATTAATGCCCCAATTAAAAAAAAAATGTGTGTCTGGCTTGCAACACATTTTAGATGCAGGCCGGCACAAAATTGTTCTGGTATTCACGAAAGGCCACCAAGGGCATTTTGTGTGAATTTATAAACAACGGTAACGCAACACATTGCACTGCCTTTGCGTCTGGTAGGTGCTCCATGATGGTGCCTGGATGGACCCTTGTATCCACCCATAGATTTAGACATAAATACATATTTACAAAGAGTTGTAGACATGAGTTTACACCAAAATGGTGCACCTGTCTGAAGTTAGTGTAATGAAAAGAAATATTGTTATTTCGCCTTGTTATTTCCTCTTTGCATATGTGCTGAATTATGCAGCACACGTACAAATCGGAAATGCCTTCAAAGATAGTTTTTGTGCAGGAAAGTGCGGCTTCCTGAACAAAAACTATCTTGAACATAACAAAGACACAATCGCACCATGTTGCAAGTGTGCCTCCTTTTTCACTAGGCAGCCCAAGGTTTGCCAGCACAAGGAGAGAGCAGAACTGAGCTATTTCGTTGAAGAGCTGATGCAGTTCTGCTCTCTTGAAAAGGGGGGACTCTTGGCCCCCCCCGCCCGCATGGCGGTACGGCGACCGCTCCCCTCCATCAATGCCTCTCGGTGGTGGGGCGTATCCTCTAGGGCGCGCCCTACCACCGATTGGCGGACGCCCTCCCTGACCCGGATGGCATTAAGCGACATCCGGGTCCGGGGGGCGGGCTGCAAGAGGGGCTGGGAGGGGGGGGGCGTGCCGCCCCCCCCGGGCCCCCGGGAGGATAAAGAAGCGGGGAGCGCCCAGGGAACCCTTGTTGCCTGGACGCTCCCCCACACCGGTGGTGCCCCGCGCTCGGGGCTTCTTGTTTCTAATAATTTTCCCAATTTTGATTACAGAATTCAGGATCCTGGTGCGGCCATCTCCGGACGAGCGCGGAGCCGAGGTGCGAGGTCGTCGCTGAGTTAGGGGCAGCAGCCTTGAGCGGAGTGGAGCGGCCTTCACAAGGGCGTCGGCAGCGTCGAGCGGTGTACGGGGGAGTGCAGCACGACATCGAGGTATTGTGTGGGGCAACAGGAGGTGACGGCGAACAGTAACGCCTCCTCGCATTCGCCCGCTGCTGCCGCTTTGAGCGGGGAACGAGCGCCTGACTGAGGCGAGGAGTCGGGTGAGGCGGCGGGCGGTCATAGTGGTACTGGCTTCTCAAGGCGTGATGCAGGGTCGACCAGGGCAGGGATTGGAAGGGAGACCTGTAGCCTGCGATTTCCCTGAAGCCTGCAATTTTTTAAAAATTTCGTTTTGCCTTGATATATGTAGTTTCGAGGGGAGACCTGTAGCCTGCAATTGAGAATTTCGTTTTTTTGCCTCACTATGTGTAATTGAGTCCTGTAGCCTGCAATTTTAGAATTTCGTTTTGCCTTGCTATTGTCCCCTTTCCTCTAATCTTCGTTATTGGGAAGAGGAAAAAGAGTGTTTTGGACACATACATCTGTGCAGGTCTGTGTGGGTGCCCAACAAGGGTGCGAGCAAATGTTTGAGTGCCACTCCCGGATATTAATAATTTTTTATATTGCAGGCAACTAATACTGTGTTTCTTCACATCTCGTGCGCGGTGAGCCCAGAGTGGTGAACGGCAGACCTACTCACAGATCTGATACCGGCTGAGACTACGCAGGATTGGACCGGTAAGGGGAGAGCGGGGAGCTTGCATTCCATCGCTTCTGGTAGCCGCCGGGTGGGTCTACGTTAGAGTTTACTCACCCCTGACAAACCGGATCAGCCGGGGCGTTGCGGTTACGGTTGCATGGTGCTTACAGCCCCCTGCGCATCCTCCAGCTAGTGAAGGTACAGAGCGCACATACACCAAAGGTGTAACACTAGGAGTGTAGGGCAGTGGTTGATAATTTAAAAATCGGCAGTAGTCGATAAGCATGCCAGGGCCAAGGGGCGGTAAAGGAGGGTCCAGGATGGAGGAGATGATGCAGGCCATGGTGCGTGAGATGAGTGACATTAATAAGAGGTTGGGGAAGGTTGATGAGTTAGAGGCCCGCATGAATGAGAGGTTCGCTGATCCCCCAGGCCCATCAGGCAGGCCCATTCGGCAGAGAGCGGCACCCTTGCCAAGGGGGGATTTCGTTACCCCACCAAAGAGATCTAAGGCCAAGAAGCCCAGGTACGGTGCCCCGGCCCCAGTATCTGTAGTTCCGGTCCCTATTACACCCCTACCTGCGGACCGGTTCCTCTTGCACCTGTGCCCGTAATCCCGGCGCCCGCGGCACCGGCTCCGGCCATGCCGCCGGCGCCCCTTCCTGCAGGGCCTACCCCCCCGCCCGTGGTACCGATACCAGTCCCGGGTTTGCCGCCGACACCCGCTCCCTTGCCTACCACACCAGTGCCACCGGACATGCCCCCTGGGGTCCCAGAGGTGCCAGCTAGTAATCTGGACCCGGTCCCTGTTGAGTTGGTATCTCAGATAGCGGCCTTATTGCCTTGGCTGCAAAAGGGGGGGGTGTTTCCTGCTTCATCAGATCATGCGGCAGAAGCGGCAAAGTTGGTAGAAAAGATTAAAGCTGCGACGGCGGCCGACAGTACTGCGGTGCCCTCATCTTCTTCACTTACAGGTTCCAGTCCCCCCCAACCGAATGGAGATGGTGGTCTACCGGCCCAGGTCCCCGGAAATGGTAAGGAGGTGGCGCTGCCTCTCTTGGGGGACGGCTCAGTGCCATCCAGGAGTGAAAATTTGGCACAACATGTGTCTCAGGCAGTGAAGGAGTTGATTTGGGCGGGAAAATATGTCTACATTTATTCTTTGTTACTAGACAATAGGTAAATGGAGCAGGCCAAGTTATTGAAGGAATGGATGCATCCGAGTGAGTGGAGGGCACAGTGCTCCAGGTTCAGGGTAGAGGAGACTTTGAAGAATTGGATCAGGGCTTTTTCCGTCCTCACGGCTATCACGGCCGAACGCCCCCCTAATGTCCAGGCAGCAATGGCTTGCTACCAGAGCAGGATTGTGGGGTGGAGTGATCAATACACTGGGGATGCGTGGAAGGAGTATGATGTTAATTTCAGGAAAGCCAAGGAATTTGACACATCACTGGCATGGGACAGGGTGGACTCTATGTCGTGGCATAAGCAGTTCTCAGGGGACACAGCCCCATCCCAGTCCACCAGTACAGTCAGGGTGTTCTCCGCCAGACCCCAATAGCCCTTTCGGTCAGCCCAGGGGAGTGAGGTCCCGGGGAAGAATAGGGGGGGGGTCAGAGAGGAAAGGGGTGTGCTGGGACTTTAATAAGCGCTCCTGAACAAGGGCCCAGGGCACCTGTAGATTTAGACATGCATGTGCAGTCTGTGGTCACCCATCCCATCCCGAGACAACTTGCAGATCCAAGCAAGGCAACCACGGTCAGAGGGGAAGGGGGAAGCCAGAGTAGTGCAGACGATTCGGGCCCCCCCACGCCAATAGATGTTTTAGCAATGATTCCATGGTTGAATAGATACCCGGACCACACAGCGGCTACTCTACTTCAGGAAGGTTTCCCACAAGGCTTTAGGATCCCAGCGGTGGGGTACACAGGTAGCGCACATTGCAGAAACCAACTGTCAGTAAAGCATAATCCTGAAGTGGTGGGTGCTAAGATTAGCAAGGAACTGTCGCTGGGCAGGATAGCTGGGCCTTTCCAGGAGGTACCTGTCCCCAATTTCGTGTGTTCACCGCTTGGAGTAGTACCCAAGAAAGAGAGAGGCGAGTTTAGACTGATCCACAATCTGTCGGCACCAAGAGGAGCATCCTTGAATGATGCCATTGAGGAAGGGATTTGTAGTGTAAAATATGCCTCATTTGACCAGGCGGTTGAGTTATTGCGGGCTCTGGGGCCGGGGGCACTGATGGCAAAATCCGACATAGAATCTGCCTTCTGTCTCCTCCCAGTCCATCCTTTGGATCACCACCTCCTAGGTTTCAATTTCGAAGGCAAGTTTTACATGGACAAATGCATGCCCATGAGCTGTTCCATATCATGTGCTTACTTTGAGACGTTTAGCTCTTTCTTAGAATGGGTCATGAGACAGACGACGGGCCACCAGCAGGTCATGCATTACCTAGACAATTTCCTATTCTTAGGGGCGGCGGGCTCTCAGGAGTGTGCCTGGGCATTGCAGGAATTTTGCGTGCTCATGCGGGCTTTTGGGGTCCCGCTGGCGCCAGGGAAGACGGTCGGCCCGTCCACTTGCCTGGAATTCCTTGGTATCAAAATTGACTCAATGGAGGGATGCTTCAGGTTGCCCAGGGACAAAGTGTCTAGGTTTAGAGCAGCGCTTCGTCAATGCATATGCAAAGACAAGGTGTCATTGCAACAGCTGCAGGAAGTAGTGGGGCAACTGAACTTAGCCCTGCGGGTCATCCCAATGGCACGCCCATTCTCACGCTCCATTGCCCAAGCTATGAAGGGACTACGGGAGAAACATCACCGCACGAGGTTGTCATCTGAGGTTCGCCAGGATATGCATATATGGATGGCATTCCTGGAGGATTTTAATGGCAGGGTAGTGTGGTCCGGTCTGCCCACCACATCAGCAGAGTTGGGTTTATGGACAGACGCTGCTGGTAGTGTGGGCTTCGGGGCCATCTTGGGGTCCAGGTGGGTCGCCCAGCGGTGGCCGGAGGAATGGAAAGCATGGGGTCTGACCGCCAATATTGGCTTCCTGGAACTCTTCCCAATATGGGTGGCCTTGAAGGTTTGGCTGGAACACCTATGTAACCAATCAGTGGTGTTCTGGTCCGATAACATGACAGTTGTGGAATGTATAAATCAACAGGGGGCACGCTGTCCCTTCATACTGCGCCTGATAAAGGAGATTGTGTTACAGTGCTTAAAATGGAATGTGGTTTTCAGAGCCAAGCATGTCCCAGGAATCCTCAACAATGCAGCTGACTCCCTTTCTCGCTTTAAAATGCAGGTTTTCAGGGAACATCTTCCGGCAGCAGACCCCTCGCCAGCGCACTTCCCGGCGGTACTTTGGCAGATTGGTGCCCCAGATTACAGGACCTCGTGGTTGCTAGCTTAGCCCCCAGGACCAAGACAGCTTACGAAGGGGCGTTTTTGTCTTACCGGGCCTTCTTGGGGCTGGAATGGAAGGTTAGGTGGGCACAGGAGGACAGCTTTGCGGCCTACTTAGAATCGATGCATAGGGAAGGGCGCTCAGTGGCGGCGGCGAGCAGACATAGGGCGGCGGTCTCCTTCTTTGCGCAGGCTAAGGGCATGCGGGATCCTACTAACACCTTTATGGTGCGCAAGGCTTTGAGGGGTTGGCGCCGCCTCCAAGGTCACTCTCCAGATGGAAGAAGGCCCATTGGGCTAGCTCGGCTGACAGCCTTATTGGAGGCGCTTCACAGTGTCTGTAGCTCCGAGTGGGAGGTACTTCTGTTTAAGGCTGCATTTGCCCTGGCCTTCTATGGGGCTCTGAGAATTGGTGAATTAGTTGCAGGGTCAAAAGGAGATAAGCTGGGTGGCCTACAGTGGACCTGTGTAAAGATCATAGAGGATACTATGTGGGTAACAATTCTGAGATCAAAAACTGACCAGGAATCTCGGGGTCACACCATAGTGCTCCACCGGGCTCGGGCCAACCCTTGCTGCCCGATTTCACACGTGGAGTTCCTCCACAGGCAGCGGGATGGCACGACGGGGGGAGCACTGTTGTGTCACGCCGATGGTACACCATTGACCAGGTACCAGTTTAGGTGAGTTTTGGAGCTGACGGTCAGGCAGGCAGGTTTTGATCCCAGGGAATTTGGCACTCACTCCTTTAGGATTGGGGCAGCAACTAAAGCAGTAGCAAGGGGTCTCCCAGTTGAGAATGTGAAGAGAATAGGGAGATGGTCGTCTGAATGTTACAAACGATATGTACGAATTGACATGTTGTGACAGAATGGTGCTCACGCCTGGTGTGTTTCTGGTTTTTTGCCGTTTCTCAAACCTGTGACGCAGGGGAGGAACTCGCCGCCGGGCGTCAACGATCGACACCATCGCAGCACAAGCAACACGAAGGACACAGGAAATTGGTGACTTGGATTGTGGGCCACTCTTATGTGAGGCGTGCTGAACATGTTTTTCTTTCAGGAGACCGTAGGAACAGGGCGGCGCAGAAGGGGTTTCATATCTCCTTTTTCGGAAGAGGGGGTCTGTGCCTCAGCCAGTTTAGGAGCTTCTTCCAGGGACTCTTAGCGCAGCAGCCCGCCCCCCCGTCAGTGGTGATACTTCACCTGGGGGAGAATGATTTGGCCAAACTAGGGAGGCGCATCCTTATTGAGGAGATCATCTCCACTGCAGGGTGGGTAACTAGGATTTGCCCGGGCTGCACAGTAGTATGGTCAATACTTATCCCTCGGTGGCAGTGGCGAGGGGGGGACTCTGTCAGGGCGTTGAATCACTCGGTAAAGAGGATCAACACACAGTTGGACAAACTATTCCGAGCCCCCCGTTTGCAGATGATTCCACAAGGATGTATCTGGGGCAAGCAGTTCTACCTGGGGGACGGGGTACACTTGACTGAGGCAGGGAATGTCCTGTGGTCTAATAATCTGTGGGCTTGGTAAGAGGGATTTGCTAAGTAAGTCGGTCCTGGTATAGGTATAGGATGGGGGAGGCCAGATCGTCGGTTAACAATGCTGGCCTGTGGCGGTAAGGTCATGACCGGTGAGCAGCTATTTTAAGGTCTGAGGGGGCGGGCATCATCCTATGGAGGTTCCCGCCCAGGGGGAGGGGCCATTGGCCCCTCCTAGAACTTCAGGGGCAAGGTAACTGGTGCTTCAAAGGGGCGCGGGTTGGAGGAGTCACGCTTTCCTTAGGCTGGTAGCCAGATGGCGCTGAGTAAGGGCCCTCCTTAAGTGGGTAAATGGAGTTCATGGCGTGGACCGGGTAATTACCGGGCCCGGCTGCGCATGCGCACATCTTGTGGTGAGGCGCAGCTAGTAGGACCTGACACCGGTTAGCGACCTTGCCATATGGCCAGAAATGTTAGTATACTAAATTTCAGATGAGGATGTTAGATTCGGTTAGGAAACAATCTGTATTAGAGTTTTTGTTAAGGATAGTCTCTCACACCTGTTGACAATCATGTATCTAATGTCCTGCTGATTTTTTGTATAAACTGATTATCGTACAATTAAAAATTTATTGTTTTATATCTTAATAAATACGGCCGGGGGGTCTTGCGACCCCCGCCTTCCAAAGATAACCATGTTTCATGTCCCTGTGTCCGGGGGTTGGTGTGGTCATAGGGAGGGGGCGGCAGCCAATCACTGACCATGTGAAAAGGGGGGGCTCTTGGCCCCCCCGCCCGCATAGCGGTGCGGCGACCGCTCCCCTCCATCAATGCCTCTCGGTGGTGGGGCGTGTCCTCTAGGGCGCGCCCTACCACCGATTGGCGGGCGCCCTCCCTGACCCGGATGGCATTAAGCGACATCCGGGTCAGGGGAGCGGGCTGCAGGAGGGGCTGGGAGGGGGGGCGTGCCGCCCCTCCCCCCCCCCGGGCCCCCGGGAGGATAAAGAAGCGGGGAGCGCCCAGGGGACTCCTTGTTGCCTGGACGCTCCCCCACACCGGTGGTGCCCCACGCTCGGGGCTTCTTGTTTCCCCACTCACCATCCCTGGAACAATGCGGTGTTGTATGCATTATTAGTCTGATTCAGTCGGTAATTTGCTGTAATGTTTGTTGGGTCTATTTTCCTATGCTTAGAAGACTGTTTTGGTTTGTGTATTTTGCTTGTATGCTTTCGTGTAAGCCTTTTTCCCCGTTTAGTTAATGGTATTGTATTATGTTATTGGTTGCAATGGTTTTTAGGCCTTTTTTCCCTTTTTTAGCTTTACGGTGTTATGCGTGATGGTTTACTTAGCCAGGGTAGTTGTCCTTTAGAATTTTTTCCCATAGTTCGTCGTATTTATTAGGTATGGGGCATGCGGTAAGGTCATGACCGGTGAGCAGCTATTTTAAGGTCTGAGGGGGCGGGAATCATCCTATGGAGGTTCCCACCCAGGGGGAGGGGCCATTGGCCCCTCCTAGAACTTCAGGGGCAAGGTAACTGGTGCTTCAAAGGGGCGCGGGTTGGAGGAGTCACGCTTTCCTTAGGCTGGTAGCCACGCCGCGCGCCCATACTTATGACGTCCACAGATGGCGCTGAGTAAGGGCCCTCCTTAAGTGGGTAAATGGAGTTCACGGCGTGGACCGGGTAATTACCGGGCCCGGCTGCGCATGCGCACATCTTGTGGTGAGGCGCAGCTAGTAGGACCTGACACCGGTTAGTGACCTTGCCATATGGCCAGAAATGTTAGTATACTAAATTTCAGATGAGGATGTTAGATTCGGTTAGGAAACAATCTGTATTAGAGTTTTTGTTAAGGATAGTCTCTCACACCTGTTGACAATCATGTATCTAATGTCCTTCTGATTTTTTGTATAAACTGATTATCGTACAATTAAAAATGTATTGTTTTATATCTTAATAAATTGCGACCCCCCGCCTACCAAAGATAACCATGTTTCATGTCCCTGTGTCCGGGGGTCATAGGGAGGGGGCGGCAGCCAATCACTGACCATGTCAGGAGATGCAATGCAGCACAACAACTTTGCTTGCTGCAATGAGTTGTGCCACTTCTTTTTAACTAGGACCAATAGTGGCTAATTTACCAAAAAAGTAGAAAATCGGCACCCATAGTACTCCTCTAATGGATGCAAATTGTCCTCTTTTTAGAATTCACAAACATTGTCAGTAGTAGACTTGAAATCTGCATCAGTTACATGTTTCCAGGCATACTACTGGCAATCAAGGACCCATAGGGTAATAGGCAAATACTTGCAATTAGTCTAACCCCTTGCAAACTTGTGGAGTAGCATTGAAAATCATTGTTTTTCACCCGGCATCCTGGTTTAGACAGAGGGCTTGATTTAGAAATAAGCAGATGGATGGAAGGCACACAGGGTGGCAGTGGGTTTACTGCTTTTACTCCTCTCTCTTAATGTAGATATGTCAGGCAGACATCTCTATACTTTGGCAGGAACCACAATCAAACATGATGGCCTGCCGTGAAACTTTTCCAAAGTTTTTCTATTTTTAAAAACTCCCAAAAGGGGACAATATAAATCAAATGACTTCCACAACCATGTGAGGTGTCATTTTTCTGTCCTTTGCTGTCCCTCACTGTCAGGTCAGTAAATAAAGCCATCTGGCTGAACACGCTAAATAGGAGGGACAGTCAGGTGGCTTACTTACGATAGCACCTACTCAGGTGGGCCTTTGAAGGAAATTGTATCCATCAGGGTAAAAGTTTCGGGGATGGGGTACTCCTTATAGGGAAGACAGATAGAGAGATGGTAGTACACAGCGCTAAGCCTTAGAAGCGACACCCCACTGCTTTGAAGTAGTGCAATGGAAAGAATAAAATGATAATAATGGAAGTTATGATCATTTTATTTTTGCATTCCCGTTGCCACCAGGTTAGGGTGCGGGGTTTGGCACCTTGACTCAGAGGGTAGTGAAGTGGCTTAAGTGCCCAATACTGTTTGGACGTCTGTCTCCTGCATTACAGCCTGTGTGGAGAACATGCCCAGGACCCCAGCCCCTGTCTGAGCGCCGAACCACTGCGGTTAGACGAATCATGACACTGCGATTGGCTGGGGTATTTGAAAGCCTGGGTGCTTCTTGTTCCTGGTTCCTGAGGCAGGTGGCAACGGTGACAAACAGGTACATTTTATTTATTGTTTTCTTTTCTAACCCCCCCCCACCTTGCCCCGACCTCCCATGCCACTTTCCGCTACCAACTCCCACCGGTAGTAGAGAACTGTCAAAAAGATAGCTTAAGAGGAGCAGAGGAGACAGCTGTTTCTCACCATGCATTGAGAAAGCCGTCAACAATCAGCTCGCCGCCTTCCTCGAATCCAACAAATCCCTCGACCCTTCACAGTCCGGCTTCAGAGCCAAACACAGCACCGAGACCGCCCTCATTGCAGCAACAGACGACATTCGAACTCTACTAGACAACGGAGAAACAGCTGCCCTCATCCTACTTGACCTCTCCGCAGCCTTCGACACTGTCTGTCACAGCACCATTATACAACGCCTCAGCAACGTCGGAATACAAGGAAAAGCATTGGACTGGATCATCTCGTTCCTCACCGGGAGAACCCAGAGAGTCCGCCTCCCCCCTTTCAAATCGGATGCCACTGAAGTCATCTGCGGCGCTCCACAAGGATCATCACTCAGCCCCACCCTCTTCAACGTATACATGAGTCCCCTCGCATCCATCGCGCGCCAACACAACCTCAACATCATCTCCTACGCAGACGACACCCAGCTGATCCTCTCCCTCACCAAAGACCCAAACACCGCCAAAACAATCCAACACGAAGGGATGAAAGAAGTAGCCGAGTGGATGAAGAACAGTCGCTTAAAACTGAACTCGGACAAAATGGAAGCCCTCATCTTAGGCTCCTCCCCCTCCGCCTGGGACGACTCTTGGTGGCCACCGGCCCTGGGAAACGCACCCATACCTACGGACCACGCACATAACCTGGGCTTCATCCTGGACTCCTCCCTCTCGATGACCAGACAAGTCAACGCCGTCTCATTATCATGCTTCAACATCCTTCGTATGCTCAAAAAAATCTTCCGTTGGATCCCCACCGAAACAAGAAAGACAGTCACCCACGCATTGGTCACAAGCCGACTGGACTACAGAAACACCCTTTACGCTGGAACCACAGCCAAACTACAGAAAAAACTTCAACGCATCCAAAACGCCTCAGCCAGACTCATACTAGACATCCCCGCCAAGCCCACATTTCTGGTCACCTGAAAGACCTCCACTGGCTCCCCGTCAACAAGAGAATAACGTTCCGTCTCCTCACCCACGCACACAAAGCCCTCTACGACCTAGGACCCGAATGCCTCAACACGCGCCTGTCCTTTTACACCCCCACCCGCCAACTACGATCGTCCAATCAAGCCCTCGCCGCAATTCCACGCATCCATAGATCCACAATGGGGGGAAGATCCTTCTCCTACTTAGCGGCCAAAACCTGGAATTCTCTCCCCACCCACCTCCGCCTTACATAGAACCACCTCTCCTTCAGAAAACAACTAAAAACTTGGATATTCGATAAGTAAAGCACCCCCCTACATCAAGCGCCTTGAGACCCTCTGGGTGAGTAGTGCGCTATACAAATGCTAAACTTAAACTTGAACTTATATGCTTCTGCGTGGACAGCTGTAGAGTAGAATTCAAAGAAAATGTGGAGTCAAAGGTTCAGATGCCCTAGTCAGTCATTATAGGAGAGAACATCTATTTGCATGGTAAAAGATTGGCTAGCACAATTAGCTTGTATAGCTCTTGGTCAATGCCTCAGTACTCTGAGGCAGAAATAGCACAAGTGACATAAGGGTCAGATGTCACATGTTGGCTGCAGTGTGGATTCAACAGCATGGCTTCAAGCCCACCATCGCGGCTCTGAACTGGAAGAAGGCTGAAAGAGGGACATGTCAAAGCAAGCCTTTTTGACATATATAATATCTACTTTTGACACTAAGTGTGTCACTTTTATGAAGTGCGTTCACGCCTGAGATGTTTGGATGCAGTGCGTCCAAAAGTAGTACTTGGTTAATATTTAAATAAGTATGTTCTTGCAGTGAAAGAAAACGAAACTTATCTTTCACTACATTCTACTTTTCTAGGTAAAAGCCTACTTCTGCATTAAAGCTGCAATTTTCTATATTAAGGATACAAATAGTTACAGTGGTCGTCCATGCACAGTTGTAAATGTTCTATCCAATTCAGAGAGAGCTGAAATTTTATATTGCAAAGTTCACTTTACAACATTTACAATATTTTAATCTTTTGCTAAAAGACTTGACAGTAGATGATTCTGCTAAGACCGGACCCTACCTTCTCTAGTGGAAGTAATTAGCTCTTTGATAAATTGTGATATGCCTTGCCTGGAAGAGAATATAACTGATAAGACGAGGTTCCTGCTGAAGAAGATAAGAAGAGGTTCCTGCAGGGTGTTTGCTACCCACTTGTAAACTAGGACTAAGAAAATACTGTTTGTGCATCTTTTGTGCAAATTGATTTGCACAACTGGATTGAGTCTAGGGATGTGTTTTGACTTCAAAATGCAAACGTTCATATCTCATGCTCCCTTATATGGTTTTGACAATTTTAGTTTTATGTTTCATATTACATTTGTCTCCTTATACGTGATGGGTTAGAGACTTTAATGTTTTGATTTTTAATATGAAAAAGTTTTGATGGGAGTTAAAAATATGGAGTGCTCTTTACATCCAATTTGGAATGTAGTAAAAACGTGTACTTTAGTTAGCTCTGGCTCGCACATTGCTACGTACAGAGAATTTAGTAATATCCTAAGGGTAGCTTGGCAAGAGCTCATACACTAAGGGGCCCATTAGGATCGCGGACGGACTTGAGTCCGTCCGCGACCCCTGAGGAGGAGGGAACGTCCGCATGGGCTGCAGCGTTCCCTCCGAGCAGATTAGGATGTGACCGCCAGGGTGGCGGTCACATCCTCTATCTTTAACATTGCGGCGGATGCAGCTTCAAGCTGCACCCGCCGCAATGTTAAAAATGCATGCATCGCATTTGCATGCACAAAGCAGCAGGCACTGCGCAGTGCCTGCCACTTTGTGCATGCAAATGCAGGGGGGTACCATAGGTACCCCCCATGTGCACCCCCCACACATCTTTCACCCAGGCGGCCCGCAACGGGCCCCTGAAGTGAAAGTCCGTATGCTTTTCCACGGCGGAAAAGCCGCCGCGGAAAAGCATGTATTCACCACCATCCTAATATGGCTGGCGGTGTCTGATAGACACCGCCAGCCATGTTAGAGCTTTTCCGCCGCGGTCGGAAGGCGACCGCGGCGGAAAAGCTGCGGACGGAATTCCAGACCCACCAGCCATCCTAATTTGGCTGTGGGTCTTTGGAGGCTCCGCAGCTGTTTTTCCGCATCCCCTGGGCCGGCGCTGGCTTCCGCCGGCCCGGAGGATGCGGAAAAACCGCAATCATAATCGGCCCCCAAGTCTTTGGATGTAAATCAGAAAAACTCCAGATGCAGATTACGGAGGATTCAGTTTTCAAATGCACTGGTGTGTGTAAAACATGAAGCATTTGAGACATAGAGCAAAGGTTTCAGGGGCAAAATAGTATTCCCATTATTTTAATGAAACTAATTTCAGCCAAAAACAGTTGGATGAGGTATATAGTTCTATGGCCATTCCTGCATCATGAAGGTGCTGTATTTTGGCCTCCACACATCAAAGGTGATAGATCTGACACCGTTAGGGTGGACTGCTATCCAATGTTTTTCCTTCTTCCTCCCTTTTTCTGATATAAATTTGGCAGGCTTTAGGACTCTGCACACTTTACCACTGCCAAACAGTGCTGAAGTGCTTGTTATCTCGCCTAAATATGGTAATCTTGGACAATCCCCAATGGATATATTTAATTTAAGTAAAGTAAAGTAAATTAAATGCTACCAGTGGATGAGCAGCACTGATTGTGTCACTTACTTAAGTAGCCCTTTAATGATGTTTCAGGGCTGTCATTGTAGAACTTTTGTGTGCTGGTTACACTGCAATATCGACATGCAAAATGCAAAAAAAAACCTTTTACCAAGCCTAAAACTTCCCTTTTTGTACATATAAGTCATCCCTAAAGTAGGACCTGGACAACCCAGGGGGCAGGGCACAATATATTTAAAAGACAGGACATAAACTATTACGTTTTACATGCCCTGGTAGTGAAAAACACTCAGATTCGTTTTTCAATCAGGCAAGGCCTGTCTCTCCCATAGAATGACATTGGGATTACCTTACTACACTTTATAAGTATAACTAGCAGCCCGTTCCGACCTTGTCCGGGAGCAATCAGGCTTCCCCAACCCCCGCCTGCCCCGACATGAGCCCCGCCTGCTCCGACATTGCCCAGCAGCCCGGCCCCCGGCCGCTCCGACCCCCGCCTGCCCCGACATTTTCCCCGGATGTCACAAAGGCCCAGTGTTGAGGCGCTCTGCATAAATCTCCATGGCAGATGCTGTAAGTCCCCGTCCTCCGCCTGCCCCGACCCCGCCTGCCCCGACATTGTCCCCTAGAGCCTTTCCTCAGCCGATGTAAATTGTACCCTTCAGTTTTGTTGTAACTCCCCGTACCCCGCCTGCCCCGACCCCCGCCTGGCCCGACATTGTCCCCCGTAGTCTTACCTCAGCCGATCTAAATTCTATCCTTCTGTTTTGGTGTAAGTCCCCGTCCCCTGCCAGCCCCGACCCCCGCCTGCCCGACATTGTCCCCCAGAGCCTTACCTCAGCCGCCGCTCCTCAGTTCATCGCTCCTCCTCCTGTTTTGGTGTAAGTCCCCGTCCCCCGCCTGCCCGACATTGTCCCCCGGAGCCTTACCTTAGCCGCCGCTCCTCATTTCACCGCTCCTCGCCGCTGGTCACCACTCCTCCCGCCAGTCCGCTGCTCCTCACCTCCTCCCCCGTGCCTTGTCCGCCGCTCATCACCGCTCCTCCCCCGCGCCATGTCCGCCGCTCCTCCTCGCGCTTCTGGATGCCGCACCTCCCCGTGCTCCTGAGGTCAGCACGCAGGTCGCGGCCGGCGCTACTTCGAGGGGACTACTTTTTTTATAATGTTAATTTTTTCAATATAACGTATTTTTTACTTTATATAGCTTATGTCCATCTGCACACCCTGAGGATTACAACGATGTATCGGGTGTGTGGATTGGTGTGTGGATTGGCGCTGTGGTTCCCGAGTTTACCCGCCTCAAAGCCTCAATATAATAGTAGTATAGATGTCCTAGTGGGAAGAGATAAACCTATCAAGTATAGAGTCTCCAAAATCACAATTTAAAACCCAAATTATGGTAAAGTCTGACTTTAAATTGCAATTCAGAAAATTCCACTTTTTCAGAAAGTTGGCATTTTCTTGATTTAGCTGTTTGGGGCCTTTAGCCTGCCTGTTATCACATGACTCATCACATGACTGGGTGTAGTGACAGTTGGGCTTTGTGTATTCCTCCTAGACAGCTGTTCACAATGGGATCTTAGGTGTGTCTCAATGGGCCATCTCTGGCCATTGAGGAGTTGGGCAAAGCCTCACTTACACCTGAATAGACGGTGTCCTGTCCAAACAGGAAGGACAACATACCCCCTGCAGTTAGTCTGGAGCTAGAGAAGGAACGGGAGGATAACCGCGCACTTCAAAAGCATGTCTTTGAAGTCTACCCCACTTCAAAGGCACCACAGGGCCTCAGACACCACCAATTCAGTACACTTCTGGATGATGTATATTCTGCCAGGAGGCAAGTCTACACTACTGCTAAGGACTGCCACTCTGCTGGACTGCAAGCTGGTGGACTTCTGTTTTTTTGTGTTCATGTGCTGTCTACTGCCCCTTTCCTGGTTGAGGAGGACTGAACCTATATCACTTGAACCCAGAACCTAGAGTGACTCAAAGGGCTAGTTGCCTGACCTCTAGATCTGAAGCCTCAGGGACATACAGGCTTCTAATCTACTTGCATCTGCACCTGGACCCCGCCATCTGTGAGTCTGCCCTGCCAAGAGGTGCCATTCCAAATCTGCACCCTTAGAAGTGGGCCTAAGGTGCTTACCTGTAGAACCAATGCATCTCCTCTGCTGAGCAGTGCATCCCCAAGCAGAACAGAAGCATCGCTGCTGCTGTGTGGATTGGACTCATCCCAAAAGACTTGCAATGCTGCCACAACCTGCATCTGCATGTGTCCTTCTGTAACAAAACCTGTGCTCATGTAAAGCGCTGTGATACACGATTTCTTGGGTCTAGTTCAAGCTATATAAATCTTGGGGCCAACGCATCACCGTCAAAAGTGCTGGTATGTGACACTTTCCCAAGGGCAGCTCCTTGCACCTTTCATCAATGGCAAACGTCGATGACTAAACAACATATCGCAGCTTCACCACTCTTCAAAACCAATGCATCACCTGCATTGCATCCCTGACACCGGACTTTGCATCGCAAGCTCTATCGACAGGATCAGGACTTTGCACCACGGCCACGCCACATCTCAGAACTGACTCACAGCCTCAGCTGGGCGACCCATCTTCAGCACAGATCCACACAACGTTCCGCAAGCACCATTCAGGATACTATGCTCAACGGGCCTAACTGGGCCACTGTAGCTTGCTCAAGGTCCATCGCGTCGGCCTGAACTTGTGACTTTCTCTTTGTGTGGCACAACCAGATATCTCCAACAGCGCTTTATTCTTTTTGGTGCTATTTTTCACTATAAACGTTAAAAATCAATATCAACAGTTCTACTAATTGGATTTGTTTTGGTCTTGTGTTGTTTAATAAATTCAGATCAATTGTTGTACACTGATGTGGAATCATTTTGTGTCATGTTTTCACTGTATTAGTGTTTGGAGTGTTGCAGAAATACTTTACAGACTGCCTCTGGGGGAAGCCTGACTGCTCTGTGCCAAGCTGCCAGAGGGTGAGCACGGGGTAATTTGTAGTTTGCTTGTACCTTACCCGGTCCAGGATTTTGGTTGATGCTCAACTAGGACTTATACCCTAATCACCCAACAGCCCAATTTTTGACAAAAGGCAACTGGGTTAATTTTGTCTTATTGGCAGATAGCATGTTTAGATGTAAACAGTAAACATTTTCAAAAACTCATCTGTGTGACGTAGAAGGTTGGATTGTACAGAGCATCCTTTTTCCTTCTGTGCGAACCAGCTTCAAGAAAGAGGAGTGAATGACCGATGTTGTCACTGCCCCTTACTTGATTGCACCTGCAATGCTGGTTGCCCATTTGAAGCTTGATACTTGATTTGTTGGCCATGGTATGGATTTTGATCAGGTAGACAGAGCTAAATTCCAGAAAAGATTGGCCAAGATGAGAATTGATTGGTTGTCACCTGTGCTTCTTCTTGCCTTGCATTCTGAAACATTTGTCCTGGTGCTGAGAGATGGATGCAAGACTCTTACCCGGAAATCAGGGTCACCAATACCCCTAAGCAAGGATACATGCTTGGTCCTTATTCAATTGATGGATAGTTTATTTTTTAGGACGTTATTTAATATGATCAATATGTTTTCCATATTGACCATGTTTTTTTTTATATTTTCCTGCTTGCCTCACATATGGCCAGGTTAGGTCAATTCAATTATGTTGCATTGTTTATTTGTATTTACAATATCTGTGGTAGTCAGCTTGTGGGGTCTGGGTGTCTTTACCACCCTGGTGTGATAGTCCTCCACAGGTCACATCACCCACCAAAACACAAATAGACTGGGGCAGTCGGAGAGAGAAGTTTATTTCGCTCAGAGCTGGCTCCTTCTGATCAGATAAAGATCAGATTAGGGTTTCCAATTATCACCCTATTTCCCTCATAAATCCGGACTGTGACATTTGTGCTAAAATCTTAGCTACTAGGATAGCTCATGTTTTATCGCCCCTTATTCACATAGATCATTCTGGCTTTTTGAAAAAAAGATTTTCAGTCAATATTACCTGTCTCCTTTTTCATGTCATTGATCAAATTTCTACCTAAACTTCACCCGTTTGTCTTCTCGCTTTAGATCCAGAGAATGCATTTAATAAATCATTGGCAATTTCTATTGAAAGTGCTGTCATCATTTAATTTTGGAAATAATTTTTTTTAAATGGTTTCCCTTTGCTGTGCCGTTTTATTACTTGACAGTAGCCTAGCTCTTTTTTTCTTTATAGAGGAACCCAACAAGGTTGCCCATTATCAGCTCTTCTTTTTTTGCTAGCAATTGAGCCTTTTCTGTCTCATATCCGTAACTCTAACAATATTGTTGGAATAGATTTAACTAACATTAGACTTAAAATGTCAGCTTATGCAGATGATGTTCTGTTATACCTCAGCAATCCAGCTACATGCAGTTTTAAGTATTATACATGAATAGTCTATTGTTTCTGGTTATACTTTGAATACTCATAAAACGGATTTTCCCCCTATATGTCCATTGCACACCTACAATAATGGGTAATACTGGTATTATTTGGTGAAAGGAGAAATTGAAATATTTAGGAATATTATTCACACATTTTTTAAAACATTTTATTACACTCAATTGTGATATTTTATTTAATAAAATTTGCCAACAGTCCCCACTACACTTATCATGGTGGGGACACTTGAGGCTATCAAAATGATACTTGCCCCTATTTTTGTACACTTTGTGTAGGATCCCATTGCAGTTACCTCTCTTATTTTATAAAAAATAGATACACTTATTTCCAAATTTCTTTTGCGTCATTAACCACCTCGTTTTTGTTATACTAAGCTTAAACTTTCCGAATTTGATTTGGTTTAGCTAATTTTTTCAAATATCACAAAGCGTTCATTTTAAAACAAGGTTCACTTTGGTTTACTTGTATTTATCCTAGTTATTCCCCTTAATGGCTATTGATAGAAACCCACTGCTCCCTGGTTCTCTGAACATCTGAGACTTTTGAGGCGGAGCTGTAGGAGTAAGGAGAGAATCTGGAGGAAATCTTGGGATATGAAGGACCGGGAGGAACACAAGTCCGCTTTGCGGGATTACAAACAGAGAGTGATTACGGAAAAGCAGGAGTATTTCTCCAACCTTACAAGTTCTCTAACTTCATCTAGAGAACTTTTCAAAATTGCTGATTCGTTATGCTCCCTCCAACTTCCAGATCCAGTGGTGAGTTCGCAAGATCTTTGTAATAACATCTCGGATTATTTCTATAATAAAATCACAGATATCCATACTTCTTTAGAAGCTCTACGACTTTCCCTGGATGACGGTGTTCCTCTAAATATAGCCAACCTTGATATCTTGGCTGAAAGTTCCCCGGTATCCCTCACCCAATTTCCTACTCTTTCACTGGAAGGACTTAACCTCCTCTTAGAAAGGGCTAAATCCTCCTCTCCATTGGATCCTGTACCTTTAAAAAAGTTAAAGGAATGTAGAAATAGTATCCTTCCGCCCCTGCTCGAAATTATGAATGGGGCTATTGTCCAGGGTTCTTTTCCTCAGGGATGGAAGAAGGCTATAGTTAAGCCTCTCCTCAAAAAACCATCGCTGGACCCGGACAATCTTAAGAACTTTAGGCCTATTTCTTTATTGCCAGCCCCGGCAAAAATGCTAGAAATGCATCTTAATACATATCTCTCTATTTTTCTTGAGACTAGTGAATACCTTGATAGCTCGCAGCACGATTCAGAAAACATCATAGCACTGAATCCGCTCTCACTGTTGTGGTGGATAATATTCGCCGCAAAGTTGATCTTGGCCAAACCACAGTACTGGTCCTATTAGACCTCACGGCTGCGTTTGACACCCTGTCTCCTGCCATTTTAACATCTCGGCTTAAGGAGGCAGGGGTCACTTGACCAGCCCTGAGTCTTCTTAACTCCTTTCTCCTTGACAGAGAACAGAGAGTTATGCTTGGAGATTTCCTCTCCCCTGCCAAGTCATTGCAATGTGGGGTGCCACAGGGGTCGGCTCTTAGTCCGACCCTATTTAACATTTACGTGGCCCCACTTGCAAGACTAGTAAGATCGCAGGGGATGGAGGTGGTGTCTTACGCCGACGACACCCAGATCATGGTGTCACTGGCTCACTCTGTCAGTACATCCGCATTCAGCTTTAGGTCATGCATGCAATGCATGGCGGAGTGGATGATTCTCAACTCCCTAAAGCTGAATGGCGACAAGACAGAGGTCTTGGTCTTTGGTAAAGACCAAGACATGTGGTCGAGCGAGTGGTGGCCTTCATCTCTTGGCATCTGCCCCACTCCCTCCCAATCGGCCAGAAACCTAGGCGTTATTTTTGACACCTCACTTTCCATGACGCTCCAAGTGAATAGGACCGTGGCCACCTGCTGGGGTGTTATCAAGATCTTATAGAAAATCCTCCATTATCTCTCCTTCCAGGCGCGCAAACAGATTGCAATTGCTCTTGTTGGATCCAGACTCGATTATTGTAATTCTTTGTATGTGGAGTCCAACAAGGGCCTTATCCATAGATTGCAAACTGTACAGAACGCTGCTGCGCGCTTCGTCTTGGCTCTTCCTATAGCATCTTCTGCCACTACTGCTAGGAGAGATCTCCACTGGCTTCCTGTCCAGTTTAGAATTTCCTTTAAGCTCCTATGTCTTACATATAGAGCACTTGCAGCTGCCCCTGTAGACGCACTTGGTACCTTGCTTACCCGCTATGTACCCACGAGATGCCTGCGATCAGCCGGGTTACATCAATTAGTAGTGCCTCGTGCTAGACGGACTAGATGGGGAGCAAGAGCTTTTTCTGTTGTCGCTCCCCAGCTCTGGAACTCTCTTCTGTTGGAAATAAAAATCTTACCCTCCATCGATTTGTTAAAAAAAGCCTTGAAAACCTGGTTTTTCACCAGAGCGTACCAATGAGATACTGCTGTCTGACCCGGCTTGTTTCTATATTTGATTTAGGCGCCTTGACGCCCATTGGGCTAAGTTAGCGCGATACAAGATACATTTTCATTCATTCATTTCATTCATTCATAGAACAAAATGTAGTTTTGCCATTCCCTCTTCGTCACTATTGTCAAAGTCAAATGCAAATACATTTCTTAAGTCCTCTTCCATTATAGCCTATAATCAATTGATTATTACCGATTTAGATGCTTAATTTTCTTCACATATTTCAGATTCTACAATGATATCTCTTCGGCAAATACAAAATTATAGTTTAATGGTACTATAAATCTATGGAAATTATGGAGAAATGCTGGTATTTTTTTCCTTCAGGATATTTATGATAATGGGGTTTATTTACCATTTTCAGACTAAATTCATGTCACCGGATACTGAAGCGTCTAAGAATGAACATCTTTGTAATATTTTACTTAATTCTGTTTCAAATGTGGTACCCCAAGTTACTACCCCTGTTTTAGTAATCTGTGTTAGGTTCTTTTTAGCATCCCAGCACACTGTCTCTTAGTTTCCAAACAGATCAACTGTACGAGTGCAACTAACTTAATTTTTTAGCCTCCCTTTGGAATGCAGAGCTCTCTACGACATTTTGCTTAAATGACTGCAGACGAATATGGACTTTTAACATTTCTGGTGGTTTTCTGAATCATTATCACAAACTAATGATTTTATTGTATTTAATTGTTTATGGACTCCATAAAAATTACAGACATTATGAGGGATCCTTAAAGTATGTTATTTTTGAGTGTGCAGCAATATTTTAGTTTTGGAGAATTGTTTGGGATATTATTGTTCCTATCACTGATGCCCTATTATCTACTACCTTATTGGATCCCTATTCTAAACGTTTTGATCTTCTTATTTCTATCACCATCAATTCAATTACCTGTAATTGGAAGTCAGCTGATACAGGTTCAGTTTAGGCTTGGTGGTCCTAGTTTACTTCTGTTAGATCTGGAACCCAATTATCTGTTAAGGGAAAGTATAAAAAACATTTTCATTTCAACAGCTATGGAGACCAATTGATGAATATATAGACATACATGTAAAGTATTTACAGCCTGATTCATCAAGCTGATTTGCGCTCGCAAAGGGCCAGATTCTGAGAATCTGGCCCTTTGCGAGTGCGATTTTTGCATTTGGGATTCATCATCCCAAATGCAAAAATCACTATTACCGAAATCGCATATTTGCGAGGAATTGGATTTAAGGAATCTCTAATAGAGATTCCTTAAATGCAATTCATCAACCAATTAGAAATAGCGAAATCGCAATATTTGGTCTCAATTTACCACCAAGTCTGACTTGGTGGTAAATTGCGAAAATAGTGTAAAAAGCACTTTAGTGCATTTTTTTCTTTTGCATGTTACACACACACATGTCCTTTGAACATGTGTGTGCGCAACACCTGTTCAAATGTGCATTTAAGGGGTGCTACAGGGTGTCCTTTTGACACCCCTGGCACCCTTAAAATCGCTATCTTATTTGCGAGTAGCAAATTGCTACTCGCAAATAAGGGATACTCCCCATTCATTCCTATGGGCCTTTTGGCCCATAGGAATAATTGGGGAGTTATTCCTTATTTGCGAGTAGCAAATTGTTACTCGCAAATAAGGAATGTGTAGGAATCGCTATTGATTTAGCAATTCCTACATGAATACCGTTTTGCGAGTCCTCAATAGCGATTCGCTATGAATCGCTATTAGGGGCTTGCAAAACGGCCCGTTGATGAATCAGGCTGATAGTCCTTTTTATTTCGCATTTTATAGATGCCATTGTACACCTCATGCTTTAGGAAGTAGCCTTTGTTTGTTCCGTATTCACAACTTCTTTTCTACTTTCTTACTATAATTGCGGACTTTCGGTATGTATTTTTTACTATATGAGTTTTTAAAGTTATGTATCTAATTGTTCTACACACCAACATATTATTCTTTGTATTTTCTTTTGTTTGCAAAAACCAATGAATTATCTTGAACAGAAACAAGACAGAGTCAGTCTTAGGGCCTGATTTAGAATTTGACAGACAGTACCTCATCTGTCAGGGTGGCAGAAGTCACTATGCTGGTGGACTACCAGGGTTTGTGCTTTTATAGATTTCTGGATATTTACACACTACCTGCAGCTCGGTCTTCTTCGATCCATGCATCTCCTCTGTGGATATTGAACACCTTGTAAGTGAGCAGAGCAATGCCTCTGCTGTTGGTATGAACAATCAAATCTCTCCTACCTACATCTCATTCTCTCACTCCTCCTTTTTGGGACTATATGCCAGATTAATGAAACACTTTGCAACTCACAAAATCAATGGGATTGCAATATGTGTTTTTAACATATATTAACCCCATTTTGCATTTCAAAAAGCCTTTCTGAATCACAAAATGGGTTCAACTACTCGTTCCAAATCACAGTTAGGGGAGGATGTGAGAGGTGCATCCCTCCTAACCTACAATTCTCGATGAAATGCATCAATGGTTTGTAACCACATTTTTCAGCACAAACGATTAAACATTTTCAGACTTCTCAGTGTAAGGGGCACCCCTTTAATAGAGGAAATTTTGTCAGGTAGCTTCAGGGGAATGGGTGCTTGCTCCCGCAAAATGCTCATAAATGGGAAACATTTTATTTCCTTTTAAAGCAGCACTGTTTTTCTGTAAATTCGTCAGATTCCATCTTAACTAAAAAGTCCCTTAACATTTGAAAGTTAATTGTATTAAAATAATTTCATGCACTCTTTAAAAGTAAACTGAGGAATTGGAAATACATGGCAATTCAGGCAAAAAAAATAACAGCAAGGCTTATTTTCACACCTTACCTTAGCCTTCTGTTACCACTCCTAATGCCTATATTTGCACTATTCCTAATGCTTCTTCTAGCACGAGTTTCCTCAGTATTACTGCACTATCATGAATGCTGAATCAACAATAAGTAACTGTGCTGAGCACTACTACTGTTTCTACTGTAATAACTAGTTCTACTACTAGGAATTACAACTACTTGTATCACTGCTCCGTCCTTCAGCTAGCTATTGTGCAAAAACATTACTGCTTGTACTACTACTGAAACTAGTACTAGTCTGCTTCTACAGCTATAGCTACTATCAGATGTAAACTACCACCACAAGTAGCTTACAAGCACTTATAGAATAAAAGTACATATACAACTGCCTGTAACTAATGCTACATGCTTGGTAAATGACCTGCTTGGTCATCATTTATACATTTGGAGGACGGTCCCTCCAGATTACGGGCCACACCTACAACGGAATTGTGAATGCGCAAATAGGTTAGCGGCACGTTTGTACATGCAAAATTCCTGTTGGCCATGTACTAACACTATTTTGTGAGTCGCAAATAATTTGTGAATCACAAAGTAGCGCTTTGCAACTTGCTATTAGGTAGGGGCATTCCCTTCCTAATAGTGACCCCACAAGGCAGGTAAAAATGGTTTGCAACCGCAATTCGGGTCGGAACACACTCGCAGTTTACCATCCTCTCCAAGAGGGTGGTAAAGCACTCGTAATCAGGAAGGGGTTCCCAAGGGACCACTTCCCCTGTGCATGCGCAAACATTTTACAAGAGCAGGCAGTGTTCCAGAGGACCACTGTCTGCCCTTAAAAAAATAAAAAATAAATGTTTAATTTTTTTTTAAAAAAATGCATCCCCTTTACCTTTAAGGAAAACAGGCTGCATTTAATTTTTTAAAACTGCTTTATTTAAAAGCAGTCCCATACATAGAGGTCTGCTGAGCCCAGCATGCCACCATCCCTGGGAGGGCCAGCCATCCCCAATGGGGTCGCAAATTGCGAGTGCCTGATTAATATTCATGAGGCATGCAATTTGCGACCCCATTGGGAATCGCAAACAGTGTGTCAGAAATTGTTGTACATGGGAAATTGCGACTCTCAATTTGAGACTCGAAATTGGCGCAAATTGCGAGTCGCAATTTCCAATGGTCGTACATCTGGCCCTTAATTACTCCGTTCCCCTGGTGGAATGACCGGTTGTCCAGCAAATAATAAATCAGGCCTTTCATGTTCTGTCATGAAGTGCTGCGCCGGCTCAGTAAAGAGTCGAGCGCCTGCATACACACTGCAGTCACATAAAAACCGGTGCAAGGCCCTGTGCTGTGCCAGCGCAGCCCATCATGATGCGGCTCATAAGTTTAACTCTCTAAATCAGAACTATTCAGTGAGTAAAATGCAGTAAGTATGAACCTCACGGAGTTTGTGGTCTATGAAACGACAAAGGAAATGAGAAAAGCTCGCCTACTTTGGCAGCCCTTGAATGTTTCCTTACAGTATGAATAGTTTGGCAGTCCATGAATTTGTTCGTGCAGTAGGAACACTCTGAAGTGTTGTAAGATGTACTTTTGTTCTCACAGAAGTATTCTAGGAAAAATAACAAGGAGGGAGGGCAGGTTTATTTGGAAAGAGCTCTTTCCATGCAGGGGCAGTAAAAATGGATTGGATATTCATTTTAAAAGTGATGTAGAAAATCATAAAACATCATGCTGTATATTCCACAAAACTCATAGTCACAGAAGATAAGAAAAAACTATTTAAACATTATTAACATGCATTAAATACAATCGATGCCGTTTTCAAGCCTCTGTTTGAAACAGCTGAATGTAATTTGGATATGTGTACTAATAGTAACATGTTGAAGCCTGACACTCTTCAGTGAATATGTATCTAACGTTTAAAACAGCCAGACAATGGAGTTTTATTTATTGAAGACCAAAAAATAATGATACCCCAAATTTTATAGAAAATAATGTAGAGGACTATGGTTTAACAAATCGGGGCCTGAATGAAAAATATTATTCTGTGCCTTAAAAGTGACCTATGCCTGGAAAAAGCTAAGCGGTGACTCCGAAAGATAGAATCATCTATGCTATGCATAAAGCGATACCACCCGAATGCGCTTGAATAATGCACAGTTTGTGTAACTTTTATGCATGTAAGTGCTGTCTTTAATCTATGGAAGTGGGCACTTCAATTCGATGTAGCAGTCAGGCAAATGCATTTAAAATGAGGCATCCACCCAAAGAGTGGTGATCTGGCAAGGTTTTTCGAAACAATGTCTACACTTGTCTCTTTATATGAACTGCGACATCAAGGGGCAAATCCATCATGGCTTTGCATCACCCTTGTGCCACTCAAGGGCAAAACGAAACCTAAGTGAGATTCATCAAACGTCACAAGGCATCCTTGAATGGCCCTGGGTGGCTTCATAAATCTGGAGTAACGCAAATAGGTGCTTCGCGATACTCTGCCCCAGGGTGGCATTCCATGGGTGCAGCGTGGTTGTTCCTATGCATCCACCCATGGATTTTGGCACATTCCCAGAAAAACCTTGGAATGCGTCAAAGTGCTACATCTTTCCAGGGGAGATACAGTGAGGAAAAATATATTTATTTCTCTTTGTTGTTTCCTCTTTGGAAGTGTGCGAAGTGTGCTGCATCCTGCAGCACACTTAACAGTCGGAAAATACCTCTACAAGCTATTTTTTTGCAGGATGATGCCCCTTTCTGCACAACAACAATCCTGCCTGCAACGAAGGCACCCTTGCACAGTGTTTCAAGGGTGCCTACATTGGCGCAAGGGAGCACATGGGGCCTCATTTATGAAAAGTGACGCATCGCTGCGTGAAAACAGCGATGCGTCATTTTCACTGCGCCCTCCTTGCGACACCAATGATGCATCATATTTACAGTATGACGCATCATGGGGCAAGGAGTTACAGATACGTCAGTATTTCTGATGTATCCGTAGGCGCAAAAGTGACACATTGCTGGAGTGTGTCACAAAAGTGACGCAACTCCAGCAATGTGTCCTTTCACATGGGGCAAGTCACATGTGAAAGGGCCTGCGTCAGTCTTACGCCTGCTGTGAGGCAGGCGTAAGAAATTGACGCATTTGTGTCCTAGAAGTGGCGCAGTGAAATCTCAGATTTCACTGCGTCTCTTCTACGACCTTTCTTGCGTCAATACACCCCCCTTGCATACATTATACCTGGCGCAGGTATAATGTGGCGCAAGGGTTTACAAAGTGACGGATCTACCTAGATGCGTCACTTTGTAAATATGGCGCAACAAGGCGCATTTTTTACGCCACTGGTGCGTCACAAAAAGTGAAGCACAGCCTCATAAATGAGGCCCATGGTATGCAAGTCTAAGGAAAGGACAGGAATGCGCTGTGACAAGGTTAAATACAGCTCATTCCTGCCCTTTCCCTTTAACGCAATGCAGTGTTGCAAGGTAGCTTGCTGGCTACATGAAATAATGATAACAGTGCCCCCAAGTATCCAAATGTGCAAGGTGCAGGATGTGTGAAGATGTAGACCATTCAGAGCAGTGCCTGTATGCTAGATGTACATATGACTTTCCAGGATTACCGCCCATAGATTGTAAAGTTTTCTGCATGTGGTTTTTCACATCAAAATCAGAGTTCTGCATAACTTTTGAGTTGTTTAGAGGAATTTCCCAACAATCCCCTGTTCAAGGGCACAAGAAAAATTAGTTAAAAGTTAGCTCATAAAAAAACAGCACATGCATTTTCAACAGGAACTACCACTCACAAATAAAATATGTTCAGTTTGTGGGAAAAAGTAAGCCAGGCTCACACTTCACTCACGCAGTAATAAATGAGGACAATCTTAATTTGACTCAGACATTGTGGACCTCATTTATGAAAATTGTCTCATCGCTGCATGAAAACAGCGATGCAACACTTTTCAGTACACACTCCTTGCGACAACATGGATGCGCCATATCTACTGCATGGCACTCCATGTCGCAAGAATTTACAGATACATTAGTATTCCTGAAAAGTGATTCATTGGTTCTTTAATCCCAGGGAAGGTGATGCATCGGTTCGTACTGCCAGGGAAGGTGATGAGTCGATTCCTTACTGAAGCGCAGGGGAGGTAATGCGCTTTTTCCTTACTGTCAGGGGAGTTGATACATTGGTTACTTACTGTGAGGGGAGGTGATGCTTCGATATCTGGACACGCGGCCTTGGTGCCGTACTGCTGGGCAATGTCAATGCAGATCTTGCCGCATAAGCGTGATGCATCAAATATCCAGAAGCGCTGGGTCGATGCCGTGGAGGCGAAACAGGCGTTTTGTTGATTTTCCAGCCGTAGGGCTGGTGATGCATCACTTCTCCAGCCCCACAGCAGGGCCTTTGTCGGAGTGGGTGCCTCGGATGGCGGAGACACAGTGCTATAGTCTTTGAAATAGTGAAAATTGAATTTAGCAGTATTTCATTATCAGGACATGTAAACCACCCCAGTACATGTACTACCTTTCACATACACTGTACCCTGCCAAAGGGGCTACCTTGGCCTAACTTAGGGGAACCTTACATGTTGTAAAAATGAAGGTTTGGGCCTGGCAAGCGGGTGCTCTTGCCTGGTCGACATTGAAGTTCAAAACTACACTCAGGTCGGATAGATGGTTGCAGGGCTACTCGGGTGGGTGGCACAATCAATGCTGCAGGCCCACTAGTAGCATTTGAATTACAAGCCCAGGGAACATGCAGTGCACGTTACTAGGGTCTAGTCAGCAAATCAAATATGCCAATCATGGATAACCAATACTAATCACAACTTGCACAGGTAGCACTTGCACCTTAGCACTGATCAACTGTGGTAAAGTGCCCAGAGTTCAGAAACCAGCAATAACGAAATGCAGCACATAGTCAAAAACAGGAGGTCAGAAGCAAAAATACAGGGGAAAAACACTCCAAAGATGACAGGTCTTACATATCCCGTTGAATCAAATATTTTGAGGGGTGATAGCAATTGCAATGCTGTGTTTCACCTGTGAAAAGGCCTTCACACACTGTTCACACCACGCTAATATTACTTTAAACACATAGTTCAAGTAATTTATATCATCTACTCTCAGCCTTCTGTCATATAGATGGCACAGGTTGGTGGGCTATGAGATAACTGTGGTGTTGGCTATCAAAAACTATGTATTAATTAGGGTTAATGTGTTATTTATATGCCCATTCCAGCACTGAGAATGTAATTTTGTTTCACATCCATTTGATGATACACGTATTTATGGTAGGAATAACATTTACGCAACTTTTGCCAAGAGAATATTGTTAAATTACCTTGGCTTGGGCTTTTTAGTATGATTTAGGTCTTGGAGAAAATCAACGCGAAATAAATAATCAATGGACTTATTATATGGTGTGCATTCATCCTTATGAAATTTGTGCAATGTAATGGTGCTCCTTTTTAGATACCCAGGTTTTTTTTCTGTGCTAAGGAACCATGGTTTGCTTACAGTGCTTTGAGCGTTTGGTACTATCTAAATAATACTGAATCTGGTGTGCGCCTTAAATCCTCTTTTCAGATATATTCTGATTTCAAACATTGTAGGTTTTATCTTTATGATATGCATTCTCTCATTAGAGTTGCACATAACAATAATGGCTTGCACGCATATGCTGCTTTAGAAAAATGTGTAAATGGCGTTTATTTTTTTGATATTTTTGAATTTCATACTGCAGCAGTTAAAAAGACTGCTTAAGATAAATAATTAAGTAAGCATTTTTCACTGTAGTAATGTCAATGATCTTGATGTGAAAAATAGGAATTTGTTCTTAATGATGTAATGTATTTTGGCTTAAATATTTCAAGTCAATGTTTGAGTGTTTGAAGTGCTCATGTACTTTGGTTTCAATGTTTAAAGTCCCATTATTCATACTAAGGACAAAACATTTGAAAACCACACGCAGAAAGCATTTAAGTGCCCAAGAAAACTTTTCAAAGTAGTCAGACCCTCATAAATGTAGGGACTAAAGCAAGAAAGCAGAGTTTGATAATGACAACAAATACAATTGGCAAGATTCTTTTAAGAAGAGATGCTTAAAAAGCACGCGATAACAAGATGTTCAATATTTAAACAGCTTGACTTGATCACCCTAAAAATATAGCAGCAATAAAATCCTCCAGTGGAGTAGACCATCCCAGTGATCTGACACAAAGTATCACACGTTTGATCCACAATAATAATAAGATTGAATTATTATTTCCTTCACTTCTCAAAGCTGGACAGATCAGATGAATGCTCAAAAACCAGACGTATTATTCCCCAGTGTCCGCCATAACATAAGGCAAGTTTCCAAATTTCTGTACCTTGGTAAAAACATAACCCACATCTTGAAGAATACACTAAATTCTTACCAGTCCTGGTTCTACCCTAACTGAAGCACAAGGACAGGCACCATTAAAGTCCTTGATGACATCTTATGTTTTCTAGATGGTAGAGATGCTTTCTCTACTCTACTACAAGACGAATACACTACTATGCTATACTAGACACATTTGTAGAGCACATGGCGACCTATATGCATCCCAGCAACGGGTGCATATGAAAAATGCTCAGTCTGGTGTTAGTTCTCTAATGGCCAACTTTTCAATAGTTTTCAGAAGGACAGTTGTTGTCCACTGTTCGCATGCCCAGGGGAAGGAAGTTCTAGAGACATCGAAGGTGAAGAACCGTCTTCCACATCTTGCTCTTCTAATAGGCAAAACCATCCTCCTTTGTGCATAAGAGGATCTAAGGACCCTCTTGCGAATGTAGGAGGCAAAAAGCTGATGAGAGATGAGCAGTCCCTGCTTTCAGAGGACTCTATGTGCAATGCATAAGGCATTGAATTTGATTCTTTGAGCAACTGGGAGACAGTCTGCCAGACCTTGTCTGACTGAAGTATGTCTGGAAATCTTTAACAAGGCACAGGCTGCGGCATTCTGCATGACTTGTATTTTGCTGATGATTCTTTTGGGCACAGCCAGACAGAGCAAGTTGCTTTAGTATAGGTGGGAGAGGATCAGTGTCTGGACTGCCAGCCTCCTGGATGCTGAAGTATTTTCGGTAGCATTTAAAGAATTCCAAAACAACAGGCCGAGAGTTTGTTGGGCTGGGTTTCCATGGACAGAGCTGTGTCCAGCCACCCCCAAGCTTTTGATACCTGTTTTGGGGGCAGGGAGTGGGTCTAGACATCCCAGCCAACAAGGTGACTAATGGGGGTGTTGATTGTTTCCTTAACTCATCAGTTCAGTCTTATTTCCATTTGAATTCAGACATGACTTGGCCATCCAGCTGGCTACCAACTCCAGACAAGGTCCCAAGGTGAGGGCTGTGGGGTCGAGGTCTGGAGTGAGTGAGAATACCAGTTGGTTGTCACCCGCATCGGATGCTATAGAGATCACAAATGGTGTTAAAATGTCCTCAAGTGGCTGCATATAAAGATATAAAAAGCGTGGGATTCATGGATAATCCCTGCAGGACTTTGTAGTTGAGTAGGATTATGTCTGGAGAGCAGGAATTGTCGAATACCTGGACGGGTCTGTTCTTCAGGAATGAGATCAGCCACTCCACGGCTTTTCTTGATAACATGTGAATCCTTTTGAGGAGGGTGACGTGGTTCACGGTGTGGAAGGCAGCACTTAAGTCAAGAGGTATATTGGCTACTGTACCTCCTTGGGCAAGCCTCCTTTTTTGAGTAATAGAATAGCAAAGTAACAACTTTTTCTACAAACGATTGGTCTGGATTCTGTCTTTGAGTGTGTGACTTCCTTTCTTATCTGAGTGTGTACAACAAATGCTTAATACTACCCTCTGATAAGCCTAGATGTTCAACCCAGCTGCCACTAAATTTAGAGTAAGGTTCTATCTACTTATACCTCTGCCATACCTTTGGGGACTCCCTGGACTCTGTGCACACTATACCTCTTTTTGTATAGTGTATACAGGGCCAGCTTCCTACAGGGCAGGATTGAGTGGGGATTCTGATTTGACTTGTCTAAAGAGGGTAGTGAAGTTTTCATAGGTTACTGAGAAGGCATTTGATCTGTTTTCCTTAAAATTGTTATGGGAATAAGGGTCCGGGTCTTTCTCTGCATCTTGAAAGGCGCAGTGAATATCTGTTATTTTATTTTGGAAATAGGTGGTCAGGTCGTAGCACTTTGAATTTGAGGGTTCAGTGTGCGGGTCGTTGGGTGAGGGTTCCAACAGCTCTTTCATGATTCTGAACATCTCTCTAGGGGAGTTGGATGCCCCATTAATTTTCGTTTCACAATGAGTGTCCTCTGCAATTTTAATTTATGCATGATAATTCCTCACTGTTTCATGGTATTTTACTTTGTTGAGTTCTCTGTTGTCCTTCCTCAATTCCGTTTCTGCTGTTTTACACTTTTTTTTTATAAGTGTTAGTAAGTGGGAGCTGTTTCTGTTTTTCTGCAAATAGGTTGATCTAAAGAGTGATTTAACCATTCCAATATCATGCTATTTGAAGCATGTTGGTCAGGGCCCGGGGGTTATGATTTTGCTGTGCGCATCCGCTGCGTGTTCATGCCCTGAAATTTATTAAATGGTGACTGGTTGTTCGAGTAGCTGGAGCGCTAACCAAAAATGGCATCTCTCAGCTTGCACGCTCCCCCCACCACCCATTCTGCTCTAAATGTGCGCTGATGTTAAAGTGAATTGTACAATGATTGTGCTCTAACTGGCACAATGCATTCAGTGCAATGTATTTAAAGAAGTAAATTTCCAGCCCTTGCAGCTAAAATTTTAGGGGAATATTATCAAGAACTGTGATAAAAATATTGCCGCTTTAGCGGCAAACGGCGATAATGGGCTTGATAATATGTCCTTGTGAATTCCCACAGCAGCCCAGGTTCTGGTGTTAACCTGCTGGTTATTGTCACATAATTTTGCAGAATTACAAGTAATTTGCTGTAATTCTGAGTAATTACACTTGAGAGGATAATGGCAGTTACACCTACCCTTAATTGGCACCCCTAAGTGGCATCAGGCTGAATACCTACACCCCTTAGCAGCATGATAAATACCACAGTGCATATCATTCAGGACCTGAAGAAATATGATGACCCCCCATCCTGATGTAACTCCTTTGGCTCCGCCTTGTCAGCCCACATCACCTTCATTATTTACAAAGCCATCACAACCATCCTCCCGCTTAACTTGTAGACAAGCTCACCATCTCTAGTGGTTCTGAGCACACTCACAGGCATAACACCATCAGACTGCAAACGAAGAAGTATAATAAATGAAAAACAATACAGCACACAGTTTCCATCTATGCACTTGGGATTTGTAACAACATCCCTTTATCCATCAGTCAACACCGCTTAGGAAATGTTTACAAACTCATCTCCTTAAAGAACAATACATTACAATTCATTAACCAGGCACTGTATTTGACCATGTACAGCGCTCCTCTACCTTCTGCTAGTTTTGCACAATAGAAAACCTACACACATACCATACCCTACAATGCACTGGTTTGTCAAATGAAAACCTGGGACTAGAAAAGAGGAGTTCCAGTGACATGGAGTCATCTGATAACTACATGTATGTTACATATCCAGTCTGTCATTTAGTTGGAGGTGGTGGGCGAGAAAAGCTCTGCAATTTGCAACCAACTGTGCCCCCCTTTACATCTGTCTGATGTTTTTGGGTGTTTTATTTTTCACCCTATAAAGCATGAAGGGTGTAAAAGGGGATATTCCAATAGACTCACACCTCTTAAATCTAGAGTGTATATTTCAGAATTAGACAATATGAATTTCCTGGTACCAGAATAACACGTAGAGAATAATCAGGGATAAAATATCGAAAGGTAGGTGAATACAGAGTAAGCCAGATTTACTATTCCTAACTACACCTCCCTGCACCCACAAGATGTATATATTGTCAAGTTCATAAATGTAGAGTTAAGTATAGAAAGTCTCTCCTTACTTACCTTTTGACATTTCCACCTCGACAGCCTGATCAGGATAATTCATGCCCTTAAGTGATGCCGTGAGCTGGTCTTTGATAATTCTTTGATATCCTGAGATTGATGGGAAAATGGACAAAGGGCTTTTGGAAATGGCTTATGCTGCAGCAAGAGCTTTGAGGCAGAGTCAAATAACCTGTAGCAATGGCTTTAGGGATGGCAGCCTTCTGCAGCAAGGATGTGTGGCCGACTGAAGGGACCTTTAGTAATGAGCAGGATCTTGAGGAAGTTAAGAGTGGCTAGCAGGAACTTTTGCCGTGCGTGGAGAATGATAAGGACAGTTGGGAACAAGATATTTTTTGGAGTATTTTGAGTTGTGATGAGTGTGTGGGTCTCTTGTGGGAGGACATGGCAGGAGATTTATACATTTTTGTTCAATGAAATCAATAAGTTTTATTTATCATATTGATTATTTGTCTTTGCATTACTGGTTGGACAAATAGTATCACACACAGTTAAAGAGGAAGGGCTACCATCACAGTTATGACAGGTTGCTGGCTAATGCTGTTTGTGTGCTGTAGCATTAAATGTTATTTTGTTAGTGTAAAATGCATCCTTGGGCCCATATTGGATGTGATTATCCATTTTGCAATAAGAAAAAAGCACTCAATGTTGGATTATGCTTCTCACATAATTTTGCAGAATTACGAGTAATTTGCTGTAATTCTGAGTAATTACACTTGAGAGAATAATGGCAGTTACACCTACCCTTAATTGGCACTTCCAGGTCACAAACGATCCCTATTACCTGCAGAGCGCTCCAGGACTCCATACTGCCTCCTGTCATGTTCTACCACTACATGAAGTCGCTTAGTGTTCTGCTCAAAGATAGCAGTATCAAGATTCACCAATATGGCGAAGATACACAAATAAACGTGAAAGTCTCCTCAGCTTAAGACACCCAATGCCTCAAACACTGCTTGTACATCATCTAGACTAGAATGTCCAGCAGCTCCTTGACTCTCAACCCAACCACAGAAGAGCTTCTGTTATTTGCCAACAAACAAGATACAGTACACACCTGGCTCAATGATATGAACCTTCACTACTTTGATCTCAACTTTCAATGAATGCTAGGTCTTCTGGATTCTCCCTGGACATCAATCTTATCCTCAAGGAACACCTTGCCAAAAAACAAGGATGAGCTGGTACTAGCTATCACTTCTATTGAAAGGCAAACCATTTCTTCCAGAAACCAACTTCAAAACTGCTGTTCAAACCCTCACACTCTTATCTTGATGGTGTTAATGCCCTACTACTCCATGGCCTCCTACAGTCCACATTGGCACGCCTAAGTGGCATCAGGCTGAATACCTACACCCCTTAGCAGCATACTAAATAACACAGTACATATCATTCAGGGCCTGAAGCAATATGATAACCGACCATCCTGATGTAACTCCTTTGGCTCCCCTTGCCAGCCCACATCACCTTCTTTATTTACAAAGCCATCACAACCATCACCCCGCTTGACTTGTAGACAAGCTCACCATCTCTAATGGTTCTGAGCACACTCTTAGGCATAACACCATCAGACTGCAAACGAAGAATTATAAAAAATTAAAACCAATACAGCACACAGTTTCCATCTATGCACTTGGGATTTGTAACAACATCCCTCTATCCATCAGTCAACACTGCTTAGGAAATATTTGAAAACTCATCTCCTTAAAGAACAATACATTACAATTCCTTAACCAGGCACTGTATTTGACCATGTACAGCACTCCTCTACCTTCTGCTAGGTTTGCATGATAGAAAACCTACACAGATACCATACAAAGCACTGGTTTGTCAAATGAAAATCTCGGACTGGAAAAGAGGAGTTCCAGTGACATGGAGTCATCTGATAACTACATGTATGTATGTGGAGAAGTGTGGCTCAAATGGTTAGAGCGGCAGACCCTGATGCAGAGGTCTGGCTCGGGACCAGGGTTCATTACCTGCCTTGGCGGGTCTTGGGCTCAATTTCCTCGGACCTGATAATTCTCGCCTCGGTGCCTATTCTAATCATGGGTCCCACTCTGTGACTCTGGGCGATAGCTTGCTTAATCTCCACAACGGCCCCAAAAGCGCTGGGATGCCTGGTTTCACCCTGGGGGTGCCCAGGAGTGGACACTCACAGGGAAAACCAGGAAGGGTTCCTAAGCGGTATACGGACAGCGCCGGGACACTACCTCAGGGAAGTAGCTGTGCGCTCTATAAATACCGGTACATTTACATTTACACTTTTTTACTTATCCATTCTGTCATCTAGTTGGAGGTGGTGGGCGAGAAAAGCTGTGCAATTTGCAACCAACTGTGCCGCCCTTTACATCTGTCTGATATTTTTGGGTGTTTTATTTTTCACCCTATAAAGCATGAAGGGTTTAAAAGGGGATATTCCAATAGACTCAAACCTCTTAAATCTAGGGTTTATATTTCAGAATTAGACCATATGAATTTCCTGGTACCAAAATATCGCATAGAGAATATTCAGGGGTAAAATATCGAAAGGTAGGTGAATACAGAATAAGCCAGATTTACTATTCTTAACTCCACCTCCCTGCACCCATAAGATGTATATATTGTCAAGGTCATAAATGTAGAGTTAAGTATAGAAAGTCTCTTCTTACTTACCTTTTGACATATCCACCTCGACAGCCTGATCAGGATAATTCCTGCCATTGAGTGTCCCATCACTCTATTCCGGGAGCACACTGACTTTAGGTACTTCTAAATAGTGATGCTGTGAACTGGTCTGTTGATAATTCTTTGATATCCTGCGATTGATGGGAAAATGGACAAAGGGATTTTGGAAATGGCTTTTGCTACAGCAAGGGCTTTGAGGCAGAGTCAGATAACCTCTAGTAATGGCTTTAGGGACTACAGCCTTCTGCAGCTAGGATTTGTGGCCGACTGAAGGGACCTCTAGTAATGAGCAAAGGTACTACTGCTTCCATCAGAAAAGTGCAGAGTGTAGCTTTTCAAGGGCATGCAAACGTGACCTTCTGGCTTTGCAAATGCTTGTTACCATTGCCTTAGTCTGTGGTACCTGCATCCTCATTTCAGTAAGAGCTCTGCTAGCTGCTAAGTGTCTTATTAGAAATTTAGTAGACAAAAAACAATAAGCAATGGCTGACAATTTTTTCCATCTTCTGAATGTACTCAGGATGCTCTAGAGGTTTCCCTCAATCGTATACTGCTCCCACACTCCCATGCCTGTACCCCCAGCCGCAATGCGCTCTATGCTTTTGTTTGTCTTGTTCGATATGTGACATGCTAGAGTTCTGTTTACCCGCCACGGCATATGATTTGTGTCCTACATTCTATGCAGCGGGTCCATTTTTATGTAATCTGCTCCACTGACTTTAACATGTCCATAAACCGCCGAGACTCCAAAGGAGAAAACAACACTGGCATAATCAAATGTGCAAAATGTAGCAGTGCGCCTCTGAGGCGCAGCTATTTGCAAGTGTTTTTTGGCAACACACTCTTAAAAGGAATGCAGGCGATAGAACAATTTCCCAGGTCTGTCATCTCTCTGCAAAACACTCGTCCAGAGCAGAGTGGAAAATTAAATTTTCATGCAAATTCTCTGGCAATTTCTGCAAAGGTGTCTCTAGTGTCCCTAGAAAAATCACAGATGCGTTTTTTTCGGTGCTGCAGTTTCACTCTGGACTGCCAAACAATTCCGTTTATTCTTATGAATCTGCAAGATAGTCCACACTGATTTGTGGTGGTTCTGTTGGGGGCATCCCGTTGCATAAATGCACATTTAGTGTACATCTTAAACCAGTTTAAACTATTGAATGCGACCTATTTTAATTAATGTCAACTCTGAACTCGTAATAAAATACAGGATGACAAATTGCAGAACTGACATCTATCTCTTTGACTGCAAATATCAGAGTCTTATAATACAACAATATCAAAGAAGGAATACAGCTACTGAGTCTTCTAAACAGCCAAGCGAACATATTTTAAGATCTCGTTTTACTACAATATCTGCCAAGAAAGGATGCCGTAACCAACCTCTAAAATCAAACCTTCTTCTATTACATGAACTCATTTAGTTCTAAATTACTATTGTATTGCTGCTAATTACCCTATGTGCTGCACTTTGGCTTACTGTGCCTGCTTTTTACCAGGCGTTTGCCCTGAGAGGAGCTGAGGGAAGCCCAGAGCCCTCCTGCAGCATAAAATAACATACTAGCGGAGATAGCGTTCAATTAACTCAATGTAATAGTATATTTGCTGCAACTAATCCTGCACGGTTCACTTTGCTAGCAGTGAGCCGCTTGCCATGGGAGTAAGTTAGGAAAGCTTAGTGGCCAGTAGTGGGTTTTTAGGTCTAGCCTAGGCAGCGCTTGCGCTGTGTCTTCGAGACATGCTCTATTGAGGAATAGATTTGAAGCTGCATCCGCTCTCTGCTCCTATTTAGTATTGGCTTTTGTAACTGTCCTTTGTAAATGTTGGGCTTTGATTGGTTAATAGGCTTATTAGTACCTCCTTAGTACCTTACTCTGTCCTGTTGTTACCTCCCATCAGGACTGCCCCTCTAACATGTGTCCCTGCACTCTATCTTTCATTAAGAGTTTGTATGTACTATTTACTTAAGTCCGGTCTTGCTGAAGCAGGCACGACAGAGCGCATAGAAATGGCACCCTTCTTGTTTGTATTTGCAGAAGCACGCCATGCACGCTTTCGTTTTAATATTGCCTGCCGCTTACTTAAATACACTATTGGGACACCAGCTTCGAAACCAGTGGTCCGTTGTTTTTCACTCCCCAAGCCGGCTTTGGCAATGGAGGCAGCTGCTTGTTTATATTTGCATTGCGCTTTCACTTTAACAATAGCTGCCGCCCCACCCCTCGAGTGCTGTGTGGGCGGCATCTATTCTTAAAGTGAAAGAGCAATGCAAATATAAACAAGCAGCTGCCTTTGCGCAATGGCAACAGCTTGGTTTTACAAGCTTGTCAATTAAGCATATGTGTAGACCAGCACACTTTATGCGTGTCGTTTCACCTATCCCTGCAGTATTCCCTCCACCTCTCAGATGCAGATGGCTGAAGTCCTGAGCTTTTGTTGTGTGCAGAGGACCGCACAGTGCTGCTTGTCTGAGCTGAGAATTTTGTCACAAAGTGTTACTTAAAGGAGAAGTGTTTGAAAGTGTTTCCAGTCTGAGCCCCACCCTTCCTTCTTTGGCGGTAATGATGTTAGAGTTAGGTTTTGTTTGGCTTTCACCTCCCCCCACCTCACACACCCAACCCACACACTCACACAATACGTGACTGT
Organism: Lissotriton helveticus; assembly: GCF_964261635.1. Taxonomy (NCBI): domain Eukaryota; kingdom Metazoa; phylum Chordata; class Amphibia; order Caudata; family Salamandridae; genus Lissotriton; species Lissotriton helveticus. The sequence continues at coordinate 275,867,446 of NC_136059.1, forward strand.
CCGGGCTACTCTACTCAGCTGCCCATGGCGTGGCCTCTCTATTGGATGGGCTGAATTCAGGTTATGCACTGTAAGTGTAAAAGTCACAACTATTTTCTGGTTCATTTTGTTTATGATGTTTTTTGTTGCGCCATAAGCTGTTGTGAGGTACCACAGAGCGCTTGTAGTGCTGTGCCATGCTGTAATTCGCCTCCCCAGTAATTAAAGATGCCGTGCTGCTGGCACCTCAGTTGGGTTTATGCTAATTATGTTTTATGCTAATTAATGTTTTATATCTCCAAACACAACAGAATAGCACCCTTTCTGTCAGGCACTTTGGCGAACTGTACACAAGTATGGTAGAGAAGAAATGTCAGGGGGGCTGCATAGGTGAAAAGGGCATGCACGCAGAGCGAGCCATGCTGCAGCGGGGCTCGCTGAGCCCTGTGCCATCAGCGGCACATACATGCGAGAGGGTTCTTCAGATCACTTTGCTGCATTTTAAGTGGTCGCTTGACAGTGGTAATGCAGGCAGAGGGTTTGCTCACCAGCTGGGGACACTAAGGCAGCGAACATCTGCCGTCAAACTGCACAGCGGGCAGAAAAAGTGCGGGAACGACCCACAGAGGGAGTTGGGGAGGCCTTTGGACTCTGAGAAATGTAGGCTTAAGGTGAACAGCCATGCTTTGAGTCGGGGTGGGCTAAAACAACGTGTGTGACTCACCATGACTGGGCAGGGTTTTATAGGTCCCTGCGAGTGTGACCCAAGGGGGAAGGGGTGATGTCGTGTGTGCACTCACGATGTACACTTGGGACATTTTGGACATACTGATCTACATACTGCTGTCGTGAAGCCATGGGTTTTACGGTTTCAGGGAAGCATTGAGATAGATGCTCTGCTCCTTACTTGTATTTGACAGGTGTGTGAGATGTGCTTCTCACCTGCTGTTATCAGACTCTGTGCTCCATTTCCCCTTGCTGTTACCAGACTCTGTGCTCCCTGTCTTCTTGCTGTTACCAGACTCTGTGCTCCCTGTCTCCTTGCTATTATCAGATTCTGTGCTCCCTGTCGCCTTGTGGTTACCAGACTCTGTGCTCCCTGTCACCTTGCGGTTACCAGACTATGTGCTCCCTGTCTCCTTGCTGTTATCAGACTATGTGCTTCCTGTCTCCTTGCTGTTACCAGATTCTGTGCTCCCTGTCTCCTTGCTGTGAACAGACTATGTGTTCCCTGTCTCCTTGCTGTTACCAGACTCTGTGCTCCCTGTCGCCTTGCTGTTACCAGACTCTGTGCTCCCTGCTGCCTTGCTGTTGCCAGACTGTGTGCTCCCTGTCACCTTGCTGTTTTTAGACTCTGTGCTCCCTGCTTTATTGCTGTTATCAGTCTCTGTGCTCCCTGTCTCCTTGCTGTTACCTGACTCGGTGCTCTCTGTCTCCTTGCTGTTACCTGACTCAGTGCTCCCGTCTCCTTACTGTTACCTAACTCTGTGCTCCCTGTGTCTTTGCTGTTATCAGACTCTGTGCTCCCTGAATCCTTGCTGTTATCAGACTCAGTGCTCCCTGTCTCTTTGCAGTTATCAGATGCTGCTCCTACTTTCTTGTCTTAAGCCAGCAGTGTATTCCTCCTTCCTTGCAGTAATCAAACACTATGCTCTCTTTTGAGATTGTTGTTTTTCCCAAAAACCATAGATACTATACATACACTGACCGAATTTTGTCAGCAGATTTGATCCATTAATCTGTTAATTCCCATTCCCATTTTGATTCTAGCCCCCACAGCATGGGGAATGGGTGAGCTCTCTTCACCCATTAGCTCCCTGCTCTTTGAGTGACTGCAGAAAGCCTGTGCACATTGTTCACATCCAAATAAAATGTTCCTGTCTCTTTAGGTTGAACCTAGCGGCGGTGAGCATATACTGCTCGATCTCCAAGGCATGCTATTATAGAGTATGCTGCGGAAGCCCCGTCCACTCTCCTCCTCCCAGTGGAGCCGTAGGCATGTAAATGGGACGTGTGTGAGTTTCATGATGGATTTGTAGATCCATGTGATATGATGTCTCCCAGCCCCCATATGTTCAAGGCAAGAAGGTTAGGGCTATTTATAGCCCCAGACTGCATGTTTTGTCTTACCATCCAGTTGCATTCGAAGACCAGCAGGCTGATGTAATGGGCCAGCTGCAAGAAAGGCAGCAAGTTGCAAGCACACCATGCACATTGCTTTCAGACTTTCAGAGGAAGAGGACTTCAAAATATTACCTGAGATTGAACTTGTTTTTCTGTTAGGCTGAACCTGCTATTGTGTGTTATCACTGAAAGATCCCCAAAAGGTAACTCAAACAAGTAACTATTGCATCTGTCCTATTGGCTTTAAAGTTAGTGTTGGGGGGTTTCCTTTAGACCTTGGTTAGCTTTTTGTCTATATGTAGAGTGTCTGCCCTGGATTCTGGTGCATGCGTTAACAAGGATGTGAGTGTCCAATGAGGTGCGTGACTATCCACCATCTGTCGCACTGCGTAAATTCAGGAAGTTATCCACACTGTAATATTCTCCATTTGTGACAATCCACTTACTCGTAGTACACCATAGGTAACACAAACTTTACTCCAAAATAAATCCAAACTTCCTTAATCACTCGAAGACAGCGTAATTCCAGCATGATTCTTTTATTAAACATTTTCAAATGACTCATGTAGGCCCATCCAGGCTTCAAACAGCGACACGTGATAATAAATCATACACGTCAATTGGGCTCAATTAATTTCACCCAATGCATTTCGGGCCTGAAAGGCCCTTCATCAGGGGTCACTGAAATAGATAAATAAAAGGCATTTCAACCATCGGAGCAATGTACACTATCAGTTTTTTGAAAAAAAAAAGAAATGGTGCTAAAAATTATTCCAACAAAAACACAAGTGATACTGGAGGTCTAAAGTGGGCTCAATATTGTATGCCAAATCCAAGGTGAAGCATGTATGAACAAGTGTCTGATCAGAAAGGAGGTAGAGTGTGAGAACAAGACAAGAATACTCCCATCAGCCCACCACTTGGCGGAAAATCGTCATCTGGGATTTTTTGTACAGAAACTGGTATCTGTTAGGTCTCTCACCTGATGATATTGTGAGGAGACCTAGAAACAGATCCTCCAGTGACGGAAGAGATGTGTGAACGACATAGCTGAGTGGGAGAGGTTGCAGTGAAAAAGAAATGTGAAAGAAAAAGAAGTGAGATAAAATTACCTAGTGTGATGCCAAGGCAATGTACTTTATTTGGGAGGTCATCACATAGGTAATATTAAAAGCAACAGTATATGGATAGTATTTCAACAAATATTACTATCAATCAGATGGATCTGGTCGACTTGTTTCAGCCTAAAAAGGCTTTCTTCAGGACCTATGATATGAAATACTACTGCAACAAATACTATACAAGTTATCAATCACTTGTTGAAAAAAGCCACAAACTATGTGGATGCCTACCGTGTACTACGTAGTAGGTCAGTGGATTCTCACCTGTATAAAAATATAGAAAGAACAGACACGAGACATACATGCACAAATTGTGAAAAACAGCAATGTATACACTGAACAAATCTAACAAGTTAAGGCAGCATGTCATGTGCGCTGTGCCTACTGGGTAAAACGGCCATATAGACGATCTTATTGGTCCTTTCGTTGACCCATCCAAAATCACCTAAAACAGCATGAAAACGCCGTCATAAATGGCGTCCCTGCTGTATTGAGTCCAAAGATATAACTCCCAAGATGTGGAAAACATAAAAGAGACACCCTGTGTATACGGCCTGGAGCACACAAAAAGCACTCGCTTTTGAAGCCGAAACAACTGGTACTATCGGAGGGAGAAACCAGGCTCTATGTGAAAGAACAGCCCATTGGTTGAGTGGCTGAACTTGGACATCTGATTTGTCCCGGCATTTACCAATGGCAGCTCCCGAGAAACGGCAAAATGCCAGCTGTAATGTAATCGTGTGCGCGAATATGTGGGGCACCATGTCTCCCCTTGACTATATCCCCAAATTACAGACACCGACTTCAACACAACGCTTGACTAGTCGGTTTCCGGCAACAAGAAGAAAACTTCATATGCTGTCATTCCGTATTTTTATATCTTGCCCAAGATCCATAAAGCCACTAGACCACCCCCAGGACGACCCATCATTTCAGGGAGTGGGTCCTTGCTGGAACCCCTGTCATCATTTGTTGATGTCTTCTTAAGACCTCTTGTTTTGAAAATGTCAACTTATCTACAAGATACCAAAGACGTGCTTCGGTTACTTCCTGAAATAGCCTTTGACACTGAGACTGACATATTAGTCAGCTTTGATGTAGAGTCTCTCTACACCTGCATTCCGCAGGAAGAAACACTAGAAACAGTGCTAGGTTTATTGGAAGCAGAGATTCATGAGAGCATCACACCAATTAGTTTCATCATGGAGCTGGCACGTGTGGCCATGACTGAGAACTACTTTCAGTTTGAGGATTCGCTGTACCTCCAAATATCTGGTACCTCTATGGGGAGTATTTTTGCCCCTAGTTTAGCCAACCTCTATGTCTACTCCTTCGAAACACGTCATGTATTCGACCACAACAACCATTTCCATCACCATGTGTTGTTGTGGAAGAGATACATTGACGATGTTTTAGTAGTGTGGAGAGGGGATACCATCTCACTTTTAGCCTTTCAGAACTGGCTTAGCACTCAAAATCGATTCCTCAGGTTCACTGTGGAATCAAGCAAAGTGGAGCTCCCTTTCCTCGACCTACTTATCATTCCATTGGACGGACATTTGGCTAGCAAACTATATCGCAAGCCTATGTCAAGAAACTCGTTACTCCGATTTGACAGTCATCACCCTCGATCACTTTGTGAAAATTTGCCCTTCGGGCAATTTCTGAGGGTTCAGAGAAATTGTTCTGAGCGTTCTGATTATGAGGCACAGTCACGAGAATTGGCGGGCAAATTGAAGCAAAGACAATACCCGGCTGTACTAATCAAAAAAGCACGGAAGAGGGCGTCCAATAACCCTCGAGAGACTTTATTGGCTCCACCATTCGAGAAACCACCTCTGGAGAAGCTGACTTTTGTGACCACTTTCAATCCTTCCTCCACACAAGTGCATAAAATAGTGCGAAACAACTGGCGCATCCTTAACACTGCAGGCACCAGGATTCCACCACCGCTTTTCGCTTTTAAGCGGAGTAAAAACTTGCGTGATGAACTGGTCCACACGAGACCCCGGGGCACTGTCTCTAACCCTGCTACAACACTATGGAATCTCCCGTCAGTGCAAGGGCACTATCCATGTGGCACGTGTTCGGTGTGCCCACAGACCGAAAAAACCATGATGATTGACATAGGCACCCAACGCCCTTAGGTACTTAAGCGCCACACCAATTGCAACAGTGAAAGGGTCATATACTTGATTACCTGTCCCTGTTCCCTTCGGTATGTAGGGATAACATCCAGAAAAGTCAAGCTCAGAATACAGGAACACATGAGCACCATTAGACGCAATAGACAAGCTACGCGCCTCACCAATCATTTTCTCACAAAGAAACATAGTGCTGAGGAAATGAAATTGGTAGTTTTAGAACAGCTTTTCATCCCCCAACATGTGAAGAACATCTCCCGGTACCTTTTCATCAGGGAACAGAAATGGATTTTCAAGCTCCAGTGTGATATCGATGGGCTAAACGATGAAATCCCATGGATACAGATTTAGACCTTACCACCTACCTGTCAGAATGCCAGCACTAACAACATTGAGGTAGGGCGATGACCCCTGACATCAACACTCATTGCACTATGACGGACATGACGGACTACACCATGTTTCCTCAATGATAGTACTATGTAGTGCTATGACATGTTAAGGAGATGCCCCTGACTAAAATATATCTTTATAGTGTGTTATCCACTGACACTCTCTGTACCCTACTTGTACTGCCCTTGCTCCATATCTGCTGACATGCTTTTGTGGTGACTCAACACTATTTAACACGATCTGTAACAACGATCTTTGTCCCTGGTGTCTTAAGAGCCCCCCTTTGCAGATTCATACAGTCTTCGAGCCATTCCTTCTTTTCGGTGACTCGTTGAACCCGTGCCGCTTATCTCTACGGGCTTCACTTTGGACGGCATCTTGCCGTTTTTTGAGAATTGGGATTGGTCCTCCCATGGACCAATCGGGAGTGTTGAAACAGCCTTCTATCCAATGGGCTGTTTTTATATTTCTAGTCGCGTTGTTTTGTTTGCATGACATAAGAACAACGCTCGGCAAAATCCTTGATAACGATCCTTGACGTTTCCTTGTTTTCTTCTTGCTGCCGGAAACTGACTAGTCAAGCGTTGTGTTGAAGTCGGTGTCTGTAATTTGGGGATATAGTCAAGGGGAGACATGGTGCCCCACATATTCGCGCACACAATTACATTACAGCTGGCATTTTGCCGTTTCTCGGGAGCTGCCATTGGTAAATGCCTGGACCAATCAGATGTCCTAGTTCAGCTGCTCAACCAATGGGCTGTTCTTTCACACGTAGAGCCTGGTTTCTCCCTCCGATAGTACCAGTTGTTTCGGCTTCGAAAGCGAGTGCTTTTTGTGTGCTCTAGGCCGTATACACAGGGTGTCTCTTTTATGTTATCCACATCTTTGGAGTTCTATCTTTGGACTCAATACGGCAGGGACGCCATTTATGACGGCGTTTTCATGCCGTTTTGGGTGATTCTGGATGGGTCAACGAAAGGACCAATAGGATCGTCTATATGGCCGTTTTAACCAATAGGCACAGCGCACATGATATGCTGCCTTAACTTGTTAGATTTGGTATCTACGAGACATGGAGCTTCGAATTCCCCTTACTTTGGCTGAGTTCCCGAGTTCGATAGTCTGAATAACTCATGAGAATAGGAAATTGCTCATACTTTGTGTCGTGCATTACACTACTGATGTGACTCTTATCTAACTAGCCTCCTCTAGCCAATCACCAGCCCCGGTTGGTGGTTTCCACTTTTGTTAGCCACTGGGCTATATAAGCGCAGCCTCCACCTGCCTCGTTACCTTCCCCTCGGCTCAGTTAAAGCCCGAGGTACCGACGGACACGTGGGTTGAACTGCGCTCATTTAAGAAGCTACTGAGCCCTTTGCAGCGACTTTGTTAGAGTGATGGCCTGTTTTCTTTGGAGTACTCTGCTGACCTGCTTTCCTGGGCTGGTTTTTCTGGCTTAGTTTTTATGTTGGGCAGCTCTTTTCTTGCTCCATCTCTTGCTCTACCAACAGCTATTGCATTTGGTGCTCCTACCTCTCTGTTTTAGAGAATGCTAGACAAGTGTCATCGGTCAGTTCTGACTGGTCCTTTGACCACATCCTGTGGTTCTGAAAAATCTGGATCCATATTAAGTTCTGGACCCGAGAATAAAAACTTTGTCGAAATAGGACGAATTTGGTATCAAAAGACCGAGAATGACGAGTACATCAAGTACATGTATTTTCGGCGTATTCGAGTGACGATTTCACTTTGAAATCGTCATTTACCTTCTAAAGCCTTAGCTGCATGTTGCCCTTTACATAGGCCTTAATCCAGTTGAATTTGATTCCACAAGGACACATACTCCTTAATCGACTTCTCCCTGACCCCAGTACAAGTTAGAACCATTGCCCCAGGCCGAACTCGTTAGGTCAGTTGACTCCCAGTGGCCGAGCAAGATAGCATCTAGGCCCAACCAGCCATAAAACCATTTCAGCGCGCACACCTGCCATATCTCGCTCACATCTTTCTCCACTCCTTTTCTTCACTTGCTTTATGATGGGGAGGTGACCATTTTTATTAGGGGTCCAGCGATATCTGATGAAATGTTGGGCCTTGCCGGATGATTTGTTATGGGCAGCACGACGTGAAATATGTACATTTCATCATGACTCTGCTTTTCTTTTGTAATCAGTAACCATAAATGAAATACCACGAATCCAAGGAATGTTTTGCCCAAGGCTGAATATTATGTATAAGAAGAGAAGCCTAACTTCGTGAAAGTGTGCAGTCTCCTGAATATACTCGTATTGTACTTCTAGGACCCTGTCACCTTGGTTGCAGCCAATAAACTAATCTTTGACTTCACCTAGAAAACTCTGAATTTCTGTCGGTCTGACTCAGGAGAACCCGAGGTCTCTGGGTGTTGATCCCCTGGCACCACTGGGTTACCGGTTCTGTGCCGGTTCTTAAAAACCCAGTACCTCAATTGGCGCCCAACGTGGGGCGATTCCAGTGGTACTAATCAGCCTGAAGATCGTGAGGAGCTTCGTGTGAAAATTCCGGAGGAGGGCCCACCACCTCATCGACCCCTGCATGTCGACGTGGTCCGAAGGTCTTTACTGCGAGGTTCCCCGCTTCCCGACGGCTACAAGGACTGCTGCCCTGGCTATCGCCCTGATGTTGGACCCTTGAAATTTTCAGTAGAGCGAAACGCTGAGACGAGTCTTCTGGTGAAGCCATCGATATTTTCAGTTAAGTATAAGTGGAGCGTCTCCCAGACCTTAGTTGGACTTACTTTGTGGTATCTTGGAGATACAAAAGGTTTTATTGGTACTTGCAAGCACCATAACCGAAGGACTCGTGTATTCACGAGAAATATCGTAATCGATAAATCCTTTGAAGTTTTGGAACTAGACTAGAGAGCGAGGATGCCTAGTCTTAGACTCGGGAATTGGTTTTGTCTTGGTAGTAATAATAGGGACTCCCGATTGGAGGACTCATGTCCGGTTCCTCCAGTTGGAACTCCGACTTACGAGCTATACGTTAAACATGGGGTAGGCCCCATCGTTTACAACGAGGTATGGATTAAATACACTAGGAAAGATGGTGTTTTAAAATGGCCCCAATATGGTAGCTTCGATTCTGAAATCTTAGACAACCTTGAAGTTAAGCTCTTCAAAAAGAAAGCCCGGCCGGCGATGTTTGACTCTTTCCGCTTATGGCGCAAAGAAGCCAAACAAAAAGAAATTAAATTAGCTAAGAAAAATAAGAGAGAAGGGGGACTTTCAGTAATGCAAGCTGCCGTGCAGTTTAAAGATAATGAGGAAGAGCAGATAAATGAGCAGTTGCACAGGCAACGTAAAATGGCAATAGATAAGTGTTATCCAGTTTTGCCGTCTCTTCAGCAAGGGACAGCAAAAGAGCGTGAAAAAGACCCATTAATGTCGGAATTATTAACTTCGCCACCCCCCTATGCGCAGAACGCTACAGCACCCCCGCAACCTTTAGTTGCACAAGCTGCGCCTCTGGCTCTTCCACAGCACCCACCAGCTGTTCTTCAGCTGGCTCCTACTTTTCCGGTGCAGCCTCCTCCAGGCCCACCGACCACTTCTGTTTCACCTATGTTTTCTACGATTTTGCCTACTGTACTTTCTACATCTCCTAATGCCCCCTCTATGATTTTGCCTAGTACCACATCTATTATTCCTGATACCTCTTCTGCCATCTCTACCCCCGCCTTATCTCACCCCGTTTTTTCATCTGTTTGTCCTTCAGTTTCACCTTCCCTTCGGCAGAAAATGGCCAGCACTGTTACTAATCTTCTTTTACCTCTTTTCGGGTCGCCTGCTACGACCCCTAACATAAGTAGAAGACAGTTGCGAAGTCAACTGCCTGATTATCAAGAGAGAGATTCCCTGAATAGTTTAGCTCGGAAATGGGTCATGGACACTGCAAAATATGATTTACAGTCTGTCATGGAAGTCTTCCATCAATGGGAAGCAGCGACACAGAGATATGTGTTCGAACAGATGTGTGTCTTTCTTGGCGAGGATTTAGAAGACAATGATCAAGAATGCATCCCGCGAGAGATGTGTCGTATACGATTTAAGTTTGGAGAGGGTATGATTGTAGGTCCCGATGTGGAAAAGGCAGTTGAAATGCTATTATCATATCGAAGTGAGGGAAGCAGTTCTGGGTCACCATCGGAATCTAGTGCATCTAGTAGGAAAAAGGCACGACAATACCCTATGAGAGAAGTTCCCCCACAATGGAGAGAGGGTGACGCGACAGCTGTCCCACCTGTCCTGCCCCACTTTCACCGCGTATGGGTACATGTCCCATGGAAGCGAGCTGAAGTTTTAGCACTCAAACAAACACTACCAGATCCGCGTAAAAATCCTGCAGGGTACTATAAAGAATTGTCGCAAACTGCTGGGTCATGTATAATGAATTTGGCCGATATCGATATGTTATTCGGGAACGTTGTTCCACAGCCTTTATGGGGAAAAATTCGTCATGTAGATCATGACCAGGAATTAGGTGACACGTGGGCTACTATTACTGCTGCAGATGCACGACAAGTTGGTGGTGCCAAGCCTGAGCCTTTGATAGCGGAACTACCTGGTAGAATAGTAGATTACATGAAAACGATAATGCCTGCAATACGCATAAATTGGGATAAGTTATCTGCATGCAAGCAAAAGAAAGAAGAAACTGTTTCAGATTTCTTCACCAGATTTGAAGAAACATTCATTGACCACAGCGGTCAAGATATGACCACAGAAGGTGGTCAGAGATTGTTTGTCGATAAATTTGTGCACAATCTGCTTCCAGATTTGTGTAGGAAATTATAAGATTCGGAAAGTTCTTGGGCAGTCTCATCTTCAGCCCAGATATTAGCTACCGCACAGTACTACGAGAATAGAGACAAAGATGAGAAAGATAAAGTAGAAAAGAAAACTAGAGAACTCAAAACGAAGGTTTTGCTACAGCAAGCCTATCCGCCACGTGGTGGTGGTAATAAAAATAATAATGGTCCGAATCACTACCAGAACACTTTTCAGCAGCCTCAGAGAAACTTGCAGAGATTCGATTACAATCAAAACCGCGTAGGTCCCAACCAGTGTTTATACTGCAAACAAGAGGGTCATTACAAATATGACTGTCCTGCCCTGCCACAACGTGCAAATGGAATTTCTGGCGTAAGAGGTCGTGGTAGTCAGCAAGCGCCTAGAGGTAGAGGGCGTGGAAACGCCCCTCAGGACGCACGTCCCCTTCCACCACAAAACTCTATGAACAGGTTTGACCAGCAAAATAACGTATCTGACAGGACAGCTCAATACTACGTTGATGAGTATTACACAGAAAATGAGCAGTGGGAGAATAATGATTGCTAGGACAGCCTTAGACAAGGAGAGGGAGTTGTTTCAGTTCCAGTAGATCAGAGTGGACCTTACGTTGAGGTGATTACATCGGGTGTGTCAGAACCTTTTCTGTTGGATACTGGTGCTACAAAGAGTTCTATTATGCACTCCAAACTCCCTGGCGCACCTTTGTCTGGCGAAATGAACGTTTCCGTAGGTTTTTCTGGCGCCCCGGTTAGAAATCCGATTTCTGACCCTTTATCTCTTTCTGTTGGTCCTTGTGAATTCGAAGCACCCCTTATTTTGACAACAGGTTGTGGTGAAAATTTGCTAGGATTAGATTTGCTAAAAAGATTGTATGCGACTTTGTACTGTTCTCCCTCAGGAGTACAACTTACTTTAGGTAAGAAAGTGGTTTCTCCCATGTATTTGTCGAGAAATGCACTTCCAGCAGAATTGGCACTTCTTCCAGATATTCTTTGGGCTACTGGTCCGAATGATGTAGGTCTTTTAGAAATTCCACCATATGTTGTAACATTGAAGTCGAATGTCAAAATGCCACGAATTCCCCAATACAGAATATCCAATGAGGGCGAAAAAGCTTTGCTAGCGATTGTTTACGAGTTGATCGAAAAAGACGTAATTGAAGAAACACGAGGCAATGTTTGCAATAGTCCTGTTCTGCCTGTTTTAAAACGAACTGACCCTTCTCAGCCACCTGTGTATAGATTCGTAATTGATCTTAGAGAAGTAAATAAGATAGTGGTGCCACAATTCCCAGTTGTCCCCAACATTACAACATTATTGACTATGATTCCAGCCTCTGCCTCCTGGTTTTCGGTGATTGACCTGAAGAATGCTTTCTTCAGTATCCCGATTGCCGAGGAAAGCAGGGATATTTTTTCCTTTAGTTTAGGTGGTCGCAGCTTCCGCTTTAAACGCGCCCCTCAAGGCTACTGTGAAAGCCCCTCAATATACAGTCAAGCTCTGAAAAGTCAGCTTGACACAATGGTTTTGCCCAAAGGTTCCACTCTCGTACAGTACGTGGACGATTTGCTCATCGCTGCGGATACTGAGAAAATCTGTAAAATGGCCACGTTGACATTATTGCGTCATCTATGTGATCTGCATCACAAGGTGTCACTTTCCAAGCTTCAATATTGCCGACAAGAAGTGACCTACTTAGGTCATCTCTTATCGAAGGAGGGAAGGAAACTGACCCCAGAAAGAATTCAGGCAATAGCTAAATTGAATGTGCCAAGAACGCAGAGAGAAGTACGCGCTTTCTTGGGCATTACATCGTACTGTAGACAGTGGATTCCAAATTTTTCGTTATTAGCCAAACCCTTATTGGCACTAACGTGTACAAATACACCCAATCCCATTCCTTGGTCTGATGAGTGTCAGAAAAGTTTTCTCGAATTACGCACAGCATTATGTTCGGCCCCTGTGTTAGGTAACCCCAACTACAGTAAGCCTTTCACATTATATGTCCACGAGAAGGAGGGCTGTGCATTGTCTGTGCTGACTCAGTTATACGGAGATAGACAGCGGCCATGCGCCTATTTTTCGTCAACTTTGGATCCGGTAGCACGAGCATTGCCAAGTTGTTTAAGGGCCACAGCAGCAGCAGCTGTTTCTATTCGACAGTCTGCAGGTCTAGTAATGAATAATACACTAATCGTGATGGTCCCGCATGCAGTAGACACATTGTTAAATAGGACCAAGACACAGCACTTAACTAGTGCTCGACTGTCCAGTTATGAATTGACACTACTAGCAAGCCATGTGCACATAAAAAGGTGCAGTACCTTGAACATAGCCACATTGTTACCAATTGCTGAGGAATCGGATGCTTCAGAACAGCACGATTGTTTCCTCAGAACAGAGGAAGAGACGAAAGGGAGAGTTGATTTATTCGACACTCCTCTAGCTGAATGTGATGGTACATTATGGGTGGATGGTTCATGCTTTAAACTCCCAAATGGTAATGTGACTACAGCATATGCTGTCACAACTTTGCACACAATCATTGAAACTGCGCGAATACCACATGGTTCAGCTCAAGCCGCTGAACTCGTGGCACTGACGAGAGCATGTGTGTTATCTAAAGGAATGAAAGTGACTGTCTATACCGACAGTCAGTATGCTTTTGGAGTGGCTCACAGTTTTGGACGATTGTGGAGAGAACGTGGGTTCCTGACTTCGCATGGAGCTAAGATTCAGCATGGTCAGTTGGTGAATGAGCTTCTTGAATCACTGACGTTGCCCCTGAAAGTAGCGATCGTGAAATGTAGTGCACACAAGAAAGTGACTGATGACGTTGGTCGTGGAAATGCATTTGCTGATGAAACTGCTAAGGAAACTGCAAAGAATATGATGAGCCGAATGTATGTTGTGAGCCCAGAAAGATGGACTGGTGATGTTGGAATATGTGAAGACACGATAGAAAGTGTGAAGTCCATCCAAGCTGAGGCCACGGAGAAAGAGTTAAGCATGTGGAGAGAAAGTACAGGGAGAATGGATGCAAATGGTTGTTGGATTGAATCGACAGAGCAACAGAGATGGTTGTTACCCGATGCATATGTGCCTGCAGTGGTTACAATGGCTCATGGGATGGCCCATATCAGCGCGAAAGGGATTTGCAAGTTGTTGGCCCCAGTGTGGAAGAATTCAGGGATTCCCAAGTGTGCAGAGAATGTTGTCAAGAATTGCATGGTATGTCTGAAGCACAATCCTGGTAGGGGAACCCCAACTCCAGCTGGTCATTTTGCACCTCCTACGTATCCGTTCGAGGTTTTGCAGCTAGATTTCATACACATGGAGAGGTGCAACAACTTAAAATACGTGCTCGTGGTTGTTTGTGCCTTCTCAAGATGGGTAGAAGCCTATCCCCTAAGGGACAATACTGCCTTGTCCACAGCGAAAGCCCTTGTGAAAGAGTTCTTCCCCAGGTTCGGAATGCCTAGAATGGTCTGGTCTGACAACGGAAGTGAATTTGTGGGTTGTGTGATGAAAAGAGTGTGTGAAGGGCTAGGCATTAGGCAGAAGTTCCACGCTGCAAATCACCCCCAATCAGCTGGATTAGTGGAATGTTACAATGGCACGCTTAAACTTAAATTGGCCAATATCCAAGCGAGCACAGGTCTTAAATGGCCTGACGCTCTACCCTTAGCACTCCTATCCACCAGAATGACTGTGCATTCGCGAGTGAAACTCAGCCCCTATGAAATAATCTTTGGTCGGCCAGCCAACATATGGGGAGTGCCTAGGCCCACGAAGTTTAGCGAGCTGCAACACCCCATTTTGCTTGACTATTTGTATGAATTGACGGCTAAATTGCGTGTTTTATATCAACAGGTCCACAGCACCTTGCCTCCGGTCTCTGAGACACCGGGTCACTCCATTGACCCCGGTTCTTGGGTGCTTGTCCGCAACTTTCCAAGAACAAGAAACGACCAGCCCAGATGGACCGGGCCTCACCTCGTCCTCCTGTCTACAAGGTCGACTGTTAGGGTGGAGGGGAAGGCCAATTGGGTCCACGGGATCCATTGTAAGAAGATACCCTTCCCTCTGCCACATGACCAATGGGTCCGGAAAGGAGGCACTGACTCAGAGCGCACAACTGATGAACGTGTAAAGGAAGCTAATCCTGATTGTGAAAGTGGGAACATTTTTCAAGACACTGCGCCACCACCAGAACAATTGAACTCTGTGGAACCTGAGCTACTATTTCTGGACCAGACAGTACCCGGGAAAAGACGCTACAATTTGCGACCAAGAAAAACAGACTAAAGTAAAAGTGATTTATTTTATGATCCGAGAGAAAAACCTGTGGACTAATAAAAATGTGTGTTTTTCCCCAAATCCTATTTTTGAAAGTGCAGATTCTCCCATCTAGGTAACTTGCTTATTTTTGTTTTTTTTCGAACCGCCATCCGGGTTCCGCTGCTAGGGTCGCGGTTGATTAAAGACTTTTGGGTGCAGCTGACGACGATAGGTCGCTGGTTCCAGTTGGTCCAAGGGAGCTGCCCTAGACTGACGGAAGCATCCTTTAGCAGAAACAACCTACCGCCGCGGGCAGCACCTTAGAGAGGATGGAGTTTCCTGATGTGGAGAGGCCTGCCAAACAAATGAACTTTAAGCAGAGACTTTTGAAAACAATGACGAAGAAAATTTTTATAATAATGTGTATTTTTATGCTATTTAGCGTAATGGTCTTTTTGATAAGCTATGTTTTATTCTCTTTTCATGTGACATTTGCGCCCACTACATCACCCATACCTCCTCCTACTGTTTCCTCTCATTCTTTCCACCCTTTGCCTGACCACGAATCAAATAGGAGATTAGAGTTCATTAATAACTCCTTCGTTCAGTTATTACACCAACACCAACTTGTAATGAACACAACCAACTGTTAGGTGTGTGGTCTCATGCCCCACACCACGGATAGAGGTATCCCCTATTTGGTCCTGCCATTTAGTCACAATGGGTCAGTATGGGCATATAGGACAATGTTCATATATGCACGAGAAATCCAACCCCTACGTTCTGTAAAAGACAACCTCAAGACTAGCGCCCTAGTCAAGGGTATAGTTGACATGATCAAGGAAGTAACTTCTTACGAAGATACCTCGGATGATGACATACTTGCATATATAGGTTGGAATGTGACCGGATATGGCACTACATTAAGTGAGAAACAGCAAGCCAAGAGATCGTCCCCTATCTGGATCGTACCCCATCAAGGTCACCTGTGTCTGCAAGGTATTGGTAGGAATCCCAGAGCTCAGCTAGGGAAGAGTGTCTGTACAGAAACGTACGTTTTTGGATCCCAGACTTCCCCTGCCTTTTTAGCCGCTAAGGGTACTTATTTCATCTGCCATGATAGAGCCTATACATGGTTGCCCCCTGACTTCTCGGCTCATGTTTTGTTTCATTCCTGTTACCTCCCACCTACACAGCAGCGGCGGATTACCATCGGACAAGGGTAGTTAGAGGTGTTTTGAGTAAAGAAGACACTGCAGGTCAAGAATTTGGTGACTTTGCAATGGGTGTTCTGCCGTTCTGGGGAGCCATGGCTAACAGCAGAAACATAAGGCAATTGACAAGGGTAGTTGAATCCACCGTGATTGAAACTGCTGGTGCCCTTAGTAACCTGACTGCTGAGCTCCAGTCGGATCGACTTATGACCCTTCAGAACCGGGTCGCTTTGGATGTAATACTTGCGGACCGAGGTGGAGTATGCAAATCGATCCAGTCCAGTTGTTGCATTTTTATTCCAGATAATGCTCCGACAGTGTACGGGGCCATCTCCAAACTACATAAGATTTCCGAATCTATTCATGTGGATAAAGGAGATTGGTCGTTAATGGGATGGTTCTGGGAACTGATATCTGCCTGGGGATGGAAAATTCTGATGGTCATTGGGATGGTCTTAGCCATTCTTTTCCTGTTCTGTCTATGCATACAGTGTGCTCCTGCAATATGTGGCCTCTGTGTTACATCATGTGTAAGGAAGCCTGTGTCAAGACATGAGCTCAGCACTAGAATGATGTTGCAGCAACATCTCAATGACTTTAGGAATATAGATCTGGACTCAGATTAACATTAGGATAGATTAATTGCCTATGTAAGGGCAAAAGGAGGGTCTGTGGTTCTGAAAAATCTGGATCCATATTAAGTTCTGGACCCGAGAATAAAAACTTTGTCGAAATAGGGCGAATTTGGTATCAAAAGACCGAGAATGACGAGTACATCAAGTACATGTATTTTCGGCGTATTCGAGTGACGATTTCACTTTGAAATCGTCATTTACCTTCTAAACCCTTAGCTGCATGTTGCCCTTTACATAGGCCTTAATCCAGTTGAATTTGATTCCACAAGGACACATACTCCTTAATCGACTTCTCCCTGACCCCAGTACAAGTTAGAACCATTGCCCCAGGCCGAACTCGTTAGGTCAGTTCCCTCCCAGTGGCCGAGCAAGATAGCATCTAGGCCCAACCAGCCATAAAACCATTTCAGCGCGCACACCTGCCATATCTCGCTCACATCTTTCTCCACTCCTTTTCTTCACTTGCTTTATGATGGGGAGGTGACCATTTTTATTAGGGGTCCAGCGATATCTGATGAAATGTTGGGCCTTGCCGGATGATTTGTTACGGGCAGCACGACGTGAAATATGTACATGCCATCATGACTCTGCTTTTCTTTTGTAATCAGTAACCATAAATGAAATACCACGAATCCAAGGAATGTTTTGCCCAAGGCTGAATATTATGTATAAGAAGAGAAGCCTAACTTCGTGAAAGTGTGCAGTCTCCTGAATATACTCGTATTGTACTTCTAGGACCCTGTCACCTTGGTTGCAGCCAATAAACTAATCTTTGACTTCACCTAGAAAACTCTGAGTTTCTGTCGGTCTGACTCAGGAGAACCCGAGGTCTCTGGGTGTTGATCCCCTGGCACCACTGGGTTACCGGTTCTGTGCCGGTTCTTAAAAACCCAGTACCTCAATCCTCTGTCCACTGCTTTTTGTTTAAAATAGGTAGTTTGAGGGAGATTCATAATGAACATGGATTAATAAATCACTATTTGTTATTTGTAAAAGAATCATTTGAAAATGGATATTTCGTTACCTTTTCTATCTCCTCAGAGCGGGGCCTCTTTTGACCTGAGCGAGCCCCAGGCGAGGTGAGGCCTTTCCCCAAAATTTCTTTGGGTGAGTCTTTACAACTATATCTGTCCCAAATGGGATTTAAGGCCAATATATGTGATGTTCAGTGTATACATTGCTGTTTTTCACAATTTGTGCATGTATGTCTCGTGTCTGTTCTTTCTATATTTTTATACAGGTGAGAATCCACTGACCTACTACGTGGTACACGGTAGGCATCCACATAGTTTGTGGCTTTTTTCAACAAGTGATTGATAACTTGTATAGTATTTGTTGCAGTAGTATTTCATATCATAGGTCCTGAAGAAAGCCTTTTTAGGCTGAAACATGTCGACCAGATCCATCTGATTGATAGTAATATTTGTTTAAATACTATCCATATACTGTTGCTTTTAATATTACCTCCGTGATGACCTCCCAAATAAAGTACATTGCCTTGGCATCACACTAGGTAATTTTATCTCACTTCTTTTTCTTTCACATTTCTTTTTCACTGCAACCTCTCCCACTCAGCCATGTCGTTCACACATCTCTTCCGTCACTGGAGGATCTGTTTCTAGGTCTCCTCACAATATCATCAGGTGAGAGACCTAACAGTTACCAGTTTCCGTACAAAAAATCCCAGATGCCGATTTTCCGCCAAGTGGTGGGCTGATGGGAGTATTCCTGTCTTGTTCTCACACTCTACCTCCTTTCTGATCAGACACTTGTTCATACATGCTTCACCTTGGATTTGGCATACAATATTGAGCCCACTTTAGACCTCCAGTATCCCTTGTGTTTTTTTTATAGTTAGATTGGGGGATAGGATACTTTGTAGGTCTTTAATTTTGTTTCCCCTTTAGACCCTCTCACACATTTGTTTCTTGCTAAAAATTATTCAACAACCACATCTAATTCTCTCCCCTTCCAACCCTCCCTGCTAATCCCTAACATATGCTGTGCAATGAAATTCAAAACGGCACCCCCTTTGTGTGTGAACACTTACTCAAGCTGCGAAATACAAAAAAGTACTGAAAATATATACGTGAAATTAACATGGTGCTCGAGCGAAAATATTTATGCAGCCATACTCTCAAACCTATCCCACTCCCATCGTAAACCCAAACATGTTGATACTTCAGCGTATGAGTTAAAAGATACATAATTACCTTAGCAGCCACTAGACGCGGCATAATCTTCTCCTACACATTTCCTCAATACTATCGTGAATAGAGATGGTAACAGCCTCTCTGCACTTTGCTTTTATAAAGATTCTGCTGCCTGCGCAAAATGAAACAGGTGTGGCTCTAACCCCATGACCTAACCCGGTAAGACTTCAAACAATTAAAGAAACAGCCCACCCAAAATGTTCCCGTGAAAAAACACACCCAAGAAAATAATGTGTTACGAATACAAATAATCCCTTACATATCCCGGATTATCTACACCCACTTACAGTATGCCAATCTCAATTGTGACAACAATAACACAAATATCATTAATAAAGGTCAAAGTAACTCACAATATGTGCAAAGATTGAATGATTACATCCCAAATAACACAACTCTGCTTTAAAATGTCCCTTTCAGCAAGTAATTGCTGGTTCAGTCTGTTGTAATTAATCATCATTGCATGAGCTTCACTTTGTTTTTTCCTTTCTCACGCTGCCTTCGAAGTGATATATTTATGCACAACCAGTTCTTCGTAATATTCAACAGTTCATCCATGGGGTGCACACTAGCTTTGGGAAAGTTTAATTTGCAATGCAAGACGGAATACGAAAGAATGCACTCCTTCCCTTTGTTTTGTTTTAAACATGAAAAATTGACTGACCATGTTGATGCATGCGATCAGAAACTGTGATCTGTCCCAACAGTCACAGAACCTTAAAGAGTGTCCAATGAGGTGCGTGACTACGCACCATCTGTCGCACTGCGTAAATTCAGGAATATATCCACACTGTAATATTCTCCATTTGTGATAATCCACTAACTCTTAGTACACCATAGGTAACACAAACTTTACTCCAAAATAAATCCAAACTTCCTTAATCACTCGAAGACAGCGTAATTCCAGCATGATTCTTTTATTAAACATTTTCAAATGTCTCTGTGAGACATTTTGCACCTGCATGTTCAACTATTGAACCACTCAGCAGCAATGAAGGTGTATCACTAAATAGGAAATGCCCTATTTTATTTGAAGATATGAATCTTTGGCGGATGCATGCAGTTGATACCTTGACAGATGATGGCATACTGCCTAAAATGTTCTGTTCTTGGCACAAAGACCTTGTTAGAAATGTAATTACTGGTTGTTTTATTACTTAACAGGTTTGATGGTACTGACAGGGCCCGATTGGCCCTGTCCTGTATATAATCCCCTGTAAAGTAATACCTAGTGCCAGGTGGCACAGTGTATATATGTGATTGCATTCTACTGTGTTTATGTGGAATACAAAGGCTATTATTTTATATAACCTTGTGTGGAGTTTCTTGTGGGGTGTGCCTAGTGTGTTGCTGCTGCGTGAGTGTGTTGCGCAAATGCTTTACACATTGCCTCTGGGATAAGCCTGACTGAGCATGCCAAGCTACCAAGGCGGTGAGCAGGGGTTATCTTTGGTGTGTAACTCCCTTGCCCTGACTAGATTGGTGGTTTCTGCCAGGTTTAGGTGCATGTCCTAGCCAACCAGAAATCCCATTTCTAACATTGGTTGTCAGCGGTGAGGATAGGACTTGCGTTTGCACTGAACCACAGCGACAACTGATTGCACTACAAACTCTGAATTTAGGTAATCACATGTTTGGGGATATCTCCTGATTTTATTTTTCTCCTAAAAGTGTCATTTTTGGATTGTGTACTCCTGCTTCAGCTCAGACACATGGGTCCCCCGTGTTGCACTTGTGTCTTAGTGCAGTGCAAAAATGGAATCTGCCTTTATTATAAGAGACCTGTTAAAATACGGTATGTTGGATTTGAGGAGGTTCTGTAATGAGAGATGCATAGTAGTAAGTAGGCCAGAGACCCGGCTAGACATTCAGGAAACTCTACTCCCGTGGCAAGATAACAAATGAGTATGGGAGGACCATGAGAGGAGGTGTTCCCAATCTGCACGCCAAGAAGATGGTGGTGCTGAGGGTAACCCTGAAGAGTCTGAAGAGTAGGGAGAAAATGACAAGGCAGAGATGCCAGTAGATAGTGAGGACTCCATAGAGAGGGAGTCCCTTGCTGGGTCCAGTGCCAGGGGTGGTACCCAATCCCTGTCAAGGTCATCAGAGGAGTTGGTAGACAGGCAGAAGGAGAAGGAGAAGGAGCATCAGCTGACTTTAGAGAAGCTAATATTGGAGCATGCCATGGGGTTAGCACAGCTGGATGCGGGGCACAGGGAGGCCCAGAGAGCCCTAGAGGAGAAAAAGGCATTTTTGGCTCAGGAGTTTAGTCTCAGGGAGCTGTTCCTGGAGGAGAAAAAGCTAGAGACTGAGAGAGTCTTAGCACAGGAGAGGATGTTGAAGGCAGAGAGGGCCTTCACAAGGGAGAAACTAGCTCTTGAGGTAAGGTTATCCACTGACTGTAGTTTCAGTGGTCTGGATTCACCAGTGAGGGCGAGGTCAAGTGGTGGCAGCAATATGGAGTCCAGTGTAGGAAACTGTCTCACCAGTCTTGGGGGGAGTTTGTGGATGAATGTTGTGATGCACTGGAAGGTTGGGTGATGGGTAGCATGGCAAACAACTTTAAAGGGCTGTTCAATCTGATTGTCTGAGAGCACATGTTCAGTTGTTGTTTTCCAGGGTTACACCAACAACTGTTGGAGTGTGGATTCTCTGATCCCAGGGAACTTTCAATGGAGGCAGACCTCTGGATGAGTGCCAGAGTGTCTGAAGAGGCATTAGGGAGTGACCCTAATAGGAGTGGCTCAGGTATTTCCGAGCCCAGAGTGGTGGGGAAGGTACGTAGTAGCCCAGCTAGGTCCTGGTGTAGTGAGAGGAGTGTAGGGACTCACATCCTGTCTCTGCAGTGAAGGAGTGAGAATGGGATGCGTCCCAAGGTGCCCTAAACTCAGTCACAGGGCCTGGAGGGTTCCTTAAGGGAATACCTGGTGGGGAGCCTAGGCTGTACTGGTAGGCCGTCCGTTGAGGTGGAACTTGGAGTGTCTGAAGGCAGACCGACATCATTTCTGGTGTCTGGCAGTGCTGCTCCTAAGTGGAGGATGCAGAAGTCCAGATGAAGGGGTGAGAGGGAAGAGAGTCCCCAGTGGGAGAACTTTGCGCATTCAAAAAAACAGGCCCGGAATAAAGCTTGGGAAAATCTTGCCCTTTTTTTTCTAACAGAGTTTTATGTAGCCTGAACTTGACCTGAAGGTATTAGTTAGCAGAGTGCTTTACATGAGCACCAGTTGCTGCGTTACATGAGGACACATTCATTTTTGTTATTCACATGGATATTAAGTGATTTGCCCAGAATCACAGGATGTTGCGCGTCCTTGCCAAGACTCAAGTCCTGTTACTCAGATTTGATGTCGACCGTCATTGCCGTTAGTCCAACTCTTCTGCCTTTGCGGCGGAGAATAAGAACATTAAGTTGTTCTGGGATACTGTGAATGCACCTTTCCTAAAAAATTATGATATTGCTGAGTTCAGCTATTTTATTCCCTGTGAAAGCTGGGTGGCACATTTATCTGATATTTTTAGACAGAATAATGAGGTTGCAATAAGACACTCAAGGGGGTTGGTATGTGACCGAGGACCTACAATGCTGGAAATTACTGATGAAGACGCTATGCTGAAACAGGCTCCTGGACCTGATGGAGTGGCAGTTGATGTTTTTAAATCTGCACCTGACCTCTGATGGCCTATTTTGACCAGGGTCTTCAATGCAGCATCAAATAATAGGTTTCCACCCTCCTGGGGTAAATATACAATTGTTCCTATATATATAAAGACGGATAAAGCAGCTCCTAAAAACTATCATCTCATTTCCCTTTTGGACTCCTCAATAAAGGTAATGAGTAGAGTCCTACTGTCAAGCCTGGAAGAATGGGCATATGAGCAAGCCATTTTGAGCACGGTACAGTTTGGTTTTAAGGAAGCAGCTGGGGACCATTGAACAATGTATTACGGTTGAGCTTTAAAACTGGGAAATATATTACGGCCAAGGTCGGCACTTTATACCTATGCTTTGCAGACCAGAGCAGTGCTTTCGATTTAGTTGACCATCATTTATTATGGGCATCGTCGATCTCTTTAGGTGCACCTGGACCAATTGTTGGGTTTCTTTCACTCCTCTATGTGAACCTATCTAGCCAAGTTTATTTCAGCCCTCAAGGGGAATGCACGCCAAGGTTCAAAGTAGGTGGAAAAAGAGCTTGGGAAGAAATGGGACTGGTGCTTGGGGGACACCGCCATGCAGCTAGAAGGTACTCAAGGAAACCTGTTTCCAGAACTGCCAATCCCAGAATGGAAGAGACCTGATTGCAGTCTCAAGCAGTATATATACCGGAGGTCTAGTGGGCCCCGCGCTTGCAGCCCAACATACAAAGGAAACACTGAGGATTTGAAAGTGATACAAATTAAAAGCCAGATATGTTTTCAACAGAACATTGGTCTTTTGAACAACAACTGCTATGCTTACAAAATAGAAAAATTGTGATACTTTGTGACTTGATACCATTCATTGAATGATAACATCTTCGCTCATTACGAAAAAACGCTGTTTTAGTCACACACAAAGGAACTTCAACAAAGGGCGCCCTCCAAGTATTACAGATCCCCTCAAGTCACGGACCTCATGAGAATCCCATAACTTATGTAGGGATTTGAAACGCGTCTGCACCTTTAACCAGTGGGACACCTCTTTTGGATTTGTAACCTATCGCGGGGAATAATTGTTTGTGTAAAAAAGGTTATCCCTGGATATAAAAAATGTGTGTTCCCTCTGGCAGCAACCTAATAATGAGCAACGAAATGAGCAGATTAGTGTTCTGGTTTCGTTTTCTTTCTTTCTTCTTCAAACCATGACTGGTTAAGGTTTATGTATGGTCATGTGCATTGTAATGTTTCCTCTTCAACTGTTTTTTGTCAATTGTGTTAATGTATGTTCACTGTTTGAATTGTTATTTCTCCCCTGTTCTGAACATATATGTGAATAACTATGCTCAATGAAAAAATAATGAATAATTGAGAAATAAACACCTCAAACCATATGATTCATTCTTGGTTTGCCATATGATAATTGAATAACATGAATGTGATGACTAGATCCTCTTTGTTTTTCTAATAGTAGGCCCTTTTTAGTTGTCATTTAGGGCCATACCCCCTTTGATATAAAACAGAGGTTCAAAGTAGAGCATGGAATTGGACAGGGCTGTGTATTGGCACCATTACTGTTTTCACTTTTCATTAATGGGATGGATTGCCATTTACAATCCCTAAATGTGGGCTGCAGGAGGCACAATACCAGTGCTGCTTTATGCTAATGATGCAGTACTACTAGCTAGAACACCGGTGGGCCTGCAGAGACAGATGGATGCATTTAGTGAATTCATGGCATCCAAGAAAATGGTCATTAATACAACTAAAACTTTCACCATGGTCTACGGCCAAAAACGGAAATCGTGCAAAACCTTTTTTTATTGATAACACCCCAATAGTATCAGTAAACTATCTTTGCTATTTGGGGATCCTATTTGTGGGTATTGGCTCATAGACACAGCATGTAATGAATACTAGAACCAAAATGTGTATGGTTTCCCAGGGGATTTTCAAGTTCTCCTCTAAACTGCGCAGCCAACCCATTAAGGAAATGGTTGCTATATATAAAGCTAAGGGAGTGACCCCTGTTATCTATGGGAAAGGCCACTGTGCCATGTCAATGGCTCTGCCCTGCAAACAGAGTAAAATAAATTCTGAAAACAGCTTTTATTCTTACCACTTTGTGCCCCAAATACTATTGTCCATAAAGAGGCTGGCCTGCAGTTTTTAGATGACCACCTTTAGTGAGATCTTTGTAGTTATAGGCATCACTTTGGGCAAAGGAAAAAACTAGCTTCATTAGAACTATAATCTTAGACTGTTTAGACTTGGATAAGGCTCTAAGTCTACATTGGTTATCCTATCTTAACACTCTTCTTGGTAAGTCATTTAATCTGTCAATCTGGTCTGACCCTAACCAGATCACATCACTAACCAAGAATAGGATTAAAGATATATTTTTACAACATAGATCGGATAAACGTGAGCCCGATGATGGAAAAAAATCATCAGTAGTATTTTATAAGGCCTGGGACAAGGGGGAGAGGGCCAACAATTACCTATTATTCGTAACTAATATGCAGCACTGTTTTCGTGCTGGTAAGATTGAGATATGGCATTGTGTATCATCTAGTTGCATTTCCTAACATGAGGTTTTGCCCCCCGTTACAACCTCCTGCCTCTCTAATGGCCACAGTAAACAAAGGACACAGCACGTTTTATTGCTCTGTAAATTGTATCTCAGGTCTTTTTATTTGAAACCCATGTTTGTTGCCCAGAACATTCGATCTTATAAAGCTGCAATGAAATTACCTGGTGAACCTAAATGACCCTTTTGTGTGCTACAATGCTGCTCTTTTTATGTTTCATGCCATTAAAAGAGGGAAAACATATTGCAACAGATAAGGAAATAGAGTACTATGTACTCTTATTGTTTTATAGATTTATCTGAGTTTTAGTGAATCTACTTACATAAATGGCTGTTGCATAGAATATTAGATTAAATAATGTATGTATGAATCTTTAGGAGTTTTTGATTGTACCTTTTATATGCTATCACACTGCAATAGGGTGGGGATTGTATGCACTATTGTGTTTTATGTACTGTATAAACTGGAGATTTGGATTGAGTGGCTATGGGATATTTTTACTGCTTCTATCTATGTATATGTATGTGTCCTTATTTATGCACTTTTATGACTGTATCTTTCTTCAGTCGAATAAACTGTATGTACTGAAACTGACTATATTGAGGTATATATGCCTGTATGAACATATGTGAGGTAAATATGAGTATGTAAAACATTATGGGGACTATTAGGATGGTGGGCGGCTGACGTAAAACGGGACCGCCCGCCATAAGGGCGGAGGTCCCGTGGGGGCCATTAAGATGGGCCCGCCACACTGGCGGGCGCATCTCGCATTTTTAACATTGCAGCGGGTGGTGCTGAAAGCAATGCTAAAAATGCACGTCGTGCCCTTCAATGCACGTGGCAGGCACCGCGCGGTGCCTACCACGTTGTACATTGAAGTGCAGGGTGGTACCATTGGTAGCCCCATGTGTGCCCCTAACCTCCCAGAATCCCTGGGGGCCCGCAACGGACCCCCGCAGGAGATTCCCGCATGCCTTTCAGTGGTACAACGCCGCCACGGAAAAGCATGTTCCCGCTACCTTCCTAGTATGGATGGCGGTGTCTAACAGACACCGCCACCATATGGAACCCTCATATGGATCCCTCATATGGAAGGTCTTTCCGTCCGCCGCGGTCCTCCCCGCCATAGTATTATGGCGGGGGGAAATAGGTGGCGGGCGTGGAAGGATGTCGTGCGGATCGCCATCGACATCCTAATGGGGCCCAATGTGTTTTGGGTCAGGTAAAACGGCACTTGGCATCTCCTAGCATGGAGGTGGTAACCAATTACAATAACCTAGGTGAGATTGTAGACTATAAATTGATGTGATAACCTTTGGTTGGTGCCAAAGGTCTCAGCATTACTGCCTTGACATCTGGCTTGACAATCAGGAAGAGAATT
Source organism: Lissotriton helveticus (assembly GCF_964261635.1). Taxonomy (NCBI): domain Eukaryota; kingdom Metazoa; phylum Chordata; class Amphibia; order Caudata; family Salamandridae; genus Lissotriton; species Lissotriton helveticus. Next base: position 275,893,993 of record NC_136059.1, read on the forward strand.
GCCATTCAGTTATGGCTAAAAAGAAAAGCTACGTAACAAAAATCATCCCATATTGATATATGGAGAAGAGGCATGCTTTTTGGGATGAACTCTATAATACAGACAAAAGCGATGGACCCTGTAGTTCAGCTAAGAATAAGTACTACTTATGAAGAAATTATTCTTGATTGCTCTCATAAATGTGGTTGAGGTGCTGCCATTGTTAAATACATTAAATAACAAAAGGAACTGACTGAAAGGATTAGAAAAGTTGAGCGGTCTTGGAGAAAATTGGAGAGTGATTTAACTCTTAACGTTTATGAGCTTCTTGATTGTCCTGATCTGTGATAGTCATTCTTCAGTTAAGAATGATCTCAAACTCTGCATAAGACAATTTGACACACCCAAATTGCATCATGTTTGTTAAAGTGGGCTTAACGAGTGGTGGCTCACCCTTTAGAGTGTTCGGGCATTGCTTCCCCTCCACTCTTTTATTTATCAGTTTGAGCATCTGAAGCTGTGCACCACAACTCACACAGGCAGGAAACACTTCTAATGACAGGACAAAAGGCATACACAAACTAAGCATGTCTTGGTTGGTGAGGGAATTAGTTCAGGCTGTCTTTTATAGTTTGTGTACTTAGAGCACTGATAGGCAGTGATCTATTTGAATAATAAATGTAGTGGCATAATTACAAGGGCTTTATCTCCTCTTTTTTGCCTTAAAAAGCCAAAAAAGAGGAGATAAAACTATCACCCTATTTACAAGAGGGTGCTAACATGCATAATCGCATGTTAGCACCCTTTTTCCCCTCCCTTTGTGGCCGTCACTAGGGTGTACCCTGGATGGACAACCTTGCAAATATCGCTGATGTTCACATCGCAATATTTACAAGGCTGCCCCAGCATTTTAGCACAGGTTAGTTTTTGGAGAAAAACGCAGTTTTCTCCAAAAACTAACGTCTGCTAAAATGCAGACTTACCTATCCCTAACATTGGGGTGGATTATGCTGATACGACCCTGTGTATCGTATCAGCAAGGTTACCAGCGATGTTCCATGCTAAACGGTGATAACCATGCTATCTCTGACATTTATATCGCCCTGGAGAAACGCATTGTTATTATAGCGCTACCAGGGCGATGAATTCCAGAGATAGCCTGCGATAATAAAATTATCGCTAAGCACAGCCAGCGATAATTATCGCTGGCCATTGATAATATGCCCCAGAATTTGGTGGCAAAGTCATAATTATAGTGGAGAGGCAGGTCGAAGTTGTTCTTAGTACTGGAGTGTCACATGTCTAGACACCAAGATACGTGGAACTCCAGTACCATGAAAGAGTTTGATCTGCTACTCCACCGATGGATTATGCGGACCACAGCTACAGAGCAATATATTTATGACTGCTGTTTAATATGGTACACGTCAACCATTTATAGTGTATAATGCTTACGACTACCCCCCTACAGGGACTTATTATACAAGAATGACAGTAGCACTGACAACATTTTGAGATTATTGTACTAACACTCATAATATTGCACAGTAAATAGACCTATGGAAGGCATTGGCAATATGGGAGTTGTTAAGTTGTTTGAGTAGAGATTGCTTGGAGCATGCTGAGAAAGAAAGCTAGGAGAAGGATTCAAGAATGGACTTATGCAAGCAGCCACCAGCAGGTAAAAATATACAGTGATCAATAAAGTGTGCCGTTCCGATGATGCACCAGCTCTGCATTAAAGAAGGTGGTCACAAAGGGGCATATATATCAAGAACGCGTTTTGCGAGTCCTTAATAGAGAATTTTTGCAATTCGCTATTATGGACTCGCAAAAAGCAATTTGCAAATACCCATTAGGTACTCGCAAATTGCAAATGCTATTTCAAGGGTGCAAGGGTGTCTAAAGGACACCCTGTTGCACCCCTGAAATAAGCATGTGTGCACATGTGGTGCACATACATGCACTAAGGGCATGTGTATGCGCCACATGTCACTTTGAGAAATGCAAAAAAGTGCATTTATCAAAGAAATCGCAAATTACTACCAACTTGAAGTTGCGATTCCCTATTGTGTGAGGGCTTTTTGGCATGATACATCCCAGAAGGCTTTTTCCCGTTAGCAAACGGGCCGATTCTGAGGGTAGTCCCGTTTGCGAACGGGAAAATGGCTTCAAACATATGCCCCAAAGAGTATTTGTAAGGAAATGCATCTTTGTGCACTACCACATCTAAGATTTTGGAATGATGCTATTGGATTTTTGACACTGAAAATGTACTGAGGCCTGCTAACCAGACCTCCGTGCTCATGCTCTCTTACTTAATAGGTATGTGTCTGATTGTTTCACCCACATTTCGTATGGAGTAACTTACTTATTTATCCCTTTTATATGGTACTACAGATACCTAGGGCCTGGAAGTTAAAGTGTCTTTCGTGGACTGCAGCACAAGTGTGACAAAGCCAAGTGTTACTCCCAGCCCACCATTGCTGGCAGGCAGAGCAGTTTTCAACTGCTAAATAAAGACCTATTTAAATTAATGGCAAAGCCCAAACCTTCCTTTTTAATATTTATATAAGACAGACATAATGCGTGCTATAAGCAGGGTGCATTATACTAAAATGTTGGACATGTGTTAGAAATGAGATTCCTGGTTGGTTGAGGTATGCACCCAGGCCAGGTCGGAACCACCACTCTAGTCATGGTAAGCTAGATACACACTTAAAAGATAACTTATGCTCACCTTCTGGTAGCGTGGTAATTTAACCGTTATCCATCCTTCATTTGCTGCACTCTGGCTATTCTTTAACTACTCTTATTTCTTACTCTTTTTCCTACTGTAGACTCTTTTGATTCCTGTCACCCTAGTTCACAATCAATTAATGCTAACCTATTGTGCAATTAGCACTTCCATGTCCTTCTGTCACGTAATTGCAACATTAGCCTCGCTGCTCCTGTTAATTTTAATGTTTTTCATATATATTATAATTTTCGCGCCCCCGCCCTCACCTTGGGGTCCACTAAACTTATTTACCACCATGGACCATTTACTTTGTATGCCCATTTCGGTTTCTAAGAAAATGCTAGACCTTTCAATCACAACTGTTTCCCACTTCTTAGTAAGGTCCACTTCACATTTTGCAGTCAGCTGAACGTCGCGTGAGAAGCCGGAGGGCAGAGCAGAATGAGCAGCAGGCTGCGTGCAGTGGAAACAGAGCTGAGCGCTGAGTGCTGAGAAAACAACGTCGCCGCAAGTGAAGCAACAGGGGAAGCCGTAGCCGCTGCCGGTGAGCGGCAGAGATGAGCAGCCGGTGAGCAGCAGAGGCGTGGAGCTGAGCCGAGCTGCGAACTGTTAACCGGGACCGGGACTTATCGGCTTGATCTCCTGCTCGGCTCTTTGGTTCCCTCCCTCCCTCCTCCCCGCCCGCCTGCTGGCCCCCCAATACTGACCTGCCGAAGCGGCTAGTGCAAACTTTCTGCATTACCGCTCCGGCATCTGCCGGGCCTTCGTCTTTCCCACTCTTACCTGACCTCCGTTCTATGCCCCCCACCCTGGCGGGAGACCGTGGACAGTGGACAGTGGAGAAGCAAACTTTGCTCTGCCTCTGATGCCCCCTGGTGCAGGTGGGGGGGGCAGGAGCCTTGGCCTTGTGGTAGGAAAACTGCACGCACCTCCCCCTTGTGAGCCCGGCTGGCACCATTTTCGACGCGGTGGGTGCCTCCCTTGACTGAGTCCGTGGGCACAGCCCAGCAACACGGCTGGAACCGCCGTCTTTTTGTTTGGACACGGCCGTGAATTGGCAGGTACTTTTCCAGCGAGGCAGAGGCTGTCAGCAGAGGCTGTCGGCGTTGACGCAGGCAACTACGTCTGTCCAGCGCCGCCGGAGCCGCTAACCATCTCCCTAGTGCGGCGAAGCAGCGCCAGCGCTGTCACAGCACACTCACAACGCGGCCGGAGCCGTGACTTACGACACTAGCGCGGCGTGATGCAAGCGACAACCATTGCCTTGAGTCAGCAGGAGCCACGGAGCATCTCTTTAACGCAGCTGAAATCGCAAAACCACTCGCACACGGCAGGCAGGAACCACAAGGCAGCACTTAAACGTGGTCGAAGCCTCACGCAGCAAGGTCAGCTGAATAGCTCAACAGCTTAATAGCTAACAGTGTACTCACAACCATGAGGACAAGAAACTCAAACCTGGTCCAACATCAAGAGAATCCTCGTCCCCACAAATCAGCAAGGCGGCAAAAGGCAGAGCTGCTCTACCTCCCAGGAAGAGGGAGCTCCAAACCAGGGCCAGGTCCCAAGGGGGACCAGCGAACAGGAGACTTACAAGCAGTATCAGCACCCGCAACCCCATCGGGAAGGGCTTCCAGTCCAGGCAAACCCACGGCTAACAGGACCCGTCTCAGCACCACAAAGAAAACAACTTGTACAGACGGTAACAGAGATATAAGAGAATTCCTGCACTACACAGCACCTGCTGCACCTAGAGGGGTAGTGTGCCCATCATGCACACCACAAAAAGGAAAAATCACCAGAATAGTCAGCACGCTAACAGATGCTGATAGACCTACAGGACCCCACTTACCCAGGCGTTTACCCACTCCACTTTCGCCAGAAATAATTATTTTTCGAGGGGACAGAACATCAGAAATATCAGAAACAAACACAGTACTAGCTACGCCCACCCATAATAGTCCACTCAACTCAGCTCCTCAAAGACTAGGGGACACGCAATCGGGCCCGCAGCAAATGGAATCAATGGAGCTAATGGAGCCAACAGAACTAAAGCACACACAATTAGTGAAACAATAGAAACACCAGAAACAAATTCCTCAAACCTCAGTGGTTTCGTACAAGACAAAGATTCTTGGATCCTCAGTCCTCGAAGGGGGGGTGTGGAAAAAGAACAGAAGCCCCCAATAATAGGAAATCATTTAGCACTAATTAATGAAACCTTGATTTAAATGGCAAACCCGGCAATAATGCACGCAGACAAACTTGACGCTCAAATAAACATACTACAAACTGATTTCAGGGATAGACTCCAAACTGGAACATCTGAACTCACAAACTGGAACATCTGAACTCACTAATACACACAGAGCCCAGGCTAACACCACATCAATAGCCAAACCAGATGGCTGCGGCTGCAGCTCCATATTGCTCAAGCTAGAAAAACTTCCAGATATAATGAACACGCTAATCGAGGATCTTAAGAATGAAGTTAGCAGGCACTGGAACAACTCACACTCCCAGCAAAACATCAAGGAGCCTTCCAATATAAATGAGGCACAAACCAGTGACATAGAATCCTCACAAGACATGATAAGGGCAGTGACCAAGCATCTAGGCAGGGCTGACGAAATTGGAACAAAAATCAGCTCCAACCCTGATAACAACCATGGTCACCATAATAATCTAAAACCGGCAAGCCCTGACACCTATCATCTTTCCCGGAAAAATCAGAAAAAATTTAAAAAGCTGAATAAACAGAGAAAAAACAAATCCATCAACAATGGCTCCATTCAGAAATGGTTGCTGCCCGAAAACCAGGAGACCGACGCCCACACCGATTATCAATATGAGATCAATATTCCAACCCAGATTGAAAACTTAGACAAAAACACTATAGGCTTAGAAATACTAGGTAAAATTACCTCTCCAATCAACTTGACCACCGTGGATCACTCCACAGACCACCAGTTAGACCCTAAGGGAACAAAAACAAAGCTGGCGTGCTAACCAATCACAAGGACAACAAGCCGGGGAAGGAAATCAGGCCTTACAAAGAGATTGGGAACCTAACTTCAAAAGCCCCCTGCTCACTAAATCTTTGAACATAAGAACGGGCAGCAGGAACCGAGAAACCCCCAAAAACAAATAAACAAATCATCACGACAGCACCAGATCATAGGTCATCTCAAGGCAACATTGAGCCCACCTATAACAGCGAAATGAAACCTAGGCCAACTAGACCACGCTCCGGGACGACAGTGCAGCAGACAGCGTTCACATCAAACCGGGTAGAAGTTTGTTTGGACACCCTGGCACAGGCAACCCCACACTCTACAAAGGCCCACGACCCGCTGGAGGCAACTACTCTACAAAATCTGACATCTACAAACTACTACGACCGGAAAATACTGCTGTACCCTGAATATGTCTCACAGGGCAAGTGGGACATCCTTAACCGCAGCAAAAACTCTGTGCAAATATTCCAGATCTAGAAAAGACAAATACAACAGACATTGAGAGTGCTTCTTTCCTTACCCCGGCCCAAATGAGACCAATGAGACCACAGAGCTAATCTTTACCAGTCTAGCCACGGCTGAGGCCTTGAAAGAAACCAAAAGCTATTGAAAAGCTGGGGGATAAAAATGGTGACCCAGCCTGCGCTAAAATATCCAATGATCCTAAAAAATAGCGACTCGAAGTACCCATCAGTCCGCCAGGAACAGAACACCCAGAAGAAGCCAGTCATGAACGCCTTGTCCTATTCAGCGACACAAGTCGAGTCCATACTCCATGGGACCAAAGGCGGCACATATACAAACCTCACCAGCGAAAGTCAACAAGTTTGGGACAAGGCACCCGCTCTGGCTCAATTAAGGTGAATACCAGTAAAGACTGGTCTTGGTTGCCACGGGCTTTAAACCCCATCCCCTAACACCCGTCCCTCAGTAAGCAAGGAGATCGCTCAGCACCTGCCGAAAAATGGTTCAGCTAAGCACAGCAACTCGACGCACAGCATTAGTAGATTGGACATCATGACTTGGAATGTCGCAGGGATTACAAAGCTCGTGCAAAACCCAGCGGCATTGGCATTCTTGTAAGGAGCCGACTTAATTTGCACCCAAGAAACATACGCAACAAAACCAATATCAATAAGAGGGTATGCAGAATATTGCAAACCAGCCATCAAAGACAATATATTTGGAAGACCCTCAGGAGGGATATCCATCCACATCAAGCACTCTCTGAAAATGGAAATAAACACGCCATACGCTACGCTGCATTGGGGCATCTAACGGAGAAGAACTGCACAAGCTACCAAGAAAAATCAGATGGGGGCCAGCGCCTACCAATAAGTTTGGCAAATGGAAATAGACATGGGCAGGCTGGTCACTTAGCGCGAATAACAGGGGCGCTATAGAAGAATGGGACCGATCCGCCAGCAAATTCGCCTCGCTGCTCCGAGGAGACACAATAAGCACAATCCCCCGACATCAATCACATACTTTTGGATTTATCCCAGCAATTAAAGAGAGCGCCAAACAACTAAATGCCAAACGTAGAGCTTATTGGAAAAGCGGCTCAGCGTCAGCCAAAAGGCTATTTAAAGAAGCCGCAAAAAGTCACTCGAAGAAGGTCTGGGTGGCGAAACGTGAATGCATTGAGGCAAAATGGCTAAAGATCTTTGACTTGCTGAGACCCTGCAAATCCCAAGAGTTCTGGAGATACCTAAATACCCTAACTCAAGGAGACAATCACAGAGAGAACTCACTCGACGCAAGCACCTGTGTGGGCCACGTAAAAACACTGTACAAAGAAGATCGAAGTAGACCTCCTCAAACAAAGGCCTTAATGCGAGCGAAGAACTAGACATCACTGCTCCCACATTGGAAACACAGGACGACAACGCTCTCCCAGGAAAAATTTTAGTTTGTACAATCTTAAAAAAATTAGACATAATGGGGTTCCCTCTTCAGGGCGGTCACAGACTTCTGGACAGAAAATTTGACCCAGCTATACACAGAATGTCGGTTTTTGGGAGATGTTCCAGACTCCTGGAGAGGGTCGCTTCTGCACCCAATACATAAGAAAGGGCCGAAATCCAAAAAATTACCGTATGATTGCTCTGTTGGACATCGAGGGCAAGGCCTATGCAAGTACCCTTCTGGCGGAACTATCAAAGTGGGTCAGCACTGAAGGCCTCTTGCCCTTCTTCCAAACAGGGTTTAGACCCGGGGCATCAATGGTAGACAACATAATTGCCCTCTCATATCTAGTCCAACACGCTGTGTCCCACCAAAGCCTCCCCCTCTTCGCTTGTTTTATTGACTACTCTGCAGCGTTCGATGGCGTAGATCGTTCCACCCTCTGGCAGAAGTTGGCACGCTGGAACATTAACCCAGCTCTATTAAAAGCAATTCAATCACTGTATCTAAGAACGTGGGTAAGAATTAAACTCTCGAACGATTCTGCTACAGAGAAAATCGGCACGGACCGCGGCCTAAAGCAAGGGTGCGTCTTAGCCCCGTTGCTCTTCAATTTATACACCGCAGACATGGGCCAAGCTTTGTCTGGAGACACTCTAGCAACACCTAGGATTGGGGGCACTAAGATCCAACTAATGCAATATGCTGACGACCTGGTACTCCTAGATCACACTAAAATAGGCTTACAAAAAGCACTCACGGCTCTGGCAACTTACAATGTTAAAAACAAGCTGGTGGCCAACCCATCTAAATCCAAAACAGTAATTTTCTGGCATTATCCCCCCCAAAAACTGGCAAAATGGAGGCTTGGCCAGCTGACTCTGGACTGCACACAGCTGTACAACTACCTGGGGGTCTGGTTTAGCGAAACAGGCCGCCCAGGAGTCCCTCTCCACAAAATTCAAACTAAAGGGAAAAGTATCACTTACTCCCTCTGCAAGCTACACGCCTCTCTACATAGCCCCACAACAACGGCCATTCAAAGAGTCCTGAGGGCAAAATTAATGCCATCCCTTAATTATGCACAACAGGCGTTTCCAGGAAAACTAGTGAAAGACCTAGAAAAAATCGACTGTACTGCATATAAAAAGCTATTCCATCTACCATCCTGCACCAGGAACACTCTAGTGCGATTAGAATACAACTTGAACCAACAAAAACTGGAAGAGATGGCTTCTCCAAGTAAATACTTCTATCTCACAACAGCGGCACAAGAGAATACAATGAAGGCAGTTTTAATACGTATCTTCTTGGAACCCGGCAACCTTTGGCCAGCCACTCTCGCCGCTGCCAAAGATCTTTTGAAATTAGCACTAGAGAACTGGGACCCCGAGACAATCAAGTACTGTGCAATCAAAGGCAAACTAAAAAAGCAAGTTTGTCTTAGCTCTCGCACCTTGGACTTGGAATCACTGGCAATAAGAGGCTTCCAGGAGTCCCAAAGCCTCCCACACACAGAGTACAACCCTAAACTTCACCTCTCGAAGGCTGCGGGTCGACAAGCCTAACACAGGATTTTAGCGTTCAGGCTACACCCTCTTCCCCTCAAAGAATTATTCACCACTGAGTCGACAAGAACGGCGATCATGGAGTGCCGGCTCTGCAAATATAAATGTGAGTCTTTGGCCCACCTCATACTTTGCTGCCCGGCTCTGCGCTTAGCTCGCAGACTTTATCTTAGGCCCATCTTGTTACAACTGGGTACGCGAACTGTAAAAGAGGCAGTCCATCAACTGTATACACTGAACATAGTGAAGCAGATGGCTATGTTTGGTAAATTCGTCCAACAGAGTCGCATGAAGCTGATGTCCACTCTCTGTTAAGCGACCAGATAAGCATCTGCGCTAAGGTCACATAATACCTTGTACCTATCGACCAGCCTAACTGGAGCACACACAGCCACTGGCAAAGCTCAAAAACCTATGTTGGACTGAAAGATTATGGACATTTAGCTCCTTAGATTTTTAACTACACTGTTTATCTTGTAAAATGTTTATCCTTTAAAAAAATGCTGCGCTCTTTTGTATCTTGTTTGAATGTAATGGTTTTGAGTAACCACGCAATAAATGTATTCATTCATTCATTCATTCCATTTCGGTTTCTTTAACTCACGTCATTACGCATAACTCCCTTCCAAGATGGCCGGACGTGCCCCTTATTCTCTCTCTGAGACACGCTAGCGCCCTCGGGTAGCGTCATATTCGACTTACAGCCCATAGACGCCATCCAATTCACGAGTATCATCCCTTAAGGGTGGAGCACATGGAGCAATCGGCTCTTCCGTCGTGGTCTGAGCACATGGAGTACTTGGCTTGGTGCCCTTCATTCATGAAATACCACCTCTCCAGGTAAGAGCCCTTTTTAATTTACTGTCCAAGTTGGTCTTTACCCGTACCTTCGCCCCCTAACAGATTCATTCCCCTCCCTCATGCTTGGATACTACAGTACCTCATTGGCCTTGCGCCCTATTGTTCCCGGACGGGACAATACCTACCCTCCCTTGCCTCTGACCTGCTGTTGGACCAGGCCCCCCACAGCTTCATTACTTCCCCGTTAAAATATTGGGTTTCTAAATTGCCCCTCCTTATGGCTATCCCACCCCGAGGGTTCATTTTGACTTCTCCCTTTTTTCCTAGGCTGCTCGCCCCCTCGCTGCCTCCTATTAATCGGACAATTCCCCAGATTGCATTCGACTTACCGTTCCAGTAAGTCCTCGCTCATTTCTGCCTTTCACCATAGCGCTGTCCTTGATTGTTCCACTGAACTGATTTACCTGACCTTATCACTCATATTGGCCCCATTGCACGCTGCTATCCGGCCCTCTCATATATGATTGTTTTGACCTGCCTCGTTTTTCACTTGCACGCTCACTATGACTCCACTCCTCACCTGGCCATAGCCGTTTGCAATCCCGTCATTACAGGTTTTTGTGCAATTTCCACAGCTACTCTTGTGCGTAATTTCACTTCTTGGCATTGATTACAAGCTTGCCATATCACCTCGCCTTGCTTACGATGACCATGCATTGCCTTTACCAAAATTATATGTTTATTAGATGACCAGGCCTTATCCTTCCACCATCTAGCGCATGCTATTGTTCTGGTTGCTACCATGCCTCTTGCGCGATATATCACATTTGTATGCCTCCCGTGTCCTGTTTCTGGCTGATTTACCTTAGCAGTGTTCCCCCTTACCAGTACCTTAACTGTTAATTCTGTATTGACTCTTATAACAATACATGACATTGCCTTTTGCTACACTTTTTTATCTAATTTCCTCCTCGTGCTCTCTCCCCACACCCTTTTCCCTACCCTCCCTCTCTCTTTTTTCCCCTTATACTTATCCGGGCAACTTCCCAGGCACTTGTTTTATCACTTAGTCCTGATGAGATCTCAATACCTAGCTGGGATCGAAACGTCATCGACACATGCAACTTCAACTCTATACTGTGATCTGTATCTAATTGTGGAATATGAAATGTAATTCTGATTTTCACTTCTTGCTTACCTACATTTTCACAGATTGAAAAATCACTTTTTAAGTCACTTGCCAGTGGTAAGGAAATCGGCTGATTTCCCATTTCCCATTACCCTGTCACGTCCTGCGCACTCACCTTTTCGTGTATTATTTATGTGTTGAACTTAATTGTAAATAAAACTCTTATTTTTTCATTGATACACTCGTAATCCCAATTTTGATTGTAAAATTGTGGTAGTGTACTAATTTAACTTGTATGGGACCATTGTTCTCTTTAACGTTAATTTCAAGAGCATTGGCTTTGATGTAGGGGTTGACTTTGAAGCAGCTCTCTGAAGTGCACAAGGATCCCTTTCAACCCAGTCCTGTCTGCCAGGTTATTTGTGGGGGGTAAATCAGTGCGCTGTGTGTGGACAGGACATTACCTAGTGAAGTGTCAGCCCCTCCCTGCCCAGGACCACCCATCCAAATTCAGATGAATTCAGATGAGTGCCTGAATGCAGGTGAGCATCCTCTTCCTGTCTGCGTGGCTGTCTAGAGTGAATGCACAAAGTGTAGTTGTCACCCACCCCAGACGTGGAGACAGGCTGTCGGACACATAGAGCAGTAAGTGCAGAGAAATGTTCGCTTTATAAAAGTGGCATTTCTAAAACAGTAAAGCTAAATCCAACTTCACCAGCAAGGGGATTATCATTACCATTTCAAACATGTGAAAAATTAAAAAGATACTCCTCTCTGATCAGGAATTACAGCATAAAAGTATATTACGGAATCCCAATGCTGGCCTACGAGATGGGTACGCTCCACAGTAGGGAAAAATGACTAGCTGGTTGTCACTACCAGGACATGCAAAACATGAAAGTACACGTCCAACCTTTTATTTATATAGCCCCCTGCCAGTAGGGTTACTTACGGCCATAGGTGACTGATATGTAGTAAAAGGGAAGTTTATGGCTTGGCAAGTAGTTTTAAATGCTAAGTAAGAGACAGCAAACTGCACAAACGGGCATTGCAGTGGCAGGCGTGAGACAGGTCTGAAATATAACTCATATGGGTGGCACAATTAGTGCTGGAGGCCACTAGCAGTGTTTGAAGTACAGGCTCTTAGTATATGGTATACCACTTTACAAGGGACTTAAAGGTACATCAAATATGCCAAACAGGTACACACCAATGTCATCACGTTTAGGGGAGAAGCACATGCACTTTGGCCCTGGTTAGCAGTGGTAAAGTGCTCAGAGTCCTGAGGCCAATTAAATGAATCAGCAAAAAGGGGAAGTCCACCCTAAGGATGACAAGCCTAAAAACGAGCGTTTCTTAACTTTACACATCCTAGCAGTAAAATTCTGCAGTGTTGTTTTTACTGTGGAAATGCTAGTCCATCAATTGGCGAGTACAGTTTCATGCTGGAAACTCAGCAGTACTTACTTATGAATGAGAGTACTAAATTTGCTAATTCAAGGTATCAAAATATTTGTTGCATTAAATCTGACTTGATGATCAAGTCGAAATTAACGTAACTTATGGCTATATGACAACTTTACTAAGTAGCCACTTTCTTGCCTAACAATTTGTGACTTTTTACGGTTGCTGGCCACCAGGTCGCCGTATACCCTCTTGGGGGAGGTCTGAACAACTCTGAGGAAGGCAAACACAAAGGGCCTGCAGTTGGAAAACGGTTGACTTCTCCCTTGCTGTAAGGCCAAACCGGCCGATAAACCCAAATTGCGAACTTCAAAGGGAAGCTCAAATGGTGGACACACATGAGAGGGGCTGCTCAATAAAGTCTATGGAGGTTCTTTCATGGAGCCTGGAACTGGACTGGAGACTGCTTTGGCTGTGATGTAACTGTATATCAAAATATAGTGAATAATGTGTGCTATAATACCACTTAAGCAGATTTCCTACAATGACTGTATCTTTTGGCCACACATAAAAATTATGATTTTTCCCCTTTTTGAGATGAACTTAAGTTTATCTGACATTACTTGACCACAAACACACAGTGGTTATGATTAAAATACCAGGAACGTACTCAATTCCAAGATTGTGCTAATGGAATTAAGACCATCACATCAACGAGTCATATCATATCAACCCATCATGTTACTTCCAATACCAGTACCCTGCACTAGGGACTGATTTAAAAAACCCTTCACTGCACGTTCTCCTATTTTATGAGATCTTGGAAGCATTAAGGGAAATGGTAAAACTCCTCCAGGATCCAAGAAGTGTGGGTATCATTTTCATTACTCTGAAGTAACTGGAGTAATTTGATATTTTGATGCACAATTGCTGTTTGTAATGCCATGATGCCATGTTGTGTAACTGTTTCTCCCATTTGGGGGAAACTGTACTGCTCGGAGAGTGGTAAGCACTGAAACAACTCAAGAGCGTGAACGTTTGTATTTCTCTTTTGGCGAGTGTGATCAAAACATTCAACAGTTATTTTCAAACGTGAGTGGCAGTACTCTAACCTGGGTGGTCACTGGTCAGCATTTTGAGTAGGTCTTTGACTTGAGTGTTTGGAAAATCAACTCAAAATGCATTTTGAGTTGATATATTACCAGAACAGATCACTTTGGGATTTTGAAGTGTCAAATGAACTTTAAAAAAAAAAGAAATTAAGTGCTACAGCTATTTGATGGCTACTATACATAGCAACTACCTCTTCTAGTCCAGAAGACACCTCCCTCTGTTTTGTCTGGCCCTTGGTCACTTTTAATTTGAATTTTGGAGGGATGGCATCCCTCTCTCTCATTGTCTGCAATCCCTGCTGTATCCTCACCATTGGAATCTTATCTTTTTTGGAGAAATCAAGTCAGTTCAATGCAATACTTCGGAAAAAGTTTGTTGTTTAGGGAGGGCATGCAGCAATATTTGGTGTTCTTTTCTATTGGTTTCTTACATTTTGTATATTTGTTTGATGCATGGCCTGGAGTTAGGGCTAGAGTGGGGGGTCCATGTGTTATGATCTTTTTTTAGGGGAAATATTTTTACTTTTTGATGGTGAAGGCCTATGGTTAAATAAACTTTTTTCTCCATTTTCGAGTGTGGGGCTTTTTTAATGTTACTCTAATTTGTTTACAATTTTTGATGTGTGTTTCACACTCTCACTACTGCTTTTTGAAAACATTTAGCGGGTTGTGAATGCCTGTGGATTAAATGCTAAAAGTAAGTTATTTTTTTGTCTGTGTTGGACTTGGCCCTTTTGGCAGGTTCACCTTGAAACTTTTTGCATTCTCCTAGCATTTTTCTGTAACCTGGTGTTGGTGATTTTAGGCCTCTGAGCACTTTAGCACTGTGGTCCAATGTAAAGTACGTGCACTCTCTGTGTTACATTTGTAAGATTGTCCTGCACTCCCATAGGAATGCATGGGGGATATGTGTGTCCATAGTAATTTCTGGCATGAGAGGAGTGCAGGGGCGAGTTTAGAATGTATGAACTCGTGAAAATGAATGCTGCGCAATGGTGTGTGCAGATTTATGGTGACTGGCGGAGAAATGCCACTTTTAGAAGTCGGCATTTCTGTGTGCTATGTGTCTGCCTGCCTGATGTGAGTTGCATGTCTGGCTTGTGAGTGACAGGAGTTGAGGGGTGTGGGTGGCTCCAGGAGAGAGGGTGAGTCAGCCCAGTGATGAATAGAGAGTTCTGCATGCAGATGGGAGGGAGGAGTTGCACCTGGGAACTGTATAGGGCTTTGCCTTCCCCCCACAATCCTGGATCGGCCCCCTGTGGTATATCTGATCACGGAGCCCACACCTGACAAAGGGGAGAGGAGTTGGGCAACACAAAGTGCTCCAAATCCCCCCTAAACCAGTTCTGACTGGTATGCCGATGCCTTCCATTTTTACACAAAGGGAAATGTAGTAAAAATATAGGGGATGTGACACCATGAAAATGTTCAGTCTTGGTGTGCTGTTGCCTGCTGGGGCGTGCTGCTGCTGGGGCCCAGGGGGTTCAAAAAGGGAGGTGGTGATGGACAGAGTATCTGAATTAAGCAGAACACTCCCACCGAGTCAAAAGATCAGGGCTTGATCCATTACTGTTTTTTAGCTCACTGCACCATCCCAGTTCAGAACCTGGCTACATGCAAATTAGTCTGGCCCAGTGCATCATGGGAACAGGGCAGACCAAACTACCAAGCCAATTCTTTACTGGGAAGGAAACAAGCTTCCGGGGACCGGTTTCTGTCATTGCAGCCGTCTTCGTCCCGGCTTGCTTGAATCCTGATGGTGCAATGAGCAAGGGACTCACATCTGAGTATACCCTTCCACACTTGTGGTGGCTAAAACGATTCAAAAAGGGGGGTGGTGATGGACAGAGTATCTGAATTAAGCAGAACACTCCTACCGAGTCAAAAGATCAGGGCTTGATCCATCACCGTTTTTTAGCTCACTGCACCATCCCAGTTCAGAACCTGGCTACATGCAAATTAGTCTGGCCCTGGCACAGTGCATCATGGGAACAGGGCAGACCAAACTACCAAGCCAATTCTTTACTGGGAAGGAAACAAGCTTCCGGGGACCGGTTTCTGCCATTGCAGCCGTCTTCGGCCCGGCTTGCTTGAATCCTGATGGTGCAATGAGCAAGGGACTCACATCTGAGTATACCCTTCCACACTTGTGGTGGGTAAAACGATTCAAAAAGGGGGGTGGTGATGGGCAGAGTATCTGAAATAAGCAGAACACTCTACCCAGTCAAAAGATCAGGGCTTGAGCCATCACCGTTTTTTAGCTCACTGCACCATCCCAGTTCAGAACCTGGCTACATGCAAATTAGTCTGGCCCTGGCCCAGTGCATCATGGGAACAGGGCAGACCAAACTACCAAGCCAATTCTTTACTGGGCCAGGGGGGGCTGCCATGAGGGCTTGCCTGCCTGGGCCCTGACTTGCCCCTGAACCTGGAAGACCTGTTATTTTGGACCTTTTTGTGCTGATCATCCTCAAGGACTTCCAGAACTCTTGTGGCATCTAGCGCCCTGTGAGCGCTTTATTTTATTTCCTGCAACTGAGGAGGAGCATGGCTATGTTCTGCTTTGCAGCACGGAGATGCGATCTTCTTAGAGGGAATCCCCAGTGTAGGGATTCCCCGCATTGTGGCCAGAAGAGCAATGCGGCTGGAGCCTCGCGGGCCCCACAATGAAGTCCCGGGTCCCCAGAGGGGGCCTGGGTGAAGGAGGTAGAAGCACCGGTCCCGCCTACTGTGCTTAAAGGGACGTCTACTGCTCTAAAGTCCAATGGGATGGCACATATTCCGAGACCGCTAGATGTGTAGTGATGTCTTCAATAGAAGTACCGTGCAGTGATGTACATGTCACCCTCAGGGTCCAGGGTTTGTCTAGCGAGTCCGGCGGCCAACAGGGGACAGCTTCACTGCCAGTGCAGCTAGTGCCCTAGATGAAACCTCTTCTATTTAAGACATCACTACACATCTAGCGGTCTCGGAATATGTGCCATCCCATCAGACGTTAGAGCAGTAAACGTCCCTTTAAGCACAGTGGCTTGTTACCATTCTTTTATCTATTCACCGGAACGCAATTTGACATGTCCGAGTAGCCGCTGTTTTCTTCTTATTTTCAACGATATGATTTTCGCTTGTGAAAGAATCTGCTATATAGGTTTGAGACTACCATCCAATCAGCTTGGACATCTATATTCCTCCACTACAGAGTGTTGAATTGTGACATAGCTATTCTCCTTCAAATATCAGTGCAATATGACGGTGACCTGATGAAGGCGATAACGCCGAAAAGCGCGTAGTCTTTCTACCGCCTTGCCTCCATCAATTGTCTCAGTTTTTATTGTTCTGATTTTTATGAATTCTCACCTAATGTATATAATATTGAATGTCATAACAAAAAGATAAAATAGTTTCAACAAGTCTAACTAATAAAAATATATATAAAGAAACCCAAGTTATGTGGAATACTTAAACTTTTTTGCATACCTAGCTGCAAATGGGTGGATAGAATCATTCATATTGTGACCTGTTACTAGTTTTTCTGTCAATTTGATGACTGACTGAGCTATACAACTTTCCGTACCATGTTTATTCTCTATGCATAGCAAGTCTATCTAATAATATAGGGGTCCCCTTTTTTCAAATCAATTTAATCTCATAGCCTGTCTATAAGGGGATGTGCTTCATGTTAACACACAGACACCCTTGCACCATGGCACAAGCTTGCCAGCCTTGGCGCATGGCAGCCCATTGTGCACCAGCACGGGGAAAAGGACAGGCATGTGTCACATCTTGTAGATACAGTGCATTCCTGCCCTTTTCTTTTACGCACCACAGTGCAGCAGGAAGGCTTAATGCATAGCCATGCATCAAAATTGTGCAAATGAGGTCCATGGTGTATTACAATAAACAAATAAAGTAAAAAACAATAACGTGAAACTAAGCCAGCAAGATTGCTAATTTTGATTCTTGCTCGATGATCTGAAGGTCACACAAGTGAAACCCATGCTGCTGACCCAACCTTCTATCAGTCACTGGTTGGTAAATAGAATATCATAGATTGAGTAGTAGTAAACCTGTTACATACTGTAATATCACTTAAAAGAACCAAAGTGTGACATAAATAACTACATTCTTTGAAGTTATTATGATTTTTGTTAAAAGGAAGCCTTGAAGATGGAAAAGTGATGGATTGGTGATAGGAGTTGAGTGCAAAATGTAAATCAAGTCGTGAAAAATAGTCCACATCATTGCTAGAACAAGCCTTACAGAATAGGAGCATAGAGAGAAGTGCCGTCGTTTAATCAATGAAGGTATACTTTGGCTAGAAATCTATAGGCACGATGGAAACAACAGCCACTTATAACATCGAAAACATATTTTTTATGGTCTACAACAACCGTCCGCTCAACAAAATTATTTCTTTGCTATAATGGTCCTTTTCTCAGCCCAAAGAGTGTATTTTATTTTTCAATTTACATCTGATCAACGAAGAGGAAATTGTATTTGTTTTTTTGTCTCAAATTGATAGTAAGTCCGAGTTATTGTACATTTTGCTCCAGGAACAATCTTTCCTTAAGAAGCATTTGTTGTTTATGTTTCTGCTCCAAATGAATTCGACTATCAATAAATGAAATTGGAATTTCAAGCTGTAACATAGCATTTGAACGCCTTTCGTTTATACAAGAAACACAGTAATTAGAAAATGGCATATCGGAGAGAAGGTGTTGACATTTTATAGCACAAACCGGTATCCTCTTCCACTTTGAGAACATTCAGCCAGATTTCATTTCCGGTGGCCACAATCTGAAAAATCACAGACCTGGTGCTTGTCAGCTCATTTTACATATTTACGCAAGACACCTTTCAGTTTCATTTTTATTTTTTGCCCGGTCCGGCCTTGTCAAGTTCTGCAACATGAAGGATTTTGTGAAGGATGAGGAAAGGAGTTTGAGGGGTCACTTATTTTTAGAAAGTGGTGTGCGGTAGAGATTAAAGAGGAGGTATAATACAAGGGGGGAATATTCAAGATAATGATCATATAAAGTAGGACATTGTGTTTTACAAGATGTCCAATGCTTTCAGTTTGTCTCCAGGGAGAAACCATGGGGCATATTATCAAGAACAGCGTTAAAAATTATTGCTGGTTTAGCGGTAGAAAACTGCCGCTAAAGCGGCGATATTGGGCTTGATATTATGCCCTTGAGAATTCCAATAGAAGACCATGTACTGGTGTCAACATGGGCTTCTATTAGAATTCTCCAGGGCATATTATCAAGCCCATTATCGCCGCTTTAGCGGAGGTTTTCTGTCACTAAACCGGCGTTAATGTTTACGCCGTTCTTGATAATATGCCCCCAAATTTCCCTTCGAAAACGTCTGACTCGTACTGTGATTTCTTCAGTTTCCTGGTTCTAGATGTTTGTCTATATTTGTATAGCGCACATCTCACCGGGGACGGTTTCCTGGCACCATGTGGCTATTCAAGAGTTTGTTTAGTCTCAGTTGACACTACTTCACCAAGGGCCCTATTGTTATGTTTTGTATTTGGTGGTAGGCACTGCAGAGAAACAGGAAACTGATATGAGACAGTAGCAATAGCATGAGCATCATGACTTGTTGAGAGAGAGGCTGTTGTTGAGGACCATACAAAATATATTTTTATGTCATAGGTGGCTGGTTTTTATCATGCCTGTTGATTTCTCGCAAATTATACTTTCATTGATTCATCAATGCACGATTTCTCTCTGTGCTCCTATTCTGTAAGGGTTGTTCCAGCATTGATTTGGACCCTTTTTCTCTGAACCTTGTTCTAAAAAGGGATGCAACATTTCTTCTAGATTCATATTACTGAATTATTCATGTATGTGCATCAGCAGAGTGTTTTTTGTGTGAAAGCCACCTTCCGTGTTCTATCTACGAGATGGTTCAGGTAGGTGGATTTCCTCATGGCATGATACAGTGAGATTAGTGGCCACTCTCTCTTCCACAGAGACCTACAATGAGGACCAGATTCCCTAAACCTTTGTGTTGTATTTGCCTTACTTTTGTAATGCAAATCAAAGTTGGATAATTTCCCAAAATAGCACAAAGTTGCACTATGCCCTAAATTTCGTCAAGGGAGCATTCCATCAGTGGTACAAGAGTGCTCTTATGCGACCACCCATGGGATTTCAAACAATTCCCTAACTACATACAATCGTAAAAAGGGGTTTGTTCTAAAATCTTACACCTTTTTGAGGCAGGCGTAATAACGTAGCTTGAATTTTAATAAAGCCATTTTTGGCTTTAAAAATATCGAGCATCCCTCCTGAATCAAGTCTTTAAGCAAATATGTAGAGGATATTTTTTGTTTTGTGCCCAAACTCTTACCCTTTCCTTGTTTTTTTCTTCTTTGAATGCCTGCTGCATTATGCAAAACACATACAGAGCAGGAAACGTTTAAAAGAATAGATTTTGTACTAAAGAGTCCACTTCCAATTAAAAGATTACTTCTTACAGAACACACACAACCTTCCACTATGGCGCAACGGCGAGTGCGTTGGCGCATGGCAACCTAAATTTCCCCAGGATAGGGATAGAGGAAAACAGCATCATATCTTAGTTGATATGGAGCTGTTCAGCTTTCTCCCTTTCTACGGTGCTGCATTCAAATCAAATCAAATCAAATCAGGTCATTTATATAGCGCACTACTCACCCGTAGGGTCTCAAGGCGCTGGGATGGGGGGGGGGGGGTGCCGCTACTGCTCGAACAGCCAGGTCTTGAGCTTCTTCCTGAAGGAGAGGTGGTCTTGGGTCAGGCGCAGGTCGGTTGGGAGTGAGTTCCAGGTCTTGGCGGCCAGGTAGGAGAAGGACCTTCCTCCTGTTGTCGCTCTTCGGATGCGGGGGACGGCGGCCAGGGCGTGGCTGGTTGATCTGAGGAGGCGCTTGGGAGTGTAGAAGTTGATCCGGTTGTTGAGGTAGCTCGGGCCTTGGTCGTGTAGGGCTTTGTGCGCGTGGGTGAGGAGACGGAAGGTGATTCTCTTGTTGACCGGGAGCCAATGCAGATCTCTCAGGTGTCCGGAGATGTGGCTGCGACGGGGGATGTCGAGGATGAGTCTGGCCGAGGCGTTCTGGATCCGCTGGAGTCTTTTCTGGAGCTTGGCGGTGGTTCCGGCGTAGAGGGCGTTGCCGTAGTCCAGTCGGCTGGTGACGAGGGCCTGGGTGACCGTCTTCTTCGTCTCGGTGGGGATCCACCGGAAGATCTTACGTAGCATGCGCAGGATGTTGAAGCAGGACGAGGAGACGGCGTTTACTTGTCTGGTCATGGAGAGGGAGGAGTCCAGGATGAAGCCCAGGTTGCGTGCGTGGTCCGTCGGTTTGGGTGTGGTGCCCAGGGCGGGGGGCCACCAGGAGTCGTCCCAGGCGGAGGGCGAGGAGCCCAGGATGAGGACCTCCGTCTTGTCCGAGTTCAATTTCAGGCGGCTGGTCGTCATCCATTCGGCTACCTCTCTCATAGCTTCGTGCAGGTTGGATCTGGCGGTGGCTGGGTCGTTGGTCAGGGAGAAGATCAGCTGGGTGTCGTCGGCGTAGGAGATTATGCTGAGGTTGTGTTGGCGTGCGATGGCCGCGAGGGGGCTCATGTAGACGTTGAAGAGGGTGGGGCTCAGTGAGGATCCTTGAGGGACGCCGCAGATGACTTTGGTGGCCTCAGACTTGTACGGTGGTAGGCGGACTCTCTGTGTTCTTCCGTCGAGGAAGGAGGTGATCCATTCCAGTGCCTTGTCCTGGATTCCGATGTTGCCTAGGCGCTGTACTAGGGTGCGGTGGCAGACAGTGTCGAAAGCCGCGGAGAGGTCCAGGAGGATGAGGGCCGCTGTTTCTCCGTTGTCCATCAGAGTTCGTATGTCATCGGTGGCAGCGATGAGGGCGGTCTCGGTGCTGTGGTTCGCTCGGAAGCCAGACTGTGAGGGGTCGAGGGATCCATTCGTCTCGAGGAAGGCGGCCAGCTGTTTGTTGACGGTCTTCTCGATGACTTTGGCCGGGAACGGGAGGAGCGAGATGGGACGGTAGTTCTTGAGGTCGGTGGGGTCTGCTGTGGGTTTCTTGAGGAGAGCGCTGAGTTCGGCGTGCTTCCAGCTCTCGGGGAAGGTGGCGGTGTCTAAGGAGGTGTTGATGATGTCCCGCAGGTAGGGTGCGATGACAGCGTCGGCCTTGTTGAAGACGTGGTGAGGGCAGGGGTCAGTCGGAGATCCGGAGTGGATGGAGTTCATTGTGCGGATGGTGTCTTTGGTGCTGATCGGAGTCCAGGTGCGGAGGGTGGTGGTGGGTGGCGTTGTTGTGGTTGTGGCTTGCGTTGGTTGGTTGCTGAAGCTGTTGTGTATGTCCGCGATCTTGTTGTGGAAGTAGGATGCGAGGGAGTTGCAGAGGTCTTGCGACGGGGTGATGTCATTGTTTCCGGCGTTGGGGTTGGAGAGCTCTTTGACGATGTTGAAGAGTTCCTTGCTGTTGTGTGCGTTGTTGTCCAGCCGGTCCTTGTATGTGTTTTTCTTGGTGGCGCGGATCAGTTGGTGGTGTTTCCGGGTGGCGAGCTTGAGGGTGGTCATGTTGTCCGGGGTTGGTTCCCTTCTCCAGACTTTCTCGAGGGCTCGACAGTTCTTCTTGGAGCTCTTGAGTTCGTCGGTGAACCATGGTGTTTTTCTGCTGCAGGGTCTGCTGGGCGGGGTTCTCAGAGGGGCGAGTTCGTCCGCGCCGTTGTTGATCCACTTTGTGAGGTTGTCGGCGGCCTGGCTGGGGTTCGCTGAGCTGGCGGGGGGGTGCTGGCTCAGGGAGGCGGAGAGCTGGTCGGCTGTGATCTTGTTCCAGCTTCTTCGGGCAACCTGTTGCTGGTGGTGGTGGATCGTCGTTCTTTTGAAGCTGAAGTGGACGCAGCTGTGGTCCGTCCAGTGGAGTCCAGTGGCGTGGCTGAAGGTGACGTCTTTGCTGGATGAGAAGACGGCGTCGAGTGTGTGTCCGGCGAGGTGGGTGGGGGTGGTCACCAGTTGCTTGAGTCCGAGGTTGGCGAGGTTGTCGAGCAGGCTGATGGTGTTGTGGTCGCTGTTGTTCTCCAGGTGGAAGTTGAGGTCCCCCAGGAGGATGTAGTCGGCGGAGGGGAGTGCATGCGGGCTGACGAAGTCGGCGATGTCCTCGCTGAATCGTGTGCGTGGACCCGGGGGTCGGTAGATCAGGGTGCCTCTGAGGGTGGTCCTCGGGTTGGTGTGGATCTGGAAGTGCAGGTGTTCAGCGGTGGTTAGGGTGTCGTCGGTGTTGGTCGTGATGCGGATGGTGTCTCTGTGGATGATGGCGATGCCTCCTCCCGTCTGGTTGGTGGTGCGGTCCCTCCGGATGATCTTGTAGCCCTCCGGGATGGCGATGGCGATGTCTGGGGCTGAGGAGGCGTTCATCCAGGTCTCGGTGAGGAAGGCAACGTCAGGGGCGGTGGTGTCGAGGAGGTTCCAGAGTTCTACGGCGTGTCTGTGGACGGAGCGGGTGTTGAGCAGGATGCACTTGAGGTGGTTGCTGCTGATGTTCGGCTTGGCGAGTCCTGGTGCAGGGTGAGTCCGGGTGCAGGTGAACTTGCAGGCGTGGCAGCTGAAGGGTCCGTGGGTGTGCTTCGGGGCGGCTCGATGACATCCTGGGATGCGTCCGGTGTTGAGTGCGATGAGATCGGCGGCGTTGTAGGTTCGTCGGGTCGGCTTCCGTCGGTGGGGGCCAGGGGTCCTGGCGCTGGTCGCGGTCCGGTCGCGGACGGGCGCAGACGGGCTTACCTTTGGCGCGCCTTCGGCGCACAATCGGCGCGCCCGCTGCGCGTCAACGCTGCGCGTTCGCACGGTCGCCATTTAAGGCGAAGTGCGCGGGTGGGCGGAGCAGCTGGGAGGTGGGAGCGGGGAGGGAACAGAAGAAAAAAGGGGCGGGGTCGGCGGTGGTGGCGGGAAGCGGGGGGCGGCGAGGGAGGCGGGAAAACACGAGGGACAACAACAAAGAGTACAAGCACAAATGCAGGATAAGAGAAACGCTAAACACGGGAAAAAACAACTATGAGGGAAAAAACAAGCACAAATGCTGATCAAACAACACTAACCACGGGTAAAGCCTGTGAAGAAAAAACAAGCACAAGTGATTGTCGCAACAGAGCAGAGCAGCGTTAGCAGGGTCAGCCGGCAGCGCGGCAGGCAGCGAGGCGGAGGGCACAACAGGGGGGCACACGCAGCAGCTGGTGGCCGTGCGGCGCGGGGGTGTCCCACAAGTGGGTCACACTCACCTGTGTCGCACGGTCGCCTTTTAAGGCCAAGTGCGCGGGTGGGCGGAGCAGCTGGGAGGCGGGAGCGGGGAGGGAACAGAAGAAAAAAGGGGCGGGGTCGGCGGTGGTGGCGGGAAGCGGGGGGCGGCGAGGGAGGCGGGAAAACACGAGGGACAACAACAAAGAGTACAAGCACAAATGCAGGATAAGAGAAACGCTAAACACGGGAAAAAACAACTATGAGGGAAAAAACAAGCACAAATGCTGATCAAACAACACTAACCACGGGTAAAGCCTGTGAAGAAAAAACAAGCACAAGTGATTGTCGCAACAGAGCAGAGCAGCGTTAGCAGGGTCAGCCGGCAGCGCGGCAGGCAGCGAGGCGGAGGGCACAACAGGGGGGCACACGCAGCAGCTGGTGGCCGTGCGGCGCGGGGGTGAGTACATGTTTTATATGTCTGTCCAGAAGTCTGCTTCTAGTGCTGCTGCTGTTGACATTGGTGTCATAATCATCTCTCCAGAAGATTTATTGTGTAAGGATTGATGCCTGCTATCCACGTCTCAAATCCTTAACAAAGCATTCATTCTAGTTTGGCTTGCATGCCATGTTTATTTCACAAATTGTACAGTGCCTTTATGGTATTATTAGCTCTTACTAATGTATCTTTGTAGTGATTCTTCCACTTTGGGGAGTTTGTGCCAAGACATAGGCTATGGTTATGAGGCAAGTATGTCAATCATCAGAAACATTGCACCTTCCATCTGTGCCCAAGGTAAATGTTATGTGGCCTCAGCGCAGCACATAACTACTTACCTGAGAGCAGTGGTGTGTGGTACAGAATGGTGGTGGCAGGACGGTTGAGGTTCAGGGGGTGGTTAAAGAAAAAATAAAAATCCCAATTACATCCTCTTCATGACTGCTATCTCTCCATCTCTCCTCTGGTGCTGTCTCTCCTCCGGATGCAGGATGCACCCAGGCTCCCCTAAGCCAATCACAACGCTGCTGTTACCATGACAGCAGCATCATTATTGGTCGGAATGCCTTGGTTCGGCGCTCAGACAGAGTGGGAGCCTGGGCATCTGGACAGTGGCGGCTCCTCCATATGGGCGTCGCCCCATTGCTTTCTCACAGTGCGAGAAGCAGAAACACAAAAATGGTAAACACTACCATTTTAGGTTTCTGCTTCTCGCGCTGCGATAAAGCAGAAGTGCCTGGCTGGGGGCGGGTGGGTGGGCGGTCGTGCTCGAGGGCAGGGGGGAGTGGCCCCTAGAGCCGACCAAACAGTCAGTACCCACAACAGTGGGTAAGCCACTCCCCCCCTGTCCTCCAGCGTGACCACCCCCTCTCCCTGTTCTCAATGCAGGAGAAAATGGCACGGCTGGGGTGCTCTCCCCTGCGTTCACCAAGTGATTGGCAGAGGCGGAGGGAGGGAGGTCGCCTTTCCTGATGACGAGGTCAAGAGGAGAGCTGCAGGAATTGGCACAGGACGGCGGGAGTCGGGAGTGGAACCCATCTATAAGCTGAGCAAGTACTTTTACTGTCCTCTCCGCTCCCTGTTTCTTTTTGTGTCTGCTGTCTGTGGGAGGTGTGCACTTAGTTAATCCATGGCTGTTTCACTTGCATTCTTTCTCCGTGTCTGCAAGGATGAACGTGTGTTCTTTGGATCTGCGCGGTGTAACAGCGGCTTCGTTCGGACCTTCATTTCAGATTTTAGCATGTGTTTTGTTAATTTAATCCCCTTATTTGTAAAGACTATTGGGAAATTTTGAGATCAATGTCTTTTTATGAGAGGGTTTGGTTACCCTGTTGCATGTCGGATTTATTCAGGTTTGCTTCAGAATTCTCAGTGCCTGGGTCGGGATTCTGTGTTTTGTATTCGTTATCGTTACAAGTAAGTGCTGTGAAAAAAATCCGCTCTCTTGTAGTTCTGTTCCTCATTAGTCATTGTTTTATTTGAGATATGCACTCTTATTTCACCCTGGGGCAGACACCCACTCGAATCAACCGCCCCAACAACCCTAGACCAGCCACTGGGGGAAAAAACACAAGCATACTGTCCTACAGTACAGGCCTACTTTCACGTAAGATAGTGTGATATGAGCATACAGGGCATTTTCTAATATTATGTGGAAGTGCAGTTCGGGAAATATGACTATTCATATTCGGTGTCATGACAATTGAAATGTGGGGGGAAAAACGATTGAATCCTTTAGCAGTGAAAGGACTGCACAATCGTATGCCACTACCATGTTTAAAAAATAATGATATCAGAAAAAGGGACATAAAGTTAATTTAATTTATTGAGAATGGAACTTTCTGATGGCATATCTGATAACTTATGCTCTTAAAACTGCAAAATCCTAGGGGACAAAATGGAATGCCAGTATTTTTCTAAATTGTCATTTTCATAAACATGTGCAAATGTAGAAATAACTAAATAGCAAGAAAACATGTCTCCCTTTTTAATATCTGTATGATCTGTTGAAAACGAAATGCATGAATCCATGCCTGGTTTTCGATTACCTTCCCTGATGTACTCATGTCCGTTCCCGGGTCCGAGCGATCATGAGTCACGGATTCTTGTGATCTGGATTCTTTTAGTGTACAGCTCTGACTTGAAAAGATGGCGAAGATTTTTCTGATGACAAGTTCATACTAACTTACTCATTTGTTAACCACATCACTGCGGCGCGAATTCCGCTGCAGTGCTGAGCATTTCAATCGCGGGCGTGGTCATGACGGTTCCCGGCCATCATCAGCACACGCCCACCATGACTCATGACGGCCGGGAGGCGTCATCAGCATCGATGAGGTTAAAGGCATTTTGTGTCGGTATTCGAAAGGACGCTTCCTGAGTTGACATTTTATATGAGTTAAATTCGCTGTAGAGCTGGGCAATGATAACTACATGAGCCTGTGTCTGCTGCATGCTTGTGACACGAGGTGCCTCTCACTGGCTGTACAGGCACGTGGGGCAGAGTGTTCATAGTCTGTGGAGTGCATGTGAAGCTGCATGCAGAGCGCAGGGTGTATGTTGGGTCTGTATGTGTGTACTTGTTTCACTGCATATAGGAATTCATCTTGGATGGCTGACAAAATGGACAATTTAAGTGACCCTGCTTAGATTCTTTGTTGCTTAGTAAAAGCCAATACAACTCCTCAGGCCTGCACTTGGAAGTGAGCTGGACTCCTGTGGCTGGAGTGCGCAGGGCGACATACAACTTTAAAGTGAAGAGACTCCCCCGGCATCTTCCTGCTTCTTTCATTACTCAGTGTCGTTCTTGCAGACAGTTCGGTGGAGTTGTTTGGTAGGAATGGCCCTTTGTCTCATCTGCACGCGAAAGGCCATGTCCACCCTTTTGCTCATTCAGTTGTTTAACACTTGAAAAAAGGTAAAACATCACAAACTGAATTTTATGGTGCTTTTCGCAGCGCTGCCACGTGCCTGTAGGAAATGACATGTGACGACATATGTTATTCTGAATTTTCAGTCAAAAGCACGTTGCCATTTGGGATTTGTAGCTTTATTTTTTACCCCTAGTATGGGTTCCCAAATCCAGCATGCAAGTTACATAGGTTAAAAAGTCGTAATTGACTAGAGGTGTTATTATTATTATTATTATTATTATTAGGGAGTTTTGTAAAGCGCCTGGTTTACGCTCAAGGCGTGTCCCCGCGCTGTGGTGGGTAAGGTGACCGTGTAGCAGCCTGACAGTAGTTAGCGTCTGAAGAGATGAGTCTTAAGTTTTCGCCTAAACAGGGTTTCCGAAAACTCCATGCGTAATTCCATCGGCAGATCATTCCACCGCTTAGCGGCCAGGTATCTGAATGATCTACCCCCCATGCGTGTTTTCTTTATTTTGGGGATTTTCAGAAGACCTGTGCAAGACGATCGCAAGCTCCTGGTGGGCTCATACCAGGTGACCAGACTTTGTAATGGGGCAGGGGCTTTTCCTCTCAGGATGCGGTGGCATGTGGCCAAAGCCCTGAATTCCACCCTACTCCTGACCGGAAGCCAGTGCAACTCCTGGAGCGCTGCCCTGGAGGGAGATCTTCTAGGAAGTCTCAAAACAAGGCGAGCGGTAGCATTCTGCAACACCTGGAGGCGGTTTAAAACCTTTTCCGTTGCCCCCAGATACAGCAGATTGCTATAGTCCATGCGAGATGTTACTAACGCATGCACCAGCGTTCGGCGAGCAGCAATGGGTAGGAAATCCAAGATCTTCCTCATGGTTTTTAGAATGCCGAAGCATGTCCCCACCACTCGACTAACCTGGGAGTCAAAAGCAAGATCCTCATCTAGCCATACACCCAGGTTCTTTGCTTCATGGCATGGAGCAGGTACCTCTCCCAGGCAGGGTGGCCACCATGCTGACGACCAGACAGGTGGACCCCCCCCCACCACGAGCACCTCGGTCTTGCTGCCATTAAGTTTTAGGCAGTTGGCGGACATCCAGGCTGCCAGTTCTTGCATGCAGACTCTGAACTTGTCCGCCATTAGACCAGGTGCGCGTGAGAGGGATACCACCAGCTGAGTGTCGTCAGCATAGGACACAAGACGTAGTCCGTGGCCTTCAACAATGGTCGCCAGCGGGGAGACATAGAGATTGAACAGGGTAGGGCTCAGGGACGAGCCCTGCGGCACGCCCTGGCCCAACCCAATCTCCCTAGAGTAACACTCTCCCTGGCGAACTTGGAAACACCTGCCTGTCAAGAAGGACCGGATCCATCCAAGCGCAGCTCCTGCCACCCCTCCATCATTCAGACACTGTAGCAGGGTGGAGTGAGCTACAGTGTCGAATGCTGCGCTTAGGTCCAAGAGGATCAGGGCCATGGTTTGGCCCTCATCCACTCCCTGTCGTAGAGCTTCTACTGCCATGAGCAATGCGGACTCCGTCGAATGGCGGGGACGGAAGCCAAATTGAGAGTCATGGAGTAGAGAAGCTTCTTCTACAAAGCCCATCAGCTGAAGGTTTACAGTTTTTTCGGCAATCTTCGCCATATATGGGAGGAGGGAGATGGGACGAAGATTGTCTAGTTTATCATAGCTAACATTGGGCTTTTTTTGAAGGGGGAGAACCACCGCTCGTTTCCAAGCATCCGGGACAGTGTGAGTCTCGAATGAGAGATCCAGAAGACGGCGGATATGAGGCTCCAAGACATGCAAACTGCCCATCAGGCGTCCAGGAGTGGTGGGATCACGAGGGGAGCCTGATTTAATTGACCCACAGATCTGAACGAGTTTTTCAGTGGGTGGGGTTACGAATGTCGCTAGCACCCGTCGTTCATCACATGCCTTAGATACCTCTACCACCTCGGGGTCCATGTCAACCCTGCTGGGGAAGGTTGAGTATATAGTAGCGACTTTGTTGGAAAAAAATTCCGCTACTCGGTTGCAATGGTCAACTGTGCAGAGCTCCTCTGGGACTGCTGCAGGCTTTCCCACTGAGAGGGATTTGTATATTAAAAACAATTCTTTCGAGGAATTTTCGGCTTCCCCAATCCTGGTACCATAGTAGATTTTTTTGGCCTTTTTGATTAGTCCATGGTAATATCGCCTACTAGAAACATAGTCCAATCTAGCTTGTGTGGCGAAATCAATTCTCCAGCGCCTTTCTGCCCGTTTACACTTGGATTTGGCCATACGGACTTCTTCACTAAACCAAGGTGCATGTTTCAGTGCGCGTCCCCCTGTTTTAATCTGGGCAAGCGGGGCTACGTGGTCTAGGGCGACTAAGATGCGTTGGTCCAAACTATCGTTAACAGTTTCCACATCCGTTCCCCTTAGTTCATCCCCCACCATAAGAGCTTCATTGAACCTGGCAAGTGAGAAATTGGCCCATCTCCGTCCAGGACGATGAAATGCCACCTTTTCTAAAACTTTAGCTCCAGGAATGGAGATCGAAAAGGGCGTCAGGAAATGATCCGACCATGGGATGGGTACGGGGGCTAGAGCTTCCACTTGCCCCCAGTTGGCAAAAATAGGGTCCAGCAAGTGGCCCCGTTGATGGGTAGGGGATTCACCTACCAGCTCGAGCTGAAGGGCCCTCAGCTCCTTGCGAAGGTCCCCTGCTCCCCTATCAGTGGGATCATCCAGGTGTATATTGAGGTCACCCAGCACCAGGAACTTATCTGTGCGTAAGGCTGCCTCTGTGGCACTTTCAATCAGACTTTCTGTAAATCTGGTTGAGGGGCCCGGTGGCCTATATATCAGGAGGCCCTTAACAGTGTATCTCCCGTTGGCTTGGATGGAAAACGCGCCCGCCTCACTATCTGTGATCTCAATCTGCTCCAGAAGACAGCATAAGCCCTCCCTCACAACAATGGCTATTCCTCCACCTCTGCCTTTGGGTCTATCTAGCCGTACTAGGGTATAGCCCTCCGGAAAGGCTTCCAGGACCTCTGGGGCAGAGTCGCAGTCCAGCCATGTCTCAGTGAGAAAGAGTATGTCCCATTGTTGTTCTCTAAGGAGATCAAAGACATCCAGGCGATGCTTGCGCAGCGACCGAACATTCAACAAGCCACAAACCAATTTACGGTGTTCTCTGATGGTGTGTATTGACAGGTCGAACTTGAACTGGCAGTGGCTGCACCCCGTGTTGTCTTCCACACTCATGCCATGTAGGCACAGGTTACTGGCACACATCTTGCGGTAGGATAGCAGGTCCGCTCTACTCCACTGTGTGTGTCCTGTAGGAAGAGCAGGGGGCATGGCCCTGGGCCGAGTTCGGCCGCGGACGGGCGCAGACGGGCTTGACCTAAGCGCGACTTCGGCGCGCCTACGTCGCGCCCGCTGCGCTCGTCCGCTGCGCTGCCGAGAGTGCATCCGCCTTATATGCCCCACAGCGAGTGCCTCAGGAGCACTAGACCGCTGACCGGTCTCCCCGCTCACCGGAAGTAGCCGTCTCGACCTTCCCCGCCCTCCGCACAATCGGTGCTAATCACCGTGTCGGACCGAGGCGGGAAGGAGGGGAGAGATCAGCCCAGAAGTCGGTGTCAGCAGGTAAGCCAGCAAGCTATTGTGGCAAAAGTTAAAACTTAGAACTGGGAAGCCTTAATCGCTATCCCCTCAAGCATGTGCAGTTTGCAGTTTCCAGAAGTAAAAAAGCGCGTTTAAAAGCTGCCTCAGCGCCGAGCACAGTGGCTGCAGACACTGCCACTGCCTACTCACCACCACGCAAGCCGGCTCCTTCTGTGCCTTATATGCCCCACAGCGAGTGCCTCAGGAGCACTAGACCACTGACCGGTCTCCCCGCTCACCGGAAGTAGCCGTCTCGACCTTCCCCGCCCTCCGCACAATCGGTGCTAATCACCGTGTCGGACCGAGGCGGGAAGGAGGGGAGAGATCAGCCCAGAAGTCGGTGTCAGCAGGTAAGCCAGCAAGCTATTGTGGCAAAAGTTAAAACTTAGAACTGGTAAGCCTTAATCGCTATCCCCTCAAGCATGTGCAGTTTGCAGTTTCCAGAAGTAAAAAAGTGCGTTTAAAAGCTGCCTCAGCGCCGAGCACAGTGGCTGCAGACACTGCCACTGCCTACTCACCACCACGCAAGCCGGCTCCTTCTGTGCCTTATATGCCCCACAGCGAGTGCCTCAGGAGCACTAGACCGCTGACCGGTCTCCCCGCTCACCGGAAGTAGCCGTCTCGACCTTCCCCGCCCTCCGCACAATCGGTGCTAATCACCGTGTCGGACCGAGGCGGGAAGGAGGGGAGAGATCAGCCCAGAAGTCGGTGTCAGCAGGTAAGCCAGCAAGCTATTGTGGCAAAAGTTAAAACTTAGAACTGGGAAGCCTTAATCGCTATCCCCTCAAGCATGTGCAGTTTGCAGTTTCCAGAAGTAAAAAAGCGCGTTTAAAAGCTGCCTCAGCGCCGAGCACAGTGGCTGCAGACACTGCCACTGCCTACTCACCACCACGCAAGCCGGCTCCTTCTGTGCTTTATATGCCCCACAGCGAGTGCCTCAGGAGCACTAGACCGCTGACCGGTCTCCCCGCTCACCGGAAGTAGCCGTCTCGACCTTCCCCGCCCTCCGCACAATCGGTGCTAATCACCGTGTCGGACCGAGGCGGGAAGGAGGGGAGAGATCAGCCCAGAAGTCGGTGTCAGCAGGTAAGCCAGCAAGCTATTGTGGCAAAAGTTAAAACTTAGAACTGGGAAGCCTTAATCGCTATCCCCTCAAGCATGTGCAGTTTGCAGTTTCCAGAAGTAAAAAAGCGCGTTTAAAAGCTGCCTCAGCGCCGAGCACAGTGGCTGCAGACACTGCCACTGCCTACTCACTTACATAAGACATGCTGACACATAGGGGTCCATTATGATGACGGGCGGACTTAGTCCGCCCGCCATCACATCGGGACCCGGGACCGCCCGCCTTAAGGGCGGGGGTCCCGATCAGGGCATTAGGATGCGCCCGCCACACAGGCGGGCGCATCCTGTATGGGTGCAATTGCGGCGGGCGGAGCAGAAATCTCCGCCCGCTGCCATGTGTAAAGTGCACCTTTTGCTTTTCAAAGTGCAACATGACAGGCACCACGCGGTGCCTGCCATGTTGCACTTTGAAATGCGGGGGGGGACGTGCAACCCCCCAAGCCACGGACTCCCAGGGGGCCCGCAACGGGCCCCGCAGGGAGTCTCCGCATGCCTTTCCGTGGCGGCATTGCCGCCACGGAAATGCATTGGTGAAAGCCCATTGTAATATGGCGGGCGGTGTCTAACAGACACCGCCACCATGTTACAGGTTTTCCGCCCCGGCCGCTAGACGACCGGGGCGGAAAACAGGCGGGCGGTGTTTCGCACCGCCACGGTCCCCTCCGCCATCCTAATATGGCGGAGGGGAATTGTGCTGATGATGTCGGGCGGATTTCCTCCACCAGGCTGGCGGTAGCCACCGCCAGCCTGGCGGAGGAAATCCACCCGACATCATAATGGACCCCTTAGCATTGAGTCAGCGATGCTGTTGTCCGGTGTGCAGTGATATTACGATAAGCCATTAAGCAATCGTGAATATCACCAGAACCCTATGCTGGAAAGGAAGCAATTGTCATTGTATGATAAAATGATGAGCTACATTCCCTAAGCGCTAGTATACAAGTAAATTCATCACCCTGTCAATCATGGTATTGTACGTGTTAGCTTGTGGTTCTATACAGTATGATGAAGAATAGTTGTGCTACTGCAGTACCAGTAAATTGTTGTTAATTTTAGTTCCATATTCCCAGAGCATTCTCATTGTGTGTCAAACTTCTGTAAGGTTTCTTAACTCTCACAACTCGAAACAGAAGTAGTGACTGAGCTGTTCTTCGCACCTTCTGGTTTGCTTGAAAATGCACCATTTGCCCACTCTTTTTTCAAAATTTTCTTGGGGGATGAACACCCCCAAACACCTCGCTGCAGTGAAGTACGACAATTGTTTTACGCCTTACCACTTTCAAATGTCACCAGTCGCCACTGCATCTGGAACTGGAAATAAGAACACCGGTTTTCAAGAAAATGGTAACAAGTTTGATACATAATTGGTAGTATTTGGTGGAAAGAACAAGGGGCACATCCGTGAAAATGATTATTGAATAGTTTTATATACCTACTTCTGATTACAGAAATAAGCCTATCAGCAGTAAATTAGTACTTCATAATCGATCTTTAGGTTCCATTTTATCAATAACTGGTGCCTGCAAAAACAAGTTTTTAAAGAAATTGTAATGCTTAGCCTATGCTTAGCGTATTTTAGCTGGTCCGATTATTTCCTAATTTGATTAATTCCAATATCTATATTTGTCTCTTTCATAGTTACTTGGTATGTGCAGTTTTGCGTTGTTCTGTTTCCCACTGCCCAGATGCCTGTCTTATATGTTGTTTTTTCATAATTTCAATTTCCTTTGTCGGTTAGATTTCTTTTTGGTCCTTACTTGTCTTGTTATTTAAATCAGTTAATGATTAGACATAGACTTGTGCATTTAGACTGTTAAACAATGCAGCCTAAAGTTATTGATACATTTATTCAACATGTAATTTGGGGGATTCTGTCCTCCCTTTCTGTACCACCCTGAAGGCCTTGCGCCATCCCTAACTTTCGCCGCAAACACTACAGCTAACAGGCATTACAATCTTGGTAGACATGACTATAGCCAAATTGTATCATGTCGCCGGTGTTGTGTCTTTTTTTAAAGTGGCCTCCCAAATTATGAATCCTTTACATCCTCTTTTCACATAACATTTTGTTAAAAGGCAGATGTTATCAGAACTTTCTTCTTAGAAACACATCAATAAGTGTAGTCATAACATTGGCCTTAAGTCTAAACAAAGAGAACAACTTTAATCCATAAATTATACCCAAATGGAAGCCATTCCTTTTCTGGAAAACTGGGTGGGCTCTGATGAGTAATACCTACCTCAAACTACCATCTACAAGGATGTCATCTTCTCCCAAACATCATTAGGCCTCTGCTCCCTTCATCTCTTGCCCACCTCTTAATATCATCATTAAGTCTATCTCACCAACATCTACCCCCCAAACTGAAACTGGTCATACTTCTCCTTCAGAAAAATTAACACACTAGACATTTCTGAAATACAGCAACTGCTGTCATAACAACTGTTAGAAATGGGGGTCTTTAGTTGGCTGGAGTAAGTACCACTGTCCAAATAGGGACCCTTGCTTCTACTCAGGGTAAGGAGGAAACCCTCTGAGATAACTCCTGCTCACCCTCTAGGTTGCTTGGCACGAGCAGTCTAGGTGAACCAGAGGCAATGTGTAAAGTATTTGTACCAACAAACACAGTAACACAGTGAAAACACCACAAACTGACTGCACAACAGTTTAGAAAAATAAAGGTATTTAATCTAAACTACACAAGACCAAAACGACAAAAATCCAACATACACAGTTCAAGAATATGGTTTCAAAAGAGTACTTAAGGTTGCGATAAAATTCTTTAGTTTGCGATAAAAGAATCCACAGTTACGTGAAAAGTTCACAGTTGCGTCATGTTTAGCTCACAGTACCTTTAGTTGCGACAAAGTTCCAAAGGCAGAAGCTAGTGCGGTGGAAAACAAGCGATGCATTGCTCCTGAGACTCTGGGGAGGCGTTTGTGACAGCCCTGCTGCAGCAGCGGGCGTGTTGCGATGAATCCGGTCTGTATGGGGAGGAAGGCCACTTGTCTGGATTCCGGTGCGTAGGTTCCGTAGGAAGTTTGTTCTCGCAAAGGTACGATGTGACGATCTTTGGAGTTGCGACGATCTCCGGGGCGACGATGCACGGACCAGCGTTGATCTTCTCTCTCGCAGCTCCTCAATGCGATGGCTTCGGCCATGACTCTCGCAGCGACGTGATGCGGTCCGCAAGCAGGCGGTGCAGCGATCTCACCCAGCTATGACAGGCTCTGCGACGACACTCACAGCGATGTTAGACTTCCCGCACCGATCGGGTGCGTCCTACAAGCGAATGATGCGACGGCTCTGACAGCGGCAACAGGCGCTGCGACGATCTTGACCTACGTAGCGGTGGGAATTTCCTCTCACTGTCTCGGATGCGCTCCGCCGCGAGCGATGCGATCACTTTTCTGTAGCAAAGTCTCTGAAGCTTAGTTTCCAGCTTCCCAACACAGGTACAACTTCCAGAGGCACCACACATGGGCCAAGCACTCCAGGAAGGACAGAACTCTCTCAGTAGAGCTCAGGGGAAGCTGGGGGTGAAGTCCTTTTGTTCCTGGGACTTCAGAACAGGGAGCCAGCTCTTCTCAGGCCCTTGGAGATTCCTTCAAGCAGGGGGACACAACACAAAGCAAAGTACTTCCCCTCTCGCTGGCGGCAAAGCAACAGCAGGGCAATCCAGCCGAGCAACAGCTGGACAATCTTCCTTCTTCAGTTTCAGCTTTCTCCTTGGCAGAGGTTCCTTCTTGATTCCAGGATGATCTTATTTTCTGTTGTCAGGGGTCCTGTAGTTATACCCCTAAAAGTCTTTGTTCTCTTTGTGCAAGTGGGCCCTGAGCCCGGTCTGAACCAGTTCTGGGTGTTTCTTGAGCACTTTGTTTTCCTGGCTTCTCCTTTCCTTTCAGAGTGAGGGGCAGGGTCGTCAGCCGCCCAGCAGGAGGTGGAGCCAGCATTGTGGAATGCAGGCACAGCCCAATTCAGGCCCAGGTGCTATCTTCTCCCACCACTCAAGTTGCAAATGCAGTCATTCAGCCTAGGGCTGACTCAGCCAGCCTCCTGGGGAATCCCCAGCTCCTGTCACTCTCAAACCAGACAGTCAATACACAAACAGGCCATGGCACACAGGAAGGTCAGACAAGAGAACAGCAACTTTCTAAAAGTGCTGTACTCAAACACAGGATTCAAAAACAAACTTTCCTAAAAGATGTGTTATTAAATTCTGAGTTCAGGGATATTAGACTCTTATGTCCTATCTTGTTCCTATGGGAAGAAATGCTCGTAGCCACTGTAGCCAGCATCCTGTTGAAAGTTAGGCTGAAACCGTCAACATTATCGGCGCCCTCTTGCTCTCCTTGAACCTTTTGTGCGCGTAAAACAGCCGCCATTTTGAACACCATGGCTTCCCTGCTCTCGCCGAGAGCCAGCGCGCCCCTCTCCCCCTCCTAGCTTCGCTGGCATCCCCCGCATGCTGACAACCCCCTGCCTGCACCTGCCTTGAATCATAAACCCCTCTTCAGCGCTGCTCTGCCCCAGACCCTCGTCCTGTTCCCAGCGCAACACCTCCCTTCTTCCCATTCATGATCCCCGGCCCTTTGATGCAAACCCCCTTTCTTCCGTGTGCCCGTTTGTCTTCCTCGTTCCCAGGCCGACACCCAGCTCTGCCGATACTGTTCCTTGCCCCTCCCCGTACAATAAAAAGCTTCCTCCATCAAGGGATCCCCGGGTTGATCAAAGCCCCCCCCCGCCCTACGAGATCCGATCGAACCCCACACACTCCGTGAATCGGCGGAATATCCAGCCGCGCGATGATCATCACCTGTTGTGAACGGGGCGGGGACTTCCACTGTAACCTTGTGTGGGAACGGGCCTGAAAGGGGGGGATTCTGAGGATGTCTTTCTGTACATCAAAGTATCGACGAGAATATGTTACATGCAATAAAGAGATAAACTTGTGTATAAGAGGCCAGGCCTCAGGGATGCAGTTAGAGCACCTCAGAACGATACCTGCTGTCCGTTTTGCTGTGTTCTCCTCCGGAGAGAATAAAAACCTTGTTTCCTGCCTTCCAGTCTCCAGCGCCTGCCTCTTCAATAGTTTAACTTCTTTGTGGGTTCAAGAGGCGACACCGCCGGGCAATACTTAAGGATCTTATATTCTGGTTGGTAGTGTCACCCTTTTTAACAATTGGCGTCCCAAGCGTGGGGCCCATCAGCGACCCGTGGATCCAGTGGGAGAGGTCCTGACGACAGAGTGAACGACTGCAACGATCGGGAACGCGTCTGTCCGATAGACCCTCGTCTGACAGCCGATCATCCGAACTTCACTGGTTCCGAACAGACCTCTCTCGAGTGATCTACGGTCCTGACTGGGAACCATCAGGAGTGCCGCGAGGATAACGGAGAAGAGAGGACGATCGGGCGCTGGATTCGGAAGACAAGAAACTGTCCATGCGGTCCGGGTAAGGTCGTGTAAACACGACAAGTTGCGAACTGATTGCTTGATTGCTTGATTGTTTAAAAAAATACTAGTATTGCTCCTTTTTATTTATTTGGAGATTCACTGTCTGCAAACGGAGAAACAACGGGCTCTCTCTTTGCAAGCAGTGGAGGATAGGTAGGGCAGTAGCCGTGCTTATTTTTTCTCCCCCACTCAATAATTACTTGAAACTGAACTGTTGTTCGCAAAACTATTGTTTCCTGGAGATTCTCTGTCTGCAAACAGGGAAGAGACCACCCTTTTTGCAGATAGTGAAAAGGGTAGGTAACGCAGATCTTTGCGGACCTACTCATTCTTCCCATTGAATATTTATTGGTCTTTTTTGTTATTTTGATCCATGAGGTATTCACTGCCTGCAAACAACGTAGAATAGAAATATTCTGTCCAGTCTTTGCACCTAGTGATAAGATAGGCAGTGCTGACTTTTTAGTCCCTCGTTACGAGCCGTCATGTCTGTCTTCTCCCCACTGATTAGTAGCCTGTTTAGCCCGGACCGCTTATTAGAGATGGACCACCCAGCCCCACTGGAAGGTACCCCTATTAAGGACATGTTCATGAAGCATGGATTGACCGCTATAGCCTATAGTAAACTATGGCATAAATATACGAAAAAGGGTCAAGAAAGTCAGTGGCCCCTGATAGGATCCTTCGATGATGATAAAATAAAAACGCTAGAAACTGCCCTGGGTAAAAACAAGACAACACCCACTATGCTCGACAGTTTCGGCATGTGGCGAAAAGAAACTGAACAACGTAAAAAGAAAACTGAGAGTAGGTTGGAAAAAGAGCTGCGAAAAGCAGCCCACCTAGCTGCCCAGAAACTAGAAAAAGAGATAAAGGAAAGAGAGAAAGCTAAACAGAAACTAGAAATGGAAACACCAAGCCAGTGTCCGGTTAGAACTCCCTCCATGCTCTACCCTGATTTACCCTCGAAACAACGAGCCAACGAGGATCTGCTGTTAGGTCCTCCTATCATCTACATGCCCCCTCCATATGCCCCTTCCCAACCCTTGGCGCTGCACGCGCCACCCCCAGGTACAAACAAGGTACCGCCACAGCTTCGGCCCCAATTGCCTCTGTGCCAGCCGAACCCCTTGTATTAAAAACCGCATCAACAACAACGTTAGACGACCATGAGACCCGAGGGGCTGGTCCTGCAAGAACAAGCAGGCTAAGCAAAGATGAGCGAGCGGGGATCGACAAAATAGCAAGGACACTGGTAGAAAGGAAGGATGATGAAGAGTACATCACAGATATGTTCAGCTCGTATACAGGGAGTCACAGACGACATTTTACCGTACGACTGTGTTATCATGTCTTGAATGCATACGAGGACCGATATCGAGAAAACGGTCCCGAGAGCCTAACGACTCTGTACCGGAAGGTCGATATCGGGGATGGGGGCGAGTGTGATGTGTCGGACCTCCTTACGCGTACGCTTGAGGTTTTCCGCCACCTCACTGAACGAAAGCCGGGAGCTAAATCCGCAACCTCCGTAGTGACCGAACCACCAACCGAGCAATCTAACACCATGATGCCAATACGAGAGGCTGCCCCTTACTGGGTTCCCCCCCGAGGTACAGGGACTCACGATGATGCAAACAACCAAGATGCGAAGGGAAGGGTAGTGTACAACTGGGTCTACCAGCCATGGGACCGGCAAGAGATACTGACATTCCGGAAATCTCTACCCGACCTACGTAAAAACCCCACTGCCTTCTATACTGAATTGGGTACAGCCCTGGGCTCAACGATTATGACCCTGGCTGACATCGACTTGTTCTTCGGGTTATGTCTACCAGCTGATGTGTGGAAGCAAATCCGGAAAGTCGACCACCTTGAGCTGTTCGGACAAACCTGGACACAACTCAATGACCTGGATAAACAACGGGGACCAGGACAAAAGCCTTTGAAATCCATTCTAGACCTTCCAGATAAAATCGTAGAGAAATTAAAAACCCTGCTCCCAGAAAAGAAAGTGGACTGGTCGATAGTAACAGCCTGTCGCCAGAAACCCCAGGAGGATGTATCGGAATACTTCTCCCGGTTTGAAACGGTGTTCTCCGATTACAGCGGCCAGGACATGACCACTGCAACCGGACACCATCTGTTTGTCCAGAATTATGTTAAGGGCCTATCATCGGAAATCTCCCAGAAACTACAGGCCAGCGAGAGTAGTTGGGCAGCCTCCAAACCTACAGCGATTCTCCAAATGGCCCAATATTATGAGCATCAGAAAAATGAAAACGATAGGGCGACAGAGAAAAAGAAGAAGGACTTAAAAGAGAGGGTGATGATTGCTAAACTGCAAGGGGTGACTATAGGACGAGACCAATATCGGGGAAACTACCAGACGAACGTCCCTAAGACTGCATTTCCCCAGGACCGCACTCTGACTTCCTACAGTGGACGCACAGACCTTAGAGAAAACCAGTGCGCTTTCTGCAAAGGGACTGGCCATTGGAAATCCCAGTGCCCAGTTCTTCTGGAAATGATCAGAAACAAAGACCCCAGGGATGTAGCAAACGGACCGAGACCTAAGGGACAACAGCGAGGGCCCCCAAATGACGCGACTAACGACAGATCAGGCAGACCAAATACGTTCGATCGACCCAGGCAGAACCAATATCAACAATCTGACTATGACGACACCCACACCTTCGCATAGGACAGCCAAGGGCGAGGGAGGGATCCAGTCGAGCTCTATGTTGACCAGCAGGGCCCTTATGTCACTGCTAAGGTCCTGGGTACTAAGTCTCCATTTCTGGTAGACACTGGCGCAACACGTAGTGCGTTATCTAAACGACTGATTCCAAGGGCACCCTTGTCTGGCTCACTCATAACATCGACAGGTTTCGATGGAACGCCCTCCACCAACCCTTTGTCTGCCCCGATTCTCTTTGACGTAGAAAACAACACCACCGACACCACGTTCTTGCTCTCCTCCAATAGCCCTGACGCCATTATGGGACTTGACTTACTGAAACACTTCCGAGCGACGATCAGGTGTTCTCAAGACG
Source organism: Lissotriton helveticus (assembly GCF_964261635.1). Taxonomy (NCBI): domain Eukaryota; kingdom Metazoa; phylum Chordata; class Amphibia; order Caudata; family Salamandridae; genus Lissotriton; species Lissotriton helveticus. The sequence goes on from NC_136059.1 coordinate 275,934,554, forward strand.
GAGTTCGAGTGTTTCTTTACGACAACCCCGTTCTGCTTAGACATTGCTCTCCCCGACACATGTTTTCCATCACCGACGTTGACGCATCCCTGCTTGACACTCTACCTCCGTATCTGTGGGCCAAAGCGGATTCGGACGTAGGGCGTATGTTAATTGACCCAGTGCACATTACTGTCCGACCAGACGCAACACTCCCAAAACTCCCACAATATCGGATATTGCCAGAGGGCGAGAAGGCATTGGTAATGATTATCCAGTCACTGATAGACGCAGGAGTGGTAGAGGAAGTGGTTAGTAACGTTTGCAACAGCCCTATCTTGCCCATCATCAAGAAACAGGGAGAGGGAGATGAGAAAGCATACCGTTTTATCATCGACCTCCGAGAGATCAACAAAGTGGTGGTACCCCAGTACCCTGTGGTCTCAGACATCACCACCATCCTGACTTTGATTCCATCCACTGCCACCACCTTTTCCGTCATCGACCTCAAGAACGCATTCTTCTCCATCCCCATCCACCCAGACAGCCGATATCTCTTCGGCTTTACCCTAAAAGCCCGCTCATATAGGTTTTGCCGAGCGCCTCAAGGCTACACGGAAAGCCCTAGCATCTACAGCCAGGCCCTCAAAAGACAACTAGACCAAGTCCAGTTACCCGACGGAGTGGTGTTGGTACAATATGTCGATGACATCCTTTTGGCAGCCGACACCACCCCTCTAGCGGTTACCGCCACCATTCAACTCTTGCACTTCCTTGTGGAAAATGGCCTCAAGGTCTCCAAGAAGAAGTTGCAATTCTGCCTACCCCAGGTCACTTACCTAGGCCACCTTTTGTCCAAAGATGGAAGAAAACTCACTCCTGATCGAATCCAAACCATTCTAGATACCCCTGTCCCTAAGACCCAGAAGCAGGTACGCTCCCTATTAGGCCTCACCTCCTTCTGCCGACAATGGTTACCAAACTTCAGCCTCGTTGTGAAACCACTGCTTTCTCTGCTAAACAAAGACGTCCCTTTCCCACTCCCATGGACCCCTGAGTGTCAAACTTCCTTCACGGAACTGCGAGATGCCCTTTGCTCAGCCCCTGTCCTAGGTACCCCTGATTACAAAAAGCCCTTCTCCCTTTACACTCACGAAAGGGAGGGGTGCGCTTTATCTGTCCTGACCCAGGCCATCGGCCCTAAGCAACGACCGTGCGCTTACTTCTCTGCCACTCTTGACCCTGTCGCCAGAGCCTTGCCTGCCTGCCTTCGAGCTGTAGCTGCTGCTGCAATCTCTATCCGACAGAGTGAGGGGATTGTACTCTCGAATTCCCTCACGGTACTGGTACCCCATGCAGTCGACACCCTCCTGAACCAAACCAAGACGCAACATCTGACGAGTGCACGACTGACTGGATACGAACTGACCTTGCTTGCCCCCCATATCACCCTGAAAAGATGCACCACACTGAACCCGGCAACTCTGTTACCCTTGCCAGAGAACGATCCCAATGTGCACCCCGTACATGACTGCGTGACTCTTACGGACGAACAGACCAGGAGTAGGGTTGATCTCAGAGACACGGCTTTCCCTGACCCCAACGGGGAGCTGTGGGTGGACGGTTCTTGCATCAAACTCTCCGACGGTACCACTTCCGCTGCCTATGCAGTCACCACGGCCCGAACCGTAGTAGAAACAGCCCGCATCACCCAGCGATCTGCCTAGGCAGCGGAACTGATTGCTTTGACACGAGCCTGCATCCTGGCGACAGGAACCACAGCGAACATTTACACCGACAGCCAGTATGCCTTCGGGGTGGTTCACCATTTTGGGCTCCTTTGGAGGGAAAGGGGATTCTTGACCTCACACGGCACACCCATTTTGCACGGGGATCTAGTCTCCGCCTTAATCGAAGCTGTCCTCCTCCCCAACAAACTTGCCGTCATCAAATGCCAGGCACACAAGAAGGTGACAGACATTATTGGACAGGGAAATGCACTAGCCGACATCACCGCCCGAACGACAGCTGAAAATAGGACGACAACACATATGTACGTGACCAGATCACAAGCGGAAAAGTGGACTGACGTTGGAGACACTATCAGGGACATTCAAACGGCTAGCACACAACACGAGTTGACTGAATGGACACGGGTGGGATTGAAAGACGATGAAGGCTGCTGGCGGACAAAAGACACGAACAAATGGTTGCTACCTGATTCATACTTGATTTCCATACTGACCATGGCACACTCCCCTGCCCACATAGGATCAGCCCCCATGATCGAACTTGTCTCCAGGGTTTGGCACAATGATAAGATCCCAGATTCCGCCAAACGCCTGGTTCAACAATGCTTAATATGCCTGCAACACAACCCCGGGAAAGGAACTGTAGTACCCCGGGGGGGATTTGAGGTCCCAAACCACCCATTTGAAGTCCTGCAGATGGACTACATCCAGCTAGACAGATGCCAAGGCCTAAAATATGTACTTGTTGTGGTGTGCGCATTTAGCAAGTGGGTGGAAGCATATCCAACCCGTGACAACACCGCTATGGCCACCGCAAAGGTTCTGTTAAAGGAGTTTTTCCCCCGTTATGGCCTCTGTCGTGTTTTATGGAGTGATAATGGCCCCCACTTCGTAGCCAAAGTTATCCAGCTCATCCTGAATGGGCTGGGTATTAAACAGAAATTCCACGCAGTCTTCCACCCTCAGTCTGCTGGGCTTGTCGAACGACACAATGCCACACTAAAGCTTAAACTGGCCAAAATAGTGGCTACCATGGGCCTGAAATGGCCAGACGCTCTCCCACTGGCATTGCTATCGATGCGCTCTACCCCTACCCGACATCACTTAACTCCTTATGAAGTTGTCTTCGGTCGGCCCATGAGCGTCTGGTCTGCCCTGAAACCAATTTCCATTCATGACGTTCCGGACGTCCTAATGTCTGATTATCTGTACAAATTGACTGAAACTTTGTCTGTCCTTCATCAGCAGGTGCAGCAGGCCATCCCCGATGCTTCCAGGGGTCCGGGTCACGCCATCCAGCCGGGGGACTTCGTGCTGATCCGAAATTTTCAGCGATCAAAGAGTTTGGAACCCCGGTGGACGGGCCCCTGGCAAGTGCTGATCACCACTCGGACCGCACTTCGAGTGGAGGGGAAGAAGCACTGGCTGCACGCCCATCACTGCAAAAAGGTCTCCCCAGCCTTGGCCACGACAGATACCGTCAACACCCAAGAAGAGCTCCTGAACCAGGACCGACCATCGTTGAACTGCTATCCGGACACAGAGACATTTGAACTTTCAAAACATCCTGACCCCACTGTACCATCTCGAGAAGGGTATTTCCTGCGTCGAAAGGAGGGAGCTTCGGCTAAGTAGGCCACGGACTAGGTTAAAGGATCTCAGAACGGTGACCCAAACTACCAAGGGTTACCTGGAGAGAAGCTAAAACTAAGGGGCCGATTAGGATGGCGGACGGACTTGCGTCCGTCCGCCACCCCTGAGTTGGAGGGACCGTCCGCATGGGCAGCGGCGGTCCCTCCATAGCAATTAGGATGTGACCGCCACCCTGGCGGTCACATCCTGTATGTTTTACATTGCGGCGGATGCTGCTTGAAGCAGCACCCGCCGCAATGCAAAAAACGAAAGGTGTGCATTTGCATGCACAAAGCGGCAGGCACCGCGCGGTGCCTGCCGCTTTGTGCACGCAAATGCAGGGGGGTACCATAGGTACCCCCCATGTGCACCCCCCATGCAACCTTCACCCAGGGGGCCCGCAACGGGCCCCCAAAGTGATTGTCCGTATGCTTTTCCACGGCGGAAAAGCCGCCGCGGAAAAGCATTACATTCCCTGCATCCTAATATGGCTGGCGGTGTCTGATAGACACCGCCAGCCATGTTAGTGCTTTTCCGCCGTGGTCGCCTTCCGACCGCGGCGGAAAAGCGGCGGACGGATTGTGAGACCCACCAGCCATCCTGATTTGGCGGTGGGTCTTTCAGCCCTCCTCGGCGGATTTCCCGCATACTCCGGGCCGGCGGTGGCTTCCGCCGGCCCGGAGTATGCGGGAAATCCGCCATCCTAATGACCCCCTAAGTCTGTGGTCCTGCCCACTACCGAGCACCTTGAAGACGAAGATGATGGAAGCGCCAGATAAGAAGATGATGGAAGCGCCAAATAAGAAGCCGACGGAGACAGCAGGAAATACCCACTACAGAAATCCGAGAACAGACAGACTCCATAGCTCAAAGACAATTGCACTCTTCATCGTAATCCTCCTCTGCTTTCTCCTCATGACTACGCTCTGGATTATGGAAGAACACGCACCTGCTCACGAAACATTCCTAACCACTGCCCAGCCTACCACCATGAAGGAACATTATCTGATTTCGCTCTCCCCTCAACTAAGAGAGAGGCGAAAGGAGTTTTGGAATAACTCTTTCGTGCAGCTGCTTCACCAACACAATCTTGCCACCAATGCCACCAACTGCTGGATCTGTGGGTTGCTACCCCATGCCACTGGACATTCAATACCATTCATTCCTTCACCCTTCTCTGTTCACGGCTCCTGCCTTGCTTGGCTGATCCTCCTGCAAGAAAGCTATAAGGACAATACCACCTCCGGTAGAACCGTAACGCATTTCTCCCACGGGGTCCGGCGAAACAAAACTAAGACACACTTCTGCCCGCAGACCTCCAACGATTCAGTCCAAATGGACATCCCGGCTAAAGAACGGATCGAAATGCAGGTGTTCAACAATCCAACCAGACCCACCTTCTCCTATCTGCGGAAACGAACGGCTGCCACTCTGACTGTGGCCTTGTCGGTCATCAACGTCACAGGCCACATGTGTGTAGAAGGACTTGGGACACAGCTGGTGGGTCGCAGCGCTTGCCGCTTTACCAGAACTCTGGATTCCATGGATCCACCTTCCTTTGTGTCATCCCCAAACATGTATTTCATCTGCGGCACGAAGGCCTACACCTGGCTCCCCAAAGGCTGGGGGGGCACTTGCTACATCTCCTTCGTCCTTCCTCCAACTTATGTGGCCCCAGCGAATCACCACAGGCAAAAACGAGCCAAAGACGTTGAGCAAGCCGACTCAACAGGGGCGCAGTTCCTCGATGCTATGAAAGGACTCGTCCCCCTCTGGGGCCCGATGGCAAACAGCCGTGCCATCCGACATTTGACTCAGGCAGTTGAGACAACCATGAACATCACAGCGGGCATCTTTGCCAACAACACTGCCAAGCTCCAAGCGGTCCGTCTGGTGGCTCTTCAGAACCGCCTTGTTCTAGATATGGTTCTGGCGGACCGTGGAGGAGCATGCCGCATTATTGGGTCCAGCTGTTGTACATACATACCGGACAACTCACCCTCAGTGTACAAAGCCATCGAACATCTTCACAGACTCTCTTCAGAAGTTCACCAAGAACAAGAAGAATGGTCGCTTGGTGGTTGGTTCTGGGACACCATCAAAAGCTGGGGCTGGAGACTGCTCACCATTATCCTGATTCCCGTAGTTGTAATATGTGGCCTATGCTTAGGAATTCAATGTCTGCCACCTCTGTGTTCTTTATGTGCGAGTTGTATTTTTCCCAAAACTGTGGACTTTGGAAGCGAACACATGAGAGCATTGTATGATACCGAAGTTAGGAATTTGATGAAAATTGACATTGAGTAAGCAAGTTGGCTAGATATGTTGAAAAGGGAGGACTGTTGAAAGTTAGGCTGAAACCGTCAACATTATCGGCGCCCTCTTGCTCTCCTTGAACCTTTTGTGCGCGTAAAACAGCCGCCATTTTGAACACCATGGCTTCCCTGCTCTCGCCGAGAGCCAGCGCGCCCCTCTCCCCCTCCTAGCTTCGCTGGCATCCCCCGCATGCTGACAACCCCCTGCCTGCACCTGCCTTGAATCATAAACCCCTCTTCAGCGCTGCTCTGCCCCAGACCCTCGTCCTGTTCCCAGCGCAACACCTCCCTTCTTCCCATTCATGATCCCCGGCCCTTTGATGCAAACCCCCTTTCTTCCGTGTGCCCGTTTGTCTTCCTCGTTCCCAGGCCGACACCCAGCTCTGCCGATACTGTTCCTTGCCCCTCCCTGTACAATAAAAAGCTTCCTCCATCAAGGGATCCCCGGGTTGATCAAAGCCCCCCCCCGCCCTACGAGATCCGATCGAACCCCACACACTCCGTGAATCGGCGGAATATCCAGCCGCGCGATGATCATCACCTGTTGTGAACGGGGCGGGGACTTCCACTGTAACCTTGTGTGGGAACGGGCCTGAAAGGGGGGGATTCTGAGGATGTCTTTCTGTACATCAAAGTATCGACGAGAATATGTTACATGCAATAAAGAGATAAACTTGTGTATAAGAGGCCAGGCCTCAGGGATGCAGTTAGAGCACCTCAGAACGATACCTGCTGTCCGTTTTGCTGTGTTCTCCTCCGGAGAGAATAAAAACCTTGTTTCCTGCCTTCCAGTCTCCAGCGCCTGCCTCTTCAATAGTTAAACTTCTTTGTGGGTTCAAGAGGTGACACCGCCGGGCAATACTTAAGGATCTTATATTCTGGTTGGTAGTGTCACCCTTTTTAACATCCCCCATGTTAACCTACGGAGCAAGATAGCCTTACAATAGTGAAAAACGAAAATGGCTGTAATTCACTACCAGAGCATGTCACCTGCACCAATACATGCTCTACCTTTCACATACACTGCATCCTGCCCAGGGGGTACCTTAGGCCTTCCATAGGGGTGACCAATGTGCACAAAAAGGGAAGGGTTAGCCCTGGTCAGTGGGGACACTGACCAGTTGGACATGGCTGTTCACAGACTGCACACAGGCACTGCGGTGGCAGGCCTGAGACATCATTTTAGGGCTACTCATGTGGGTGGCACAATCAGTGCTGCAGGCCCACTAGTAGCATTTGTCATCACCAGCCCTGGCACACCCAGTGCACTTTACTAGCGATTTCATTGTAATACAAATATGCCAATCATGTATATCCAATCATAATAACAATTTACATAGGGAGCACTTACACTCTGGCACTGATCAGCAGTGGCAGAGTGTCCAAAGCATCTAAACCAGCAAAAACGAAATCCAGCACAGCATCAGAAATACAGGAGGTAGAGGCGAAAAGATAGGGGGAAACCACGCCAAAGATGACAGGTCTAACACGTGCCCCCTCCAGCTGAAAGTGGGGAGAACTACCCACCCTCTTGGGAGTCCTCTTAACTAAGGCAGAAAAATCTGGACAGACCATCAGTATTGGCGTGTTCTGTGCCAGGGCGGTGTTTCACCGTAAAGTCCATTCCCTGTAGGGAGATGGACCACCTCAACAGTTTTGGGTTCTCACCCCTCATCTGCATTAAACATCTGAGGGGCCTGTGGTCTGTCTGAACATGGAAGTGGGTCCCAAACAGGTAGGGCCTCATCTTCTTCAGAGCCCAGACCACAGCAAAAGCTTCCCTTTCAATCGCACTCCACCTCTGTTCCCTGGGGAGTAGCCTCCTACTAATGAAAGCTACTGGCTGGTCTCCACCATCCTCAGTGACCTGTGAGAGTACTGCTCCCACAACATGCTCTGAAGCGTCTGTCTGCACTATGAACTCACTGGAAAAGTCAGGTGCCTTGAGCACCGGTGCTGTGCACATGGCAGTCTTCAGGGTATCAAAAGCAGTTTGGCAGGCTTCGGTCCAGTTCACTCTTCTGGGCTGCTTCTTAGAAGTCAGTTCTGTTCACTGGTTTGTTCACTGAGGCACCATTATTTGCATACACCAGGAGTAATATCATCAAAGACATATTATATTCTACCCAGAAAACACAACAACAATTTTGCGGCATGCGCAAATGCCAAAATTGCGTGCATTGCAACAATATCATCGTTGGCAAAGCCATACATCACCCACATACTGGCAAGACAATCTTACTTAGACATAATGGTGACTGCAACATATCTAACGTAATTTACACCATCAAATGTCCCTGCGGTCTCTTATATGTAGGCAAAACAACACGCAAAGTTAAAATCAGGATGACAGAACATAAAAGCACTATCCGCACCAAAAATGTCAAGTCACATTTTTCCGCACATTGGTCTGAACATCACCATTCTATCGCCCAATTGCAATTCAAAATATTAGAAGTGTTAATACATGAACCAGGCAGAGACACTGACAGACATCTTGCACAGAGGGAAGCTTGGTGGATTAAGTATTTACAGACTCTTGTACCAAGGGGGCTAAATGATAGGATTGAACTACTGTGCTTTATCTGAGCGTTCTTTCTCATACTGTATATCTGTTGGATGTTTGCCATTTTTTCACTTCTATGCAACTTAGATTGTGAGTGAATCTACTTTTGTCAATTGCAGCAGACACCCTCTGGTTTCCTCAGGATCGGGTAACACTATCTTCTTTACCACATGTTTCTTGCAATTTTATCACTTTGTGTTTTCTTCACATTCAATAATTTCTCCAATTTCTGTAACCTGCTTGCCTTGCTCGCTTGTTCCCTTTACCTTCCTTTACAAAGCAGCTTTCCCACTCATAGTGTCAGTTTTTGTGAGAGCACGCACTATTTTGTTGGGATCACTGAAATATTATCGACGGCCAAAATATCGAGTTGCCAAAATATCGTTGACTAATTATCGACTACAAAAATATCGAGTTTATATACTTATTTAACTAACTACAAAAATATCGAGTAAATAATATCGAGTCTATAAAATATCGACTTCAATAATATAGACAAACAATATATCGACTACAAATATATCGTTTGTAAGCTAAATAACCCTAACACTACAAAAATATCGACTACCAATATATAGACTACTAAAATATCGTTTTTGTGATTTATCGACTTCGGATTATACACATTATATATGTAAAATGATACATAAATAGTCTTGTAAAATACAGTACACAATCCTAATTATATATTATATATTAAAATACATTTTTTAAACACATTTAAATGTGTAAACATTTTTCCTACATATCATGAATACTTAGAAAATAATATATACATTTGTCGAAATTTTTCTACATATATTATCACATTATTAGTACATATATTTAAAAAGATTTAATGAACTAACCTGTTTTAATGCAAAACTCTTCACAAATGACCATTTCCACTTCAACAAACAAACCAATTAATTGTGAAAAAATTCAAAGTAGCCAATAAAATGCTATCTTTCTTAAAACATCCAATGACATTAGAGAACACAAAAAATACACACTATAAAAGGAGTACATGCTTACTACAATTTGTTGCTGCACAAGCTATAGAAAACAGAAGGCAACTCTTTGATCAAGTAGTTCCTGATAAATCGAGATTACTATTCAAGATTGCTACAAAATTAATTAAGTAAGTGAAAATGTATTATTATAATACACAAGTACTAGGCTAAAATTGTATGTATTTCTCCTAACTGTTTAAATTACATTTATTTTTCTCTTTTAACATTTGGTTTATAGACATCTCCTAAACACATCAAAATACGTGCTCCTAGTTATTTACCACTAAATACTATTTGCAAGTATATGTAAATGTTCTCTAATACACCAACTGCTGTTCTTATTAACTATTTTCTAATATCCTTTCTTTATTTACTCTATCTTCTTAACAGAATTTCTGATAACATCCGCATTCTACTCAACGAAATGTAAAGACTACACAATTTAAACAAGTAAGTATATGTGTACAATTCTAAAAGGCCCAAAAATACTAAAACTATTTTCTAAACACCATTTCTTGTTTATTCTATCTTCCTTACAGATATTCTAAACACATCCTACATCTACTAGACTAAAGGCAAAGACTACACAATTTAAAAAAGTAAGTATATTTGTAAAATTCCTGAAAGGCCCCAAAACGCTAAAGCTATCTTCTAAACACCCTTTTTTATTTCTTCTATCTTCTCTACAGATATTCAGAAAACATCCTACATCTCCTCTACCTAAAGTTAACACTACAGAATTAAAACAAGTAAGTATATTTATTAACTTCCTCAAAGTCCCTAAAGTTATAAATCTATGTACTAATAATCATTTCTTGTGTATTATTTCTTCTCTACAGATAATCACATTGCATCCTTCATCTACTCCACCAAAGACAAACACTGAACAATTTAAAAAAATAAGTATATCTAATAATGTCCTAAAATTGCCTAAAAAGCTAAATTTAATACTGCTTTCTCCAAAAAAAATGCTAAACATTTTTAAAAAATGGCTTATAATTTTTTACTTTGCCTACCAACAGGAAAACAAGAAGAACATACTAGAAATAAATTGAAAATAACAGTTTCTGCATTTCTCAACACCAGATTTACTAACTGTAAGTATAAACAGTGAAATATAAATGTGTAAAACACTACCAATAATATTTTACATTTAAACACGTTTCTTTCTAATCTTTCCTAGAACAAGTAATACAAAATGACTGAAGGTGCAGAATTTATTATGTCACAGAAAAATAATTTGTTGTTATGTTATATGGGGTATGTTTATAATCAAGAAAGACAAACAGGAAGAAAAGTATTCTGGAAATGTACCAAATACTATTCAAACAAATGCTATGGTTGGGCTACTACTGGAGACACAAATGTATTATCTACCAGAGAACATAATCACCCCCCCAATGTCACAGAGATAGAGATAAGGGATGCTTTAGAAACTATAAAAACAGCTAGCACAGGGAGTGACAAACCTACCACACAAATCCTAAAAGAAGAACTGTTAAAAATTCCTGCCCATGCTTCAGGGCAGCTACCCTCAATTGACTCCCTTAAACGCACAATAGCACGCACTAAAAGATTAACTACCACTACTCAACTTAACCCTACAACTTTTGAAGAAATAATAATTTCCCCAGAAATGAGCGTAACACACAGTAATGAGAATTTTTTACTTTTTGACAATGAAAGCCCCACCAACAGAATTATCATGTTTGCAACTGCAACAAATTTAAGAAAAATACAACAATGCGACCAATGGATGATGGATGGAACTTTTAAACCATGTCCCAAACCATTTTATCAACTATATACCATTCATGGATTATATCATCACTACAATATCCCTTTTATTTACTGTTTGTTACCTAACAAACAACAAAATACATATATAGAAATATTAAATGTTATCAAAAATGAAATCAATAATTATTTTCCCCAAAAAATAATTATTGATTTCGAAATTGCTATGATCAATAGCATTTTGAAAACATTTCCCCACACAGCTATCCAAGGTTGCTACTATCACTTCAACCAAAGTATATGGAGACATCTCCAAAAATCAACTTTAAGCATTCAATACTCAACTGATAGCAATTTTGCATATCAAGTTAAAAAATTAATAGCACTAGCCTATGTTCCAATTACTGATGTAGCGGAACACTATAACTTACTAATTGACAGCACATACTACAAAAAGTATGAAGACAAACTGGCCCCACTACTGGACTATTTTGAGGATACTTGGGTGGGAAGGTTACATAGATCTGGGCACCGACGCCAACCTAAATTCCACATACCTTGGTGGAATGTATATCTAAGTACATTAAACCAAGAGGCAAAAACGAATAACAGTGTGGAAGGATGGCACAATGCATTCCAAGCTACCACTAACAGAGCAAAACCCACCTTCCTAAATCTAATACAATCTTTAAAAAAAGAACAAAGCTACCAAGAACTAAGGATAGAACAATCTGTTACACAAATTGGCCCTAAACTAACAAAACAAACAAAACAAATGTTCAGACTCCTGCAAAGCCAAGTGACCCTATATCCTTCAACCAGAGGTTTAGAGTACCTATCACTGATAGCTAAAAGCCTACTATAAAGTATCATACCAAAACTAACAAAAACGTCTGATAATTACAGAAATTGTGAAATCCATAACATTTTCCATGTAATCATAAATATTACATATTTGTTTAATATATTTGTTAAATTTTAAAAAACATTTACTTAACAAATATGCAATATTTATAATATTAAACATTGCAATGACATTTAAATCGACATTTCCCACCCAAATAAAATAAATGTGAAAAACTTACAATTTATGTAGCAGAAGAAGAGGTCATCCAGCCACGTATAATCCATACAATACCTTACAATCCAGTACAAATCCTATTTCGGAAACCCTCAAAAACCCTAAAATAATATAATTTTTCTTAAAAACGCTCAAGGAAATCCCGATAATACAAGTGTGGACACTTTATTATTTAAAGTGATATACACACACCTTGTAAAAAATAAATTACGCATATTCTTCTCCCAATGCAATGCGACACCCTACAAATATCCCGAAAATTAGTAAAAGATGACAAAAATCGCTCCAGTAAACGCGGAGTAAACAAAGTGTGTTAAATTCATTTAAAAAATGAACATACACACACTTAGTTAAAAAAATAAGCAGTATGTTATCGTAATCCATTCCAAATGAACAACCATAAAAACCCGAAAAATCGTGAAAAAGATTAAAAATTGCTCCAGGAAATCACGAAAAAAGGAGATAGATGGTAAAATATTACATTTATTTGTAATACAAGCTTATCTCCAAAAAAAAAACGCATCCTTCCATGGAATAATACTGCGAAGTTCCGGTACCTGTAAAAAAACATACATTAAGTAACCCACCCACACAAACACCCAAAGATTCCAAAATACACATTAAAATTTATGTAAAACATGTTCAAACACATATCCTAAGCATAAAAAAATACTAGGCCTCTAACATACACGACGCCTCGGTAAAGACGAAGTTTCACCTAAAACATACCAAAACGACGACTACATACATACAATAACTCTAAAAACGTCGAATATAGTCTCAAACACTACTACTCTCTACGAAATATTAGTTAAAATTCCCCTTACCTTTCTCAACGCGAAGCAGCTTCCAACCGCGATCTTCTCCAGTCCTGAATGAAGCAAAATAACCTTACGCGGTCAAAAAGTAGTCCCCTTAAACTATATTAGAAAGGTAAACATAATAAATACAATGTTCTAATAAGAAATAAAATACATACAAAAACTTATAATTTCTAATAAAAATGTGTAACACTAATTACCATGTATTTAGCTTACATATCCGTTCTTAATTAATATTAAATAATATTTATAGAATATTATTTAATATTAATATTACTTTAAATATATAAACTGTATAATACATATCTTTTAAATATTTAATGTTAAATGATATTTATTATAAATAATTTTTCCTTTATTTAAGTAAATGTAGAAATGTATTTCATTTGTAAATTAATAGTATAAATAAATAATTGTTATTATTTATTTATATTATTAATATAATTTAAATACATCAATAGGAAATAAATACTATGACAACTCTAAAATTGATTTACTATTTTCAGAATGTATATTTTTTTATTGTAACAAATGTTATAATTATTTTAAAATTGTAAATTAATTTTAATAATTAATATAATATATTAATTATTATTATTAATTATCCCAACAATGTATGTAAATTTAAAACATTTATTTTAAAACATTATATCCAACTAAGTCATTGTTTTACTATTTCATATAGTATTAGGAATAATGTTTTTCTCCTAAATATTTGTATATATATAACAAGAATTATTAATTTTTTATTGTTTATTAAGAACATTGTATGTAATATCTATCAAAGTATTTTACAATGTTTTTTGTATAATATCTTTAAAACATATATTTATAGGTCGATTCCGATCCGGTAAAATGTGCTCCGAATCGTCGTACGGAGTGTTTTTTCCCCATACGAATCGTACCCGTAGACGTCCCGTACGTACGACGAAGTACGATCCGTACCAGGTGCCAAACTTCGTACGAGTCGTACAGGACTCCATACCACTCAGATCGCCGTACGAGTTTCACTCGGAACCAGCTGTACGCGACATCACTACGGTTCGCGGCTGGTTTTTACGACCCAGCAAGTACGATTCGTGTCGGGTACGCGCCGTACGACCCTTTTCCTACGGGAGCCGAAAACAGTCGTAAACGCAGAGTTCGTGCCGAAACACGTACGGAACGCCCTCCCCCGGGTACGGCACGTACCCACAATGATCGCAGGGGTTCGCGCCGTACCCCTGTGATAATGCGGGGTACGTGCCGTACACCCAGCGTACATGGGGTACGCACCGTACCCCATGTACGGTGGGTGTACGGCACGTACCCCATGTACGCTGGGTGTACGGCACGTACCCCGCATGATCACAGGGGTACGGCGCGAACCCCTGCGATCATGGGGGGTACGCGCTGTACGGTGTGTAGGTGATCCTGCGCTTTTCCGTACGAATCGACGTGTACCGTACGAATCGCGCCCGGGTCGGCCGATCGGGATCGGAATCGTCCGGTCGTACGGCGTCCGTATGAGTCGTACGGAAACGGCTCCGGATACGAATCGTACGGACGGGGATTTTACCGGATCGGAATCGACCCCTTACTTTCTTATGAGTTTATAATAATCTATATATCAAACATGTATATTTAATAATATTAATATATAATATATTAACATTATTAAATAAATATTGAACAGTCTGTTAAAAAAAATTGATTATAATTTGTTCTAAATATTACAATTTGTCACCCAAATATAAATATGTTACAAATTGTTATGTTTTGTATAAATACAGTACAAAATATATGTTTAGAAAATGTACATTTATAAATTACAATAAATGTAAATGAACACATTCTATTTTCCTAACTACTTATATTGAATATTAATTGTTTTGACTATTGTACTGTACATGTTATAAATACAAATTGACAATAAAACTTTTAAAAACATCCATGTGTACTTATTTTCCTAAGATTATAACACAGTCATGTAAATTTTTCTGTGAGGGTGCTGAACACTGACCAATTATATTTTACTATTCTTAGTCCAGTCAGACAAATATCAGGGAAGGTGCTGGACACTGACCAATTATAATGGATGTATGACGTTACAACGCATACTTTTACACTGCATACCTTTACATCAAAATTTTTACAAAGCAAAAACCATAACAACGCATGTATTTACAACGCATGTTGTTACAACGCAGTTACCTTTACAACGCATACCATTACAACGTAAGTATTGTAAAGTATATATTAATTTTTTTAATGTAAATTAATTGAAATTAATATAATTTAATTTAATTTAATTTAATTTATTTAATTTATATTTATTTTTATTTTATTTTTACCCTGTACCCCTGTACCCCAAAAACCCAAAACTGACCTGGCCTGAACCCTAAAAATACCCCTTTACCCAAAAACTAAAAACTGACCCTGAACCCTAAAAATGCCCCTTTACCCAAAAACTGACAACTGACCCTGAACCCTAAAAATACCCCTTTACCCAAAAACTAAAAACTGACCCTGAACCCTAAAAATACCCCTTTACCCAAAAACTAAAAACTGACCCCGAACCCTAAAAATACCCCTATACCCAAAAACTAAAAACTGACCCTGAACCCTAAAAATACCCCTTTACCCAAAAACTAAAAACTGACCCTGAACCCTAAAAATACCCTTTTACCCAAAAACTGAAAACTGACCCTAAACCCTAAAAATACCCCTTTACCCAAAAACTAAAAACTGACCCTGAACCCTAAAAATACCCCTTTACCCAAAAACTAAAAACTGACCCTGAACCCTAAAAATACCCCTTTACCCAAAAACTAAAAACTGACCCTGAACCCTAAAAATACCCCTTTTCCCAAAAACTGAAAACTGACCCTGAACCCTAAAAATACCCCTTTACCCAAAAACTAAAAACTGACCCTGAACCCTAAAAATACCCCTTTACCCAAAAACCCAAAACTGACCCTGACCCCTAAAAATACCCCTTTACCCAAAAACCCAAAACTGACCCTGAACCCTAAAAATACCCCTTAAAAAAAACCAAACATATTACATTTTAAATATAATTATATACTTACCAATACTTACGTTGTAATGGTATGCGTTGTAAAGGTACCTACGTTGTAAAAACATGCGTTGTAAATACATGCGTTGTAATGGTTTTAGCGTTGTAAAAGTTTCGTTGTAATGGTAGTGCGTTGTAAAAGTTGCGTTGTAAAGGTTGTTTCCCATTATAATTTACTATTCCAACTCCAGTCAGGCATATATCAGGGTAGGTGTTGGACACTGATTCTAAATAAATGTTCCCACATATTATTTGTGATTTACACTATATATAATATATTTGATCATTTAGTACTTTTCATATAAAAACGTTTATTTTTGGTAATAATTTATTTGAAAAATATTACTTTTAATTAATATTTTTATTCTAAATTTGTTAAATTTATTTGCAAATTTGTATCTTGTATGACCTATTTTTGTAATTATTTTTCACATATTTAATTATTTTATTTTTGTTATAAAATAATATTTGTTATTTTCTGATCATTTATTTTTTTATGATCCGTTTTTTAATGTATCTGTATATTGTTCTAAAATTAAATAGATTTAACTATTTCTTAAATATTTTATGATTGTAATTCTTATATCATTTTTCATCTTCTTTTATTAGCAAATGTTTTTTAATTAATATTTGATAAAATTATTTATAATTATTTTTAAATATTATTTTATTTTATAAATATGTTATTAACATAATAATAATTATTTATAATTATATATTTTTTTTAAAGTATTTGATTAAATTATTAATACTTATTTATAAATATTAAAATAAAAATTTTAATTCTTTTTTTGAATAAATATTTTTTTTTATTTTTAATTAGGTATTTTACATATATTATCCCATATTTATCTATTATTTTCTTATTTTTGTGAAGATTTTTATATAAATTTTTTAATTTTTAATACATATTTTATATAAAATAATTATATTTATAAACATTTGTATTTTTTTAATTTTATACTACATTTATAGATTTTTACACTTTTTATTACATATTTTTAAATTACTCCCCACCCTTATCCCCTATTAACCCAACATCCCGCTCCTAAACATTAACATTAATTTCTATATTTATATAAATATATATATAATTTTCTAACATATATATATATATTTTTAAGTTTTTTTCCAATTTTTGAGTAGATTTTTATATTTTTAAATAAAAAAAACATTTTTTCTGTAATTTTTTTTTTTTAATATTTTTTTTTAAATATACAAATATTTTATAGATTTTTACACTTTTTATTACATATTTTTAAATTACTCCCCACCCTTATCCCCTATTAACCCAACATCCCGCTCCTAAACATTAACATACATTTCTATATTTATATAAATATATATAATTTTTTATATTTATTAATAATATTTTATTAACATTTTATCTATACTTTTTCGATATTTTTTACTATTACTACATATCGATATTAATACTACTCGATATTTTTGACTCGATATTTTTGTACTCGATATTTTTTTCACATTAAATAATACGATATTCTTTTTTTCGATATTTTCCTATACTCGATATTTTTGACTCGATATTTTGTCCTTTCGATATTTTGGAGTCGATATTATGACTAGTTACCATTTTGTTGTTTGTAGGAGTATTCACTCCGTTTTCCACAAGCTGAACCACCGCGCAGCAACATTTCTCACTTTTTTATTCATTGAGCAACACTATCGTATTCAGAGATGTTGGAATTTGCTGGTCTTCGACTGTGCACTAGATAACTTATTTGGCTATGAGTATATACACTCTAAGATGGCGGCTGTGTTCAGTCCCATCGCTATACTTAATATGAGTACCTAGCAGTATCACTCCCACGTCGAGGTTATTGCCGCCAGCGGGTTGGAACGTTCATACGCAGTTTTCGCGGCAGTTTGAGGAGAAGTTTTCTGTGGCAGGTAAGTGTTGTCTTGCGCAGTTTTCATCGTCACAGATTATTTCTTAAAGCTCCTAACAGCATCTGCTTGTCAGTGGTAGGTTCCCTACAACTGGTTTCATTATGTTTTATAGGCGTGTTTCTCACTGAGAGTTTACAACACGGCGTTTATGATGGCATGTACTTCGTGACTCTCTCGGAAGTTACAGTTAAACACCCCACCATTGGCATCCATTTTTCAATCAACAGTTGGCATGTCAGGTAATTAGCTTTGAGCTTAGCAGCAGTTTGACAAGTTGTATCCTCATTGTTTTCTCATAGGGTCACTGAGTTAACTCCTGGTTTATTCACTGTTTTACCTGCAGCAAATTGATCAGTAAGTGTTCACCAGTTTTTTACTGATTTGGAAGCAGTCTTATCTGTTTTCAGGCAGCCATTTGACTAATTAGGCACCGTTCTTTCCATCATCAGGGACCGCAGCTGTGAATATCTGTTCTAGGATTCCACCAGTGTTCAGGTCAAATGTGAGTGGCCGCTCTGGTCTCAGGCGGCTTGTATTGTTGTTGTTTTATTCACTACCACTTTGCACTCTTTCATTTCACAACATCTCATTAGAAGTTTGCTCTTCAGTCACACTTGGTTAATTCATCCTTTTCACAGAGGTGTTGGCCCTTTTATTTCTTCATGCAATTGATAGTGGTAGCTACACCAGTCTTGCAGATTTTCGCCACTAACTCCTTTGTTTATTGGCTGGCAACCCTGGTCGCTTTTGACGCTGTTTTCTATCAGTTTATCTACCTATAGATTTGTGATTTCATATAAATTCTTAGTAGGCTCAATTCTCTATTATATGTTCCTTGTTTTACAGTGCCCCCGAAGAAGGGATTGCATCCCGAAATGCATTGGGCATGACCATGAATACAGTACAATAATGCAGCAACATGATTATATATGTTTGTTGACTTAAGATTGTGTCATGACAGTATGTTCCTGACAATAGCAACATAATGTGTTTTTTCCCTTTTTTATGGTTTCTCTAACAATGAGCACAATGCTTGTATGTTGTATCGTGTGATTAATTGCTTTTGACACTAAAAAGCAGTTGAACTAAAACTCCAAAATCTCTTTGATTCGTGTTTTTCATGCAATTTGTTTAGTTGTTGTTCATATCTTTAATACTTTAATTCAAGCAGTGCGCCTGGCATACTGGTGGTGATCCACCAGCTTGTTTCCTCTTTTCCTTTGGCTAGCAACCGTCCCACCAGGCAGCACGCATCAGTTGAGTACATTCCTTAACACTTGTTAAGCATAAGATTAAAGGGAATGCACACACCTAGGTATTTTTTCTTCATTTTCTTGTTTTACCATTCTGTGCCTGTCTCTGGTACCCACATCTGAGGGAAGTTGACAGTTGTGTTGTTTGTGCATTCACTCAAGACAGTCACACAAAGGGAGCTGAGGTGTGCCCAGCATATCCTAATGGCCCATCACCAGGCTGATGGGCCTATCTGAGCTAGAGTGGTGGGAGGAGTTGTCACTGACACCTGAATAGGTCTGTGCCTGTCCTAGCACAATGCAGTCTCCACTCTCTGTAGTGTGTCTGGACCCAAGTCAGGGAAAAGAAGGGTCTTGTGTACTACAAAGACTTTACTTTGAAGTTAACTTACTTCAAAGGCAAACATTGGTATAAATACTGGAGCTTTGACACCCTCACTTCAGAAAACATCTGGACTAAGAGGAGATTCTGCCAAGAGAACGAGCTGGAGAAGCTGTAGGAGGGGAACTGCCACTCTGTTGCTGTGTTGAGCTGGCCTGCTGCTTACTGCTACTGTCTTGGAAAGTGAAATGACTGGACTTTGCTTTTTTTATCCTGCTTGCCAACATTCTCCAAGGGCTTGTGTGTGCTTGCTTCATTTTAATAAATGAAAGACTTCACCTGGATTCCCTGGACTCCTCTGCTGGGAGTTCTGACCTGTCAAACGGTGCAAATTCCAGTTCTCCTGGATGTGGCTTTGCTGCAAAGAATCTACTCACCACCCTTCAGCGCCTGTTTTTCCTGATGCAGCACTGCGGTGCAGTTCAAAAACCAATGCACTGCTGCAGTGTGTCCAAAAAACAACGCAGTGCCTGCTGTTAACCTGACAGTTTGCCACAGCCTGCGTCCTAAGCATTGTGTCTCCAACGTCCGAGACACCCGCTCCAACTTTGACGAAGGCCCTGCAGTGTGACTGAAGAAATCGACACACCACTTGCCATGCGGCTGGAAAATCGATGCAGCACCTATTTCGCCATTGCCGCATCAACCCAGCCCGTCTGGATTTTCGACAAATCACACAAGTGAGCCAAGTTCTCCATCGATGCTGCCCATCTATAAGGAACCAAGGCTGCATGTCCGAAAACTAATGCACCACCTCCCCTTACATTAAGGAACCAACGCATCACCTTCCCTGACAGTAAGTAACCGATGTATCACCTCCCCTGTGCTGCAGTAAGGAATTGATGCATCACCTCCCCTGGCAAGAAGGAACTGATGCATCAAATCCTCGTTTGCATCGTTTTGCTTTCCTGGCACCTTACCTCCATGTACTTTGTGATAAAAGTGACACGTATATAGTTTCATATGGACTGAACTGAACCAACTTCGAAAAAAGTTGCAGAAAGTACAAAATGCAGCCGCAAGACTCCTATTGAATCAGCCTGAATACCAGTCAGTTTCTAATACAATTCGGAAACTCCATTGGCTTCCTGTAGCAAGCCACGTTAAGTTTGAGATGCTCTGCAAAAGAAACAAGTGATGGACGGAATGCTGGACAATGCAAACATTCACCCCCAGTCACAAGGATCTGTGTTAAATCCATCATTCTTTTGCTCACTTCACCACCCCAGTTTGGACCCAGCCATATGCAAATCAGTCTTAACCCTGTTTCTTGTGGGAACAGTCCAGTCCGAACAGCCAAGCCAGGTCATCCCTGGACCGGAAACAAGCATCCCGAGGCCGGTTTCAGGGCATCACCCATCATCAGCCAGGCTAGCTTGAATCCAGTGGTGTAGTGAGTACGGGACCCACGTCTGGGCATATCCTTCCCACTTAGGGCAACATATGCAAAAGAAACAACTGATGGATGGAATTCTGGACAATGCAAACATTCACCCCCAGTCACAAGGATCCGGGTTAAATCCATCATCTTTTTGCTCACCACACCACCCCAGTTTGGACCCAGCCATATGCAAATCAGTCTTGACCCTGTTCCTTATGCGAACAGTCCAGCCCGAACTGCCAAGCCAGGTCTTCACTAGACCGTAAACCAGCATCCTGGGATTAGAGTTTTCATCTGTTCCCTGCGCGCAGATATGCATGCAGGGAAACAAATAAAAACTTTGCTCTGACTTTCAGGAGCCCCCTGACTTTCAGAGTAATGTCAGCTCCTGCATGAGGTGGGGAGCCAGCTCAGACCAGGGAGGCCATGAGGCTCCCCCTGCAGTCCCTGTGCACACAGATTCAACATCCTCCCCCATGGTGAGGACACCCAGATGATTCTCACAACGAACCCACAGCCACCAAGAGCAACTTCCATGATTGGATGAAGGCGGTCACCACTTGGATGAAGGACAGTTGCCTCACACTTAACTCAGACAAGATGAAAATCCCTATCCTGGGCTCCTCGTATTCGCCTGGGATGACTCTTGGTGGCTCACAGCACTTTGATTCCCCACACTCCCACAGGCCACGCCCAGAACCTGTTTATGTGGGATACTTGTAAAGCGCACTGTTACTCTAACCGAGTGTCCTGGCGCTGTAGACCTCTACTCCTGATCCTCAATGAACCACCAAATCAATGCCGTCTCATCCTCCTGCTTCCACACGCTCCACCTCATTTGTAAGATCTTCAAGTGGTTCCCCACATAGTCGAGGAAAACAGTCACCCATGCACTGGTCTGCAGCAGACTCAACTACGGCAAAAACACTCTACACCACCCAGAAACTCCCTAAAAAACTGCAGACCATCCAGAATGCCTCCACCAGACTCATCCTGAACATCCATGCCACAACCACATCACCGGCCACCTGAGAGACCTTAGCTGGCTACCTGTCAACAAGAGAATAACCTTTAAACTACCGAAGCATGCTTACAAAGCCTTCCACAACTCTGGACACCAATACCTCAACTACTGCCTCTCCTTCAACACTCCAACCAGACATCTCCGCTCCAATCAACATACCCTGACCACAATCTCATGGATCTACAAGGCCACGGCAGGAGGAAGATCCTTCTCCTAACTTGCAGTGAAGACCTGAATTTCCCTGCCTCTGCACCGCAGGCAATCACCATCACTGCTACAATGTAGGAAGGGCCTCAAGACCTGGCTTTTCAACTGAATGCCAATCCCAGCCCCTCCCCCCACCCAGCGCCTTGGGACCCTCATGGGTGAGTAGTCACACTTTATAAGACTCTGATTGATCAGGTGAGTGAGTAGGTATGTGAGTAGCTATATGA
Organism: Lissotriton helveticus; assembly: GCF_964261635.1. NCBI lineage: Eukaryota > Metazoa > Chordata > Amphibia > Caudata > Salamandridae > Lissotriton > Lissotriton helveticus. Next base: position 275,956,871 of record NC_136059.1, read on the forward strand.
GTGACTGACTCAGTGTGTGAGTGTCTGTATGGGTGTATGAGTAGGTGTGTAAGGCTGTATTGGTGAGTGAGTGGGTATATGCATGGCTATATGGGTGGGTTAGAGATTATGTGAGTGGCTGTATAAGTGAGTGGATCTGTGAGGGCTCTATGGATCAGTGAGTGGGTTTTTGTATAGATCTGTATATGGGGGTTGTGTGGCTGTGTATTTGAACGTATCGGAGGTTGTATGGTTGTTTGAGTGGTTCTGTGGATGACATCAATAGTGATGTCATGTCATTTGAGATGTCATCAGTGATGTCACTGACCACGTCATGAGTGATGTAATATATGAGGTCATAAGCAGTGCATTGCTGGGGTGTAAGTTATAGTTAGATCAGGTAACTCTTACTGCTGAATTTCTCTGGTTTTGTATGAGTGAAATGTGAGCCTAAATATAAAGTCCCTGTAACCTTTATTTTTTTTCACTGAATTTCTCAGTTTTTTTAATTTCAGTTCCTAACTATAACGTCCCTATAACCTTGGTATTTTTCAGTGTATATGTATGATTTTTTTAATTCTACTTCCTAACTATAACATCCCTTCAACCTTTGTTTTTTCAGTGAATTTCTCAGTTTTTGTCATTTGAATTTACAACTCGTACCTGGAACATTTTAGAGTGAGTGTGTGAGTGACTACATTAGTGTTTCAGTGGGTGTGTTGGGGGCATGTGAGCATCTGAATGGGAGTGTGAGTGGGTGTTCTAGTATCTGAGAGGGCCTGGGAGTGGCTATATAAGTGTCTCACTGGGTGTGTGAGTAAATGTGTGACTGCCTGAGTGAGTCTGTGACTTTTTGAGTAGGTGTCTAAGTAGGTACATTAGTGTCTGAATAGGTTTGTGAGTGAGTGGATGACTCTCTGAGTGTGTGAGTTTCTTAGTGAGTCTGTCACTGAGATCATCAGTTTCTGAGTGGGTATGTCAGTAAATGTCTGAGTGGGTTTGTGAGTGAGTGCATAAGAATATAAGTGGGTTTGTGACTGGATGCATGACTCACAGAGTGTGTCTGTGAGTGGATACATGAGTGTGTGAGTGTGTCTCAGAGAGGGTGTGTGAGTGTATGACTGAGTCTGTGAGTGGGTGCATGAGTCTGAGTGGGTCTCAGACTGGGAGCATGAGTCTGTACTTGGGTCTGTGTGTGGGTGCATGAGTTACTGAGTAGGGCTGTTAGTGGGTATATAATCCTCTAATTCAGTGAGTGAGTGGGTACATGAGTGACTGAGTGCATCTGTGGTGGGTGCATGATTGTCTGAGGGAGTTTATGAGTGGGTGCATGATCTCTAAGTGGGTCTGTGACTGGTTTGTGAGTCTCTGAGTGGGTCTGTGAGTGATTGCATGAGTATCTCAGTGGGACTGTGAATGGGTGCATTAGTAATGTAATGTAAAATGTTCTTATATAGCGCAAACTGCCACCCAACGGGTATCCTGGCGCTATTTGAGTGAGTGGGTATGTGAGAGTGCAAGTGGGTGTATCAGTCTCGGAGTGGGTCAGTGAGTGGGTGCATGAGTGTCTCATTAGATCTGTGAATGGGTGCAGTCTTTGAGTGGGTCTATGAGTGAGTGCATAAGCCTTTGAGTAGGTGAGTGAGTGGGTGCATGAGTGTGTGAGTATGTCTGTGATTGGGTGCATAAGAATATAAGTGGGTCTGTGGGTGGTTCATGAGCGTGGACTCAAAGCTCTCAATGACCAAGCAAGTCAACGCCGTCTCCTCCTCCTGCTTCAACACCCTCTGCATGCTCCGCAAGATCTACAGATGGATCCCGACAGATACAAGAAAGACAGTCACCCAGGCCCTCTTCAGCAGCAGACTCAACTACGGAAACGCCCTCTTTGCGGGAGCCCCGACCAAGCTCATCAAACGATTACAACGCATCCAAAACGTCTCGGCACGACTGATCCTCGACATACCACGCCACGGCACATCACCCCCACCTGAGAAACTTGCACTGGCTCCCCATCAACAAGAGGATATCCTTCAAGCTCCTCATCCATGCACACAAGGCACTCCACAAGACCGTCCGAGCCTACCTCAACAGATAGCTCTCCTTCTATATCCCCAACGGCCAGCTACACTCCGCTGACCTCTCACTCGCCACCGACCTGCACATCCAAAGAACAACCACCGGTGTGAGATCCTTCTCCCACCTCGCCGCCAAGACATGGAACACCCTCCCACTGAGCCAACGACAGACCCAAGACCTGCTGACCTTCAGGAGGATACTCAAGACCTAGCTGTTCGATCAGTAGCACCCCCCCAGCGCCTTGAGACCCTCGTGGGTATGTAGTGCGCTTTACAAATGATTGATTGAGTCCCTAAAAGAATCTGTGATTGTGTGTGTGAGTCTCTAAATTGGTCTGTGAATTGGTGCATGAGTGTCTCAGTCGGTCTGTGAGTGGGTGCATGAGTGTATGAGTGAGTTTGTGAATTGATGCATTAGTGTGTGAGTGGGAGCATCAGTGTCTGAGTAAGTCTGTGAGTGGGTACTTGATTCTTTGAGTGGGCTGATGAGTGGGTGCCTGAGTGTCTCATGGGGTATGTGAATGGGTGCACGAGTCTTTGACTGGGTTTATGAGTGAGTGTATAAACCTCTGAGTGGGAGAGTGAGGGGTTTCATGAGTGTCTGAGTGGGTCTATGAGTTGGTGCATGAGAATATAAGTAGATCGGTGAGTGGATGCATGACTTTCAGAGTGAATCTGTGAGTGGGTATATGAGTGTCTAAGTGAGTCTGAGTGAATCTCTGAGTGGATACATTAGTCTTTGAGAGGGTCTCTGGCTGGGTGCATGACTCTCTGAGTGGGCCTGTGAGTTTGAGCTTGAATGTCTCAATGGGACTGTCAATGGATGCATACGTCTCTGAGTAGGTCTGTAAGCGGGTGCATATGCCTGTTGAGTTGGTGAGTGAGTGGGGGCATGAGTGTCCGAGTAGGTCTGGGAGTGGGTGCTTAAGAATATGAGTGGGTCTGTGAGTGGCTGCATGACTCTCACAGTGGGTCGTGAGTGCACGAGTATCTGAGGTGGGATGTGAGTGGGTGCGTGAGTGTCTGAGTCAGTAAGTGAATGGGTGCATGAGTTTCAGAGTAAGTCTAAGTGACTGTATAAGTACCTAAGTGAGACTAAGGGTGGGTGCATAGACATATTCATTTAAAAAAAATTGAAGATATTCGCAAATTCATAACAACATATTTTTGTGAATTTGATGCAAATTACACAGGGCCACAGTGACATTCACAGCGACTTTGCAAATATCTATAGTGGAAACAAATGTACAGTTGTTATAATTTTATTCCTAAATATAACATCCCAGCAATTTTTTCTTTTTTCCAGGGAATTTCAATATTTATTTTACATTTTATTTTCCAAGTGCAATTTTTAAATTTGAGAGTGGGTGTGTGAGTGGCTGTATGGGTCTGTGAATAGGTGTGTGAGTGGCTATACGGGTCTGTAAGTGGATATGTCCATCTGTATGCGTCTATGAGTGTCTTTGTGGGTCTTTGACTGGGTCTGTCAGTGGTGCTATGGGTCTATAAGTGGGTGTGTGAGTGGCTGTGTGGGCTCGCCACTCACCCTCGTCTTCATTGTATATCTCAGACCTGGGGGTAGGACTATGCTAAGCTCGGGTTTTTTGCGAAACTACGCGCTATGCAAATTGCACGGAGCACAGTGAAAAAACGCGTAGCTGGAATCTTTTGCTTGCTCGCGGTCCTTAAGAAACCTTCGTATCATGTATCTAATACAAAGAAACACTCGCACTCCAGAATCGTGGTCACAAGAAATCCGCTAATCACGGTAGAAAGTAATTCCTTTCTTCTTCTTTAATCCCCCCCTTCTTATTAACTAAAATATAGCATATATGGACAACTGGTGACTTTGGGCCTTAAATTGTGGAATATGTTGCGTGGAGGTTTGAATCAAGGGCCACTTGGCCAAGTGAGATGAAAGTATAGAAAGGCTAACAATTGGTGGGAGCATTTTGTACTTCGAACCCCAAAACAGTGATACCCACTTAGGCTTTAAAATAATTTACGAGAGGAGAATTGTGATTTCATCAACACTGTTATGACGCAATACTAGTGACATCAAACATGAATTGAAATGAAATGTAATTGTAAATATTTAATTATAAATGTACAATAATTATGAATTGTGAATATGCCTTTAATAATTGTGAATGTGCAAATAATTACTTGTAGAATTACAGGATGGCAAGAGAGTCTGTCATTAACATTTACCAGAACGATTAAGATCAGAGGGGTCCTGACATGCAAGTCAAGTTTTGTGGTGTATATGCTAAGGTGCCCTTGTGAAAAGATATATGTAAGGAGCACTACACTACCTGTCCACAAAAGGATACTCCAGCATAGAAGAGCCATTGTCAATAAGGATGGCAGTTATCCGAAGCTAGGCACTTTGAAAAAGAACACCAGGGTGATCCTACAACAACGAGATACAGTTGCCTAGCACAAGGGCCCAAGAAAAGGTGAGGCGGGGACAGAGAAAGAGAACTGAGGAATTGGAAACATATTATATCCTCGAACTAGATGCTAAGGAACTTAGTGGTTTTAATCTAGACAGGAGTTATTTACATGCCTGTACTGCTTAAGATATTAATGAAACATAATTATACATAGTGCCTTTTGGGGTTAAAACATGCATGTTTGAAGAACAGCAACATTTCCAAAGAACTATGAATGATGTCTTTCCATGTTGTCAAGTAAGCAGTTATTGCAGAGGATCTTTGGGTCATGAATGGTCCCACATATTGTGCACACACATGTGAAGATCAAATCACCATATATCTGCCTGGCATCTAGAGGCATTGACAGTATTTTGCCAAGTCTCAAGAAATGTGCTGCTCTCATTGCTGCCTGCATCTGATTGTGTCTGAGATACTCCAAATGAGGGTCTTTTTTTAATGGAAAATGAAACAACAGTAAAAAAAATCTTGAAAGTGATACAAAAATTGAGAGCAAGATGTGGGAGAACCTGGCCACCAAATTGTGAAATATATACAGGCAGAAGGAGCTTTGTCGACCTAGAAAAGACTTAAGAATTTTTACACTGTGTGGTTGTGTGTAACATGAAAGAAGAAATACAATGAGTTTGGAAGGAAACAGCCCATATAGAGCACAGGACAAATCCTCTAATATGTTGATCCTGACAGCCAAACCATTAAGCAGTGGAAGAGGTGTGGCACAGCGGCCAGGGTGCCTGACTCTGTCTAGTTGTCCCCGAAATCAAGAACCCTTAGCCCAGAAGGGCATGCACACATTGTAGCACTCTCTGGCCAGGTGTGGCCAGAGAGCTTAAATAAACGGGCGGTGGTCGTTCGGGACTTCCAGCCCACACCACTAACTAAGTGTAAGCATTATTCATTCTGTGGTCTTGTGGCTGGCGCAAGGCCGTGAAGAGGGGCCACGTTACACTGGCGACGAGGGTGGGCATCTGTGCCCATGAGCTGAAGCTTCCTACCTCAGCCCGAAGTCTGGTGCCTGTTGCAGAGCATTGTTGTAGCACCTCTAGGCCGCGCTGACAGCCAGTGCGCCCTTGCTGTGCCCCGAAAGTTTCTGACACAAGGAAGCGCCGAAGAGAACACGCTTCCCTTGCACCGACGAGGATGCGGCATGCCCTGCTGACTGCCACCCATATCCTACAACTGAGCCCGGGGTGAGTCATAAACCCCACGAGGCTCTGTCATCGTACGCACGCGCATTCCCTTCAGCCGGTCTTGCTGCCTGCCGCAGCATTCTGGCCCCCACGCGATGCCGATTTCCAGATATGCTGAGTACCCTGCTGGCCCAGGAAGGTAACTACGCTCCAAATAAGCACCGTGTGTGCTCATCGTCTTGTTTAAGTCAACCCCTACAAGTACCCCTCTATGTGCCTGCTGTTCCTGACAACACCTGCCACAGTGTGGTGTCCACAAGATGACCTACCCAGCGTTCCTAGCAAGGGCAGACCACACAAGCACCCCAAGACGAAAGGAACAGTACACTTACCCAATTGGCCAAGCAGGAACAGTACACTCCAGGTCACATTCTGGTGAGGGAAAAGACAGTCCCTGCTCAGGAGATCAAGTCACTGCTGCCACCAAGATACACCCATGTCAGTCCCAACGGCAGCTGCGCCAGTAGCCCAGCAAAATGCGCCACTTGCACAACACAATTAACTGAAGATGAGGAGAGAATCTTAAACTTAGGCCTTAAATTTGTTCCCTCAAGAAGGACAGATTTTACCAAGTTAAAACTAGAGGCATTAGATTTTTGTAGAAAGATTAGGCTGAAAACATTCTTTGCGGGATCTGAGACAACTGCTGGTAAGGAAACTACCGGACTTAGAGTAAAATCGAAATTCATGCCCACCTTTAATATACCAAAGGAGGTCTATGCGTATGAACAAGCTGTTCTATCCTCGATCTTAAAATTAGAGAAGGCTAAAAAATATAATCACAATAACATCAGTGAAGGTCAGTTAAAAGCTATTCAGAGCTTGAAAAAAGATACGTCCGTGGTCATCAAACAGGCCGATAAAGGCGGGGCTGTTGTGATCTGGCCCCGAGATATGTATCTGGAAGAAGGGAGATCACATGTCAATAATCATGAATGGTACAGGCCAGTCAAAGATGATCCAGTAAAGGAAATTCAAGGAAAAATTCTAAAAATCATTCAAATGGGATTAGATGACGGATATTTGGGTCCCAAAGAGTTCGAATATTTAAACAAAAAATCGCCTAGGACTCCCATCCTTTACTTCTTGCCAAAGATACATAAGAACAGCTCTAGACCACCAGGACGCCCCATTGTTTCGGGGTGTGACTCGGCATTAGAACCCGTCTCTAAATATGTTGATTTTTTCCTTAAGCCTTTCCAACAAGAGGTGGATTCGTATTTAAGGGACACCACCGACTTTATAACAAAGATTGAGGACACAACATTTGATGATGAGATCCAGGTGATGGCGACCCTAGATGTCGCATCGCTTTACACACAAATTCCCCAAGAGGAGGCACTTGAGGTGATGGAACTATACCTCGAACAACGAGAACGTCCCCATCGCGTCCCTACCCAGTTTATTGTTCAGCTGGCAGAGGTGACCTTAAAAAACAATTATTTCAAATTTGAAGACAAGTTTTACGTTCAAGTCAAAGGTACAGCTATGGGATGCCCATATGCTCCGGAGATGGCTGTACTGTATATGGCACAGTATGAAAAAAGTTTCGTTCAAAATAATAACCCCCACAAGACACACATTAAACAATGGTTGAGGTACATTGACGACATCTGGCTCCTGTGGCAGGGGAGTCAGATTGAGCTCAATCAATTCTATGACTGGCTCAATACCAGACATAGAGTATAAAGTTTTGCATACAATCAAGCAAAATAAGAATGACCTTTCTAGATGTGGAAGTCAGTGTACATGAACACAAACTTAAAACATCATTGTATAGAAAGGAGACTGACAAAAACACAATCTTACACTTCAGGAGCGCGCACCCAAAGAGCCTAAAAGAGAACCTCCCCTATGGGCAGTTATTGCGCATTAGGAGAAATTGTACCGAGATGTCCGATTTTGAAAACCATGCAATGGCCTTCTGCAATGCGATGACTAAGAGGGGTTACCCCAAGAAATTGTTGAACTATTCAAAAAAACGGGCTAGGTATACGCCAAGGGACACCTTGTTACAGGTGAAAGAAAAGAAAGAACTAGAAAGATTGGTATGTGTTACCACTTTTGGTCCACAAACTAATCAATTTAAACAGATTGTGCTCAGGAATTGGCACTTGCTAGAAAACTTTGAAGTCCCCCTGCAGAAGCCAATATTTGCAATGAAAAAAAACACGAGTATTGGACAACAGATTATTAAAGCAGATGTCTCTATTCCTAAACCGAAAAGTGATTTGATTTCTCAATGGAATTTAAAACCTATACAGGGCCATCGCAAATGTGGCAATTGCGTGGCATGTAACCATACCATTGAAGGTTCAGAATTTAGCCATATCGGAGTGAAGTGGAAACATGAGCATTTTACTAATTGTAGAACTAAGAGTGTGGTGTATGCCATCCGATGCCCCTGCAGTAGAATACATATTGGCAAAACGAGTCAGCAGATCAATGCAAGAATAACGCAGCATAGATCTTGCATAAAGAACAAAGTTACTACAGCACCTATGGTGGAACATTTTTTGGAAGAGAAACATGGGGAAAATGATTTCCAATGGACTGTTTTATCAGTAATGAATGCCTCTAATTGCACAACAGATATAGAAACAGCTTTGTTGCGCAGAGAGGCTTATTTGATAACGAAATTCAACAGTACGATCAGTGGGCTAAATACCATGAGTGAAATAAATAGAATTTGAATACTAATAGGATGAGCATTAAACACAATCTTTTAAAACCAAAAATGATGCGGCTTGATCACAGAATACCACCTTGGCTCCAGGCCGATTTAGCCACATAAATCAGTCCTACCCTGTAATTTCCATCGACCAGTGCAGGCAAATACAGTCATGTTAGACGCCTGGCACTATGAGGTACTACCAAACCCATAATGCATTTGGGCGGGAATTGGCCACCTGATGAGTCACATGACGCCAGAGAGAGCAGAAAGTAGCGAGTGAGGGAGACATGGGGTCTGCGAGAGGAGAATAAGCTTTGGGGACACATTCATCAATTTTTGGTGAGTGCAATACGCTCGACAGTAGTTTAAGTATAGTTTATAGTCTGAGCGAGTGGAGACTTACGGCCACACTTTTACTTTGTTACAGAACGCAAATGATGGACAGTTTGTGCGTTTAAACCGCACTTCACCGTAAAGCTGGTGGAATCCAACGAGCAACTAACAGCTCATTAAGGTAGTTTTTAACCTTATTTTCCACCTACACATTATCGTTTTAACGATTGGAATTAGTACCTGTAGTAAATTAAAAACGCTTGATTTCAGAGAAAAGCTTCCTGAAAGTTCACGTTCCCCAGCGTGTGTATTCATAAAACGAAGTCAAGTCTGACTACACAAACTCCGCCCCGCCCTAGGTATGTGGCCTCATTTACTGAGATTCCTGCACTGCTCTAGATGCCTTTGTTTTATACGTGACATTTAAATGACACAGTCTTTGATGATACACTGATATAAGAAAAATATGTTCCCCTGCAGGCGACGGGCGGATGGCTCCTGCGCTTCAAAATACATTTTAAAAAAACAGCAGAACATTTAAAAAGACAAGATATGGCAAATCAGTCATTCAGGTACAATGAGACATGAGGGAATAAAGTGCAGTCATTTAATTAGAAAGAGGGTTTCCTTTTAATAATCACATTTTTGTCAAAACATTTTATTTATAGATCTGAATAGTAAAGCCCTGAAGAGAGTTTGGTGATTTAATACCTGGACTCGAAACGCGTTGGCACAAGCCTCGTAGTACACCGAGGCGCAGTGATTTACACTCACATGAACCCGACAAACTGGTCTCTTTTTTGTTTGAAAAACTTTATTGTTCAAAATGTATTGATGTGACAAATGATGTTGAAAATTATTTTTTCATGTCATGGTTTTGAATTAATCTTTGATCAACTTGTATATGTGTTTTGACAAATATCACTTCACTTTTGTAGAAAAAATGTTTATGATTATGATTTATGTCCTTTATTGATATAATTTATTCTTAATTAATCACAGTATTTTGCTATGTGGGTTAAAGCTGAAATGACAATGTTAACCTTTTTCCACATATGAATACACTTTCAAAAAAAAGAAAAGAATGAATGGATTGATAATTAAATTTCCATGGTAAAAAGAAGAAACGTGTTTATCTATTTTGCTTTTAGTAATTGCAAGAACCAAATATATTAAGGGTAGGCTAATCTTTTGTGTTTAAAGTCTATTTGGCCCTGCTTACTCTTTGTCCCTTGGGCCTAACTCCTTCTTTTGCTACCTGCACAACACGTGGCACAGCCCACGTCCCAGCATTCACAAATAACCGTGCTGCCCCCGTTCAGCGAGCTAATTGATCTCACCACAGCATCTCCCAGGTGGACAGTCTGGATTGGCAGGCTCAACAACTACTTCACTGCTACTTGAGAGACAAACGGTGAGGTTAAGAGGTCGTTACTGCTCCATTTTGGAGGGGAAGAGATATATAAGCTGTTTTCTCACCTCCCGAACACCGGCGCCCCCACCGATAATGATGCAACAGCCAGGGCGCTAAATGCCCACTTCGACCCGCAACTCAACCCGGACTACGAGCGCTTCAAGCTACGTCAAGCTCGCCAGAAGGAGGGTGAATCGATGGATGCCTTGCACGCTCGACTCCGAGAGCTGGCCAGGTCCTGCATGGACGACGGTCAGAACAAAGAAGTACGAGCTCAAGCTATCCAAGGGTGCCGCAACAAACATCTTCGGACCCTCTTACAACGTCAGCCAGGGATCACACTGGAAGATATTCTTATCTTAGCAGGGTCGCATGAACTATCCGATGCCAGGGCAACAGTGATGGATGCCGCACTCGCCCAACAGGCAGAGAAGCCAGCAACGATCAAAACTGAAAGAGTGGATGCATGACGGACCCCGTCCAGAGGTACCCGGGAGTAATGGCCAACCAAAAACCCACTTGGACCACGCTGTGGCTACTGAGGGAATGAGGAACACCCACCAGAAGAATGCCCCGCACAGGGTCGGATGTGCTCCAAGTGAGGCATCCCCAATCACTACGAGAGCGTTTGCAGAGGAGGGACCCAAAGCCGAGGGGCTCACGGAAGATGACCACCATCGAAAGCAGTACAACAATTAGCGCTTGAAGAGGCAGACGGCCCAAAACCGACAAAGACGCAAAAGAAATCAGAGGCTGTATTTGGAAGACTCCTCTACCGAAGACGACAACGAAGTTTATCTCATATCGTTTGCCAGTGACCTCAAAGAAAGACGGAGACCACAACCTACGTGCGCCAGCAAGATTGCGGGAACACCAGTCACAGCCCTAATCAGCACAGGGGCGTGAACGTAATGGGGTGCCAGCAGTATAAACAGTTGAAGCCAAATCCGGCTCTAACCCCTTCCAACATGAAGATCCCCACGTATGGTAGCCAGAAGCTGTTACCTCTCAAAGGGAAGATGACAGTACAAGTCAAGTCGGACAATCACGAAGTCACCACGACATACCACATAATAGACCGAGAGGCAGACATTCTGGTAGGAAGCCATACGGCCAAAGATTTGGGCTTATGACGTTCGCCAAAGCGGTCAGGACACTACAGACTGACGACACCCTCGAGTTATTCCCACAACTCTTCAAAGGTCTTGGGAGCATAAAGAGACCACCGGTGAAGCTACACATTGATAAGGCAGTGAAACCTGTTGCCTTGCAACACAGTCGCATACCATTTCATCTCCGACTGCTCCTGGAGCAAGAGCTGCATAGCCTTGAGCAGGAGCAAGGAGTAATAGAAAAGGTAATGGGACCGACACCAGGGGTGTCGCCTATGGTCATAGCTGAAAAGCCGAAGCAGCCAGGGAAGATAAGACTCTATATCAACATGCGCATGCCCAATCAAGCAATAAAAAGGGAAAGACACCTTACACCAACAGACGATGACATCCTAGCTGATCTCAATGGCTCACAGTGGTTTTCCAAGCTGGATCTCAACGCTGGTTACCACCAGCTGAAGTTGACAGAAGAAAGCAGATACATCACGACATTCTCAACCCATCTGGGGCTACGCCGCTACAAAAGGTTGAACTTCGGGATCTCCACAGCAGCGGAAATATTCCAAAATGCAGTCAGAGAGGTGCTGTTGGGACTTCAGGGAGTCCTCAACGTCAGTGACGATATACTCATACATTTGGCAACTCTAGAGAACCATCATCGTCACCTCCGGGCCACTCTCCAATGCCTAGCAAATCATGGGGTAACCCTTCACTGGGACAAATGTCAGTTTTTCCAAAAGTTCATTAAGTTCTTTGTCTATGTGTTCAGTCAAGATGGAGTGCAGGTAGATACCAGAAAATCGCAAGCTAGTCAACAAGCCCCGGCGCCCAAAACAGCATCGTAAGTTCGGAGCTTCATGGGAATGGCCACCTCAAAAAAAAATCCTGTAAGTGATACAAAAATTGAGAGCAAGATGTGGGAGAACCTGGCCACTAAATTGTGAAATATATACAGGCAGAAGGAGCTTTGTCGACCTAGAAAAGACTTAAGATTTTTTACACTGCGTGGTGGTGTGTAACATGAAAGAAGAAATACAATGAGTTTTGAAGGAAACAGCTCATATAAAGCACAGGAAAAATCCCCTAATATGTTGCTCCTGACAGCCAAACAATTAAGCAGTGGAAGAGGTGTGGCGCAGCGGTGAGGGTGCCTGACTCTGGACCATGTAACGGTCTAGTTGTCCCCGAAATCCAGAACCCTTAGCCCGGAAAGGCACGCACACGTTGTAGCACTCTCTGGCTAGGCGTGGCCAAAGAGCTTAAATAAACGGGCGGAGGTCGCTTTGGACTTCTGGCCCACAAAACTAACTAAGTGTAAGCATTATTCATTTTGTGGTCGTGTGGTTGGCGCAAGGCAGTGACGTTGGGCCACATTACAGAGCACAGGCTTCACGGTTCGATCCCCAGCTCCAGCGCAGGTTAGCTCAACACCATGAGACTCTGGGCAATAGCTTGCTTAATCTCCCCGACCGCCCCCAGCGCCGGGTCACCTCCGTCGAAGGTAGCTGTGCGCTTTACACATGCTGGCATTTACAAATGCTGGCATTTATACTGAGGGATGATACTTGACATGCATAGCAAAAAGTACTGGTAAACCTCTGAGAAAAGGGTCTGTTTTGGACCAACTCCGCTCATCTTTAACTCAGAGGCCTCGAACCTTAACCGGCAGAGGTCTAACTCTATTTATGATAGCTTATTAGGCAAGATGTTTTGTGAAAAGAATGTCTCACTTTGGGATAGGGTACTCTGGTCTTGTGCTGAGGGGAGAGAATTAAAGATGCACGGCCTCATTATGAGCGGTCTTTAATACTGATGATAGCTATCGACCTCATCAGAACTATAAGATTGCCTGGAACACCACAGATTTGTTTATGTTCACCGGAGAGTTTAAATGCTGAAAGCATGTAACGTCGAGGAGATATTAACTATTTGTAAATCAGACCCTTAATCACTGATTCCCCTAGTGATTTTTCAATTCTAGGGCACGCTCAGGGCCCCACTAGTAATTCTCTAGTATCTCTGGCAGATCAGAGTTCTGGGCCTTAAGTTATACATACCCCATTATTAGTTCCTCCAGGGGTTGGAGTGATCCGGAGGTTTACCGGGCCACTCATAATTAGGGGATAAGTGAGCATAAGTATTTCAAGTGGAATTCAAAGTTACTTTTACAATTATGATGATGATCTAGAGCATGATGGGGCATTCACAATGTGTTTGCAGTGTTTATTTAAAACAAGAATTTCATGAAATGAATTTGTTTAAAAAAGTTTTCTAGAATCGAGGGAAAACTTTTTAGTTGGTCTGCTTTGCATTGTAAAGCGATTTGTTATGTGCGTTTGGCATCCTTATTTGCATTTTTGTATTTTTCGCTCATTATTTCTTGTACATCTTTTTACTATGGGATTTTGATCATGTTCTTCTTGTGTGTGGGTTTTATAAATGTGTGGCCAATTGCCCTGCAGAATTACGATATTAAATCATGCAGCCTTTTCCTCAGTGGGGGGTCCTCTTTTTCACTAACAGAGGAGGCTGATTTTGTGCATTGTTCTCTCCTCGCACACAGCTCTGACTCTGAGAGTAGATCCTGCCCAGTAGCATAAATTGCTAATTGAAATTCTGTTCTTATGGTTTCCTTTATGAGAACAAGCAAATACTTAGAACAGTTTGACAGAAAGAAAAAGGCAATCATCAGCTTAATTTAGTCATTATATTTATTCAATAGAAGGTCAATCAGTGATACACGTTGTAGATTCAGTTTTAAGAAACCGACAATATTGAGCGGATTTTTAATAACGAATAGCTTTTGTCAAATAGAATAAAAGAGGACTGAATTGTAGTTTATGATAAAAAAAAACTCAGATGTAAATATATATTTTCATTTCTTTTCAACTTAAGAAGTCCCAAGATGTATCAAGATCCTGATCCTCTCTAGTTCCCACAGAGCCCTTTTATTTGGCGGATGTATGGCATACAATGCGGTTTTATGCTCTAGCCTTTTGTGTTTATTTCACACGGTGCAGGAAATGAGGGGGATTCAGGATCCGACAGCTATTGTTGACAGGGTTTTTTTATTTTCACTTTCAGATGGGCCCAATACAAAGATATCTCTTAAAAGGCCATCAGCCCTCCTTTTGCCGGAATATCATCCAGGATGGGTGGTACCTGGAGCTTAATATCTAGATACTAATGCAGTCGAGGGAAGCAAAGGCACTCAGCTTATCCCTTCACAAGTAGTTAGGAGAACTATGATTTGGTTGCAAGTTTTTGACTATTTTGACTCTGTGTGTTAGAGATATTCATGCACTGTAAGAAAGTAAGATGTATGGGCCTCATTTATGAGGCCATGCGTCACTTTTACGCCGCCGGTGCGTCACTTTTTGTGACGCACCAGCAGCGTAAAAAATGTGCCTTGTTGCACCATATTTACAAAGTGATGCATCTAGGTAGATGCGTCACTTTGTAAACCTCTGCGCTACATTATACCTGCGCCAGGTGTAATGTATGCAAGGGAGGCGTATTGACGCAAGAAAGGGTCGTAGAAGTGACGCAGTGAAATCTATGAGATTTCACTGCGTCACTTCTAGGACGCCGTTGCGTTAAAATCTTGCGCCTGCCGCACAGCAGGCGTAAGACTGACGCAGGCCCTTTCACATGGGGCTTGCCCCATGTGAAAGGACGTATTGCTGGAGTTGCGTCACTTTTGTGACACACTCCAGCAATGCGTCACTTTTGCGCTTACAGATACGTCAGAAATACTGACGTATCTGTAAGTCCTTGCGCAATGATGCGTCATACTGTAAATATGACGCATCATTGGGGTCGCAAGGAGTGCGCATTGAAAAGTGGTGCATCGCTGTTTTCTCGCAGCGATGCGTCACTTTTCATAAATGAGGCCCTATATGTTTAATTACACTAATAATGATTTTAACACCACTTGATTAAAAAGATTGTAACTTATGAAACTGCAAGTAGCAAAAGGCGTCTCTGTGACGATAGAAGTAAGCCACTGAGCTTTATATAGATATGATATAAAACTGTGATCTGCATGTTATACTTAGTGCTTTGGCTACTAGTGAAAACTGTGACTAGACAAAACACAGATATCTCCAGAAGGGTCATAAACCACCAGTGTGATTCTACTGTTATTTTTATCCCTTGAAAATCGCGGCGCACAAAGATCTCTATAGCCAGTGCCTTAAACCTGTAAGATTTCTTTTAAATGAAATATATGACCAAGTAAATAATCTAGAGCAGATCTACAGTCACATTTGTCCTTGTTGTTTAAAAAATAAGGCTCAGATTTACAACGCCAGCACCATAGATGATTTGCGTAAAAAAATGCAATTCAGTTTATCGTTACTTTCCAGTTGCTTCTTGGCACATGGTCTGCTTTGCATTGTGTCAAAGCAATAATATTTACTAATGTAATACTGACTTGTGCAGCATAACGCAACGGTGAAGCTATGGGTCAAATTGTGTGACAAACCTATGCATGATCCTAGCAGGTGCAAATTGTACAATACGCAATATGTATAAGCACCACGTCATCACACACTCAGTTGCAGCCATTCGGATTGTCCTTTTGAGAGTCAGCAAGCTCCTGCAACAATGCAATCTTCAAAGAAGGAGAACAAGATGATCTTTTGACACATGATCAGCTTCAATGGCTAAAAGTAGGAGAATAAGCAAATCCTGATAGGAGTTGTCCCCCTGCGCACCACGTAAATAAATTACCCAAGGAATGGTATAATAGACTTAATCCAGGCAGAAGGTTTTATCCATCATTAATTTTTACTTCATTAATGGTTTTCTTTTTCCAGGTTTTTCATTTATGATGTACAACGTCTTTAGTATTCCAAATCGGTTCAAACATGGTTCCGAAGATGCTTAATAGTACATCCCTATGCATTTTGGGCCTTCCATAAGCCCTTCTTCAGGGGAAGCCTCTAAAAACAAAGAAATATAATCGGGCTGATTATTGGGAGCCTATCACTAACTCCTAAACAATGTGAAAGTGATCGAGATGTTCAGTGATCATTAGTATGTTATAAACACAACTTAAAGAGTCGCGCGAGCGCGTCGACAAGATGGCCGCCGCAACAGGAGCTCCGTAACTTCTTCAGCTCAATGAGCTCAATTACGACGATTTTTATGTCAAGGTTTGCTCAATTTTGCCAGCGCTTGCCTCCTACGCCGACCCCCTACCTTACCTGTGTTTTTCAGGCTGTTTCCTCATAAGGGGGTCCCTCTGCCTGCTTCCTGGCTCCTCTCCCCTGCCTCTGCTCCAGCGCTGCAGATTTCTTCAGCACAGGGGACGGTGCCTTTACAAAGAAAGGGCCTGGCTTGGGCCTAGACACTCCCACGTCCCACCTTAACTCTTGCACTGCCTTTTTTTTTCAAGAGCTTCTGGAGCCTTTTATACCCTTTTCCCTCATATTTATTAAATGTTGAGGTGGATTTTGACTATCTGCATTTTTCTGACGTAAAAAGTTGTTTTTTTCTCCTCAAAATGGAAAACAAAAATATTGCTAATAACAAAAGGAAGCAGCAGGTGTCTCCTCCCCCAAATAAATCTAAGGTTGTTGAAACTTCTGAACCCTCGCTTACTTTGATATTGGAAGAAATTAAAGCGCTACGCATGAACACTGATACTATTGCAAATGAAGTGAAAAATGTTCGCAAAGATATGGCGTCCATGTCCATGAAAGTCTCTGATAATATTATTAAAATTCAGGACAATAAAACTAAGCTCGACGCTTTTACTCCTTTGATGGCTCAGATAGTACCAATGCATAACCAATTACTGGAATTGGAGAACCGTAATAGACAATATAATCTCCGCATTTTCAATCTGCCTGAAGAAGTTGAGGGATCCGATTGTCGCTTGTACTTGGAATCTTTGCTTCCTGGTCTTCTAAATATCAAGTTTCCGGAAAAATTTGAGGTGGATAAAGCGCATAGAATTCCCTCACACAGGAATCCACGCCACACCAAACCCAGGCAAATGATTTTCAAGGTCTTGCGTCACCATCACTTGGTCCTCATAAGGAAAGCTGCCAGAGACATTCCTTCGCTTCTGGTAAATGGTTCCAAAATATTTATCCATCAAGACTTTGCTAAGGAAACGGTTGCTATTCGCAAGGAATTTTCCTCTCTTCGTCCACAATTGAGAAGCCTAAGTTTTAAGTATGGTCTATTTGATCCGTCTACAATGCGAGTTTGGAAGGATACCTTCTCAAAATCTTTTCATCGTCCTGAAAACTTAAGACTTTTTCTGGACCAACAAGCTTCGTCATCAATGGATACTCAAGCTCCTGTTACCTGAATGCATTTAACCTGAGCACTCCTGGTGATTTTTCTTTCTTCATGGGCTCCAACGGTTTCTGGCCATGCTTGTGGAACGGGTGTGCGTCTCTGTGTCTTTATGTGCCCTGTTTGTAGCTTTTTCCTCCTTTTCTGTTTCTTCCTTTTGTGTCTTTCCTTGCTTTTTCTGGCTTTCTATGTAGAGTTACTTATCTTCCATAGCTGTTCTTCCTCTTCTCTTCCTTTAACTCCTTTCTTCCTCCTCATTTTACCTCTTCATGGCTGATACTCATGATGTTAAAATTGTTTCTTTTAATGTTAAAGGTCTGCGACATCCAGTTAAAAGAACACATATTTTAGACTACTTGGGTGCTTCTAAAGCTGACATATGTTTTATTCAAGAAACACATGTTGATGACAACATTTTACAATATATGAAGAAAAAGTGGGTGGGCAATATTGTTTCGTCGCCTGCCCTTGGTACGAAAAATGGGGTTGCGATTTTCTTTGCAAAGAGATTGCACTGTCAAATTATTAGTAAATTTATAGATACAGAAGGTAGATTTATTATTGTTAAAGTTAAAATTCATGACTCCACCTTCTTTTTGCTTAATATATATGGCCCCACGGCCGATGACCCATCGTTTTGGTCTAACTTATCTACAGCAGTTCTAAAGTTAGGACAAGTTCCTTTGATTGTTTGAGGGGATTTTAATGTGATCATTGATCCGCTGCTTGATAGACTTTCTGCTACCAAGTTTAGACCCCCTAAAGTTTTTCATGCTTTTAAATCCTTCCTTAGTACAACCAAACTGGCTGACATATGGAGACTGCACTTTCCCACTGAAAAATGGTTTTCTTTTTTCTCTAATCCCCATAATTCTCATTCAAGGATTGATTATTTTTTGATTTCACCTTCCCTACTTCAGTCAGCTACAAATCCTGTTATAGGTACTATAGACATTTCAGACCATGCTTTGATTTAATTTGTCTTAAATATCTCCTCTACTTTTACTAAACAAAATAGGTGGCGTATGAACTCGAGCATTGTCCTTACTGACAAGCATAAACCTAAATTTTTGCAGGCTATACAAGACTATTTTCTGTTCAACCCTGAAGATACCACATCACTTGTCACCAGATGGGATGCATTTAAGGCCGACATTAGAGGTACCACTATTTCTATTATGGCTCATGAGAACAAACAATTTAACGCTAACATTAAGCATTTGGAAAAGCAAATTGCTAAAATTTAACGTTTGTTTATCTCTTCTAATGACCTTCAGCACAAACTTACACTTCAAAAACTCCGCTATGAATTTAATGCCATCCTTAGTCAGAGAGCAGGAGTCCAACTTACAAAATCCAATGCTAAATTTCGTTTTAATGCCAATAGATCTGGAAAGCTCCTTGCTAACTACCTACGGATTAAAAGAGATAAAACTCAGATTACCTCAATACGAGGATCTCAAGGCCAGGTGGCTATTTCCCATAACGATATTGTACAAGAATTTTTAAGTTTTTATTCTACCCTTTATAGTAAACCTGACACCTGCCCTGAATCTTTAATTGATTCTTTTTTAAATAAGTGCAATTTACCCCATATTTCTTTGTCAGATAGAACAGGCCTAGATTCACCAATTACTTCTGAGGAAATTTTGCTTGCCATCAAATCACTTCCCAAGAATAAATCCCCAGGTCCGGATGGTATCCCAGCAGAATTTTACAAAGAATTTCAATCTCATCTCCTCCCTTATTTGAATACCCTTTTCTCTCATTTTGGCTCCTCTGGTACTATCTCGGGCTCTTTTACAGATGCCTTAATCATTGTTCTGCCCAAGCCTGATAAAGATCCTACTTTGGTATCTAATTATCGCCCCATATCCCTAATAAACCAGGATTGTAAACTTTATGCGAAAATCCTTGCTACCAGATTAGCTCCTGTCCTCCATTCCATTATTCATCCAGATCAATCTGGTTTCATGAAAAATAGATATTCTGCTAATATTACTAGAACTCTACTCCACAATATTGAGCAAAGTTCTCACCTTACTTCTCCTGCGGGAGTGATGGCCTTAGATGCAGAAAAAGCATTTGACAAGATTCATTTGCAATTTTTATTTAAAACTTTATTGTCCTTTGATTTTGGTGCCCCTTTTATTCGTATGATTTCTGCGTTATATTTTGCCCCTACTGCTCGTTTGTGTATTAATGGTCAAATTTCTAGTCAATTTCCTCTCTTCAGAGGTACTAGGCAAGGTTGTCCCCTTTCCCCACTGTTATTTCTCTTAGGTATTGAGCCTTTTCTTAATTATATTCGCCTTTGTGATGACATTCAGGGTATTGTGATCAATGATGTTACTGTTAAAACTTTAGCTTATGCAGATGATGTTTTATTATTTATTAAATAACCCTCTTTCTTCTGTTCCTTCCCTATTAGACATTATTGCTCAATACTCTATGGTTTCAGGTTACAAATTGAATGTAAGCAAGACTGAATTTTTTCCTTTGAATATGTTTTGTACATCGGAGATGCTTCCGAACACAGATATTCTTTGGCAATGAACTAAAATTAAGTACTTGGGTATTCTATTTGCGTCATCGCTGCCAGCTACATTGAAACTTAACTCTGATTTCATAATTGACTTCATTAAAAACAAAACGTCCAAGTGGTCTGCCCTTTATCTCACTTGGTGGGGAAGAATGGAAGCTATAAAATGAGTTTAGTGCCTAAAGTCTTCTATTCTTTAGCTATGATCCCCACCCAATTTCCTCTCAGATTTTATAAAACTGTTGACACTCTCTTATCTAAATTCCTTTGGTCTAACAAAGTTCCCCGTATTGCTTACAAGAAGTTAAAAACTCCTAAGTCCCAGGCTGGTTTTTCCCTTCCAGACTTTCACCTTTACCATAAAGCTTTTATCCTAAAACAGAGTGCCCTTTGGTTTAATACTTCGCATATGGTAAAACCTCCAATTTGGTTGGATATCGAAGCATCCATTGTGCGGCCCTTTTCTTTACCCTCTTTGTTGTCGATGTCTTCCACAGCGAAGGTTGTTCATCTTTCCTCTATCATTAAGTCCTCCAGATTGATAATTAATGATTTAGATTCTAATTTTGAATTACCCCTACTCTCCACAGTTCACTTGTCTTTATGGCACAGTGCTCTACTTAAATTGAACAGAAACATTTCCTTCTGGTCCTCTTGAATTTCAAGAGGGATTTTATATCTAAAAGATGTATTTAATGGTAATGCTTTTATTCCTTTTGAAAAGCTACAGTTAAAGTTTGGTATCCCAGCTACTGACCTTTTGAAATATCAATTTTTATGTAACTCGATTTTAGATTCCTTCCCCAATGGTATTCCCTCTTCCACCACAAATGACTTATTAATTTACCTTACAGCTGTAACATCGTCCCCAAAAGCTGTCTCTGTTTTTTATAAAAAACTTACCACCTCACGGGGCTCCAATGTTCAGATTATTTCCTCGTTCTGGAACAATGAACTTTCCATCTCCCTGTCAGATGACTCCTGGTCCTCTATATGGCTTAACAGTATCTCTGGCTGGCTCCCAGTGTCCCTTTACCAAACCAATGCTTATATTTTATATAACACTTTGTGGACTCCATCACGTCTATGTCGTGCTAAATTGTTACCTTCTGATGTTTGTTGGCACTGCAACGCTAGCCCTGGTTCACTTCGCCATATGTTATTTGAATGTCCAGGTATTATGAAATTTTGGTTGGAAGTATGGAGTGTAATTTTGAAAATTTTACCTTTACAAGATGATATTTCCTTTACTCTGTTAATTTGTAAATCGGTTGCCCTAACCTATCCCCTTACTGAACCAGAGGCAAAATTGTTTAATTTTCTAATCACAGCTGCCTTAAAATCCATTACTTTCTGTTGGAAGGATGCTTCTTCTCTTTCAGTCCATGCTTGGTGGTCATGGATCACCTTTACGAGAAGAGGCGCGCAGCTATCTCTTAAAGGCGTCACTCATAATTCACAATCATTTCAGTCGTTTTGGTCTCCTATTGATTCATATGTTCTGCAATGATATTGTTATATATTTTCTTATGTTCTCTTTTTACATTACATTTTCACTGTAACTCTGTAGTTTATGAATTATGATCCTATGACATGTTATTTCCCTCCCCTCTCCCCCCCTCTTTTCCTCCTTCTCCTTCCTCTTTAATTGCGATTCTTTTTATTATTATATATTACTATTGAATTTTTGGTTTAATGCACTTCATATTGTTTATTTGATCATTTCCGCTTGTAACTTCCTTCCTCTTTTTTGTATTGTACTTTTTCATTTTGTCTTAAAACTTAATAAAATCTTTCTGAACTTAAAAAATAAACACAACTTAAAAAAGGTCAGTTAGAAACGATCCTAAGGAAAAGTGCAGATGATCGAAAAAAATGATAACGAGCAACTTGTGTTGAATTTAAGAATCTCGAGTTTCCCAAAGGAAAACAATGTGCGGATGGTGTTAATCCAGGAAGATTATCCCATTCTCAAACTAAGCGTAATTTCACCAGTGTTAGTAAAAACAGTGAAGGTTGTGCGTGTTGAAAGTGGGTATTTCAGCGCGTGGCGTGAACATGAATTAGTTAAGAGTGTCGACACGAAAAAAACATCGGTGAAAAATGTAAAGGTGTGGGGCAACTATGAAGTATCACATTATACGGCGTAATGTAACGAACTAGATGTAAAAGTTAAATGCTACTTACTAAAAGCATTCAAAAGAACAGTCGCCTGCTCTTAATCGCGTGTAGACCAACGTGTATCCACAAAAACGAGTGAATCGAAGTGGGGTTAGTGCAGCGCATATACTGCTGGTAAACAAAGATAGAAAGAGGACTGGTGTGTGAATGGAAATGGGGGCCATCGTATAGTGGTGAAATCAACAGAGACTCGTGATATAGTGGAATGTCCAGGAAACAGTGAAACAAAATGTATAAAACACAGGATAATGCGGGAAACATACCAAAGCGAACGGTAAATAATGTGTGAATGTGTAAAAAGCTAGGTCATGGCAATTACTCATATTGTCAGATGAAAAGCAAAATAACATGTAATAATGATCACAGATAACAAAGAAATTCCATTCTGTCATTCAACCCCGTGGGTTGCATCGTGCATAAGTATCTGATCCAAAAGTTCTCCCTTTGGAGCAATTTATTTTTGATGCTCGTGACTTCAGTGGGCAGCACATTTTCAAGCACAGTAACTTGTAACTGTGCGATGTTGTGTCTATGTTCTGCAAAGTGTGCTGCAACAGTGGATTTCATGTTGCTGGTCCTGATGTTGCTCTTGTGTTCAAGAATTCTTGTCCTTATTTTGCGTTCTGTGTGGCCAACGTAACATAGGCCACATGGACATTTAAGTAAATAAATTACGTTGCTGGTATTGCATGTGGCATTCACCTTCAATTTAATAGGATTACCCTTCATGGGGTGATGCAAGATATTCCCTTTCATGATATTGTTACAGTTGCTACAATTGTAACAAGGTTGTGTTCCCTTAAATCTGTACAACAGTCTGAGACTTTTAAGGTGTGTCAATAGTTCTTTTAGGATGGGCCCACGTGTGTACGAAAAGATAGGCGGTTGATCAAAGAGACCTCTGAAGTCTGATTCTCTGCTGAGTAGTTGCTAATGCTTCATGATGATTTTGCGGTATCTGTTGCTGAGTATGGAGTATTTGGAAACCACAATCATGCATTTATTATCCACTTTAGTTTTAAATGAGAGTAAGTCTTCTCTGTTCAAACCATCACATTTGGTTTTGGCACTCGTCAACACTTCATCAGGGAAACCTCGGTCACGGAATCTTTTGTACGTGTTGTCAGTGTGTATTGTACAATCTGTGGGATCAGATATGATCCGTTTGATTCTCATAAATTGAGACGAGGGTAGATTGTTCTTCAAACTGGGACGGTGAAAGCTGGAGTAGTGAAGGGTGCTATTACGGTCAGTGTTTTTTCGGTACAGAGTCGTTTTGAATTTTTTATCCAACAGTTGGACTTGAACATCCAAGAAGTTGATAGATTTTTGGTCACATGTCCAAGTAAATTGGATGCTATTGTTGATCGTATTCAAGAGTTGCAAAAATTCAGAAAGTTTAATTCCTGGTCCAGACCACAATATAAAAATGTCATCGATATATCGGAAAAACATTTTTCCATGTTGGATCCACAAGGGTTGGTTGAGGATGTTGTGCTGCTCAAAGTTATGCATAAAAAGATTTACATGCACTGGGGCAGCACAATTACCCATTGAGGTTCCGCTGAGTTGCAGATAGCAAGTGTCCTGCCACTTAAAATAACTTTGATATAAGGTAAATCCAAGTAATTCCTTGAGAAATGGTTGTAATTCAGATTTGATGTTTGAGTTCAAAATGGCTTCTTCTATAGCCTCAATTCCAAGATCATGTGGGATAGACGTATACAACGCCTTAACATCAACAGTGCACAACCAGTATTCATCTTCTATAGACAACAATGAGTTGTCGAGTTTCTTCAAAAAGTCTGTTGTATTTCGAATGTATGTCGGAGTTTCAATGACTAGAGATTGTAGGTGCTTGTCGAACAGTTTGCCAACGGGTTCATGTATGCTGCCTCTGGTAGACACTATCGGTCTGAAGGGTGGATTGTGTAGGTCCTTATGGACCTTGGGTAACATGTACAAGGATGGCGTTCTCGGGTTGTTCTGTGTCAAAAATCTTCTAGTTTTCCCTGTGATGATGTTGTGTTCCAGAGCTCTCACAAGAATGGTGTCAAAAGTGTCTTTACATTTATTTGTAGGATCGTGCTCCAATACTGCATAAGTATTGATGTCTGTCACATGAATTTGTACTTGATGTTCATAAAATGTCCTGTCCATGATAACCAGTGCGCCGCCCTTGTCGGCGTTCTGGCAAACAATATTCAAATTTTCTGCCAATCTTTGTAATACACTTCGTTCTTTCATGGTTAAGTTACGATGTTTCAATTTGGGTTGGAAGTGTAAAGATGTGATGTCTTGTTTAACAAGATTTTCAAATGTGTCGATTATCTTGTGGCTGGTAGGCGCCATAAATGTACTCCAAGGGCGTAAGCCCAGAAGGATCTCATCGTGTTGTGCAGTAACAGGTATCATGTTTTCGAAATAATGTCTTAACCTGATGTTTCTCATTAAGTTGAAAAAACTGATTTCTAGTACCAATGGGGTGGAACTGGTGGTAGGTACAAACGATTGACCCTTTTGCAAGGTTTTTTGCTCCAACTCTGAAAGTTTGTGAGAGGAAATATTAATGACCAGGTTGTTAAATTCAGTTACTTCTTCTTTGCCTTCCTGTCTTTTCTCTCCGGTTCTTTTGTTTTTTCTGCTGTTTTTGCGCCTCCGGGGTCTTCCTGCCCTTCTGGGCTTTCCTCTAAAAAAGAGACCGCAGGTTCTGAGGTGGTAGCTTTTTCAGTAGCTGTTGCTGGGTGTACAGGTTGTTTCTGGGTGCGTGCATCGCTGTCCGAGAAGGAAGTGTCAGTGGCAGAGTATGGATTGTATGTTTTTGGTTGGTGTCGGCGGGCATACACTTCTTCCCAAGTGTATACCTCACCTAGCTTGTAATCTATGGAGTCTATCTTATATTTCCGTATCTTGCGTTCCTGGATATCCTGAGTGTATTTCTCAAGTTGATTGTTGACATCTTCCAACATTTTTGAATAATCAGTTGTCTCCATAGAGTTTGTCAATTCAGTTTTTGTGATTTTGATCTCCGTATTCAGTTCTTCTAGAGTTTTAGATAACTCTTCTATTATTAACAGGATGAGATCCAATGAACACTTGTTAAGGATGTTATTCCATCTTTCAACAAAGCGGGTATTATTTTTGCAAAGGAGTGGTTTAAGTGGGACCCTCAGGCCCCTGGGGATATGTTGTGCACGATAGTAACTCACTAGGGTGCTTGCATGAAGCCTTTGGTTCGTTTCTTTCTTAAGAAGGTATAAGAGTTGCCTGATATTGCTTTCGTTGCTTTTTTTGTTGGATGAGGGAGACGCTTCCTCTCTAATCAGTCCGTAAATTTTAGCTGCATCTTCACTGGAGAAGGCAAATGCATCAGCTTTCGAGTCTGTAAGGTTGGTGATGTTGTCATAGTACATCTTGTGTGTTAGGAAGTGTGCAGTATCTTGGGTCAGAAAAATCAACTAGAATATAGGTAAGAGGGTCCCACTTAAAACACTCCTTTGCAAAAATAATACCCGCTTTGTTGAAAGATGGTATAACATCCTTAACAAGTGTTCATTGGATCTCATCCTGTTAATAATAGAAGAGTTATCTAAAACTCTAGAAGAACTGAATACGGAGATCGAAATCACAAAAACTGAATTGACAAACTCTATGGAGACAACTGATTATTCAAAAATGTTGAAAGATGTCAACAATCAACTTGAGAAATACACTCAGGATATCCAGGGACGCAAGATACGGAAATATAAGAGAGACACCATAGATTACAAGCTAGGTGAGGTATACACTTGGGCAGAAGTGTATGCCCTCCGACGCCAACCAAAAGCATACAATCCATACTCTGCCACTGACACTTCCTCCTCCGACAGCGAAGCATGCACCCAGAAACAACCTGTACACCCAGCAACAGCTACTGAAAAAGCTACCACCTCAGAACCTGCGGTCTCTTTTTTTAGAGGAAAGCCCAGAAGAGCAGGAAGACCCCAGAGGGGAAAAACAGCAGAAAAAACAAAAGAACCGGAGAGAAAAGACAGGAAGGCCAAGAAGAAGTAACAGAATTTAACAACCTGGTCATTAATATTTCCTCTCACGAACTTTCAGAGTTGGAGCAAAAAACCTTGCAAAAGGGTCAATCATTTGTACGTACCACCAGTTCCACCACATTGGAACTAGAAATCAGTTTTTTCAAGTTAATGAGAAACATCAGGTTAAGACATTATTTCGAAAACATGATACCTGTTACTCCACAACAAGATGAGATCGTTCTGGGCTTACGCCCTAGGAGTACATTTATGGCGCCTACCAGCCACAAGATAATCGACACATTTGAAAATCTTGTTAAACAAGACATCACATCTTTACACTTCCAACCCAAATTGAAACATCGTAACTTAACCATGAAAGAACGAAATGTATTACAAAGATTGGCAGAAAATTCGAATATTGTTTACCAGAACACCGACAAGCGCGGCGCACTGATTATCGTGGACAGGACATTTTATGAACATCAAGTACAAATTCATGTGACAGACATCAATACGTATGCAGTATTGGAGCACGATCCTACAAATGAATTTAAAGACACGCTTGACACCATTCTCGTGAGAACTCTGGAACACAACATCATCAATGAGAAAACTAGAAGATTTTTGATACAGAACAACCCGAGAACGCCATCCTTGTACATGTTACCAAGGTCCATAAGGACCTACACAATCCACCCTTCAGACCGATAGTGTCTACCAGAGGCAGCATACATGAACCCATTGGAAAACTGTTAGACAAGCACCTACAATCTCTAGTCATTGAAACGCCGACATACATTCGAGATACAACAGACTTATTGAAGAAACTCGACAACTCATTGTTGTCTATAGAAGATGAATACTGGTTGTGCACTGTTGATGTTAAGGCGTTGTATACGTCTATCCCACATGATCTTGGAATTGAGGCTATAGAAGAAGCCATTTTGAACTCAAACATCAAATCTGAATTACAACCATTCCTCATGGAATTACTTGGATTTACCTTATATGAAAGTTATTTTAAGTGGCAGGACCCTTGCTATCTGCAACTCAGCAGGACCTCAATGGGTAATTGTGCTGCCCCAGTGTATGCACATCTTTTTATGCATCACTTTGAGCAGCACAACATCCTCAACCAACCCTTGTGGATCCAACAGGGAAAAATGTTTTTCCGATATATCGATGACATTTTTATATTGTGGTCTGGACCAGGAATTAAACTTTCTGAATTTTTGCAACTCTTGAATACGATCAACGATAGCATCCAATTCACTTGGACATGTGACCAAAAATCCATCAACTTCCTGGATGTTGAAGTCCAACTGTTGGATAACAAATTCAAAACGACTCTGTACCGAAAAAACACTGACCGTAATAGCACCCTTCACTACTCCAGCTTTCACCGTCCCAGTTTGAAGAGCAATCTACCCTTGTCTCAATTTATGAGAATCAAACGGATCATATCTGATCCCACAGATTGTACAATACACACTGACAACATGTACAAAAGATTCCGTGACCGAGGTTTCCCTGATGAAGTGTTGACGAGTGCCAAAACCAAATGTGATGGTTTGAACAGAGAAGACTAACTCTCATTTAAAACTAAAGTGGATAATAAACGCATGATTGTGGTTTCCAAATACTCCATACTCAGCAACAGATACCGCAAAATCATCATGAAGCATTGGCAACTACTTAGCAGAGAATCAGTCTTCAGAGGTCTCTTTGATCAACCTCCTATCTTTTCGTACACACGTGGGCCCAACCTAAAAGAACTATTGACACCCCCTAAAAGTCTCAGACTGTTGTACAGATTTAAGGGAACACAACCTTGTTACAATTGTAGCAATTGTAACAATATCATGAAAGGGAATATCTTGCATCAACCCATGAAGGGTAATCCTATTAAATTGAAGGTGAATGCCACATGCAATACCAGCAACGTAATTTATTTACTTAAATGTCCATGTGGCCTATGTTACGTTGGCCACACAGAACGCAAAATAATGACAATAACTCTTGAACACAAGAGCAACATCAGGACCAGCAACATGAAATCCACTGTTGCAGCCCACTTTGCAGAACATAGACACAACATTACACAGTTACAATTTACTGTGCTTGAAAATGTGCTGCCCACTGAAGTCACGAGCATCAAAAATAAATTGCTCCAAAGGGAGACCTTTTGGATCAGATACTTATGCACGATGCAACCCACGGGGTTGAATGACAGCATGGAATTTCTCTGTTATCTGTGATCATTATTACATGTTATTTTGCTTTTCATCTGTCATTATGAGTAATTTGCCATGACCTAGCTTTTTACACATTCACACATTATTTACCGTTCGCTTTGGTATGTTTCCCGCATTATCCTGTATTTGATACATTTTGTTTCACTGTTTCCTGGACATTCCACTATATCACGAGTCTCTGTTGATTTCACCACTATAAGATGGCCCCCATTTCCATTCACACACCAGTCCTCTTTCTATCTTTCTTTACCAGCAATGATATGCGCTGCACTAACCCCACTTCGATTCACTCATTTTTGTGGATACACGTTGGTCTACACGCGATTAAGAGCAGGCGACTGTTCTTTTGAATGCTTTTAGTAAGTAGCATTTAACTTTTACATATTGTTCGTTAAATTACGCCGTATAATGTGATACTTCATAGTTGCCCGACACCTTTACGTTTTTCACCGATGTTTTTTTCGTGTCGACACTCTTAACTAATTCATGTTCACGCCACGTGCTGTAATACCCACTTTCAACACGCACAGCCTTCACTGTTTTTACTAACACTGGTGAAATTACGCTTGGTTTGAGAATGGGATAATCTTCCTGGATTAACACCATCCGCACGTTGTTTTCCTTTGGAAAACTCGAGATTCTTAAATTCAATACAAGTTGCTCGTTATCATTTTTTTCGATCATCTTCACTTTTTCTTAGGATCGTTTCTGACTGACCTTTTTTAAGTTGTGTTTATAACGTACTTATGATCACTGAACATCTCAATCACTTTCACATTGTTTAGGAGTTAGTGATATGCTCCCCATAATCAGCCCGATTATATTTCTTTGTTTTTAGAGGCCTTCCCTGACGAAGGGGCTTATGGAAGGCACGAAATGCATATGGATATACTATTAAGCATCTTCGGAACCATGTTTGAACCGAATTTGGAATACTAAAGACGTTGTACATCATAAATGAAAAACCTGGAAAAAGAAAACCATTATTGAAGTAAAAATTAATGATGGATAAAACCTTCTGCCTGGATTAAGTCTATTATACCATTCCTTGGGTATTTATTTACGTGGTGCGCAGGGGGACACCTCCTATCAGGATTTGCTTCACTGTTTTGTCTCCAAACACTCTTTGGTCCAGAGAGCGAAGCCCCAGCAGCACACAACAAACTTTCAATTTTTCAACCTACAGTGGTGCGTGTCTTACCTATATTCTAAAAGTAGGAGGATGTAATGAAATATTACAGAATGAAGAAAGAAAATATATTTGCTTTGCTGAACGAAATTGGACACACCTTGCAACACAACACTTAGGGCCTCATTTATGAGGCTGTGCGTCACTTTTACGCCGCCAGTGCGTCACTTTTTGTGACGTACCAGTGGCGTAAAAAATGAGCCTTGTTGCGCCATATTTACAAAGTGACGCATCTAGGTAGGTGCGTCACTTTGTAAACATTATCACATTGTCACATTACACGCTTCCGTCTATGGCATACTGTCCGATGCGGCAAGACCTCACATCACAAGCCCCATTGACATCTGCATAGTAAAAATGACTGGACCATCAACTTGAGCCCAAGACCACCAGAGTGACTCCAATGGCTAGTTGGCTGGAATCCTGATCAGAGCATTATGGAAAAAGAGTCTCCAACCACCTTGAACTTAGCACCTGGACTGTGCATGTTGTGAATCTTGCTCCTCAAGTGGCATCAGACTAGTTCTGCACCCTTTGACGTGTTCCTTACAGTGCTCTGTCAGTTCATCTGTGTACTTTTGGGCAGAACCGATGCAACACGATGCATCTCCTAGCATCCTCGGATCAAACCGCTGCTGCATGACACATGTTCAAATCAGGACCTCACCTCATGCCACAGCCCACAGCTTCATTGGAGCCACAACTGCATGATGCAGGACTTTGCATTGCAAACTCCTCATCACCAGCATCCTCAACAATGATGCAGAACTCCCATCATGGCCCTCAGCTTCCTCTGAACCACTGCTGCGCGACACACCCTAGACACAGGATCTTGTACCGCTCGACAACCAGGATTAAAGTACTTTGTTCAGCAGGCCTATCTGGGTCCCTTTATCTGCCCTGTGCTTAATTGCTGTTGGCCTGAACTTGTGACTTTGTCCCAGACCAGTGCAACCATATATCCACACGTGGTGCTTTGTGCTGTTAGGCACTATAATCATCTAAATATTTATAATCGCATGTCAATGGTTCTACTGATTGGATTATTTTGTTTTGGTGTCAAATAATTTATTAAAAGTTACTCTCTTTTTCTAAGGCTGTGTGTTACCCCAAATTAACCTGTGTTCAACCCTCTGGTAGCTTGTTACAAAGCAGCTAGGCTTAACTTAGAATGTGGTAAGTATTTATACTGCACACAAACAATACTAAAGTGAAAACACAGCACAAGAAAAATCCCACACCAATTTAGAAAAATAGAGTAATTCATAATAAATTATTTGACACCAAAATGACACAAATCCAATTGGTAGAACTGGAGTTATGAATTTGTAAAGTTGTCAGTAAAATCTAGTGCCTAGAAGATCAACGCACCAACTGTGGACATAGAGCCACACAAGCCTGGGTCAGAGCCAAATAATATGGTCAACCATGATGGAGCGTGGGTTGGATAAAAGAAGTGGATTGGAACATGTTGGTACTTACCTTTAGACTTAGAAGAAGTTCTTGAGAAAATGTTCAACAGGGCAAGGCTGCCAGCAGTGTCTGAGGAAATGGTTAGTACACAACAGCAGTATTGTAACCTTAGATGTGGGCTGGTTGAGTGTAGAGATAATGTTAATGAATAAAATTACATCAAAATTAGAAAAATCCAATCAGTATAATTGGACATAGAGAAGTTTGATGTTTTGTAGCCAAAATACCACCTAGAATGACATATTGTCACTTGAGGTATCTGGTGGTGCTAGACAGGGGAAAGTCACAAGTACAGGCCGAACGCGATGGAACATGGGCCAGATATAGGGACCAGGTTAGTCCCACAGAAAAAGTTAGCTTGTTAAAGTCAGGTGCAAATAATTTCATTTGCAGTGGAGGAGGCTGAGTGGTACAGGGAGAGCATTGTGGATGATCATAACCGAAGCATAAACGTCTGTCAAGATATTGATTAGTGTACCCTATATTCTGGCTGGAGGGGGGTCAATTATTGGACCTGGCCCTTTTCAGAGGTTCTTCCCCAGATTTTTGCCTTCTGTTGCTGAACCTGTTTTTGTTGGAATTAGGACTCTGTGCACTTTGTCTCTGCTAACGAGTGGTAAAGTGCTTGTGCTCCTTCACACAAAAATGGTAAAATTGAACTACACATATGCCCTGATTATGATGTCAGTCAAAGTAGCCTCCAACTGACATAATTGCAGATTCTGGACTAACAACCTCTGGTCAGCAGTCCAGACTTCAGTATTACAATGGGAACGCACATGGTGTGGTCACATACTCCATTTATCTATGGGAGCTTGTGCTGCGGGCATAAACCAGCCATAGGACAAGCTCCCATAGAGAAATGGGACATTCTGTTAATCCCTGAACATAGGTGCCCCCTTAGCCCCAACTGGAGCCTGTGGAGGAATGGACCCAAAAGTCATTTCCTAACAGGCTTTCCATGGCTGAAAGCCCAACATGGAATGCCTTTCGGAATCCGACATCATAATCCCAACGGTGGAAAAACCGTTCTCAGGGATTATGGTGGAGCCTTTTGACTGGCTGACGGGCTCCTTGAGCCTTCGGAATACAGCCAGTTTAACCGCCCGGTTTCACTTTCGACCGTCAGCATTGCAATGCAGCGGTTAAAACTACGATGTGAGGCAGAAAGCCTCTGACCTGTGGTCGGAGACTTTTCAACTCACATTGTAATCAGGCCCTTAATAGGCATATATAATTTACTTTTAAATCTCTAGTAAATAGTACTACCTGTTCCAAGGGCCTGTAAATTAAATGCTACTACAGGGCCTGCAAAACTCCTTTGTTCCACCCTCTAAAATACTCTCTTAAAACATGTCTCGGGCCTGACATTTCAACCTGGCAAAATAACCCATGAGGTGTCTCACAGATCTCGCTCCAAGGACACATGGTACAACTCCCAGAAAGCCAGACTTTATCCTGAGCCCGGCCTGCACTCCATCCTGGTTGACCTGAACTTGTGACTTTGTTCCGGTCCTGCACAACCAGATACCTTCAGTTCGTGCTTTGTGCTTTCAGCTGCTATTTTTTCTCAAAACGTTTAAAATTGAATATCTCTAATTCTAATTGGATTTTTGTTGTTCCAGTATCATTGCATTTATCAGAATGTACTCTATTGTTTGGAATTTTTCTTATGTTGTGTTTTCACTTAAAACTGTTTGAAGGGGAGCGTGGCCAAGAAACATTACTGTAAGGACGTCAGCCCTACATCTCTCCACCAGTCATTATAACATTCCTTATAAATCCTGCACAATCACAAATGTATGGCACAGAAATAGGTAGTCTATGGTGTCAACATATCTGTGGGGTACCTGAATTATGTTCCTGCAAGACAATTGCCTGCTGTTGAAGAGCCCGGCCTCTGTAATTCGAGTGGGCTGAGCCGGAGGAAGATATGCGGCCTGTGCTGTGAGGTGGAGAGTAGCCCGTGGCCTCCAGTGGAGTCCAATGCTGACAGTCCGACATCGGAGGTGGACCTACTGATTGGCATGCGGCCTGGCGAGCGAGCTGTTTGCCTTGGGCGGCTATGCAGCCACACTGGCGCCTATTGTGAGGTGAGGTTGCCTGGCGGTGGTGGTGCCCCGTACTGGAGCTGCATGGTGACCCAGTGAGCCCAGACATTGCACGGTCTCTCCACTGCCTGCGTCTCGGTGCAGTCTAAGCCCCCTTAACCCACTGACATTGCGGCAGGACACCATTGAGTACTCCCGTGAGCCATTAATTAAGCCGCAACCTGCTACACAGTCGGTGGTAGATGTGAGGTAGCCTTTCTGGACCAGCTGGTACAGGAGCCGGCTGGTGACAGTCGGGAGTCAGTGGGGGTGCTGGTGGTGCTGTGCAGGAAAACTGAAGCATCACTGGAGCAAGGGAACACATAACTGCCAGCAACATCCAATGTACCAGCTGCATGTGAAACAATGAGTAGCAGCTGCTGTGAGTGGCTCTTCTGCAGTTGCCTATTTAACCTAACATCTGGAATGTTTGCTGTGGATCAGAAGCTAGTGTACCGATGGACTGTGGTGCAGAGGGGGGGGGGGCTGGCTGCCACGGGCTGAGATTACATAAAGACTTACCTGCCTGCTGCTGAATGGTGCCGGGGAGCCTACCCCCAGGCGGTCCTGATACTTGTTTGACCCTGGTGGTGTCCAATTGGGCATATCACCCCTCCATTGCCTGATAGATAATTGGCTGGTGGGGGGGAGTCTATCATTGATGCACTGGTGACCGGTGTGGACGGCCCTGTCTCAAGCGTGGGCTGTTCTATCATGTTGACTGCCAGGATGGTACTGTTGTAGGCCCTGGCTTCAGTACGGTGCTGTTGGACAATGCTACAATGTGAACTTGCTGGGTGCCCGTGTGATTGCCAGGGTGTTTTCATGCTCTTGGTAACCCGGTGGGGCACACTGTGATTTGTGCTCTCAAATGCTCATCCAGAACCTTGCGGTCCGGCAAGACCAGAGAAGACGCTACTGCTCCAGGAGCCTAGACGGTAAAGAGTGCCACTGCACCTTGGAGTGACGTGTTGGGCCACATAGGGGAGTGGGGCTGATCTGCATTGATACCCACAGCTTAAGTGGGTTGTTGTTGGCTGCCAGGAGTTGGTGATCCTGTTGGGGTGGTGTTGGCCCTGTGATCCCAATGGCCCTGGTACCTAACTTGTCGCAGGACAGAATGTGGGGGGACAGAAACCAGGGCTAGAAATGGGCAAGGATAAGCCAGCTTGTTCTAATCCTGACAACACCATCACCCAATACACCACTCCGCGGCACCCCACTCAGAGAATAACGCAGCAAATTTGGCCCAGTGATATGGAGGAAGCACAGAACAAGGGGACACAACCATCCCGAATTGACATACTGGCTGCGATACAAGGCTCCAGAACTGCACTGGAACACAAAAAAGAAACTGTATTGATTGATGGTCTCTTGCGAGCTGACATGCAAAAAGTTGCAGATATAGTCACGATGGCGGAGGGTAATATTGAGGAACTGCTAGGTGAAGTGGGACCCTTAAATGCTAAATGGCCCAGCTGATCGCAGCCTTGAAGGAACTGGACGGCGAGCTGAGAATGCAGAGGGACACTCCTGGTGCAGCAACATCCGTGTACTGAGGTTTCATGGGAGAGTGAAGGGGGCACAGCTGAAAAAGTCCAGGAGGACTGGGTGCGCAAGGAACTCATCCAGCGGGCCTCTCCAACTTCCTTGCGGTAGAGAGGGCACAAAGGGTGCTGGTGCAGCCGCCACAGCCAGGGGCCCCCCGAGGGCCAAAATCGCCAAAATCCATAACTGAAGGGATCGGGACACCATACATAGATGGGCCCGCAGATGACAGGCCCCTCTCTTTCGCAACCATAAGAGCAAAGCAAGTCATTTCTTGGTGTAAAGCAGACATTGAGGACACTACAACTTCAGTACATGCAACTTTACTGGTAAAACTAAAGGTCACAGCTCAAGGGAAGGCATATTTCTTCAAAATTTCAGAAGAGCTCAGGGAATTGTTAGAAATCTGAGGTGAGGTGATAGCACCACTTGATGGACATAGCCAAAAACGTAATTGAGGCAAACAAACAGGAGGAAGGTGTTGTGACTGTGGTCGGGTTGTAGATGATCCCAATTCAATCCCACTGGAGCATAGGAGGTTCACGGTTCAGGAGGACAGCACTATGCAGCTCAGCACAGTGGAAACGCGGGACACGAAGCAGGAGGACAATGTGCTGCCCCCTACTGATGGGACTGCAACAGAAGCCGGGAGCCCCACGCTGGACAGTGTGCCTGATACCCTGGTTGCCACGGAGGAGGGGAATGGTGAAGCCTGAATGGGATGATAGAAGCTGGCTTTGCTAAAATTGGAAGGGGGGTATACATGTTGTGTGTTGGGGGTGGGATGGATGACTGGGAGATGCTGGTGAGGAGTTTGCCAGCCTTGTGTCCTGTCAGAATGCTAGATGCCATTGGCTGGGTGAATTCAATTATATACTGGATGCAGACCTGGAGGGTCGCCACCCAGGGCTGGTACCAAACCTTTATTGACAAAGGCGCTTCGCGGGGTAATGTGGAACCTGGGCTTTATTGATGTTTGGTGATTGAGCCATGTGACACAGCAGGTGTACATCTGTTATTCAGCCATGCATGATACTTATAGTAGATTGGATTGGATACTGGTGGACAGCTTCTCATGGATGGAAGACATAGAGGTGACACGGATGTATGACGTTACAACGCATACTTTTACAACGCCTACCTTTACAACGCGGTTTTTACATCGCATACCATTACAACGCATAGTGCTTTTAGGCGCTGGATAGTGATTTATTTAATTTACTATTCCAACTCCAGTCCCCGTGGATACTAGGGAAGGTGTTGGATAGTATATTAAATACATTCCCTATCCTAGAGCGGCCCTCAGCGCTATGCGTTGTAATGGTTTGCATTGTAAAAGTTGCGTCGTAATGGTAGTGCGTTGTAAAAGTTTTGTTGTAAAGGATGTTTCCCAGGTGACACATCTGCCACTCTTCCTATAGGATCATTGTCCGGTCAGATGTGTTGTATGTGGGGGGACTCTGGGCCAGAGGGTTGCACCTGGAGGATGTTGTATGACTTCCTAGCGGACCCTATAGGTAAAGAGATGCACTGTCGGAATATATGATGACCAACTGGGGTACCACAGCCAATAGAGCCATGGAATGGGAGGCCCAAAAAGCAGTATTGAGGGGCACATGTATGGGCTTAACGTGCGGGTGTGTAGGCTACTACAACAGGAGATCAGCAGAGAAGAGGACTTACTGGCCTTTTTGCAAGCTAGGGAGCGCTCGCAGTCACGCATTAGCGGACGTGAACAGGAGGTGCGTAGGTGGATCATGGACATACGGGAAAGATTAAATAACTACACATACAAGCAATATAGGCGGAGACCCCACAGGGAAGGGGATAAGTCAGGTCGGCTCCTGACATGGATACTCGGCAGAGAGCACCCAACCCAGATTATCACACACCTGTAATCACCAGATGGCACACATGTAAACACTAGGGCAGGAATATTGGGCATCATTCAACAACACGTGAAGCATACATATATAATGCAGATCGTGGCATAAACCTGGCCCAATATGTCCCATTCCTAGAAGGACTAGATCTCCCTAGGCTAGTACACATGGACGGCGAGTCCCTGGAAGCCCCCATCAGTCTGGAGGAACTTTGCGCAGCCCTGAGCCTGCTTTTACAAGTAAAAGCACCTTACGGGGATGGCTTTCCCGCTGAGTTTTATCAGGCATGCGCATCGCAAATCACACAGGTTCTCCTGGAATTCCTGCTGGAAGCACAAGAGAGAGCTGTACTGCCCCCATCCTTGAGGAAGGAAGAGATCTGCATGTTCCTCATGCCAGGTGGCATTGAGTCTGATCCACCTGCTTATCGACAACTTACTATGATTAAGGAAGATGTGAAAATCCTGTGTAAACTAATTGCCACCTGCCTGGTGCCCCACATGTCACACCTGGTCCATGAGGACCAGTTCGGGTTGATAGCTGGACGGAACACCGGCATGAATCGCCGACGTCTGGCCTGTGACCTTGATGAAGTAGAACACTTGGATGAGGACCTGGCATAGGTCTCTATTGACCTATAAAAGGCTTTTGACACAGTGGACTGGGGCTATTTACTTAAAGTGCTGAGAGCTATGGGTGTTGGTCTTCAGGTTCAGGGCTGGGTCCAATTTCTATATACCGCACCCAGCGAGAGTGCGCGTGGGTCGTAGTTGGTCAGGGACATGGGTTTTTGAGAATGGGACGCAACAGGGCTGCCACCCTTGCTGCCTCTGTTTGCACTAGCAATTGAACCCCTAGCAATCTGGCATGCCAGAAACGGTTGAATTGGGGCATGCATTTGAGGGGTGTATTGTTTTATATTACCTACCTGAAGGTGGCATTGCCCATGCTGTTGAAACTCTTGGATGAGTTTGGAGCTCTGTCTGGGCTTCCTCTAAATAGGTGAAAATCTCTCTATTTTCACTAGCTTCTTTGGTTGGTACTCCGTTAGATAGTATCGCAAGCCTGGGCTTGCTTTAGGAGTTGGAACACATCCGGTTTTTGGGGATACAGGTGGCCCACTCCGAGATACAGCAGTTACATCTTAATATGGAAAGGGTATTGGATGCCCAGCAGAAGTCGGTTTGATTTTTTTAACACAATGCCCCTATCACTGATGGGTAGGCTAACTGTGTCGAAGATGGTTTAGTTACTGTGATGCCTATATATTCTGCAGAACTTGCAGTGTCCCATACCTAGGATGGTATTT
Source organism: Lissotriton helveticus (assembly GCF_964261635.1). Taxonomy (NCBI): domain Eukaryota; kingdom Metazoa; phylum Chordata; class Amphibia; order Caudata; family Salamandridae; genus Lissotriton; species Lissotriton helveticus. The sequence goes on from NC_136059.1 coordinate 275,994,914, forward strand.
AAGCAACTGAATTCTGTGCTTCTTTTATTATTGTGGGTGAGTCGTCGCAGCAGGGTGGCCTTGAATACCATAACCAGACAGCACGAAGAGGGGGGCCTGGAAGAGTCTAATCTTCAGATGTATTATTATGCTGCACACCTGCAGCATGTGGCTAGATGGCTGGTTGAGGGTGATAACTGGGAAAAGTGCATGCTGAAGGGATTGGTAGCAGCGGATCAATTATCAGTGGTGCTGATGGAGGGTGCAGGAGTGGCTAAGGATCTACCTTATATTGTTCAACACAGCGTACATATGGAAAAGCTATGTTGAAGTGGTCCTGAAATGTTCCCCCTTTCACTTAGACGTCTCGGTCTGGATAGTAGTGATGGTGCGCAGCTGATGGACAATATGTATTTTCAGGCCTGTAGGGATGGTGGTTGTGCACTGTTGGGGGATCTGTACCTCGGGAAATTTTTCATAGCATTTGAACAAGCCTGTGAGGATTTTGCACTGGGGACCGGGCATTTCTTCCAACATGATGGACTGACCAAGGTGGCCAGATTGACATGGCCCACAGTTCATACACACATTAGATGTTCTACTGACCTGCAGTGTTGGACGTCATTTGATTACATTACTCTACAGGGCAATGAGAATAAAAGCAGCGAGTATGCCGGTCCAAGCGAGTGAAGCATGGGATAATGATTTGGACCCCCAATGGATAACAGAACGTGGACAGCCATTTGTGAAATCAAACACATTGTGTCCTGAAAAGGATCGCTTAAAGCTGGTGCACTGTAATTTCCTCCACAGAACATCTATGACTCCAAAGAACCTCCACCGCATACCCCGTACAAGACCAGACAGTTGCCCACAATGTAATGTTAGCAGGCGGACCTCCTGCTTCTGGCATGGTGTTATCGGTCAGGACAGGTGGTGATGGACTCTTTCGGAGGACTATGCGTTTACCACTAGACTGCACACCATTACACTGCTTGTTGGGATATGTCTGCAGGCCCAAAGGCATAAAATTGACTACAAATTGCTGCAATTGGTGCTGTTCCTGGCCAAGCGCAGAGCACCGATTACCTGGATGGATCTGAGTGCCCCAAGACCTGAGCAATGGTATAGAGACATACAGGAGTGTACACTGACTGAGGAGGTACACATGAAACTAAGAAGGCATGACGAGAAACTAGAGAACAATATCCAGGAATGGAGGGATGTGTGTGATGTGTTCTTAGACGCACTGACGGTATCAGGTGAAAGTGATGATACGGATATCAGTGTGGAGGACGATAGTGATTTGGGTGAGGGAGGGGACTGCTCCAAGTTGGACGTGTTCTGCTCAACAATGCGAGCTTGGTATGTCTGTAGGTAATCGGGTTTGCTGGACATGATGCAATCAGAAGTTGATTGGATGCGTGTTTGTGAACTTTTTCAAGTGTCACCATGTGCTGGGCAGAGACCTAACATTACTGCTGCTGTTTGTTACGAAAAACTGACACAATAAAGGTTGAAAGAAAATACTGTTTGAAGTGCTGCATAAATACTATACACATTGCCTCTACTTTCAGCCTCGCTACTTTGTACAAGCTACCAGAGGGTTAAACACAGGGTTATTTAGTGACTTTTGTGGTTCAGCCTGACAAGGATTTCAGTTGTTGGATGTTATCAGTTGCTTACAGTGTCCCTATAGGCCACACGTTAAAGGCCAAGATTTTCAGCATATAGTTATATTAACCCCTTCCATGCACTACATCGCTGGTGCTGCCGTCGGCCAATGGCCGACGCGACCGCGCCCGTTTTTTAAAACGGCCGCACTGCCGCAAAAAAGCGGAAGCAGCCAACGGGTTAATGGAGAAAATATTGCTAAACATCGCCTGATTTTATTGATATTTGAGACAGCCATACTCAATAACAATTCTGACAAAGGGCAATTGATTTAAAGGCGGCCCTGTATCATTCTTTAAATGGTAACCACCTCCTGTGAGTTGTATGTCAACGTACAATGCTTATCAATCACATTTTTGTTACAAAGAATGGACATAATAAATTATCCTTTATCAGTTTAGCCTTCATACAATAACTAACGTATGACTTCAATTAGCATTTACTTTCCTGGTGATAAATATGAACTTGTAATTTAAATCTATATCATTTCCATTTACTGTTTCCTAAATAGAAAATATCTAAAAATACAGGATGTGTGATTAGTAAACATGGTTCTACACCAGGGACAAAGTGTCAATTTCAAGTTTGTTATGCAATACATTACTCCATGAACATATAGTATGGGATCGTGAACCACAATTACAAATTAATTTTCATGGGTTTGCAAAAATAAATGAAAGTAACATATAACAATATATTTGTTATGTTAAGCATGCATTTTCAAAAAACTTGAAAAACTTGAAAATCGTTATGACATAGTACAAACTACAATATGTCCTACTCAATGTAAATTATCTTCTGTGGTGCATTAAAGGGGTTACGCATGGGTGGTCCCATGTAAAAAATGAGATAGATAAAAACCTATCTAATAGTATGTGTATGCATATTTTGTGAATAACGGGTGCAGTTCTTCAATCTGGTTTAAAAAAGGACACATTTAGATAATTTGAATTATCTTTTTATCATGTGTATTATATTTTCTACACCACATATATTTTGTTGTTGTTGATGTATAAATGAAATGCCAATTCCCTACTCAAAACATGAGGCTGATTTAACACACATAATTGTGTGTGCTTGTTAGTTTACAAAAATGTAAATAAGATGGAAGGCAACATTTTCTAACTTAATTTAGTAATTTGTGTTGAAGTAAAAAAGAAAAATAGTATATCATATCAATCGAGAGACGCATTTCTCTCTACTTAGTCAAGTAGACAACAATTTGCTACACTAATCACTGTCTCCTTATTTTATTTGTTAATTTATATACCCCAATCCATATGTCATTGGATGTAAACCCATTTAACCAAAGAAAACAGAATTTACACAATGTGCACATTTGCAATACTGTTCTTCATTACAATCTCCTTCTGTCTTTTTCCTGATGAAATTATGATTAACCTTCACAATGAATGAGTCTAGATAGTCTGCCTTTTCTGCATGGTCACCCCAGATATGTTGTCTTCCTTTTTTTTTTTTTTTTTTAATTTTACTACAGTTTTACCCCCTCCTCCCTCCTCCCTCCTCCCCCCTCCCCCACAGGACAATTACATTTAAACTCTGAACAGGAGCAATCAATATAAACATTCCATTAAATTACAGATCCATTTTGTATAGAGAATTCGCATAGAAAGTAAATAAAGAAATGAAGGAAAATCAGGGAAGCCTTGGCTGATAATGGAGAGGGAAAAGATGGAGGAGTATTAGAGAGACCAGAGGAGAGAAGACAGGTAAAAATAAAACATACACATTTTGCAAAAATTAACCCTCCCCTTCCCACCATTTGTTAATTGGAGCCCATATTTGCTGCCCCTTTGCTCTCCCCTTTTCCCCCCGCCTAGCATAAATCGAGGAATTACAGCTGTGCAGCAACATGGCTACTAATTGCTGCATCGTGGGAGGTATTCTATCCTTCCAGGCTGTCGCAATACACAAGCGAAAGACTGCCATTGCTACAAATAGAAAGTATTCCTGACTACAGCAAGGAGTCTCACTTGAGACCCCCAACATAACCAGCTCTGGTGTTAATCTAACTTGCACTTTTAATGCCCTGTCCAAAAACTACCTCCATACCTTCTATTAAGGGCCGCAGATCTGGGCAGGTAACAAACATATGAATTATATCGCCATAAGTGCTGTCGCATCTAGGACAGGTTATTCCCTGCGTACCCCCCCATTGAGCTATTTTGGCAGGTGTATAATACAAGGTTTTATAGTGCTGTGCTTGCAGGGCTGAGGAGCAGAGAATTTCTTGACCATACTTTAATGATTTCCCAAAACATCCCCCTCGCTGTCCCTATTCTATTCATCCATTTCAATTCAACCTTTTCTAAGTCATCATCTCTGTTCTTAATTAGCTCTGCATACAATCTTCTAATTGTACAGCCTTGTCCCTCCTCAATGACCTGCAGTATTGTGTTAATTACAAAACATCGTGCCCCACCTGTCTTGCCCGCCAAAAAGCTTCTTGCCTGTAGGTACTTAAAAAAGCTTCTTGAGCGCATTCCAAATACCCCTTGGAGTACCGAAAATTGACGCATACCCTCAGGGCATATGAGATCCCCCACCTTCTTAATCCCAAGTCTTTCCCACTCCCCAAAGATCGCATCCCCAAATATATCCTGTGGTAATGTGGGATTCTTCACCAATCTGGTATGGGCGTTAAATCTACCCAGGCCAAAACTCTTCTTGAAAGCCCTCCAGATCTTATACGCCGCCTTCACTGTTTTAGATTTTTTATTTTTTTTTTAAACTCAGCTCTGTTTGTTTCAGAAGCACATTCTCTACCTCCGCTCCCAACGCCAATCGGTAGATCTCCGTGGACCCTGTGTGGTGTGCTTCCTCCGTTTCTGCCCCCCCCAGAAGACTTGTCATTTGTTGTTGTGCTACTGCCCAGTAATACAGTTTCAAGTCCGGCATGGCCCAGCCCCCCCGCTCCAGTGGTAGCGACATGAATCTCAGTGCTCTTCTGGTTTTGCCATGGGACCAAATAAATTGATTAAATATTTGTTCTAATAAATTAAACTAGCTAACATTAAAGAATAGGGGGATTGATCTAAAAAAAATATATAAAAACTTTGGGAGGAGATTCATTTTTACAAAGTTTACTCGACCGACTATAGACATATGAATATTGTGTACCCTGTCCAGGTCTTGCTTAGCCTTACTTATTATCGGACTGATATTTATTTCCACCAGATGATCTAGGTCTGCAGTGATAGACACTCCCAAATATACCCCCTCTGCCACCACCCGAGGATCTGTGCATTCTGTGTGTGTATTGTGTATGATTTGTGTCTTAGCTTTGTTCAGTGCGTACCCCGCCACCCGTCCAAATTGATCCGCTTCTGTTTCTATCTCCCTGAGAGCCTCTGTGGGTGTAGGTGTAATAACTGCCACGTCGTCCGCGTGCGCTAAACCTTTGCAAAAGCCCGTCTTTTTTACCAACGGTTGTATCAGCTCATTCTGTTCTAGCTTAGAAATTAGCGGATCTATATACAACGCAAACAGTAAGGGTGAACATGGACAACCCTGCCTTGTACCACGCGATATTCCAATTGGGCTCGAACGTTCCGTGTTCACCCTTATGCATGCTGTTGGAGCCCTGTACAATGATTGTATCACTTTCAGAAACCTTTCCCCGCACCCTGCTTTCCTCATTACCGCCCACAAAAACTCCCAGGTCACGCGGTTGAAAGCCTTCTCGGCATTAGCAGGAGGACTGCCAGATATGTTGTCCTCCTCTCAGACCTATTTCTGCAGCTTTTTGAACTCTGTGCACATTACCCCTGCTAAATAGGAGTAATGTGCTTGTGCTCCCCATTTAAACATGGCTAAAGTGGATGCGTCTTGATTGATATATTAAGCTTGCATATATATCACAGGTATATGGTGCATAAAATACACCCACTGCCTGAAAGCTATTTCCCACCTGTGGAATGCAGAACCTATGATGCTATCCACAGGGTGGGCCTGTAAACCAAGGCTTCTGCCCACAATATGTTGCCTGACTGAGGCTGCCTAAAATGCTGTTGTGAATCATGTCTAAATAACTTTTTTTTACAGATGAGATGCCCTGCTTTTAAATATTAATATGTCACTCCTAATTATGCGTCTTTTGCCACAAGGCTGGCTGCCTGATCTTTAAAGGTGGAACATGTGCCAAATTAAAGTTGAAATGTTCCTAGCAGCCAGGAGCTATTGTCAAGGTAAGGGCTGTACCTGGATCCTAGAAAATGTAAGAATTATGAAATGTATTCCTTAATTTAGCAAAAATCCACATCAATGGTAAAATCAGAATTTTACGAAATATTTAATAAAATTGCTTTTTGGAAAAGTTACTTTTGATCTGCCTGAATCTCCAGTAGGTTAATTAGCATTAGCCAAGAAGGCAACTGGTCTGCTGGTACTTGGGCTTGTTAGGTATGAAAACTGCTCCCAGAGACCCGCTAAGGTGGAGGAGCGTCGCCCCACTGCTTAAAAGGACAAATTAAATGATTATACATATCCTTATTATCATTTTTTTGGAGTCAGTGGTGGGGCGGGGCTTGCAAGAGCAGGGGGGAGTGGTTTTCACTCCCTAAGTGCACATGACTGTTTAGTCAGCGATCTTGGGCCAGCCAAATAGTCTTGCGCACCCTGCATCCTTCACACCAGGCTGCCTAACGCAGCCTGATGAGGAACATGCAAAGTCTCCCAGTCCCAGTATGCGTGCCGATTCACAGCGCTCAGACCAATCCCAATGCTGCATTGCAGTGTTGTGATTTGCTTTGGGAAGCCTAGGAACCCAGGTGCTTCCTGCTAGCAGCCGGGGCGGGACACCAGAAGAAGTAAAAGGACAGAGGAGAGGAGGCGGCCGGACAGCCGCACAGGTAAGTCGTTTTTTTCTCAACCTCCCCCAAATCGACCTGTTGAAGCCGCTACTTTCCAGATGAGTCAACAATGGCCTAAGTGTGGGAAGGTGGATCCTGAAACCTCATGAACTTGTATAGGGCCCTACACTTTTAAAAATAAAGTAAAATGAGACGTAGGAAAGGCAACCCTCCCACTCCCACCCGGAAATACTATAATTTCCCTGACCACACCTCTGGGTGGGTAGACAGGCTCTGCACAATGGATTAAGGGTTTAAACATGTTGGATTCTAAGAGTAGGGTGCACTGTGTCAAAAAGAAATTGCTGTAAAACAGGGTAGAGTTGCTGCTGCGAAATGTTATGTTATGTTATATAGTTTTCTAACACACACAGCTAATCCAAGGAGTGTCCCAGCACAAGCACAGAGGGAATGAGACGTTCGTCAGTACTAGACAAAGAGGTAATTTTTAACAATTTTTTAAAGCCACAGGATCTTTAATGTTGCGAAGCTCAAACGGAAGGGCGATCCATGCCTGAGCCGCCATAACGGCGAGGGAGCAACCCCTATCCTGTGCCGAAAGAAGCGGGGAACCTTTACCAGAAGAAGAGCGGAGCAGTCTCCCTGGAATGTAAAAAGAGAAACGTTTCTGCAAATAAGTTGGCCCAAGACCATGCAGAGGACAATGGACAATGGTAATAGATTTGAATTTCACCCGGGCCACCTTGGGAAGCCAGTGAAGAGAGCAAAGATGACCTTGCACACTGCTTCTTATGGGGATCTCCAACAGGAGCCGAGCCGCCGCATTTTGCACCACTTGGAGTTTATTAAGAGAGTATGCCGGTATCCCCACATAAAGAGCATTAGCATAATCCAGGCGGGAAAGAATGAGCACACGGACAACTGACTCCTTCACCGCCTGTGGGAGAAGTGGAAGAATTCTTCTGAAGATTTTGAGGAAACCAAAGCAACACCCTGAAAGTCTCTCAACTTGGGTGGAAAAAGATAAATTATCCTCAAACCAAACTCCCAAATTCTTAGCACTGTTACTGTTAGAGGACGTGGCGGGATCTCAGACGGCCAGATCAAATCTCTAAAACAAGGGGGAAAATTGCCATACAAGAGGATCACTGACTTATCTTCATTACATTTCAATTGGGCGCCAGCAAGCCACTTAAATACCGAAGACAGGCAAAATTGAACAGAAGCCACGGATTCCTCATCCTTTTTCCAGGTGAAAAGTAACTGGGTGTCGTCAGCATAAGCAATCACCTTAGACCCCAAAAACCCGGGACATGTATCGGGTCTAGAGATTCATCAGTCCAACAAGTACCGACTTGCACCCACCTGGGTGATCCACTATTGAACTACAAGTACCAGAGTCCCGAGGGACGATCCGGAGGAGGGGCTAGCGGTGTGCGCTCCATTGCGGTGGTTTCTACTAATTGGCTCCATTGAGCTTTGAGCCGACGGGCTCCTGGATGCTGCCCTGCGTGCCGGTTCGGGCATCGAGGCCATTGACGGTTGTTTGGAGGCCTTCTCCTCCACCCCTAACCATTTCTCTACTGATGAGGGAAGTTATCCCGAAACCCGAGCCATGTCTCGGGCGATACCCAAAAACCCGGGACATGTATCGGGTCTAGAGATTCATCAGTCCAACAAGTACCGACTTGCACCCACCTGGGTGATCCACTCTGGTTTTGCCATGGGACCAAATAAATTGATTAAATATTTGTTCTAATAAATTAAACTAGCTAACATTAAAGAATAGGGGGATTGATCTAAAAAAAATATATAAAAACTTTGGGAGGAGATTCATTTTTACAAAGTTTACTCGACCGACTATAGACATATGAATATTGTGTACCCTGTCCAGGTCTTGCTTAGCCTTACTTATTATCGGACTGATATTTATTTCCACCAGATGATCTAGGTCTGCAGTGATAGACACTCCCAAATATACCCCCTCTGCCACCACCCGAGGATCTGTGCATTCTGTGTGTGTATTGTGTATGATTTGTGTCTTAGCTTTGTTCAGTGCGTACCCCGCCACCCGTCCAAATTGATCCGCTTCTGTTTCTATCTCCCTGAGAGCCTCTGTGGGTGTAGGTGTAATAACTGCGACGTCGTCCGCGTGCGCTAAACCTTTGCAAAAGCCCGTCTTTTTTACCAACGGTTGTATCAGCTCATTCTGTTCTAGCTTAGAAATTAGCGGATCTATATACAACGCAAACAGTAAGGGTGAACATGGACAACCCTGCCTTGTACCACGCGATATTCCAATTGGGCTCGAACGTTCCGTGTTCACCCTTATGCATGCTGTTGGAGCCCTGTACAATGATTGTATCACTTTCAGAAACCTTTCCCCGCACCCTGCTTTCCTCATTACCGCCCACAAAAACTCCCAGGTCACGCGGTTGAAAGCCTTCTCGGCATTAGCAGGAGGACTGCCAGATATGTTGTCCTCCTCTCAGACCTATTTCTGCAGCTTTTTGAACTCTGTGCACATTACCCCTGCTAAATAGGAGTAATGTGCTTGTGCTCCCCATTTAAACATGGCTAAAGTGGATGCGTCTTGATTGATATATTAAGCTTGCATATATATCACAGGTATATGGTGCATAAAATACACCCACTGCCTGAAAGCTATTTCCCACCTGTGGAATGCAGAACCTATGATGCTATCCACAGGGTGGGCCTGTAAACCAAGGCTTCTGCCCACAATATGTTGCCTGACTGAGGCTGCCTAAAATGCTGTTGTGAATCATGTCTAAATAACTTTTTTTTACAGATGAGATGCCCTGCTTTTAAATATTAATATGCCACTCCTAATTATGCGTCTTTTGCCACAAGGCTGGCTGCCTGATCTTTAAAGGTGGAACATGTGCCAAATTAAAGTTGAAATGTTCCTAGCAGCCAGGAGCTATTGTCAAGGTAAAGGCTGTACCTGGATCCTAGAAAATGTAAGAATTATGAAATGTATTCCTTAATTTAGCAAAAATCCACGTCAATGGTAAAATCAGAATTTTACGAAATATTTAATAAAATTGCTTTTTGGAAAAGTTACTTTTGATCTGCCTGAATCTCCAGTAGGTTAATTAGCATTAGCCAAGAAGGCAACTGGTCTGCTGGTACTTGGGCTTGTTAGGTATGAAAACTGCTCCCAGAGACCCGCTAAGGTGGAGGAGCGTCGCCCCACTGCTTAAAAGGACAAATTAAATGATTATACATATCCTTATTATCATTTTTTTGGAGTCAGTGGTGGGGCGGGGCTTGCAAGAGCAGGGGGGAGTGGTTTTCACTCCCTAAGTGCACATGACTGTTTAGTCAGCGATCTTGGGCCAGCCAAATAGTCTTGCGCACCCTGCATCCTTCACACCAGGCTGCCTAACGCAGCCTGATGAGGAACATGCAAAGTCTCCCAGTCCCAGTATGCGTGCCGATTCACAGCGCTCAGACCAATCCCAATGCTGCATTGCAGTGTTGTGATTTGCTTTGGGAAGCCTAGGAACCCAGGTGCTTCCTGCTAGCAGCCGGGCGGGACACCAGAAGAAGTAAAAGGACAGAGGAGAGGAGGCGGCCGGACAGCCGCACAGGTAAGTCGTTTTTTTCTCAACCTCCCCCAAATCGACCTGTTGAAGCCGCTACTTTCCAGATGAGTCAACAATGGCCTAAGTGAGGGAAGGTGGATCCTGAAACCTCATGAACTTGTATAGGGCCCTACACTTTTAAAAATAAAGTAAAATGAGACGTAGGAAAGGCAACCCTCCCACTCCCACCCGGAAATACTATAATTTCCCTGACCACACCTCTGGGTGGGTAGACAGGCTCTGCACAATGGATTAAGGGTTTAAACATGTTGGATTCTAAGAGTAGGGTGCACTGTGTCAAAAAGAAATTGCTGTAAAACAGGGTAGAGTTGCTGCTGGGAAATGTTATGTTATGTTATATAATTTTCTAACACACACAGCTAATCCAAGGAGTGTCCCAGCACAAGCACAGAGGGAATGAGACGTTCGTCAGTACTAGACAAAGAGGTAATTTTTAACAATTTTTTAAAGCCACAGGATCTTTAATGTTGCGAAGCTCAAACGGAAGGGCGATCCATGCCTGAGCCGCCATAACGGCGAGGGAGCAACCCCCATCCTGTGCCGAAAGAAGCGGGGAACCTTTACCAGAAGAAGAGCGGAGGAGCGGAGCAGTCTCCCTGGAATGTAAAAAGAGAAACGTTTCTGCAAATAAGTTGGCCCAAGACCATGCAGAGGACAATGGACAATGGTAATAGATTTGAATTTCACCCGGGCCACCTTGGGAAGCCAGTGAAGAGAGCAAAGATGACCTTGCACACTGCTTCTTATGGGGATCTCCAACAGGAGCCGAGCCGCCGCATTTTGCACCACTTGGAGTTTATTAAGAGAGTATGCCGGTATCCCCACATAAAGAGCATTAGCATAATCCAGACGGGAAAGAATGAGCACACGGACAACTGACTCCTTCACCGCCTGTGGGAGAAGTGGAAGAATTCTTCTGAAGATTTTGAGGAAACCAAAGCAACACCCTGAAAGTCTCTCAACTTGGGTGGAAAAAGATAAATTATCCTCAAACCAAACTCCCAAATTCTTAGCACTGTTACTGTTAGAGGATGTGGCGGGATCTCAGACGGCCAGATCAAATCTCTAAAACAAGGGGGAAAATTGCCATACAAGAGGATCACTGACTTATCTTCATTACATTTCAATTGGGCGCCAGCAAGCCACTTAAATACCGAAGACAGGCAAAATTGAACAGAAGCCACGGATTCCTCATCCTTTTTCCAGGTGAAAAGTAACTGGGTGTCGTCAGCATAAGCAATCACCTTAGACCCCAAAAACCCGGGACATGTATCGGGTCTAGAGATTCATCAGTCCAACAAGTACCGACTTGCACCCACCTGGGTGATCCACTATTGAACTACAAGTACCAGAGTCCCGAGGGACGATCCGGAGGAGGGGCTAGCGGTGTGCGCTCCATTGCGGTGGTTTCTACTAATTGGCTCCATTGAGCTTTGAGCCGACGGGCTCCTGGATGCTGCCCTGCGTGCCGGTTCGGGCATCGAGGCCATTGACGGTTGTTTGGAGGCCTTCTCCTCCACCCCTAACCATTTCTCTACTGATGAGGGAAGTTATCCCGAAACCCGAGCCATGTCTTGGGCGATACCCAAAAACCCGGGACATGTATCGGGTCTAGAGATTCATCAGTCCAACAAGTACCGACTTGCACCCACCTGGGTGATCCACTATTGAACTACAAGTACCAGAGTCCCGAGGGACGATCCGGAGGAGGGGCTAGCGGTGTGCGCTCCATTGCGGTGGTTTCTACTAATTGGCTCCATTGAGCTTTGAGCCGACGGGCTCCTGGACGCTGCCCTGCGTGCCGGTTCGGGCATCGAGGCCATTGACGGTTGTTTGGAGGCCTTCTCCTCCACCCCTAACCATTTCTCTACTGATGAGGGAAGTTATCCCGAAACCCGAGCCATGTGTCGGGCGATACCCAAAAACCCGGGACATGTATCGGGTCTAGAGATTCATCAGTCCAACAAGTACCGACTTGCACCCACCTGGGTGATCCACTATTGAACTACAAGTACCAGAGTCCCGAGGGACGATCCGGAGGAGGGGCTAGCGGTGTGCGCTCCATTGCGGTGGTTTCTACTAATTGGCTCCATTGAGCTTTGAGCCGACGGGCTCCTGGATGCTGCCCTGCGTGCCGGTTCGGGCATCGAGGCCATTGACGGTTGTTTGGAGGCCTTCTCCTCCACCCCTAACCATTTCTCTACTGATGAGGGAAGTTATCCCGAAACCCGAGCCATGTCTCAGGCGATACCCAAAAACCCGGGACATGTATCGGGTCTAGAGATTCATCAGTCCAACAAGTACCGACTTGCACCCACCTGGGTGATCCACTATTGAACTACAAGTACCAGAGTCCCGAGGGACGATCCGGAGGAGGGGCTAGCGGTGTGCGCTCCATTGCGGTGGTTTCTACTAATTGGCTCCATTGAGCTTTGAGCCGACGGGCTCCTGGATGCTGCCCTGCGTGCCGGTTCGGGCATCGAGGCCATTGACGGTTGTTTGGAGGCCTTCTCCTCCACCCCTAACCATTTCTCTACTGATGAGGGAAGTTATCCCGAAACCCGAGCCATGTCTCGGGCGATACCCAAAAACCCGGGACATGTATCGGGTCTAGAGATTCATCAGTCCAACAAGTACCGACTTGCACCCACCTGGGTGATCCACTATTGAACTACAAGTATCAGAGTCCCGAGGGACGATCCGGAGGAGGGGCTAGCGGTGTGCGCTCCATTGCGGTGGTTTCTACTAATTGGCTCCATTGAGCTTTGAGCCGACGGGCTCCTGGATGCTGCCCTGCGTGCCGGTCCGGGCATCGAGGCCATTGACGGTTGTTTGGAGGCCTTCTCCTCCACCCCTAACCATTTCTCTACTGATGAGGGAAGTTATCCCGAAACCCGAGCCATGTCTCGGGCGATACCCAAAAACCCGGGACATGTATCGGGTCTAGAGATTCATCAGTCCAACAAGTACCGACTTGCACCCACCTGGGTGATCCACTATTGAACTACAAGTACCAGAGTCCCGAGGGACAATCCGGAGGAGGGGCTAGCGGTGTGCGCTCCATTGCGGTGGTTTCTACTAATTGGCTCCATTGAGCTTTGAGCCGACGGGCTCCTGGATGCTGCCCTGCGTGCCGGTTCGGGCATCGAGGCCATTGACGGTTGTTTGGAGGCCTTCTCCTCCACCCCTAACCATTTCTCTACTGATGAGGGAAGTTATCCCGAAACCCGAGCCATGTCTCGGGCGATACCCAAAAACCCGGGACATGTATCGGGTCTAGAGATTCATCAGTCCAACAAGTACCGACTTGCACCCACCTGGGTGATCCACTATTGAACTACAAGTACCAGAGTCCCGAGGGACAATCCGGAGGAGGGGCTAGCGGTGTGCGCTCCATTGCGGTGGTTTCTACTAATTGGCTCCATTGAGCTTTGAGCCGACGGGCTCCTGGATGCTGCCCTGCGTGCCGGTTCGGGCATCGAGGCCATTGACGGTTGTTTGGAGGCCTTCTCCTCCACCCCTAACCATTTCTCTACTGATGAGGGAAGTTATCTTGAAACCCGAGCCATGTCTCGGGCGATACCCAAAAACCCGGGACATGTATCGGGTCTAGAGATTCATCAGTCCAACAAGTACCGACTTGCACCCACCTGGGTGATCCACTATTGAACTACAAGTACCAGAGTCCCGAGGGACGATCCGGAGGAGGGGCTAGCGGTGTGCGCTCCATTGCGGTGGTTTCTACTAATTGGCTCCATTGAGCTTTGAGCCGACGGGCTCCTGGATGCTGCCCTGCGTGCCGGTTCGGGCATCGAGGCCATTGACGGTTGTTTGGAGGCCTTCTCCTCCACCCCTAACCATTTCTCTACTGATGAGGGAAGTTATCCCGAAACCCGAGCCATGTCTCGGGCGATACCCAAAAACCCGGGACATGTATCGGGTCTAGAGATTCATCAGTCCAACAAGTACCGACTTGCACCCACCTGGGTGATCCACTATTGAACTACAAGTACCAGAGTCCCGAGGGACGATCCGGAGGAGGGGCTAGCGGTGTGCGCTCCATTGCGGTGGTTTCTACTAATTGGCTCCATTGAGCTTTGAGCCGACGGGCTCCTGGATGCTGCCCTGCGTGCCGGTTCGGGCATCGAGGCCATTGACGGTTGTTTGGAGGCCTTCTCCTCCACCCCTAACCATTTCTCTACTGATGAGGGAAGTTATCCCGAAACCCGAGCCATGTCTCGGGCGATACCCAAAAACCCGGGACATGTATCGGGTCTAGAGATTCATCAGTCCAACAAGTACCGACTTGCACCCACCTGGGTGATCCACTATTGAACTACAAGTACCAGAGTCCCGAGGGACGATCCGGAGGAGGGGCTAGCGGTGTGCGCTCCATTGCGGTGGTTTCTACTAATTGGCTCCATTGAGCTTTGAGCCGACGGGCTCCTGGATGCTGCCCTGCATGCCGGTTCGGGCATCGAGGCCATTGACAGTTGTTTGGAGGCCTTCTCCTCCACCCCTAACCATTTCTCTACTGATGAGGGAAGTTATCCCGAAACCCGAGCCATGTCTCGGGCGATACCCAAAAACCCGGGACATGTATCGGGTCTAGAGATTCATCAGTCCAACAAGTACCGACTTGCACCCACCTGGGTGATCCACTATTGAATTACAAGTACCAGAGTCCCGAGGGACGATCCGGAGGAGGGGCTAGCGGTGTGCGCTCCATTGCGGTGGTTTCTACTAATTGGCTCCATTGAGCTTTGAGCCGACGGGCTCCTGGATGCTGCCCTGCGTGCCGGTTCGGGCATCGAGGCCATTGACGGTTGTTTGGAGGCCTTCTCCTCCACCCCTAACCATTTCTCTACTGATGAGGGAAGGTATCCCGAAACCCGAGCCATGTCTCGGGCGATACCCAAAAACCCGGGACATGTATCGGGTCTAGAGATTCATCAGTCCAACAAGTACCGACTTGCACCCACCTGGGTGATCCACTATTGAACTACAAGTACCAGAGTCCCGAGGGACGATCCGGAGGAGGGGCTAGCGGTGTGCGCTCCATTGCGGTGGTTTCTACTAATTGGCTCCATTGAGCTTTGAGCCGACGGGCTCCTGGATGCTGCCCTGCGTGCCGGTTCGGGCATCGAGGCCATTGACGGTTGTTTGGAGGCCTTCTCCTCCACCCCTAACCATTTCTCTACTGATGAGGGAAGTTATCCCGAAACCCGAGCCATGTCTCGGGCGATACCCAAAAACCCGGGACATGTATCGGGTCTAGAGATTCATCAGTCCAACAAGTACCGACTTGCACCCACCTGGGTGATCCACTATTGAACTACAAGTACCAGAGTCCCGAGGGACGATCCGGAGGAGGGGCTAGCGGTGTGCGCTCCATTGCGGTGGTTTCTACTAATTGGCTCCATTGAGCTTTGAGCCGACGGGCTCCTGGATGCTGCCCTGCGTGCCGGTTCGGGCATCGAGGCCATTGACGGTTGTTTGGAGGCCTTCTCCTCCACCCCTAACCATTTCTCTACTGATGAGGGAAGTTATCCCGAAACCCGAGCCATGTCTCGGGCGATACCCAAAAACCCGGGACATGTATCGGGTCTAGAGATTCATCAGTCCAACAAGTACCGACTTGCACCCACCTGGGTGATCCACTATTGAACTACAAGTACCAGAGTCCCGAGGGACGATCCGGAGGAGGGGCTAGCGGTGTGCGCTCCATTGCGGTGGTTTCTACTAATTGGCTCCATTGAGCTTTGAGCCGACGGGCTCCTGGATGCTGCCCTGCGTGCCGGTTCGGGCATCGAGGCCATTGACGGTTGTTTGGAGGCCTTCTCCTCCACCCCTAACCATTTCTCTACTGATGAGGGAAGTTATCCCGAAACCCGAGCCATGTCTCGGGCGATACCCAAAAACCCGGGACATGTATCGGGTCTAGAGATTCATCAGTCCAACAAGTACCGACTTGCACCCACCTGGGTGATCCACTATTGAACTACAAGTACCAGAGTCCCGAGGGACGATCCGGAGGAGGGGCTAGCGGTGTGCGCTCCATTGCGGTGGTTTCTACTAATTGGCTCCATTGAGCTTTGAGCCGACGGGCTCCTGGATGCTGCCCTGCGTGCCGGTTCGGGCATCGAGGCCATTGACGGTTGTTTGGAGGCCTTCTCCTCCACCCCTAACCATTTCTCTACTGATGAGGGAAGTTATCCCGAAACCCGAGCCATGTCTCGGGCGATACCCAAAAACCCGGGACATGTATCGGGTCTAGAGATTCATCAGTCCAACAAGTACCGACTTGCACCCACCTGGGTGATCCACTATTGAACTACAAGTACCAGAGTCCCGAGGGACGATCCGGAGGAGGGGCTAGCGGTGTGCGCTCCATTGCGGTGGTTTCTACTAATTGGCTCCATTGAGCTTTGAGCCGACGGGCTCCTGGATGCTGCCCTGCGTGCCGGTTCGGGCATCGAGGCCATTGACGGTTGTTTGGAGGCCTTCTCCTCCACCCCTAACCATTTCTCTACTGATGAGGGAAGTTATCCCGAAACCCGAGCCATGTCTCGGGCGATACCCAAAAACCCGGGACATGTATCGGGTCTAGAGATTCATCAGTCCAACAAGTACCGACTTGCACCCACCTGGGTGATCCACTATTGAACTACAAGTACCAGAGTCCCGAGGGACGATCCGGAGGAGGGGCTAGCGGTGTGCGCTCCATTGCGGTGGTTTCTACTAATCGGCTCCATTGAGCTTTGAGCCGACGGGCTCCTGGATGCTGCCCTGCGTGCCGGTTCGGGCATCGAGGCCATTGACGGTTGTTTGGAGGCCTTCTCCTCCACCCCTAACCATTTCTCTACTGATGAGGGAAGTTATCCCGAAACCCGAGCCATGTCTCGGGCGATACCCAAAAACCCGGGACATGTATCGGGTCTAGAGATTCATCAGTCCAACAAGTACCGACTTGCACCCACCTGGGTGATCCACTATTGAACTACAAGTACCAGAGTCCCGAGGGACGATCCGGAGGAGGGGCTAGCGGTGTGCGCTCCATTGCGGTGGTTTCTACTAATTGGCTCCATTGAGCTTTGAGCCGACGGGCTCCTGGATGCTGCCCTGCGTGCCGGTTTGGGCATCGAGGCCATTGACGGTTGTTTGGAGGCCTTCTCCTCCACCCCTAACCATTTCTCTACTGATGAGGGAAGTTATCCCGAAACCCGAGCCATGTCTCGGGCGATACCCAAAAACCCGGGACATGTATCGGGTCTAGAGATTCATCAGTCCAACAAGTACCGACTTGCACCCACCTGGGTGATCCACTATTGAACTACAAGTACCAGAGTCCCGAGGGACGATCCGGAGGAGGGGCTAGCGGTGTGCGCTCCATTGCGGTGGTTTCTACTAATTGGCTCCATTGAGCTTTGAGCCGACGGGTTCCTGGATGCTGCCCTGCGTGCCGGTTCGGGCATCGAGGCCATTGACGGTTGTTTGGAGGCCTTCTCCTCCACCCCTAACCATTTCTCTACTGATGAGGGAAGTTATCCCGAAACCCGAGCCATGTCTCGGGCGATACCCAAAAACCCCGGACATGTATCGGGTCTAGAGATTCATCAGTCCAACAAGTACCGACTTGCACCCACCTGGGTGATCCACTATTGAACTACAAGTACCAGAGTCCCGAGGGACGATCCGGAGGAGGGGCTAGCGGTGTGCGCTCCATTGCGGTGGTTTCCACCTTAGACCCCAAAGCCTGAGCCAACACGACTAGAGGAGTAAGATAGATATTGAATAAGAGGGGGCTAAGGGACGACCCCTGAGGGACCCCAGTAGTAACTGGCAGAGGGACAGACGCTGCTGGTGGTAACCAGACTTGTTGCACCCGACCCTCCAGAAATGACCTAATCCAGCCCCAGGGTGACCCACATTACCCAATCTCCGAAAGTCGATCAAGCAACAAAGAATGGGGAACCGTGTCAAATGCAGCCGACATGTCAAGCAGCATTAAGGCTGCTCTCCCACCGGCATCAAGGCACTCTCAAATAGCCTCAGATGCTTCCACCAAAGTCAATTGGATACTGTAAGAGGACCGAAAGCCCGAATGAGCTGGCTGCAGAATGTCAGCGCAGTCGGGCTTTCGTCTATTCACCACCTTCTCACAGACTTTGGCGAGACTTGGCAGAAGAGAAAGGGGCCTATAGTTCCCAGGAATCAAAGGATTGAGGGCAGGCTTTTTTAATAAGGGAAGAATTCTAGCCTGCTTCAAGCCATCTGGGACTTGGGCTTCGCGCAGAGAGTAAGTTAAAATGTTATTCACCTTAGGATTCATAGCCTCCGCTACTGCCGCCATTAGTCTGGCATGGCTGGGGTCGGCAGGCGAAACAGATTTTAATCCCATCAGAATTTTCAGGGTACTAGGCAAATCAACCAGGTAAAATTACCCAGAGTGTGCCTAAGGAAGGTGGGAGCAGAGGCAGACGACAGGATCAGGTGAACACCGTATAAAGCTTACTTGAATTACTCTGATTTTGTCCATAAAAAAATTAGACTGAGTGTTGCACCAGGCATCTGTGGCCGGGAAGGAGCATGATTGTACTGTGGGTGAAATGAAGCTCTGTAGGATTGCAAAGATTTCCTTCGAGTTGTTTTGTGCCTGATCAATATGGACAGCATAATAGTGCTTTTTAGCTTTGGAGATAGCAGCGTAATAAACTTTCTGACTCCATCTAAGCATACCCTTTGCCACAGGGCAGTACTCGCTGAGGCGCCAAGAGCGTTACAGTTTTTTACAATCTTGTTTTAATGAGGTCAGCTCAACGGTATACCACTGTTTAGAAGGAGTCTCCCTGGTGTGCCTAGCCAAAGTAGGTATAGCAATGGAAGTCATAGTAGACAAGACCCAGTTGGTAAAAGCCAGGAGTCTCCCTTCCAAATCCTGGGGACGTACCGGCCTACAGGCAGTCAGGGCCATTGCACATTTGGAAGGCTCAATTCTTTTAAATTCTGATTTACGGGAAGTATGGGTAAGCATGCTGGCTGAGGCCACATCCCAGGAGAAGAAAGTCAGGTGATGATCTGACCAGGAGACTGGAAGGGGGTCAACAGCTGTAATGGGAAAGCTAGAGCATATACTGGCAGATGCATCAACGTAGCCTTTTGCTATTCCTAAATATTGATTTTTAAGGAATCGCTATTTAGGAATAGCAAAAGCCTATGCATGTAGGAATCACTATTAAAATAGCGATTGCTTAACATTCCTTAATTGCTACTCGCAAATTGCTAGTCGCAATTAGGAAATGCTGTCCCATTCATTCCTATGGGCCTACAGGCCCATACGAATGTATTGGAGATTGCATGAGCAATTTGCGAGTACCAGTCGGTACTCGCAAATTGCTCATGCAATTTCAAGGGTGCAAGGGTGTCAAAATGACACCCTGTTGCACCCCTGAAATTGATCTATGCACATATGTTGCACACACACATGCCCTAAGGTCATGTGTGTGCGCAACATGAAACTTTAAAAAATGCATAAAAGTGCTTTTTTCAAAGTTTTAGCAAATTACCATGAAGTCCAACTTCATGGTAATTTGCTCCCCCTATTAGCGAATTAGCTATTTTTTTGACTTTCATGCATTGCATTTAAGGAATCTCAATTTGGGATTCCTTAAATGCAATCGCAATTTAAGGAATCTCAAATGCATCCCAAATGCAAAAATACCGGGAGCAAAGGGTCAGATTCTGAGAATCTGCCCATTTGCTCCCGGGATTTACTTTGATGCATATGCCTGATAGGATCTAGAATATGGCCCTCTTGATGGGTCGGCCGATTAACCCGTTGAGAAAGATGGGCGAGCTGAAGGGTTTCAAAGAACTCCAATGAGTCATTAGAATCCATCTGATCAAGATGTATATTAAGATCGCCCAATGTCAAATATTGGGAAAAGCACAGAGCCCGCGAGGTCACTGCCTCGCCCCATGATTGGAAAAAGGCCTTCGCAGGTCGATAAATCAAAGAACCCCCCAGTGTGAGATGGGCCAAAAAGCAAATGCTAAAGTCAAGAGCTTCACACTCGCCCTAGGCACTGGAATCACACTTAAGAAGGTCCCACTTACGTTTAAACATAATAGCCACCCCACCCCCCCCTTCCCTCCATGCTGTCCACTCTATACACCTTATAACCCCCAGGAGTGGCCAATGAAATAATAGGATCGCAGGAACTGTCCAACCAGGTCTCCGTAATAAACAAAAGATCCAGAGAATTGTCAGACAGCAACTCAAACACATCCAGGTAATGTTTTTTTAATGAGCGGGCATTTATCAGTGCCGCCGAAATGGTGGGTGCCCCAGAAATTGTACCCCATTGGTTAGGGAGGAGCCAGGAGTCAATGCTTCTTTAGCTGGTGCCAAGCATAAATGTTGCACCCCAAGGCACCCTCCTCAAAACTCTTTTTGGGACCTGTGGAAGACTGGAAGAGCACTAGACACTGCTTGTTGTAACCTGAGAGGAGCCCTGAAGTACTCAACTTCTTGTACCAAGGACAGCAAATTAGACTCCAAGGGTCAGTTGGCTTGCCTCCTGTGTGGCTAGAGGGCCATACAAAATGTACAAGAAGCCGCTTGACTAAAGTGACAAGTTGATCATTGCTAACTAGACCTGGACTGAACCTTGCTCCTGGCCTCTGCAGGAGTGAGTACTGGCCCCTAAGTGTGGTACCTTAGGTTTGGGGGATGCTAAGAAGTGACCCAGAGGAGCTGCTAGAAAACGTTATGACTGGAACATTTTTTGACTTAGCAGACCTCAGGGGTGCTCAGGGGCATCTCATGGCAAAAGTGTCCAATTTCAATGCAACTTCTTCAGATACAGCTTCAGTATTTGTGTAGCTGACCTGCACTCCTTCATGGTTAGCCTGTAATGGTGGCTTGGTCCAGGTATATGGCTTAGTGTTTTTTCACAATGTTTACCTAAATATTTAGATTTGAATTTCTCGGGGTCCTACTCTTAGATTTTTTGCGTTTTGGGGATAAATTTGCTTATTACACTTTTACTTAATTTCTCTACATTTGTTTTTTTTAATTGTTTATGGTTTAACTTCATTGGTACTGTTTGGTACTGTAAAAGTACTTTATACATTAACCTAAATTAAGCGAGTCTGCTTTGTATCACAACAACCAGTCAAATAATCAATCAATCAATCAATCATGTGTCTTGTAAAGCACAACTACCCATCCGTAAGGTTCTCAAGGAGCTGGGGTGGTCTGCTGATCCTTCGAAGGTACTGTGGTTCAGTTGAAGAGACTGGTCTTGAGGTCCTTCCTGAATTGAGGCAGTGATGGTGATTGGCAGGGTATTCCAGAAGTGGTGTAACAAAAGCCGCCGCAGACCTAAGGGGCAAGAGGGGCCCATACTCCGGGGGGCCCCATCAGCAAAAGTGCTAGGTGCGGGCTAGGGAGTGAGACCCCCCTGTGAACTTTGTACAGAGGCCCCTCAAGCTTTGTTATGCCAATGTGATCCACGTCTTTGGTGCGAGGTAGGAGAAGGAATTGAGCTTTAGTTCATTTAGTAATTTTGTGGTTCACCTTAACAAGTTACTGTGATTATTTCATGAGGTGGGTGACTGTCCACCCACAATAAAAATCTCCTTTCTTAAAGCGTGTACATTTAGATGGTAACACTGCTGTTAAGCAGACCCGATTCAACGTGTTTTTAATAAGCACTTCACTAACATTTTACATAAAAATATGTGTTGTGTCTTAATATCTCTGGAGTTGCCATTACATTCCGAATGTTGGTAATAAATTCAACCTTTGGACACATTTTTTAAGCAAAACATTTGATACAAAATAAAATATAAATCCTATTTCAAAAATAGTTTGTAAGCTTTAACTTAGTAAAAAAGACACATACCAAGACTAGATGGATCACTGAAACTGGAGGGCTCCAAATCATCAAAGGGTGCGGGTCCACCTGCAAATATGAAACATACACTTTTTGTTATATATGTACCCAAAATGGTCAATTTAATTTGAAAAGATTTGCAATATATTAATAATTGTAACATAAATCATTGTTGCAATCATTCATTTAAAACTCTATTTTAGATTAAACATATATCCCTCCTAGGAAGAAAAAAAAATAGTATATCCAACATTAAAAATACTCTTATGACATACAAACTTTCCCTTCAATCACAATACCAGATGGTGAATGAAATCTCCTTCCTGTGACACCACATCAGCCCATCCTTGCTGAATGCTCCTGGAGACTTTGGTGATACCAGCTAGCTGGTGGGCTACCCTCGCTCACCTCTGCCACCTTTCATGCAAAGGATAACCCTGACCCACTCTTTCTCCAGCTGCAAGCATGCATGACATATAAGTGACTGCGAGCCATATTAAAACCCCAATTTCCCTCTCTTCAAAATAGTGTGGCACATGCCCTGCGTCCCTCTTCTAGACATAATGCCCAAAGTCCACAAACTAACTACTAAGCTTAAAAAAATAGCAACACAAAAAACAATTATACTGTCAAGTGAATTTTCAATATGTCTGATATATCCATGTATGTAGAAATGATTTTATAATAAACAATTACCTCTAAAAAACTAACCTGTGCCTAATAACCCAGTGAAGCGATGTACGGGGCGGTATACAACCTTTACCACGCATTTTTTACCACGCACTACCATTACAACGCGGTTTTTACCACGCATACCATTACAACGCATTGCGCTGGGGGGCGCTCTAGGATAGGGAATAGGTTAATTTACTATCCAATAACCTTCCCTAGTGTCCACGGGGACTGGAGTTGGAATAGTAAATTAAACTATTCACTATCCAGCACCCCAAAGCGCTATGCGTTGTAATGGTATGCGTGGTAAAAACCGCGCTGTAATGGTATGCGTGGTAAAAGTATGCGTTGTAACGTCATACATCCGTACGGGGCTGCACCACACACTCCCAACCATAATGTCCATAGCTATTAACATTATCACACATCGTTGAGTGAGACTGAAAGGAATGGGATGAGAGACAAGGGGCCTCATTTATGAGAAATGACGCATCACTGCGTAAAAGCTGCGATGCGTCACTTCTCAGTGCGCACTCCTTGCGAAATGATTGATGCGTCATATTAATAATATGACGCATCATGTCGCAAGGAGTTACAGATACGTCAGTATTTCTGACGTTTCTGTAGGCGCAAAAGTGACGCATTGCTGGAGTGTGTCACAAAAGTGACGCAACTCCAGCTATGTGTACTTTCACATGGACAAGTCCCATGTTGTTAGTGCTTGCGTCAGTCTTACGCCTGCCATGAAGCAGGCGTAAGATTTTGACGCATTAGTTGCCAAGAAATGGCGCAGTGATATCTTATAGAATTCACTGAGTCACTTCCATGACCCTTTCTTGCGTCAAAACGCCCCCCTTGCATACATTATACCTGGTGAAGGTATAATGTGGCGCAGGGGTTTACAAAGTGACGCATCTACCTAGATGCGTCACTTTGTAAATATGGCACAATAAGGCGCATTTTTTACACCACTGATGCGTCACAAAAGTGACGCACCTGTGGCGTAAAAGTGACGCACAGCCTCATAAATGAGGCCCAAGATATCTGGGTGTGTTCCATTACAACTACCAATTATCTTTTGTCATGAACCTCCAATTTTGCTTCGGAGTTCTCTATAGCACGAACTTCAGCCGAAGGTATCAGTGTGCTTTACAGGAGTACCAGTTGCGTTACAGACGGGCACATTAATTTTGCTTGGCACGGGCAGATTAAGTGACTTGCCCAGAATCACAGGATGTTAAGCGTCCGTCCCTGCAGACATGAATCCGGTTCCCTAGTTTCGAGGTTGACCGCTCTAGCCATTACCCTACCTAATCTGGGATGATTGCTGCTCTTAAAATAACCCAATATAAAAATCTAATATAACATTCAGAAACTAGGAACGTAGTACTCTGTTAACCATGTTATACCCTTTGTATGAAATTAATAATTGCATACCTTGATGATAGTGTCCCTATTCCCTGTTTTACAAAATGTTGGAGCTTCGGTTCAATATTCTTTCATCAACTGCACAGTTCCCTTAGATATTGTCGTTCTTGTGTGGGTTCTTTTTTCCTGATTTTGACAGTTGAATTGTTCTGTTGAGGCTGCACAGAACAAGCTGGTTCGATTTGAATTTATCTTGTTTTATTCAAAGTCAATTCACATGCAAATCTCTTTTCTCTAAAATCATTTACACTAGTTAAGTTTTGGAGCAAAAATAGATTGTTTTGTCATTCTAATGATGTTAACATACTGTGTCTGTACAAGCACAAGTACTCTCCACTGGAAAGCAGGAAAGTGGAAGGTGTTTGATTTGTCGAGTCTTTTACTACCTAGAAAAGAGCATGGCATCCTGAGGTGCAGTATTTATACCGTGGAGCCCCAAAAAAGGCTACCAAGATTACAAGCTCTCTCAAGACTGATTCTGTATCATTCCAGATTCCCTGTTCTTAGCACCTGTGTGTTTCGGTTGTATGACATCACAACACATGCTTTTACCACGCATGCCATTACAACGCAGTTTTTACAACGCAAGTTGTTACAACGACTTGCATTGGGGGGCGTTGGATAGTGGAATAGTTTAAGTTTTTTATTCCAACTCCAGTCCCCGTGGATAGTAGGGAAGGTGTTGGATAGAAAATTAAGCTATTCCCTATCCTACAGCGCCGTCCAGTGCAAGTCGTTGTAATGACTTGCGTTGTAATGGTTGCGTTGTAATGGTAGTGCGGGGTAAGAGTTGCGCTGTAAAGGATGTTCCCCGTTTCCAACTAGTGATCTTGGTTTCTAGTTCAGTTAGGGTCTGCATAATTATATAAATAACTAGCAGCCCGTCCCGACGTTGTCCGGAAGCAATCAGGCTTCTGGGCCCCCGCCCGCCCCGACGTTGTCTCAGACTTCAGGGCCCCCGCCCGCCCCGACGTTGTCCGTGGGTCCCCCGGAGCGCACCCGCCACTTTCAAGGCCCCCAATGAGCCGCACACGGGCCGCTTCACCTACCTCAGCCGCCACTCCTCCCCGCCTGTCCGCCGCTCCTCACTGCTCCTCCCCGCCTGTCCGCCGCTCCTCCCCGCTCTCATGTCCGCCGCACCTCCTCGCGCTCCTGTACGCCGCTCCTCCCCGCGCTCCTGATGTCAGCACGCACGTCCCGGCCGGCGCTACTTCCAAGGGACTACTTTTTTTTTAATCGTAAATATTTTAAAGAACGTATATTTTATTTTTTTATATAGCCTATGTCCATCTGTAGACCCTGACAATTATAACGATGTATCGGGTGTTTGGATTGGTGCTGTGGTTCCTGAGTTTACCCTCCTCAAAGGTTCAAAGTTCTCTCTTTATAATAGTAGTATAGATATATATATAATATATATATATATATATATATATATATATATATATATATATATATATATTCACTGAAAAAACCATAGGTTATACACTATATATAGTTAGGAATTAGCATTTACAAAACCTTGAAAATTCACTGAAAAAACCATAGGTTATAGACCATATATAGTTAGGAATTAGCATTTAAAAAACCTTATTTTACTCACACAAAACCATTGAAATTCCATATATAGTTAGTTGCACTAACTATATATCGCGCACGCGCAATCCACTGCTGATGATGTCACATATTACATCATTCATGACATGGTCAGTGACATCACTGATGACATCACTGATGACATCTCAAATGACATCACTGATGACATCACTGATGACATCATCCATTGACTGTGTGTTTCTGTAAAGTTTAAATATGTTTTACATATTGAAGAATGAGTAGATGTATAAGTGTCTGGATGAAGGATTTAGGTGCGTGACTGACTGTATGAGTGAGTGATTAAATGTGTCTCACTGAGTGCATGGGTTAGTGACTAAACTGTCTTAATTTGTGCATCATTATGTCTGTTGTTCTGTAAACTGCTGCATGTGTTGATCAGTAGCTATATGAGTAACTATATGGGTTATTGATTGATTGTCCAAGTATTTGTATGGGAGACTGAGTGTGTGTGTGGCTGGCTGGGAGATGTGTGACTCTGTGCAGATCAATGTGTACTTGTATCAATGATTGTATAAGAGAGTAAGTATGTGTTAGTATATGTTTGAAAATGTAAGGTACTCTATGTTTAAATGGAAAATGGAAAAAATAGAAAATGGAAGTGTGATTGATTCTTTACAGGACTGACTAGGTGTGTGAGTAACTCCATGGATGAGTGGCAGAGTGTGAGTGTCTGTATAGGTGTATGAGTGCATATGATAGTGTTGTACAGATGAGTGATTGTATGTATGAATGATTGTATGGGTGAATGAGTGAATGTGTGTGTAGACGTAGGAATCAGTGAGTGCGTATGTAGTAACTAGTATTGGTGTGTCAATGGTTTAAAAAATTATACTCTGTATTTAACACTGGGTGTAACAGAGGTTATATTAAAGTGTGAGGAGATGCATTGTATTGTCACATGAATGATATCATCAGTGATGTGGTCATTGATGTCAAATGAGATGTCATCAGTGATGTCATCAGTGATGTCATTTGAGATGTCATCAGTGATGTCATCAGTGATGTCACTGACCATGTCATGAATGATGTAATATGTGACATCATCAGCAGTGGATTGCGCGTGCGCGATATATAGTTAGTGCAACTAACTATATATGGAATTTCAATGGTTTTGTGTGAGTAAAATAAGGTTTTTTAAATGCTAATTCCTAACTATATATGGTCTATAACCTATGGTTTTTTCAGTGAATTTTCAAGGTTTTGTAAATGCTAATTCCTAACTATATATAGTGTATAACCTATGGTTTTTTCAGTGAATTTTCAAGGTTTTGTAAATGCTAATTCCTAACTATATATGGTCTATAACCTATGGTTTTTTCAGTGAATTTCAATGGTTTTTTAATAGCAAATATCATAAGCTGTCGAATGTCAAGTACGTGGTAAGTAAAAACATTTTCGTGTTTATGCACACTGATCTGCTTTGAATGCTGCTCCCCACCCCTCATTTCCATTAGGAGTACTCTCTCTTTGCAGATAGTGAAGGGTAGTTAACGCAGGCCTTTGCCCCCGTTGTAATCCGTCGTGCCTGCTTCTCTCTCCATTTGATTGATTCTTCTCTTTGGTTCATTCTCTATTTACAAACAAGCACAGAGTCGCAATACTCTGTTTAGTCTTTGCAGATAGCGAAAAATCGTGTAAAAAAACAAAAGGAATCGAGCAAAATCAGTAGGCCACTAATGGGATCTCTTTTTGACCTCGCTAAAATAGAAACATTAGGAACAACCTGTTGAAAATAGCAATGTGTATGTACATAAGCGGCGTTCATTTGTGTTCACAGTACCCCTTGTTGATTGTTTGAATCGAGCATTGAATTGTTCGAAGTTGGTTCTCTTAAGGATCTTCTCTGCCTGCAAACGAGGAAGAATAGGAATATTCTCTCTCCCTTTGCAGATAGTGAAGGGTAGGTAACGCAAGCCTTTAACACGTCGTACCTATTTCATTCCTCATTGATTGATTGATTGTCCGAACATTGACTGTTTGGGAATTAGTTCTTTTTGGAGGTATTCCCGGTTTGCAAATAAACGTAGGAAAATCTTTGCAAGTAGTGAAAGGGTACGTAATGCGGACCTTTCTCCCCCGTTGTAATCTGTCATGCCTATCTACTCCCCACTGATTGATGCACCTGTTTGACCCGGACCATTTACTAGACATAGGTCATCTGGCCCGACCAGAGAGCACCCCTAGTGAAAAGGACATATGCAATAATAACGAAGTGATCACTGTATCCTGTTAACAGAAACTTTAGCATGAAACAACCTGGAAAGAAAAGAATAGGAAAACGAAAATCAGTAGGCCACTGATGAACATGAACTTTTATTAAACAACGAACAAAGAAACGATAACATAACTTAATGATAAAACCTATTAATGTCCTAGAAACAAGAAAACGTTAAAATATGCCAGTGGTGAGAGACCAGAAAAACAGTAAGAGAAACCAAATCACCCCTCGCTGTCCCACCGCCTGCCACGCCAAAAAAATCGATAGACTAGGGAAAATGCAAGTCAGTAGAACATCCGCCCCCACTCTGGAAACTACCAAGGTGGGGCAGGGTTGCGGCTACGCCCAGCCGGGAGCAGCCCATATAAGGCGGGTCCTGCTGCCACGCCTCGGCCAGGAGATCCTAACATAGGGTGTAGCCGGAGGAGAGGCCGAGGCCAGCGGGACCCGGCCAGGGGATTGCCTTTACAACGCTGAACAGTTGCAGGGGGGGGGAATGTCTCCTCGACCCTCCCCTCTCTCTCCCAGTCTGGCCGCGGTGGCCCTTGAGAGTTGCAGGTAGTCCCGCCACATGCTCTTCCGGTCCGGCCACCAACGGTCGGGGGGCCGAGGCCGACGGGATCCGGCTGCAGCCGATAAACCAAGAAACCCGTTCATGGGGCCAGAGCCAGGGGCGTCCGGCCGACATCTACCGGAAGCCCGGCCCGAAGACGGACGGAACACTTCTTCTTTCTTGAATAATGGCTGCGACAACACTGGGGGGGGGATGTCTTGCACATGCCTCCGACCCCCCCCCTCGTCCTCATCGCCTGGTCCGGCCATAACAAATGTCAAGCGAGACGCCGTGGGGTGCACTGGGAGGGAGAGACGGTGCGAACAGGCCTCTCCCGCCTCCCCAGGTGGAGGCTTCCCAGCTGCACCCTCAGCGCTCCAGGCGCCCGGAAAAGAGTTCTTCCACTGTAGCCATGCTGCAACGTCTCGCCCGGCAGGGTGGAGCCCGTCCGCTCATTTGACCCCGCGATCGCCAGTAGCTACCGAACTCTCAAAATGGCGGTCGACCTGGCAAGAGCGGGCCCAGCATAAAGAAATGGCCCGGTCACTGGTTGACTCCACCACCGTAGTCTTCCACGACCTTGAAGATTCTAGAGGAGCCGCGGGAGTCTCCGACCCCCGATGGGGAATGACTGCCATGATCGCCCGTGGAGTGACGAAACTGTATCCGCGGGACGTCGGCGCTCCCATGCTGGCGCCAGCCTCACTTTGAATTACTAGAATCCTGCAGACCTCAGTTCCGGTGAAAGCACAGTGTGACCCGGTAGGAAAAATTGTTGCACCCCCTCCCCTTTTTGACTGATAGTTCAAACCACCGATCCTTTCCTTTGCCCTTTTAACGGAACTTTGGACTGCTCCCCCTCTTTTACATTTTCTAGAGAAAACAAAACATTAACCACTACATTAGCATAGCATTTGACACCAGAACTGTTTTCAAATTGAAAACCAACAACATCTTCAACAGAATCCTTTTTGTTTCTGCTGTGACCCTGCTACAGCACAGGCATTGTCCCCAGCAGTAATTCTGCAATGCCGGTAAGAATAGCTGTGGTGCCTACTGGACTCACTCACCCCCGCGGCGCCCCACGCCGTTATTTGCTGGGCGGCAACTTACTAGACATCACTTTCGTGCCATCTAGATTTCAGCGCGTTCTGCTGCCTTGGAACTATTCGCACAACAGACTGCTACTGACGACCCACCCCCAGGCAACATCTTCTGAATTTTCATAATTTGAAAAAACTAATAACATGTCCTCATCAGGAATTTCCTCTTCAATCATCTCATCAGGAATTTCCTCATGAAAAGTCTGCAATGATGATTCTTGTAACTCTATGGTCTCCAAACATTCGATAAATTCGCCATCAAGAGATTGATCAAAAAAATCATTCAAGTCATCTCCTCCTTGTGAGAATATTTCATTGTTGGTGCTGTCAATTTCAATAAATGTAGTGGATAATTCAAAAGAAATTGCCACGGTCTCTTCGTTGTTTAAATGTTTTTACTGTTTTTGTTTTGTTGTATATATTTATATGTTATTAAAGTTTTATATTCCTACTACTTTGTTGGAGTGCTATATATTTTTAATGTGACACATAATTGTAAAAACTTTGATGTACAAAGAGTCATTCCTAGAATCTTCCGCTTCAGGCTCGGTCCCCTCCCCAATCACAATACAGGATGGTTTTCAGATAGTAGGAACACGTGTGGTGTGACGGATCTCATCGGGTGTGGGCCTTGATCTACTATAACTCCTTTGAAGAGGGGTGATTCTTTACAGCTGGAGCCATAAACTACATCTGCAGGGCTAGCTGATAGCCTGGACAATCGGACACAGAGGAAGAGGAGTGTCAGAGGGTGCGGTAGTGAATAGGGCGAAAGGGAGGTGTCGGGCGGGCACAGAGTGTGATTTTCAGGGAAGAGCAGCGCAGATGGGGGGAGGTTTATTGCCGATGCATAAGACAGAGAGCGGGGGTGACCAGTGCCTGGGGAAGATGCTTGCGAGGGTGGGGAGCCATGCTACGAATCGACACCGTGCAGAGAGTGGGTCTGCTCAAGGCATCTAAAATGGCTGCCGTGCACGACAAAAGTGTGGCATTTCAAAAAAGGCAAGATGGCGCAGACAATGTTTTTCAACACTTCCTCATTTCCTTCCAATCGAACGTTAACAGACGTTGG